>NC_082656.1:65653837-68053837 GCF_028023285.1 Balaenoptera ricei | reverse complement strand
ACCAAAGCCAATAGGGCAATAGGGTATATTATGTTAGCCAGAAATGCATCATGCTAAGTGGTTTTGCCAAGGTCTGATTACCTGAGATACATCCTGTGGGATATGAAGCTATTTACTCTCATGTCCTTCTCTGTGGCCTCAGATCTTATGAAAGAGGACAGATAGACTCGATGGAGGCAGCTGGGGTTTAGATACCTCATCAGCTGGTCTTAAAATTCTACAAAGATCTTGATTTTCTAAACAATGGTTGGTACAAAACTTTGGCTTACTATTGGACTTAAATGCACTGTATTTATAAAACACTGATAAGGTTTCACTTACACTTGTTTACAATATATTCTGAAGGGCATCTGCAAAGCACAGACAAAATCAGTGACTGCTCTGTACTGAGTACCAGTAATAGCACGAATGAGAACTAACATTTATTGAATGCTTACCATGGGTCAAGCACTATTCTGAGGGCTTTGCGTACCTTATCTAATTCACTCCTCATAACAACTCTATAGAGTGGGTATGATTATCATTCCCATTCTACAGACAGAAAAAATTGAAAAACAAACCAACCACCTGAGGCTCAGAGAGATGGCGCCACATGGCCGAGGCCACTTTAGCGGGTGGTGGAGCCAGGTGTGAAGCCAGCCACTTGAACTCTGGGATTAGTAATCTTAGACTAGACACCAGGGTTTTTTCAATCTCACCACTATTGCCATTTTAGGGAGGATATTTCTTTGCTGTGCGGGCTCGTCATGAGTGCAGTGGGATGTTTGGCAGCATGCCTAGACTCTACCAACTGGATACCAGTAGCACCCACCCACTCCAAGTTGTAACAACCAAAATGGTCTCCAGACATCTCCTTGCTGGGGAGCAAAATCACTCCTGCTTGAGAACCACTGCCATATACTGAATTATCTCCTTGTAACGTGTACAGAGAGCAATAGGTGCCTTAAAGCAGGAGATGCAACAAGAGAAGCAAGAGGATGGAGTGATTCGGCAAAAGGGCTGTAAGCCAAGAAATCTAAGTGGCTTCTAGAAGCTGAGAAAAGCAAAGAAACTGATTCTCTTTTAGAACCTCCAGAAGAAACCAGCCCTGCCCACACCTTGACTTTAGCCCAGTAAGACCCATTTTGGACTTCTGGCCTCCTGCACTGAAAGAAAATAAATCTGTGATGCTTTCAGCCTCTAAGTTCAGGGGAATTTGTTTTAGTGGCAGTAGAAAATGAATACAGTTTTTGGTCAAATGTCACCATGATGCTGTCCGGTAGCTTTTCTTATTCCCATTTTCATGATTAAGCAATTGCAAACCAGAAATGTTAAACAAATTGCCTACGGTCCCAAAACCAGGAAGGGTGGAACCAAGATTTAAAACTAGGGCACCTTATGCAAAATCTGAGCTTTTCCTACTTACCCTGAGGTGTTCCACTTATTTCCCCAATACCCCAATATAATACAATATTTAATCATCCTCGACGATTTGAAGATTTAGAGCATAGACAACATTCTTTGGGGGAGGTCTGGAAACAAACGCCCCTTTCTAATTGGAAAAATACTTTTTAAAAATGGCAATTTTTTTTTTTCTACTTTATTTATTTATTTATTTATTTTTCGCTGTGTTGGGTCTTCGGTTCGTGCGAGGGCTTTCTCTAGTTACGGCAAGTGGGGGCCACTCTTCATCGCGGTGCGGGGACCGCTCTTCATCGCGGTGCGCGGGCCTTTCACTATCGCGGCCCCTCCCGTTGCGGGGCACAGGCTCCAGACGCGCAGGCTCAGTAGTTGTGGCTCACGGGCCCAGCTGCTCCGTGGCATGTGGGATCTTCCCAGACCAGGGCTCGAACCCGTGTCCCCTGCATTAGCAGGCAGATTCTCAACCACTGCGCCACCAGGGAAGCCCCAAAAAATGGCAATTTTTAATATTAATGGCAATCATTTTCACTTTGTTAGTTACACTTGAGGAAAGGATTCTGGTGATTTCCATATCAATCTGGGAAAGAGATTCTTATAAATTTAAAGAGAGAAGGTAGAATAAAGGCATCCTCAGGCAATGCAGACCAATGTCCTTAAACACTTGTGCTACCACTGAGGCTGATCATTTTGACTGGCTATTCATTTCTGAACTTCTGGAGACATCTATCTACACAAAACTTCCTTCAAAGAGAAATATAAGTAACAGCAACAAAACTTAGACTCACAGTCAGCATTCTTTTTAGCATTATGATTAAGCAGCAGATTAATCTGACCTATGTGCCCTGCTTGCAAGACAATTAAAATATTGGAAAAGGCATTCATAGATCCTTGAATGAAGTAATATTCTATTCAAGAAAAATGTTCTCATTATGCAAAGCTCTCGTTATCAGAATTGTGTTTATGGGTCATTTGTATTTCTAAATATTTGGCTTCTAAATATGAACGCCTACAAATCTATTATTTTTGTCCTTTCTTCCCATTTCCGAATCAATTTACCACTCTGGATGGCTCTATAACATGGTGATTAAAAGTACGGACTGTGGGGCTTCCCTGGTGGCGCAGTGGTTGAGAAGCTGCCTGCCAGTGCAGGGGACACGGGTTCGAGCCCTGGTCTGGGAAGATCCCACATGCCGCGGAGCAGCTAGGCCCGTGAGCCACAACTACTGAGCCTGCGCGTCTGGAGCCTGTGCTCCGCAACAAGAGAGGCCGCGATAGTGAGAGGCCCGCGCACCGCAATGAAGAGTGGCCCCCGCTCGCCGCAGCTAGAGAAAGCCCTCGCACAGAAACGAAGACCCAACACAGCCAAAAAATAAATAATAAATAAGTAATAAATAAATTAAAGAAATCACTATAAAAAAAAAGAAACTGGAAACTTAAAAAAAAAAAAAAAGTACGGACTGTGGACGGTGGAGTTGGACAGCTCCAAGCCCTCAAGCCTGTGCCTACTTGCTGTGAGTCCTTGAGCAAATTATTGAACCACTTTAAGCTACAGTTTCCTCAACTGTCACATGGACGTGATTACAGAACCTGCCTCAGAGGACTGCGGTGAGGATTCCCAAGACAATGAAAGCATTTAGCACACTGCCCGATTACTCCACGATACCTCCTGATTCTTTCCTACTCGCTTTCCCTGCCTACGTACCGCATGTCCACTGTGACCTCAAACTATATGGATCACAACAGAAGCCATGCCTTCCCTCTCTGTTCCCTGAAAATCTGCCAAGATTTTTCATTTTAATAAATGGCACCTCCATCCCTTTATTTAATTAGTAAGTAGGGTGATATCAGAATCTCCTTCCTCTGGTTCACGACTAGTTCCCCACCTCTGCCACAAATCTCAACAATTTTGGTATGTCCTACCTTGCAGATGGCTGTTATACCCTGTCTCTCCCTTTAAATCTACACATTCACTCCCTGAGTTTAGAGCCTCATCATTTCTTGCCTATCTCTTTCCCTGCCTATAATTTGTCCATTAGTCATCCATTCTCGACAGCCCTGCCAGAGTGGTCTTTTGATAAAACGTGTGTATGACTATACCATTTCCCAGCTTAAAACTCTGGCTCCCAGTAACCTTTAAATACCCTTTATGATAGCATGACACCTGCCTCCACCTCCAGACTCCCCTCCTATAAACATGAGCACCTGCTTCCAAGGCTTCTACCTGTTAATGGTAGCTATATGCTAGAAGTATTTCAGCAGCTTTTAAAAAACAGCAATGCCCCAATCCCCATTCACTCCCAAGACAAATTAAAATAGAATCTTGGGGCCCAAGAAGCAGTGTTTTGTTTTGGCATTTTCTAAGTATTGTTTAATAAGTATGCATTTTTTAATTTTGAAAAATTTCAAACTTCAACGAAAGACGAGAAGGTGGTGCAATGAATCTTATCAGTCAGATTTGACAATTATTAAGATTTTGCCATACACGTTGACGTATCCTCTTTTTGTTTAAACATTTTAAAACAAATTCCAGACATCACCATTTCACAAATAATGAACACTCATTCTTAGCTGTTATCTAATACCTTAGACCACACGATATTTTCCCAGTTCTACCAAAAATGTCTTTCTGCAGTTGGTTTCTTTGAATAAGAATTAAATAAATGGACACATCACATTTGGTTATTAAATCTATTAGATCTTTTAAAATCTAGAGCAGGCCTCTCCCCTACAATTAAGCCCTTCTTTTCCTTCTACCATTGATTTATCCTGGAAATGAATTGATGATCCTGTAGAATGTGCTACTTTCTGGAATTATCAGTCAGTTTCCTTGAGGTGTCACTTGACTTGTCTCTTTCCTGAATTTCCCATCGTTACTTTTTAAAACTTCCCAGATAGTTCTAATGTGCAGCCAGGACTGAGGATGCCTTGTCTTTTTGCCATCACACTCAGTAGGATACTTTGCATTATTGTTCTTCTATGCAGTTATAACCATAGCCACTAACATTCACTGAGCATTTCTACTACACGGCAGTCAATGTGCCCAGTACATTTCTTACGTTAAACTCATCACAATGCTACCAAGAGGAAATTGAGTATTAAAGAAGCTAGTAACTTGCCCAAGGAATCCAAACAGTAAGTGGTAAAGCTGGGACTCAAACCCTGGCCTGACTGACTCCCAAATCTATATTCTTACAACTAAGATGGACTGAATGACTCCTAATTTTCATTTAAGAACAGGTGAAGTATGACTTTAAGTTGGAAGCGGAGCCTGATTATCCATTGCCAACCAAGCTGCGGTAGGTACCCTCTCCCCTCATAATGCCATGGTCACATCTTCATCAACCGGTACTTATGATCATTGCCTTTCTTATTCCAACAACTAGACCTATGCTGCCCAAATGATGTTAGACTAACAGGCTATTAAAATGTGGTTTTGCCAAACTGAAATTTGCTGTAAGATTAATATACATACTGGATTTCAAAAGAAAAAGAAAGAACATAAACTACATCATTCATAACTTTTAAAACAGTTTCCATGTTGAAAAGATAATATTTTGGATATACGGATTTAAATGAAATATATTATTAAAATTAATTTAACTTGTTTATTTTTACTTGGTTTAATGTGGCTATTAGAATTTTTACAATTACAAATGTGACTCACATTATATCTCTATCTTCGGTGCTGAACTAGACCTTGAACTTCTTGAGGGCAAGAAGGTCTAGTTACCTTTTTCTTTGTAATTTCTGCACTGCCAAAAACTTCCTGGTATAGAGTAGACAAATAATAAATGTAGGGCAAGTAGTAGACCTTGAGTTTTAAAATAAAGGTCATACATCCAGCAGTATAGTTGGTATATTGTCAGATTCTCTCATTGCCTGTAAGATATTGATTAGAGATTTTTTTTAAAATTCACATTAAACTGATGATATACTCCACTTGAGGAAGATATCATTAACATTCTAAATAAAAATAAAAATGCATTGTCCACAGCAACAAAAAGAATAGCAAAGTAGCATATTTTAGGTATAAAACATATGGATATAAATGTCACTGTCCACAGAATAAATGGTCTGTACTGGAATAAAACTGCTTTAGAAATCAAGTCTAGTGGTCATAAATCTCCTGAAGTTCAAGTGCTAATCAGACTTCTGAAGAGGCTGACTTTCTGGCTTTTGACCTGAAAGGCAAGCATGGAAAGTGCCAGGTCTGAATCATAAAAGCAAAATCCTTGTAGATAGTGAGGATCTGACATAACTTTTTGAAGTATCCACAGGGGTAAGGAGATTGTCAATGACAAGAACACTCAGTAGAATACAGTGTTTTCTTCCTCAGGAAAGCTTTACTAGCACTGAAAAGGTAACACCCAGGATAAGGTGGAAACATAGCCTACTGCCTCTGGTACTTGTAATTAAACACACACACACACACACACACACACACACACACACACACAGAGCAAGCAGAAAGCCCTCTCTCAGGATATCTCAATGAAGAGAATCCCCTCTGAAACAGTCAGAGGCAAAATGAATCCCCTTTTCTCATTTATCGCCTGTCTACCTCGATGACTTGTACAGAATTATCTTTCTCTGGGCCATAGAGATGCCTGTGAACTTGACTTCAGAAATGAGCATCTGAAGGTTCTGTTTGAGTGAAGGAAGAAAATGTATTCTTTGGGACAACTTTAATTATATCGAGGCCTTGTCAGTGTGAAACAAAGATTTGAGGATCTTTCTCCCTTACTTTCCTTATTACTGTTGCTAGGAGCATTTGAACCTGAACCATTGTTTTATAAGCTCCTTAAATTTACTGCTTGAGGTACCAAGTTTCATCATACAGCATCTCTGTGATTATTATCTTGCCAGCAACTACAAAGAACAGCTACACTCTATACATTCCTCTTTTATTAAAACAAACTGAAGAAGCCCTAAAATCTGGGCTGTGGTTGAGAAAAATATATAAATAACCTTATCCCCACACTGCTCTTTCAAGAAAACCATGAAAGAACATTTTGTTTCTCTATGGAGTTTAATACTTCAGGATACAGAATTATGGTAATCAGAGTGCATCTCCACCTATGCCCCAACTGTCCCGTTTAGTTTAAATTTACTCTGCAGTGGGGGTGAGATTGAACTGGCCACCACTGGAAGTTGTTACTGGTTCCATGAGGCACTTGAAAGTTGGACTTTTAACTGTAAGTGTCTGTGCAGGAATTGAATTAAGAAGTCAAATCCAACTAATTGCCCACAGTATGTAAAAGAAATCAGAAATAGATCATCTCAAAGTATTATAATATGATTAACTTCAAAACACTCCTGGATTCTAACCTTCATTCCCTCAATTTTCAGTTGAGTCTAATTGGCATATGCCTCCATGGGTAATATTGGAAGTTTGAGTAATAATATTCACAGTTAATTCATAGACCAGAAAAAAAAAATATTCCAGTGGTTTGGATAAAAGTTCATATTTATTCAGTGCTTATATATCAGGAATTGTGTTAAATGTTTGAACGAACCTTCAGAGCCATCTAAAGAAGTCAATAGCGTTACACCTCCTTTTTGCAAAGAAGGAAACTGAGGCTAAGAGAGATTAAGGAACTTGCCAAAGTCACATTTTACTACTTGGCGGGCCCAGGATTCCACCCTGATGAACGTTTTTAGGATGTATTCTCTTAACTGCTAAACCATTAAACTTTGCGTGCTTTTGGTCTTGAACAGTCAAAACAGTAGGACAAGGAAGCAAACCACTATGAGAACCTTTCCTGTTATTTCAGTATTTTCTGGTCAATCAAATTGGTCAGATTTAACTCCTCTGCTTTCTAAATAAAAGACTATAACCAATTTAACTTCAAGAGATTTGAGAACAAGATGCCAATGGGCAAGTAAGAGGTGGCCTTCCTGACTATGAGTGGGTAGAAGAAATAAATTCATCATTCCTAGCCTTTATTGTCAACAGAAGATATTTGGCTACGTTTTAAAATTAATCTTAGTTTGTTCTGTGCTTTGTTTTATGTGAGACTCAACCTAATTCTCTTTTGGTCTCCACAGATGGGCAAAGAGATTGTATATCCTAGCAGCAAAGGTATCTCATTCAAGGCTGTCTTAGTGAGAGAACTCACTTCTCACATATTTTAGAAACATTTATCTGTTTTGGGTAGCACATCACGTCAGACAGCCTGTGGATAGAATATTTTGCTCCAGGTAAAGCTGTTCAAATCCTCTGCTGAATATACAGTAAACAGAACATTACACAGGAAGCTGCTGGGGGAACATATGGTCTTTGTCAACAGTGAAATCTCTGAACTGTACAGCGTCATTAGCAATGGGCTTACTAGATTCAAATACAGAACCGCACATGTTCACATAAGCTCTAGTGACTCAATCATTTGTGCTGGTTAGGGCCAGCTGACAGCATCTGCCTTCTATTTAAAGGTGCACAGGAAGGGGGAGGGAGTACCTGACATGTAAAATAATAGACTTTCCGATGAGAAGCAACAATATGCCTGCCCAAAGCTGGGATCTTATCATTTCAATGAGTCAGATCATTAAATTTGAATTATGGTCCATAACGATTCACTACGTTAAAATTATGGAAAGCTGGTCTCTTGCCAATAAAATTAAACCCATACTACTTTATTTTCAGCTAGGATAGTCAAACATATGTGTCACATAGCAGCCTTCCCTGGTGCAATGAAGATGCAAATTGAAAGCTACAAGTTATAGCCCCAAGCTATTTTTACCCTTATATATGGGAAAAGACGAATTATTAATATGTAATTCACTTGAGACTTACGCAATTTTTCTGCCTAGGGAGAGGTTAGAATTTTGGGGGGTACATTAACTACCTTTAATCCACACACAAAACCCTCCTTGGTGGTCTAGAAGACTATCTGTCTATTTTTAGTATATTCTTTTTTTTCCCTTAGGTGAATGGTTATTTGTGTAGCACTTATGTGTCTTTCAGCCCTAAAATTCCATGGGGCTTATGAAGCTAGTCTCCAAAGATGGCCTCCAATAAGCCACGGCTTCCAGTATTTATACCCCATCTAGTCTCCTATCACATGGCACCTGGACTCATCTGCGTGACCAAAATAATTCAGTAGAATTGACATTGTGTGACTTCTAAGACTAGATTTTTGGAATCCTTGTAATCCGTTGGAATGCTTGCTGGAAGCCAGTTGCCATGTAAGAAGGCCAACTGCCCTGATACTTCCATGTGGTGAAGATGCCCAAGATACCAACATGAAGAGGCCATGTAAAGAGCAAGAAAGAGGGATGATTGGCCAGCTCCCACCTGGTCCAGCCATCCCAGCTGAAAGGCTAGACATGTGGGTAATAAGCCATCTTGTGCATTATAGTCCCAAAAGATGGCATGCAGAGAAGAACCAAGGAAATCATCCAACAGCCAGAAAGAAAGTCTTAGATACATTACCTCATTTGAGCCACTTCCACCACTTCCCCCCATTCAAGTCACCCTGGGTGAGGCCAGATGTCAGAGCGTAAAGAAGAGTTGTCCCAGTTGTATTTTGCCAGAATTTTAGGCACAGAGGATCATAGGTAAGATAACATAGTTGTCATTTTCTTAGTTTTGGTGTAGTTTGTTACACAGCAATAGATAATCAGATTAGGATTTTATCAGTGCTCTAAAAACTTACTGGTAAAAGTGAATTTATTCTAAAAGTTAAGACCCATTGTAGAATTTGTTCTGCTTAGACTTCAAAGGGAGCTGACATAAGCCCTTTCAAGGAAAGGCCAGTTACACATACAAGTTTTGTCAAGAAACTATTTTTTTTATAACCAACTCAAATTTCTCATGTTACAAATAGAGCTCATTTTTTTTCTACTCTCAGATAATACAGAGAATATCCAGTCACAGACTTTTACAAAATTACTGCTTTCACAGCTAAAGGTCATTCTTAAATTACCAACTATGTTTCTCTACAACACGATTATAAAAAACAGAGGCGGCTTTGGAGTCAAGGAGACCCCCCGACTCCATTTGGATTTCAGCTCTGCTACTTAAGACGATACAGCCCTAAGTGGGTTTGCAGATCTCAGTGAGCTTCCGTTTCCTGCCTTGCAATATGGGGTAATGGTGCCTAAGTTATTTGTTTGCTGAGAGGGTTAATATGAGACAAAGTAGTAGGTGAAGGGCTGAGCACTGTGTTGGATGTAATAAATGGTATTAAATGCTAGCCTTTCAAATGTTATCGCCTTCTGATCTGTATGCATCTTTGTTTCTTCACAGACTCTTAAGTTGAAGTAATCAAAACCGGGTATCATCTTTTACCTAATGTGACTCAAGATCTGAGGAGGCCAGCTCAGAAGGGAAAGTCCTGAAGGTGACCTCATTCTACCTCTCAGGTCGTTCGTCAGCTCCGATGTGTACTCGGGAAGGCTTAGAATACAAAAGCACCATCCCCTACTAAGCAAAGTAAGTCAGAAAGAGAAAGACAAATACCATATGATATCACTTATATGTGGAATCTAAAATATGACACAAATCAACACATCTACGAAGCAAAAACAGACTCAAAGACATAAAGAACAGACTTGTGGTTGCCAAGGGGGAGGGCAGGTAGGGGAGGGAAGGATTGGGAGTCTGGGATTAGCAGAGGCAAACTATTATATATAGAGAGGATGGATAAACAACAAGGTCCTACTGTATAGCACAGGGAACGATATTCAATATCCTGTGACAAACCATAGTGGAAAAGAATATGAAAAAGAATATATATATGTATAACTTAGTCACTTTGCTGTACAGAAGAAATTAACACAACACTGTATATCAACTATACTTCAATAAAAGTTTTTAAAAAAGCACCATCTCAGTGGAGGAAAGCTGCAAGGGATGGGAGTGGTTCAGGATATACCTGCAAGCCAGCGTCGGCAGGTGTCAGTCAGGCTGACGCGGCTTTCACGGGCAGGGGATGACACCGCCTCGGCCCTCAGCAGGCTCTGCGTATCACTTTGTTTCAGTTTCATACAAATATCATGGAAGATGGCAGGGATCACAGAAATCATCTCTCTTAACCTCCTTATTTTATAGATGAGGAGACAGTCTTAACATAAATGAAGGGAAAAGATCAGACATCTCAGGGCGAGTTTACGATAGAGTTGGGACAAGGATCCACTTCTTCTAGAGCAGGGCCAGGCCCTCTGTGTCATGCCAACCACCCCCAAGCTCAGCTATAAGGAAGAAGCTTTGGAAGGATCTCTGACTCTTTGATCTATTGTTCTGCACATATAGGCTGGGTCCATTCCTTCTGTTTCTAGCATCGAGTATGACCTAGTGGCTCAGGGAATCAGCCTGAAGTCCAGAGGCTGACTTCAAGTCCAGCACTGTTATCTGTCTGTCCCCTACATGCTCGAGCTCTGATTCCTGTCTTCTAAGATGGGACGAACAGACCTCTGACCTCCTAGACTCGTTTGGGGGACAACATGTGAAACACTTAGCTTAGTGACTGACATACAAATGCTAGCAGCTCCCTTCACCCACACGATTTCCCCTTGTCATCATGTGACCTTGCATCTCCCCCAAGTTCTCCTTGTGTTGCTGGTTATTCTCATTCTATTTACATTGGCTTCTTCCACATGCTCACATCCTGCCTCTTTCTGCTAGATACCACCTCTTTTTCACATTTATATCCACTATTCTGGGTCTCCCTTAAAGTGTCACCTCCCCCCTTATAGTGTCAAATGGAGATTAGAGCTCTGATCTGTCTGTCAGAGCCAAGTCAGCATGAAAGTTCTATGAACCATTGTAAAATTGCATATGTTATCAGCATTTGATGACCATTTGAAGTTATTTTTCAAGGCAGTGGACCTCAGGCAGTAACAGGGTACCCCCGAGGGTCCCTGACACACTGGCAGGGGTGGCAAGGAGGAGCCATATTGATTTTCATCCTGGATTTAACCTTCCATATGTATGATGTGTACACACACACACAATCGCATGTGTGTATATGTACACACACAATCACATGTGTGTATATGTACACACACAACTGCATGTGTGTATATGTACACCCACAATCGCATGTGTATATATACAATACACACAATCGCATGCATGCATATGTACACACACAATCGCATGTGTGTATATGCGCACTCACACAATCGCATGTGTGTATATGCACACACACAATCACATGTGTGTATATGTACAACACACACAATTGCATGTGTGTATATGTACACACACAATTGCAGGCATGTATCTGTACACACACAATCGCATGTGTGTATATGTACACACACACTCGCATGTGTGTATATGCACACACACAATCACATGTGTGTATATGTACAACACACACAATCGCATGTGTGTATATGTACACACACAACTGCATGTGTGTATATGTACACCCACACAACCGCATGTGTGTACATGCACACACAATCACGCGTGTGTATATGTACAACACACATCACGTGTGTATATGTACACACAAAATCGCATGTGTGTATATGTACACACAACTGTATGTGTGTATATGTACACACACACAATTGCATGTGTGTGTATGTACACACACATATAAAAACTCAAGTTTTGGCATAAGCTTTACCTTGAACAAGTGATATCCCAGCTTCAAAAAAAAAAAGAAAACCACTCTTCTAACATATCAATTAACCTGGGTCAAAGAAGGTATATACATTCAGGAATAAAAGTTGCCATCTGAACCTTGAATTCAAGAGAAACTCGTATCGCTTGTTTCCTTTAAATGAATAGTGGATTGAAAGAAGAATTTACGGCAGGTCCAGGATGTATAAGAATGCACTCTTTTCCTAAAAATCCATAAAAGAATTTGGGGAAAAATATACATTTTTTGGTTTCCTTTTCCTTAGCATAAAATTTTTGTTAAAATACCCTAAACTTGGTGGCTTTGTTGCAGGAGGACATGCAGACCATTATAATAGCTCTAACTGAAGCCAGGCATTGCTCATTTCTGAATACTGCCCTGTGTATGCAGAGTGGGATGTGCTGCTTGGCCCATGCCGCCTTTTTCTGCATTGCCAGCCACAGAGATGGGAACCACCATTAGCAGCATTATCTCAGACTACTACGAAGGACAGCCGTATATACTGTATATCACGTGTATAATAAAGAGGGTGTATGAATGGGAATAATTAACATCTGAAGAACCATCATAACTTAGGAGTTTACAGACCCCACAAATTTAGAGTGTTGCCAGTAGACTCATCAGCAATGCAAAAAATAGAAAATGAAATAAGGCCTCAGTCACTCTGCTACTGCACATACAATGTCACTTTGTGTGGATTCACAAATGTGAAGCTACATCACTTTATACACAAATAAGAAGCTGAATAATAAATAGGAAGAGTGAGAATGATAGACTCATGGGTAATAAATTGGTCTTGCGTTGTAATAAACACATGCTAAATAAGGGAGCTGGGTTTAAACACATTTGACACGCAGCCAATACTGACAGCAACTGTGTAAAGTACACATACACTCAGCCACAAATCACTCTGCCACGGGTTCTTTTAACACATCTCTTATTTGGAGAGAGAAAACATATTTTATTGCCTTGATCAAAACAGGGATTGGATTCTTGCAGTAAATTTTACAGGAAAAGCAATTTAAAACTTAAATTCTAGAAACTTGTCTGTTAGGACAAAAGTACTATATGTGCTAAAAGTGGAGGGAAGTGGCTATTTTTAAAAAATAAATAGGTTTCCAGAATGGTCAATTTTTTTTTTTTTTTTTTTTGCTTTCTGAAATAGAGTAGTAACCTCTCCAAGGGGTTTTGGTGACCTGTAAGAATGGGATTTTGTAATATTAGGAGGCAAAGTTCTACATGGTCACCTAATAATCTGTCACTCGGCAGGTGAATATCAGGAGGTGACAACTGCCCTTGTTCCAACGCAGTTGCTCTCTCTCTGTAATTCTACTCCAAATTTATTTAACATTCTAGATTCATTCTACCCCTTGGGTGAGTATTACAAATAACACCACTATCATTAAAAATAACTAAGTGCATCTATAGCCCGGTACTGTATTTGCATAAAAGCAAAATGAAACTTAACATAAAATGCATGTCAGGTACACAGATCAGTGCTGAACAGTGTGGGAAGTTGTTTAAAAGGAACATGGATTCTAGTAGAGAAATGCCTTTTAGCATGATGTCCTTTTCTTCTTCTTCTTTTTTTCATCTGTCTGCTCTGTTATAATGAGGGGATGTTTACAACTGAAGTGTTCACTGGACCCCAATCAAGAGTTATCAGAGTTTGGACAGTTGGGCTCCTTCCTTCCATATTTGTATATTCATTATAAGAGGTGGTTTGGAATGGTGCCTGTGAGTCTTGTCTGTTTCATAGCTGTCAAGTATTATGGATGTTAAAGAATTTTGCATAATATTGCAGAATACAGACTGATTAGAAGCTCAGCCCAAAGGAATGTAAACAGGAGGGGTTTTGGAATGAAGACCTAAAAATGGGTGCAGTTGCTTTTCCATGGGAAAATGCGTTAGCCTGGCCATTTTCAATGCTTTCGGAGCAACAATATGCATTTTAAACATACGTATCTCTATCTAAATTCAGACTTTACTACACAGGGGCTATTTGGCAATGTCTAGACACATTTTTATTTGACACAGCTTGGAAGGCGGTCAGAAGATGCTACTGTCATCTAGTGGGGAGAGACTAGGGCCACTGCTAAGCATCTGACAATGCGCAGGGTAACCCTCACAAGAGAGAACTGTCTGCCACAAAATGACAAGAGTGCCAGGGTTGAGAAATGTTGATTTACACATAAAGTACCCTTATTGAATGTGAGGAAGTTCAGAAAAACTGCCCTTTTCTTAGGTAATATTAAGTCCTCAAGTACCAAATTGAACAAAAGATAGCTCATTCCATACGTTTATTTGAAAGATGTTTTTTTGTTTGCTTGCTTACATTATTATCAAGAGGGCATACATAAGCCATTTTGTGACCCTCTGCAACCACTACAGAGAGCTCAAGTCTCCTCCACGTCCATCTCCCTAACAGGATAAATAGAGTCAAGGAGACATTTTTTTTAATTGGGCTCAGACACTACGTGTGAATTTTCGCGTGCATCAAGTAAAAGTTTAAAACCTCTGACTCTTTCCCACAACTTTCTATTTTCATGTCCCTCTTCTCTTCCTCTTCATTTCTCTCTTTTTATTTTCCTTTCTTGCTCCTTCTGATACGATTCAATATGGAAGTCTTAAAATGTTTCCTTAGTTCGATTCGATTTATTTGAATTCTATTCAATAAACATCTATTGAGCATTTTTATATCCAATGATGAAGATTTTTTCTCAGCTGCTTAGCATAATAACTAGAGAGGGGGACCCAAGTTTTTTTTAAAGGTGACAGGTGAAGAACTAGGGCTTCGTGGCAGGACAGAGAGAGGCAACTGAATCAACAGAAGCTCAGCGTCAGCAAAGCGCAGAGGGTTGATGGAGAACGGCTTCTAGTCTCATTTTCTGCAGGGTGGGGTGGCTCAGGAAACTACTGACAGTTAAAGACCACACATGGCGGTGGGCTAGAGAAGCTGGAGGAACGTAAGGTTAATGAAAAAATTTCTACTTTATTAGGCTTCAAGAAAGAACTCTGGAAGATTTTGTGGCAAGGGAATGTCACAAGCCAGTAGATACATGATGAAGATTAATCTGGACAGCAGTGGACAGATGGATTGGAAGGTAAAGAAAATGGACATGGGGGCCTAGTTAGGTAATGGCAGCTTGAACGAAGGGGACTGCTTCAGGGGAGATGAAGAAGAATTAGCAAGTCAGACAGTGAGAAAGTTGTTAGAATGGCCCTGGGCTATTTACAGAAAGTGGAAAAAGGGAATGATTCAGAATCGATTCAAGGCTTCTGGGATAACGGTGGACTCATTAAAAGAAATAGGGACTCAGAAGGAAGAGCAGCAGGGGAAATATGATGAGTTCAGTTCTGGACTTGCTGAACTTGAGATATTAGGGAGACCTTCAAGCAGACACTTCTATCATGCAACTCAGAAAATTAGAATGAAGCTAAAATGAGAGGTTGGAGATGAAGTACTGATTTATATGAGGATGAGAGTTAAAGTCCCAGAAACTGGATGAGAAAGAGGAGAAAAAGAGACAGGATCTCGGGGGATGCTCTCATTTCAAGGCGTGAAAATGGAAGAGAAACAAATGAAAGAGACGGAGAAGAAATAATCAGAACAGTTGTCATAGAATGAGGATTAAAAACTAAGCAGAGGTTAGACTGGAGAAATTAGGGGTGGTTAAAAGCTATGGAAGGGTTGAGGATGACAAAGGCTGAGGATAGGCTAATGGATTATTAGGAAGCTATCACGAACCACCAAGGGAACAGTTACTGTAGATGATTATGGGAGAAACTGGACCTTAAAATCTGCGGGGGGTTGGTGAGGGAGGACATGAGCACTGGAAAAGGGGGGAGGAGAAAAAGGATGATTGGTATTAAGGAGAGAGTGCATTTCTAGGCTGGAGGCTTCCACAACTGTCTCTACGCAGCAGGAAAAGCGCCCAAATCACTGATTCCCAATAATAAGCTACTTCTTCTTAGGCCTTCTGTGTCTCCTTCTATTCCTAAACCGTGGTTCTGGAAACCTAAATTTGAGCATGCAAAACAGAAACGAGAAGAAACATAGCCAAGCGGTGTCAAGTTAAAAATGGACACCAGAATATCAGCATTTTAGGTTTACACTATGAAAAATAAGGCAAGGACAGCATATAATTCAGATTATTTTGCCTTCATTTCTAAACTGCCAGATTCATTAATCAAAGCATTCATTAATATGAGGGCCCTGTCCCTCATATTCTAGCACCCTTTACTTCAAATAAATACCTGATAAACCTGACGGGCCTTACATCTTTATGCACTGAAGAAGGACAAAGAAAATTTTAGAATTTTTAAAGGGGATGCAGGAAGGAGGTGTAATGGGCCTACACCTACTTTAACAAACCATTTCATAACTGACTGAAGGAAACTGCCAGCAGGGCCATAAAAGCAGTGGTTTTCACACAGATTGGAGAGGCTCTTGCTAGGGTTGCTATCAAGGCACCTAATTCCATCCTTCCTCAACAACAGAGCATTGACTGCATATTCGGGATTCCGGAAGCCCAACCCTCTAGTTTACTAACTGATAGGGAACGGATTGTAACTTGGCACAGCTGGAAAGTGGTCTCTCCCCCCAGGGAGATCTCGGAAATACAAGTGCATGACATGAGCATCTTCTTGGTCAGGTTAATGGAGACACAGTCTAGGCTCTCAAGATGTTCTTAGGGGCTTGAGTCCTTTTTTGGGCCTCTTGACAAAGGTGGACACTCCAAAGACCCAAGAAGTAAGGGTGTTGTTTCTGGCGGGACCATCAGTTAGTGTGGAAGCTGAGCTGTGTTGAGATGAGTAGTTTTAGCCCTGGAACGCTCTTATCAACTCAACGTGGAAACCTCAGAGGAGAAAACTGATATAAGTGGAGGCACTTTTATGGTGACCAGGAGAATAAAGATGGCCAGAGTCACATCTTTTTAGCCTTCTTTAACAGCCTGCAGGGACCTTGAGACCGCTCCAAGGAAGAGCAGCTTAAAAACTGCTCTCTTTGATCATTCCCAAGAAACCACTCAAATCCTGAACAAAATAACACTGTAATCATCCCAATAATAATAGAAGATTGCTTGGCACATAGGTCAGTCAATGGTAATTTTCAGTCCTTTTAAACCACTTGATAAATTAATCTTGAGGGCCTGCTATGCATTAGGTGCTAAAAATACACTGATGAAAACAACTAAAAAAAAATCTGCCCCCATCTCATGAAATAATGATGGTCTAACAGCTATATTAAAATGATATCATTGATCTTTGAGTACTTTATGAGGTGGTTGTGAATATTTTCGTTTTTTAACAGTTGAGAAAAGCAAGACTCAGGAAGATTATGACGCGGCAGGCCCTGGGGTCCTTGGCTGACGTGGCTGGGATCTCATCCAGGCCTTTCATCTCAAAGTCAGGCTCCTAATCACTGCTTCCCAAGACTTCAGCATGTAGGTTTATAGCGAATTCTAATCCCCAGGGCATGGGATCAGACCCCACAAAGTTTCCAGGGCTCCTTTACTCTGTGTCCTCAGGCCAGAGCAGAGAGTATCTTCCTCATTTTTCACTGAGTGCAATGCTTCTTCTTCCCAACAGTACCTTGGAAGACAAGATCAAGGAGAATGTTCTTTAATGGCCTCAGAATAGATTCCATGGTGCATCCAGAAGACTTGGAATGCATTGGAACAGACCTCTATGTAATATTTTTTCCTGTGGCAGGGTTTGAAATTTGAAAAACAAAATGCTGGGTTTCTCCTTGCAATCGCTGCTCTTTGTTGCTTTGTAGATAATTCCTAACAGTCTTTTGTTTTTCCTATTCCTGAGTTCTCATAAACAAGGACAAGCAATGAGAAGAAAAATTGGCCTTACTTTTAACATGAGCTGATTATTTCCCTGCCATGAGTTGTTTTTGAATATTAAAAAAAAAGGTAATAAAATTAAAATAGTCTTTGAGAGGGAGACAGTACACTGCTTATATTCTGCTTTGACCAAACAGAGTCCATTGAGGGAGAGATAAAGGCTCTGTCATAACAAGCACACACATTTATTTATGAAAGAGATGTCTTGTTAACTTGTTATAAAAGATCAAAATAATTAGAAAAACTACAGGGGAAAACACATTGGGGGCAAAAAGTGAACTTAGGGTACACATAAAACTCTGTGAGTGGTTTATTGTTAGGGTGGCTAAGATGGATGAACCATCAAAATTGCTAACATTCTGTTTTAGGACTTATTTCTGACTCAGGTCACAGAGAACTGTCACTTTTATTTTGCCACAAAATAGTAAATAAATAAAAAGAGAATCCTCCCCCGCCTCAACTCCTGGACACAAAGAAATCCTCATTGCAGTTTTATTATCCTTCAAAAGACAACACTGCTTGCTTTTCAGAATGCTAGGTCAAGGGAACAGCACACTTTCATATTAACTTAAAGTACATTTCACAGCTTATTTCTGATTTTATGGCACTTCTTCTGGTTTCTGCCAGCTGAAAAAAAATCTGCTTTCACAGTGGAAGTCTGACAAGTTATTTCAACTATATTAACAGCAGGCTACAGTCAGTTGCTCTTTTGTGTTTTCTGTCATTCCTGTAGTTCCAACTAGAAATAAGGGGTCAAAATGTTGGAGTTTGGGGGATAACATTGGAATTACACTTAGTTTCTGTTAAGACATCAAAAGGAAAAGTTTCTGCCAAATACAAATTCTTGGCAATGTAGACCCAGTTCAGTGATCAGAAAAGGTGATCACTACCCTTAAAGCCACCCAACCAACCAAAAGGCAGCAAGGAGAAGGTCTGATTTAAGCCTGGAACAAATTCTTTTATATTTGTCTTAGCCCCACTTCTCAAGAAAAGCAGAACATGAAGCATGGATCAAGGCACAAACATTTTATTTCAGGGGTATAAGCCTGAAGCAGTGAGAGTCAGGAGAAAAGGAGAAATGAAGCAAGGAAGTCAGTTAAGCATTGTGATAGGAAACATCGCTGCACTGGCTACTGCTTCACAAGGAGCCACCAAGAAACTCGGCTGGCCTCTTGGAAGGCACACTTACTTACCCTTATGTCAGAATTCCTGGGAAGGGTCCCGAGAAGAACCACACCTTGGAGTGGCCCAGAGAACAGGAAGGAGAGCCACTTCGGCCTGGCCCCTCTGGCCTCCTGTGTAATATATAGTTCACCAGTAGGGAGCCCTCCCCCGTCTCCCCTCTATTTTTTGGTTGCTTTTGGTCACTTTGCAGCCACAAATGATGTTAAATCCCATTTGTCTTTCATTGCTTTCAATTTCAGAAGAGGAGAGAGACATGGCTTAGGTGGGGAGACAGCCAAGGAAGAAAGGAGGAGATAGTCAAGGGAATCTAAGAAGGTTCAGTGAAATTCTTAGATTTGCATCACTGATTTGATTCTGAGCTTTTCAACAGGAAAAAAAAAAAAAAAGATTATCAGTTATATGGTTCACTAAACCCATAAAATAAGATCAAGTTAGTTGCTCAGAATACAACTAATCCTAATACTGAGTCACGGAAAGATTCTTCCTATGGTACACTGACACAGTTTAAGAGAATAAATGGCATCCTTGTTAATAGGATGCAAAATAATGATTTTCATAGCATTGTTTTTTCAACTCTTCAGTATTGAACAATGATATACTAGCAAAGTTGTTCTGGTAAATGCTATAGGGGTCTAACAAGGCAGTGGAGTGTGATACATTTTAAAATGTACAGGGGAAAGCATAGATAGCATAGATAGCATGGCCTTTAGGCAGCATACCACAATATTTATTCTCTCAAATGCATTTTTGATACATTTATGGCACCATTTATACCTTGGGTGAATTTCATAACTTCTCTTGGGATACTAATAGGTACCACATAAGGCTGTCACAAGATTTAAACAAGATAACATACAGAAAATTCTAGTGACATAAGATGTGAAGCTCAATAAATGACAGCTAATGACTCCTGGTTAATTTGGCAGGGAGAAGGAGAGATAAAAGCCCAGGAGAATCCCAGATTTAAAGCATAATGGCTAGGAGTATACGTGCTACATTTAACATCACCAGCAAGAGGGGTAGCTTGAAAGGGAAGTTTATTTCAGTTTGGAACATGCTCAGTTCGAAGGATCAAAAAGATGTTCATGTGAAAATGCTCATTAAGAAAAATATGGTGGCTGGAGGACATCACCAAGATGGAGGGCTCCTGAATTTCCCTCCTCCCGTGAAAGCACCAAATATAAAGTTACACGTGCAGAATTCCCTCTGAGAGAAATCTAGAAACTAGCTGAATGACACCTACACATCAGGCGACTGAGAAAACACCCACATCGAAATGTGTAGGAAAGGCTGAGACACTCTCACCGTAACCCCTGCCCCCAGCAGCGTGCCATACAGTTGGGAGGGAAACCCCACTCCCAGCTTCTCCCTGAGGAGCAAGAGGCTTGGACCATACATCTAGCACCCCGACTTTTAAGACTGCCACGTGAGGGATGGACCTTCAATTCATCAGATCTGAAAGTCAATGAGCCTTGAGTTCACAAGTCCCACAGGACTAGAGCAAACAAAGAAAGAGTTGTCAATGGGCATGTGAGCATTTGCCATGGCTATTTCCCAGGGCTCAGTGCAGAGGGAAGAGGCAGACATGCCCATCTTCCAGTCTTTCCCCGGAAGGGGTCTGACTGCATACCTGACAGGCTGCTGCCTGACATCTGGCTTCCAATCAGAACGCATCTACGTGCCCATGGTGATCCTTCTGCAAGCCCGAGGGCGCCGGGGAGCACATCCCCACATTCCCCCTCTGGCTCACTCCAACAATAAGACCAAGGCTCCATCTGCTTCCTCCAAGGAACTTGTACACACATCCAGTGCCCAACTTTCGTGGCAGTCACCTGGGGGATGGGACCTCAAATCACCTTTGATAGCCAACATGACTCATCATTCCAGAGTCCCAGAGGACCATGTGAAACAAACAAACAAAAGCAGTTTTTAACTGGAAGCATAAACACTTCTTGCAAGGAAAGGATCTAAATAGACATTTTTCCAGAGAAGATGTAGAAATGGCCAATAAGTACACGAAAAAGTGCTCCATCTCACTGAACATAAGGGAAACAAAGCAAAACCACAGTGAGATACCACCTCGTTCCTGTTAGGATGTCTATTATTAAAAAGACAAGAGATAACAAATGCTGGTGAGGATGTAGAGAAAAGGGAACCCTTATACACTGTTGGAAGGGATGTAAACTGGTACAGCCACTATTGGAAACAGTATGGAGGTTCCTCGAGAAAATAAAAATAAAACTACCATGTGATCTAGAATCCCACTTCTGGGTATACATCCAAAGGAAATGAAACCATTGTCTTGAAGAGATATCTGTACTTCCACGTTCTTTGCAGCATTATTCACAATAGACAAGGTGTACATGATCTATACACTATATATCAGTATAATTACATATTATTCAACCATAAAAAAGAAGGAAATTGTATCATTTGCAACAACATAGAAGAACCCAGAGGACATTATGCTAAGTAAAATAAGTCAGATAGAGAAAGATATATACTGCATGGTATCATTTCTATGTAGAATCTAAAAAAGAAAAAAAGTTGAACTCATAGAAACAGAGAGTTGAATGGTGGTTGCCAGGGGCAGGGGTGGGGAGGCAGGGGAAGTAGGGAGAAGTTGGTAAAAGGGTCAAACTTTCAGTTATAAGATGAATAAGGTCTCAGGATCTACTGTATAAAGTAGTGACTACAGGTGATAATACTTCATTATATAATTGAAATTTGCTAATAGGGTAGAACTTGTGTACTACTCACCAAAAAAAAAAAAAAAAAAGGTAAATATGTGACATGATGCATGTGTCAATTAACTCAATTGAGGGAATTTCTTCAATTGAGGGAATATATATCAAAACATCATGTTGTACACTTTAAATATAATACAATTTTATTTGTCAATTATACCTCAGTGAAGCTGGAAAAAGAACAGAGAAAAATATGGTTGCCAAGTTTGGTTAGGAGATCTAAGTTCTGTGCGGTTAAGAAGGGTCTTGCACAATTTACAGTTCCTGAATTACTCACCCATTGCTAGGAATAGGGTAGACACTGCTGACTTTCTCCAGTGAGTTATGGAATTTCCCTTCTAATCTCATAAATTCTCTCGGTCCTTAATGCTTTTCTGTTGTCTGTGTTTTTCCAGGCTTTTGAGTGTGTACTCATTTGCATCCCATTTATTCCCTCCTCTCCTGGTCATCTTTACTCTTTTTGTTGCTTATTAGTTAAGTAGAATTAAAGGAAAGGCCTGCTCCTAATTAGTAGATGTGATAAAATGGCATTCTAATATGACAGAGGTCAGTGCTTCATCTGAGGGTAAGGCCTATGAGAAATTTTAAAGTCAATTTGGATCTTTAACTTCAATGAACTCAATAAGGGTTTGCTGAAAAGCTACCAGGGAGTGCAACAAGAATAAAAGAAGTAAAAGAGCAATGTAGTTTCTGTACTTTAGGAGTTTAAAATATAATGAGAAAGATAAAAAAGTTCAATATAGATCAATAATAAAATAAAACAGTGAAATTAAATGTGAACCTGAATAGTGCAGCCAACTGGTATCTGTGGAATGAAGAAGAAAATCTAGAAATGAAAAGTGTGGGGAGCCTAAAGTAGATAAATGAGAAACAGTCGAGTAAACCCTGTTGGCAGGGACCTGGATCTTTGGTTCTTTTTGGGGAGGGGTCCTCAGTCTGAATTTGCTATGTCCTGAAGCTTTAAAATGGCAGGCAGTTAACCCTTCAATCACGAATCGTTGGGAGTGACAAAAGGTGTTGTCACCCCCGTCCTTCTCCAGTGTGAGGGTAATATCACTATTGCACCTCCCCTCCCAAAAAAGGAGGAAAGAAGAAATGGCATGTTAAAAGCAGAACAAGATGCATAATCAGTCAACATCCACAGGCGATTTTGTTAAAGAAGAAAAACTAGACGACACCTTCAGTACTTGAAATTAGAGCACCCATTTCCAGACAGAAAGCAAATGCTGTGAGAGAAAACAGCTCAATTTAAAGGCGAATTTCCAAAAAACATTATAGCAAAGGACAACACAGAGAGGGAACGTGTTTTCAAATTGGTGACTGGTTTGTAAAGGATGTGTTTCTCTTGCTGTATTGGGTACCGAAGTGAATTTCAACATCCCTTCTCAGGTAAAGATGATTTTTGCCCCTAATGGGTATACTGATACCCAGGGGCTTATGCTCAATGAAGCAAGATCACAGGACTTTCAACAAAAGATTCTTCCCCCTTTGACCTCTTTAACAGGGAAAAAGCAGGCAACCTGTGGATAGCTGAAAGATTTCAAATAGGTTTTTAATCATGTTTTAATTTCATTCTCTATATAGTAGGTATGATAGGGTCCCACAAAAAAAAATATGGCCAATCCCCAGTTTCTGTGAATGTGAATGTTAGTGACTAAACGTTTGTGTCCTCCCCAAATTCATATGCTGAAATCCTAACCCCCCAATGTGATGGTATTTAGAGTTCGAGGTTTTTAGGAGGTAATTAGGTCATGAGGATGGGGCCCTCACGAATAGGATTAGTGCCCTTTTATAAGAGTCTCCAGAGGGCACTCTTGCCCTGTTTCTGCCATGTGAGAACACAACAGAAGATGTCAGCCTACAGCCCAGAAAGGGCTCACGCAAGAATCTGACGATTCTGGTACCCTGATCTTGGACTTCCAGTCTCCAGAACTGTGAGAAATAAATTGTTGTTTATAATCCACCCAATCTCTGGTACTTTGTTAAAGCATCCTGTACTAACAAAAAAAAAAATGAACTTATTTGCAGATATAATTAAATTACGGATCTTGGGATGTGATCATCCTGGATTTAGGGTGGGTCCACCCTAAATTTGGTGTTACACACATACACATACACACACACATATACACACACAGACATACACACACATACACACATAACTAACATAGATTGTAATCTTAAATCCTAAAAACAACTCATCCTGGTAGGTTCTACCTTCTTCATTTTACAAAAGAGAAAATGAGGTTTCTTAGTGTTAAGTGACTCGTTGGAGGCTGCCCCACTAACAGGTGCCAGAGTTGGGGTTCAAACCCCATTCAACTCCCCAGAGTGGGAGCTTCTTGCACTAAACTGCAGTGGTCTCTATATGGTCTCTATCCTCTGGTTGTCTCTGTGTGGAGCTGGAACGACAAGGAAGGGCACTTCCTAGTTCAACCTCAGTGGGGGACATGGGTAACTCAAATTTTTCACTGCTCTGCACATGTCTCTGAATGACTGCAAAAGTACAGTGAGTATGAATTTAGGGGTTCAAATACATTTTAGTGACTAGGCAAATTTGCAAACAGAATCTGTGAATAATAAGGATCAACTATATGCAATATATATTATATATATATATACACCTGGAAATATATAAATACATATTTCTTTCAATCTGTTTCCTTGGTCCCTGTTTCTGTTTTCTGAAGGTGTGGCCTCCCAGCCTGGGTCCTTGTTAGTTAGGCCTGACTGATACATACATGAGGCCTGCAGTTGCCAAATAGATTCTCTAGTAAGGAAATCTCATCAGATCCCTTTTCTGACTATTCTGGATTTTCTTAAGGGTTGGTTATACAAAGGACGTATGTGGACCTGACCCTTGAACACCTCTGAACTCTATTTGCCCCTATTTATATAGAAGTTAAGACTTCCCATCTACCCCTTCCTTAGACCTTTCATTAAAAGTGAAAAAAATATTTGAGTTGGAAATTAGCACCTTCACACTCTCCATTAAATCATCTCTTAGAGACAATATTGCTTTCTGCTTTCAAGGAAGGCCACGTCTGAGTATCTGCAGCGTTTGAGGATACAGCACAGTGTTGAATTGCAGGAACAGGAAATGTGTATATGTACTGCTTTTGGTTATGACAACTCTGATATACAGTACAGTAGGGAGCCCTTGGGTCCTGCATACCCTCTGTGAAACAGAGCTTATCTTACCTGAAAACAAATAAAAAGTATTTCTGAATAATTCATAAAATTTACTGGTTCTGTCAGGCTAAGTGATCTGTTTAATGCTTGACTGGATTAAGGAAGGGAGGCAAGACCTTTGGGAGGCTGAACCTCTCCTTCTCCTGACGCTTCATGCATATTTTAGGACCTTGGGGTATTTTTCTCTTCCATCAGCTTGGCTGTTTGGGAAGAACCAAGGAGACCACATTGAATGAACCAACGAGACCAACCTAGCTTCAGAGTCGGGACTAATAAGTCAGTGATAAAAATATCCCAAGTGATTCCTCCAGAGGTGAGATGAGTACTCCATTAGATCTATCCACCAATCTCTCCCTCTCCCCTTCCTCCACCCCTACAAAACTCCAAACACTCTCACACACACACCAGCTATAAAATTTTCTTCTAGCTTTATTGTTGATTCTGTCCCTGTATTCCTCAAAAAACTGACATACAGAAATTTCAGTGAAAGCTGCTATACCCTCATCCTGGTACAGGCAAAGGGTGTAGGAGAAACTACACTGTTGAATGATAGAACTGGAGATAAGAGATGGACAGAGATAGAGGAGAAATCATACACAATATCCTTCTGGAAATGGAAACTGGGAAGTCTCAGAAAGGCAGATTGAAAGTCACTTTGTGTGTAAAGCTGCTTCTAAACCAAAGGTTAAGAAGTTTGACTTCAAGAATTTTTTCCTAAAACACCTTCACTTCCATTCAATATACCTGAGCTCTCTTGGGTCAAATCAAAGGGGGTGACACTGATATCTAAAGCCTCCTTAAGAGGGGTCAGACCTTTCAAACAGGACTTGATCAGATAGAATGATAACAATGGACTTTATTGTGAGAACTGGATCAGCTGGAAAGTCCCATTTGTTACTCATAGTTTTCTCAAGAGTAATTTCCATTGAGGCTTCTCTTTTTTTAATAGTCACCATTTCTTTTTTCAGTGAAACTAATAACTACAGTGCTACTTTCTGCTCTTTCATTTCTGCTTTTCATTATGTTTCTTACTTTTCTTCACTTATCAAGCCCACAGTGTTCTATGAAAGTGATGTAATATTCATACTTGCTCAATTCTCAATAATAGGCTTCCAGAATAAGGTCAATATTATATTTTATGTTTTGATTTGAATACCATGTGTTTTAAAAATTATTTTAGCATTTTCTTTGCAGAGGACTCCTACCAGACTTTAAGTGGCTAACACACTTATATTTCTCCAAAAAAAGCATAAGTTTCACTCATTCATTCAGCAGAAATTTATTGCATGTCAGCCTCGGCCCTAGGCTCTGAAAACATAATGGTGAACATAACACTCAAGTGCATGCCTTTGTATGACTTTTATTCTAGTGGGAAAGACAGTTAATATATAGATACATGGCTCAGGTAGCGGTAAGATCTAAGAAGAAAACAAAAGCATTAGAGGGAAATAGTTAGGATCACCGTCACTGTCAGCACCATTATTTTATTACTGCAAACACAAACAGGTGTAAATGCTGCGAACACAAAGGGAAACCCATGGGGCTACAGTTGCTTTTCAGCCTCCATTTCACATTGGCTGTAGATTTATTCACTGAATTACCCAGAGACTCTGCCGTTTAATCAGAACATGATCTGTCACTTCCCAAATACAGTACATGACCTCATTTGTGCTTTAATCACATAGTATCATAACTATTCAGGCTTCCAAAAGCATTTCTATTCAGACCCTCGTCCTTATCTGACCTTGACATACTGAAAGTATTTATGAAGCCTGCAATTTATTCCTTTGTGTTTTAATCTGAGTTATTGGCTGAACTGTTGGTCATAGTTGGTTAATCTTCCTTCACCTTTAGGCAGAAACCTCTGTGGCTTCAAACTGCTGTGATAAAACTTTTAAAATGGCTAATCTTTATGGAGAAAATCTGCTTGGGTCATAAGATTTTTTTTTTTTCCTTACATTTTCACTCTGTATAACCGATCTCAGCCTCTCACCCAAGGTTTTCATATATTTTTGTTTCTTCTCTAAGACAGTTATTCTTGTAAACTTACATTTGAGAAGGAATTGCTGCCATACACTCAGATAGAGCTGCAAATTATTTCTTAATTCTGATATTGATTATTTATCTGTAGGCAAGTAAATCTATTAGGTCTGATGTAGTTACTAAATAGAGTTACAACCTCAAAGGTCTAGATTAAGTCTGATCCTTCTCTCCCTTCCCGAATGACCTTGAACGAGTTACTAATCTTTGTCTATGTCTTCATCTATAAATCTTAATAAAGACTGCAGTGATATCCAAGTGTTATTTGATAGAGGAAAATTCCAACCATAGGTGTTTCTGTAGAGAGTAATGAAAATCAACTATTCAAAAAACTATACTTTTCTAACAACCATTGATTAAGGAGTACAGATCAAGTGCCTTTAAATTTAGGTGGAGAATTAGAATTAGAATTAGACAAAAACCTGAATAACACCACAATATAGCCCATCAAAAATGGAGGAGAAAATTCTACTTCTGCACCATATTATGCCAACAAGATTGCTAGGTCAGTGAAGTGTTAGAACAATGAGAGACTTTTGGGTTGCTAAATACTATTATTAAGGAAATTTAAATAAAATAAAGGATTATAGCATGTCTCTGAGCACATTCCTTTGGAGGCATTTCTTCTTACGAATTGAAGGATTGTAGATCTTATCTATCATTTCAAACCCTAAATTTCCTTCAAGGAATTTATAGATTTTTATTTTCTTTTAAAAAGGAATTGTCTAATTCTTCTTATTTAATTTCTCCTCCCTGTACTCTCACCAAATCACTGTGACAAAAATTGGAAAATTAACTCTTGCTCTTATATCTACATATATATTGAATAAATATGTCTTTGAATATGGATTTTTGACAATCACTAAAAACAAATTGACTAGTAAACTAAAAAGAGAGTGGAGAGTCTATACATATCTCCTAGTCAGAAAAAGAAGCCGTACTAGAATCAGCTCTTTGATTTTTTAAAATCTACCAGCAAATCCTTCATTTTATCTCTCAGAGTTTTATTCACCACCATGTTGGCATATGGTTCTTAAGTCTGGAGTGTTACATGGGAGAACAAAGATACTTAAAGTGGAATGAGAGGTGGGGGTGGAGATGTAAAAGCCATCCAAACACACACCCTCTCCCTCTGTACTTTCTATGCCTTACCTGTAAATTTAATCTGAAAGCTTTTCTATATGAAGAAAACATCAATATGGTGACTCAATTGCCTTAAATAAGTATCTGGTAATGACGATAATGTTCACTGAAAAAGGATATTATCCATGGAAAGCTTTGTGTCACATACAGTGATAATCTTGGTGGGATCTTCATAAGTGTTGGATTTAGACCACTGAGTAGCAAATTTGTAAATGAAGAGCTCTCTGCAAGACAGTGTCATCAGCATTTGTTCCATCAATATCATTTGATTCTTAAATACAATAAGTTGTTCAGTATATGCAGTGAAAATTTTGGCAAATTGGAGTTCCTTCTCTGGGAGTTTGGAATTGGAACTGTATGTGTCCAACAGTAGTAAAAGCTGGTCTCTTAAAGACAGAAGATATGAAATCTAACACTATGGCATTTTCCAGTAGGTGGATTGAGTAATTGAGAAAGATGATCTGCCAAAACCAAGAATGACAGGATGGTGACGATCCACAGAGAGAAGGAAGGTGGGGAGTGGAGGACTGGGGGAGGGGGGAGGGAGTAGAGGGAGGGAGGGGGGGAGGGAGAGGGAGAGGGAGAGAGAGAGAGAGAGAGGGAGAGGGAGAGGGAGAGAGAGGGAGAGGGAGAGAGAGGGAGAGGGAGAGGGAGAGAGAGGGAGAGAAACTCTTTGTCTCAGGAGCCAGGCTGCATTCTTGCCCTGAGGTAATGGAACACCCCTGGATCCTTACAATAAATTCCCCTTTTGCCTGTTAAAACTAACAAACTGGTTTCTGTTGCTTGCAACCAAAGATTTCTAATAGTAACAGTCTTTGAAGTAATATCAACAAACAAAAAGTGAGTGATTTAATATTTATTGATTTCTAATTTTCTGATATCCTCTCAGAAGAATAAACCATCCCTTACAAAATCACCATCTGTGGGTGAGGTCCTCCATGGACCTTCTTGGTCCTTCATTTTGATTTTTCACTCTTTATTGTTCTCTTTGTCTAGGTCTCTTCCTGCTTATTTCAACTCTTATTTGTCAGTCTTGGCTTAAAACACAGAATTCAGAACTCCTGGCTGGATTCATTCATTAGGTCATTAAAAACTTATCCTCATATTGGATTATTCTCTCCTAATACTGAAGAGAGAAAGCAGCTATTTGTCTTCCGTCCATACTTTTGTGGGGTGAAACCAAACTCCAAAATATGCTTATTCCTTAAATTAGCTTCTATCTTCTTACTTGATCCAATCAAATAAATATTTCTCAGAATCAGATGTGAGTTTAACAAATACTGCATTTGACCCTAAAATCTGACATCCTTATTTAGAAAACTGTGGTTCCTGAAATAATTACAGTGAATTAATTATAATTTGTTGTAGTCTTTTTACCAGTATGACTGGCCGGAAAATTAATGAATCTCTTATTACCTCAGATTATAATAATAGTTACTTTTCTCAAGTACCTGATATGGGTTAGGTACTCCTATGGCATTTTTTTTTATATGGCATGACTAATCACTGAAATAGCCCTATAAGGTTTAATGGAGAGGTTTATTAAGGTTAAACTACTTATCCAAGAATATACAATAAGAGGCAAAACTTTGATTGGAATCCAGTTCCCTGTGGAGCTCAGCACAAAGGTTGTTTCCACTAAACCAAGTGGTTTCTAAATAAATAGTCACTCCTATACATCCTACAATTGGAAAGAGGGAAAGATACACCCAAAAAGTTTTCCCTCATTATCCAGAGAGACAAAAAAAAAAAGAATTCTTAGAAAAATTAACACAAATTTAAAAGTTAATGACATTAAACTTTTTAAATTTAAAAAATGTATTACCATTCCAAAGAGTATAAAATTTTTACTAGACCATTCCAAAAATAAAACGTTATTTTCTCTCCTACTGACAGATCATAATAGGCTACCATTGTGCATTGTCTTCTAACCTTTGGGGATGATCACATCATTAATGAGATAGCTCTTTGCTGTACAGATGAGGCTGAAGACTGTTTTATGACCAGTATTGCTTACCACAATAAGTTCTCACAAAGATGTCCCTTTTTCTTTGCAGCTGCAGTTACTATTTGCAAGGTTTGTTTCTATCTGCAGTTCTCTTTAACCTCATAATCTACTCGAAATCTTTGCTTAACATGAGCCGTCCCTTTTCTGCTAACTGCATCCACTGTAGTCTGTCAGACGTGGTGATTTCCCAGCATTCCAGAGCTCTGGTTCATTTTCCGAGGTGGTTTGTATAAACCTCCTCTGCTCACTGCACTTAAGCTCATCCTGTAACAGCTGTTTGGTTAGTCCACTGCCATCCATATTCTCTGCTTGGACAACGCTGGTAAACTGTTATGACAAGTATCACTTTTAACTATTAATCAACACAAAATGTGCAAAGCATAGTGTTAAAAGACAGGATGTGTTCTTCCTTGTGATTTACTTGGGGGGATGACACTATACACAGGAAAAGAAAATGGACAAGCCATACGAGTGGTTCTAATAACTGATCACATAAAGGCTCATGGAGAATGTGGGAAATAAACTTGGTTTGGACGATGAGTAGGATTCCTAAAAATGATTGGTGGTGGCAGGTAGACTGGAGGGCATGCAGCAGCTACTACTTGTGGAAAACTCATTATGTCCCAAGCACTAATCTAACGACTATATGTGCATTATCTCAATGAATTCCCACCACAAATTATTAAGGTTTGTATTAATATTTTCTCCAATTTTTACAGATAAGCAGCAGAGGCTCAGAGAAGTCATTTTCCAAATAGAGGAATAGAAATTCAAACACAGAAAATTCTGGCTCCTAAAGCTTATGTTACAATATACAGCCCAAGCAAAGACATGGAAGGAGACATGGAAGACAACCACATTTCAGAATGCTGGAGCATTAACAAGAGTAAACTGGAACTTTGCAGTTGGCATTGCTGCAAGCAACTGAATGGATACCTTTGGAAGTTCCAGAGCAGCCTGAGGATAGGATGCAGGAATGGTTTAGAAAAGCTAAAGGAGAAAAATTACTTGTAATGAAAAGCAGGTAAAAGCAACAGTTGATATGCCAAACGATATGGGTCAAAACTATGGGGTTAGTGTAGGAAGAGAAGGAAAAGGACAGTTACCTGGGCCATTGAAAAGGACAAATCAAAGGGTTATATCTTGTTCTTAAATAGTAAGAGGTCTTCTACTCTACCAAATTTTTACCCAGATAATTTAAAAATTTTAAGCAATTGGCCTGAGAACAAAAGAAGTGTGAAAAGTGACTGAAAGATATATATATTTTAAAAGCTTATTCTCAGCGTTTTTCCTCTAATTTCCACCCCTAAAGTTAAAATGATCTTTTGAATTTTATGAAAAAGAAAATTTCACTTCAGGGAAAAAGTAGTGTTGTGGCTATAAGAAGTATAATACTTATGTCCAGAGGAAGAAATAGTTAGACATATGTGGTTTCTTTTTTGTTTTATTTTGCTTACCATATTTTGAAACAAATGATCCTAGCACTAGATTTCCGGTGATAGAGTACCTATTTCAGGTGATTTGGAGGATGGACTTCTAAGTAGAGAAATCAATGTTGGGATCCTTAGCGAGAAAGTCTAAGACACTGTTGGCTAGTCTTTTTTTTTTTTAATCTTTTTTTATTGCAGTAAAAGTCACATAATATAAAGCATACTATTTTAACCATATTTAACTGTACAATTCAGTGGCACTAAGTCTTTTCGATCAATTTTGAAAAATTACAAAAATAAAACAAATCTGCTAAGACCTTTATCTCAAGAAAGACATCTTTCTTTTATTTTGTCAAATGAATATTTGGGATAGGAGTTTTAGAAAAAAAGACCAAGATGAGCTTTTTTCATTACCTATGACCAAGAATAGGGTCCAACCTAACAAAAAACCAGTTGTACTATATGGAATTTCTTCCTCTTAAAATAATGTTCACAATTCCCCAGCAGGGATTCCTCTCTGATAGTTTGCTCATTACAATCCAGCTTACAGTGGATTTAAAAACATATTTTTCTTTTTCCCACACCATCTTTATTTGCCCTTAATATTTTTGCATGCTGATACCACTTTTGCGTTCCTTTTTATACAGTATCCAAGTTTTACCAAAAACCATAAAGAAACTTTCTGTAAACAAAACCTTTGTGAGGCAAATCAGCATAATACTTCTGAATACATAAGTTATGATCACAACGCTCTGACTCAGATCAAATAGCAGCAGAAAAATGTAAAGGTTAGGGAAGAGTAAAAGATTTGCCAACTTTCTATTTTTAAACATCTGGTCATTTCTTTACAGAAGAGTTGTAAAATGGTAGCAGGGGGTACAGCATGTCTTCATTCAAAAATACAGTCCACGTTTTCATGTGTTTCCAAGTCATTTTTGTTTTATCACTAAAAAATTTCACATCCCTAAAGAATCAACAATAGAAAGAAAAAGAGCCCAGAAATTTGAGTCAAATTGTGAGAAAGGGGCTGCCCTGGTGGCGCAGTGGTTAAGAATCCGCCTGCCAATGCAGGGGACACAGGTTCGAGCCCTGGTCCGGGAAGATCCCACATGCCATGGAGCAACGAAGCCCGTGTGCCACAACCACTGAGCCTGCACTCTAGAGCCCGTGAGCCACAACTACTGAATCCCGCGCGCCTAGAGCCCATGGTCCGCAACAAGAGAAACCACTGTAATGAGAAGCCTGCACACTGCAACGAAGAGTAGCCCCCACTCGCCGCAACTAGGGAAAACCCACATGCAACAATGAAGACCCAAGACAGACAAAAATAATAAATAAATTAAATATATACATTTATAAAAAAAAGATTAAAAAAAAAATTGTGAGAAAGATGAAAAATGAATCACTAGAGCATCTAAAATAGATATGAAAGAGGCCAACTGAATGTTTGCCTTTTTATGTGCCCAAAACTAGAAGCCTTAATTATGATTCATGATGCCATTAATTTTTTTAAGTCTGAGAGTTAATAGAATAATGATTTTTAATTGAGTGCTAAAGATTCTTAAATCACTTTAAAAAAATAAGCAAGTACTTAAATCATACAGATAGTTCAGGAAAATGAAGGGAGCCTTAGGACACAAATTTCATCAGCAATCTCAGATTCATAGTTGAAGGTTGAAGGTGAAGAAATTTGTATGACTACACAAATTATTTTCAGAAGTAAAATTGATGCATTAGTGCGACTGTGAGGGGCTGACAATACTATTTAACCTGTAAAATTATCTAATTTATTATTTTCTAAACTACTTGATTAACCTGTAACTTCCATATAATCGGAAACATGTTTTTGAAGCGTTGTTGCCTGATAAACATTCCTTAATTAACACATGTTGTCCTAATATTTATATTCACTAGATAAATAATTTGAATTTCCATTTCCTCCAAGACCTTGACAGACACAAATAAAACTGATGGCAGATGAAAACTGGTTGTTTTGGATTGTATGTGAAATGACCTCTTCAGGCCTTTTTATTATCTTATAGCTCTCCGTCAATCATGTTGTTTATGAAGTCGTCTCAGTTAAAATTTTACTGCCAACCATCCCCCCTTCTAAACTTTCTTCCAGTTCCTGTTTATGCGCATGCATTTATTCATTCTTTCATTAAGCATCTAACATATTCCAGGTAATATATACCATATTTGTTTATATTTCTGCTTCCTGGATATGCCCAACTCAAGTTTTCCTGCAAATTTTTATCCCTCCATGGAATTCCCTCTCTTTCTTCTCCATGTAACTTTCACCCATCCTTCAAGAATCAGATTGTTTCACTCACGTTTAACTTTTGCTTCTGATCACTCCAAGTCACAGTGATCTTGGCCACTAAATCTGAGTCCTTTTTGTACTGCCCTATATAATTAGCATACACTCACTACTTAACTTCCTTGTCAAACATGTCTAGGAGCTTGCCCTACAAGTTGGCAAGCTCCATGTTAGGGATCTTATGAAGTATTTTTTTGCACAGCATTAAACACAATGTATATTTAGTGTTCAAAATTATGGATAAATGGAAGAAAGAATGATTAAATGGCTGATTGACTGACAGTGAAGGAATGAATTTGACTGGTTGCCCAGAAGTCATCAAAGCATATAAATTATATCAGGGAGGTTGAGGGGAGCATACATTTCCCAAAGGGGTAAAGAAACATGGCACAAGAGACTTACTTCCATTCAGTATAATGAATACAACAGCAATGCTTGAAGTCTCAAAGGATCTGGAAGCTGATGCCTTCAGAATCTGTTGCCACAAACTCCCCTAGCCCACTGCAATGGAAACTTGATCTAAACTGATGAGATGGTGTAATAGACAAATTGTAATACAGCAGGAACTTCCCCAAAACCTGTATGCTTCTCACTACGGACTAGGCGGCAGGACCCTCAAACTATACTTCCCCCGAAAAAAGGAGCTAATGGAAGACTATGGTTACATACATTTTTGCACCTGGAAAACACAGGTGATGACAAAGCAGAAGATAGGTATTAGAGATAAAATGACAACAACAAAATACACTCACACACACACACTCACTGCTGTCCTGCGTAATCTCAGTCTCTCTTGGCCACATTTTTTCCACAATCTATTCAATTCCATTGGTTTATAGCTGAGGAAAATGTCTCTCAGATAACATTTAAACAACAGATTTTACTGCCTTCACAACAGAGACAAAGACAGTCTGGAGATTTGGAAAAAGCACTCATGAGGTTTGGAAATTGATCTGGATATTTTGCTGGTTTGGGCACCTCTTAAGTCAAACTGGTTAGTCTGCTGATTAATTTGTTTAAGTACAGGACTAGACTCCATCTCATGCTTTAGACCAAAATAGGCTTCACACCCACTCTCATCCATTTAGGCTTCAAGGAAAGATCACCAAGGCAAGGGTGGACTCTAGATTTTCATATGCTTTCCTAACACATGCCATTTTCCTTTTTGTAACATGATTATATTTATAATTATTTGTTTAATGTCTGTTTTTCCCACTATAAGCAGGGACTGTGCTGTCTTCTACATTATGTCAATGTCATTATAGTGTCAATACAATGGTCAATACATATAATGAGGGTTGAATGAATAAATGGGCATTCTGAACTCAAATTCAGGTCATTATTAAGAAACAGAACCATATAATGCAATAAGACAGTTACTAATCTCCAAATGCTCATTTAATCGCTTGACTTTTAGAGGCCAAGACAGTCTGAAATGCTTGGTTGTATTTTTTTTTTTTTTTAATTACAGTAAATTAACAAAGACTATTCCTTGGATAATAGAAAACCTCCTCAGCCATCCTTTTGCTGTTTATGCTTGTTGTATTCCTTATATTTTCGTGAAAAGTATACTAGAGTTTTAGATTATATGAGTGAAAGTAAAGCAAGGATGGATGTAGGCAATGGGAAAAATATACTGAAATATGTGAAGGAATAAACACATTAAAAGGGGAATGAGGGACTTTTTGACAAGGTACACTATTAAGCATTTTCTGAGGAAATCACATATGTACCCCCTAAAGGCAGTCAGTCATCTGGCAGCTGAGTCTCCATCCTGGTGGATGGTTTTAATGAATGAGGGGAGTGTCTCATAGCTGAATATTTTCCACCCTGAAGGCCGCACTGCAGATGCTGCGCCATTTAATAAAGTACATCATAAATCTGGAACACATGGATATACGCTTTCAACATTTAAGTGGAAAATGAACTTAAAATTCTATGATGAATCTGAAGAGGTGCACTATTAAATCATTAATTGGGATAGGCTGCCATTACATTTTAAATGTCTGTGTGCTCCTTAAATGGGAAAACATGATTTTGCTAAAAAGAAGTACAGTTAGTACTTGAAGGAAAATAATCCTTAACAGTAGGGAAATTTTGTAAGCAAGAACAGCAAGTCTTATACTCTACCCAGCCTCAATAATTGGTTATGAGCTTTAAATAAATGTTAGACTTACATATAGACATCTAAAGATATTTTTATATCTTTTTTTGTATGTTTCTGGTGGAATTCCCAACGTTCATTTCAGAGTCTCATTTAAAACTCAAATGGCGATTGTGTCTCTAGGTAACATTATTCTGATACTGGGCAATAACATTTACATATTAAACTACATTTTTTCCTGCTATACAATTTTTATCTATTTCTGGGGAAAAATTGTTTTTGAAGTTTTGGGAGACTCTATTTTCCCTTTTGGCTTGTTGAAGTTCACACTAGCCATTTGATTTTGTAAACAAGCAAGAAATGATCGAAGTCTAAAAAAAATTTCAAAGGTTAAAAAATGTGACTTCTTGTGTTTTCTTTAAAACTCAACTTGTGTGGGGATTACTCCAATAAGGAACCATTAATTTAAAGGTAGAAAAAAAGTCTGTATGGATTAAACATTTTTTCCTACTCTACAATATTTATCCATGTCTGTCCGGGAAAATATGTATTTTATAAGTTTGGTGGGAAATATTTTCTCCCCCTGAAAGCTGTCTTAGAGCATTTGATAAAGTTCAAATATCAAACTTGAATCCATTCATCAGATCATACCTGTGGGTGTTTATGCTGTGATAGGGAATCGCTTTTTCCAGAATAGTAAAAGCCAGTTACTTTTCCATAATATTGTCTTTAAGGTAGCATGTGGAGTTCAGAGTAGTTAATTGGTTTCATAGAAAAAAACAAGATGTAGCATTATTTAAACAACTCTGGAAAACGTCATGGTTTATATAAATGAACTCGCCATCAAATAGGTTGATGGGGGGATTGGGGGTGTGAAATACTAAAGGAAGAAAAATATTAAAAATTAAAATGCATTTTCTATTGCTACTCTTTTTACTTGAATCAGTTCCCAAGCAAGACTTCCATTTAATTTAAAGAATTCTTTAGAGACTCACCACACTGATAGCTAGAATGAAGGAACATTATGTTTGTAATGTGCTTCTATTTCTGTAACCTATTTACCTCATAAAGCCTGACAGACGACTGCACAGCACAGCCTCAAACTCATGCAGGGTTCATGGTAAAAACTCTTGTGTGAACATTACTAACATTATATATGTATATTTTTTTGCTGTGAGAGGTTGGTGTGGAAGAGTATGTCTTAAAAGAGGAAGTGCTTTCTACCAACATTATGAAGGTTATAAGTTACTCTATATGCATTCAGTAACTTAAAAATATTGCCCAGAGGCTGGTTGAAAAGTAGATATTTCAGAATAAGAGTATCATAAATCAAAAACTGGGAGTTCAAATGGAAGACCAAGATAACACATCACTTTACATACTAGTCATTAAAAAATGGGCTCGATTTGAATTTTTATGTATAGTCCCAAATATGATTGCATTAATATAAATTGGTCATCTTTGATGGCATTTTCTTTTCTCAACCTATGAGACTGTTTGTGAAGGTGAATGGAAGCTACAAATTTATCAGTCAAGGAGTTCATGTGAGGGCAAAACCACCATCTCCAATCTCCTCTGATAAGAATCAATGGCCAGGGCTTCCCTGGTGGCGCAGTGGTTGAGAATCTGCCTGCTAATGCAGGGGACACGGGTTCGAGCCCTGGTCTGGGAAGATCCCACATGCCGCGGAGCAACTGGGCCCGTGAGCCACAACTACTGAGCCTGCGCGTCTGGAGCCTGTGCTCCACAATAGGAGAGGCCGCGATAGTGAGAGGCCCGCGCACCGCAATGAAGAGTGGCCCCCGCTTGCCGCAACTAGAGAAAGCCCTTGCACAGAAACGAAGACCCAACACAGCTAAAAATAAATATAAGTAAATAAATAAAAAGATTACTATAAAGAAGAGTTAACATTGCTGAACTGGCACTACTTCACAAAATGATCTGAAGATTCAATGTAACACCTATCATAATGCCAGCTATAATCTAAAAAAAAAGAATCAATGGCCAAGTAAACTCGGTGTTATGGATAAATACTAAATAAGGCATGGAACAGTGTTATTACAACCTTGATGAAAATTATTTCACGTAACTATCTATAAATACATAGGATAGATTTATTTTTATTATATAGGCATTTAAAATTTTGCTATGATATAGTAGATGGGTGGAAAATAGTTTGATGAGTATATATGAGATATATGAGCTTTAACTATAAAGAACTTACAAAGTAATAAGGAAGTTAATGTCTGCATTAGTCATCTTGGGAGGCCTCATACACCTTAATCCCATGATCAAGTCACTATTAAAACAAGCGTGAAACTTCTCTTTTGGAATGCTTTCAGAGCTTGGAGTAACTACAGATTAGAATATCCATAGAAAGAATGTTGTGTCCTGTTAATGATAACTTCCACTTTTGCCAATAGCTGCAAGTCATACAAAACCATTTTAATTTAATTTTTAAAGATGTGAAATTGATTTTCCTATTTGGCTTATGGTTGGGGGCCATGCAACAAGCTGAAGAGTTATGACCAAAGACGAAGCCTAAGGAATATGACAGCTTAGTAGATGTCTCAAGGATACCCCAAATCCAGAAATCTAAAGGTAAACATATGCAGCAAACACTTAGTTGTCCAGAAGAAGCCAAAAGATATTAATTCAATTAATTATTGAGGGGTGGTGTCATCACAGTAAACCAGAAAGTGTGTGTGGTGCTTGTCTTCCTGTCGAAGGCACCCAATAAGTGCCACCCTTGAGTCTGTCTTCCTGTCTAAAATATCTGATATTTATGTGAGCTGCACATGGACAGGTGTCCTGGATTGAAGAAAAAGTAAGAGGACTCAGATAAAGGTTACTGAAAGCTGCGTCTGTGGAAGAGTTGTATCCTGGATTTTGGGAAAAAAAGATTGAGCTCTGCTGCTAAAATTGAAAAATGATAGAAAAAATAAATTAAGGGAAGCCCTCTGTTTTAGAGATGACAGCAGAATCTCAATAAGGAAATTAAGCAGTCAGTAAAGGGTGGAAGTGAGGAAAGAAAGTCCAGGTCTCTGGACTTTTTTTTTTTTTTTTTTAATCCTTTTCTACCAGACACTGATTTCTTCATGGCATTTGACAATGGATATCATGAGATCCTTGTGGGCGAGTAAGAGAAACGTCAGCTAAATAACAGTAATATTAGGCTGCTTCAAAACTCATTGGACAACATGACTGCAAAAGGGGTGAAAATAGCCTTGTTGACCTAGAAGAAGTTCTAGAACAAGAGCTCAGCCCTTGAGTTGTTCTGATCAACTTTCTATCGAATGTAATAAATGTTTACCAAATTTGTATGATACATCAAGCTGAAAAGGAAAGGTGATATGTGTGATGAATAAACAAGAATTCCTAAAGTACTGAACTACTTCAAAATAAAGTGAATATTTTTAGTAAAGAATATTTAGTAACAAAATTTTTAGTAAAAAACTCAGAATATATATATAAATTAACACTTGTACGCATGTTCAACTAATCATTGCACAGAGTATGAGAAAGAGCCGATTTAATGGGGGCCAGAAAAAGACCGAGTAATTTATGTTGTAGGCAAACTCTAGATGATCCTTTACCCAATACGATGACTTGAATTTTCTAATGCAACCAAAAGAGGAATGAATAGATTGTTTAAGATATTTCTACACCATTAGTAATTTTTTTTTAAAAAGTAAATCAAATCAAGACACTTCTTTCTGACAGACTGCCAAAACTCAAAAAAACTGGCATAGCCAGCATTGACAAGTTTGCTTATTTCTCAAACTGAGGAGCATTACAACAATATGCATTAAAAACCTTTAATATAGTATATATTTTTCACATTTTATAGTTACAAATTTACATTTAGGAATTTTTCCTGAAGAAATGATTATGGATGCATTCAAACATGTTTGTACAGGGATCATTATCAGAGTGATGTTTATAATAGCGAACAGAAAACAGTTTTACTATCCAATTAATAGGGAAAAGGTTGAGCAGCTTATGAAGAGGCATTTCTTTAGCGGAACACTCTACAGTATAGATTTTTAAGAGCCATCATTCAAAGTAGATTTTGATTTATGAAAATACAAAGAGGTTAATGATATGTTGTTGAGTGACAAAAGCAGATTACAGAAGAGTGAGTTATATGAACTCTCGTATCTACCTGTCCGTTTCTTGATATCTATAATGTGATTACGTTAACACGTGCATTTTATATATAAAAACTGGGTTATGTTATGCAAAAAATGTTGATTGTGTCTAATGTTTTCTTTTGCTTTTTATTGCAAATTAGTTATTAGCATAACTAAATAGCAAAATGAATTTTAAAACAGACAAATAAGTATTTACAGAATTGGAGAGATCACATGAGACCAATGTTTAATTTCCGGTCCAGAATAACAAAGCATTTAGTTTGTTTCCTTATTATTAAACCCATATTTGAGCATGGAATAATATAGAAAGTTCACAAAAGTTTAAGTGAGAATATAGCTCTCTGATTTTCAAAGTGCCATCATTTTCCTTGTAGGAAATCAGGCAGGAAATTACCACTATAAGTATTTTTGGAGTGCCTGTATTGGGGCCTCACACGTCTAGATTCATTCTAGGCCAAACATCAGTGTGACTTATATATACGCTTTTTTAAAATACGGGGATGGCTTAGCACAGTCATTATGGAAAAAAAAAAAAAAATATATATATATATATATATATATATACGCATATAAATGGCTGACAGAGAAGGTGCACATGTTTTCAAAAAGCAACTAATTTTAAGTAAATTGTATGGAGACAAAATTCTTGGAGAGCTTCTATTGTTCCAAACCGTTGTCTTGAACGGTGGTTGGAGCTGTGCTTTTGCAGGGGCAACTTGATTTGGCAAATCTTTCTCTGAACAATGCAGGGCTATGAAGGAGTGTCAGCATATGGCAGGGCCGAGGTACAATTACCAATTGAAAGGTAATTTCTCCTGAGGTTCAGATGTTAATAGAGATATAGAGAGGGAAAACCAAACAAAGTAACCTCACCGAAATCTGAAACACAACGGGAAAAATTCTTGCTGGCCATTGACTCACAGAATAAAACACTAAGCATAATGACATCAGCAGAGTTTGCTTTGTCCAGATTCCAACTTTAAGTACATTTTGAATAGTAAAACACACATAGCAATGTACATTATGAACATTAAAGTACTAGGGCAGTTAAACTGAACAGCAGCATAAACATCAATAGCACTTGGGAACATGGCTTTTGTGGTGGTTAATATTACTTTTATATTTTAATGCTTTTTTTTGCTAGTTCCTTGTATTTCTACAGATACGTCCATACTTCAGGGTTTTTTTTGGTAACTTTAGTATTTCTTAACAAGTCTTACTAGTGTGACACTACAAATAAACTATGGCAAAATTAACAACAACAGAAACTTAGTGTTCAAGAAACCGAGTCTCTTTTATTAGTATTAAAAAAAGAAAATTCCAGAAAGAGTGAGGATTATGTAAGAGAGGAAAAGAATAAGACAACTTTTTCTCCACAAAATATAACTTTTCCTAAGCAAAACATTAAGAAAAAAATAGAGCCGAAAACTACAAACCCAGTTGTAATGTGCTATGTGTTGAAGCAATCTGGTATAAATTACTGATGGAGGTCATGCATAGAGGTCATATGCACAGATGAGCTTGTACAGCAAAAGTACAAAATGGTCCTGACCTGCATCATGAGTTTTCATCTAAACCTGGCCTATGACGGCAGTCTCTAGGGTAACAACAAAAGGGCTACTTTAAAACATTCAATGTAACAACCTAGGAGACCTTCAAGATGGCGGAGGAGTAAGACGCGGAGATCACCTTTCTCCCCACAGATACATCAGAAATACATCTACATGTGGAACAACTCGTACAGAACACCTACTTAACGCTGGCAGAAGACCTCAGACCTCCCAAAAGGCAAGAAACTCCCCACGTACCTGGTAGGGCAAAAGATATAAAGGAAAAACAGAGACAAAAGAATAGGGACGGGACCTGTGTACCTCTGGGAGGGAGCCGTGAAGGAGGAAAGGTCTCCACGCACTAGGAAGCCCCTTCGCGGGCAGAGACTGCGGGTGGCAGAGGGGGGAGCTTCGAGGCCACGGAGGAGAGCGCAGCCACAGGGGTGCGGAGGGCAAAGCGGAGAGACTCCCGCACGGAGGCTCGGCGCCGAGCAGCACTCACCAGCCCGAGAGGCTTGTCTGCTCAGCCGCCGGGGCGGGCGGGGCTGGGAGCTGAGGCTCGGGCTTCAGTTGGATCCCAGGGAGAGGACTGGGGTTGGCGGTGTGAACACAGCCTGAAGGGGTTAGTGCGCCACAGCTAGCCGGGAGGGAGTCCGGGAAAAAGTCTGCAGCTGCCGAAGAGGCAAGAGACCATTGTTTCGGGTGCGCGAGGAGAGGGGATTAAAAGCACCGCCTAAACGAGCTCCAGATGGGCGCGAGCCGCGGCTATCAATGCGGACCCCAGAGACGGGCATGAAACGCTAAGGCTGCTGCTGCCGCCACCAAGAAGCCTGTGTGTGAGCACAGGTCACTCTCCACACCGCCCCTCCCGGGAGCCTGTGCAGCCCGCCACTGCCAGAGTCCTGTGATCCAGGGACAACTTACCCAGGAGAACGCACGGCGCGCCTCAGGCTGCTGCAACGTCACACCAGCCCCTGCCGCCGCAGGCTCACCCCGCATCCGTACCCTTCCCTCCCCCAGGCCTGAGTGAGCCAGAGCCCCCGAAGCAGCTGCTCCTTTAACCCCGTTCTGTCTGGGCGGGAACAGACGCCCTCAGGCGACCTACGTGCAGAGGCGGGTCCAAATCCAAAGCTGAACCCCGGGAGCTGTGCGAACAGAGAAGAGAAGGGGAAATCTCTCCCAGCAGCCTCAGAAGCAGCGGATTAAAGCTCCACAAACAACTTGATGCCCTGCATCTGTGGAATACCTGAACAGACAACAAATCATCCCAAAGTTGAGGCGGTGGATTTTGTGTGATTTTGTCTGTATAGCTTTGCTTTTACCATTTGTCCTACGGTTCTGTCTGTCCGTTTTTTTTAAAATATAATTTATAGCCCTTGTTTTCATTGGTGGATTTGTTTTTTGGTTTGGTTGCTCTCTTCTTTCTTTCTCTCTTTCTTCTTTTGTTTAATTACTTCTTAATTTTTTATTTTTAATAATTTACAAAAATTTTTATTTTAATAACTTTATTTCTTTTTATTTTCTTTCTTTCTTTCTTTCTTTCTTTCTTTCTTTCTTTCTTTCTTTCTCCCTTTTCTTCTGAGCCATGTGGCTGACAGGGTCTTTGTGCTCTGGCCGGGTGTCAGGCCTGTGCCTCTGGGTGGGAGACGGGAGTTCAGGACACTGGTCCACCAGAGACCTCCCAGCTCCACATAGTATCAAATGGTGAAAGCTCTCCAAGGCATCTCCATCTCAACGCTAAAACCCAGCTCCACTCAACAACCAACAGGCTACAGTGCTGGACACCCCATGCCAAACAACTAGAAAGACAGGAACACAACCCCACCCATTAGCAGAGAGGCTGCCTAAAATCATAATAAGGTAACAGACACCCAAAAACACACCACCAGACGCGGTCCTGCCCACCAGAAAGACAAGCTCCAGCCTCATCCACCAGGACACAGGCACCAGTCCCCTCCACCAGGAAGCCTACACAATCCACTGAACCAATCTTAGCCACTGGGGGCAAAAATAACCAATAACAATGGGAAGTACGAACCTGCAGCCTGCAAAAGGGAGACCCCAAACACAATAAGTTAAGCAAAATGAGAAGACAGAGAAACACACAGCAGATGAAGGATCAAGGTAAAAACCCACCAGACCAAACAAATGAAGAGGAAATAGGCAGTCTACTTGAAAAAGAGTTCAGAGTAATGATAGTAAAGATATCCAAAATCTTGGAAATAGAATGGGGAAAATACAAGAAACATTTAACAAGAACCTAGAAGAACTAAAGAGCAAACAAACAATGATGAACAACACAATAAACGAAAATAAACATTCTCTAGAAGGAATCAATAGCAGAATAGCTGAGGCAGAAGAACAGATAAGTGACCTGGAAGATAAAATAGTGGAAATAACTACTGCAGAGCAGAATAAGGAAAAAAGAATTAAAAGAATTGAGGACAGTCTTAGAGACCTCTGGAACAACATTAAAAACACCAACATTCGAATTACAGGGGTTCCAGAAGAATAAGAGAAAAAGAAAGGAACTAAGATAATATTTGAAGAGATTATAGCTGAAAACTTCCCTAATATGGGAAAGGAAATAGTCAATCAAGTCCAGGAAGCACAGAGAGTCTGATACAGGATAAATCCAAGGAGAAACACGTCAAGACCCATATTAATCAAACTATTAAAAATTAAATACAAAGAAAAAATATTAAAAGTACCAAGGGAAAAACAACAAATAACATACAAGGGAATCCCCATAAGGTTAACAGCTGATTTTTCAGCAGAAACTCTGAAAGCCAGAAGGGAGTGGCAGGACATATTTAAAGTGATGAAAGGGAAAAACCTGCAACCAAGATTACTCTACCCAGCAAGGATCTCATTCAGATTTGATGGAGAAATAAAAACCTTTACAGACAAGCAAAAGCTAAGAGAATTCAGCACCACCAAACCAGCTTTACAACAAATGCTAAAGGAACTTCTCTAGGCAGGAAACACAAGAGAAGGAAAAGACCTACAATAACAAACCCAAAACAATTAAGAAAATGGTAATAGGAACATTCATATCGATAATTACCTTCAATGTAAATGGATTAAATTCTCCAAACAGAACACATAGACTGGTTGAATGGATACGAAAACAAGACCCGTATATATGCTGTCTACAAGAGACCCACTTCATACCTAGGGACACATACAGGCTGAAAGTGAGGGGATGGAACAAGATATTCCATGCAAATGGAAATCAAAAGAAATCTGGAGTAGCAATTCTCATATCAGACAAAATAGACTTTAAAATAAAGACTATTACAAGAGACAAAGAAGGACACTACATAATGATCAAGGGATGAATCCAAGAAGAAGATACAACAGTTGTAAATATTTATGCACCCAGCATAGGAGCACCTCAAAACATAAGGCAAATGCTAACAGCCATAAAAGGGGAAATCGACAGTAACACAATCATAGTAGCGGACTTTAACACCCCACTTTCATCAATGGACAGATCATCCAAAATGAAAATAAGTAAGGAAACACAAGCTTTAAATGATACATTAAACACGATGGACTTAATTGATATTTAAAGGACATTCCATCCAAAAACAACAGAATACACTTTCTTCTCAAGTGCACATGGAACATTCTCCACAATATATCATATCTTGGGTCACAAATCAAGCCTTGGTAAATTTAAGAAAATTGAAATCATATCAAGTATCTTTTCCAACCACAATGCTATGAGACTAGATATCAATTACAGGAAAAAAATCTGTAAAAAATACAAACACATGGAGGCTAAACAGTACACTACTAAATAACCAAGAGATCACTGAAGAAATCAAAGAGGAAAACAAAAAATACCTAGAAACAAATGACAATGAAAACACAACAACCCAAATCCTATGGGATGCAGCAAAAGCAGTTCTAAGAGGGAAGTTTACAGCAATACAATCCTACCTCAAAAAACAAGAAACATCTCAAATAAACAACCTAAACTTACACCTCAAGCAATTAGAGAAAGAACAAAAAAACCCCAAAGTTAGCAGAAGGAAAGAAATCAAGATCAGATCAGAAATAAATGAAAAAGAAATGAAGGAAACGATAGTAAAGATCAATGAAGCTAAAAGCTGGTTCTTTGAGAAGATAAACAAAATTGATAAACCATTAGCCAGACTCATCAAGATAAAAAGGGAGAAGACTCAAATCAATAGAATTAGAAATGAAAAAGGAGAAGTAACAACTGACACTGCAGAAATACAATGGATCATGAGCGATTACTATAAGCAACTACATGCCCATAAAATGGATAACCTGGAAGAAATGGACAAATTCTTAGAAAAGCACAACCTTCCATGACTGAACCAGGAAGAAATAGCAAATATAAACAGACCAATCACAAGCACTGAAATTGAGACTGTGATTAAAAATCTTCCAATAAACAAAAGCCCAGGACCAGATGGCTTCACAGGTGAATTCTATCAAACATTTAGAGAAGAGTTAACACCTATCCTTCTCAAACTCTTGCAAAATATAGCAGAGGGAGGAACACTCCCCAACTCATTCTACGAGGCCACCATCACCCTGATACCAAAACCAGACAAAGATGTCACAAGGAAAGAAAACTACAGGGGACTATCACTGATGAACAAAGATACAAAAATCCTCAGCAAAATACTAGTAAACAGAATCCAACACCACATTAAAAGGATCATACACTATGATCAAGTGGGGTTTATCCCAGGAATGCAAGGACTCTACCATATATGCAAATCAATCAATGTGACACACCATATTAACAAATTGAAGGAGAAAAACCATATGATCATCTCAATAGATGCAGAAAAAGCTTTCAACAAAATTCAACACCCATTTATGATAAAAACCCTCCAGAAAGTAGGCATAGAGGGAACTTTCCTCAACATAATAAAGGCCATATATGACAAACCCATAGCCAACATCATTCTCAATGGTGAAAAACTGAAACCATTTCCTCTACGATCAGGAACAAGACAAGGTTGTCCACTCTCAAAACTATTATTCAACATAGTTTTGGAAGTTATAGCCACAGCAATCAGAGAAGAAAAAGAAATAAAAGGAATACAAATCGGAAAAGAAGAAGTAAAACTGTCACTATTTGCAGATGACATGATACTATATATAGAGAATCCTAAAGATGCTACCAGAAAACTACTAGAGCTAATCAATGAATTTGGTAAAGTAGCAGGATACAAAATTAATGCATAGAAATCTCTTGCATTTCTATACACTAATGAGGAAAACTCTGAAAGAGAAATTAAGGAAACACTCCCATTTACCATTGCAACATAAAGAATAAAATACCTAGGAATAAACCTACCTAAGGAAACAAAAGACCTGTATGCAGAAAACTATAAGACACTGATGAAAGAAATTAAAGATGATACAGATGGAGAGATATACCATGATGGAGAGATATACCATGTTCTTGGATTCGAAGAATCAATATTGTGAAAATGCCTACACTACCCAAAGCAATCTACAGATTGAATGCAATCCCTATCAAACTACCACTGGCATTTTTCACAAGACAACCTCTTCAATAGTGGTGCTGGTAAAACTGGACAGCTACATGTAAAAGAATGAAATTAGAACACTCCCTAACACCATACACAAAAATAAACTCAAAATGGATTAAAGACCTAAATGTAAAGTCAGACACTATAAAACTCTTAGAGGAAAACATAGGCAGAACACACTATGACATAAATCACAGCAAGATCCTTTTTGACCCACCTCCTAGAGAAATGGAAATAAAAACAAAAATAAACAAATGGAACCTAATGAAACTTAAAAGCTTTTGCACAGCAAAGGAAACCATAAACAAGAAGAAAAAACAACCCTCAGAATGGGAGAAAATATTTGCAAATGAAGCAACTGACAAAGGATTAATCTCCAAAATTTACAAGCAGCTCAGGCAGCTCAATATCAAAAAAGCAAACAACCCAATACAAAAATGGGCAGAAGATCTAAATAGACATTTCTGCAAAGAAGATATACAGATTGCCAACAAACACATGAAAGGATGCTCAACATCACTAATCATTAGAGAAATGTGAATCAAAACTACAATGAGGTATCACCTCACACCAATCAGAAGGGCCATCATCAAAAGGTCTACAAACAATAAATGCCAGAGAGGGTGTGGAGAAAAGGGAACCCTCTTGCGCTGTTAGTGGGAATGTAAATTGATACAGCCACTATGGAGAACATTATGGAGGTTCCTCAAGAAACTAAAAATAGAACTACCATATGACCCAGCAATCCCACTACTGGGCATATACCCTGAGAAAACCATAATTCAAAAAGAGTCATGTACCACAATGTTCACTGCAGCTCTATTTACAATAGCCAGGACATGGAAGCAACCTAAGTGTCCATCGACAGGTGAATGGATAAAGCATATGTGGCACATATATACTATGGAATATTACTTAGCCATAAAAGGAAACAAAATTGAGTTATTTGTAGTGAGGTGGTTGGACCTAGAGACTGTCATACAGAGTGAAGTAAGTCAGAAAGAGAAAAATAAATACCATATGCTAACACATATATATGGAATCTAAAAAAAAAAAAAAGGTTCTGAAGAACCTAGGGGCAGGACAGGAATAAAGACACAGACGTAGAGAATGGACTTGAGGACATGGGGAGGGGGAAGGGTAAGCTGGGACGAAGTGAGAGTGTGGCATGGACTTATATACATTACCAAATGTAAAATAGATAGCTAGTGGGAAGCAGCCGCATAGCACAGGGAGATCAGCTCAGTGCTTTGTGACCACCTAGAGGGGTGGGATAGGGAGGGTGGGAGGGAGACGCAAGAGGGAGGAGATACAGAGATATATGTATATGTATAGCTGATTCACTTTGTTATAAAGCAGAAACTAACACACCATTTTAAAGCAATTATACTCTAGTAAAGATGTTAAAGTATATATGTATGTGTGTGTGTGTGTATATATATACATATATATATATATATATATATATATATATATATAACAACCTACATGTATCTGTCCTTGATTCAAAATTGGATCCACAAAACTAGTCACCCATCCATCAACAAATATATATTGATCATGTAGAGTAAACAAGTCACTGAAGGTATACTAAGCCATGAGCAAGTTCCTTATCTTAATAGTCTATAATAGAGGTGCTAAGGCACGTACACAAATAACCATAATATAACCTACAAGTATCATAGCAGAGTTCTGAATAAAGCATTCTGATAGTTTGGAAAAGGAAGAGATTAGTTCCAGTACAATACAATAATCTACTGTTGGCACAGAAACCATCGGGAGCCATTGCAAATATTTGGGACATAGCCTGTAGAATCATAAGATGCCTAGTTCCGTAAGACAGCCAGCCAGCATATGTGAAACACTTTGGTCACTGAAGTGATAACTGGTTTTCCTTTATCATCTCAATTTCCACATGCTTTAGGTTCTCTGCCAAAGCCACCTATTTTTTTTTTTCCTGTCTAAGATTTTTAAAAATTTAATGTTTCTACAGAATGGTATGATTACGTCTACAAATTTCACTGAATTACTGGTTTCATCAAAATAGCAGAATGTGCAGTTTGTTGATAGAAATAAGCCTTTGCAGGTCACTCTTAGATATAGGGAAGAGGTACAGATCACTCTTTAAAGGAGCTGCTTGATGCGACCGTGACAAACGCCTAAAAGCAGAAAAGTAGACTGCGGTTATCAAATGACAAATCTTTCCCCATGGGTCTGGGAAGAAAGGACACCTTTGACTTATCACTGGCTGCTCCTGAAAATTCAAGACGAGACAGGTGCTCAGCAGAAAGTGAAAGCTTTATTCTGTTTCACAAAGTTATCTTTATTATAAAGTACCACAAATACCCAAGACAGAGTAATCTTAGTGATAGCTAGTACACTTTATAAGTGAGGGGGGAAAGCCTATATTGAAATTCTGTAAAAAGGGCTATTTGTTCCCTTAATTATAACTGTAGCTCCATATAAATCTCTTGTTTCCTTTCCAAACCTGGTGAATAATACGGTTATTAGATTTACATTACTGAGCTATCAGTACACTATCAATGTGTTTCCAACCACAAAAATTGCTTCGATTACCCTGTGCCAAGTGGAAAGACACAAAACAATTCTTTAGCAAAAAGCCAGAGGTTATACTTTTAAATTGTGTGGGGAAAAAAAAAATACGAGCCTCCATGCCTCGTTATAGATAGCAGTGATTGACAGGCTGTATTAAAGTGAGGAGCCTTGAGAAAACTGTGTTATAAATTAAGAGCAACAAGTGAATAATTTGTGTATAAATGTTTCATAAGTCATCCAAATCAATGCTAACCCATTTCTCCTTATTAGGATCTAGAGCTATCCAAAGTTTTAAAAATTAAAAAGTGATAAGCAGTGCACAAGAAAATGAACATCATAATTTATTTGATGTCGTTTTAATAAATTCAATTTACTTTTTTCTTTTTGCCAGTGTTGAGTTCAACTGTAGATGATGTCTTGGCTATTATTGTAAATATATCTTTTGTGCTCAAAATTACTTACAAAATACTAATCAGGCTTATTTCCTGCTCAGTTCTGTTAGCTTAGCCCTTGAAAGCATAGTTCCTAAGATTTAGAGACGGTTTTTGAATAGTCAAGCCCTTCCTATGGCACTGGGAAATTAAATTTGATTCCTCTCCTGCTATTGCAGAATGCTTATTCCATCAGCAGTAATTTAATTAGGGGCTATGTGTTCTGAAAATATAAGTATTTCTTTCATGAAAAAATTAATGTTGTGTATTTTTATGTTCCTGTCACCTTCAAGAAGAAACTTATGACCAAAAGCAACTGATAGAAGAATGTCTTATACTTCAGATGAGGCCCCAGAGAGATTTCTGGATAGTTGGGTACTCTAACTAATTATCAGCCTACACATTCTGGCCATACGATCAGGTAATTACAAAGTGTTTTCGAAGTCTAATCTGACTTCTATACATTGCAGGAATTAATATTGCTTTTAATCTCCCGGTCCGAAAGTGACCTTTTGCCTAGAAACAGTACCAAGAGGGAATCTCTTACACCTAAGGGATAAGCCACTAGGCATACTACCAGAGAGAAGCAAGGATGATCATTGTGCTATGCATACCTAAGGAAGCACATTTAGTAGTCTTAGAAAATCATCTACTTAAATTTGAAAAAAATAAATGACTGCTGTATCCTAGATCCTCTTGATTTTGATGATCGCCTCATGATACAGAAAACAGGCTGCATAAAATGGAGCTGACCAGTTGCTGCCTTCCACTTTGTAAGTGACTGGAAGTTGACTGAGCAAAGTGACCTCAACTTGGAAACAGTTGTCAAAAATCTTATACTACTTTGTCGACTTCCCTAGTCAGGGTCACCTGTTCAGCAGAAGTTAAAATAACTGAAATGAAGGAATACAAAAACAAAAAGGACTTTGTAGGATTGACTCATAAGATATCTGTTCAGCCATTCTTGGTTTTGTTTTGGTGTCAGTTACTTTTCAGAGGTCGTGTGAATTGTGTTGCACTGCTGACCATGAGCCACAACTCACAGCCAGAATGTCCGGGTGACCATCTTGATAGCTAGATCTAACTATGTTCAATAACGGGCCAATTACATTCTTAATTTTATAGAGATAATCTTGCTATCTTTGAAATCAACTGGGGTGTTTTCTTAGTTCTACATACTGAGAAACCTAAATGGATTATTAAGCCTAAAAGTTATGTCTGGCTTTATGATCCCATCTTTCATGAATTCAATGAGATTGTATCATTTTAGAAACTAAAGGCTCAGAAATCATATCATGAGGTCACCAATTTCTCATAGAGGCTCTTTCATGACAGTGAAAGGTATATTAGAAAGATCACTGAAATGTTGCTGTAATTTCCCCCCAATTATCTCTTTACTCCTAAGGTCAATGCAGCTATCTTCACTGATAAAAAGTATCAGTATCACTGAGGTGTTCAAATGCAGACACCATATAGCACATAAGATAGAATCATCTCAAATTTGAAGTCATGAATAATTCCAGTGGGTGTAATCTCTGTGTTCAGCGACTTTCCTTCTTCAATTCACTAGTCTCTTATTAACTCAGAACAACTTGATTCGTAAGTGTTAAGAGTATTTTTTGAGATACATACTTAAATCCCAAACCTACTCACCAACTGTTATGTTGATCATTGCTGACTGTATGTATTCAAGCCAAATTACATTTATTATTATGTTTATTATTGACTTTAGGTTCTCATCTCATTGTCATGTTTTAAAATAAAAATGTAATTATATTTAGTGAGTTAAATGAGTGTATTTAAAGGCAAATAAATTTCAGATTATATATGGTATCCTGTGTGCTCATCCTGTTTCAAAATATGATTGCAAAATTTTAGAACATGTTATTTGTGGTGTCTGCTCTCTACACATATAATCCAGTGTTGAAAGATATATATTTATTTACATTTGGACTCTTCCACTTTAGAAACATAAATTCTTAATATTTTTGAATTAAAGAGAGAAGAGAACCATATAACATGCCAATGTGCACAAGATATAATAGGTAATTAGAATGTGAGCCAACAGTTCAAAAAATTTTAACATAGTAAGTCCAGTTAAAAACATGTATTTCACGTACATCAAAACAAAATATAATTTATAATTAATCATATAATTTCTGCTTTCTCAGGTTACATAATGGACTGAGTAGAACTGAAATCCTCAAAGTGAAATTTGAGGATCAAATTTCCAATATTCTAAATTTTATCAGTGAAATTGTATTGAGATAAAATTTTAAACAGAACAAAAAATCAAGGATGAGAAATGCCCAAAATTGCAACAGAGTTGTCCCTGAGGTATAGTTGGAGGACTGGTTCTAGGATACCCGCTGATACAAAAATCTGTGGATGCAAAGTCCCTTATACAAAATAGTGTAGTATTTGCATATAACCTCTGATATATTATACTTTAAATCAAATCTAGATTACCCATAATACCTAATACAATGTAAATGCTATGTAAATAGTTGCTAGTGGGCAGCAAATTCAAGTTTTGCTTTTTAGAACTTTCTGGAATTTTTTTCCTGAATATTTTCAATCCATGATTGGTTGATCCAAAGACGTGCAACCCGATGATACGGAAGGCTGACTGTATATGAATATCAAACTAATCTACAAAAGTCATCACATGCCTGTACATCAATATTGAAAGAAGCTAGAAATCACACAGAAATCATGCAACGAATGAACGGTTGGTTTCAATTTTTATGGGTGGTCTGCTTCTCCGCGGTTCTGCTAGCCATCATTCAGAACAGTAGGGAAAGGATCAGAAACTATACAATGCTTCAATGTAGCCAAACTTTTCAAAGTCAGATACTTTGATACTTTCCAAATGGCTTTTATCCTGCAAGATTTAGGGTGTGGGAAACAGCCAGTATTCCCACTGGGGATGGCGACTCATCAGATTCTCCCTAGCAACAACCAAACTTAGGCAATCCTATCACACCACCACAGCTTTTCTAAGCTCTTTATAATTTTCCAGTATTGAAGCTAGATTTTTTTTTTTTTTTTGCCTTTTCCACAACAGGATCATTGCCGTTCTAGCAGATTTTCCAATTATTCTAACAGCATTCTTTGAAGATCAAAACAAGACCACATTCTGAAAGCCAGAGAAACTGTTAGAAAGAAATGTGTTGATGCTGATAGTTGTGAAAACTTTTGCCCATTTAAAACCCCCAAACTTTGGCCAAGCCATGATTTTCATTTCAGTTAAAATCAATACTTTATTCATTCTGTGAGAATGCCCTGATGGTTATTTCAATAACATTCCAATTAAAGTAACTGTGCAGAAGGCTTCTACATGTTTCCATAAATTAAAAAAAAGTAAACAATTTTTTGTCTATATTTTCTCATGACTAAAATCCAGCTGAACTATGAATATATCTGTTGGCTGAATCACTGACAAAAATCTCATCTCTCTAATATACAAAAGTGGGTCATAATTTTTTCATGTCCCTGAAAGAAAACGACGGTGATTTACATTTGCTATTATTTTACTTAAAAAAAAGTCTTATAGTATTACAATACTACTACAATTCCAGTGCCAACATAAGTGCTATTAGAGATATTAACCTGGACTATTGACAATTTGTTATATTTTATCAATGAGCAAGCTTCGATGTCTAAGTTACGTCTTAGCTGGCTAGGCATACTTACATTAGAAATATTAGTACTGAAAAGCACATTTTCTTCATTATAAAGAGCTGACCAATAATGAAAATAGAGAATACAGAGACACAGTTGAGATCGATGTTCTTGTTCAAAGTCATACTGTTAAGAAAAATAACTTTTTTCCTTAATCACTTTTCTTAACCATTTTGACTCTTCTAAGTATTTTTATCCCTCTTCCAATTTTGCCCCAACTATGGTTTTGCCAAATATTTATTGAATGTCAAATGGTTGTAGCTCAGATCTATGGTTTTGTAAATAACACAACTTGGTTCTCTATGAATAATTAAATACATGAATTCTTTACATGTTCACCCATTTATTCATTCAACAGATATTTATTAAGCACAGTGTAACTAATAAAAACAATACATGTTTTCATGATTGTACACACTATACACATAAAATATATATAAATAGTTATAAAGCATGGACTGAACTTGAATCGTTAAACGTAAGATCTGTAACAAAATGCGTGAAAGTTCTTTGCCAACCTGAGGCTTTTGCCTGTGCCTATGTACTTGGCACATGGCAGCTGCTCAGTAAATGTTTGTCTTGTAAGAAGAGGTGCAGCTAAATTACTCAGGTAGTGAAAAGCATCCTTCCCAGTTAGGATCATCAGAAAAAAAATTTGAAATGGAAATATCTCAAAAAAACCTTGACACATGGAAATAGTTCTAAGGTGAGCTATTTCCTCATCTTTTTCCCACTGAATTTTGTTTTTGATCTCTATCACAGTGGTTGTTTTACTGTATTTAACTTACTTCTTTTTATGCCCATCTCCTATTCCAGAATATGTAGAATATGTGTTCTCAATTGTTGCTTGTGTGTCATTAAGTCTTTGTATCCTTAGCATATATGTATTTCTTCAAAATATACATGATAATTGTTCCAGTCATGTTTTAAGTAAATTATCTTGGATCTTTATCTTTAAAAGCTCTTGTTCTTCAAATAAAAGTATCATAATGTTGATTTTATAGCTTTACGAAAGATTTCACATGCAAGCAAGTATATTCCTTGAAGATTTTTAGAGACTTTTTTATGCCAGAAAGAAAACTATAATCTTACATGACATTTTAAAATAATCGCCATAGTAACATGCTCTCAAAATTTTCACCCTGCAGGAAGTTACTGCAATTTCATTTACTAATGTAGTTGAATTTTGGAAGACAGTTTATTTAAAATGTCCATAAACATACACTTCTACATTTATGCAACTTCAGTGTTCAATGCTAATTCAAGACGAACAGTACCTGACATAAGGTTATCTAAAGCTACCCATTAATGAAGACTTCATTATGCATGTCTGGGTTAAAAGGTAGATGTTAAACTTTATATAAGAGCTTATGGATGTGTTGAGTTTGGGGGGAAAATTCTGGACTATTTTACTACCCACTACGCCTTATCATTCATCCATATATTCTATGATATCAATTGGCCCATTGTTTGGGGCTTCAAAGAATTTAGAAGTAAGGAAAGGTAAGTGGGCTACTGAGAGCCTACTTTGTTCAGGCTAAATGCTAGACGCTGGGCACTGAGAGACTGAAAAGTCCTTGAAGCGCTTATAGCCTAATGAGGATAACAGATAGATAAACAGACAATTACACTACAGCCCATTAACCATGTTGGCAGAGTGTAAATTGATAGAGTCATTCTGCAGGGCTATTTGGTGATGTAAAAGCTGTAAAAACTTGCCTACCCTTTGATCCAACAACTCTCCTTCTAGACATCTTGTCATTTATCTCTGGGTGCTTGGTTTCCTTGCTCTGTTTTTCCTATAGTTTCACTACAATCATGCATTACTCTGCTATTATGCCAAAAGCTGTCACTTTTGGAAACTGATAAGTGCAGGTTGAACAGAGAGGACCAGAGAGATAGGAGATGAGGCTGCAGTAAGACTGGGAACCTTAGACAATTCTCTGGGGAATTTGGATTTTATTTAAGGAAGTAGGAGGGGAAAGAAAGTATGGGAGATTCAAAGCACTGGAAAGACAGTCCTCCATTAAGAGACAAGATGTAGATCCAGGGGACATTTCACAAGAGTTTGCACACCCTGAGGTACATGCTTAGAAATGAAGTGCCACTCCCTGCGGGCCCATCTGAGCCCTCCTCATGCATGGGGTTTATGGCATTTCACTCTAGGTGGTCAGAGAGACCTGGCTTAACATGCCAGTTGAGCCGAACATTAAGCTGCATTTGACAGACAGAGCTTTTCAGCCTACCATCTTAAGTCTGCCTTAGAAATTTGACCTTAGGTTATCTTAACACCATTTAAATTTTGCTCATTAGCTTCCAATGTAATTTAGATGTTTGTTATCAACATGCCTTGTACAGCATGTGCTGAGAAGCAAGACAAAGACACTATTCTTTAAATTCTGCTAATCTTTAGGCCATAAAATCCTTTGTCCATCATTAACCGTGAACACCCATTTTTTCCAAAGAAATAAGTATGTTCACTTTGTTGTACAGCAGAAACCAACACAATGTAAAGCAATTATACTTCAATAAAGATATATATATATAAAAGAAATAAGTACGTTTACATTGCTTTCTAGGGTCTCGGCAATAACAACGCAGAGAAACAAAAACCCAAAGGGAAACAGAGACTCTGAGAGCAGGCCGTGCTCACCAGCACATTGCACACCGGCTCCACTCACACCCCATTTGGACCTTCCCAGTAGGGAAAAGGAACGGGCATTACCACTGGGATTAAATTCAAGGACTGTTCCAGGGCTCTCAAGGTAAGCAAGAGCATTGAATGATAAACAGCACTGAATGATGGTGGGTTTGCTATGCTTAGCATTAACAAATTTATAACTTGTGGTTAGATACCTTTGGATTTTGATACTGTTGACCTCTTCCTTCTTGAAATTCCTTCCTCCTCTGCTTGAAAGATACATGTATTTCTGGTCTTTCTTGCTTCTTTTTGGACTACTCTTCTGGTTCTGACTTTTAAGAAACTCTTATTTCTTCTCCACCCTGGACCTGCTTTCATGTTTCTTCTCTCTCTTCTTTGACCACTGCTCCTGCTTTTCCTAACTCTTCCTCTTCTAAATGCATTTTCTTCCCAGATGGCGTCCCTGCCCCTCTTCTCTTCTAACTCTCCTCTCATTCTCCCTGTAAACTCATTCATTCTGCAGCTCCCACAATCACCACCTGTGTTTTAGATGAATATCAAATTACTCTTTCCAGCATCAACACTCTCCCAAAGATAAACTCTCACATTTCCATAGACTCTCACATTTCCATCTGCCTCCTGGATAACTTGAAAACTTACTGCTGCTCAAACCAAATTTACCATGTTCCATCTGACATCAGCTCCACCTTCTGACTCTTCTGTTTATTAATGCACCACAGCTCCTCAAGTCACCCGGACTCATGTATCAGTATCACCACCTCCATGCCATTCTGTCTCTACCAGTGCAATCAACTACCAGGATTCTAACACAGAAGACAAAGTAACAGAAGGGGTATTGTCTCCACCCACTATCACAAACCCGACATTTACAACTCTTCTATGAAACAGAATGAGAACGCTCAGTGATAACATAAAATAGGTCTTTATCTTTGTGCTACTTATTGCCACTAACCGTTAAAGACAAATTTAATTAAGGACACAGTTGTTGGGAATAGGAACTAAAAAACTGGATTCCTTAACACAGATTTCAGGGATTTATGTCTATCATATACTAACTTGTGAAGTTAACAAAAATAATATAATATCTTAGGTAAACTTCACAGCTTCTTAGAAATAGTCATTTGAAAGCTGGATACACCTGAAAATTATGTAAGATTATTCCTCGTTGTGTGTATGTGAGTTAGATTTTCTTATTTGAAAAGTTTATTACAAAATGTCTGAGTTTTTGAAAAAAGGTAATTAAAAAAATATTTTTACAATGGATTTATAAAGGAAGCCCCCAAAATAACTGGATCAGAATTTATATTCTAGGTTATGTGCCTCTTCCTTTGTGTTTCAGCTTCTGAAATTTCACTCATTATAGAGTTCACCACTTCATATATAATGGTTAGGTGTAAAGTAGGCACTAGTCATACCATGTGTACCAGTATAATAAATTGTTTTTCTTGTTTGTTATTAAATCTATCAATTAATAATTTTACCTTAAATTTAAGTGCTAATAATATATTCCATCCATAGCTGTTTGACTTAGTTTATGTGATATATTTCCAATGCCTATAGAAACAAAATTATGCAGTGTTTGTTATATTTCCTATAGGAAGTCATACACATTCCTGCATTTTGTCATGTTGAGGATAGGATGATGTCACCTTCACCATAAGTACAAGATTTATAGCAATGTCCAAATCTACCAACAACTTAGACAGCCTTGGAAATGAGCTCTAATGGACAGGAACAAATCTTTAGAGTTCAGACATGTGTGACCTGAGTGCTTGGGGGCTCATGTACTTGGGAAACACACCCAGAGAATATGAACCTCTAACAAGGTGGGGCAATAGGAAATGAGCTCTTTACCTTTGCATTCAGTATGAGAGTAAAGAGTTTGCTGATTTTGACTAAACAAGTCTCCTAAAAATTAAAAAAAAAAGAGAGAAAAGAAAAAAAAAACCAAAAACCCACATTTCCTTCCAAGCTAATTCTAGAAGAAAGGATTCCTTTTCTTTTAAGGCAGGAATGGGAAATACATTAGTTTGATTGAAATGAAAGAACTATTTTGCAATTACCTTTGAACAACTATCAGATTCTAACAGCAATGTAAGAATGTTAATAAGAAATCTTTAGATAGGAAAGAGGTCAAGATAAATAAGAATTAACCCATTCTGAACCTCTCATTTTTAGGCAACAAAAAGCACTTATTGAATGTCCTCTAAAAGCCAGATCATATGTCTTTCACCTGGAGAGATCATGGATTAGTGTTCTTTACCTGGAATGGCATAGCACGGTGATGGATGTACTTGTAGAAAAGAAGCTAACTTCAAATGCTATCTTCTTTAGCTTTATTATTTACTATAAGCCAACTAGTATTACTTGCTCAAGAGTTGCTTGTGATAAAAGGGAGCCTTTTCCCCAGGTCCCGATATCAAGTTTGCAGTCATTTCTCTGCAAAAACATGGCTCTCCTAAAAATTAACAATATAATTAATCTTTTACTCCTCAGTTTTAAACAATGCACAAAACGAGTGCAAATAAGTACTTTTTAAAGAAAAACTTACAACTGTCATATCTATTCCTGCACCAACTCTTACTAATTCCAGCTGCAGGAAGCTGTTGTGTGATTGCTGCGGTCCCTGCAAGCAGTACTTCCACGCTGACGCTTATCACTGGCTGGGCTCCGCTACCGGTCAGCTCTTGCCTGTGGCACTTCAGTCCTGAAACTGACTTTGGTATTAAGTTCATTTTAATTAAATGCCTGAGCCTTGCTGGAAAGATGGTATTAATTTTGACACCAGCCTTCCTCTGGAGACCCATTCAGTTCTTCCACTGAGTCCCTCTCTGGGACAGGAACTGGTTCTCTGGTTCCTGAAGCTCATCTCTTTCTCCACAGTTGACTTCGGTGGGTTCCCCAAATGGCCCAGTTACTAGCAGTAGGCAGGCGATTAGCTTAAATATCACTCCCATGCCACATGAATCATTGATTGGGCACCTGCCAGGTGTCACAGGCCACGCTAACTGCTGTCCCTACATTATCTCATTCATGCTACACATATTTACTAAAAGACCACGTGTGCCAGGCACTTCGCAGAACAAAAACACAGCATCCCGCACGACACGCCCACGCTCTTTCCTCAGTGCGTGGGCTAAATGGTCATTAAAAGAGGCAGGCTGGTGGAGTCTACTGATTGTAATTTTACACATTTCTTAGTTATTTGAATTGATCCCACGATGTATTGCATTTATAACTGAGACAACAATGTTCTTTTCAAAAGATTAGTAGGAAGATTGTGGTGGTTATCATGAACAAATCTAATCTCAACAGTCCAGGGAAAACTTCTGCTGATATTCATATAAGAATCATCATCTAAAAGAATCTTTACCTTGGGGACAAACAGAAGTGGAGTTGGATGTGAAAAAGAGAAAAAGGAGAAAGGAGATGGCAGATCGGGATAGTTTTGCAGAGTAATCTTGGGACACAAACTAGAAATTAGGGTCCAGCATGCAAAGTATATCTGTATACATACTTGAAGGGAACTCATCAAATTTGAAATCTCTGCTTTATTCTGATGTGTTCTGGAATACTTAGCATGGTAAAAAACCAAAGCTACTAACGAAGTCAATTTATCAATTAACTCATTTATTCTTTCTTACTCTTTTGAGAGCTTACTAAAGATTAGTCTATAATTAAATGATAGACATACAGTGGTAATAATTCAGACCAAAATCTCTGCCCTCCTGAACTTGTGTGGGAGAGGAAAATAACACTAAAATAAGCACAAAATTAAATATGATGATTTTAGATAATGACAAGTCTTAAGGGAGAAATAAAACTGTAGAATGTGATGGGATTTGAGTAGGATGAGGGCATGTCAGAGGGTGTCTCTGAGTTGAGACGATCTGGAAGTGCCAGATACAGGGGGATCTGGAGGAGAGGGCGGGGGAATCATTCCAGGTGGGGAGGATAGTAAGTGTAAAAGCCTGTGTCAGGAACAGTTTGTGGGTTCAGGGCACCTGGAGGACGTTAGTCTGACTGGAGAGAGAGAATCACTGATGGTGAAAGTGGAGAGTTACACGGGGCTCAGTCAGGCAGGGATGGTTCTCCCTGGTAGGAAGTTTAGATGTCCTTCTATCCGCAATGAGAGATCACGGGATGGAATAACATGATGTGATGCAAACTTTACAATCTGTCTGCTGAACAATGCGCCGCCAAGAGCAAGAAAGGATGTCGGGAGGCCGTTTAGGAGGCTGTGCAGAATCCAGGCATCCAAGATATGACAGTGGCTTAGGAAGAGGGAGGCAGTGGAGACGGAGTGAGGTAGTCACATTGAGGATAGATTCTAAAGGTAGAACACTCGGGAATTACTAGTGGATTGAGTGTGGACAGTGAGAGAAGTAGAGGAATCGAGGATTCTCCTGAGTTTCTTTCTTGCGAACATTTTGTAGATGGTGGTGCCTTATTCTAATTAGGGATGGCTGGCGAGGAACTGGTTTGCAGAAGGAGAGAAATCTGAGCAAGTTCGAGAACGCCGCTGATACATGAAGATTCTCCTTTGCATATGCTTGTATTCATTACATTAGTGAAATGGTGACAAAGATTCTTCCATCTCAAGTTCCAGATCATTCTACATCAAGGCCTTTCAATCTCGGCCCCATTGATAGCTTGTAATGTGGGGCTGTTCAGTGCACTGTATGATGTTTAGTAGCATTCCTGACCTCTACCCACATGACGCCAAACACATCCTTCAAATTGTGACATCCAAAAAAGTCTCCAGACATTGCCAAGTGTCCCCTGAGGGGCAAAACTGCCACAGTTGAGAATATATATATTCTCTCTATATGGAACCAAAGCAGAATATCAGAGGCAAGAGAGGCCGCTTCTCCAGGCTAGGAAAACTTATTTCCCTGAATATAATAGAAATTGGCTCTTAGTCACTCCCCACCCCCCCCAAAATTATGGCAGTGTTAACAGAATTACAATGTTGTAGTTAACTTTAACTGTCAATATTTTAGAAATTAAAATAAGAAAGAAGTTGACAGTGTTAGGCTTTCTTATAGAAAATTCTGTGGCAAATAGCAATGAATAGTTTAGTGATTGTTTTACACAAGTGGGCATCAGTATGACTTTCCTCAATGATAAAAAAAAAGAAAAAGAAAAAGAAATTAACACAAAGTGTTCCTCCCTCTTCTAAAAAATGGTAAAGAACAGTGTAACTGTTTAGTGAATAGTTGAATTTTCTTCTAAACTGTTGTTTTAGTGTCTCACATGAAGGTACAATTTGGCAACTTTTGTTGAATGCATGCCAGCCATTAAGGGTTTCCAGAAGCACTGGAGATTTTTAGCACATGGTTGTTTTCTATTTTGGAAAAAAAAAATCCCATTCTAAAATTTGGTTGCAACATTTTTCTATATTCAAAATATACTGAAATTAAAAATTTTTTCTTTAATATTTAATTTTTAAAATTATTATTTAAAATCTAAGATATTTTGGAATAAAGTGGCTAAAACCATTTGTGGTAGGCAGAGAAATGGATCCCCTTTTTCCTGGATGTCTGCATCCTAATCCCTGAAATCTTTTAATACGTTATTTTACACAGCAAAACAGGTTTTGAAAATGTGAAACAATTAAGTATTTTGGGATGGGGAGATTATTCTGGATTATCTGAGTGGGTCCAGTGTCATCACAAGGATCCTTAAATGATACAAGTGGGAGACAGAAATTCAGTCAGGGATTTGAAGATGTGATTCTGCTGACTTTGAAGATGGGGGAAGGCATCGCCAGCACAGGAATGCTGGTGTCCTCCAGAAGCTGGACAAGGCCAGGAAATGGACTGTCCCCTAGAGCCTCCAGAAGGAGTGCAGCACTAAACACATCTTGATTTTAACTGAGTAAGGACCATTTTGGACTTCCGACCTCCAGAACTGTAAGAGAATAGATGTGTTGCTTTAAGCCAAAACGTTTGTGGTAATTTGTTACAGCAGATAGAAAACTGATACATCGCTTTATAAGACTATATGGTATAGAATAAACTGTTCTTTACTGTAAAGTTTCTATTTTTAACCACAAAAACATATCTTTTGATTAACTGTTGTATCAGAGTTTCAAATATACTAAAAAGCTGAGAAAAATCCATTTGAGTATTTCTCCTCAAGTGTTTTTCACTGGCAAGTTTTAACTTCCAAATGTATTTTGTTCTCACATACCTTCAAAACATCTTCAGGAAACATCAGGATACTATTGAAATTTCCTCAATGACAAATAATCTCGTTTGATATTTCAAAAAAGCCTTTTATGTAAATAATGTCAGAGATTTGAAAAATAGCATTGAGCACTTATATTTGATTCAAAGATCATAAATTTGAATACATGAATTCATATAAATTAGCAATCAGTCTGAAAACCTGTTTTATTTATTTCTTTCCTTGCTTCTTATCTGAAAAATAGGAACTACATTAATCAAAAAATAAATGCAGTGAAAATGAAATGCAAAAATCATCTTCATTAATACACTTAGGGTAAAATTTCAAGTACACAAGTAAAAAAGAAATTTAACATTTGAATCTCCATCGCCATATTTTGTTCTCCTGCTTTTCCTCACTCCAAAAGATCCTCATTTAGAAACACAGGGAATACCTCAGTTCCTTGTATCAGTAACACTGGCTTAAAATAATAATAAGTAAAACCAGTGGTTTCTACAAGACAGAAATGTTATAACACCTGACTTCCAATCTGTTTTGATATACAAAAACCTTTGGAAAAGGGACAAAATGTGTCTGACATCAAAATTCACTCTATAATGAAGTGTTATTGTGAACTTCTGGTGTGATGTTTAGTCTGGTGTTACACAAAGATGGAGGATAAAGTCGATTAGCACGGCTCAAACGGGTTATTTTAAGAACAACTGATTATCATCCTCTATGAAGTCATTATAGTTTAATAAACTGAACTCTGATATTTTGATCTGTGTTTATTACCTTAAAGGGCGAAGGGGAGTATGATTAACATGCATGGTTTAGAGCTCGGGGCTTTACAAACAATATCTTATTTAATCCTCACCACACTCCCTTGAGATAGTGTTAGTAACCCCGCTCTATAATTTAAAAATCTAGAGTTCTGGGTATTTAAGTAGCTTGCCAAAGGTCAGACAACTTAGTAAGTGACAAAGTCAGAATTCGGAAAGAATGCAGTTGTAGAGTCTGATGCTAAAGTGTACGTCGTCCAGTATACCTTGAGCCTCCCACTCTCTCCTGTTTCCTCCTCACTTTAGACACATTAGGTACAGATGCCAAAATGATTAGTGACGTCATACAAAACCTAGACTCAGAGGAGTGACAAAGAATTTTAACTGTCTTGCTTTTGCTTAGAAAGAAATGGATAACAGAAATAAGATTAAGAAATTTCAAAGTAATTTAATAAAAGTCAGTATATAGACTTCATAAAAAATACCTGTGATAGTCTTTGTTTATATCTTCCCACATATTACAGTGTTGATACTTAATTAACATGAAATAAATATATATGTAGTTGATATATATATTTTATCATATATATATATATATACACACACACATATACATACACACACACAGTTTTGATTGCACAACTCTGGGAATTTTAATATGTAGCTGCACAATCTTTGACATGACGCCCATAAAAATGTGGAGACCAATTCCTTTCCCTTGAACTGGGCTGACTACTATGACTTGGTTATGATGAATAAAAAGTGTCATAAGTGATACTCTATACCTCCCCCTGAAACCAGGCACCATGTTGTAAGAAAACCCAGGCAACTCGGAGGTCTTATGCCAACAGATCCTATCAAATCCCAGCTGGCTGCCAGTATCAACCACCAGATGTGTGAGTGAATGAGCCTTAGATGATTCCAGAAAAATTCCCTCCAGCTGCCCCAGCTGAATGAACTGAGTCAAGTAGAGTCCAGCTGTCCCTGTGAGTCCTGCTCAAATTGTAGATTTATGATCAAAATAGGTATTATTGCTGTTTAAGTTAGTAAATGTATTAGTTTGCTAATACTTATAACTGTTTTGATCATGGGCTACCATAACAAAGTAACACAGACTGAGTGGTTAAACAGTAATTTATTTCCTCACAGTTTTAGAGGATAGAAGTTCAAGATCAAATTGTCAGACGGGTTGGTTTCATTCTGAGGCCTCTCCCCTTGGCATGTAGATGCTGTCTTCTCCCTGTGCGTTCACAAGGTCTTCCTTCTTTGTGTGTGTGTGTGTGTGTGTGTGTGTGTGTGAGTTCTAATCTCCTTCTTATAAGCACACCAGTTACACAGGATGGGTCCCATCCATTTTTACTTAATTACCTCTTTAAAAGCCCCATCTTGAAATAATCACATTCTGAGCTACTGGGGGTTAGGGCTTCAACACATGAGGTTTGGGAGGACACAATTCAGCCTCTAAAATAAGTTTTGGGGCAGCCTGTTATGCAGAAATATAGAACTAGAATAGCAATCATACTGTTTTATAATAAAAACTAGCCAAATTTGTATTCTCCAGCATATTTATGTAGGAAGTATATTAATGTCAGTAGGGCATAAGGTAATTGCTGTTGGAAAAATGGTAGTAGTACTTAGCAGGGGCAGATGTCCTAATAAAAATAACCACAGCAAGGAGGAGGATGAGAGCCTTCATGATTGAGGCATGTCTATAAACCAAATGATTCACTAAGTTCTAGGCACACAAGATCTCATATAATCTTTACAACAACCAAAAAAAGAAAGCGTCATCCTTGGGTTATAGGCAGGACAACCGAGGCTAGGTGAGGAGGGAAGAAGAGAAAATGAAGACAGTGGTGGCCGAGAATCTTAGAAGGTCAGGATGCCTCACTTGCGAGGCAGGTATGGATTCAAATCCTGGCTCTCCCAAACATCAGCTTCTTCATCTTAAGAAACATCATGTTTCTTAAGTGACTTGCCCAAGGTCACACAGGGAAGGCTGAGCTGAGCTGAAAACTTGTACCTCCTGCCTCAGGGTACTGTGTTCCTTCCCCTGTCATTGTTCTCTTTTAAAAATATTCCTTTAAAATGAGCTGTAGAGGATCCCACTCAAAATTTGTTCATTTATTTATCTCCTTTATTCCTCTACTGCACTGAAAAATTACAAAACCATATCGCCCATTGGAAAGAATGTGATTAGAGACAGTGCAACACTGGGTATATAGAAAATACTCCACAGTTAAAACACATGCTAGGGGAATTACTGATTCTCCTTTTAAAATTGCCCTCTACATGAATATATTTACATCTTGGAGTTTTCCATGGATGCACGTTAAGTGGCTGAGAAATTACAGGGACGTGAGACCAGCATGAATTCCCAGGTGACTGTAATGCAATTTTAAGTGAATTCGTTTTTTTTGGGGGGGGGGGGAGTGGGGTGGGGTTAAAACAATACAAATTTATTATCTTAAGATTCTGGAGGTCAGAAATATGAAATGGGTCAAACTGGGCTAAAGTCAAGGTATTGGCAGGGCTGAGTTCCTTCTGGAGGCTCTAGGGGAGAATCCATTTCCTTTCCTCAACCAGCTAAGCAAACTCTTTTAAGAAGCATTGGTATTTCCGAAATGACAGTTGACAATGGCACAAAGGAAAGGAATCATTGGCTCTTTGTTCTACATCACATGATTGGCTCCTTACACTATTATGTCAGCAGGGAGTTTTGTTTTTCATCACCCTCCTTCCTAGCAGTGACCGCCTCGTGGGGTGGCAGATGGACCCGGTCAGACAGGATCTACGGCTGTCCAGGTAACTGGACAGGTTAGCTGGGCTGTAAACACGCACCACATCTGTGTGCGCTGTCTCAGCTTGAGGGAAATAATTTTCTCAGAGGTCATGTCAGCACTGCATTGTTCTGACCCTGACTCCTGTTTGGAGTTAAACTGGAGAATAAGCCGATCAACAATGCAAAGCATAGGAATGTGTGAAAGCCTTTCGCACCCAAGGCTGTGAAAAAAAAAAAGAAACTTGAATGGCAGTATGAGGGATTCTGTTACTTTCCATGTATTTTGCTGCATCTGTCAGTGGCACGGATGTATTAAAAGGAGTTGAATTTTCTTAGGTCTTGCACCCTGACTAAAAATTAAGTTTTTAAATGTTGCATAAAGAGAACCTTACGCAGTTGAGCACTACGTATGGAATAAAAGCATTTCCCAAATTCCTTTCCTCCCACCGGCAACCAGTAGTATCTATGATACAGAGAAAGATTTGCATTTAGTGTTTCTGTTGTTGGCCAGGGCAGATATCACATAGATATATTCAGAAGAGGGTTCAATCAGGTTAAAATCCTACAGCAGTATATTCGCTTTATCTTGGTTTCTGTTTGGTTTGGTATGTCTGCTTGCCACTCAAATAATATAAAGAGTAGGTAAAAGCTCTTTCAGCAACGTGTTGTTGAGACAGCTACTTCTAGGTAGTATCAGATATTTGCCTGCAGATTTATTTTTCAGTTTAGTGATAGAAAAAAGAGAGAGAGAGAGGAAAGGGGAGAGGGAGGGAGGGAGGGAGGGAGGGAGGGAGGGGGAGGGAGAGAGAGAGAGAGAGAGAGAGAGAGAGAGAGAGAGAGAGAGAGGCACCCTTACCTAGATCCTGTAACCCAAATTAACTCCTTCCTTCCTCCACAAATATCCAAAGATGTCATTGATGAGAAAAATAACATGCCACCATGCACATTGAAGTGATGCCCTAAGGCAAATTATTATTTATTTTGAAATTTTACTTATCATTTATTATAATAATTATTAACATAATTTTTATTTACTTAACAGAAAAGAGTACAGGGAGATGTACGTATGCAGGCAGAAATTTTTAAATTTCTAAATATAGGCTATTGGGACTTAAGATCTAAAGGTAAGTATTCACGTGTACAGAGAACCCAACTAACATTACTGAAAGAGGACAGGTCCAGGTTCCGCGGGGAACGAAAGCTGGTAAATCAAGTCCATGTTTGTGAGAGTGATAAATGGGCACCATGGGAAGAAGCATCATGGGCTAAAAAAGAATATCGTATCTCAAACTTTAACCATTTCTGAAGTCTCACTCAAATGTGGACACATTCTTCATTTGATCCTGCACTGTAGAAAATCCATGGAAGCAGGAATTCCCGGGTGGTCCAGTGGTTAAGATTCCGTGCTTCCACTGCAGGGGGCACAGGTTCGATCCCTGATCCGGGAACTAAGATCCCGCAAGCTGCGTGGCATGGCCAAAAAAAAGAAAGGAAAAAAAAGAAAATCCATGGATGCTTTGCCCGAGCCTCCTCCAGAGGAACTCTGGGGACTTCACTCTGATTTCCATGTGTCTAATATGAAGGGGAGAGGCATGAAAACACACCGTTTTAGCTCTAACTCCAGTTTCTCTTATATAATTCTTCATATCCATCAAGGCTTTAGAGCTTGGTCTGTCACCAAGGCTTGAATCCCATAGCAGCTCATTCTGAAGAAAAGTGTAAGACTGAAAGGACAGTTGATTATTTAAGATTCCAGGATGTCGTTCTTACACTGATTTGAGAATGTATCATGTAAAAGCTGTGGTGCTGGGTGCTGGGAATAAAGGCATAGATAAGACACAATTGTAATCATCTGGAACAGCTCCCAGGAGAGCAGGAGAGGTACAGAGGTTACCCCATAACAATGATGGAACCCGTGTCAGCACTGTAATAGATGACATGTTGATTCGCTCATTTCGGGGCATGATGGAGAAGGTTTCAGAGAAAAGGTTACACTGATGAAACAGACAGCCTTTACTGAGAGCTTATTACAAGCGAGACATGATGCTGGGTGCTTCGTAATCACTATCTTATTTATATAATCTTCTCAATGAATTATAAGGAGGGTTTCATTATTAACCCCACTTCAGAGATAAAGAATTGAGGATAAAAGATGTTAAGTAACTTGCCCAACATCCTGTAGCTAATGAATGGCAACGCCGAATCATCAACCCCAGGCTGCAGACTCCTCTGCTTCTAGGGTGTCATATTCTCCCTCAATGTGAGAGGAACCTCAAAAGAGCAAACAGGATTTATCAAGCAGACAATGAAACGCTCAAGGTTTTCTACAAAGGGTTTTCTAGAACACATATAAAAATGTAACCCATAACGTTGTCGCTCAAAGGCACTTTACCATAACATAAGCCACCTTGTTTTATGAATTGGCAATGTTCTGGAACATTCTGTATAAATGAAATTTCTGGAAATAGCTTCACTTAAAAAAAAAAAAAACCAAAAACCACTGAAGTATACGTTACAGTCATTTATTGCCTCAACCACTAGCCCCAGGCAAGCACGAATCTGCTTTCTGCTAGTCTATGTAAGCTCTGCTTTTTTCAGAACTTCAGGTAAAGGGAGGATCATACAGAAGGCAGTCCTTTGTGTCTGGATTCCTTGGCTCAGCATAATATCTTTGAGATTCATCCACAACAATCCACTTATCAATATTTTGTCTCTTTTTCCTGCTGCGTAGTATTCCTCTGCATGGCTACACTATGGCTGCTTGCCCATTCTCCTGTTGATGCACAGTTGAGTTATTTCCAGTTTCTGGATGAAAATAGCATGATTTCTAAGAAGGCGTATAGGAGCTCCCTCTTGAGACTACTGCTACAATGAACTATCCCATCACACACCTGTTTTTCAAAGTTTGCAGAGCCCACGGCTCTTCGGTCTTGGACACAATGTGCCTTTGATTCTGGCTCTAAGAACTCTGTGTCTCCGCTTATCAAGTGCCCTTCAGCTCTGACTCACATTTTCTGTTTCTGCATGGCTCTTAATCCAATTTTGATCTATGAGTTTTGGTTCAATTCAAATTGTGGGAGCTCAGAGAATCCCATCTCTGTAAATTGACCTATAATCATATCCCAATGAAGTCACCATGAGCTGAATGATACGAGGGTAGCAGTGAGCACTGCACAGACCAATTCTTTCAAATTCTCTATCAGCTCTTCCTTTGCCGTAGGTTTCTGAAACTAATGAAATTCTACGTCTGAATTACTCTTCTCTCCCAAAGGCAATCAAAACATGTTGGATTAGTAAAGAAGAAAATCTCAACGCATGAGAGATGAAGAAATATCTTTGTTATCATGTTCCTGGATGAAAGAAGCCAAAACTGTGATAGTCAGCGTGGGCCTGCAAAGCTTGTTGCGTAGTCAGGATGCCACAGGGTAGCGGTTTCTGGGCTACACTCTGGTCAAAGGCTCCATCTCCCAGACAAAAGGTTACAACCTCTGGCCTTAGACTAAATCCTTCCATCACATCCACAATGGAGATATCTGGAAAGTTGCTTAAATGAAGTGCTGTCTGTCTGCAGAGCAGAAGTGATAATCTGTAGAATCCTTTGGTGTTTCATGCTCTACATCATTATTGGCATGTCAGACCTGACTGCATGAAAATGAGTTGAACCTCAGCAAAAGGATCTTGAAGTAGGTCAGACAGTTATCATGGCAATAGGTAGAAAGCTTGCTTTTTATTTGGCCATTCTTTTCCCAGACAGTACGTTCCACTGAACTTGAAGTGACCCATGATTATAATAGCCATTTTATCTTCCAAATGAGGAGGAGGAAGATTTGGGGAAAGTACATTTACCGTCTTTTCTAAGGGCCTCAAAGGAACTGTTACAAACCATATCCTCTAAAACGTCTTCCCGGCTGATTTGAGTTTTGCCTGGTGTCACCTACCACAATCCAACTGTGAGGCTGTGTCCGTTCACTAACACATTTAATGCCCTAAGCCCTTTTTAGTACATTCAAGGTAAAAAAACCCCAAACAAACCTATTTTCAAGTGCATTTTGAAACATGTATTTTTATCATCTTCACCCAGAACTTGGGTAACTTAAGTCACTAGTTCTTACACTGCAGAAATCATCTCTGTGCATCAATAACTACCCACTTAACCCAGGATTTAGCTCCTGGGCACCTGCAGTGGTACAGTGTCTTGCGTTCTAAGATCAGGCCAGATGATGGAGGTGTCACATTCTAGCTCTACCTTCACTAGGTTTGCAACCTCAGGCAACTAGCTTAGCCTCCTTGTGTCTCAGGTTTAGTGTCTGTAAAACGAGAATGATAATACAATAATAGGAACTATCTTTGAAGGTCATTGCATAGATTAAATGAAGTAACAAATGCCTGGCATAGAAGAAGAGCTCAATAAATATTAGACATTATTATTGCCCTCCTACATCCTCTGGCGTCTAAAAGAATAAGTGGAAGGCTAGATCTCCTTCTATGAGAATCATTCAATATCATTGAGGGGTGGGGTAACAAGGCCTACAGAGAAAGGAAGCAAGGAGGGTACCAGGCAGTACTGTACACTGTTGGCATTTTATACAGATGGAAGGAAGGTTTAAATGATGTGTCACATACTCACAGGCGGCATCAGACGTGCCGTTAATTGTGCAGAACAGTCACTTAGTGCAACAGCAGTTAAGGGCAGTGCTGGGTGCACCTGGGAGGACTGGCCAGAGGAGCGGGGGTTGGAGCAGATGGAGAAGTGATAGAAAGGCAGTGATCCTCTTATATTTAACGAGTACATAATCACATACAACTGAGGCTCAAACATTGATTCAGTTATTATAAGGTAAGCATTTTCTTCACAATGCCTAAGTATTTGCTACTGTACCTCATTTGAAACTAGGTAGGATAAAGTATATCCAAAATACAGAAGAAAAAAGAAAACTGGGAAATTTTGCTCATAAAGTTGACTAAGCCCATTTTCAAGGAGCAATGTATTTTTAAAAGTGTTCCCCATACAGGCAAGATGGAAAGGCATTTTAGAAGCAGGACAGTCATATTTTAAAGGTTTTGACTAGAAGTGACTTCATCTTTTATTTTTCCAGTGCAAAGGGTCTTTCCCAACACACCTCTGAGTGAGTCTGGGAGACCACGTCTTCCTCTTGCCACACAAATGCACGTCCTACATAGGGGACTCCCATTTACTAAAGGACTCTGGAAATCTGAGAGTAACAGTGGAGGCTGGACCCATTTGTCTCATAAACTGTATCCCAGTATGAGAATGTCATAGTAAGTCATAAATGCCATGGAGATGCTATTTTCATCAGGGTAAACTAACTACAAACAAGAAGCTTATGATGTCACAATGGATCGGAGTTATATTTATGACTGTCCAGTGAGGAACACTCCTTTAGCTGTACCAAACAGAAGATTTTTATCTACCGTAAACAGAGCATAACCAGTTTACTGTTTCCATTAACATGTAATGTGTGATGAATGTCCTTGGAGAATATTAAAATTCTGAAGAAAATAAGGCCTTTGGCTGATGGTGGCATAAGAACACTGTTCTGTTGGATTTAACAAACTACAAACAAAAAAATGATAATTATAAAAATTTCTACTTCTGAATAATCTACAATAGAGACTGACAAACTTTAACTGTAAAGGGTCAGATCGTACACATTTTCAGCTTTGCAGACTGTATGGTTTCCGTAGCAACTACTCAACTCTGTGCTTGTAGTGAGAAAGCAGCCACAGATAACATGTAAGTGAATGAATGTGACTGTGTTCAAATAAGATGTTATTAACAAAAACAGGATGCAGACCAGCTTTGGTCCTCAGGCTGTAGTTTGTCAACACTTAGTCTACAATAAATTAATTTGAAAAGATAATTTTTTACTACTTGGTTGTCTCTGGTGTGTTTTACAGCTCTTGGGCTTTAGACCAAAGGGGAAGGTCTAAATTAGAAGGGACCAATTCTCGTTTCTATACCTCCTTAGCTATGGGTCGAACAGCATGCAGGGATTCATTCTTTGGGCCAGACACAGTGTTAGGAGTAAGGATGTGGAGTTGAAAGAGCCCCAATCCCTTCCTCTTCTGTATCTTAAAAGATGTTATCAAAAGAATGTGTCTAACCAGAGAGAGAGAAAAAATAGATTAAAAAATGGTAAATTTTGAAAGTCTATAAACTTCATAGGGATAGAAAGCAGGGAAACACACAAATAGAATATACTACACTGGGAACAGAAGGGAATAATAAATGTCGATGGGGGTATTACTCTGGAAGGTCCATGATTGGATTTGCCTTATTATATACAGCGGCAAGTAAACTCCCTTGTCCAATATATTTTGGGTTATACCATTTTCTTTATAGCCACTTTCTCCTATGTAGTTCCCAGGGATGTAGACTAGGGCAGGATTTTATCTTCAGAACTGAGATTTTGAATTGGATCAAATCCTTTCTAAGGTATATGCACCACAAACTCCTCCCTCCTACTTCTATACTATTTGCTTGGGGACTCAACTTCCTGCCTGCATCAAATGCAGTACCTTAAGGGACTTTCCATTCTGGTTAGTCCCCTGTGTAGACCCCCTAAATATCAACTCAAGGAACCATAAAGCAGTGTAAATGTCTCCCTGACAGAAAGGAAAGCGCATTCTCAGGCTTGCTTATTTTCCCCAGAAGTCAGCTAAACTTTCATGTGAGTGGCAAAGCTCTATGAAGCCTCCCTCCTAAATACGTTAGAAATGCCACTCAGCTGGTACTGTGGGGAGAGAACTTAAGAAAAATTCAACACTGATGGAATTACATTTGTTCTTCATTCAATCTTGGTGAACTTTCTAGGCACTAGAGCATACTGCTTTTACTGTGCTGTCATTTCTGAAAACCAAATTGCACAAAAACTTTTATAATCACCCAAGAGAACTCCTAAATGGGTCTACTGTCATTCCATGAATCACAACACTGATGCAGGCTTCATGGTGGCCCAGCCAATTCCACACCCTGTGACTCATATAATCCTCGTAGCAGCTGGGACGGGGGCCCCCTACCTGCCTGCCAGGCAGAGTAGGGTTCCGAGAGCCAAGGGTGATCTCCCAGGATTTTATATCACCGAATACAGCCCTTCTGTTCTACAGAAGAGTGAAAAAGGCCCAGAGGATGAAGTAACTCGCCCAGTTAAAAGGTCATAGAGTGATATCACAGAGGCAGGAAGGGGCTCATTCTGGACCAGAGCTCTTTTCACTGTTTCCCGGGGGTCTCTACTTTGTGCTCATATATGGATTTAAAATAAAAGAGACAAAATGAGATAATGAAATTCATTAACTGACAGCTCAGAGTAAACTGGCGGCAGTAAACTGCCTTTCAAGAGGTGAATGACACCAGGTGCCAGGAGGAAGCCTAAAATAAAAGTTTGAAATGCCTTGACAGGAGAGAATTAAGACCTGGGCTTCCTGTTACTAGCCCACCACCATCCCTTCCTGGTGGCACTCTTCTGGTAGATTCTTCGATAAAATAAGCGTTTGTATATGCTTTATGTGGTAACGGACACAGATATTAAAATACATATATATACTTGTACTTGAAGATTTTGCTAAACCTATACTACTAAAAATTATAAATGTTTGCTTACCTTTTGAGTTTAATTACTGTATAGAGTTAGGTGTGTCATCTCTGAAATCAATGTCTTATTCTTATTCATTTATATTCCCAAGACCTGCAACACTGGCATACAATCGGTATACAATCGGTGCTCAGCAAAACTTCTTCATAAAGTTCATGAAAAGGAATTCTTTTTTTTTCTTATTATTGTGTAATAAAATAAGGGCCACACAAAGTTGTAATAAGATAATATTAATAATAATAGGTAGCATTTTTGAATGGCCAGGCACTGTTCTAAGGGATTTACATGGATCTAACCTTTTAATTCTCAAGGCAGACCTACAGGGGAACTATTAGTACCCATTTTACAGAAAAAAAGAAACTGAAGCATAGAGATATTAAGTAACTGCAACGTGGTCCCCAAACTAGAAAGTAGAGGTTCCTAGGTCAGCATTCAAACCCCTAAACTCTGGCTCCTGAGTCCACCTTCTCAGCTACAAAAATTATACAGTAAGTTAACTTGTAAAAATTTTACTATACTGAGAGCAGCTAAGACAAAATGGGATTCAAAATATTGTTATACAATAGTTATTTTGTGCAATAGCATTAGCTATGACAGATCTTGGCCAGCTATAAAGATCGTTAAGGTTCAAGAGTCTTCATTATTCTAACTTAACCATTCTCCACGTCACAAAAGTACAAAGTAAATTTGGAATGCCCATCTCACTCCCCACCTTAAAAGTACTGGGGAAAGTTATAAGGCAGACATAAGAATATTATATGAAACAACTCTACAATTGCCCGATCACATCCATGAACGATATCAGGACATTCTGCCAAGGAATTCCGAACTTCTTTATTCTGACACATCATCAACCACATATACTGGTGCAAAAGACTGACAAGCAGCAAATGTGGGTCCATGTGTAACTCAATGTATATCCAGAAAAAACTACCCTACTCCCAAGAAGAGATGAAAATTAGCTTTTTCCTTCTCACATTTAAGAAAGTGGAGGGCTTCCCTGTTGGCACAGTGGTTAAGGATCTGCCTGCCAATGCAAGGGACCTGGGTTCGAGCCCTGGTCCGGGAAGATCCTACATGCTGTGTAGCAACAAAGCCCGTGCGCCACAACTACTGAGCCTGAGCTCTAGAGCCCGCAAGCCACAACTACTGAGCCCACATGCCACAACTACTGAAGCCTGCGCGCCTAGAGCCCGTGCTCTGCAACAAGAGAAGCCACGACAATGGGAAGCCCGCACACCGTAATGAAGAGTAGCCCCCACTCGCCGCAACTAGAGAAAGCCCGCGCACGGCAACGAAAACCCAATGCAGCCAAAAATAAATAAATGAATAAATTTATTTTAAAAAAAACAAAAAACAGTGGAAGTAAAGGGTCCAACAATTTAAAGCACCTCTTCCTTAAAAAAACTGTACAAAGTATTGAATGTCTACTCTGGGCCTGGCACTAATGCAGCTTTGGAGATACATGGCCCCTCTCCTGTGGGTCTGTGAGAGGCATACATTCATCAAATGATCACCCACCCAAAATGCAAAAACTGCAATGCGATAGAGTTAAGACAAAGAGTGAACCTTGCTCTAAAAACCTATGAAGGAAGAATTTTATCTAGGTAATCCATAGACTTCCTTGAGGAAGCAGTGCTAGTGCTGTTATCTAAGGAATAAGTAGAGGTTGGCTAAGAGTGGAAGGAAAGGAAGAGGAAGAGCAAAAGACACAAGCAAAGACCCTAAGGTGAGGGAGGCATGAAGGGTGAGGGTGTAGAGAGGTGAAATACAGCCAGAGGGGTTGGAAAGGAAGGTCCAGGCATTTGGGGTTGAGATAAGATTCTTGAGGGCCTGGTGTCATGTTAAGGAGCTTTGTGCTTATCCCAGGAGCACTGGGAAGCCAATAATGTATTAGTCAATATATTAGTCTTTGTCTCATTTTCCCCAAATTCACATATTTCCAGTGTGGATAGAAAACTGAGTGAAAGGGGATGGATCAGTAATACGGCTACAGAACTGTATGTTGCTAGCTACAATTCTCAAGTTCAAATAAATCTAAATTCACATAAAATACTAATATAGTTGTTAAGGGTTGAATTGTGTATTCTTTGAAAAAGATATGTTGAAGTCTTAACCCCCAGTGCCTCAGAATGCGACCTTAGCTGGAAACAGTCTTTGCAGTGGTAATCAAGTTAAGTGGTTAAGAGCTCAGACTTCGGACAAGATTGCCAAGGATGACTGCCCACCTGCCAGCTGTGTATCCAGTCTCTGCTTCTATTAAATAGAATATACTCCACAGAGTTGCTGAGATTACATGAGTAAATAATGTTAAATACGTGGAAGTTTTTCTCTGTACTGATTCTTTCCCATTAGTACAACAGCAATTCTCATTTCTCCCATCTTAAAATAATAACAGTATGCCAATAATTGTTAATACGAATACATAATGATTTCCTTCCCTTGACCTTATTTCAAAGTCAGTTTCAATTTCTCCCCTTCCTTTTTATAACAAAATGCCTCAAAAGACTTGTTAAGGGCTTCCCTGGTGGCGCAGTGGTTGAGAATCTGCCTGCCAACGCAGGGGACACGGGTTCGAGCCCTGGTCTGGGAAGATCCCACATGCCGCGGAGCGACTAAGCCCGTGAGCCACAACTACTGAGCCTGCGCGTCTGGAGCCTGTGCTCCGCGACGGTGAGAGGCCCGCGATAGTGAGAGGCCCGCGCACCGCGATGAAGAGTGGCCCCCGCTCGCCACGATGAAGAGTGGCCCCCGCTCGCCACAACTGGAGAAAGCCCTCGCACAGAAACGAAGACCCAACACAGCCAAAAATAAAATATAAATAAATAAATAAATTTATAAAAAAAAAAAAAAAAAAAAGACTTGTTAATTCTTACAGCCTATGATGCTTCTCCCATTCTCTCTTAAAACCACTTAGGGGGCTTCCCTGGTGGCGCAGTGGTTGAGAGTCTGCCTGCCAATGCAGGGGACATGGGTTCAAGCCCTGCTCTGGGAGGATCCCACATGCGGCGGAGCAGCTGGGCCCGTGAGCCACAATTACTGAGCCTGTGCGTCTGGAGCCTGTGCTCCGCAACAAGAGAGGCTGCAATAGTGAGAGGCCCGCGCACCGCAGTGAAGAGTGGCCCCCGCTTGCTGCAACTAGAGAAAGCCCTTGCACAGAAACGAAGACCCTACACAGTCAAAAATAATTTTAAAAATATTAATTAATTAATTTAAAAGAAAAACAAAAAACAACAAAAAAAAAACCACTTAGACTTTCACCATCATCAACCCCAACAAAAATGTTACTCAAGACCATTGATGATCTCCACATTGCTTAATTCAGGAGTCCCTTCTCATCCTGATTTTATGTTGACCCATCTGCAAAATTTAGCATGGTTATCATACGTTCCCACTCGCTAAAGGTTTTTTCACTGGTCTTCTAGAACATCATATTCTCATGGTTTTTTTTTTCTATCTCATTGGTTGATCTTCCCTGTCCTGTTTGCTGATTTATCCACTTCGGCCAGATTTCTTGAGATCGAGTCCTTGGATCTCCATTCTTCTCTATATTCACTCACTCCCTTGGTGATGTCATTTAATCTACAGCTTTAAATATCATCCGTAGTCTGATGTCACCCGCTTGTTTATATCCAGACAAAACCTTTCCTTAGAACTCTAGATTCATACATTCAATTGCTTACTCAGCATCTCCACTCAGATAGACAAAAGATCTCTTAAACTTCATCTGTCTGAAACTGATCTCATATTCTTCCCCCAAACTGCACTACTTTCCAGTCTTCACCATCTCAGTTAAAGGCAACAACATATTTCCTACTGCTCAGGGCAAAAACCTTACATGGCATCATCACAGATTTTTTCCTTTCTTTTCCATTCCACAACCTGTTTCTACCTTCAAAACAAAACAGAATTCAACCATTTCTCACTACTTCCGTTGTTAGCTGATTTGAATATAATAGTCTGACTGGCGTACTTCCTTCTCCTCTTTCTTCCTACAGTCTGTTTCCAACATAGTATCCAGAGTTGCTATAAACCAGTTCATTATAGTCCTTTGCTCAAAACCCTTCAATCAGACCTGAAGAGCAGAAAACATATTTTACATTGGAGTGAAAAGAAGAGTAGCGATAAGGAAAAGACAGGATTTATAAGCATTAGGATATTAGAACAAAAACTCAAAATGAATGGATAAATATAATACTGTATTCTTCTACTGGAAGTAGGGTTTACATTTTCCATATTTTCAAAATAATAAGGTTGAGATGGAAAATTATGTTATGGAACCAAAACAGCAAGTTTAAATTCCATATCTAATAGACCTCACATATAAAGCATAAACCATCAGCCATTATTCATTCATATAGGATCTATTAATAATGTAACTGCAGTGTACTGGGCTGGTATAACAACGGGTAGTAACTGGGACTAATTTCACTATGATGAGAAAAGATGAAATGCTATGAATAAATACATATCAATAAAAAGGGCTTTTAGGCCTGAAGATACCAACTAACCCATCAAATAGTAGGTGGTAGATAATTCATATTCTTATATTGTAATTAATATTATTTAAAATAAGTGATTATCAATAGTGGTTGTAGTTTTTTTTTTGTTTTAGGGTAGAATTTGAACTATAACATTGTTTAATTAATGTGTGTTAGCAGCAATTTGCTCACTCTCAAAGTAAAATGAAATGTTAGTGGTATGATTCAATTCCTTCCTCTCCCCCATTATCCGCGGCCCACAAAGATCACTATTCTTTTTGACCCCATGTATTATTTGTGGACTATGCCACATAGTTTGGCACTTACATTTCATTTTTATTCTTTATTTTGGGTATGTCTATGTTTATTTCATCTTTTTAGATAAATCATGAGTAAGTAACTCAAGAGCCTATTCTACCTTTTCTTTTCCTCAAACTCTCAGAATAGTCAAAACTAGGTGATGCTTAATAAACATCAGTTTATTGGGATAACCCTACAAGATAACCTCTATGCTTTAACACACATTCATCTTCAGAAATCAATGTAATAGTTAATGATAGTCTTATTATAGTATATGATAACCTCCAATATTTTGTTCTATTTCCATTAGAACTTTCTCTTTTCCTACCTTGCTTTGCATAGCTTCCAAAGACCCCGAAAATGGCTGAATCTTTCATTTGTTCTTTTTATTCAGAAATATAGAAAATTTCTAATTTTCAAGGGCACAAATAATCTGTCATGGTATTACTTGCACCTGCTGGCAAAGCCGCCAATTTTTATCCTCTAAAGGAGTCAAGAGCTGATCAAATTACTCTGGACAGCACCAGCACAAACCTTAAACTATCTACAGAATTCACAATGGGTTGACACAGCTGACTCTTTCTAAATCTCTCACAACATCTCTGATATTTTTATGCTTTGCCATCTCCCACAGAGTGCTTCTTTCAGTCTGTCGCTTTCTTTCTAGATGAAAAGTCGCTGTGATTCTCTCCTGCTGCTTATAAGTAAACTCCCTGATGTGTTTGCAATTTATTGTGGTCTATTTTCCTCTTTCCAATAAAGATGAATTTTTACAGCCCCTCTCATAGTGACCAATGTGAAAAAAAGCATTCAGAATGATAGGAGTGACAAGCAAAATGCATCGCATGCAGTTGGTACTAAATAAATGATATGTGACTATAAATTGTTTATTGTCCCGCCATTTTAACACAGGAATTGCTGAAAAAGAATTTACAGCTAGGAATAGGTAGCAAGCAGTGACAAGGAGAAAAGGTAGTTGTTCTTCTTCAACTTCTACTTTCATTAAAGCCATGAAAAATTTTGTTTTGCCTAACTAAAAGTTTTCTCCAAGATAGTGGAACAACGAACCAACTGTGGAGGACAGCTGATGATGTATGATGACCCATGACCAAGGTCAAGAGTCACAATCCAGATATGGCTTACTTCTCCAATCTATTAGTTCCTTGTAATTTACGCCATGGTCACCTCAAAACACGTCACACCCTCTCACACCTTTGTCCCTCACAGTGCCACTTGCATGGAATAAACTTCTACACATTGTCCACCTGGAAAACTCATCTTCATCTTTGCAAAAGGAGCCCCACCATCAGTAGATCTGGGCTCTTTCCAGGCGTGCTCACCAACTATTCTCCTCACCACCAATGCAGAGTTTATCACATACTCCTCAGTGTAAACTGTGCAAATACCATTTTTCCACACGTTTTACTCATTCCCCTATAGTTTACTCATTTGTTTACATTCCTATGTCTCTTAATATGTGGCTTTTGTAGCCAGGGTCCCTGTCTTCTGGATCTTTTGATCCACTCTGCCTATCACAGCACTTGAGGCGAGTTAAGTGCTCCATTAATATTTGTTGAATATTAATGTTTAGAGGACTGAAAACTAATTTCGGACATGTGCCTTATCCTCAGCACAAGTTGGGAGTCAGAGAATTTTGCTTATACCCTCTCACAAATTCATACTCATCTAAGAAATAAATCTGATTTAGATCCCTAGAGGTGGGAAGGTAAATTAGTCAGATTCTTTAAACTATTCTACTGAAAGAAGGTTTATTATTGTAAATTTGTATAAATAACATAAATGAGACAAAGAACGTGTTATCAAGTAGAATATATTGAAGGATTTTTTCATAATTAATGGATACGAATACTGTGTCGTTTATAATTAAAATGCATGATTCCATGAATATAGATGCTTCCTAAAAATTGGAAAATGTCTCGACTAGGTAAAACTTATCTTTTTTCAGTGTTAATAATGTACATATTAAAACCATTTTTAACAGGTAATACCAAGAATATCCTCACTTGGGCCTTCTGTGGATTGCCAGTGAAATTTTAACACTATTATCCAAATGAAAATATGCAATTTCATTCTGTAAAGGGATAACAGAGATTTGGAACTTAAAGAACTGAAAGCATATATTTTTTAAAGAAAATAACACTGTCTCAAAATAATGAAGTTTAATGTTATCTCTGAATAAATCAAACACTACTTCTGTGAAAGGAAAACACTGTTTCAGTATGAGGTACTATGGAACCATAAACAGGAATTCAGAAATTTCCACATAAGAAATGGGATGGAGGAAAAGACATTATTGCTAGTCCCAAAACTGCTCATTGTATTTATGAAAAAAGAATTGAAAGGGATTTGAATATCATTGGGAAAATCTCTGTTAGGTCTCTGTGGGCTTCAATGAATTGTGTTTAACAGACTTGCTGAGTAATCAAATTATGATAATTTGGAGGAGACATCTCAACCTTTTCATGTAAGGTGTTCATGAGCGATTTCCTCTTTATTTTCTTTGTTTTGTGGTTGTAATCAAATTCACAACATGAAGTGTCATTAATCACATATGATAATGATACTCCCACCGTGATTTATGGAAAAGGCTAAAGCAATTATGACATCTGACCATAGTTACAGTCATTTTATCTTGTCCCTACAAACATGCTATTTTGTTTCATTAACTTCAGTAGTTTTGTGAATTTCAACAGTGTTCATGTACAGTATTTAAATATTCTCATGTCATAAGGACAATAATAGCTTGAATTTGGGAAAATAAAACCATAAAAAATGGGCTTGTCTTCCTTTCTGGAGATCTAATAAGGAAATTCAGAAAACACATTAGCATGTATCACTATGTGTAATGTAATCACATCACATGAGCACATATGAGTCTCATGAATGGAGTCTGCATTTGATCAACTATGCTAATTCACAACCTAAGTGTCCATCGACAGATGAATGGATAAAGAAGATGTGGCACATACATACAATGGAATATTACTCAGCCATAAAAAGAAACAAAATTGAGTTATTTGTAGTGAGTTGGATGGATCTAGAGTCTGTCATACACAGTGAAGTAAGTCAGAAAGAGAAAAACAAATACCGTATGCTAACACATATATACGGAATCTAAAAAAAAAATGGTTCTGAAGAACCTAGGGGCAGGACAGGAATAAACACACAGACGTAGAAAATCGACTTGAGGACATGGGGAGGGGGAAGGGTAAGCTGGGACGAAGTGAGAGAGTGGCATGGACATATATACACTACCAAATGTAAAATAGATAGCTAGTGGGAAGCAGCCGCATAGCACAGGGAGATCAGCTAGGTGCTTTGTGACCACCTAGAGGGGTGGGATAGGGAGGGTGGGAGGGAGACGCGAGAGGGAGGGGGTATGGGGATATATGTATATGTATAGCTGATTCACTTTGTTATATAGCAGAAACTAACACAACAATGTAAAGCAATTGTACTCCAATAAAGATGTTAAAAAAAAAAACTATTAGGAATTAAAATTGTCACACTGTAAGTCTAAAGGAATTAACAGAGAAAGTAAACAAATTATATACATGTGCTAAATATAGTAAAATTTAAAAATTCTTACCTTTGATTCCATCTGAACTGAAGATTTTAGGAGGGAAAATATAGCACTTTAGACATTTTATAGAAAAGTCTATTAGAAAAATTCATCCTGAATATAAAGAATCTGATTAAGGACTATGATTTTGCAAGTTTTACTCAGTGAATCAGATATAAACTTTAACATCTACAGAGTTTTTGAATGGTAATAAAATTTGTAGTAGAGACCAGTAAAGTGAAAATAAACTGATTGTCTTACATTATTTATAAATGTAATGGTTCCTTTCCCCTTATGGTGCTAAGACCCTGTACATACCAACACAATTTACCGAGAAGAAAAAAGAATACTACATACAGGGAAGAACACATAAAAACAATAAGATGTCATATAATCTACTAGAAATATACTCCTGAAGACTGATTGCATTTTTAAAATAATTCACACCATTTAAACAGCTTATTCTTGGACTGTGTTTTGGGTTCTAGATAAAACTTCTTTTCATTATTAATTATGAAGTCAGAAGAGGCAATAAATAATAGAACATTGTTCATAGTGCTCCTTCTGGATTTCTCCAAAAGTATTTGTAATTATCATTTCACCTGGATTTTAAAGTAGTACTTGAACCCCTTGACATTCAACATTAAAAAATACTAAGATTGGGAACCTAAGTTTTTGTCCCAAAGTAAGCTCTAATAATTAGCACAGAAGCAGTTCACTACTGTGAATGATACTAGCCAAGAGGCGAGAGGGTAAACTATCCATCTAGGTTGGAAACTGGATCACAGTCATTTGGAAGATCCAACAGAGAAAAAGTACAATTTTGAAGTCAACGCTCAGGGAACAATAAAAGTACAAGTAATGGGAGCACAGCCTGTTCTCATGTACAATCAATAATAAAACCAGGTGTATAAGAACTGAAAGTTTGTGAAAAAGAAATCTTCTCCTGCCAGGGGTTTTCAATTACAAATTGGACAGCTAAAGAGACTGATGAATAAGAAAGTTTTCATCTTTAACTTTATCCTGCAGGACTCTGCATTAAGAAGGACTGATGGCATTTATTTTAGAAATATTGGGCCATGACTCAGTAAGTGTGGGGATTTTCCAGTAGAAATTGTGAAATTATTTGGAATATTTATTTTGGCTTTATGTAATTGTCTAGAACAAAAATCTTAAAGACGTTTTGAAGGGTGTGTAAAGAAAAGACTAGGAGTGCGATGTCTTATTGAACTTTAATTTTTAAAAATTAATTAATTAATTAATTAATTTTTGGCTGCATTGGGTGTTCATTGCTGCGCGGGCTTTCTCTAGTTGCGGCGCGGGCTTTCTCTAGTTGCGGCGAGCGGGGATCACTCTTCGTTGAGTTGCGTGGGCTTCTCATTGTGGTGGCTTCTCTTGTTGCGGAGCACGGGCTCTAGGGCTTCAGTGGTTGTGGCTCACGGGCTCTAGAGCGCAGGCTCAGTAGTTGTGGCGCATGGTCTTAGCTTCTCCGCAGCATGTAGGATCTTCCCGGACCAGGGCTCGAATCCATGTCCCTTGCATTGGCAGGAGGATTCTCAACCACTGCGCCACCAGGGAAGCCCTCACTCAGCTTTAATTTTTTAAAGACCAAATCCTCTTTTACCAAAGGACCAGTCCTCACTGTTCTTTGCTTAGCAGGTTAGGACATGGGTTTAGTTAAAACTGCAGCAAGATTCAGCCCCATGTGTACCTTACTTGCAATGTAGAAAGCATACATTTCCAAAGAGGATTGTGCAGATACTCAAAAACATTAGAAAAGAACAAAAACCTAGATGACCTCCATGTGTTCTTCTTTGTCTGTAGAAGTCTACTGCAGTGCACATGATGACAGGGCCCAGAGAGGAAAGCTTATTCCTCAAAGCAGATAGAGCATCCCATAATTAGGACCACCACATTCATAACATGACAATTTTTAAAAGCGATATTGCCCTAGTAGGTTTTTATACTTGGCTACTTTGGAATATATTTTATTTGTTCCATTTTTCCATAAAACATTAATACCATCTAATATTTTTAATTATGAGAGTCCATTTTCATTTACCAAACACATTTTTTTTTATCTTTCTATGTCATGTACCCATTCTTCATGCCCACTTCTCATCATCCCTGCTCTGCAGATGAGATAACAGAAGCTCAGTAATTCAGAAAATTTTACCGGCTAACGTGTCGCAGAAGAATAGCATCTCTTACTCATTCCCCACTCTACACACAAAAGTCAAATGCTAGTGTAGTCTGATGTATTAAAATCACCTGCATATTCATTTAACAAACAGTAGAGTAAATACAAACATCATGCCATTATGCAACTTTATTATACAATTAAATTTTAAATATCATTCTTCTAAGTTAGCCAAAGAGTCTTCCAATCTTCCTGAGGTATCCTCAAAAAGTTATAGTCAGTGGAAACTTTTGCATAAAAGAAGCAAAATATTTTCATAAGAGTATTTACTTCCCTCTACTCCAGAGAGCTTGAAAAATTCAATCTTGAACACTCCCAGCTGACTTCATTTATGATCACTTTTCAGCCTAACTTCCTCCCGACTGTTAGATGGCACTGTGCCCTCTAACAAGGTGTTATGCCAATTTTTCTAGGACACACCTGCCAATCAACTGTGGGGTTTAATAGAGAACAGTGAAAATGCCATCTCTCCAGCAGGGCACCCATTATCTCTGGCAGTAATACCCATTAACACCAAATATATCTTGAATGCCAAAATTAAAATTATGAGTTGCGGAAGAAAATGCAGCATGGTAGATGTAGATGCTTGAATCTGCCCAATGGAGAGGTTCAATTCTAGGAGGCCCATGGAAACTCATTAAGCACTCAGGTGTCCTGATGCTCAACAGTGTCTTTGGAATTTGAAGTGATTTATGAAAAGAGCAACAAACTAGCATTGTAAGAATAAACTGTGTCACCTCCAAATTAGAGATGAGCCCAATTACAAGAGTGACAACCAGAAGTAGTAGATAAATTCCAAAGCCACATTCAAAACCACTAAGGGGCATGCTAAACGAGGCATGGCCTATAACTTTCCAATTCATTGCTAGTGAATTACTTGACCAGCTTTTCCTCACATAGATCTAATCATCCAGATGTGCAGTCCTGAGTATATACCTTAGTTCCTAGGTCACACATTTATGACCTTAATAATTGCCACTTTTGGAATTTCACTCCCAGGAAAGCATTTCATCTAGGCTCTCCCACTCATTTCACCAAGGAGGAAAGAAATGAAGTAATTCAGACAACTAATTAGGGTTGAAGTAAGAATTCAATTCCAGCTATGTCCTATTCTTGCTCTAGTGAGCTCTGGATTACATCAAGCTTCTCCTCTCTTTACTTTTCCCCCTATTTTATTCATATTATGTTTATGGTATGACATGTATTCATATTATATACATATATAATAACATGCAATAAAATATTCCTAGTAATAGTAACATATACTTTATGCCTAATCAATACATATATACTAATTATTTGTGCAGTTTTATTTTCTCAATAATTAAACAGTGAATTTTCATATTTAAACAGTGAATTTTCATATCTCTATTAAAATGTATGCCCCTGTTGTCATTCCATCCATGACTGGCAAAATAAAATGCTCTAAGGCCTTTTATAAAAGGCTCTAGATGTCTCCATGGGACGGGCTTGTATCAGTGAACACTTGCATTCTTATACCCACCCATACCTCTGATTAGCACTTATTAGCCTCTACTATTCATTTGTCTGGTACCCACTCTGGAATGGGAGTTCTTTTAGGGCAAGGCTAGGTCTTATTCATCATTGTACCCATTGCACTGGCCAAAGAGTTAGTGCTCAATAAATGTTTGCTGAATGAACGGATGAATACATGCATAAGCTGGTACCTCCCATGGATTGCTAAAACAACCCTGGGCTAATCCTACTGACTGTCTTTTTCAATGCCTGGTTTGTTTTCAAAGATTTCTCATAGGAACAAAAACATGTGAATAAGACCCTTCTTTCAATCGTTCATTCATGACAACAGCCTTTTTTTACACATGGGCATGAACTATTAAGGCCTCTCAGAGGAAATTATTTTAATTACAGAAATCAGAACAGCTTAATTGTAAATGTGCAGTGTGAGTACTTTACAAAAGAGATTAGCGGATCGTCCCTTTATTTCTTTCCTTTCTCTTTAATAATTCTTATAACTCACAGTAAAAAATATTCCCAGGATTTCAGCATGCTGGCACATCTTTCGCTTCTATTTAACCACTTTTAAGGAAATCTGCAATGTTGATGCTTAAAGACTATGAAACCACACTTCTCTCCACCAATTATAATGCACTGAACTAAATTGTGATCATGGTGTCAGTACACTTCTGGATAGGTGAGTTCTAAGGCATAAAGGAAAAATATGAGGCTGCAGAGAGACAGAAGTCATCCAGGAACTTCCTCTCCACTGGAAATACTCTGACATACTTGTACCCTTTCGAATAGATTTGTGACTCAGCAGTGAAAAGTCGAGAGAAAATGATATCGTGTAGCTAAAATTATGGGATGCTGACATTAAATTGCCTGTCCCCTGAAACTGAGTCAAAGTTGTGCTCAGAAAACTGTTAACCTAATATTCTGGGCTCTCTTGAGGAAAATGATTTTAAATCTCACAATAAATCCGTTTATATACCCTAAATTAATTTAATGAATAGAATTATAAAGCAAGTCAAAGTCAGCTCTCTAGCACTACGGTATGATGAGCCTGGATCCAGAACACGGTGCCTGCCACAGAGCCAGTTGCCTGTGCCAGGTTGATCTGATTCTCTGTATCACAAACAAACCATTAACAAATCACAGTCTGCAGCGTGGTGAGGAAAGTATCAATTACATAATAGGAATTATTGAACTGGATCCCTCTCTTGATAAGCTTTTCCCTGACAGTGACAGACCATTTGGGAGGATGAATGCCAACTTTCTCAACCCCTAGTGAATCACTTTGTGCACCCAAATAGTAATTCACTAAAACTGTAATTTCCCAGTTAATTAAAAAAAAAACTATGCCCTAAAATGTTTTTATGAGAAATCTATGAGAACCAATATTTCAGGGGTTTTTCACCTGAAAAGTACCTTCTTTATCAAGCCCCCCCCAAAAAAGTGTGGAAGTCCCCTCAAATCTATCTGAACACCAATTAGTCATGTGGGTTTGCATCATTTAATCCAGTGATGGGCCACCTTTATGAGCATTAGGGCCCCTTTTCAAGAATTAAATATCTCAGAGAGCTCCCTGTGATAATAGTTGGGCAGTTATTTCTTTTGTTTACTACTGATGCTGACACCCATAGATGCTTGCCACCTCCTGCATTAATTAGTCTTCTCCACCTCCCCAGGGCAGATTGAAAACCGCAGATTAACTCATGCATGATGATTGACAATCTTCTGGTGCTCGTTACACTTAGGGGCCACGGCAGTACCACATACAGAGCCAGCCTTTGAGGGACTGAGAACAAATCTCTCAATAAAATGTCTTTGTTATTTATGTCAGAGTTCCAGTCAGGGCCCAAAAGGCATTATGAAAAGACAGACTCTTTCTCTATTTTCCTCATAACCAGAGGAGCTGTGTGAATAACCAACCACAAGGGTTTAGACTTCCTGGTGTGAATTCCTAACGTTCTTTGCTTTAAATAGGAGGATGGTGCATTAAAGCTATACATCTGCATTGTCCCACACATCAGCCACTGGCCTGGCATTTGAAATATGACTAGTCTCAAACTGAGATCTGCTATAAGTATAAAATGCATACCAAAATTTGGACTTAACACAAAAAATTAAAATATCTCATTAATAATTTTTGTATTGATTATAAATTTACATAACAATATTTTGGCTATACTGGGTTAAAAATTTATTGTTAAAATTGGTTTCACCTGTTTCTTTTTATTTTAATGTATTTATAGAAGATTCTGAATTACATATGTGATTCCCATCCTATTCCTATTGGACAGCACTGCATAGACCAAGGAGTTTTATACCGGGTTGCTGTATTCAGACAAAAGCCTCAACACTGGGAGAGGCACTGTGGATTTACAGCATAGGTGTCTTGTCATTCAATCCCAAGTTCCTTATCTAATAAATGCAAGGCAATAACCATACCTATCTCACGGGTTTAATGCAAGGATTAAATGCCAGTGTGTGAAAAGTACTTACTACAGGGCTGGCAAGCACTCAATAACTGTTAGATTCCATTTCCATTAGACAGGAAGTAAATTTGATAATGGTGATGATGTTATGATGACATTGATCAGAAAAATTCTAGGCCTGTGTTTGCTAAGATCCATTTCAGCAGGAGTAAACTTCTAGCTGTGTATATGACAAGAATGTTCTTGAAGATGTTAAAGGAGAGGATTCTTTTCTGATTCCCAACATCAGGAATAGCAGGGGTTTTTTTAGTGGTTGGTTTGCTTTTATTTGATTAAAGAACAAAGTTTAGCTCATAGTGATGGCTAATAGAAAGCTTAGAAGAAGGTTTGCAAATTCATATGCTACAGAGTCAATAACCATGGGTGAAGTTAATTGACTGTATTTTTGAATCATAGTTACTAGTTGCATATTAAATAGTTAGAATATTTTATACTTCCAAAAAAATAAAATAAGCTTCCTACTATTTTTTTCCTGAAACAAGACCCTATTCATCTTTCACTTATTTTGCTTTTAGTAAAGACATAGGTACGGGGCTTCCCTGGTGGCGCAGTGGTTGAGAATCCACCTGCCAATGCAGGGGACACGGGTCCGAGTCCTGGTACAGGAAGATCCCACATGCTGTGGAGCAACTAAGCCCGTGCGCCACAACTACTGAGCCTGTGCTCTAGAGCCCGCGAGCCACAACTACTGAGCCTGCGCACCACAACTACTGAAGCCCATGTGCCTAGAGCCGGTGCTCCGCAACAAGAGAAGTCACCGCAACGAGAAGCCCACACACCGCAACCAAGAGTAGTAGCCCCTGCTCGCCACAACTAGAGAAAGCCCACATGCAACAGTGAAGACCCAACACAGCCAAAAATAAATAAATAAATTTATAAAAACAAGACAAAACAAAACAAAAAAACAGAAAAAAAAGACATAGGTACAGAGAAACATTTCTCTATTGTGAGAAAAAGAGCCAAACATTGTGATAGATGGCAACCCATGCTGACTTCAGAATCAGGCCAACCTAACCACAGGAGTGATCAGACCCAAGTCAGACCACAACACGGATTCCCTAGCTACAACAAATTCCGTGTAAATATTCTTTAGCGCCAGCCGATTTTGCCATGCAGAACACAGGCCCAGGTTGGTCATATCTTCAGAAATTGCAGGAATCCACAATTTATGTCAATCCTCCCCATTTTAAAACATTCAAACTCTTAAAGAAGTTGTGCTGAGAATTTTCTGGCGGTCCAGTGGTTAGGACTCTGTGCTTTCACTGCTGAGGGCGCTGGTTCAATCCCTCGTTGGGGAACTAAGAGCCCATGAACCACACGGCATGGCAAAAAAAAAAAAAAAATGGTGTGCCCAGATGAACACGTCTGTGAGCCAGTTTGCAGTCTGCCTTAGATGGTGACTTTTGGCCCAATGGGAAGTATTAGTCAGGGAGTTCTAATAAAGGTTTTTCTATCAGCCTCATTCCTACCTCTACCTTATGTCTACACCTTTGTTCCCTTAAAAAAATTGTTTCTAAATCTTGTAACTGTCTGCAGTATGTATAAATCAACCAAGAAATTTCAATAGTGAAATACATGATAAGGGAGTCACGAAACTCCCAAGTAGGCTGGCACTGAGAGTGCAGAGTGAGTTAAACACCCATGTGTGCACACATGTAAACTACAGTTGTTTCCTTCTCTTAGAAAGAATGTTCAGGGAATGACTATTGTGAAAGATGCCCAGATATACTGGCAGCAAGCAAATCCTTTAGATTGTAAAATAAATCTTTAAAAGTAAGATTTTTTTAATAGAAATGCTATTGATGTGGGAAAATACTTATTTTAAAGTGAAAAAAGTAGGATCCAGTATTAAGTATCCCCCATGATTTAGCAATATGTAAGATAAAAGTATATTAGAGCTACAAAAACACTAGAAATGCAAACTTTTGACACTGGTTATCTCTGGGTAGTGGGAATTTAGGATTATTTTACTTTCTTCTTTGTATTCTCCTGTACTCTCCACATTTTTTTTTTTTCTTTTTGGATGAGCACATATTGATTTTACAGTCAGAAAAAACATGTGAAAATACTAACTATTTTTCTGACCACCAACAAAAAGTAAATATCCAGGTGATTTAAGCTAGAGTGACAGTTTTATTTGAACCCTCTTGGTAATTTGAAGGGACAAAAATGTTCATTTGGCTTGAGTGATTTACAAGATTATCTCATTTCCCCAATTCCCTTTTTCTCATAATGACAAAACAAGTGATGAACTATAAATTGATCAGGAGGGAGACCCTGGATAGCTGAGAGTCAAAGGCTTTATGATTTATTAAACAATTGGTATATCAGATTTTCTACGGAAAACCCTATCACTTTCACACTTTAAAAAAAGAAAAGAAATAAGAGAGACATTCAGTCTGTATTCCGTCTGCTATCCCAGCCAAAATGCCAGGGTACTTTTTTTTTTCTCCACTCCAAAATAGATATTTCTCATTCCTTATGGAAATACTGACATAAATATTTTATACAGTTATCTTCTGCCTACAAATGCTGCAGGATACCATAAGTTTCATCTTTTCAATAAAACACTTTATTGCAAGCGCAGTTGGATTCTCTTTGGTCCAGCCTTTAACTTGAGCAACAGAACCCTAAGAGGAAAGGACTTCCGCAGAGCGCGTGGTTTCTACTAATTTTTAAAGCACTATCAAATCCTATATTTCTGACTAAATGTAGCCCACTTTCATTGAAAAACAGTGAAATAAATGTTGCCTTGCATCTAGGCGTATTTTTAGCAAGAGAATGTGTTTTTAGAAAGCTAAGAGCAAACAAGGAACGTTTTAACACCCATTATTTATATACGGATATATTTCTTTACGGAGAAACTCATATTTATACATACTATGAGAACGATATGCAGAATAATAATGTTTCCATAATGACTATATTTATGAAAGTTTCAAATGTTGAATGGATGAACTTCTTTGATTGCCGAAATCCTCTACAAAATGAACACAGGATAGTTTGCCTTCCTGACTTCTTAAGACATTATGAACTGAAGAGGATTACATTTCCATATAAAATCCTGCTATCTGCTGAGTATTAAATATGACAGTGGCACTTTTGACATGCAGCATATTCCTGCAAGGATGAAAATGAATTTTTAAAAATCTGTTTATGCCAGCCACTTAAGTGTCAGCTGATGTTAACTTGGAGCATCTACAGTTTTACTCAACTCTAAATGTCAAAGTCACCATTATCCTATTACTGACACTCTAAACTGTCCATTTTCACTCTTGGTTATCCAATTTAGGTACAGGAAAATGTAGAGTTTCGATATTGTCTGGGATGATGACTATTTTCTAGGTATCTGGGATTGACCCATTGTGTCTGCACTAACACTCACTCATCAAGACGGAGAGGTATAAGGCATACACATGAAGGGGAATAACCCTTGCTTGTAATCAGAAAGATAACAACGGAGAAAATCTATGGTATGTAATAATATACCCCTGGTCCTTCTTACAGTCAAATATCTGTATGACTTAATACCTCAATTAAAAAAAAAATACCAATATGTCATACTCTCTACATAAGTCCTGCTCCACGATGTCAGCACTATTAATGCAATATATCTGTCAAGCTTTATTAAAATTATTTTTGATGTGTATCTTGGCTCATAAACCTCCTCAGTGCCTGATATTGCCTCAGGGAATGTACTTGTAACATTGAATCTCTGGAGATGGGACAATAAAAGAAAAATCCTCCAAACTTTCAAGTTCACCTATGATATCACACAGCCTGCAACGTCTCCCGTCAGCACTCTGAACACGCTTTTGCATGTGAAAGTAATTACAGCAAGACTACTGCTCAAACCTTGTTTCACAGAACCTTCTGGTAGAAAAAGCATACATGCATTCAGAGATAATTATCCAAGAACAGAGTCAGCACTGACATGGGGATAAACTGTTAGGTCCGTTTTTCTTTATGAAGCCATTTTAGAAGCAGCATTCTTTGAGTTACAGCACTAGAGTTTTAATCTTGGTCCTTTTTTATTCGTGTTGTACCTTAATTGGTACATTTCACCAGTGGATGTTCCCTATTAGTAACAAAGACGTCTGCTTGTCACCCACGTCTTCCATGGCCCCAGAGGAATTCTTGTACTCGCAGGGCACAGGCAAACAGCAGACATGCCAATCAAAGTGGATTTATGAGAGCCCATCACGGTTGGAAACGTAGAGAAAGCACCCCAGGGGAAGAAAGTTAGGGCAGGGAGGCACAAAGAGGGGTAAAGGGAGGCTGAATACAGAAGGAAAAAGCTCAAACACACCAACAGAATCAATCAATATACGTTCACTATTTTCCTATCCTTAGCACTGTTCTGGAACAGTACATTTCAAACCATCTGTTTGAGGCTCAAAGGATCTGGACAGGCTTTGGTTGGCTGTTTGATTTTTCTCAGGATGTCATGACCTGATATCTAATCCTCAAGAGCGTAACCAAGATGCATCTCACACCAAGGAGACACACTGTGCAAGTTCAACAACATTGAAGAAGAGTCAACTGGTGGGGTCTTGGATGTTGGGGCAACGTGAAATTGCTATCAAGATTTTTTAAATGCCTTCAATTTTTGTACTTGTTGCAGAACCATAACAGCCTGCTCATGGATGGGGTCCAGTCCATGGACCATGCTTTGTTCAGCCTGTTCTAGAAAGTACAGGGGCAGAAGAGTTAACTTCTCAACCAATTAAAACCACTCTAGTCAAACTGCACCTGCTAAAGTTAGTAGCATGCTTATGGCCAAATCAAAGGTCTATTTTCTCTGCCCCTCCCACTTGACTATCTATGACATTTGATGCTGTTGATCACCCTATTTCCTGAGTGCCTCTCTCCCTCTACTTTCAGGACAATATGCTTTGGGTCATTTGTCTTCCTTTACTGTATCCTCTTTAAATATTTATACTCCCTGATGTTTCATCTGATCCTGTTCTCTATTTTCTCCAGCTAAATGTTACTGTCTTTTGCCAACAAACATTTCTGTGTTGGTGATTCTCAAACCAGTCAGCAGGCAGACAACAGTTACTAAATGGGAACAAACAGCGTGCCAGGAAATGTGCTTGATGCTGGGGAAACAACCTGAGAAGACACACCATATTTATACCCTGCCTGTCTGTTCCTTTGTTTCTCCAGATGCATGCTCCACTCTGCTCTACCTGCTTGGGCTCAGGTCTCATCAGCGCTCACCTGGGCAATTACAATAGTTTCCATCCCTGCATCCACCATCAGTTTCCCCCATTCCAGTTTATCATCTCCATGAATGATCTTTCACAAGTAAAAATCTGACCACATATTTGCCTTTTGAAAAATCTTAGCTATCACCTCTTGGCCTATGCAGTGTCCTTTAAATTCCTTAGCTTGAAATATAAAGCTCAAATAATACGATCCAGATCTACCTCCTGGCCTCATCTCCACAAAAACAGGACCTTCCGTGGCTCATGCCTTTGAACCTGCTGGGTCCCTGGCAAGAAAGCCCTAGACCTTTTCTTCTTCTGTAAGACCCTGTTCATTCTGTAAGTCCAAGTCTGACTATAACCTACTCTAAGGTGCCTTTTCCAATTTCCCAAGGCAAAGGGAAGCATGCATTTCTCTTGATTCACATAGCATTTTACCAACACCTCTATCTTCATCCTGATCCTTTGTGCCACACCGAAACTTTTACACCTCTATCTCTTTTGGATAGACTGTGATTTCCTCAAGGACAATGCTGTTCATTGTTATTTCCTGTTTCTTACAGAACAATGCCCAGCGAATAGCAGGTACTCAGCACATTTGCCTCTCAAACGTAGTGGAATGCTTTTAAGCAAAGAAAGACAGACATCATATGATATTACTTATATGTAGAATCTAAAAAAATGATAAAAATGAACTTATTTACAAAACAGAAATAGACTCACAGACATAGAAAATAAACTTATGGTTACCAAAGGGGATAGTGGGGAGGTGATAAATTAGGAATTTGGCATTAACATATGTACACTCCTATATATAAAATAGGTAAACAACAAAGACCTACTGTATAGTACAGGGAACTTTACTTAATATCGTAATAACCTATAATGGAAAAGAATCTGAAAAAGAATATATATGTATGTATGTATAACTGAATCACTTTGCTGTACACTTGAAACTAACACAACATTGCAAATTGACTATACTTCAATAAAAAAAAGGTTACTTTTTAATTATGCAGGCAAAATAGACAAGCACAAAATCATTAGTGAAATAGGCAGTTTTTATTCAAGGGTTCCTTTAGGTTTCCAGTCTTATCTCTGCCTGTTCACTGTCTTGTACTTCATGCCTCAGGAACACCACATGCTTGAAGCTCCCTGCACACATCTGTGGTTTCACGCTGTGCTTCTGCTGAGTTGTTGCCTCTGTCTGAAGCACCCTCCCCTATGCCAGGTGCTCTCATCATCTGTCCCAATGCCCAGGCGTCCTTCAACACATCATTCAGCATCTATATCCCTGAAAGTTTCCCTGCACTCCAAGGTTAAGCTAGGTGCCTCTCCTCTCTGTTCCCAAAACATCTATTGCAGAATGCTCACATTAGATACTGACATTATTTGCTTCTGTCTCTCTCCCAATTAGTACTTGCAAGTACTTTAGTTTGCTTAGTCCTTGTATCTTAAGAACTTACCAACAGTACTTGACATATAAAACCCACGGAACTAATGCTTATTGATGAGGCATGAGCTAAATCGCCACAATGGCTCCACTTTTACAAGAATCCACATTTGGATCAAATGAATGTTGAGCTATTAAAACCACCCATCTTGGACTGTAGGGGAGAGAAAGATTACACCTGTTAGGTATGTTCATAACTGTGGTTCCCAAACTTGTTCCAGCTATGTTACATCGACATCCCCCTTACCTCCTCCTTTCATTATGAATAAAACTTCAAACCTAGGTTCAATGGGGAGAAATGTACTAATTTTAATGGAATTCCAAAAGATAGTATAATTTTAAATAAAATAGCCTAACAGGCATAGGTTATTAGAAACAGACACAAGCTACAAAAAGACTAAAAAGAAAGGATACACAAATAGCTTTTAATGCATTGGAAATAAATGGCTTCATTCTCCTCAATTTTCACTCTCTTAACCATTTTCCAAAATTACACACCAAAGCTAGGCATTCTACAAGAGAACTTAAAATTAGTAAGAAAGATCTTATTGTTTTAATCAAAGTAACCAAATTGTTTTCATCAAAATGGGACCTCATCTCTTGGTTCTCTGGAGTCCTCTATAGAACACCATATGCTACTCTTCAGGGTAGATGCTCTTTTCTTCTTCTGATACCTGGACTTCCTCACATTCTTTTGATTTCCAGTGCTTATCACAGCACCTGGACCATGGTAAAATTCATACATTTCCAATGAATTATATTAATAAGCTATTTTTGTTGTTTTGGCCTCTTGTACTAATGCTATTTTGTTACTATTTTTTATCATGATATTATTTATTGATTAACGGCAAAGTGCTTTCTAAATATAATATAATGCCCACACCATCATCATAAAACAGCAAGCATATATTATTTATGCTGACTTAAAAGTCGTAAACATAGAAATATTATTGATAATTTCAAAAGGTTTACCTATTCTTCCTAACATTGTATGTTATTGAACTAACCTACACTGGATAATCATCAGTTACAGAAGAGAATACACTGACCACAAAAGAAATAAAAAAGCTTTCATTCACCTAAGGCCTCTTCATGGTCTTTTTCATTTCTGGATGACTCTAAAAAAATTAACTCCAATCAAAAGATCACCACAGAAGGAGCAAAACAAATCATTCAGGTGACAGGTACAACAGGTGGTCTTACTTTATATCTTAAATTCTATCTCAGAAGCAAACAGCTAAATAGAATACCATTTCCCTTGTAAACTATATCCATGGCAAATTCTTCAGAATGGTTTTCCATTTTGATCAGAGAATGTTCTGAATGGATGTATTTCATAGGCTTCATTTCATCAAATTTGATGATAAATTTTTTCAGCCTTATAATCTATCAACTACATTTATTGAAAATTGACTCTCTGCTTATTGCTTTCTAGGCACACATTGTTAATGCAAGACTGTTTACTCAGCTGGATGGACCAGTTAAGAGGCTCTCCATGCAAAGATACTATTATGGGTAGCAGACATAGGCAGGTGACTGTTGATAAAAATATTCTGGTCTTACTAAAGCCAGACATTCTTTTCAAAGTCACGACCCACAAGGCAGAAATAATTTAGATAAGAAAATAGACAGAAAATAGATAGACAGACAGATAGATAGATACATAGATAGAGATAAATGACAGTATTTGGCAATAGTTCAAGTCCTATGGATTCCAATTCCATTACCTACCTAATTTGTCTGGAATGAATCCATGAAATGATTTTCATAGTTGGAAGTGGTTGCTACTGACACAGTTTATAGATTTTCCTCATAGAAGTCACTTTTATTAAAGCAAAAAGATATGAAAGTCATGTCTTCTTTGTTTAAATGGAATCAAGATGGACCAGTGAAGACACTAAAGTCACTTGCCTTCATGATGAAAAATGGAAGCTCAGTGTAAGCAGACAACTGTTACTATCTCTACTCAGCCTTCCTTCCGTTCTTCACAGTGCTGGGCAAGCCTCAGAGGGACTGCTGGCACCCAAGTTCCCATTCACGAGTGGGTGTATATAGGGGGGTAAAGGTGGTGCTTTAAAAAAGGGACCATGCTAAAGGAAATAGCCTGGATCCTTTCTCTCAAGACCACTATATTATCAAAATGTGCTTTTATGTTCATTTTAGAGCTTTGTCTCCCATGCCTACTTGGTATCATTTAGCACAGGCTGGAACACGGAAAGTGAATGGTCACATCCACAAACAGCAGTAAGTCTGATAAACCACTGAGGCTAGCTCAGGGACTTGATCGTATCTACAGAGATGGAAAGAATCATAGATGAACAATGGTGAAGTCTCTCGCATTTTAATGTCTTTCATTAAAAAAATCTTAAACCCGCACACACACACACACACAGCACAGAGCTTAAGAAACAGTATGTTACTGATAACTGTGGAAACCTCTGAATATCCCTCCTTTATAATACCTCCAAACCTCATCCTTAGAGGTAATTACCATCTGATGTTTGTGTTTATCATTTTAAAGTTTTCTTCAGAGTTTTACCACATATATTGTATTTTAATTCCTAAATGATGTATTGCTTAGTTTTACATTTTTAAACTTTATATAAATGGTATATAATTTTTGGTGATTTTATTTACTTATTTTATCTCAAAATGAGATTTCTGCAATTGATTCATCCACACATGTGGCTATCGTTCACTTATATTCGATGCTCCATAGGATTTCATGGTGTGAAGAGATCACCATTTATGCAGATGGGACATTTGTGATATTTCTACTTTTTATGTTATTGTAAAAAGGCTGCTATGAATCCTACACATATATTTGTACACATGTGAAACAGTATGTCCAGGGGTAGAGTTGCATTTTTAAGATATGCATGTATTCAATAGCACAGGTATTTTCAAATAGTTATTTAAAATTAACTTGCTCCATCCAAAGCCTGGAAAAAGACAATGTTCGTATCTGAGATGGCAAGAGTAAGTTTTAAAAATAGTTATGTTGACGTTGACAAATTAGTCCTCCATTTTTCTGGTAAGGAAATTCCCCAAATGTTGTGTCAAAACATTTGTGTCAAACTGCTGTGTTTTGCCAAAGAGCTAAATTTTCCCGTCAAAACAGTTAATTAGAAGCTATTAATGATGCCTTCCTAGATTTAAGAAGCCACTGTAAGAGAAGAGAGAAACTGAAGGAAAAAAATATCCCCCAAGCCAAGGTGCAGGAAATAAGGTAGTCTGTGGATCGCTATTTGGGAATTTTGCCTTGAATTCCTTAACTCTTCTGCAATCATTTCACAAACTCTAACTCACTCAGTTAACAGACAACAAGGAAACTTCTGATATATGAAGGGCTAAACGTCAAACACAATGCTTGCTTCTCCTCCTAATATAGTTAGTCTTGTAATATTTTATTCTTATCACAGAGAATGGTTTGGGTGCCGTAAGTCATCGTCATAAGCACCCAAATGGTACTAGCAGATCTGTATCTGATTTAGTCAGCTACAGACCATCTGGTAATCATTAGGTGAGAAAGTTCACTGATAAAATACTTAAATCCCTGAGTCATAAATTATTTGAGAAAAAATTGCTTAGCTTCTTTTAAACCAAGGCTATATATCCACATCCATCTCTCTCTCTCTCCATTCATTCATCCATCCATCCATCCATCCATCCACCCACCCACCCACCCACTAGAAGGCAGTGACCAGATGTCAGCATGGGATTTATGGTTTGAGTAGATTAGGGCTAATGAAACTCAGGTCAGAAAAGCTAATATCTGCATAGAACAGTAAACATTCATAGTTACACGACCACAAACTACATTGCAAACCCACAGCAGCTGTTCTGCAAATGAATGTTGGTCATGAAGAAATCAAGGGAAGAAAGATCTCAGGGTTGCTGAGTATATCTCTCCTTACATCTGGAAAAAAACTAAAGGTCATACTCTACTGATGGTTGGTCCATGATATCAACCTTTACCATGAAGGTGGACACATTAGATTTTGGTACACAAAGACCTCAGAATGAGACATTCAGGGAATGACAAAGGGGAGGTGCCATTTCCAGGCTGTTGTTAATGCCATCCTCTGAGAAACAGGAGAGAGAGTCAGTCAGTCAGCAGCAACCTCTCCTCTGGCTTTTTAGATGCTTTGATAGAAAATATTCTCTTACCTCACTGAGACCCCCCCAGACCAAAATATATGTACCTAATCATTATTCACACTCAGGCAGACTCTACATAAACAATCAGGAATATTGCATATATCAATCCATGCCTTGAATTTCTTACCTCACATTTCTCATTCTTCAATAAAAGCAAAGACTTCAATTTGAAGTCACTGTGACTTTTTTTTTTAAACAAAATCTCTCTCTCAAGAATATATGGAATATATATTTATTTCTTATATCTATCTATATTTCACAGACTTTCCCAGATAATCATATTTCCTCTTATTACTCCACCTGGCCAATTCCTTATTAATCCACTTTTGGGGTCCTATTTCCTTTGGTATCTAGAATGTTGTTAATTTTCAATAAAAAAGTTGTTTTTAACATCAAAGTTATAGGCCCTTTATATTATTAAATCCCTTGTGTTTATCCTCATCAGAGCGTTCTTCCAAATAATCTTTCCATATGCTCAAGTAAACTTTTTAAGAATTGATAATTTAAAAAATGGATTGCTATGAATTTTACAAACAGAGCCATAGAGAAACATTTTTAAGGGTATATACATCTTGATACCAAGATGTAAATATTGAGGAGATTAAAGTGGGGAAAAAAGAAACATGCCAGGATGGTACTAATAGTTATAAAAAATATGTGGCTCTTTGGCACGACCCTGCAGTAAGAAAGTAATATTTAGCAATAATCTTTGTACAAACATGACCTTCTTGGGGTGACATAATACCAGACTTCTGTTATCTATTGTTTTAACTTTACCTCTTAAAGTAATCATCTTTCAGTTTATTTGTTGGACTGCCCTCATAAATGGGCAAGCTCATCTCATAAGAGCAGTTGAATGTCAAGGAAGAATTTAAACGAAGGCATATATCCTCTACACAGGAAACACTCAATGTTTTAAAAACAGCAGTGGAAAAAAAAAACCCCTTGCAGTAAAGGTTTAGAGACATCCTCAAGGAAAGGCACAGATGTGTATTAGTGATTTATCTTTCTCATAAGCCCAACGCAATACACGGCATTGAATTACAAAGATAACGTATAACAAAAAGAATTCTCCGCCAGATTCTACACTTTGTATTCATTAGTCCTCCCTAATCCAGTTCTACAGGTGTCAGCTCTTCTTTTACTAGTAAGGAATTCGGCCACTTTGACAAGGGTGATGAAGAAGAAGAAATGCCAGGTGCTGGTGTTCGGAGCAACAACTTGTCTCCACTTGCCAGCGCCATAAGACTGTCTCCTTGGGACTTCCTAGAGGATTATAACCTCCGGATGGACTGTTTCATGAGTATTTATCATCTTTAAAACTGATCAGAAATGCCAGGTGGTCATGGTTACAAGACACCTGTTTTCGCGCATTTTCTGATAAAAGCTTCTCTGCTGAATTGCTGATAAATATTGACATTATGTTTCAAACCACATGCAATGGCTTGAAATCCTGGCTTCTCTCACACAAAGAATTAAGCTTTACCATTTAGCTGATTTCTCTAAGAGCAAGAACCACTGTAAGTGAGAACTTTTACCTTGAATTTCTTTTTTAAACGTTGGTTTTAAAAACAAAACAAAAAAAAAAACGAGACAGGCCAATTAGAAAGACAGTAGATTTTCAATTACCTTGGAAACTCGATTTGCAACTTCTCTGCCCACGGTCAGCCCCTGGACAAATGTCCGAGCAGCAATGAAGGCGCGAGTGACCTGAATTTTCAGCTTCCGGGGAACATCTCCAAATGGCTTCAGCTGGTCCGTGTATTTGCTCACGCACTCCAGGTAGTCCTCGCTGAAGTGATACTGTGGGTTGATCAGCTGAAACATTCGTTCCAGGAGCCGAGCCCAGAAGTCATTGAGCATCTCCTCCAGATTCACATTGCCCCCGGTGTAGTATCTTTTTAGCTCTGTGAAGAGGTCCTGGAACACTTCCGAATTCTGCATGTACAGCATGCCATAGGTCCGTACAAACATATCATTTAGTGACTTCTCTGCATTTTCCAGAAGCTCTCGGAAAAATTCTGCAAATAAAACAAGAAAGCAGTCGTAAATTAGCAAGATCTAGGAAGCCCAAGACATCTACTTACCTTAAAAACAACTGCTTCTAATGGTTATTTTCACAGAAAAAAAATGTATCCTGTGATTAAGGAATCCACGAACTGATAATATTTTAAATGAGATTTGACCTACATCTATGATCTTCTCTGAGTCAAAGAAAACAGAAGATCATGGGATTCTGTCTGAAATAACATCCATTAACATTAGGAATTTACCATTTAATACTCCTCCAAAAAGGTTCAATTATATTTCCATTTATTGTTAATTTTAGAAAATCCTATGGTTTCATATTAACTCAAATCAGAATATGTGGCTAAGTATTGTCATTAACATAATAATAAATGCATAAGTGATAAAAACATTTGCTCCAGTCTATTTACAAATCTGTTCTACCACCAAATTCAATTAAATTGCTTTTATTTGGAAAAGTTCATAAATGGGATATTCAAATTAATGTAATATTTGGACTCTTTGTAGTTGCTATATATAGCAATCAATTATCAGTGTTTAGAGATTCATAATGCAATTAAATGCACTTAATGCCAAGGCTATAATAAACATAATTTAGGCTGCCATCATGCATAAGAAAGTTATGAAGTACCATGCATTATCATCATATGCTATCACTATCATTTTATAGCACTTGAATAAAATATAGGCATTTGGGCTTTCTGGTTAAGAGGTTCTAAATGAAAAAGAGTCTACCAAGAAATGACCTTTCGATCCTGCAGTAGTACTTGAGTGTTTCTGGGAGTAGTAGTAGGCAAAAAATTAGGATGGCAAAAACAACGTCCCTGGGTACTGGTAGGTCCTCATATTAGTCTCCCTCAAGACACAGTTCATATGTGTATGATACTTATTCATTTGCACAAATGAGCCTGGGTAGAGCAAGCTCAAGTTTTATCCCATTCAGAGAATGTGACTGGGGGTGGGAAAAAGGCTATGGAAAGATCATTCTTCTGAGTCTGTAAATCCAAGTTACCAACAACAGAGTAATTCTGCTTTACCTCCTACAGTTCCCTCTTATTCGCGGAAGCTATGGCCCCTCTCAGTTAAAGCCGGGGAAAAAGCAAGTCCTGGATACCTCAAGGAATCCCAGTAGGAATCAAATAAAAACCTCTTCTTTTTTCTGGGGGCTTGCGGGATTCTTTTCCTGAGATGCAGAAGAGAAAAAGCCACGACTCTCTCTATGAATTCTATGGAAGCTACACCTAATTTCGTCTTTATCAGATGAAGAAGCACTTGATTTAGCTACCTCAATTCCAAATAATACAGCATTGAATCACTGTCTTGATAAAATGGTGTCTATAATGGTGATTATTTTGTATTTGTTTTCAAATAAAATCAGTACACTAAATCTTAAAGAGGACTCTGTTCAATGTTTATCCTCTTACTACAAAAGAATACATTTTTTTTTCTTAAATACAGAAATTATGTTGCTACAGTGGTTAGCAAAAACTGAGGGATTATCTGAAAGTCATGGCTTATCACCCCTGTGTCATCTTGTTCAAGGCACCAAATAGTTCTTATTTTAATTTTTCCCAAATGTAAAAATCAGGCTAAATAGTATTAAACCTCCCTAATCTTCGAGGATTCATTAAGGAAAATCACTTCGGGCAAAAATGTTCAAAACTGTTAAAGGATTAATTAATCAAAATATTTATATATGCTATATGTCTATGTTATTTATGATTTTTTGAAATAAGAAACATTTCAGAAGTTTTTCAGAAATTTACTAGTAACTTATATTGTCCTAAAATGGAAACTATATTAAATTATTAATATTAATAACAAAGTATAAAAATAGCATAGTAAAACCTTTCAGTCTTGAAACCAAGGATGAAAATAGCTTGGCCTTGTTCATATAGGAGCAGAGTGAAAGGCGTTATAATTGTGAAAGAAACTATGAAAGAATGGAAAAATCACTGAATTGAAAAATACTAATATAATGAGACTGGAAAGTAGATTTTCATCAGGAGCTCAGGATAGCCTATTCATTTATCTTCTTTTTGAGGTCAATTATTTTGTTGGACTCTGAAATAAAAGCTTAATTTACTGAATACAGCGTACTGCCTTCAGCAATGAATAGTCAGTAATCAGTAGTGTGGTCTGGATTTGCAAGAGAAAAAAAAAAAAAAAAGAAAAATCTTCTGGTTCTCATTGTTCTCCAAAGATTTCAGGTATAAATCCTTCTCTGTAGGGATGAAAATTTTGTTTTCTCTTTTACAGAAGGTAACATTCCTAGACTTTTCCTCTCCTGACACGGGGAAAATTAAATATTAGGCTTATGACCATTTTGTAGCTGAATAGTTAAAATCAGATTGCCCACTCACTGTGCTTTGTGGTTTGTGTCTTTATGCTTAAATTAGTATCATAATTGAATATAGAAACTAAGTTATCAGATTTCCATAAATACGGCTCAAGAAACATTTTATTAGATTCCAGGATTAAATTTGTGTTTAAGGGTGTGTCATTGTCTCAAAAGTTTGCTCTTAGCTTCAGTGGTCCTCAAAAGTCAAGTTATTATTCCGTGTTCAAAATCATTATACAGTTTAGTGATCTCACAGTCAAAGTTAATACTTGGTATTGAAGGATGCTAATGCATCAGGCAATTACGACAAATGTTGGTACCCTAAAGTACATTGATCTTAGACCTTATGAAAGATGGGGATCTGAGGTAGTGAGGCAAAACTAATGTCCTCCAAAAAATAAGTATTCTCATTTCATTTTTAGCATGCCCACTGACTTAAACTTCCACCTTTTGAAGGGTGACTCTTTGAACAAAGTATTTTATGCTTGGATGCAAACTGTCTCAGCAAACCAAACAAGATGGGGATTTGGAAGACAGTTATCACACCCATTTTGCTGAGAGAGTATTATGCCCAAACAGCATAGAGAATAAAATCGAAGAGCCATATAAGGAAAAAAAAAAACTCAGTCTAACCCTTTGCTTAATGGGAGAGGTCAAAGCTCAGTGGATAAAGGCTTCAGTCAACAAAAATTCTCATCTGTAAGAGTTTGGCAGATGAAGATGTTTTTTAAAAATTTTTTCCTTCCCCAATCACAAAATATACATCAAAGGTGGTTGCTTAGGGCTCAGTTATGCTTTATAGATGCACAAAAGAACTTCTTCCAGCCAGCAGTAGCCTCTGGGATGATTTTATTCATCTAGAGGGGAGATCTGGATGTGAACATCTGTTTGCTGCAAGGCAGACTGCCCCAAGTGGGAGAACAATCTTGTAGATAAAAACCACCACTGTTCCAAAAGCAAAAAGAAAGTCTATGCGTGCCACGGATCGCTTGGAGAGGCCTCTTAAGGGGCAAAAATCAACTCCTAGGAGCCAAAAGGTGCCCTAAGGATATCTGAGAAAGGCTTCAAATAAAGCCTCCAAATGAATGGATCAAAATGTAAGGTGCACACAGGACCAAGGGGAGGTGCAAGCAAGAGGAGAAAGGCAGACTAAAGGCTCTCAAGGAATCTGCAGTCCGCACAAAACAGCAAAAGCTTGGCCCATTTAAGCTGGAAGTGCTATCTAGTTAATATTATCGTAGGGGGATTGGGCATGGCAACTGGATCAAGCACTGTTTAGCATTTACCCAGAAGCTGTAGCATCTTCCTGTTCTATTCTCATGCTCTCCAAAACACTTCTCATTGAAAGGTCATTTAAAATGAGTGCTTCAGATGGTGGTGTAAATCCACTTCATCCCAGAGCCCAGTGAGTGAAAAGCTTTGGTCACTGGTGTCAGTGGAGACTGTATCCATGCATGATCACAGACAGCATCTGTCTCACCAGGGGAAGCAGGTATATTCACTTTGCTTCCCTAAACCCACATATTTGTGTTGTGTGTAGTACTCTTGTAATCTCTTTTTTTCTGCCCTCCTCTCCACAAAAGCATGCTAAATCAGTTCAGCCAGCCCAGAACCCAAGCTTTGGCTAAGGAAAAACCTCAAGTTGCTGGCATGGAGGGTAAGTGATTCAGAAAGCTGGTATCCTATAAGGGCTATGTTTCATAGACACAGGAAAGCTACCACCCTGCCCCTGACCCAGGCCCTTTTCAAGGTTAAGTCACTAGGAGAGTCCTTCACTCTGCACACACCTGTCAGCTTTCAAGTATATCTTCTGAGATGACTTCTCCTTTCAAAGTCTCCTTGCTTACATCATAACCTGATGTGACCAGCAGGGAAATGCTGGGTTAAGGAGGAAGAAGCACCCCAGTGCCATTTACTCTATTCTCCGGTAGACTTACACATGGTCCCTAAATGACCCACCTCTCCCCACTCCCCAGACGGTAAGACTCTATAAGAAGATTGGTGCTGCTCAGGGAGTCCTTGCCACATGCAATGTCACCCTTGGCAGGTCATGGCTTATGTGGAATGGACAGCTGGATGCCAGTCTTCTACATCAGGGGTCTCTGCCTCAGGACTGTTGACATTTTGAGCTGGACAATCTTTTTTTTTTATTATTTTAGTTTACTTTATTTTATCTTATTTTTTTTAAACATCTTTATTGGAGTATAATTGCTTTACAATGGTGTGTTAGTTTCTGCTGTATAACAAAGTGAATCAGCTATACATATACACATATCCTCATATCCCCTCCCTCTTGTGTCTCCCTCTCACCCTCCCTATCCCATCCCTCTAGGTGGACACAAAGCACCAAGCTGATCTCCCTGTGCTATGCGGCTGCTTCCCACTAGCTATCTATTTTACATTTCGTAGTGTATATATGTCCATGCCACTCTCTCACTTCATCCCAGCTTACCCTTCCTCCTCCCCGTGTCCTCAAGTCCATTCTCTACGTCTGTGTCTTTATTCCTTGGACAATCTTTTTTTTTTTAATTAATTTTTAAAATTAAAACAAATTTTATATTTATTATTATTTTTTTTGCCCCACCATGCAGCTTGTGGGATCTTAGTTCCCCAGCCAGGGATTGAACTCGGGCCCTCACGGTGAAATCACGGAGTCTTAACCACTGGACCACCAGGAATTCCCTGGGCTGGACAGTCTTTGTTGGGTGTCTGTCCTGTGCACTGTAAGATAACAAGTAGCATCCCTGGCTTCCGCCTACTACATGCTATGGGCACATCCTTTCTCCAGGAGTGATGACAAAATTGTCTGCAGACATTATCAAATGTCCCCCAGGGGGACAAAATCACACTCACCCTACCCACTCTGCACCACCCTTCTACTGATAAATTCCAGAAGCCTAGAAATAGGCTATCGATACATTCCGAGGAAAAGCCAGCACATTTCTAGACCTCATCAGCCTCACAATTTATTTACAAGATGAACTTGAGGATCTGTGTGTGCTTTAAGTGAAAGGAGCTGAAACATGCATCATATTCACAGGTAAGGCTGTTGGTGACCAATACTACCATTTCCACGTATGGTGCCTATCACAGGGTAGGGCCTTAAAAAGTGGTGACTAGTGAACGAACAAATAGATGGTGAGCATGAACACCTGACTCAGGATGAAATACATCCTGACTCCACGTGGACCGGGCTCCTCTTAGATAGTAGTAACTGTGGGAGAGAGATGCTACAACCATATCTTAGAGCAGACATAACTGATGTGCCCTACTGTCACCCTCCAAACTCATGTATTTATAAATATATAAACATTCATACCCTCCCATGCTCCATGGTCATGTGCACCTACATGTGAAATGCCCTGTGGCCTCTGCTCAAAAGCATGGTGGTTCTTGAGACGGCTCTACCAGACCCTCGCTTCCTCTCTGGACATCTCTGCCTGTTCTGAGCCACACTTTGCCTGGTTTCACTGCTGCCCCTCCTGCTGCTGGTCCTGCTGGGCCTTAACCCCACGGCCTACGATCTCACCAAGCTGACCGCGTTCACATTCACTCGCGCACTTCATTTAGGCAATGGCTCGCATGAGTTAACTCTTCAATCACCCTATCTCCTACACTGCAGTGAAGCCTCCTTCCATCCAATAGCTAGTCATATAAACTCAGTTTGGAACTTTGTTGTTTTCAGTAAGCAAGACAATGCCACGTTTTATTTCATCATTACTCAGGTTAAATAATTATGTCAGGGAAAGAGGAGAACTATTTTGAAGACATATCCTATTATATCATCTTTGTAGTTTTTCTTAAACATCAGTTGCGTTTTTGTGTAAGAAACAGACCCTCAGTAGGCATTTTTAAAAATTATGGGGTTGAAATTAGATAAAATGATTTTCAAAATAACAATTTATTCAACAAGGGAGAAATCAGAATCTGTAATTACTGAGACGAAGTTGCTGTAAGCAAAACTTCATTTGTGATTTGCCCCTTCTTTATCTCTTAATTCATACTTTCTCTTGCTCCGTGTGTGTGTGTGTGTGTGTATGTTTTCATAGATTATGTTTATTATGTTATAATAAGCATTATGATTTAGTCAGTCAGTTCATCCCAGGAATTAATAGAAGCCTATATAATTTCAAAGTGACTTAACAATAGTAATCTACAGATTTCCTGTTTGAGGGATTATTATAATCAAACTGCAGATGAGGAAATTGAGGCCCAGAAATGTTAAGCAAGTTGCCCTAGACCACTAAGCTGGCGCACGACCCAGAGCTCCAAACCACTGCTGACAGGGTGAGTTCTAGGAGACAGTAGGACAGCAGGGCAGCTTTGTAGTTTACACGAAGTCCAATTTTCACACTGTGATTTGAATAATTAATGAGAAGTATAATAAACTCCTGGGACACTGGGTAAAACCATACTTAAATATAAATTGCAAAGTGCATTCTAAAATCAAATCTAAATTATCTTTTAAAAATAATTTTCATGTGTGATTATTTTTCCACTAATACCAATTAGCTAATGTAGATAACTGAGACTGGAGAGCACATGCAAATCCCTAGGGTTGGTATATCTTCCTCAAAGGAGTGGCTTCCACTAGAAGAAAATCAGTGACCGAACCTGTGATTATAGCTACAGAGCACAGAACAGCGACTGGTATGCAAAAGGGTGCTAAAATTATTTGACTTCACATATGTCCCATTTTATAACATATATATACACGTATATTGTAGATATTGTCTTATAATAACATGTATATATTATCAACAAATACATTTAAACATTTGAATAAATTCAAATAAGCAAAATATAAACCAACAATGGCAAAGAATATGGGAACAAAATGCTCCAAATATTTAATATCCAGCCCTTTACCAAGACATTTTGCCAATCCCTGGCAGAAAGTGTCAAAATCCTAAGTGAGATGTTTTAAGATAAATTAATCAAACAGAATGTATTATGCCTTTGAATTCTTGTAAGTAGGAAGACAATTTAATTATTAGTCTGTTATCTCTTAGTAGTAGAATAAAAGTTCTTTCCTCCATTATTTTACCTTATATGTTAAAATTTGCTCTGACAGCCCTGCAGTCTGTTCACCTCTTTATATTCCCCTGCGAGGTAACTAAAATCCAAAAGTAAATTCTTAAATCACTTAAATGATTTAGAGGATTTAGGTGACTTTAGTGATTTTAAAGTAGACACCCTAAATTTTTCTAAGATTGTGGTTTAATGAGTCCCTGGAGATGTTCATGAGGAGAAAATCTTACAATAAACCTGGAATGTAAAATAGACAGTATAAAAATGAAAAAGGAAAAGAAAAAATAACACTCTACTCTGATACTAGGTTAAGGTTAAAAAAATAATACAATTTTCTTTTTCAAATTTCTTTTCATGATAATTAATGAAAATAAAAATTTAAACAATCTCTTAACATTGTACAAGGCCCTACAACAAAATAAAATGCTCATAATAAATCTAGGAGAATTCTTTTCAGAAAATAATAAATATATCAGTTGTTTAAAATGTTACAATACAGAAGTCAAAAGTTGTTTGCTATATTAATCCAAAGGTTATTTTCATTACATTACTCCCATTGTATGCTGGAAACTCTTACAAACTAGATCTAAGTAAGTAGAAATGTAAGAGTGCTGGGGAAATACTTCTAACCCGTAAGTCAGGAAAAAAAAATGCCCAAAAACTTAGGATACAGTAAATGCATTTTTAAACACATTATTCAGCTCAACTGGACATCACCATTCTATATTCTTCCAAGGTATCTAATCAAGTTGACTAGACTTTTCCATGAAGAAATTTTTAATGAAATGTCATCAGTTTACAATCATGAGTATTTGTTAAAAATAACCAATATCTTGCAACAAAGTCCTTTAATTCAATACCATTAAGGTAAAGTCAGCTGAAGAGACCCAAAGCCAGGAGATTTTTCAGAATCAGGTGTGTAATTCAGCAGCAAAAAGAAAAGTTATCTGAAAGCAGCACTCTGTAACTGGCTGATATAGGGAGATTTGAAGCAATAGAGCAGTTTATAGAAATTGTTGATTTGAATTCATATTTCGCAAGGTGAAATTTTTTCTATACTTAGTGATCCTTTACACATTAGATTGATAAATGTTTTATTTCTTGGTAGGTTATTTCTCCCAAAGATCTCTTTTAAAGTAAGAAAGACTGATTAGGCCATTTATGTTCACAAGGTGGTATAGATAAACTATTAATGCTGGGAGTCATGAATGAAGTTGGAAAGTTGCTGACGGTTGCTGCCAAAAGCAAACAAGTGTTTTGAGACTGCAGATGGTATTTGTATCTCACCCTAAGCAACGCATATGAAATTGAAATCTGGGATGTTTTCTGAGTTCACCTTCGTCATTGTGCAGCTCCTTAGCTTTGGCTTACGGACAGTGTTCTTTAGGCCTTGCCCAACACCCTGCTTCCATTTTTTTCTGATGACATTACCCACAGCATGGAGTATATGCTCTCTTTGTAGTATATTTCTCTCTTTACAAATCCAGTTCTTTGTCCAGCTCCCCTGACTTCTTCACCCAACTACTCATTGGGCCAGAGGGTAGAACACACCTCTCCAATATCAAACCACCAAGGGTGAACTTTGGGAAGTGGGGCTAAAGGTAGTTTGTAGGTGAAAAGTCAATGATAAGGACCTGGGGGTACTGGAACAAGAGATTATGTAGGCTTTTAGGGAGAGTAAGGAAGAAGAGCCAAAGGAAATTTACTTCTTTTTCCCTCTTGGTTGCCCATTAAAATCACTTAAAAAAAATCTTGATGCCCAGGCTGCATTCTAGACTAAATCATAATCCATCAGAGTGAGATCCAGGTATCGATATATCTTCAAGCTCTGCAAGTGATCCCAAAGTATGGCCAAGATTGAAAATCACTGCAGCTCTTCTCTGTTCTCTAATACTTTCATTTTAGGTCAATGCATGATTGATGATGAAATGGGCAGGGAAAGGAGGAATAATGATGGAGGGAGAAGCCATATTATACATCAGGAAAGACCTTATTTTCTCCTTCCCTTCACTTACTTTCCCTTCTCTCTTTTCTTGCAGTAGAAAATTAGTGTTCTGGTCTTGGGAAGGCAGCCAAGCATTGGTCAGTGTCCAGAGTATGTGAAGAGCACTGGCAGTGGTCCTGGGGGATAAGAGTGTGCTAATCTCTTTTCCTTTGTCTTCCATCTCTTTTTCCTTTTCCACCACTTAACACCCTCTCCCCAGTCACCCACTGCCTTCATTGATTACAGGACAAGGGACTTATCCCATGGTGAGGGAAGGAGGGGTACAGTATGGGAAGAGGGAGGAAGAAGGTCTGATAATGTCCAAATTAATTCATAACAAAGGGAAATGGAATGATTACAAAAGTCTAATCAGGGCATCATTTAAGCACATAACATGGACAACAGGAGGAAGAAGTTGTGTATTGGGAAATGCTGAGTTGCAAAAGCATAATTAAATATAACAGTTTTTGTGAAAATATTGTATCTTAATTTAACACTAACTTATTAAGTGGTATCCTTTCTGGCCCATCAAAAACCTGCAACACCAAAAACATGTGAAAAGTCCTGGAATAAAAAGGACTTTTTTACTTTGCTTAACAGATGTTTAAATGAAAGCAAAAGTCAGTACAAAGCATAAGTTTTAAAAAATAAATCAAATAATAATATATTCACATATTTTGCTATACCCCACCTTCAGTTTTGAGTTGTTTTTAACCATCTACACTTTGCAAAAGAAGAATGTTAACCTTTTTGATATCTACTACTTGTCTGCTTCTTTTTTTTTTTTTAAAAGAAAAAGTGAAATGCAGGATACCTCTAATAAAAGAAGATGGTTCAAATGCAAAGTAAGGTCAAAACTATGTGTGTAAAGATATTCCTCCTTTATTTATTTTAGCAAAAAGGAGAGAAAAATTAAAAATCCCCAAAGAATGACTAATCCACACTGTAAAATATTATGTGACGTTTATAATTGTTTTTAAAGAACATTTAAAAGCTAACTCTTACTAAGCACTATGAGTGAGCTGCTGTTCAAAGGGCTTCTCATGTGTTAACTAATTTAATCTTGTCAGCAACCCTATGAGATAGTTATTATTATCGTCTGAATTTTACATTTGGGGAAACAGAAGCACAGAAAAGTTAAGTAACTTACAAGGTACATAGCTAACAGGTGTGTAGCTGGGATTACAAACCCAGGCAGTATGGCTTCAGAATCTACAGACTCTATAGATAATATGAGAATTGAAGCTTATAAATTTAGAAAACTCTTTTTAAACAAATATAATACAAAATTACAAATACAAAATAAGGCATAGGACCTTGGATAGGGTCTATTCAAGTGAAGGGTCTTGAAACATAAACTCTACCAGATTCATGGGAAATCTACCTCTAGCATAAGATATGATGACAGAAATTGGTAAGATATAAAATGATACAAAAGGATGTATCAAGTACAATCCCAATTTTGTAAAAATAAATAAATGATAAACACATACACATTGAGAAAAATTTAAAAAATACATATGCAAAAACAGTTTACAATGAGTAGAATGTTATGGTTTATTTGTATTTTCTTCTCTGTACATTGTTAATTTTCCAGAGTTTGTACAATGACTATAAATTGCTTTTATATTTGGAAAAAAATATATATATTATTTTAACATGAAAAGCCCTCTTAAACACAAAAATATTGCTTGATGACAGAGGGGAAATACCTAAATGCACAGAGAGGGCCGAAAATAAACAAGAAATTTACTCAAAATTACAGACTATACCAGCAAAGTAGAAGGAATAGAATTTGAGTCTTTTGACTTTAAATCTAGTGGATTCCTACTGATTAGTAAAAATGATTTAATTAATAAAAAAAGAAATAAAAAGTACAGCATGCTGGCCATAAAATAATGCTCTCAGTAATGTTAGGTAATTATCTATTAATATTAAAAACATCTACACTTTGGGTTATTGAATAAATGCTCTGAAAAATACAGATAATTTCTATTTATTTCTGGATGGAGAAAGGATTTCTCTAATTGATGTAATCAGTATTCAACAAAATTCCAGTGTTCATTATTACAGATGTCAGCTCAAACTAAAGAAAAAAGGCCATCAGTTTCAGATTTCAATTATTATGAATTTAAAGTCATTGTCTTCTCTGAAGAGCTTTTGGTGGGCATTGGATGACCATTAGCACAGGATGATAAATTGTGTAATTCTAGGAATGTTTCTATAAACATCTGACAACAACAAAAATGTAAAGAAAGTCAGGGCAACTTCCAACCACCTTTGTCACTCACCACATGCTTGAGCTTGTTGGACAAGACTAAGAGATGGCACAGCCTCCCCAGGTCATACCTTAGGAATCATTTGATTCCTTAAATCTATCAAAGGGAAATGAACATCAGCCCCACTTGGCAGCATAGATGTTTAATTCAAATGTAACTATATTGTTTTGATGAATGCATAAGCAATGGATATCCTGGTATAGGTATATAATAAGACTTACAGTATTATTGTGTAAGATATAAATACAGATGAATTAATTTAACTTCGATCTAAATTTGCTTGAAATTGGTTACATTCACTTTGCCAGTCATTTACCAGATTCTTCTCAAAGAAAAAAATACTGAATTCATTAATCTCATGTTGTATGATGGCTATTTTACTTTTATAACATCAATCATTTGGAATGCAATGAACAAAAACAATTATTATTAAACACTTCATAAAGTATCAATTATTGAGTGTCATATCTTTTATGAAATTCTACAATGTTGAATGTACGCATCCTATTTCTCATAACGTCAAAATTAAATTAACCCCTAGATAAAGGACATGCTTATTTTGATCCATTGGTATGTTTTAAATTTACAAAAATCTTTTAGATGACCTCTATCCCAACTTCTGAATTATATAGATCGTATGTAAAAGTCCACAAAAGAATATATTCAGTTAACTTTAAAAAAGTTTTATTTGTACCACAGGCTGATTATTTTAGACTTTATTGGATATTTTATAATATTTGTTTGTCATTAGCCATATGTTACATAGTGATATATCACTCTTATTTTTATTCTGATGTTTGTCATAAAAACCTCCCCAAAGCAATTAGCAATAGTTTTAAAGAAAGTATCTACATATTAGAAATTGATCTCTACAAAGGGTAGTCTTAAAACAGCTCTGATTTAGGGGGACTTCTTTAAAGGGCTCTGCAAAGCTTCCTCAATATAGCAGTTCTTCGTTTTTTGTTTTGTTTTGTTTCAAATACCCTGACCTAGGAAAACACGGCTTGTTGTGAATGACTCCCTCCATGGCCATTCCCCCCTCTCTTTTTGAACTGCTGATGGTAATGAATCTCCTTCTTCCAGCTCCAACTGCTGGATTCAGTTATCATCAAGAGCAGACATCAACCAGCACTCTTATCTTGCTCTGATGGATAGACTACTAACCTTTCACAAGATTAGAGACACAGGGTGCTCTGGAGATAATAAAATTCAAATAGGTTTATTTCAAAGGGCAATCCAATCTCGCTTTTGTTCATGGGTCACTTGGCAGATCATTTGCCAATGCAGTTTTTGTGTCTTTCCAAGCCAGGTTCTGGTTCATTGTGCCAAAGATGTCAAATTAAGTGGGCTGCAGAAGCCATTTCCAAAGTAAGATGAGGAAAACTTGAGAATAACATAATTTTAGTACATGTGACAAAAACTCTATTGGCCATAATTTTAATTTTGCTTAAATTATACCTACTGTACTAAAAAAGTAAATCAAGGCTAACCATGTTGACAACACCAATGGCTTAGCATAACTGCCAGTATTGTGATCCTTAAGTATAAATTCCAAATGATAATTCAGAGATTTCCATTTCAAATAAATGCCTAATGGAAATCAAAACCAAGAGTTAAAACATATGGTGCTTTTTGAATATTACGAGGGTATCTGTTTAAAATTTTTCTAGAAATAAAAGTCAAAGAATATTAAATGAAATAAATCAAGAATAAGTACTACACACATATGAAGAAAAAGATCAGGACCGAACTCTATTCCTCTAAGAGCAATGAGTAATCCTTACAAAAGGCTTCATGTATTTTTCCTGTCCATAATGTCTCATTATTTAAAATTACCTCTTCCATATACAAGCCTGCAGTTAACTCCTAATAAGAAAATGAGAAAGGAAAACCAAAAGGAGTTCCATGTGGAGAATACTCTTAAAATGTGTTACTTATCTGTAGGATAACATTAGCATACTATTATGGAAGGTAAAATATTCAAATTTAAAGAATGCTAATAATTTTATACTACTATACCTGATACTGATGATACATATGTGTATCATCACTTTTATAATTAATTTTAATCCTTAATTACATATTTTGCAATGTAGTATAAAAGTTTTGTTCATTCTTTAAAACAAAAGTTTTACAAAGTGAGAAAGTTAAATTTATATATATATATCTATATTTAAATTGTAAAAAGTTCTTAAAATTTTAAATGTTATTTCATTAAAAGAGAACTTCACAATTACCTATATTTTCAATATCATAGCAGAACAATTTTCCCAGAGATATTTTTAAATCAATCATAATTGATTATCCTTACTGTGTTTTACTAATTAAATACGGTTTTGAAATGAAACAATTATAATCAATTGTATATTTAAAATAAAACATTTAGCTGGGCTGTTTTGCTCTTTCATTTCAATAATGCAGCTGAAGAACATCTGACAAATTCTTATTAAAAATAAATCTGAGGGCTTCCCTGGTGGTGCAGTGGTTAAGAATCCGCCTGCAATGCAGAGGGCACGGGTTCAAGCCCTGGTCCGGGAAGATCCTACACGCCATGGAGCAACTAAGCCCATGCGCCACAACTACTGAGCCTGTGTTCTAGAGCCCGCGAGCCACAACTATTGAAGCCCGCGTGCCTAGAGCCCGTGCTCCGCAACAAGAGAAGCCACCGCAATGAGAAGCCCGTGCACTGCAAGAAGAGTAGCCCCTGCTCGCCACAACTAGAGAAAGCCCGCGCGCAGCAACAAAGACCCAACGCAGCCTAAAATAAATAAATTTATGAAAAAACAATTCTGAGACTACATTCTCCAAAGAGCTTATGCAAAATTAAAGAATGTCATTTAGATTATTTTAAAGATGTTTTAAAATTTCTTGGAATAATCATTGTATATTCTTATTTATTTATTTGGTAATATGAGATTGATGAGGTTAAAATTGTTGTCTTGTACTGAGACACAGGAACCACCAAGCTATATTCTATCTTCTCTGTGCAGAAAAACTACAATCTAACAGTTTGCAGAATGTTACCTAAAGCAGTCCTATCAGAAGAAGGGATATGAATGTCCAAAGCACTGCCTCTGAGTTAGATTGGACATACATCATGACATAATTAGAAAGATGCATCAAAGACAAATACTGGGATTCTCTTGGTTTTACCAAAATTTGAGATGTAGTCATATGCCAGTTACTCTTAGTGCCTCATCTATAAAATGGAAATAATAATAGCATCTTCCTCATAGGATGTTGTAAAGATTAAATGATATATTGAAAGTAATTATGAGAGTGTCTGGGTCATAATAAGGAATATATAATTGTCAGCTATTATTAGTACTGTCTCAAGAATGAAAACACTTGTTAATAATAACCATGACCATTATTATCCATTTAAAATCTATATTTGGTGTATAAGACAACATTATTTTTCTCATCATACTAGCCCAATGAGGTATTATGAAGTATTTTTTTATTGGTTCATAATATTATGTAAGTTTCATGCATACAATATTATATTTAGACTTCTGTATATACTATAGCATGCTCACCACCAAGAGTTTAGTTTTCATCCGTCACCATACTGTTGATTCCCTTTACCCTTTTTGTTCTCCCCCAACTCCTCTTTACCTCTGGTAACCACTACTCTGTTCTATGTATCTATGTGGATTTCAAATTATATTACAAAGTTATAGTAATCAAAGCAGCATGATACTGGCAGAACAGACATATATATAGGTCAATGAGACAGAATTGAGAGCCCAGAAATAAACCCACACATATACGGACAATCAATTTATGACAAAAGAGCAAAGAATGTACAATGGAGAAAGGACAGTCTCTTCAATAAATTGTGTTGGGAAAACTGGATGGACACGTGTAGAAGAATTAAACTAGACTACCATCTCACACCATATACAAAAATTAACTCAAAATGAATTAAATACTTGAATGTAAGACCTGAAACCATAAGACTCCTAGAAGAAAACCTAGGCATTAACTCTTTGACATCAGTCTTAGCAATATATATTTTTTTGAGATGTCTCCTCAGACAAGGGAAACAAAAAGAAAAATAAACAAATGGGACTACATCAAACAAAAAGGTTCTGCACAGCTAAGGAAACCATCTACAAAACAAAAAGACAACCTACCAAATGGGTGCAGATATTTGCAAATCATATATACAATAAGGGGTTAATATGCAAAAATATAAAAACTCAGACAACTCAACAACAAAAAACCCAAATAACTCAATTGAAAATGGGCGGAGGAGCTGAATAGACATTATGAAGTACTGTTATTGAGAATGGCCCCCCAAAAATGTATTTGGTGGCAAAAATAGATGTAATATACTAGTTGTTGTGTGATATCCTTATGTAGGGGAGCAAAATTTGCCACCTCAAAATATGTCTCTGGCATGAGGATTAATTTAGATTAGTTTTAAGCCCCAAAAGACTTAGGAAGAAACTTTGACTTCCCCCCTAACCGCCTAAAAGAATTATATAGATAAAGGGCCTGTCCCCAGAATAGAGCTATCGCCAGAGATACTGCAAATGTGGGCTAGGTGGGGTGAGGGAGACTCTTAGAGATCAGAGTCCTCTCTGTCCCTTTGTCTCTGTATGGCCCAGCAAACAGTTACCAACATTTGCTTTTGCATCTTCATGTCAATTGCCTTCCTCCCCTTTGAAGTCCCAAATCCCTTACTCCCAGTATCCTCTTTTGTCTTTAGCTGAGGATGGCCATTTTGATGAGTTACTCAGTTCTCCCGGGTCTCTCCCATGTATACATGTTATTAAACTTTTGTATGATTTCACCCTGTTAATCTGCCTCATGTCAATTTTATTCTTAGACCAGTCTAAGAACCTAGAAGGGTAGAAGAAGTTTTCTGCCTCCCCAGCACTTGATCAAAAAGATAATTTAATGTCAAATTAAATATATTACTCTAAAAATTATGTATCTATTATTCTCTCTTGAGGTGAACAATATCCTCCTTCTATAATTGTGTGTGTACATCTTTATTGTCACCTCTCTCTGTTTATGGTCTTTCAGTGACTGAGGCTTAAGAGTAACACCCCTTCACTGAACATATAAAAAGACTGAATAATCTGAATAATCGAATGACATTGTTAATCTATGCTGGTCCCGGCTCAGACATGCCTGGTATCTTTTCTTTGCAACAGGAAGTGTGGTTTGGGCCAGAGATTCAGTATAAGAGGCAAAGCAAGTAGTTGATACTAATGTAAACAACAGCTTTGTTTTCACATTTTGCATTTATGGAATTTAGTGTTTTTATTTACTTTGGCATATTTTTTTAGTATTAGCCACTCAGCAATTCCTTCCCAATTAGTTTAGATCGCAATTCTAATTTCTTAAAACTCATTTTGGATTCCTAATCTTTTTTTCAGAGATTCTGGCAAAGAAGCTCCAACAAACCTGACTTTGCTTCAAGTCTCTGAACATATTTTATGTTCTCTCATGAAGCCATTTATTTAAAATGAAACAAAACAAAACAAACAAACAAAAACAATAACAGATCCATAATCAAACCTGTGGAAACTTCTAAATAACCACAAACTTGTCCTGATACTCTTTATTGACCAAGCCTAATAACATTTTCCCAACCAGTTCAATATCTACCTCATTATTATTCCATCCAAGCCATTTTTTGCAAGCTTGTCAATGACCATTCCATGTGAAATAGCACTGATAACTGTGCAAAGGTCAAACTGGGCTGTAACCAGTGGGTCTCCCAGTCTATAGGATCAGTCACTTTGTCAAAGAGGGAATTTAGTTTTGTTTGGCATGGCTTGTTTTTGAACAGTCCATGTTACCTGTTAGTTTGTTACACTTCGGGTGCTTGCAAATTAATTGTGGAATAAATTGCTCCTGACTCTTTCCAAGAATGGACCTTAACCCTACAGGTAATTAATTCCCAGATATTTACTTCATATTCCTTCTTTACAGTCATTTGCTGTGATTGTCCTTTCCCTAGTTCTCTGGATCTGTGCCAGTCTGCCATAAATCTGCAAATTCACTTAAATGAATACAAGGTAATTTGATGTTGCATTTGATTTGGCATTAAATGCTACACAGTTGTTGACTTCAAAGTCAAATACATAGATCTTCACTGCTTAAGAAAAGAGGAGGCATTTGTTCTGAATCACTTTGAACATGACCATGCAGTCAAGTTCAGATCTACAGAAACAGATACAGCATTAAACAAATTGGTTATAAAACCTTTTCCTTATCATAAGTATATAAATAGGAAAATATACATATGCATCTAAATAAGATGAATAAAAACTTAAAGCAAATTTTGGGCTTTTGTTATATATCCTGCTGTGGTCTTTTTTCAGATCCAGGCATCAGCTAATGTTTTCCCCAAGAGCAAAATTACTTCCACAATACTCAGTATTGCACACTTGACTTTGGGCTTTGGACATTAATTTTGAACTTCTTTGATTTCAAGAGGTTGAGTCAGATCCATCACATTTCTGTAATGTCCTTTTTGTGAGTGTGTGGTTTAATTATAGGCCATCCTCTGAAAGGTAGCAAAATAACAATTTATCAACTTGTTTTAGCTCTCCCCTGAGGAAATGTCATCTCTTACTATATGAATTTCAAAGCCAGCCAGAGTGTCAATGGACCTCCGAAAAACAGTCACATTCAAACAAAAACAATCTTAAAACGAAGACACAAATCATTTCAAGTCAGTTTCAAGTTAACACAGGCTTGAAGCTCTATTATTCCATGTGGGTTTGTGTGGAAATCCAGGGCAATTTACAACACAAGGGTGGGGTTCTATGTTTAATTTAGAAAAGTGATGGATAAATTAGGAGGTTGGGATTAACATATACATACTACAATATATAAAATAGATAACCAGCAAGGACCAACTGTATAGCACAGGGAACTATACTCAATATTTTATAATAACCTATAAGGAAAAAGAATTTATATATATAAATAAGCCCTGCAAGGGCTCATGAACAGCAATACAGGCAGCAAAGCAGGGAAGAAGTGAAGTGGTGGGTGGCACATATATGCAAATACACTGGATTCAGCAAGAAACAATTAGAGAGACCTTGATGGGTGTTAGTGAAGTGGCTGTCAAACATATACCATGATGGGGGAAGAATATCTTGCTTGTGAACTAGAGATATTAATGCCAGGATATTCTTAACTATTCTCACCCAAAGTTGGTGAGGGCCAAAGACATCCACATTTTATGCCATGCCCCCTAAAGTCACAAGGTTTTAAATAAGAGCTGTTAATTATGCAAATTGATTTTAAAGGCAGTCTTCATTGAAATGAAGAAAATTAACCCACTAATTATATCTTATAAACTTATCTGTTGATTCCCCCAATTGAAAATGATTCTGGGCACTATTTTTTTTTTTTGCAGCACAAGGACTGTAGCCATCTGACTCAAGTGAGAATCCATCCTATTTAGCTGTGAGGAGTGGGGAGGATCGAGGAGGAGTATTTGCAGCGTAGTCCGAAGAGTGAGGAATGTTGAGAGTTGCAGGACGTATAGTAAACCAGTGCAATCCATTTTTTCCTTTTAAAATGGATGAATTTCTACTTTCTCCTGTCTTCACACACTCCCCTATTTTCTTGCTCTCCCCACCTCCTCTATCCTATCCATCCATAAGTCCTTTTGTTGAGGTTTTCAGGACACGTACAGAATCCAACCACCCTTCACTAGCTCTGCAGCCTGCACCGTGATCGGGCCCCCCTCATCTATCACCTGCCTCACTGCAACTGTCTCCTAACTGATTCCTTGCTTCCTACAGTGATGTTCCTGTAGGCTTCCTACAGTGATGTTCTGGCTTCCTACAGTGATGTTCCTATTTAGTGATGATTTCCACACCCTTGCCCAAAACAGGAAGCTCAAAAGGACAGGGATCTTGGCTGTTTGGTTACAGTCACTGAGGAAGCTCAAGCCCCAAGAAGAGTGTCTGAAACATAGTAGGTGCTCAGTTGATATTTGTCAAATGAATTTATGCTCTTTCATAGTTGCGGGAACAAAACCTACTCACCAGAGAAGTTCCGTTCAATCATATGCCCTTCATTATAAATATGCGTAAGATCAAAGCCTGGACTGTGGGAGACACATAGTTATTGATAGGGATTAAGACTTTAACTATTATATGAAAGACGTTGGTTCATGTTACAGGGAATTTAGTTATCGAGCAAGTTGTTTGGGAAAGAGTTGTTTGGGATAGAAGATGCTTGCTGACATCACATCAAACAGAGGAGTTATTGTTTACATAGCTTAAAGAAGAGGCTGACTCTTGCAATTTACACAACCTTTTTCCTCCCTTTGTTTCTGTGTCCCTATTAACACTCACTAAGAGTCGCCATTTTATTTTCTCTCAATGACTGGTACAAAGCAACACAACAGTGAATTTTATGAGAAACACATTTTGCATAATATTACATAGATTAGGATGAAAATGTTCTAATTTTTCGTTTCTTCTTTGGAACCTACAGATCCACTGAGCCACCAGGGAAGTCCCGAAGCTGAGGTTTTATAAGCAAGAAATTGTTTGACCCCTGTTGTATTACACAGACATGGGGGAGACTCAGGAAAGTTAAGCTTGGTGGGAATGTAAATTGGTGCAGCCACTATGGAGAACAGTTTGGAGGTTCCTTAAAAAACTAAAAATATAACTACCATATAACCTAGCAATTCCACTCCTGTGCATATATCTGGAAAAGACGAAAACTCTAATTCAAAAAGATACACGTACCCCAATGTTCATAGTAGCACTATTTATAATAGCCAAGACATGGCTACTGACATGATGAATGTCACTGACAGATGAATGGATAAAGAATATGTGGCATATATATACACAATGGATTATTACTCAGCCATAAAAAAGAATGAAATACTGCCATTAGCAGCAACATGGATGGACCTAGAGATTATCATACTAAGTGAAGTCAGTCAGACAAATACAAATGTCATCTGATATCACTTATATGTAGACTCTAAAAAATGATCCAAATGAACTTATTTACAGAGCAGAAATAGACTCACAGACATAGAAAACAAACTTATGTTTACCAAAGGGGGAAGGGGGAGATAAATTAGGAGTTTGGGATTAACAGATACACACTACTGTATATAAAATAGATAACCAACAAGGACCTACTGTATAGCATAGGTAACTATATTCAATATCTTGTAGTAACTTATAATGGAAAAGAATCTGAAAAAGAATATGTGTATGTGTGTGTGTGTGTGTGTGTATGTGTGTGTGTGTAGACACACACACAACATTATAAATCAACTATAGGTCAATTTAAAAAAAGGAAGTGAAGCATATCTTAGTGGCCCATTTAATTTCATAACTATTGTTGTTTGAGTCACCCACCTGCTCTGCATTAAGTTTGAAATATAATTAAAAACAAAATTATATTTCCTTAAACTGTTACCTTTAGAAGAATGGGGAATATTCCAGGAACTTCTTTTGGATGAACACAGCTTACTGAAGAGAGCAGAGGACTGAATTAGAAGGGAGGTCCTCTTGGGTTTCCAGTATGGTTCAGCTGTATGGCTATAGGTGAGTCACTGGATCATCTGTAAATCTCTATATCCCAAGTGAGTCTCTTATTACCTGGGTCTACCATATACCAGTGCCACATGATCATGACCTTCAGAGTGTCCCTGTCAAGCATTCCAGGGTTTTCTTGAGAGGAAGCAGGATGAAAGAATGCACAAACCAGTGCCTTATGTTAGACCAGTGATTCTCAAAATGCTGTCTTTGGACCTGGAAATGTGCTACAGTACAAATTCTTGGCTCCATTGAATTCCTACTGAATCAGTAACACTGGGGTGGGGCCCATGAATGTGTGGTTTTCGTTTGTTTTGTTGTTTGTTTTTGTTTTTAATTTTTATTGGGGTATAGCTGATTTACAATGGTGTGTTAGTTTCAGGTGTACAGCAAAGTGAATGTGTTATACGTACACATACATCCACTCTTTTTTAGATTCTTTTCCCATATAGGTCATTACAGAGTACTGAGTAGAGTTCCCTGAACTATATGGTAGGTCCTTAATAGTTATCTATTTTATATATAGTAGTGTGCAAATTCTTGGCTCCATCCCAGTCCTACTGAATCAGTAACACTGGGGTGGGGGCCATGAGTGTGTGTTTTAACAAGCTTTCCAGTGATTCCAATGTACACTAAAGTTTGAGAACTATATTAGAAGAGCAATTTCATTTGGCCGACCTACAAATATGGGTGCCACTTTCAACAAGTAACTCTTACTTATCAAATTCCCTGATATAACCATTATTTTGGGATCTATACTTAACTTCTGCATTTTGTCCACAGATCTTTAAATCTTCTAACCCCTGAGAGATCTTTCCTTAAATCACAATTTCTTTCTACAATTCCAGTCGTTTTTATTCATTAGTAGAAAACACCTGTGACAGCAGGCGCTACTTATATTTTAATTGTTTCTTGTTCCTTTAAATTGCTTGTCATTATAAAAGAAATGACAGAGGTGAAATGGGAGAAGAGCAATGTGGCAAGAAGACTAGAGCCCATTTTCAATGTTTAATTGCTTTACAATGCTAAGAACAGATTAAAAAGATAAATCAAAAGTTTGCAGAAAAAAAGTGAGGTCCCCAGTCACTTTTATGGTTTCATTTGAGCTGCAAAGATATTATTATACACTCATTTACAAAACAATGATCTCTTACTGTTTATGAAAGTTTAATCTCTTGGTTTATTGCCTTAATATATTTCACATTGGTAAGGTTTACTTTTAAATGGAATTTCTGACTGTCTTATGTGGATGTTATTTTATACTGAGAATACGGACAGAATGAGTGTAACATCATAATTGTATTCATCTATGAAGCAATTAGAGTCAGGGTAATTGCTTCTAGTTCTCAGATATCTGCATACAAAATAATAGAATTAATATTTTATCATTTGGCAGTATCCCTCGTTAGCTAAGAATTCTAAGGTTGTATATCTTCTCTGTCTACAGGAATTTAAACAGATTGTATGTTAATATTTGCGTAAATCAAAAACTGTGCCAAGTGGAAAAATTACATGGAGTACGTTGGCACCACTGGCCAACATATCCATGCAGTTGGTGCACAATAGATCAGAGGCCTCTAAACACATTCTCCAAACTGAGCAGATTAATGATAGCTGAGAGAAAGCTTAGGGACCTCGCTCCAGTCTCCAGTTATTTCCAGGTGATCCCATGGGTGCCAAAGTACATATGAATTCCATTGGGTTCTAAGACCCTGATTCTGATTAAAACTATATGGTTGCTATACTATCAAGATTCCTATCAAAACACCCTTACAACTTTCTGCAAGGAAAAAAAAAAAAAAGGATAGAGCTGAAGGAGAGCATGATTACCTGAGGGAGTAGGTTGGTGAATGACTGACAAGATTCAAATCCTCAGCTCGAATCAACAGGACTAAGAAGGGCTAAATGAGGACTTATAGCCTCATTTATTTTCTAAGAGGCTTAGGCTGGAGGGAGAGAAAAGAAGCCATAAATTGAATGGCACTTTGCTTGAATAAAAGGGGAATAAATGAGGGAATTTAGTTGAAACTGGCAGCTCAATCACTGGACCAAATTTAATTGATAGATAAGCTGTATTTCAACATGAGTAAATATTACAAAGGACAGGGAAACTGCTCCTTCTTTTCAGTCTATGCAAACAAATATCCTTTATGGAGAAAGAGATAGTCTAGAATTAGCAGTGGTAAGACGTATGTATGAATTATATTTACGTGTGATGTACATTATAAACCTACCCATGCAATACATAGTTTAGTTAATTACCTGTTACTCAAATGTTGTTTATGATAGTCTAAACTAGAACTTCTCCCTGAAAAGTTAAAATGTGTATTATTCTCCCCAAACACTGGTTTTTATATATTCTTTCAAATTCTTTACTTATTATTCTCTATTCATCATTATTAAATGACCTTACAGAGACGTCATTTAACTGAAGGATGTCCTGGAGATAGGGTATAATAGTAATATACGTAAAGCATTTAGAATACAGAGTGGCAAATGGTATGCACTAAGTGTTAAATATTATTATTAGTAGTAGTAAATGTAAGTACAGATTTGATCTGTGATTAGTTAGAAAATTATTCTACCTTTCTCAATGACATAACAGTGACACATTTGAAAGCTGTATCCTCACTACTCATATGGATTTTATTTTGAAATGTTGTGCAACCTCATTAGCCCTTAGATTATCTTAGATGCCCTGATTACTTCCTGGTCCTTTTCTCCCTATGAATTTGTGTGGCTGTTATTTTTAAATCAAATAGAGAATTGTTGATTAAGCACTTATAAGTGAAAGGATTAAATGCTACATGTGATAATTTCTGTAAAAAGCTGATACAGTTTTTTTCAAAATGGCAACTCACAAACTACTGGTATATCAATTAGTCCTCCTACCAGTGCTATTAGGATGGAAGAAAAGAAATGACTCTATTCTCTAGTTCACTGAGACTCAGATAGTTTAAGTAATGTGCTAACATCATACAGCTATTAAATGGAAAAACCCAAATTGGATTGGAGTTCAGACACTGCCTAGAATATAATAGGAAACTAGGACAATTGTCAAAGGAGAATCCATGATTCCTTCCCTTCCTGGGAAGGGAGAGAAGGAGTTAATAAGATCTTCATACACCAAAAACCAAGGGTTTGGGAGGTAGGCTCTTTATTGATGGGGGTTGGGGCTTCGTTAGCTCTTTGGAGTGCAGAGGAATTTGCTTAATTACAGATTATAATCTAAGTGGGAAAAATTAATTCCACATAGCATGTGGATTTATTTAGTTAAGGAATATAGAATTAAGGTATTAAAATTGAAATGTTCTGGAGGCAGTTCGAAATATGGAACTAAATGATAGGTAAGACGTCCAAAAAATAAATTTAGATCTTGAAATGATACTGTAAGAATAAATGCATTCTTGAAGCAATTCAATCAGAAGAATTTCAAGGTTATGTACATATGTTATAATGGCCCCTATTCCTTGTTTACATATTAGCAATTCTATATTATCAACTTATGAGAAAATGTGAAATGCATGCATTTTCTAGAAAAAGTGGAAAATACACTTTTTGGAGAATCATTAAACTGAGCATATAAAATTTTAGGCATAATTGGTGTAACATCATATGGAGACCTCATCCTTTTCTTTTTTATTAACCTCCATTAGAGACCCGGAAACTAATCAAATATTGGTTAGAATATGCCTCTTTTTCTGTTTGTTCGCTTTAGTGTTATACCCTTTTTTAAACAGCTTTAGTAAGATATAATTCATGTACCATACAATTCACTTCTTTAAAGTGTATAATTTAATGGTACTTACTATTATATTCACAGTTGTGCAATGATCACCACAATCTATTTTAGAACATTTTCATCATCTCAAAAACAAACTACATATACATTAGCAGTCACCCTGATTTTCTCCCAACCTCCCCACTATTCCCCAACTCCCAGCTCAGGCAACCACTTATCTACTTTCTGTTTCTATAGGTTTGCCTTTTCATATAACAGAAATATGTAATATATCATTTATGATTAGATCCTACACCTTAGCATAATGAGTGCAAAGTTCATCCATGTTGCATTGTGTACCAGGTCTTCACACCTGTTTATGGCTGAATAATATTCCATTGTATGGATGTACCGCCTTTATTTATCCACTCCAGTTGATTCTTACTTTATTTCCACACTTTGGCTACTATGGACAATGCTCCTAAGAGCATTCACGTACAAGTTTTCAAGTGAAAGTATATTTGTTATTTCTCTTAGGAATGGAATTGCTGGGTCAGATGGTAATTTTGTACTTTATTTTTGAGGAACCGTCAAACTTGTCCACAGCAATTGCACCATTTTACATTCCCACCAGCCATGTGTGAGGTTTCCAATTTTCTTGCCAAATCTTGTTATTATTTATATTTTTGATTACAGCAATCTTAATGGGTAGGAAGAGGTATCTCATTGTGGTATTGGTAAGCATTTTACTAATGGATAATAATGTTGAACATCTTTTATATTGGCCATTTGTATATATTCTTTGAAAAAATGTCTATTCAAGTCCTCTGACCATTTCTCAATCAAGTTATTTGTGCTTTTGTTGTTGAGGTGTAAGAATTCTTTTTACATTCCAAATATAAGTCCCTTACCAGATATATGATTTGCAAATATTTTCTCCCATTCAGTCTCCTCTTTCAACCTCATGATTTCCTGTGCTTTAAAAAATTCAAATACAAATTAGGAAATACAAGTATAAGAAGCTGCTCTAGGATGGGTTAAATAAAGTCAGCATTAATCCAAGTAAGCTAAATTCAAAATCTAATTCTCCTTCCATACACAGAGGTCTGACTTTGGAGACATTGTTTCATAGGTCACGTAGAATAAAATATTTTAAAATACGGTAGGCACAATGAGTACTAAATAAGTGGTGATGAAAGCTAAGCCTGGTGCATATAAAACTCAATTGCTAAACTCAGATTTCTTTTATCAGAACAAATTTTCTTCTACAATACTATAATTTATTTTTCTCTCTCAGGTGTTTCTTTGTCTCCTAGAGATATATTTATTATTCACAGTTAAATTACTAGGCCTTGTCCACCAGATACACTATTTTTCATGTCATCACTTTTCTTTCTTCTGTAAATGACTGTCAAAAGTTATTTTCATGTATTTGATTTACTTTGACAATTAGACATAGGAATTTTATTTTGGAAGTATCTAAGTTACTAACAGTAGAAATAACAGCAGGTTGCCCACATCCACCATACCTTAGGTGATTAGAAGACAAAGCAAAACATAGAGAAAAACATTTAAAAAATGTTTCCATATTTTGGAAACAACAAAATGACAGCTGACAGAAGAAAGCGTGTACACAAAATGATGATAAATATATGTTATTTAAGTTTCTCTTTTATATTCTTTATTTAGCATGAAAAGTAACTGTCATAATTAATGACAAAATTAAACTAAAATTGCAATTACTTAGAAATTTACAGTACAGTTTCCTAAGGAACTATAGGGACAAAAGAACAGTTTCCTAAGGAACTAAAAGGGACAAAAGAACAATAACACAGAACAGATTATGGAAATAATTTTAAAATTTAGTACACTACCTATTAAAACACCCTAAAGAGAAACACTCTAATCATTCATTCATTCAGAGAGTGAAGAAGAGATAGAACATAGACTAATAGGAAGAAGGTTCTTCAAAGCAGAGAGGTATGAAATTCCAAGGTGTGGAATTACCAAAAGATGAATTTGTTTAGCATGTAGGACACTTACAAGGAGGTCAGAGAAATAAAGCTAGAAGTTTAGGTGGAAAAAAGGGTCAAAGAGGGACTTTGCCTTTGTTCATCTATGTTTCCCATCTCTCCCAGATTTCTATTACTACTACATTTACAAAATTTATAAGACTCTCCAATTGAACTCTCAAATAAACCAACATGAAACAATAAAACAGAATAGAAATCTCTACTCCCTTTTATTCAACATTTTAATTTTCCCCTCTTTGGCTTGGACAGATAGGAAAGCTTTTCATCTCCGGATGGGGCCCATTTACCAGGAATGGGGAACAGTACCAGTTAACAGAATCCAGGACTGAGATGGCCCTGCAGGGTGGGATGAGGGAAGAGGAGAGGGTATATAACCATCAGCTTCAGGAGTCAGACATCTGGACAGTGTCTGACTAAAAACCAAACCAAAAGATGCCCAACAATCAATAGAATTCAAGAAAAGTGAAGTGAGATAGAGCACTGTGATAGCTACACAGGGGTTCTTTTTGGCACGGGATCTTAGTTCCCAGACCAGGGATAGTACCCGTGCCCCCTGCAGTGGAAGTGTGGAGTCTTAACCACTGGACCGCCAGGGAAGTCCCCACAGGGGTTCTTTATGTTACTCATTGTACTTGTCTGTTATCGTTTAAATATTTCAAAATAAAAATTATTAAGAATTTAAAAAAAAGAAAAGTGAAGTGAATAGCATTCAAGAAAAATCAAACCTATTTTCTATCACCGCTTTCAGAAAGTAAATGTGACTATTCTGCTTTATATTTTAGGAGGCTATAGCTGTTGGTATGTTCATTTGTCTTCTTTCTTATCTTTAAGTCTACTCTATGTTTATTGTAACTACATACACAGCTAGAAAAGACCCTGCCTATGCTATAGTTAAGGATAATTTGTTCTCAGTGGCATAACTCTCTAAAAGACCCAGCCAGAGACAACAGACAACAGCCATACTGGCTCTGCTACTCAATCCTGAAAAGCAAACACTACAAAAGCCTTTTGAGCAAACAACTTTTTTTCCAAATAAGGCCCAGTGCTTTTCACTAGAACTTTTCAGACTTTTGGCTATAGTGTCTTTTGACCTGTCAGCCATTTAGAAACTAATTTTGCCATTCAGAGTTTCTGTGGACTGACTGGAGGTAAATTTAACGCCAATGCATATAATCCGTACAACTTCACCACCCAACTTACCCTCGTCCTACCTTGCCTGCCAAGTGACTTGAAACATTTTAAACTAATACAGACGTATAGCTTTGGCAGACAGATTCAGGAATTGGAGAAACATTCCAAGATATTGAGGAATGTTAAAATATGCAATACAGGAGGTGACTGCATCCAATTTCTAGGCTGGTGTTCATGCTGATAGGATAGTTTTCAGGGCACACTTTAAATTCAATTTCCTTTATTTTAACAAAACCTATTTCATGCACATTGCTTACAGATGGAATAACTTGCGAAAATCAGTTTTATAGGCCACATTCTCATAGAGATTTGCACAATTCTGGTTCACTACAGATGCTTTCCTGGAAAGCATAACATCACACGTAACTCTCTTTATGTTCGCTGTAGGTCACTCACTTCATACAACATACAGTTTTGTCATGACACTAATCTTTCCTCTAAGGGCACTTTCACTTTCTCTTTGGGATGCTGTTTGAGATGCCCTAGGGATCACAGTGAGGTCTGAGTAATTCCTCTGTCCCAGTGGTGCTGTTTTCTCAAACACGTTCAATTCAATCCTTGAGAGAAGCCTCCGTTAGCTCTCTCTACATTTTAACATAAGCTGAGAGAACACGTTCACTCTGTATTCAGTTTTGGCTGTCCTGCCTCTAGCAGCCAGGGCACTGCCCACTGCACGAAGTGTTCAGTAAATACATCCGGAGGTATATGAAAGTTGAATTTTTTTCCACTGGAGAGTGATTTCTTTGAAGGTGAAAATGATGCCTCAGGAATTTAGGTATCCCACTCCGTGCCCAGCGCAGTATGACATATAGCATCGTGACCATGAAGGCATCGTGAGAGAGTAAGGTCGGGCTCTGTTTTACAGAGCCAAGCACTGTACCAGAGGCTGTTTATCCATTGTAACCCTCATAACTGCTCCAGAGAGGGCACTTCTATCATTTACTGAAGAGGAACCTGTGGGTGGCACAGAGCCACAGAACAAGTTTGGGACTCAGGCTAACTCCAAAAAGCCACGCCTTCCACGATGCTGCTTTGTCTACCTCTCTGCAGGCTGTCAATATCCCTGCCTTGAAGTTTAGACCAATTCATTTCTCTTCCTGACAAGGGAGCAAGTGTTGGATAAACTGATAATCTCATACACCTCAGAACAGAAGTATCTGGTCTTAATTGGCAGTTAAAAATTCATATGTGGTTTATTTTATACACAGTTGACCCTTGAACAGCATGGGTTTGAACTGTGGCGGGTCCACTCATATGTGGGTTTTTTTCAATAAGATACATATAAGTGTTATAAATGTATTTTCTCTCCCTTATGATTTTCTTAATATTTTCTTTAGCTTACTTTATTGTAAGAATACAGTATACAATACATATAACATACACAATATGTGTTAATCAACTCTTTATGTTATTGGTAAGGTCAATAGTAAACTATTAGCTAAATTTTGGGGGAGTCAAAAGCTTATACAAGAATTTTTAACTGCTTGAAGGGTCAGCACCCTTTACCCAGGTGTTGTTCAAGGGTCAATTGTAGTTATATATCCTTATGCAGTTATATATTTTCTTTGTGCCTAGAGATAAAATTGTATATTTTCAAAAACCAGTGACTGTATTAAATTTAACTATATATATTTATGTATATTATTTATATTTATGTATATATATTGGATCATTCCCCTCCCCCCATATGTGTGTGTGTCTATCTATCTATCTGTCTTTCTACCCTATAAATAACTCAGATTGAAAGAACATTAAATTAGGGAGGATTTCATGCAGGCAAGATTTTTTAACAAGTAACACAACTATGACACTTATGCCTTTATCCCATGTAACTGAACTATAAACCCACTAAACATTAGGAGATGGAGACTTAATGAAATGTCTAGGTTCACAGGGACAGAAACATTTGCTTAAGTACACTGCCACTGCACTTTTGTCAATATGAATCATTAATTGAGAGACTACTCATGACTGAGAAAGAACTGATTTTAATAGCAGATTCAGTGTTGGCATGAAATCATAAAATATTACCCCAAAGTAGACTATGTAGCTTTTTAACTTTTTGCACATGAAATTTTAACTTTTGCTACTATGTCTACCTAAGAGCTAAATGACTGTCATTGCTGTGAGTGCACATTTCCAATGACCTTTCACCCATCACCACATGTGCTTCTTTAACAGAAGATGTAGTGTGGTTTCAGCAGAGACTCCATTCAGCCCTTCATAGCATAGCAAGTGCATGATGTGCATGGCCTGTGATATTTTTGCACCACAAAAATCTAACAGAGTTGGACAAAATGGCATCTGCTGCTTATTAAATCTTGTTTTTATATGGTTGACCTAATTTTCCAGGGTTTAAAATTCAACTCCTTATCACCATTTTGGCTGAAATTTCAGAGTTGCTCTATCAAATACTGCATGTCACTTACACTTGTACACGTCAAGTAACTGGATTCACAGAAGACCTATGTCAGTTTTAAGTCCGGTCCCAATTAGAAAATACATCTTCAAAGCTGTAAGTGCAGCTTCTCTTTTTCACATCTGCATCACCTTCAAAAATATCTGGGAGCAGAGAAGCGATGTTATGTGACTTACACAGTCATACCCTAGACCCTGCCGTTATTAATAATGGTTACCCTTCCATAATCTCAAGTTCAAGCATTCTACTCTCTGACCACCAGCCCTTCCCTCTTACTACTCCCACTTCAACAATCTTCTAGGGATGTGCAAACCCCTGGGATGTACAATCCATTATTCTACCACTTTTTGTCTGTCCCTCAGGACCTCACTCCCCTCCTAATCCAGACTCAATTCCCTGGCCAAACTATACCCCTTGTTAAAACTAACAAAATTGTAACCTTTGTTAACAACTGGAAATTGAGACCCAGACAATTTCATTTCCATGTTCTAAATAGTTACTCACTCTGTCATGATTACAGACAATGACAAAAAAACTCCAAGAAAACACACAGCCTTGTAGACTGGTATCAGCTTAAATTTGCGGTCTCCAACCCAAAATTGACAATATTTTGCCCGGTCGACCCACTATATTTCCTTCCCCCCATTCACTCTCACGCTCTTAAACTACTGTTCCACACTTTCTCCCTCACCTAACGCTAATAAAATGACTCAAATACGCCCCAAATTCTCTATAGTAATAACCGGAGGACAGTAGGATATCACTCCCTTGTAATTATCCTGGTAACCCCAAATTTATTCATTCCCTTCCTCATTAATTTAGAGTATTTACATAGTGCTTAACAGAATCCTAAAATATTAGGTCTAGGAGGAACTTCCAAGCCTCCCAAGTTATACAAGAGGAAACTGAAGCCCAGAAATTTCCATTTTTCATGAGCTAAACATTGCATGTATATGAAGACTGTACTGGAAAAAAAAATCTGCCCTCAATTGGTTTCTTGCTCTGGTTTGCCTAACCTCTGTGAAGATGGTATAAAAGGGTGCATCTCCATTACATACATGTCCTTGGTACCCAATGTGACAAAATACGGTCACTGGTTCGGCAGCATCTGATATCTGGAGGCTGTTAGAAATGCAGCATCTCAGGCCCCACCCCCGGCCTAGGGAATAAGAACCTACCTTTTAACAAGATCCTCAAGAGTTTCATTTCCAAAGGAACGCTTGAGAATTACTGCTGTATTAAATGAAAATTGGAATGATAATTATGGCCCAGCATCTGGGCTACTACCAGGAATACTAGAAATAAAACTTCATCTGTTCTTAGGCGAGGCTACTTTTTCTTTCAGACAGAGCTATCTTGTCTTTTTTGGTTTGCTGGGAGGTTGACTTGTGAAAATTCACCTGGTATTCACAATTCATCCCTTTGTGTCTGAGAAAGTTAGGAGCTTTGATTTGGTTGATAACAGAAACTGATGCAACATCACATCGGGGCAAACCTCATACATTTTAAATTAAGATGGTGCATCAGAGTTAAGATGAAAAAGCTTAAGCTCTTCTTGGAAGGGCAAAGCCTGAGGAAATGCAAGCTTGCCACCATGAAATCAACTATGTGTTTTCTTCCTCTAAGGCACACACTTTCTTAGCCCTTTTGAAAACAACAGATTTCACTTTGGGGCCAGGAAGAGGTTAAAGCTAATAAATTCATATTCTCAAAATAAGGAGGGAAAAGGTTATGTTGTTGGGCAAAGCGGGAGGAAGGAGGAAATTTCCTCCTCATTCCCTCTTTGTTTTGAAATTACTTCTGAATCCTTCCATCAATGGAAAAGTGTTTCCAGTCTTACTGTCCTTTAAAAATTTTTTATTTTATATCCCTAATATGTTCAGAATGCCATCTTTTCCAAAAACTTCATTAACAGTGTTTTCTGTCAAAATATTCACATTTTAGGGAAAATAAACAGATGTGAAGCCCATTAGTCCTGTGATTTCTAGGTCAAAGGCATGTCACACACATAATTTCATGCTTAAAAAAAGGTCTACTACTTAAAATACTAAAAAAAAGTATTAGTAAAAGTACTAAAAAACAGCACGGTAAAAATGAAGCAATTGCTATTAAAAATATATACTCCCATTACCAGATATTCACTTTGTTTTTTTTCTCTATTAAATGAAAAATATCCACAGTTACTAGACTGCTAATAGGAAGTTACAGTTTTTTTTTAAACGAAACCCCTTGATTTTTGACCCTTAGAATAATCCAAAATCAGTTCTCTGGATGCCTTTCCAAATCAAGTTCTTTCCTTTTTCAAAATCTTTCCACAAACATTAACGTTCTGACACAACCTACAGGTCATTAGTACACACTGCCTCGTCCACAGATGGTGATTGATTTGTCATTGGCAATGGAGCGCCTTCCTGAACCCAAATAATGTGAACAATACCCACTCACCTACGAACTAGATGTATTAAATGCAAATCTATGTTACGTAATAGAGTGTACATTTTTTTTTCTTTTAATATCTCTAACTTACTTGTAAATGTCCTGGCCAAACGTTGATAACAAAACTAACCTACCGATTGTAAGACACTACATGTTATCAATCATCCTAGTCCTCTCGTTAATGTATTTAGTCTTGATAAAAAGAAAACCACAGGCCCAAAATAAAGTCACTTACGCTAGGTCACACCATTAAACCGGGTCTTAATACCTAACTTAGTTGAAGTTTCAACCTCCCTGAGAAATTTAGTCTTAAACCAGTCAGTCAGGAATTTTCTGGTCAGCACCAATGAGGTAATTTGTCACATGGGTCCTCTCCGTCCCCCAAAGAAAGATGAAGTAAGTTGCCACACAGACCCTTTCCTTCCCCACAGGCAGGTTACCTAAGCCTGAAATAATCTTTTTTGTTTATGACTTCCTTCTCTTGCCTTTAAAAACCCTTCCCTTTCTGTAGCCCTTTGGAGCTCCCCTCTTACTCGCCAGATGGGACGCTGCCTGATTCATGACGAATTCAATAAAGCCAATTAGATCTTTAAAATTTACTAGGGTTGAATTTTGCTTTTTAACAGTCCTTACTTTCTGATGAGTGGGGTTGGCTCTGGTATAGCTTATAGAAGAGTTTTCACATGTATGCCACTTTTTGTGCCAAGTAAAACCCCATTTCCTAAACAGAACCTTGCAATGTGTGTATGCTGGGGGCTTTTGGCATATAGTGGCTACCCTTCTGCTCTGTGACCCAGTCTCAGAGGTGATGGGAAAGGCTGATATACTTCTTAAAGTATGCTTGAAAAGCACAAATAATACCACGAATATTTTTGAAATAAAATCTTTCAAAGAACCTTTAAATTGAATATTCACATCATAATGCTCACACTTACTGAATTTATAGCAGTACTCAGTGCTTTAAATACGACACCTCGCCTGCCCTATTTAGATCCTTGAATACTGTGAAGCTTCCAACTTAAGTGACTTACAGGCAGCTGTGAATATATCACCATCCCCACTGATGAGTCACACGACCAATCATGACCCCAGCGGGAAAAGTGAGTTCTCAGGTGCATCGTCCCCCTCTTCCCCCCATTAAATTATTGATGTCACTGAAACACAACTCTGCTTTTTCGGTGTGGGCTGGGAGTCCTTCCCTACTTTTCCAAATTCTCCCCAAAATATGGTGTTTATAAAGTGCCGATGTGTATTAAACTAGAAAGCTGGGATCGTGAGATCAATTAAGTAAGAGGGTGAGGCCTTGTACTAGAAGTTTGCTTCTCAAACTTGAGCATGTAGCAGAATCACCTGTAGGGCTGCTTCAAACAGATTACTGGGTCCCATCTGCAGTTTCTGATTCAGTACATCTGGGGAAGGACCCGAGAACTGGCTTGTCTAACAAGCTTCCAGGTGACGCTGATACTGCTGGCTCTGGACCACACTGCGACAATCACTTTATGGTAATATCTTCTAGTCCATGATTGTTCTGAGAAGTATTTAATAAAAATCTTATTTGGTCTTTCTCTGGGCATCTTTTAAATGACTGCTTCTCTTTGAACCTTACACTCTCATAAAGTTCATAATAAATTTGAAGTCAGAAATGAATGTGGAAAGGACATGAGACTATCACATGATTTTCATAACTGTAGGCTGTTATCTCTTGCCTCCTGATCTTTCAAGATTTTTCATTTACAGTATTGAAATTATAATCCTTAGGTGAAATCTAGGTACACAGACACACACACATGCATGATCTATGGACAATGTTGAATAAACACAAAAACATTAATAGACATATAAAGACATTTGTTTTATATTGGCCAGCATTCACAGCAAAATGGCTTAATAAAGTGAGAATGAATGTTGAACATTTCTTAGCAAAATAAAAATAAAATTGTGGATTCCTATCATAAAGATGCAAATCAGCTGATTTGCTCAGTTTATTAAAAAAGTAATCTGGAAATGTAAAATACCCTTAGAGCTTAGATTTCTTTTTATTTGATAATTGCTAGTATTTTAGAGTTCTGGTTCTCCATCATCTTCACTGCCATCATAAAAGTAGTTAATAGGAATTATTAAAAGTTCTTGGTTCTATGCTAATTATTACAAGATATATCTTATTAACATTTGCAGTTCTTCTCCTGCTCCAGCCCTCAACACAATACAGAATGCACAAGGGACTCAATACAAAAGTTCATCTATATTCTTAACGAGGAATTCACACAACACAAAAAAGTCAATAGAGACATTCTGAAATTCTAAAACAAGGGGATATAAAATAAAATATTTAAATCTTTCATTGGATCTTTTGGTTTCCTTTAACTTGTCCATTCAGAGAGAAGGAGTAGTTAGTATCTCACAGCCTTTCTCATTAGAAGTTGCAACTGAGGCAGAGAGTAAAAAACAGGATTTGAGTGACTATTTTTGCAATTCTCCCAGGGATGGGACTCAAGTAGTACCATTCTAGAATTAATTCATTATATTAAACGAATGGCTTAGGGTCCCAGTTGAGAATGGCTGCTGAACAATTCAACCAAAGCATATAGAAGTTTCTAAGGATATATACCCGATAATAGAAAAAGATGGAATCCACATCAGAAATGAATTTGTGGCTCATCAAGATGTTCAGGACATGATCTAGCAGACAAATATCCTAGACTAGAATGCTTCAAATTTTAATAGGCTATTATTTCAAACCAATTTCTCAGACATCTTAGCAATCACCTTGTCAATAGTATTCCTCATTTTATAGACGAGAGGTACGAACATTAGAAAATTCAGAAGCTGAATTGTCAAGGTCACATGGCGGGTAAGGAGCAAAGCAGGTGTCGTTACTCCATGCGAGATGATTTTCCCGGATCCGGAGGCATGTATCTTTTAAGCCTGATTGTCCTGAGAAGCTCACCTCTATTCTCCATACACCCATTTTCCTGATTTTAGTTTGATCTAGGTAATCAAATCTTCAGGATGTACTCTCCCACACCAGCAGAACTTACACACCTCCTGCCCTTAAGAATTAATGTGAAGACCAAGTTTCCCCCTGCAAGGCTTCCTCAGCATTATGCAACCTAATTTTCCCTTGGCAAGTGGGAAGCAGAGCTTTGAAACGCCTGTGGACCTGACTATGCAGCTTTAGAAAAGACAGGAAAACCACTGACGTTTTACCCTTAGAGTCAGAAATCAGAGAAAACTAAGGATGGAGCCACATGGGCAAGCTGAGAAGTGAGAGTACCACCTGCATAAAGGCATAAAGGGAGGGGCTTTCTCTCTTCTGCTCCCCACGGCTAGAAAGAGGACATAGCATCTCCATTGTTAATTTTTCATTTGTACTTTTCGTTGTTAATTTCTCTCCTTGTTAATTTTTCAAAAATGGTTTAGAAAGAAGAGAGTTACTTTTCATGGTTGTGTTTGCCACATTACATTTGTCCAACACTAAACTTAATAGGTGATTCTTTAGAAAAAAATTTTTGAAGCAAACAAAATAAAACTTCACAATTCTGTCTCGTTCGCTAGGTAGAATCCTTAGGGAATAAGACTATGGATGGAAAATTAATTTCCAACTACTCCTGGGAAGGGACAGTGATGTTAACAGAATTACTGGATACGGTTATAAGGACAATTTCACCCTGAGTTGTTTTTAATATCACAATCTAAACAAGTTTACAATCCCTCTGAACTCTTTTTAAATGTAATACTTCGGGAACAGTCTCTCAAACACTCTGGAAGCTAAGCCTGTCAACAGACTGTCAGTGTGTCAACAGTGGTTTTGATATTTTCTTCTAACAAAACAAACAGGAGAGTCACATAGTTCAAGATGTTTTAACGTTTTAATTAAGGTGCTGTGGAAAAAAAATAGGCTGGTGCGGAGATGGGACTATTTTTGTCAGGTTCCTATTTAACACTATTTAGTGGTATTTTTAAATATAAGCATTGGTGTTAAATACTGTTTCTTGCTGAATTTCTTTGGAAATAAGTGTATAATAATTCTATGTCATTCACCTTAAAATATCAACAGCTATGCTGACTTAAGTGCTATTTCAAGTAATAGACCTTAGGAAAAAATGACATCTTCCTAGGAAATATTTGAATCTTTTGCAAGTGAACATCTCTTTAAATAGCTCTGATTTAAAAGGATAAAAAAAAGTAAAAGAAAAGATTTGTTTCCTGTTGTACTGCAGGCTTCAACAAGACAGGGATCATTCCTACAACTCTAGTCTGAAAATTTTCTGGCATACAGAAGCAACCCCGTACTATTTTTGAACAGATGAATAAAGTACCCATGTGACCTGAGAAGCACCACTGAGTACCAATGATAGCACAGGTCACACATAACAGGTATTACTACTCATTCATCAGTGAATTGATCGCCACTTGTGGAAGTAACGTTTTAAATTTTATTAGAAGCAGAAATGCAAGGGGTTATGAGGCTTCTCACTAGTTCCCCTTTTCAGAAACTAAATATTTCTTACAACTACCCTCTGAAATGGTTTGATTCAAAGCAAACAATTTCCTGTTCCCTGTGCCTGGAATGATCTTTAAAAGCAGCTCTTTGTTGCTACTTGTAAAATCTTTCCCCACATGAAGGCCCAGCTTCACTGCCCTCCACCGGGCAGACATTCTCACTCTTCATTTAGAATCAACTATTCCATCCTTTGTACTTAAAACGCTGCATTAGAACGAATGTGAATATGCTACATGCTGTCTCTTCCACTAGATTGGCCCCTCCTTGAGTTCCAGGACCATGCGTTACTCATCTTAGTATCCTCTTTTGCTTAAACTAATGCATTGAATGTGTGTGTGTGTGTGTGTGTGTGTGTGTGTGTGCATTTAAGATTTAGGCATATGATAAACCTTATGTAATAAAATTGGGTTAAAGGGGGAGAAGTAGAGTGACGCCATCTATTGAAGTGAAAGTGTAGATATAAGAGTTGCATTCTTGACTCCAAAGAGACAGTTGGTTCTATATACAAGAGCTTGTGCTCACTAGTGTGTATCCTTGGAATCTGCCATAACTCAGGGAACGAGGCTGTGATGTCTACAAAACCCTTGACTGGACTGTGATGATACCAAGGATGCACAGTACACCTTTTGATAGTGTTTTTAAAAGAATGATCATTATTCAAATACCTTAAACTGCCTTTTTACGTTTAATACAACCTCAACTGAATAGTCAACACATTTTTCATAGACATGTTTTTTGACATGAGAACACCGTCAATGACCTGGGACATATTTTTCATATTATGTATACATATAACAGACCCTGTAGAACATCTTGGTTTCACTGAACAAACATCAGATATGCCTTTGCTTTAGGCTGGTCAGTCTGTTGAGAAAATGTTCTGACTTCCTTATTAACAGTTACTATAGCTGTGAAAACTGTCAATAAACTTGTCATTGTTCTAGCAATGAAAATAGTTTGTCTTCAACTACCTATTCTATTTTATTTAAATTTTTAAAAACATCTTTATTGGAGTATAATTGCTGTACAATGGTGTGTTACTTTCTGCTTTATAACAAAGTGAATCAGCTATACATATACATACATCTCCATATCCCCTCCCTCTTGTGTCTCCCTCCCACCCTCCCTCTAGGTGGACACAAAGAACTGAGCCGATCTTTCTATGCTATGTGGCTGCTTCCCACTAGCTATCTATTTTACATTTGGTAGTGTATATATGTCCATGCCACTCTCTCACTTCGTCCCACCTTACCCTTCCCCCTCCCCATGTCCTCAATTCTATTCTCTACGTCTGCATCTTTATTCCTATCCTGCCCCTAAGTTCTTCAGAACCATTTTTTTTTGGATTCCATATACATGTGTTAGCATACGGTATTTGTTTTTCTCTTCCTGACTTACTTCACTCTGTATGACAGTCTCTAGGTCCATCCACCTCACTACAAATAACTCAATTTCGTTTCTTTTTATGGCTGAGTAATATTCCATTATATATATGTGCCACATCTTCTTTATCCATTCATCTGTTGATGGATACTTAGGTTGCTTCCATGTCCTGGCTATTGTAAATAGAACTGCAATAAACATTGTGGTACAAGACTCTTTGAATTATGGTTTTCTCAAGGTATATGCCCAGTAGTGGGACTGCTGGGTTGTATGGTAGTTCTATTTTCAGTTTTTTAAGGAACCTCCATACTGTTCTCCATAGTGGCTGTATCAACTGACATTCCCACTAACAGTGCAAGAGGGTTCCCTTTTCTCCACACCCTCTGCAGCATTGTTTGTAGATTTTTTGATGATGGTCATTCTGACTGGTGTGAGGTGATACCTCATTGTAGTTTTGATTTGCATTTCTCTAATGATTAGTGATGTTGAGCATCTTTTCATGTGTTTGTTGGCAATCTGTATATCTTCTTTGGAAAAATATCTATTTAGGTGTTCTGTCCATTTTTGGATTGGGCTGTTTTGTTTTGATATTGAGCTGCATGAGCTGCTTGTAAATTCTGGAGATTAATCCTTTGTCAGTTGCTTTGTTTGCAAATATTTTCTCCTATTCTGAGGGTTGTCTTTTCATCTTATGGTTTCCTTTGCTGTGCAAAATCTTCTAAGTTTCATTAGTTCCCATTTGTTTATCTTTGTTTTTATTTTCATTTTTCTAGGAGGTGGGTCAAAAAGAATCTTGCTCTGATTTATGGCATAGTGTTCTGCCCATGTTTTCCTCTAAGAGTTTTATAGTGTCTGGCTTTACATTTAGGTCTTTAATCCATTTTGAGTTTATTTTTGTGTATGGTGTTAGGGAGTGTTCTAATTTCATTCTTTTACATGTAGTTGTCCAGTTTTCCCAGCATCACGTATTGAAGAGGCTGTTTTTTCTCCATTGTATATTCTTGCCTCCTTTATCAAAGATAAGGTGACCATATGTGCGTGGGTTTATCTCAGGGATTTCTATCCTGTTCCATTGGTCTATATTTCTGTTTTCGTGCCAGTACCATACTGTCTTGATTACTATAGCTTTGTAGTATTGTCTGAAGTCCGGAAGCCTGATTCCTCCAGCTCTGTTTTTCTTTCTTAAGATTGCTTTGGCTATTTGGGGTCTTTTGTGCTTCCATACAAACTGTGAAATTTTTTGTTCTAGTTCTGTGAAAAATGCCATTGGTAGTTTAATAGGGATTGCATTGAATCTGTAGATTGCTTTGGGTAGTGTAGTCATTTTCACAATGTTGATTCTTCTAATCGAAGAACATGGTATATCTCTCCATCTGTTGGTATCATCTTTAACTTCTTTCATGAGTGTCTTATAGTTTTCTGCATGCAGGTCTTTTGTCTCCCTAGGTAGGTTTATTCCTAGGTATTTTATTCTTTTTATTGCAGTGGTAAATGGGAGTGTTTCTTTAATTTCTCTTTCAGATTTTTCATCATTAGTGTATAGGAATGCAAGAGATTCCTATGCATTAATTTTGTATCCTGCTACTTTACCAAATTCATTGATTAGCTCTAGTAGTTTTCTGGTAGCATCTTTAGGATTCTCTATGTATAGTATCATGTCATCTGCATAGTGACAGTTTTACTTCTTCTTTTCCAATTTGGATTCCTTTTATTTCTTTTTCTTCTCTGACTGCTCTGGTTAAAACTTCTAAAACTATGTTGAATAATAGTGGTGAGAGTGGGCAACCTTTTCTTTTTCCTGATCTTAGTGGAAATGGTTTCAGTTTTTCACCATTGAGAACGATGTTGGCTTGGGTTTGTCATAGATGGCCTTTATTATGTTGAGGTAAGTTCCCTCTATGCCTACTTTCTGGAGGGCTTTTATCATAAATGGGTGTTGAATTTTGTCAAAAGCTTTTTCTGCATCTATTGAGATGATCATATGGTTTTTCTCCTTCAATTTGTTAATATGATTTATCACATTGATTGATTTGCATATTTTGCATACTGAAGAATCCTTGCATTCCTGGGATAAACCCCACTTATCATGGTGTATGATCCTTTTAATGTGCTGTTGGATTCTGTTTGCTAGTATTTTGTTGAGGATTTTTGCATCTATGTTCATCAGTGATATTGGCCTGTAGTTTTCTTTTATTGTGACATCTTTGTCTGGTTTTGGTATCAGGGTAATGGTAGCCTCGTAGAATGAGTTTGGGAGTGTTCCTCCCTCTGCTATAGTTTGGAAGAGTTTGAGAAGGATAGGTGTTAGCTCTTCTTTAAATGTTTGAATTCACCTGTGAAGCCATCTGGTCTTGGGCTTTTGTTTGTTGGAAGATTTTTAATCACATTTTCAATTTCAGTACTTATGATTGTTCTGTTTATATGTGCTATTTCTTCCTGGTTCGGTCTTGGAAGGTTGTGCTTTTCTAAGAATGTGTCTATTTCTTCCAAGTTGTCCATTTTATTGGCATATAGTTGTTTGTAGTAATCTCTCATGATCCTTTGTATTTCTGCAGTCAGCTGTTAGTTCTCCTTTTTCATTTCTAATTCTATTGATTTGAGTATTCTCCCTTTTTTTCTTGATTAGTCTGGATAATGGTTTATCAATTTTGTTTACCTTCTCAAAGAACCCAACTACCTTTTTTAAATTGTAGTTTCCAATGGTACTTTATATATGGTAATATTATTTCCCTAAGAGAATAAGTGAGAAAAACACCCCTAGACACATGCTATTACTATTGTAATTCACCAGTAACCAATTAATACTTAATAGCTGAAATCTGAATTACCAATAAAGTATCTGCTATATTTTTTTCTGACACTATTCTCAAACTTAACACTTTCGTTATAGGCTTCCAGTTCTCTGGAATTGGAGATTAGACTATTTATATCTTTTCCATGTAAAATAAATATATTGGAATCTGTAGGGTTCACATTTACAGAGATTAACCCAAAAATGTTACGTTCTGTTTTATAAAAAATGGAATACAGATTTCCCCATAGGAACCAGTCTTCTGTTTCAAGATTGTGAATTGAATGGTACTCATCTATTGTCTTGTTTGAAAGTCCTAAGAAAAGCCTCAAGCTTTTGACCCTTAACTGGGCATAACTTATGTATTTTTAACTATTGCCTGTAAGAGAATATGTATAAAATAGATAACTAATGAGAACCTGCTGTATAGGGCAGGGAACTCTACTTCGTTGTACAGTAGAAACTAACACAACACTTTAAAATAACTGTACCCCAATTAAAAAAAAAGTTTGTTCAAACAAATACCCAGTGATAGACTGAATATAGTGATGTCACCTTCTTTAACCTAAAGTCTACTTTTGCTTTTAATATTGATATTTACAGATGGCTTCATACACATTGCATTTTCAATGACTGATTTTGCAAGACATGTTTATATATTCCAAATCTTTTTGCTGCTTTATAAAAAAGGAGTTTTAGCTTCTTTCATTCCAGCTGTGGGAAAACCAAATGAGAATTATAGAGGAAAAGGAGTGTATGTTTCTTCTTATCCCTAAGATCACAACCAAAAAGTCTCACTTGTTCTTGATTTTACTTCTCTCCTGGCTACCCCTTTACGAATATAGTTGTGCGGCTGGTGCTTGTACTAATGTTAATCAAACTGCATGAGCCACCCACTTCATTCGAAGTCCATGGCAGTCTATGTATTCAGTGCTGGAGCTGAGCTACTGTAGCTTTCTCTGAACAACTCTAGGCACTGTTGCACTTATCAGCATTTAACTGTATACTGCCTGGCGATACACTGAACATTGTTCATTCAAACATTTAAGTCTAGTACTGTAATTATGGGTATATTTAAGGTTGTTTGCAAGTAGAAGACACATCATTGTTTCTTTTTATCCTCTTAAGAGCCATGGTCTAAGAGCAGGCACAAGATAAGCACACAGTGAATTCTCATGGATTACTGACAGCTCCAGACATTGCAAGGCATGAATATCTTCTGTCCTGACTCATTTCCTCATCCCCATTCCTATGGCTGATTGCCTATTCAATATCCTCACCAATTACGTATTTCAAATAAAAGAGACAAGATAGAACTTTTATTTTCCCTCGCAGATTATCAGTAGCATCCTTGGTACAAGGTACCATAACCTTCCTAGTTGTTTAAGCCGAAAACATTGAAGCTATACATGATATTTTTTTCCTTCTCTCACATCCAGTTTACTGGCAAAACTTAGGGTGCTACCTCCACAATAAAATCTGAATCTTAATATGTCTCTCTACCTTGCCTTTTTCCCTCCTGGTTCAAACCACCATCATCTTTCCCTGGATCACTAAAGAGCTTATGCCCTCAGTCTCCGTGCTCTAGTAATTGCCATGCACGCAAAAAAGTAGAATGGGGCTTAACAACCACCAATAGAAATCAAGGCACTTGGGAGGTATCCTGCTTAGTCTAGGGGTAGGATTACAGAGAGAACAATCTGGGGAAGAAATAGAAGTTTGTCAGGCAGACAAGGTTTGTGTGTTGTGTGAAGAGGGGTGATGAACAGTATTTCAGTAAATGGTATTTTTCCAGACACGATTTGTAGTGCTATAATGCACTCCATTGTTACTTACTAGAAGTAACCTATCCAACTATACCCTATGTCTTACAGAATTTCTCAATAATTTCCAAATACCTCTATTTATACTACTGAAATATTAGAAAAACAATCACATAGAACAGGGGCTGGAAAACTATAGCCTGCAGACCAAATCTGGCCCACTCTCTGTTTTTGTGAATAAAGTTTTATTGGAATATAGGCATACCCATTCATTTATATATTATCTACAGCTGCTTTCACACTACAGTGGCAGAGTTGAATTGTCAGGACAGAGACCCTTTGGCTCCTTAAAGCTGAACATATTTACTCTCTGGCCCCATAAAGAGAAAGTTTGCCAACCACTGTCATAGAAAGTAGTTTCCTGGGGAGGAGGAGTGGCGGAATTTAAAAGTATATGACTTTCTCATGGGTTAGGTTAACTGCACTGTTTTAAAAAAAGTTTGTTTTTTTTTTAATGTGGTGATAGAGTAGTTCATATTTATTACTATTCCTGAGATAGTTTAATTGTTAAAGAAAACATTGTGGTTTATATAAAGACCCCTGTAAGTGAGGTATCATTGCTGTATGCTCAAGCTGATATTTTCAGACTTGAAAGTACCTTTCAGTACATCCTTAAAATGTACAACAATGGGAAGTGATTTGCTGAAATAAAAATGTTATATCTGGCTCCAGCCCAAATTGCTCACGCCGTGTAAAAATCTGAGGAGATGCAGACATAATAGGCTCACTAGGTTGGAAGTAATATCACATTTTTCTAAACACAAAGACTAATCTGGTGCCACTTACTAAGTTGAGTTCAGGTTTCACTGACAATCTTTATTAACCTCTTATTTTCCACATGTGTAGAGTTTTCCCCTCAAATATACTCCAGCTTGCTTAGACACAGCATGCAAGGGATTTTTAAACTGTTTTTGAATTGCATGTATTTAAATAATTTCATTAACTTTTATGTTTGATTGAACAAAAGTTTTCAGTCTTCAAATGCTTTATTGCACTTTAATGGTTCATAAGATGATTTTTTTTTCAGCTTGAAATTTTGCAGCTGAGTGGCTGACATGGCATAGTAGCTGTGCATGTGCCTAATAGCTTATGTCATTTCATTAGTGAAAAAGGGAAGAGACTATGGTAATTATGACCACTCGGAGAAGACACCCATACGAACAATCAGTTATTTTTCTTCTTATTTACTGTAGCATTTTAATAAGATGATAGTCATAATAATGGGAAATACTATGGTTATCAAAAAGCCTAGAGTTTTCAAACAAGAAGCAAACAAAGAGTTCAGCCTGAGATGTGAACCTCCCCGAACTTTGCTGACCAGGACGGGACAGTCCTGATGCTGTCTCAAAGTTCCAGTTTAGAGTATTTTGCACCTTGACCTTTTTCCTCCTGTCTCCACTTTTGGGGAGATTGCTACTCTTTTGTTTCCAGCACTTTTCTTCTCTTCCTCTCTATCCTCTTTCATCTAATCATATGGTTTTGGCTGTAACATCTGAACAGTGGATCCCAACTCTACCTGGTCAGCCTGCAGTCACCCTGGAGCTCCAGGGCAGTATTTCCATGTTTGTCAGACACTTCTACCATTGTTACAGCATTTTAATGCATGTTAATGGGGTGTTTACTCTCACTACTCTTCCTTTTGAAAATTTATTGGTGAGTCCCCTGTATTTATTCTACAATATTAAATTAACAAATGTCTAGTGAATAAAGTTTACAATCAGAAAACAATCTGTGGACTTGTAGACTTGTACAGTAGACTTGTTTGATAGTCCCCAGAACCACACTTTTCTTTCCTTCCTCAAACAGGCATTAAGCTGGTGCTTCTCAAATTGTGATCTATGAACCACCTGTGCCAGAAATAACTGAGCCATTCTTTTAAAATATCAATTCAAAAGTCCCAGCCCGGGCCTTGAGAAACACTACCACACCAATGAGCCATTTTAACAAATCCCCAGATGAAAATTACACGTGCCAGATTTTGAGGACCAATGCAACATATTTTCCAAACTTATAAAAAATTTTGAAAGACTATATCCTTCTTTCTACTCCATTTATCACATTCTCTACGATATATTTCTTTCCTTCTACTCTAATCCAGGCCCTTATCCCTCATGTCTGGATAATCAGAAACCTTTGAAATGATTCCCTTGCTTCTAATCTTCTGATGCTGCCAGATTGTCACTTAGAATCATAAGTTTAACATTCTAATCACCAGCTTCCTAGTGAAATGCACTCTTTTCCTACTTGATATTAATGACATCTTGTTAGTTAAAGCGCCTCGTTAACGCCTACAAAATCCTCTCCTCAAGCGAATTAGATTACTTGCTATTCTTAAACACATATTCCCTGTTATAACTCTGTACCTTTGCTCAAGTTTTTCCAGGTACCTTGCCATTTTCACTTAAATTCAATGTATTTCTTATACAAAGTTCCTTTAAATTGGCATTCTGCATGAAAGGCTGTCTGACCACTTTCAGTGGCCTGCTCCCCACCCCCTGCCCCAAAAGCATTCGGACACAATGTTTCTATCATGGTTATTTGTATCTGGGTTGAGGCATCATAGCACAATCATTCACCCATTTCAATGGAAAAAAATATTGATTTGACTATAATTCCAGTTTACAAAAACATACCAGCATGAATTTCAAGCAACTTTGAGAATTTCTCTTTAAGCATACACACAGATGACAGGCCACTTCTATTAGGGACACAGGGAAAAAAAAGGGAGTGGGAATAGAAAAAGAGAGTTTAGCAATGTCATCCTGAAACAGATCAAATGAACTCAAAATAAACCTTGGTCTTAGGAATTTACTTCTGCATCTGGGAGAGAAGCTGAAAGGTATATGCTTTAGTTGCAAGTTAGTGTGAGCAGAACTATGGCTGTATAACTCCATCTTTGGAGGAAGGGAGTTGAAAAATGCCTACTCAGATGGGGTGTGTTACAAAAATGGAAATTTCCCTACCTCTCTGTTAGCTCAGGGGCCCCAGAGGTATAGAATACTTTAGATGGAAGGAAGCAACCAATAGCCATTATATCTGATCAGGGTGGCTCTGGTCCAGTAAAGTGAAGGCAAATATTCAGGTCTCTTTGTTCTGTGAGCTGGACCCACAGGAGACAGCTACTTCCAATAGTTTTCAAACCCATCAGAGTCATCCCTTCTGGATCATGAATAAAGCCTATTATTCTATCTGTCACCCCATTTCACACTCCATCCCCACTTTCCCTCCAATTATCTCTCTTGATTCTGTTAAATAAAGATTCATTTATGGGGGCTACATGACATACATGGTATCATATTAGGTGCAGGGACATCACGGTAAATAAGGTCTATACAGTATGGCCAAAGACCCTGGAATATTTACAACTATTATTATTTCTACTTTTTATTTTTTGGTATAAACCCAATGCTATAAGGACAAAGAGGTGAAGGCAGTTCTAGCTGGGCAATTGAGAAAGATCTTGAAGAATGAATCACTTTCACATAAGTGTCAATAAGCAGCAAGATGATTCTAGGAAAAGGAAACAGAATCACTGAAAGCATGGAAGCATGAATATGCTTGACAGGTTGGGCAAGAAGCATCTATAACGGAATGTACGAGTGTGGTAGGTGCGAGAACATGGACCTTCCAGTGGAGACTGGGATATTGCTGGTGACTTGGGAGAATATCAGTGATGAGTGGTGGGTCCATGGGCATTTATTATATCACTTTCTAAACTTTTTGTTTCTTAAAAAAAGTTTTTTTTTTCAAAAGGAGCTGATCGTAAAAGAAAAAAAATATTTTGTGTATATACTTAGAAAAAGACAAGATTTTGTTATTGTATTGGCCCTGGCTCATCTGTCCTCTGTTTAATATTATGGCTCAAACAGGTAGCCTCAGATATTCTTAGACGATTGTATCGTCTTAATCTCTGGAACCACCCCATAAGGCTACTTCTAATTTCATTAATGGCCTTTGCCCCCTCTTCCCTACTTTTCTCATGGTGACAATTTCAAATGCTTCTAACTCATAAATTTTCAGAACCCAAATTCCAGAGGTGGGAACGTAGTATAAAGGATCTTGAATGTGCACAAGGTCCAAATCTTGGCTCTTCCTTTAATTATCTCTCATCTTGGGTTAGCCGATTAATTGCTTCTGAATGATGTTCAGAAAAAAGGATGAAAAGCAATGTCCCTGCTTTTCGTCTACAAAATAGGAATGGTTCCTACAGTCGTCACAGGATCAAAACAATGCTTGTGACAGCCTTTTGTTACAAAAGAAGAAACAATTGAAGAAAGTTATCATTATATATTTCTTTTAGCCTGTAAGACCCTTGAAAATAGGTTTGTTTGTTTTATGGGCACATTTTTTATGCTCCGCCTATAACAGTACTTAACACACATAGGTCATCAAAATATAAACTTTTAGTCAATAAGGTCACAATCAAAGAGAAATAAAAATTGTTATATCAAATAAAATCCAGTTATTTTGTGTTAATAAAATTTTTACTATGATAACAAGAAGCAGTATAACAAAGAAACATAAAGGTGATGCCCAAAATAAAGATTCAAGGATACAGATAAAATATAGGTTGTTCAAGTGCTCTAAGACTTGTTTCAAACAACAAGTTTAACTCCTTTAATAGGAGTCGTCTTAGATAAGGGTAGAAATTGCATCTTAAACATTTTTTGCGTTTTTTTTTTTTTTTTTATGTTAAGCAATTGAGGTCAATTTAATGAAATTTCATTTATCTATAGGGCCAGCTGTTTAATAATGAATAATGCTGTGTACCAGTTTGGAGAAAGCTTCAGGGGCTGTTTTATATGCTGTTTTTAACAATTCAACTAAGCCAGGGGTCATTCAAAGATGAAGAGATTGGAAAAAATAAATTCACAATGATGGCTGAGCTAATTGTTTACAATAGTTAATGGAATCTGATATGGTGGGGTGTAACTGACTGTGTATGTAGCCTATGGTGAAATGCCCTTAAGGAAAAAATGTTTTTTGGTGGTTTTTTTTTTTTTTTGCTTATTTATTTAAGTTTTCGTTTAATGAATTTGATACCTACAGACACATACACCACACACACACACACACACACACACACACACACACACACACGTATATTTAAGTTGATGACATAGAAGTTTTCTTCACATTTTGAGAAAAAAACTTACTGTATTTTTTTATCTTTCTTTTTTTTTTTTTTTTTTTTTTTTTTTTTACTTCTTAGTGACTTTATATCCAATTTACATTATTGGACTACTTTTGCCTTATTCTTACCTATCTTTCCTGATCTTGGTACCCTTCTATATGTGTACTGGTGATTCCCCATTTGTAAGATAACCTGTATTCCTTAGATTTATAAGGAAAAATAATGTTCTCAACCCTTTACGACAAACTCCACCAGTGGAGAAGAGTTGTATAGCCTTTCCGCTCCAGCGGATCATGTGCACACATTTGGGAAATCTAAAGAAAGGCCCAGAATGGTCTTTCTCTATAGAGTAGAAGAGCCTCACCTTTCATCAGATCACACAGTTTGTCATTTCTCTAACATTAAGCTCTAAGGTGAATGCACGGTGCCTCTGGGGAAATCAGGGAAGGAGGTGATCTCCGAATTTTGTATTCACAATTGCAAGAACCACATAATCTCTGTTTGGCAAAAGGACAAAGAATTGCTCCCCATGACCCTCAAAAAAAAGGAACACAGTGAACACTGGGGCAGAAACATCATAGACTATACTAATATTATCCAGTTGGGTGTTTTGGAGATAATAAAACCATCTCTCCACAGAAACTGAACCACAGAAGCTGGATCTCATCATATTGTGATGGACAATATGAAACACAGGGGCACTCTATCCACTATATAGTTGCATTACTGTAACTTCAAGTAAGTGATGTACTCTACTGGTACATGAATACTTTGAGGCTTTGTATTATTTTTCCAAATTGTCTCTAGACAATATGAGTGATAAACATGTGATCAGTAATTTTTAACTGTAGACACCAGAAAGAATTGAAGAAGCAAACCTGATTCAGAATGTCATTAAGTGTGTTAAAAGGCTATTTTGGATATAAATTACTTTGCTTATACAAAAAATTATAATTATCGTTGACTAACACCCAATAAATTCAGCTTAATGTATTCAATTCCTCCACTGGGTCAGCACAACAATCAGCTCTGAGCAGGTTACAAAGAAGTAGTCTCAGTCCCTTCCTCCAAAGGACACATAAAACTATGCAAAACTATGCATGGAAAATGACAGAAATAATAAACTGGGTTAGAAAACAATATGAGAAAGAAAACTGTAATTGGCAGGTAAATATAAAATTTGCAAAAAAACACAAAACTGTAAAACTCTAGGTCTAAACATACAGTTTAGTGAGATCAAAACTGTCAAGTAGTTAAGAAAAAAAGAAAAACAGAAATGTTTATGTCAATTATCTTTTAGAAGAAACGTGATTTGTTCAACTTGGATTTGCTGCAGTTCTCTGAGTTATTTGATGTAAGTAGACATGGCCATAATCTCACTGGACATCAAGGTAAACGTATCCAGCCAACCCAGAAACTCAGAACACATCTTCCATGGGAAGACTTGGCTCTGTAGACATTGCCAAATAAGACATTTGCTTGGAATGGGATTTTTCTGGGCAGGGGTGGGAGCTTAGGAAGGGAGGATAGTAAGCAAAAGGGACTGAGGAAAGTGACAGAAGTGACTTGTCCTAAAACAGACACGTGGGTACACAAGAAAATTACCAGTGATGCCCAGGGCCATACCCAAACAGGTGTACTGATGTCACCTCAACCTCAACAATGGTCTTTGAGCTGCTTTCAGGCAGAGTTGCTGCCTCTTTTCTCACTTTTCCAATACTTAGCCCAATGCTTATAAGTTAGTACATACACAGCCAACATTTGCTCAGTGAATTATTGAATATTTTTGCATGTATTGTAGCACCAGTTAGCCTACAACATAAGACAGCCTATCTAAGAAATATCCTCTAGTTCACTCTCTTCATTTTGGTCCTCCAATTTTCTTACTGCTGTTTGTGTATGTCTGTGTGTACCTTAACAGAGATGCTAGGAAAAGAAAAATCTGTCAAAGGAACAACATTCAACTGAAGGAAACTATTGACATTCACAAAAAAGAACAAAGCTCTTGGTCCCCCTCTATCTTTAACACAGAGGTTAACAGATTTAGCAGGGAAAGCAGGCTGTAGTCCCATTGACAGCTGGGAAATGAAATGACATCCAGTATTCGATGACTGCCCTCAATTAGCCTATGCAAAGCAAGAATTAATTACCAGCATTGAAAAAGCTCACCTTTGACTTCTCTTTCAAGATCTCACTTACACTGAGTGTTCCTCCGGTGTTATAAATGAAAGTTCGGTAGACTTGATAACTTGCTTTTCCCTTAATATGTTTTAGTACGAAGTAGTTTTTATTTAATATGGCAACTCATACTTAATGAAAGAGAACTCTTAGCTGACCTAAGATATAGATATAAATCTACATATAGATATAGATGTAGATAGAGATAAATAATATATATATCTATAGATAAAGATATATGAATGAGTATGATTTACTGATATAGAATGCAATGGGCATTAGCAGTACCTTTGTGCATATTAGCTTTGGAATTCTCAAGGCAGCAATTAAATGTATTAATGTAAACCTATAAAATAATTTTATTACTATACAGGGAAATAAATTATAAAAATAACGTCTGTATAGGGACAGATGCTATTTTTTGACATATTCCCCTAACAAAAGTTGTATATCTTTTTCCCAAGCCAGTAATAAAATAAAACCAAATGAATCCCTAAAGCCATTCACTTAATGAAATAAATTGTTAAGCAAATCATAAAAACCTCATTGGCAACAAAGAGATCAATCAAGTCAGAGCATACAGGAATGCCCAAGTAAAAGGTTAGAATGTGATTTTCCAGGTTTGGGGGAGTTATCTGGGCAAATGGAAAGGTTTAGCTTGGCTTATCTAATACTGGTGGAAAGCATCAATCTTAGGTAACATAAGAGTTAGGAAATACAAGGAAGTGTCAGAATGTAAGAATAAAAAACACTGGGAAGTGGAGAAAATAAGAAAGCAGGAAAGTGGGCTTGAGAGAGGAAATCGCTATTTGCTTGAGCACCTGTTTCAGTGCACGTGTGAGATCCTTTTACCTCTAGCTGTGCAATGATAACAGCATGGTGCCACTTAGAAAGCTAAACTCAGAAGTTACTAATTGGGCCGGGGTCAGAAGGATAGGAAATGAAGAGTGTGACTGTTTTGGAAGACCACTGGGTTTGAACTCAACTAGATATGGGTTTAAGTCCCAGCCTTTATTATTACAGGTATCTCTATGGATGAGGAAACAAGACAGGGGTTCACTCTATGGGCAAATGTGTTTCATCATAATATTAACAGAACTGTCTTCTGTGTGGTTGGTCACTGTTGGGTGAAAGAATGGCCCAAATCCTACTCACCTCCATAGCACCTGACATTTCTGAAGCCTGCCAACCAGTCAGCAGGGAAGGGGATGGATTTAATGGTTTAACAGGGACAAAGTAAGCCTGATAAACAGTGCACAAGCATCGCAACTGACTTAGTAACTGCCCACCACATGGGGGATTCCAAACTTCCTCTTAGTGGAGCCAAAGGCAGGTCTTAATAGAGAATGTATGCTGAATATACTGAACATACCTTGAAAGATCAACTAGAGAAATGGATTAATAGATCCAGATATTAGTTCACTGTTCCAATATGACATTGGGACTCAAAAGGAGATGCTATGCACATTCTTCTGGACATAGCTTAATGAGGTAGTAAAACAGAGTTGGTTAACCTGTGTTGGTCTCAGTTATTTCATCTGTAAGATAGGGATATTCTTAGCGTCTATTTCATTATTGCCCTTAAAATGCTTCAAACTCTGCCTGCACATGAGGGTCCAATACACATGAGCTATTATTATTATTAATACTATTAGTAAAATGAAATTCAACCTCACAATTCTGTAAAATATCGCTTTGAGAGATTACTTAGATTGTGTGTGTGTGTTTTAAAACAGTTCTCCGTGAAAAGATGTTTGGGTGTTTCTCCAGGCCAGTGCTTAATAAAAATGTGAAAAAAAGGGTTTTAAAGGCAAATGAAACTGGATTGTGTGTTTTCCAAAGGGGGTTTATCGTTTCTGGCTGCAGCACTACTTTTTAAAAAGCCAATTATTCTCCTACAAAAACAGTCAGCAAATAATGAGTCACACTGCAGAATTCTGTGACTTCTCAGAGAATTATTTTCTGACAGCAATATATCTGAGTAACTTTAAAATTCTGTTGAAACTGGTTTGTTTAGACAATGTTCGCCAACTTCTGCCTTGGGTGTTAAGAGCGAACCACTCAGTTTTAGCAGAGTAAGGCGGGGCTGACTGTTCTTGAATACAGTAATGTTGCAGTCTGCCCCAAAGTAAACAGAAATTGGCAATCCGAAAATGTCATCAACACAGAGCTTTCAAAGGTGTTAAATATTTAACTGTAGCTAATAGACTGCAAAGTTATACTTGCTTGGCCAAATACATGTGCTTCTTATTTCTCCCTGATCACTCTTGGCATTGTCTTTTTTGTAGCCTCACTCAGCATTTCAGAAGCAGAGGAGGCCCGAAGGCAGCAACAACGACCTGGTTCTAGAAAGTTCTAGATTTAGCTTGAAGAGAATGCTTTAGAATTTAGGCTTTGGACCTGGGTTCAAATCTCAGACATGAAACCTAAACTCCATGTGACTTTCAGCATGTAAGCTAACCTCTGTAGGCCTCCGTTTCCACATGTGTAAAGTCTTGTGAGCAGTTTGAAAAATAAATGAGACAATGGGCATTAAGTACTTAGCCCGGTGCCAGGCACACTGTCAGCCCAAAAATAGTGGCAATAAGTACAATAATGGTTTATCGTTGTGATTTTGTACCGTGTTGTTTATTGTGATTTATTGTGATTGTTTATTGTTGTGATTTTGTACTGCAGTGTTTATTGCTGTTGTATTGCTGTGATATCAAGTACTTTCCTATCTCTGGGCATCTGCCTTTGTTCCTTCTTCTCTTGGAACACTCCTCCCTCGAGCTTTGCACAGGTGTTCCTTTCTCAACCTTTCCTTTCTCAAATCAGATGTAATCTCCTCCCATGGGCCTTGGCTGGTTAAAGCAGCCATTCCTCATCTCCCCACCACACTGGCCCTAAACCCACCACCCACTAAGCCCTGTCTAGTGCATGACCTGATTGTAACTGAAACTATTTTATTTACTTTTTAAACCTGGTGATGGTCTAACCCAGTCAAGCGCAAGCTCCTTAAAGGAGGGACTTTGTCTTTTTCACCATGACTTTCCAGAGCCCAGAACAGGCCATGATTCTCTGGGGCTTCTAAATAATCGCTTATTGATGAACCGACTCATTACGGTTATGAGGAGCATACCTCCGTATTCACTAATTTATGCACTGGATGTTACTCAGAGTACAACATTATTAAAGAGAGTTCCTGAAAACGTTAATCCATCACATAGGCATTATACATGACTTTTACTAATTATAGCATCGAGTGTGTCATTAGTGTCTGGGATTCTGGTAAAAGTAATATGCTAAAGGGAGGTTGGAGAAAAGTGTATTATATTAGCATAACTTATCTCCTAATCAAGTTAAAAGTATAAGACATTTTGAGATAACTTCCCAAAATGCTCCAGTGCTCTTAGAAATGGCTCTGAGAAGTGGGATAGAGGCAAAGGTGACTGCTAAACCAGGAGTGTGGGCAAGGGATTAATACACCTCCTTTGTCTTTTTCATGACAAATTGACCTTCAGTGAGTGTACTAGCTCTGTTCCCCTGGTCACTTGATATATACCAACTATGTTACTTAGGAATAGTACCTACAGGAAAAATGACCCTAATTGACAAATTAAGTCTAGTCTGGGAAGAACTAGAAATGCACTATAAATGTCTGGAATGGTCTTCACAGTTTTGGGTATCCCTGAATGTCCTGACTTTTCTGTCATGCCCCTCATCATATACAAGGACAGCTATGCCCATGGATCTGTCAGAAACATTGGCGGCTCTGGGGCATGAGGCATCTAAGCAAAAGTGGTTCTTCTGTCTGCCTGATTTGAACTTATCTCCCTGCACCTGATTGCCTGCCACATGGCAAAAAGAGTTCTGTGCAGCTCTACGGCCAGCTACAGGGCCTCTGCCTGAAGAGAACTCTTGAAGCTGCCCTGCTGGCAGGCTGTGCTTTCCATCTTACACCTTTCGAATGAATCTAAGGCCAGTATGACCAATGGCAGTTGTTATGGGCTCAATGTGTGTGCCCCTCTCAAATTCATATATTGAAGCCCTAAACCCCAATGTGATGGTATTTGCAGGTGGGGTCTTTGGGAGGTAATTAGGTTTAGATGAAGTCACAAAGGTAGGGACTCCAGGATGGGATGGGTGACTTTATAAGAAGAGGAAGAGATAGGAGTTCACCATCTCTCTGCCGTGTGAGGACACAGGGAGATGGTGGCCAATACAAGTCAGGAAGAGGACACTCATCAGGAATCAAAACGGAGACACCTGGACGTTGGATTTCCAGCCTCCAGAACTGTGAGAAATACATTCCTGATGGTTAAGCCACCCAGTCTTCGTATTCTGTTATGGCAGCCAGAGCTGATTAAGGGCAGTCTTTTGAGACTCAGTGCTCAGTAGATCCTAATAAGACACCTGGTGGGCAAAGCGGGACAGGACATGGTTTGATGGCTACAGAAATCACAGATAATATTTTGAAAAGAGGTTTCCTAATCAAAGGGCACAGACTGAGTGACTGAAAAGTAGGTGAGAAAACCATGGGAGAGAAGGCTTCTCCAACTTCTGATTAGCCAAGGAGTTTGGCAGAGAGGTGAGTTCACAAAAGCAGGGAATCTCTACAGTCAGACAGCAGTAAGTGAGACATGGGAATTAGGCATGAGGACTAGGAATGGACTCTTTTGAGTCTAGTTGGGAATTTCTTGTAGTATAGAAGCTAAATGAAGAAGTTGAACTGTATATATATAAGTGCAATAAATATGCCAGCTGGAATGACACTTTAATACTCTCTCTTGAAACTATCTCCACTTCTTATTCTCTACCTGTTTCGTTGGCTAAATTCTTTGTAAAAGTGCTTTCTTTGCAAGGATAGGCAGTGTCCTAACTGTCATGGAAGATATCATTATTATTATTATTATCATTTTCTGGCTGCACCACAAGGCTTGTGAGATCTTAATTCCCCGACCAGGGATTGAACCCAGGCCCTTGGCAGTGAAAGCGCCGAGTCCTAACCACTGGACGGCCAGGAAATTCCCTGTCATGGAAGATAATAAAGGGAAAATGCCCCACCATGTAAGCAGTAGAGAATACAGCCTCTGAATAGAAGGGATTCTGATAGTTGACACGACTCCTTCTTTTCCTAGCGCTCTAGTCATTCCTAAAGGCAGCATGTCATAATAAAAAAGGATGAGGGAGACAGTCAAGAACTCCAGCTTCTGGGTGGGATCATACAACCCCTCAGAATGATGCTGTGATAGGGCATCTGCCCCTCAGCTTCTTAGGAGATGCCCTCACTTGAGTTAGCAGCAGGATGTGACTGGCAAAGCCAGGGTAGATCCAGCATCCTGAAATTCCATCACTCCTCCTCCACACCCAGCATCCGTTATGACAACACTCTGTTTGTTTTGTCTTTGGTTTTTTCCACATAGAAAATTACAGGAGTGTCTACCCAGACTTCTTTCTTCTCATTTCTCTTCCTTCTGTACATTCTGCCTTTTTAATATCCCCAAAGTTCACCTCTCCTTACACCACTGTTCTCTCAAATGGTGCCTCATTGCCCACCACCAGACGTACAAGGTCAGGCCTTCCAACTGAAATCCTTCATTTCTATCCATGCAGAGTCCATACTATGCACAAACTCCATATTATACACCAGAAAGGAGGGAAGCAGGAGATATAGGCTTGTGCTGTTGAAAATTTGAACACACAGAGAAAGCCCTAAACCCAAGCAATGCTGATATCTTTGTAAATAAGAACAAAAGGGACACAGAACTAAGGAATCATCCTACAGTTATCTAGCATAAGTTGATGTCATTACTTTTTTTTTTCACACACACTGTATTTTATTTTTACAAGAGATAAATAAACTGACACCAAGCATTGTAAATGGATGACCACAACAAAAGCAACAATGATTGCAATTACCAAACACGAAACACACTCACGCTATGTCATAATATTGGATGTCATTACTTTTTATCATTAGTAATATTTTATCAAAAGTTTCGGTGCTTAGTTCTCAAAGACCACTGAACAAATACTGTGTAAAAGGAAATGCAATGAGGACTATACCCAAAAGCATACTGTCAGATATGGTATAAATTCTCTCTCCAAAGTATCATTTGTGAGTGACCACGCAGAACTGCGGTTTTGGCAACTTGGGTCGACTCTCCCTCCAGAGTCCTAATCTGTATTAGACTAAACAGGGTACAATAAACTCTGAACTTCTATTGTCAAACCTAATCCAAGTGTGATACCTCCCACGCTTAAAATTCATAAGGGTAGGGAACTTTTACATTTTCCTTATTTGGCAGTTGAAGATTTTGATGGTTTTTCTTCAGTCACCCACATTCCTGTCCTATCAACTACACATCTCATGTGGCTGACTTTTAAAAATTATGTGTTTCTTTATTTTAGTCTAAAGGGTAACCAAACAAACAATGAACTGCATACCTAAGTGTGAACCAAGACACCAAACCTGTAATCCTGAGACCCCCCAAAGCCCACCGAGTTCCCTCTGGCCCTTAATCAAACAAAATCGCAGTGTGTGCTCCCCATTGCTCGTGAGACAAATGAGGTGATACGAGAGATGAAGCCAAAAAAGCAGCACTGCCCTGCACCTTCAATTAGCCACGGAGGGAAAATGAGACAAACAGTCATGTATAATTTAGAGGCTTGCTCTCTGATTCTTCCTGCCGTGGGAAGCCTTTCACCGAGGAAGGAAGCATGATCTAGTGCAAAGCACAGACCTGGGAGTCAGTCATCTTGGGTTCTGTTTCCACTCAGTTCACTGTCTTACTGCATGACCTTGTATGCTGCTTAATTTCTATCAAAGAGACTAAAACAACTTGCATTTACAGATTACGTGTTTAGTTATCCTGGGCAGGGGGAATGCCAACAATCCTTTGGTATATATACAAATTATGTTTAGCACAAAAGAGACAGGATGATCAAAGACCTTGGTGGCCAAAATAGGATTCAGAGACTGGGAGGATACATGACAAGGAACAGTGGAATGAGGTTATAAGGTACTTCCTTTTCTACCTTTTGTTTTGTGTTTTAATTGGTCAGCAAACTGTAAACCATCCTCATGATGAGAGCTGCTTAAGTAAGTGTCAAATAGCACTGTAACCTTATTTGACCAAGAAAGTATGTGGGTGGAAAGAATTTATTTCCCAGAAGAAGTGGGTCTTTGTCTAATAATCACCTTAAGCTCAAGTGTTGAGAAAAACTAGACAAAGAAGTTGGAAAGCTGACTTCTGCAAGGAAATTTCAAATAGCAATCACTGGGTCTTGGAACAGATATCTACTAAGAAATCATCAGAATCCACAGAAGAATCCAGAAAGAAGGCAAGAAGAATCCCTCTCCTGCCACGAAGAGTGTGGAGAAGCAAGGGCTAGATCCGTGGCTGGAGGAGGATGGTGGGGGGAACCTGGGCAGGGATTCCCCTTCATAAGGCGGAAAACTTCGGGAGGGGCCAAAGGAGGAGCAAAATGTAGGAAGTCGAGATCACTGTTAGGCCTCTGACTCAGGGGGAGACGGGCTTTTCTGAAGGTCTTCCCTCTGAACCATACTTTCACAACTCTTCTGCAAATTCTTATTCTGCAAAATAACTTAGAAAAACCAGTCGAGGTCATATATTGTGAACCCACTACCGGTACTTGCCCACTCCTGACCTGAGGAAAGGTGGTAAACACAGTGCAAGGCAGAACTGATGGCAGGACGGCCAAGAGTTCACCATCTGGGAGTCCATCCCCTGAAGAAAAACAAGCCCTTAGTGAAGTCTGAGCTTTGCAGTTGGCTGACTGGGTTTCCTCTATTGTAGGGCTCAAAATAGTTTATTTCTTGGCCAGCACAACAATGGAAGAGCCTGGAACAACTGCCTTAGTGAATTCCTGCCGCCTCTTCCCAGCTTTCATGGATTGGCCTGATATCAACCAGCAGTCTTATCAGAAACTTGAAGTCTGTGGGATGCAGCAATGTTGGCTGCACCTGGAAAACCCTTGAGATCATGGGAGAAAAAGGGAGGCACCAGGGTTTGCCAATCTGTGGCTCAGAGCACGCTTTGTTCCTTTACAGGAAGCACCTGGGCACACTAGCGGCTTGCCTCCCCCAAATATTCTCCACCTTAGAGCTGGTTCTAAGGGGTTAGCCTACCCCTCTCAGGATGGATGTTTGGAGAGAGCTCGTGAGCAAGCAGCCCCCAAGCGAAAGGCTTAGCCAACGGCCCAGGTTTCAAACCTAAGAGCTAAGAACAGTCTACAGACTGCAGATCTCTAGAAAGTGGTCTTCCCTCACTCCCTCCCAAAAAAGAAGAGTGAAATCAAACAGCCTTAAGAGGCATGAGAGAGAAAGCAAGAGCCTTGGGATTTAGGAACCAGTTTCATCTCGTAGTTTGGTTTCTGGAAAGAAGGAAGCAAATGCTGTAGTAACTATCCACAACTTGGCCGTAAGAATTCCGTGGAGAAGCCACAGAGGAAAAAAGAAGAGTCTCAACAATGACTAGCCTGGATGTGAGGGTTCACTCAGGGAACACTGAAAGCTTTCCACTAGAGATGATTGTCAAGACCTATATCCTAAGAGTCACTCATGCCACCCAGCTGCCAAGGAATCTGTCCCAGCAGTTCCAAGACTGTACCCAGTTTGGTCAGAGTTTCCTAGTAGTTTTCCCCCATGCGCTGAGGGCAGGCTTGCCTATTGCAGGGCGGCCTCTGGGAGTCCAGGCTTCCTCTCACTCAACACCTTGAAAAATGTACCCGATGAGGAAGAGGGTGGAAAAGAAGACTATCACTTTGAAGAAAGTGACGTGGGGAGGCTGTCTGAGACTCAGAGCTGAATTTGAGAGAGAAACTCGGAGTATACAGGTTGAAACCCCCCAAGGCCTCACTTTGTTTCTGAGCCTGTTGGGGTTTAATGTTCCTGGGAGACGGCCAAAACATTTCACCTTGCCAGCAAAGGTCACACACACACCCAATCTAGAGGTCTAGGCAATTTCCAGGTAGAACACCTTCAGCCCAAGGCCTCAGACAGCCCATGGCCTTCAGCACCACCACCAATGTTTGCTACTCCTGGCCTCCCCTCAGCCCAAACATCTGCTCTTACCTTCGGCAGAATGTCTTCAGGGTCTTCTTACAGCCACGTTGTGGAAAAAGTTGGGGAAACTGAAACAGCGCCAGCTTAACCCGGCTTGGCGTCCTCAAACAGGCGGCTAATTAGTCAAACCTGGAGTTATTTTGCAAAGACAGCACTGTGCGTATGCATGATGGGAAGCCGTGTCTCCAGGAGGACCTCAGGACCGAGAATCTTCAGTCTATGGAACTCAGAGGATAGAAATGTTGCTACCAGAGCTCTTGACAAAGCGAGGAGTCCTTCCATGAGGAAAACCTGGCTTCCTGCAGCAGGAGTAGCTTATATGGACTGATTAGAGACTAGCCAATCAGCTTCCAAGTTTGATTTTTCTCCTACTCCTTAAATTTCACCCTAAACCCTGGATCAGGTAGACAGGTATGAGCCCTGTTTCCAGTCTCCTTGCTGGTGGACCTCACAATAAAGCTCTTTTCTCAAAAGCCGGTGCCATAGTACTGGCTTCTATATGCATTTTGCTGGGTCGCACCTCTAAGCCTCCACGAAACTGCTGAGCTGGCACGTCTCTCCAGGAGCAGCCCCTCTGAGTGGAGAGAGGACAGATACCCTTAGCACACTAGCTAGCGGGGCCCAGCTTTGGAGGAGATGGTATTAAATGTCTCAGCTCAAAGAAATGGTGGCATGTATCAGACCGGTTGCTAGCTTAGAAGACCAGTGAAAAACCTCCTTCACCAAAGATTAGTGTTTCAAGAAACCAAGAAGGATATACCTTTGGGTGTGCAGAAAGTGAATTAATAGCTAATATTTATTACGCACTTATTATTAGGCACTATACTAAGTGCTTTACATATTTTATCTCATGTAATTCTAAAATTGTTATAAGATGGTTGCTATTATACGTATTTACCCATGGCATAACTGAGGCATATCTGAACAATCAAAAAGAAAATATATCTATTTATTTTATACCCATAAAGGTGTATTTTTTTTTTTAAAGAATAATTAGGATTGAAAGAAAGCAGATAGATGGATTTCGTTTTGGTTCTGATATTTTCCACTAAATAAGGCAACCAACTGTCCCAATTTGCTCAGGGTCGTCTTGGTTTTAGCACACAGCTCAGGATATCCCTCAGAACGATCGACCATCCCCTCCCTCAAAAACTAAGTTGTTCTCAGCTACTTGTTGAATAAACACAGAAATCTAAACCCCAGAAAGGCTAGGGTAGAGGTTAAGCATCCTTGGTTGTAAAAGGCTTCCCATGTCATGCTGATGCCTGGCAATGGTGGAAAATACTGACTTAATTCCCACTTGGTGGAGGTGCCAAACCACACCTAAGATAACTGTAGCATAAAAGCAAGATCATAATACAAGAGAAAAATGTTAATTAGAACATGTGGAAGGGGTAAGGGTGAGGGAATGGGCCGGCAAGCAGGTATCAGGTGAAGGTGAGTGAGAGGAGGAAGCAGTGCCAGTAGGCATGGGAGCCGGAAGCAGCGGGGGAGGGGTCCCTCCCTGACTGCTGACTGAGCATTTCTCCTCCCAGAAACCTCTGTGGCTTTCCAGGGCTCTTATTTGCTGCAGGAAGCAGCCACTCACAGCTTGTGTTTCTCTACAACCTGGATCATCTTACCAGCTGTTTAATAAGACTAAATAAATGGTGTCAACTTCAGAAAGCATAGCACATTCTGTTTATAGACGTCTACATTCCTTCATACTATTAAACTGTGATAACCTCTGGCAAGAAATGTATATTCCTCTGCTCTGCCTTCTCTGAGAAGAAATTTTCTTTCTGTTCTCACGTGGTCATTGAAGAAACAGACTACCATATTTAGTGGAAGACAAAAGGGCATGCTTTTAGGAAAATATTGACTTAGAAAACCTTATCCCTGAGAAAAAGATTGTAATGGAATGAGCCAATGAATAATTCCCAGTGAGATTTACAAACTTTTATTTTTTTGCCGACGTTCACACGTCACTTTAAGTTGACCCAGAGCATTAAATCCACGCTAATTTTAGCTAGTTACTATGTTTTTGGAAATTAGGGTTTAAATCCCACTTTGTTGGGTTAATTTTTTTGTGTTTAACATCTTTATTGGAGTATAATTGCTTTACATTGTTGTGTTAGTTTCTGCTTTATAACAAAGTGAATCAGCTATACATATACATATATCCCCATATCTCTTCCCTCTTGCATCTCCCTCCCTCCCACCCTCCCTATCCCACCCCTCTAGGTGGACACAAAGCACCGAGCTGATCTCCCTGTGCTATGCAGCTGCTTCCCACTAGCTATCTATTTTACATTTGGTAGTGTGTATATGTCCATGCCACTCTCTCACTTCGTCCCAGCTTACCCTTCCCCCTCCCTGTGTCCTCAAGTCCATTCTCTATGCCTGAGTCTTTATTCCTGTCTTGCCCCTAGGAAATCCCACTTTGATAGTGGGAAAAAGTAATCCATGAAGCTGCCTGGTAAGAGTCTGGTAAAAGAGCATTCTTTTTTGAAAGAAACTTGCCATAACCACTCCTTTTATTGCATCACTCTTTCAGCACTTCCCTTACTCTGCTTTGCCTCGTTACCATTTGTACACATGCCTTGTTCCCTAGATTTAAACTGCACTGAGGAGAGAGGAGGTATCTGATTCATTCACTCAATCAATATTTACTGAGTGGCTGGCATGTGTCAGGCTTAATTCTAGTGCCTAGAATACAATGGTGAATGAAAACAGTCACTGAATCATGTGTACAGGCTTGGGGAGGGAGGATTGGTAAGTAAACAAGAAATCATGATGCCAACTCTACATGCCTTAGAACAGATAAACTTATGGCTTTAAGGACCTAATCTTAAATGGTCAAGAAAGGATTCTCGGGGAAAATGACACTTAAGCAGAGTCATTTGCTTTGCAGGTTAGTAATACCTATCCAAGCACTAGGGGTGGGAAGACCAGTGTCATGGACAGGGCATAGGGCAGAGCAAGAGTGTTGCAGTCAAGGCACTGGCAGGTCCTGAGCTCATGGTCTCCACCAAGTACTCAGTTCTGTACCTTGAACGTGGCATTCACTCAACACCATAAGTTGCATTAAAATGACAAAAGTCCACCTAGATCAAAGTGTACGTGAAGAAATGTAAAGTCAAAACTATCCTTCAGATACTTTTAAGGACTCTAATCACCCTTAGTTTTCTTATGTTTTTTTTTTTTCCTCTAGTCCTTGTTACTCAAGAGCTTAAGAAGCCAAATCAGTGAGAAAAGAAGTTTACTAAATTTTCCCTTGAAGATGAGTTACATTTGTTTAACAACAGAAATCCGAAGGACATCAGATGTTTCCTCATCTGTGTTCTATACATGCATGAATTGAAAGCTGGAATAAACACTTCTTAAGCTCAGCAAATTTTCCCCTCTGAGGCGGCCAGATGTTCCAGCTAAACACTAAGCTGGTGGTTGGTAATCAGGCCCTTCTTTGATGGTAATCAGTTTTTAGTGATCAGGGAAAGAGTGTTTCCAATAATTCTTCCTTCATTTATGAAATAGAGTATACACTTAATTTGCATCAGCTATACATTGGAGCAAGCATTTGCCATTTGCTTGTAAAAATAAAGCCTCAACAGCCATTCCGCAAACGAGTAAAATGGCATTAGTTTAGCTACAGATTCCAACAAATTTTGATTGGAAGACATTTTTCTGACTGATAAGGATTCCAAAAATATTTTTACTCTGAGGCAATATTCACTAAGTACACACTAAAAAAAAAAAGTGACTCAGAACACTGAAAAAAATACACTACCAAGTTAATTTCCCCCCCCACTGTTTTAAGATGCCTTGGTATAGAACTGAAGCTCATTTTGCTTTACTTCTTTCAACAGAATATAATTTTCTGGTGGAGCACTTGTTGCTTTTTCATGGTGCATTAAATAGAAACTCTGAGTCCAAAATACAGCTGCTGTGGCTCTGATAAGCAGCAAAATTATCTCCAAAAGGAGTACCTTCATTACGGCGCATCTCTTTTCAGACAGTAGCTTCCCAGTCGTATAATGCTTAGCATACTGATTATTAAAAAAGTAACAGTTATGTCACTGAGGATTAATGTTCAAGAAACGATATCAACACTAGTTCCAGGGAACTCAGCCCAAGTCACTGCAGAATGAGCCCAATGTCTCCACCACTGAGGAAAAAAGTAGTGCATCCTAGAACACTGGGATTTGTTTCTGCATCCATCAGGGGTGTCCACCAAGCTGAAATGAGTGACCCAAACGGAACTGATGCTTTTGCCACCAGTTACAATTAGATTTATCTGATCTTCAGCTAAGCTTAAGGAGATAATTAAATGTATGTGGTTTAGCTTCACAAGAATGAAACCAGTTTCAAGAAACACTATGTTACAGGATTGTGTCAACAAAATGTCCCAAAACACCGTTCATTTTGTAATAATACTTATGGCAAATACCTCAATATTTTTAATGGTGATTTGATGATGAAAATGCTTACATCTCTTTGCATCGTTTTTCCTTCTCCTTCCTCAAATTCAAGTTCATTTAAAATGATTTTCCTTGGACATAATGTAATATCCTATAAAAGTAAGTTAATGAAATTGATTAACTTCACTCTTTAACAAAGAAAAAGTTTCAGATCGCCCTCCAAGGTATACATGCAAAATCCATTATGAACTGTACCGCAACCCAATCAGATCTCTAAGTACTCAGTAGATTTCAACAAATCTCCTTTAATTTTTTAATTTCACTGAAAAAAAAAAGCTTGATTCTAATGGTCCACTCCTTTTGCTGAATGATGGTCTGCAAGCAGTTGTTACAAATTTAAGAGTCGGATAGGAACAGAAATCCTGCACTACAACCTAGGTAACTTGGAACACAGCTTCTTCTCTCTTAACACCAGACCCCACAAAAACCTTAGGACACCCACAGTACAGCTTGAGTGAGGTGTCAAAGGTCCACGGCAGGTGTTCGTGTGGCACTTACTAATGGCTCATTTGTCACCGAGCTGATGTTGCACTTACACGTAGGAGATAGGGTCATGCTTGAGCTAAGAGGCTGAGTTTTACAAATCCTGAATTTTTTCTATCGTAACAAAAAGTTAGCTTCCAGGAAAAGTGATACAACTTGAGAACAGTACCATGTTATTCATGAAGGCATAGGCCTGTTCCGTGAACGGAAAATTCTCTCAACAGGGATAAGAGCAATGATTTTACATTTATGAGGTCGGCACTGAAATCAGATAAGACACCTTTGGGGTTCATTCATTGTGCTGTATCTCCGTCTCTCTAGGGTGACATATAATTCACCATTGTGAATTTTTGTTAAGTGGGACCATAATTGCCCCCTAAAGATTAACCTGCGCTAAGAGGGATGCATGTAACCTGAGGCATATATTAATTTAGTGGTAAAGTTCTGCCGTCTTCATATGATTCTATCCTCTTGAAGAAATCTGAGTGGAAATGTATGCTATAATTATCTCACTTTCTTAAAAAGTTTACAATCTAAAGAACTTATATTAATTTAAGGGAAATAACATTTACATCCCCGTACATCTTATTTGAAAACTTTTAAAATATGTTCAACAGCTTTTCAATGCATCTTCATCAACTGTGATAAAGGGTTGTATGTATTTGTAAGCATGGAGATTTCTAATACTTTAAGTAAGTTGTCCCTCCAGAGAACATACAAACTTTGTGATGGAAAGATACTATATATCTTTATTTTTATATAGCTTCATAAAACAGATAATGGTCAATGGTCTATAAAAATATACATCTATTCCAACTACATAGACATCTAGCTACATCTAAATGGACTTATGAAAACATATGCTGATTATTCATTTTTATCTTCTATTAACTTTTTCCAAATGACTTAATTCTAGTCTTCCAGGACTATATTTTTTCTTCCTTTTGACTTTTGCCTTGACCATGTACCCCTTCTATAATTAACCCCACACAGTGGCTATTAACATAAATTTCTCATTAACCTGGTTATAGCTGGCTTCGTGTGTGTGTGTGTGTGTGTGTGTGTCTTTATATTCTCCTAACAAATAATTTTAACGTGTAAAAATAATTGCTCAAAAAATCGTTACATCCAACACCCCAGAGAGTCTCAAATTTTGTTGGTTCATCAGTGGCACTAATTAACTTATCCCTAGTAGATATGAACCAAACCCTACACTGTAGTCTTAAAAAAGTGTTCAGAGCTAGCAAGGTTCATTGTTAAAACTAACGCACATAAGAAATTATAAAAAAGGCATGTTAAAAACTAGGCAAGATCAAATATAACAAAATATTATAAACACATAACATCTCAAAAGAGCAGTTTATTGTTTCATATAACAAAGGTAGTGTTCTGTAACATCAAAGGGTTCTGATTTGTTGAGAAGAGGGAGAATATTTATAGCCAAAGGGTCTGCTATGCATTAAAGCTTGGAAATTTTGGACTAAAAACCAAATGAGAAGCTGATACGTTTGAAAAAGACAAAGCAGGCTCACTGGGCTTTAAGTGATTAGGTGACTGGCCAGGGAGGAAACTATTGAGATAATTCCAAAGGGATTAGGAGATACCACCTACGATGCAGTGCAACAACCCTATTAAAACAATGGTATGGCCAGTGGTTCCTGCCATTCTATGTGAGGAAGCTGGTTAGGATGTGTGTAGTAGCTGGTCATGGGATGAGCTACAGCCTTGCAGGATCCCGAGATGGCCTAGAAAGGAAGGATAAAGGAGACGAAAACTTGGACAATTATTCCAAAATCTCAAATCTTCTTGGGGAAAAAGCATGTGGCCAGCAAGAATGTTAACATACTTACATGATACTAAGAGAAGGTTGATAATTTACAAAGTTCATGTATCTGTTTGACAGATTTTTAATTTGTCAAAAGAAAAATGAAAAAAGAGAAATCACAAGCCATCTCATCGGAGATATCCTATGGGCAATGATGGGAGTTTTTGGAGAAAATAGGATCTAGGATATCTTTGCGGGCTACACTTGAAACTGGTATCACATAGAAAATTTTGTTTATTTGAAAACGTCTTGAATGACATGTGGTTGTGAAGGGAAACCTCTCCAAGAATGACTGGGTGCAGGATAATACTGGGGGCTGCCCAAATCCTGCCATATGGGAGGGCAGTGGCCTAGAATCATTCCTGGACCTCATTCTAAGAGCTCCATCCTTAAAGAAAACGAACACCTCTAAAGTTTGCCCTTCTATTTTAGGCCGTGCCACGTGATGTATGATTGGTGAAATTGTGCTCCCTTTGGCCCCGGGCCTCATGAAGAATCAAGGAGTCCAACTGATTATAACAAAGCCTTTGTGCTTCCCAGTAAGTGAACTTGATCACTAAGAAGCAACCTATTTCTAATGACCTTCAAAGTGTCTGGATCATGTTGGCATTTATGTTCAGTGGTAAATTACAGAAGTAATCAATATCATAGTTAAACTGTCTAGTCCTAGTATATCAGAGTGACTCTAAATTAATAGTTGCTCTTTATTGATTATCCTATCATGAAAATGGAGAATTTGGGAAATAACTGACTGCCTTAGTTCCAGTCAAGTTATTGAGAAATGAAAAGTATAAAGCACTTCAGCTAACCGGGCCTCAAATATAAATCTTTTCCAAGGGGCAGTCTATTACTCACAGCTTGTCAGTCTTACCTCAGCGGAAGGATTTATGCAATGTCTGCTTGGCACAGGGGCAAGCTGCCATAATTACCTATGATCAGAATTGCTCTCAAATACCACAAATGGTGGTTGACAGTTATGAATCACAATTAGCATGGTCGCCAATCATGCAACGAGTAAATTTGCATTTGATCTGTGTACCAGCACATCAGGACCTGACTTAGAACAATAATATGGATTTATCCATAAATGCTGGTTAGGTCATTTTTGCCTTTGCATATTTTTTTTTTTAATCTTGTTTTCTTTGCTTAAAGGTGACAGCTAAGTCAAGCATAACCTTTTATTTTTAAATTCCCTGCCAGTCCATAAATTCCACTCTGCTCTTGGTAGGTTTTTCTTCTTTGCCTGTGTGTTTTTCCAGGACCTTCTTCATCCATGCTTACAGCTCCATTCTGGGCAGATACCTCCTGTCCCTAGAGCCTTGCTGTTACACTGACCACAGGTCAAGAAGCATTTATCTACTCACATCATCAGTCGAAACTCCGACCGAAAGATTCCTGAGAGAACAGTCGTTATGCTTCCAAAAGCAGACACCAAAATACACCATCAACAAACTTTTCCTGCTTTGAAGTCTCTAGGATTGTAGAACTGCATTAGACTGTTTCTAATTTCTAAAGACTTACCTCAAATAAGTCATTGTTTGACCATTAAAGCAATAAAATTTTGTCTTTAATAAGTGTAGCTGGGGAAGGATAGGAAAAAGAAGACTGAACTGTCTTAAGCACGACCTCGAGGTCAGAAAAGTAACCTTCCTGCAAATTGAAGATGTGCCTCCTCCTGCTAGTTTATAATCTGTCTACATTAAGGAATTAACTTTTAAGCTCTTTGCTTACATAATACATAGCAGAGTGCACGTTCCCTCAATCAGTATTTGTTGATATATTTACACTAAAGGAAAATTAAACCGTTTTTAAAAATCAGAGTCTATAAACTAGTGTCTAATATAAAATTACTTACTGACAATTTTACTACTATTGCATGCCTTGGCAACTGCCTCCAAACTGATAATTTTCTTCAAAAATACAGGGAGAAAAAGAAGGCAGGAAGACCAAAAAAAGAGGTTAATGAAATGGAATAGAAATTTCAGCAGTTTAAAACAACTTTTTTTTAAACTTTACAAAACTAATAATGCTCATATATAGAAGACTAATCCCATACAGTAAACATAATCACTGTTGACATGAAAGAAATCTTACTTTGTCTTTGAAATGATCACATCCTATGTGAAGAAGCACTTAAGAACAATAGCAACAATTTACATATTTTAGTGCTTTTCATTTCAATGATTTTTCATGGTGTTTTGCAGACTTTAAAGGCTGCTGAGCAATTTCGACTCAAAAGCCTATGTAACTAGAGGAACAAAAAAGCAGGTTTTAAATCCAGTGAGGAAATAAACAGGCAATCATTTGCTGGAATTTTGAGGTGAATGCCAGAGAAAGCATGTTCAATGTTGGCATATTAATTTACTTCAGCATGCATATGTATTTTACAAAGTATATTTTACTAAGGGATACGTTTTAGGGGTGGCAGCCTGGGGCTCTGCTGAGAAGAATATGGTTGACATGGGAAGCCTTTCTTCCCCCCAGCTTTATTGAGGTATAGTTGACAAATAAAATTGTAGGATATTTAAAGTGCACAATGTGATGATTTTATACACATATACATTGTGAAAGGATTCCCCCCATTGAGATAATTAACACATCCATGACCTCACATATTTACTTTTTTTTTTTTTTGGTGAAAACACTTAAGTTCTACTATCTTTGCAAATTTCAATTATACAATACGGTATTATCAATTGTAGTCACCATGTTGTACATTATATGTGAAATCTTAAAAAAAAAGCCTGACCTTTTAGGTATTTAGGTCTAGGAGAAAAGCCAGGACTTTCTCTGCCCACAGTCTACTCTGTGTTCTATGCAACTCGCGTTCGGGATGACCTTTTGGAGCTCTGAAGCTGTGAGTTGCCTGAGATCAAGCCAGACTCCCAGAAGGTGAGTTGACATAAAGTTTACTTTCTAGTCCATTGCTAAGTCAAGTCTTCTCTTACTCAAGAAGTAAGGGGACCTTCCATTGGCCTCTTGTCTCCAAATATGCTTAGGATATCGCTAACACTTACTAGTACCAAGATGCCATTTGGAAATTCTCCAATCCCAAGAGGAAGCATAACATGGTAGTCAAGGTCAAGGACTTAGCACTCAGTAACTTGGTCCCATTCTTGACCCTGCTGCTTCTGGCTATTTGTAACTTAATAGCTCTAAGCCTCAAATGGGAATGTTCATGAATCAAATGGGAATGATACCACCTATTTTTTAGGGCTCTGTAAAAATCTATTTAATTAATACCTGTATGATACATATTATGCTATCTGGCACATAAAGGAACTCAACAGATACCAGCTGTTATTAACTGTTATCTTAGCATCTTTTCCCTTTTATCTCTCTGTCAAGCTGGAAGAGGGATCATTACCTAAAGAGGATATTTATCACCTGCAACACTTTTGATATTTTATCTTTACACTTGATGGTGTATACCTAGATGATAGAATCAATATTTTATTAGTGAGGAAATGATCCTGGGATCAAAAAGTATTGAGTTCTAGACTTGTCTCCCCAACAGCAGCTGACTTGCCTGTCACAATGGAATGTACAGTTGGCTTTCAGTTAGTTAGTTTGACTTTTTCTAATTCATAACTGAAAATTAAGATTTCACTTTTTTAATGCTCTCAGTTCAACAGAAGAAAATTCTAGAAATGAGATTTTTAGCAAAATATCAGGACCACTTCAAATCAGGATTTTCTTTTTAGATTTACCACTGGGTCTAAAAGTCAAAGCCATCCTTACTAAATTATGAAATCTGATACAAAACAGTTATGGTCATAGAAAAGCAATAAGTTATATTAGTTTTATAGCATAGATATAAAATCTTTCTTACAAGCCCACAGCATATCCTAAACTGCTTGTCAGCATAATAATTTACTCTGATGCGAACTTTAGGGATTCTTGCCATGTTGACTGAAAGTCAGAGTCATTAGTGAGTTTTTTCATAAAAGTTAAACAATAATGTCCTTCAACACTGACACTGGAACCACCAATGGAAATGCTGGTCTCTTCCCTAGTCACTTTGCTTTAAAACACAGCTACTATGTGCCACAGGTGACCCAAGTAGAGACACGCATAGGGACAATAGTGAATAAAGCTTGGTCAGTCTAGAAAGGGAGAGAAGCTCAATAGAGAAGAGAAGTAGCCTGAACGTGTTATAATGGACTCGTGTACAATGGACAACATTAGCACCAACAAGGGTGTGCTCACCTCTCTGGGAGGTAAGAAAACCTACAACTTATTTCCGGGAGGAGGGGACGCTTGATCTGGATCTTGTGAAGCAGTGAGAGGGGAGTATGTAAATTCAGGCAGGTGGTTAACTGACACAGGAGAAACAAGAAAGAAAGAACCTATGAAAACATAAGAGAAACACTATATGTTTTAAAATGGCTAGACCTTAGGGCTCAGAGATAGAGGGGGAAAGAGGTAGTTTTAGGGTCTGGGACTGGAGAGAAACTCCGCAGTCAGATCACAGAGAGACTCACATGAAAAATTAAACACGCACACAACAACACAGGGAATTAGAAAATGATGTTACAGTTAGGAAATGCCAGTAGGTTAAAAAGAAGTGAAGTCAACATTAGCCTGGCAGCAACAAATGATTCAGTGCTCAACTTCCATGGACATGAAGAGCAAGGGCAGGTATTCAGGGAGACCCTTTCATGCTCAGGGAAAAGGAATGAAACACAACCCTTAGCATTCTTAAGATGAAAAGGCCTGTATCTGTAGATAAATATACCTAATGACATGAGAATTTTCTACTCACATATAGAAGTTATTATATATATTAACGTATTTTTAATATATATTAATTCTCCATATGTATTATTATTAAATAATAATATATGTATTTTATAGAGGATACTGATATATAATAATATGTACATAAATAAAAATGTATGGATGTAGACATATACCTATCTATTCTTTTTACACAGAGAATGAATCATATATAAAATAAAGAATATAATAAATTCATATATACATATATTCTATTTATATATAAATATTTATATAAATGTGCATATGTGTGTGTATATATATAGAGAGAGAGAGAGAGAGAAAGAGAGAAAGAAGAAATATGTATTCAAGTTAGAAGTTACAATGAGGAAAGAAGTAAACCTAGATGCATAGGTCAAGACTGTCTTCCTCAATACCACTTCCTTCGCAGGGACCTTTTGCACCCTCCTCTCCCGCCACTAGGAACAGATGCATCTCAGTTGGATGCCCTGTTGCCTCTTTTTGTTTCTTTTTGAGTCTGAAAATCAAAGTCATCTCAAAATCAGCTTATGTGAAGCTCTGACCATTGAACCCAAAAATGCAACGTGAGCAGATTAGTAATTTCAGAAACAAATTCAGTTAGCGAGCGTGATTGAACTACTACACGCATGAACCCAGTATTCAGGATCAGGAAATTAATACCCAGAAATGGTGGAAAACTGAGAAAATAGTCAATGTAAATACTGCTTATAAGACCAGTGACTGGATCTAATTTAGACTCACAGAACTTTAGTCCTGGAGGGGGCCTTGGAAATTGTCCAGCCCAAGTCCCTAAAGATATTAATAATTCAAATAGAAATCTTCACTATTTCCTGTTTTTTTCTTATGAAATTACACATCCTGCGTTTCTAAGGCCAGACTATCCAGCCCAATGTGAAATGTTTGTAGATGGCAGCATCTACCATGTCTGCATTTTAACAGAAGATTCCATAGCAAAGCTTCCTTTCAAAGCTCTGGAGTCACTCCTTCTACTGAACACAGAAAAGACTAGGAGCTGAGGACTTGGCCTGCAGGACTGAACAGATGTGACAGAGAATTACTGTCGCCTAGAAAGAGATCAACAAGGAACGCTAGAAGAGTAAGCCCTGATAGTTTGGAAGTAGGGATCAAGAACTGTTTGCTGAGGGCTTCCCTGGTGGCGCAGTGGTTAAGAATCCACCTGCCAATGCAGGGGACATGTGTTTGAGTCCTGGTCCGGGAAGATCCCACATGCCACGGAGCAACTAAGCCCGTGTGCCACAACTACTGAGCCTGTGCTCTAGAGCCCACGAGCCACAACTACTGAGTCTGCGTGCCACAACTACTGAGTCTGCGTGCCACAACTACTGAAGCCCGCACGCCTAGAGCCCGAGCTCTGCAACAAGAGAAGCCACTGCAATGAGAAGCCCACGCACCACAACAAAGAGTAGCCTCTGCTCGCCGCAAGTAGGGAAGAGCCCGTGCGCAGCAATGAAGACCCAACGCAGCCAAAAATAAAATAAATAAAATTAATATATTAAAAAAAAAAAAGAAAAAAAAGAACTGTTTGCTGAACTTCAAATCAATGTAGGTGATTACACTCTGAGTTTCAGAAGCTGAACAAGAATAGAAGCGTCTACTGCCTCTCATTCCTCCCATTGATCAGGGCAACATCAAACTCCAGGCAACCAGCAATCATGTCTCTCAAAGCCTGAGTTCTCTGTAATTCTCTCACAAGGCTGCTCCAAGCCACAGCCTTCTGTGGGCCTCTCAGAGAAGACTCAGCGGCCCGGAGGTCCCCTTTACAATCTGCCAGCAGATCTTGTAGGGATATTTGCTGTGCCCTAGAATCTCCAATCTTCTATCCCCAGTGTGAATTCACAGAATCAGGGACCCCAGTGTCTACATGAACCAGGTTTCAAATAGTTGCTGCTTATGTGTATTTATGAAGGTGCGTGGATTTACATGGAGAATCAGAAACAACATAGAAAAATAGTGTTGGCATTGAGAGCTTGGTCCAGAAGGTTTAATTTCCATGTGGGGAGTTATCTGGTAGGTTTTTCTTGTTTAGCTAATTAGAGGTATCTGTCATAATATAAACAACTACCTGTAGAACAAGGGAGTCATAAAATGTTTGAAGGAGAATCTTTGCAATGTAAAAAATGCCACAGAGCAATTAAAGTATATTTTTACAAGCTCTATTAAACCAGAAGTTTAATAGAAGTTAAGCCTGGAAAACCATTTGACATTCCTTCAGAAGTGCTCTTGTTTATTTGCCTAGGGGACAGTGTTAGTGCTCACAGCTAGCAGTATTTTATCTCCCTCTCGCTATCAAGCCCCTACAACAAAATTGTCAGCTTATCAGTGGCACTTTGAAAGCCCAAGTACAGCTGGAAAGATTGGGAAGTTTGAATAAAGGAAAAGAAAAGAGAACCATTTCTCACTGATGTACCTCTTAGGCCCTCAACGATGGGAAATCCAGTTCTACACACACCTCACTGCAAGATGGAGACACCCAGGATAAAATTAAGCGGCATCTCCATCCCACTGCCTTGGCAGTTGGTGAATCCTCACTAAAAAACAAGCAAAGCACTCCAGCATCATCTAGCTCACACACACATTTTACAACTAAAGGTAGTCCATGAATGAAGACCTGAGGCTTTCAGGACAGGAGTTACAGAGTGGCCAATCTGGAATTACTGGAAGAAGGTGGTCCAGCTTTGTGGATGATCACTTGCCCAGATGGCTCCAAGCATGCTTCTGCTTTGGAGAAGAGGCCACACTATGATTTTCAAGCAGGGGTGGAACTCTTCTCTGAGGTGTACAGAAATGGGTAGGGGTGGTACTTCATTTTTGGTTGTCAAGATGACTACAAATTGCTTCTAGAATTTAGTGGCCAGTGCACCAAACATCCTGGAGTGTGCAATTCAGTCCCGCAGAATGAAGTATTGCCTTACCCCAAATGCCAAGAGCACCTCCACTAAAGGCTGTCCCCAGCCAGGGTGGAACCCAGGTGGACTTCCGCCGACATTCCCCATGTAGACTGCTGCCAAGTTTAACCTCCTTGAAACTTACTAGGAATGCAAAAAAAAAAAAAAAAAAAAAAATATATATATATATATATATATATATATGGAGCTAGAGCGTCGGTAAACACATACATGTCTTCCACTAGAAACATAAGCCATTTTTATCTGCCACAGAGGAAATCAATTTTAGAGATAAAGTTACAGGTGGAACAAAAGAAATCACTAGAGAATTACTCCAGCATATCTTCCTGACACAGAAATGCTCTGATGATATGAAACGAGATTCTTCTAGACTTAAAAAAACAAAGTCCTGTTCTCTAAAGCATATTGTTGAATGTTGCACATTGTATGCCCGCCACAAACTCTATTTTCACATACAAACGAATGTTTCTTCAGAAATTCTGATGCCTTAACTTATGGAAGAGCAATACGTGAGGTCAAAATTCAGAGCAAATGAACTATCCTCACAGGTTTGAGAGTCCTTTATTCTCTTTGCCCTTTTTGGCAGGTATCATTCCTCCACTTCAAATGTCGAGGTTCTAAAACCCACTGTGGAGACCGAGAAATAAACAATGATACAAATGTGAAGTGCTAGTCTTTCCCAAGGGTATCTGTTTTAATAGAGATCAAATTCTTGAGTTAGAGTAACTTTCAGTGAGCGAGATGGATTTCAAATGACACCAGAGCCTTTCCAGGGTTCGAAAATTTCTGCCACATAATCCATATTGACTTATTCTGAGCTGCTAGAAATATAGTGTCTTCTACAAGAGGCAAATATGATGTGTTATTTGCATCAGGGACCACGATGGCCCAATACAGATGCACTTCAACAGAAAGAAGCTGATGCTTCCAGGGAAAATCTCGCTCTGGGTTGTCAAGGTACAGGGCTCTACCACCTGCAGGTTGTCCAAATCCTTTATATAGTGGTGGGTCCCAAACTTCTGGTATGTGAGGACCTTCTCAAATGGCAAAAACAAAACCTGGACCCCATGAGCTGTACTTTTAGGATGTCTTGATTGAGAATATGCATCAAAACAAAACAAATAAAAACCTACCCTGTATTTAGGGATAAAATGAATTAATTCCATATTTTATCGATCACAACAGCACCTGTTTGCATTTGAACGCGAGTACATACGTGAGTGAAATAAGATTATTTTCATACTGTGGACAATGCTTGGTGCACTTACGAATTATAACCCATCCCTTGGAATCAACTCTGGAGATCTGTATCATGGGATCATGCTAGACGCATGTCCAGGCTTTATAGTAGCCAAGTGCATCCTAGACCCTCTTGCGTAACCTCAGAGGTTGGTAACGTTAACTTAATTCAGGGAACAGAAATCCAAATGAGTATAGAATTAATTATTTCTAAGAACAATGGTTATCCTGATTGCAGTTTTTTAAATTAAAAATGAGCTTTGCTCTATGCCTTTCTAGACATCCTTCTATTTAATACCATCATGGGTTTTGTTCCTATCATTACCTGCTGAGACTCTGATTCTAAGTGTAGAGAAAAATAGCGTTCTTTAACATTTGGGAAGAAAGGGCACCCTTTCACAGCTCTTTTTCTTAATGCCCCCCGCTAATCAGCCATATGTGTCATTTTCTCCCAGTGGGACTAAGTGATTAATTATTCATCTCTTTTAGCTGGGGAAGTTTTCATTCTACAGGCAATGCAGAGGAAGGGCTACAGGCATATTGGCTAGTGGGTGTATGTATGAGGATTATACTGGTGAGGAAGGAAAAGGGGACCCAGAACAGCTTATCTGATTGCCAAAATTCTGAATTAGATGGATAACCCCAAACTAATTAACGTTCTCAGAGTTATTAATACGCTCCCTTGACTTTAATATGAATATTTCAGGCTGATTGAGATTCTACGCTAAAATGAAACACAACCTTTTCCTCCAAAAACATCTTTGTTGGGAATAGTGGAAAATCTGAGTCTTTTATAATATGCATTAATTCATCACAAGAACATTAAAGCTAAAAATGCCAGAAGTTTTGCATGATGTTTAACAGAGCTTCCAAGGAAGCTTCCAAGGAAGCTTCCAAGGAAGCCCTGAAGCAAGTAGCCCACCAGCCTGTCATTCTTCTCCTACTATTATGTGCTCAATCTCCTTGGATTCCTTCAGCCCAGGGTACCGAAACATATTCCACTTACTGCTGTGTTACTGAAGATAAGCATCACCAGGAAGATATTTGCCCTGCACAACTTCCTTCTAATAATAAACATTGCTGGTTGTTTAAAAAATGAGACAAAAACTAACAATGGCATTCTGCAAGTTATTTTAGCACCAAGCCAAACATGGAGCTACATATATAAATACTCACAATGCTGACACAGATCACATTCTACAGGCACTAGGTAGTGAGACACTATGGTCGGTAACAGGTGCTTTTACTGTTTCAGTCATGAGGAAGTTGAGGCAAGGAACATTCCATCACGTTCTGTATGTGCCATCACCAAAGCTACCAGCATGGAAACAAGAACTCCCAATATTCCTGTTCCGACTCTTTAAGTGGCTTAAAAACAAGGAAGCAAGTGTCTATTCTTTTAAATTCAGACCCAGAATGAAAGCAAGCATATAAAAGGAAGACTGTCGAACACTCGCAGTGGAGCTGACAATTTAAAGTTAATGTTGTACAACCTGCTGTATCCATCCGATCATTAATTCACACACTCCAGCAGTAGGTGTGACAGCTCCTGCACCCAGAGGCTCACTCATGCCTCAGCGCTACCCCAGTAATTGTCTCTCCATAAAAGACATGCAGCCTGGCCCATAAATGTCACAGCCATCACTGGCATGAGTCAGGCCCGTAGGTCCACGGGTCCTGTGGGGATGACAGGAGAGAACACAATTCTGGAACGCTTCACCCAGACTGACGGGTGCCCTTTCAAGACTGCAACTCTGCAGCGGATGGTCAGTTCAGCTCTCCATCGACAACGCGGCAATCAAACCTTTCCCAAGGATATCAATTAGACCGTGGGGCTTATCAGCAGCTCAAATTGTCAGGTAGCCAGAGGTAGTAGGTTACAACTGCACTGGGCTTTTTGTAAAAAATTCAAAACACACAGAAAAGTGACAGCTCAGCTCCTGTGTGAAGAGCATAGCATTTGTGTGACATGAAATGGGAAACTGCTCAGCCTTGGCTGGTAACAAGAGAGTCCGCTGAGCTCCTGAACATGGCGTGTCTAATACACTGTGCAAAGTGCACGTTGCAGATGAACATCAGTGTGGAGAAATCATCACGTTTCGTAAGATGCCTTGTTTACCCTTGGTCTAAGAACCTAGCAGGGTCTTCTGACTGAAGACAGATTGGAAAACAAAAACTCTGTGCGGTACTCCACTTATTCAGAACAAACTTACCCACAGAACCCAAATCACATCATTCCAATCAAAACTCCAGTTAATCCGTTGCTCTGGTCCCGTATGCTCAGCATGTTGATCAGAAAAAATAGAACTGATTAATATTACATTAGAAATACTGTCAGAGAAAATAGAGTCAGAGAGAATTATTAGAGAGCATGTCAAAACCACACTGACATACAGACCACACAAACCGGAATGGCGTGGCTAGAATTTAAGTGACAGGACAGAATGGAAATGATAGAAAAGGGAGGCAGTAGGAAAAGGGACTGGGGAGATAAATCCTCCTGCTAAAAGTGGAGAGGACCATGCCCGGAGGAACAAAGCAGACATTGCCTATTTCTGAAAAATCCTAGCAAAGGAGCAATTCTGAGACAGACACACAGTCATTGGAGAAAAACTATAAAACTCAATCAAAATCATTTACTCTCAGAACTCTAAACCTAATGATGAACAAAGTAAGATATATTACGTCATCTACCTGCTGTTGGTGGTAAGGCCACACACCCTCCATCCTCTGATTTCCGAAGCAGAATACTGCAAATGAGCCCCCCTCGGCCTCTGCCCCTTCCAGCTTTACTTTCTGTTACTTCTAGGCATTTTATACTTTTTGGGGGGTAGTACTTGAAAAACTGTAACTTGCAAAACAACACTCTATTCTTGTAAGGTAGTCAGCACCGTACTTCTCACTCTGCAAGTGAGGATGCAAAGACTGGGAATTTAAGTGGCCTAAAGAAAGACATTAAACAGCCTTTCTGCTTTCCTTCCTTCCTGCTTTCACACATTGCCTTTGTCTCCAAAGAAGTAAGCACATACAGCGACCCCTGCATATTCCTCTGCCATCTAGAGACATCGTTGCAGTACTTGCTATGAACCACTACCAACAGGTCCAAACTGTGTTGGACTCTCCTTGGAGTCACCATAGTGGCAGTTCAGAAACAGGCAAATCAAGTCCTTACCGAGAAGCTACCACACACCTGGCCTGCTGCCCACCCACTCAACCAGCTAAAATCGTCCAGAGCACCAGGGGTTGGCTGAAATGGTTAGCTGGAGTCATTTAAGCTTGGTTAGTACCAAGCTTGTTTCTACTGTAGTTCTGGTTTCATAGCCAATGATACAAACAAATGTATTGGACTTTAATCTCTTCAGAACATGTAGGCTCTGCTGGGGTATGTTTATTTTTGCTTGTTATCTCAATTGTAATATCTTTTACACTGAATATATCTCCATCTGCTTCAGGGATAACACATTTAACCACAAATTGGCTTGAAATAGAAATTATCAACCACTAAAAGTAAGTTTTTAATTGTGAAAATATAGCTCTGAAGAAATTATTCTCAGGCTAGGGGATCATGCTCTATTTATTTATTTATTTTTGAGTGAATGGTTATATGTCATTGTCCACTATTTTATTATAATATTAGTTTTAATAACCATATTTTTCACCAAAAGGGAGAAAAATTATCTTTGTTACTTCTCAGCACTAGTACACTTCATTCTAGTTCACTGGTCAACAGATTATCTTGGAAATATCCTCAGCACCCTGTTTTGCTTTTTGATTTTTAATTTTTTTTTATGAAAAGTAACTATATTTTCCAAAATAAAAGCAAGTTAGTGAGAAAAGTTGCCTTGTTTTACATTTTTGAAAAATTTTAATATCTGTCTTAATGAAAGATAGTGGCTTCCCATATCTACTTCTGCATTGAATATGTTGCAGTATGTTGTTTTAGTTGAAGTACATGAAGAAAGTGCACATAGATATGCATTTGGGAAAGTGGAAGCTATTTTAATAGACTTTTCAGATAACTGTGGATATTCCTCTTCAATACACCATGAAAATTTCAACAAGAGAGTTTTTTTCAAAAGTTAGTCACAATAAAGATCTGAAACAATATCAATGAACTTTTTGTACTCTGCTATATTAAAATCCATCGGTCTCTCTTTCACTTTGAATGGAACTCTTAAGCAGTCATGATTTTGTATCAATGTGCATTAGTCATTTGAGAGACACTGGTGCCCTGTGTTATGTCAATCTTGGAAATGATGACACTTTTTACTATGTAATGCCTAAAAGTTACATTTGTTAATATCACCACCAATCTGATGGTATACATGTGGGAATGCTGTCAAGCTCCAGGTGGTGAAGCCAAGTGTTCCAAATTTCTAATTTTTGCTTAAAAGCTCAAATTTTATCATTGGAAATAAATTACTGTCAGTAGTTCTCCTATTTTTCCTCTTAAGATTTTGTATTTTATTTTATTTTTATAAAATCTGTATTTTTATTTTATATATTCTTCCAGCTTTATTGAGATAGTATTGACATATACCATATGTAAGTTTAAGGTGTACAATATGATGATTAGATACGTATATACCGCAAAATAATCACCATCTCTATCCCTTCACGTAATTACAATTTGCTGTGTGTGCGATGATAACATTTAAGATCTACTTTCTCAAAAATTTTCAAGGATCTAAGCACCCTGATATTTTATTTTTGCTAATTCCTTCTCCTCAACCAAAAGTGGCCCTTTGCCCTCTATTGTCTCTAATGACAAATCTTATCAATTCTTACAGACACTGCTTAAATTCTATTTATTCTGGGATGCTTTCTCTAACCATTTCCCCAGATGTATTTTTCTCTCTCCTCAGTCTCTTCATCATTTATTATTAGGCTTAAGCATACAATACCTTTTCTTTTTCTACAACTTTCTGTACTTTACTGCAGAAAAGTTGGAAAATTCAGAATATTTCTAAAAAGAATAGAATGTTATTACCCAAATTTGAAGTCCAGAAAGTTAGAACACCTCAATAAGCACCGTTTGTAAATGCCCATTTTTCCATATTCTCTCCAAAATGGAATGATTTTAATCCATTGCAATTTGTTAGAAACAGAATTATATTTTGTAATTTTACTTTGCATTTCTTTCACTACTAGTGAGGTCGAAGAATTTCTGTGTGACTACTGGCCTCTTGACTTTTTCGGGGATAATATCAGTTTATGGCATGTCTTTTTTCCCTGAGGATGTCACATTTTATTATTAATATATTTGTAGAACTCTCCATATACTATGGAAATCATCTCCCTCTCTATATGCTACACATATTTATTGTAGTTTTTATGGTTTGTAATACTGCTTTACTATTTAAGTACAAAATATTTAATGTAATCTGTTTGAAAACAAAATTAGACTCTTACTATGATGATGGGTTACATTTCAAGAAACCCCTCCTCAGAAAAGGATTACTAAATAAAAAAGCAGCAAAAGTCAAAGCTTAAGAAGTAAAACTCAAGGAGAGTAAATAAAGAAAACCAAAGAAAAAAATTCCCTATCACAAAAAAAATAGAAGAAGGTGAATTTCTTGGAGTAATATCTAAAATTGGCCATCCCTAAGAGATTTTAAATGAAGTTATAGTATGATTGAAAATCTTATTAAAGAGATAAGTATGCTGGAAAAATGTAAACTGTGATATATTATTAATAGGAATTTAAGGTCAAAACAATCAAAGACAAAACCGGCTTTAAAATAAAAACCCAGGACCAAAAAATTAAATAATACAAAAAGCATGTAAGAAGTTGAGATATCTGAATAATAGATGATGAGATCCAATGTGCAATAATAATAATTTTGAAAGAAAAAACAGCATGACTGATTAAATATTTCAGAACTGAAAAACAAACAGGACTAGAAGTAGTATCTTTGATTCCTGTATAATATACAACAACCAGAAACTGAATCCAACTCAAGAGTCTCATTTCAAAGAAACAATGCAAAACAAAGATCTGTACTCTATGTGCTTTTAGGAAGAAAATGTATATAATCTATTATGGAATATAAATCAGGTTTTTTGGTGTTTATGAAAAAGTAAAAGCATAAAAAAACTTTAATCCACGGTATTGTTAGTTTTCATTCATGAATGAAAACAGGCATTCTTGAAAGACCTAGACAATTTACTAAATAAATATATTTACTCCAACATCTGCTGGAAAATCTACCCCAAGTATTATATTAATTACCAGAGTAAACCCAACTATTTGAAGATGTAAGTAAAAAAGAACTCTGCTGATTACTGCTAACAATATTAAGTAATTTAAATAATTGTTAAGTCCAGATTAATTACAAATGGAAGCAGATATAGAATGAGAGTGGCATATAAAACCAAAAAGGAGAAAAATTCTTTGTTGTTTATAAAAAAATAAGAATCTACAGAATTAAAAAGGTTGCAAACTATTCTAAAATAGGCACCGATGATTAAAAATTGAGTGATAAATTTTTAAATCATTTAAAGATAGAGGAAGACATGGCAAATTCCACACAAACAAAAAGATGAGCAAAGAGAAACCTTAAAGTATTAAAAAAATGGTACAAACACAAAACTAGATAAGTGGAAAGAGACCAAAAATAGAAATTATGACATTAACCATAAGATTGTCTTCCTCACCTCATTTAAAACGCAGAGATTCTCATACTGCATTAACATTATTCAACAATTGGCTGCTTAAAAAGCAATATGCCATTTAAAAGGCTAAAATTAAGAGAATCAATAAAGATCAATCAAATCTGAAGAAAAGAATCTTATGGTTCGTAATATCAACTAAAGTAAAATTGAAGACAGTTAAGTACAATATTAGACTAAAGAAAATTATCATACCATTATAGAAGATAATCAGTCATAAGGAAATCACAGCATCCTAGCTTCATCCACAAAATATAATACTTTCACACATTTTATTTTTACACTATCACGTGATACTATGAGCCAGGCGCTATACTAAGCACTGTGAATGTGAATGTGATTTAAGACCCATTTCCTCCCCTAAAAAAAATCCCAGGAAGAGAGACGAAGCCATCTAGAAATATAACTCCAGTAAAATTTGGTAAATGTCATAACGGAAATATTACAAAGCATATGCAAGGTAATGGCCTAGCAGTCAGTGATTTAAATTATGAGATAAAGAGAGGAGGGAGTATCAGAGAGGATCACGGGTGAGGATGTCTGGAGAGTAATCTAGAGAATACTAAGAACTCTCTAGGTTAAGTAGGAGGCCAAATGGGGAGACATTCTAGGCATAGAAAAAAAATAGTGCAAAAGCACAGGGCATAGAACTTGGGAGAACGCCTCAACCGTTAGCAATGTTGGAGCATTTGGAGCAAGAAGAATTATGGTAGCTGAGGCTGGAAGGAAAGGTACACATTATGAACAGAAAAATCATGTAAGCAATGCTAAGTAGTCTGAACCCTATTCTCTGGAGAACTGGGAGCCTAGAATTGGTTTTGTCCCTGAAATAATGAGTTGAATTTGCATGTAGATGGTGAACCCTCCCGTCAGCATTGGGAATAGACTGACCTTCCAGGTGGGAAGGTTACGGAAAGGATGTGGGTTCCTGGCAATCGGGGTGGAGAGCAGAAGACAGATTTGAGAGCTATATTAATGTTACAAAATTGACAAGGCTTGATGGCAGATGAGGTGACAACCCCCTTTTTACTTGCTTATGAAAGTGGGGGAATCGACCAAAAGAAAGAAGAGACTCAGGAAAACAGGTTTGGGGAAGACGATGAGTTTAGTTTAGACCCTTTGAGTTGAAGACCCTGGTGAGACTCCAGGTAGGGGAGGCCTTAGAGAGGTCAGAGGTGAGTTCTGAGAAGTGGAGTAAATCAGCAGAGTGTAGGAGGTGATGGAACTCATGGGAAAGGGTCAGAAAAGCAGGCAGAAGGCAGGCTTCCTGGGTAGAGATAATGCCTGTGGAGGTAAGGATTGAGCCGAGGAAGAGAAAGAAAAGAAACAATGTTCAGAGAAGTAAGAGATCAGGAAACAGACTGGCCACGCAAGTGAAGGGGGTGGAGACTTTCCATGTGCAGGGGTCAGCCGCGTAAGTGCCACAGGAGGGGAAAAACCACCACAGAGCTAACAGCAGACACAGAAGCAAAAACTGGGAATAATACGGAATGGATAGAAGCACAGTATAAAATGGGTTAAGCTCCTTCAAGTGGGGAATAATTATTTGTACCCCCAAATAATTTTTTTTTATATATTAGGCAGAGAAACAAAATAAAATAGAAAAATCAAGAGTTAGATATGTTAATTTCACTACTGTAAAGTCAATAAAATAAAAAATAAATGCCATTAAGTATCAGCAAAAATCTTACAATACTTAATACCGGTGTTGCCAAGTAACAACTTGGTCAGGATAGAAATAAACTCATCTTAGAAAGAATACTTACGGAAGCATGGGATGTTACGTATTGGTCAAAGTAGTAGACAGAAGAACATTCATAATGTTAAATATTTCTATTATTTAAAAAAGAAAAGGAGAAAATAAGAATAAGAGAGTTAAGCATGGATCTTCACATCTTGGTTAGGAAGGAAAATAAAAGGAAGGAAATAATAAAGATGAAACAAGCAGTAAATATATTAAAATCAGGATAATGTAAACAAAGAGTTGGCTCATTCAAGACTCTAATAAAACAGACAAATCTCAGGCAAATTAAAGTTTGTTTGTTTTTTTTCTTCAAAAGCAAAAACCTATAAACAAGGAAAATTGGGAGAGGGAAACAGAATGTAAGAGCCACAGTAAAAAAAAATACTGAAAATTACAGGGAAAATGTTAAGCTAACATGAGCGATTAAAGCTAATAAATTTAAAAGTTTGCATCTAATTAATGATTTATTATTTTATTTATCAAGATTAAAAACTGTCAGCCACACTTAACAGTTACAAAAACTGAGACTCAGAAGAATTAAGTTCTAATGCTTATTGTAAGCATTAGAAACAGATTTTGAGCCCAGGTCTTAGACACCATAGTTTTAGTGTTTTTCCTGCACAACATGGTCTGCCGTATTTGCATCTGTCTGATCTACCGTGGGATGTCTCACAAAAAAAGGACTTTAAAGTCCAAAAGTAAGTTCCTATCTTTTCCGGCACATCTTCTTTTCTACCTGCAGTCTCTATTTCATGGGAGAGCAAAAGTCTGAGCCCTGTTGCCCAGGGCAGGCACTTAGAAATCATTCAATACACAGTCCACCATTTCTCTCCACAACTGCTCGCAGCTACTAAAGCTTTGCTTCATTTCTGCACCTCCATTCCATTCCTGTAGCCTCCAACGCTCTTCATATTCTCTGTGGAATGCTACATGTGTTCCCTAAAACTTCTCCTTCCATTTAGACCTGCGCACCCATTTCTCTGCGCTGAAACCAGGTCTTAGTCTCTCTAAGCTGTGTACACAAGGGCTTGAGACACCAATGTCGAGTACCAATATTTTGTTGACAATATACATTTCATTTGTTTGCACCCATATCTCCAGGCAGTCGGAAGCACTTGGATATTGATTCTGTCACCAGTACATTCATTTTATCCAAACCTGGCATCATTAGCAAACTTGATAAGCATGCTTCCTGTCATCGTGCAGATCTTGGATAAAAGTGATGAACCAGAAAACATTGCCAAGAAGAGCACTCAGAGCAATGACTTTACACGTCAACCTCTACCTTAATACCAACACATTCATCAGCAACTGTTCAATCAGCCACAAATCCACTTGTCTGTCTTCTCATCTGGCCCACATGTATCCATCTTGTTCACAAGGTTTTCATGAGATACTTGAAAAGTGCTTGCAAAAATTCTAATTACACAATGTCTGTAACCTTTCCTTGAACCACAGCATAAGCAAAAAAGCACAGATTATGAATTTAAAAATCTGCATTTTAGGCCCAGGTTTCTCTAATTCTCTCCCTGGCAATGAATCACCTGAGAGTACAGGTTTCTGCTTATCTAGAAAGACCACCAAAACAGAAGCAAGGCCAGCGTAGGATGAGTTGAAATCAACCATCTTTGCATTTAAACGGAGAGCATTTGGCACACATAGGTGGGATCATTTTATCTCCATAGCTTTCCCACTTTGAGATGTTCATTCTAAACTTTCAGTTGGAAGACAAATCTCTGCAAATAAAAACAGACACCACAAAGTATTTATTTATGTCAAATGTCAAACATAGTACATGTTCTTTCTTATAAGACCATCGATCACTGGAATCCATCCTGGGACCTCCAGAGGGCCAATTAATCCTTACACAGGATATGCAGCTCTCAAGATAATTGGACACTTGTCATATTCTTTCTGCAATTGCATTGCATTTTTTTTTTTTTTGTCCTCTTTCATTTTCTGACTTTATTCTTGTTGGTACTGAAATACTACCATAGCAAATATAGTTCTGTTTAAGTAATGGAAACTACAACCTTAGGAGGAATCATAACTTGACGAAACAATGTAAGATGAGAGAACTAGCCAGAGAATTTAGAGGACTAGGAAAGTGCATAATTAAAAACCAAAAGGAATGAAATTTTGCCGTTTGCAACAACATGGACAGACGTGGAGGGTATGTATTATGCTTAGTGAAATAAGTCAGACGGGGAAAGACAAATACTGTATGTTTTCACTTATATGTGGAACTTAAAAAAATAAAACAAGCCAACGAATATAAGAAAACAGAAACAGACTTACAGATACAGAGAACAAACTAGTGGTCACCAGTGGGGAGAAGGATGGGGGGAGGGGCGAGATAGGGGAAGGGGATTAAGAGGTACCGACCACTACGTCTAAAATAAATAAGACACAAGATGTAATGTACAGCACAGGGAACATAGCCAGTAATTGATAACTTTATATGGAGTGTAGTCTATAAAAATATCGAATCACCGTGTTGTCCACCTGACTAATATATTGTAAGTCAACTATACTTTAAAAAAAAAAAAAAAGGAACGTCAACAAGTGGTCATACAGTCTAAAACTACAAGTAGGTCAGGCAGAGCACAATGTGAGGAGAGAAGACTGATCGGTTTAAGGAGAAAATTAAAACTAATAGTAAAAAGACACAAATGACCCTGTGTTTCATTTCCTACATTTGCCCATCAATAACATTATTTCTGCAGGAAAGGATGGACACAGAGAATTTATAGACATCAAACTCCCAAACATAGGGAGATCAATGCAATACCAGTGAAACTCTGTGGAGCCATGGTGTCTGTGCTGGAAGGAAGTTCACAGGATCCCAGAGTTTGCAAGAGAAGTAACGACGAAGGAAAATATGTGGGACTGGGTTGTGAGTAAAGAGAGGCTGCATTCTAATCCTCTCTGGCTGCATGTCTTGTGGGGGAGATTAAGAAGATTCCAGATAAGTAATCCATATCCTACACAAGTTCAAACAAAATAGAAAATAAAGTTCAAATAAAATATATTTATGATATGTTATGTATATTAAATATTTAGCTTTCTAAACAATTATAAAATCAATAACTTCATATCTAATTCTAAACCTAAAATTAAAAAGAAAAGGAAATAAAATGCATTACCCATTGCTTTCCCAGCACCATTCATGTTAACAGCATGATTTTTTTCTTTTAAAAGAGATAGTTTTCCACAGAAAGTAAATGACCTTTTGGAGCTCTGCCTCAAATTTGGCCACAATGTCCCAGATTGTAATCGGGATTGTAAAGTTTGGAGTTCTGTATCAAGTATTTTGGGAGCTGAATTTATTTTTCAATTATTTTAGATCTTTGTTCTGTGGAATTAGTACTAAACTTGTCTAATCTATCTTGCAACCTTAACTGTCACTTGCTTTCTACTAAAAGCTTTGAAATATGATCAGGAGATTTTATCTCATAAAGGATTTGCATTGTTTAGCAAATGTGATACTGTCAGAGTACAACAAAGCAATTGTAATATTAAACTGTTCATCAGTTTCAGTCCCACTTATCATTCTGATCATGTTATGAATTTCTCCTTGCAAAAAGCTGCCTTAAAACTCTGGCCCAATTACAGAATGCTGCTTCTTGACCTTGACATTTTTCAGTCTTTATCCCTAATTGCCACCCAGTGCTTTCAGAAGACACTTGTCCACTGAATCAGACTCTGACATTTGAAATGTTTATAAAGTAAATAATTTAGTGTCACAGCTATATGTTTTGTTTAGGTGGTTGCTTTTTACACACTCTAATCTGGCATCATTTTCCTGCACAAGGCTGATTAGGACATTTCCTTTAAAATGTACATCAACAATGAACTATAAATATAATTAAAACCAGACTGTAGCAGGGTATAACCATGTCTCATTTCTATAGCACTGTCTAGCAGCTTATAATTTTAAACGTGCTCTACCCCTGTTATATTAGCTGTTGAACACAAGTGTTCAAAGACTTAGGTCAATTGTAATTTGAAGGGGACAGTGAAGGTCCCAAATAGAGGGTGACAGGGTGACAGCATGATCATTTCCTCTCCTTTAGGTCTTTAATTCAAATTCAGTGAGGTCTTCTCTTCTGCCCCATATATTGCTAACCCCCTCTCCCAAAATTCCTTATGTCCTTCCTCATTTTATTTTTATCCAAGATAGTTCTCACCATCTACCAAACTGCTAACCTATGTGGTTTACTCTCTGACTTCGTTCCCCACAACCCCTGTCTGATGGTAAACTCCATGCAGACAGGAATTTCCTGAGGGCTTCAATGCCTGCTATGCTCCTAGAACCGGGAAGGGTGCCTGGCACGTAGTAGACACTCAATATGTATTTGAATTGTGAGTTTTTTTGGAGGAGAGACTAAAATAAGAGCAGGGTTTAATGAACCAGGAAATTCTTACAACAGTGACTCTGAAGACGGAAGATGGGAAGGAAGTGAGCGTAGTCCTATTATTAGGATTATCAGACTCCCTAGAGCCCACAGTTGCTTTCCCTTCTTTCAAACTGTCCAGTCCATAACCTGGAATTCTGATAAGACTCCTCCTGACAGGTGCTTTATCTTCACTTCTCTCTCTCTTACCCATACCCACTCCTTTATCTTTGAGAATCATTTCTATGATGAGAAGTGTTGATGATAATAATGTTAACCATGAGGACCGCACTCAGGATGAAAAAATGCTGACAACCTCTCTGGCTCTGTCTCAAAGTCGTTTCTAAGTAAATTTGGGGTGTGGTTATCATACGGATTTCAATGTCATTGTAAAGGTAATATGAGAAGCTGTATGGAAAACCAATGTAAGGGGGAAAAAAAACCCATCATGCGATGACCCAAATCATCCTTTTCTGGTCACCACGCATATAGAAAACTTAGATGATCAGTCCACAAAGCCAGACCAAATACCACTATTCAGAGAATAACTTCTTTCTACTGTGAATCAAGGATATGCAGTTCATTAGTGGTAGCTTGAGAAACCAAGTGATGATGATAATGATGATGATGACGATGATAAGGAGGCACGTAGTCACTCAGACATTCCATCAGGTATGAATATTTATGCAAAGACCACTCTTTGGCAGGCTTTGAGCCATATTACATGAACCACTAGTATGTTCTTTAATTTAGATCGCATTGTGTTGAAATTTGCAAAGGATAAAAATAGGAAATGAACTGATATCACAGCAAGTTGTTTGTCAGGGTGGGAAAGAGGACAATAGTCTGCCACACGTTGTACACACCTTCAGTTCGAAGATATGGGAGGTTGGAGGGACATGAATTCAATGTTCAGGGGCATGAGTTTTTGGTGTGCTTCAATTCAAACGTTGTATAATTCTAGGTGTTTTGTTTTCAGGGCACTTAGGTTTGAGGATAAAGGAAAAGTTGATCTCAGAAAAAGCTTCAGAACTGTTAGCCTCATCAAATGCACTGAGAAGACATTAAAAAATAAGTATAATGCTTTGTCAGAGCTGTTTTCTAGAGAGTACATAGTCCTGCATTTTCACAAAATAGAACCATTAAAAAAATACATTCGTTCACTTAATTTTTCCATAAATAGTGCCTTTGCTAATTTTAAAAAAAGAAACACTTTTCCGCCAGAAAATGTTATTCACTTTTGCCTTCTTTTATTAACAAGAGCTCCCCTGAATCCCTCAAGTCCTAGTGAAAGCAGGTAAACAGATGTAAACTGTATTTAATTAAATTGCATTGGCTAGAAATGAACAAGGAGTGCTCAACTTCGGCTTGTTTTCCTTTAACTGCTTTTATCAACTTTTTCAACTATCTTCTAAAAAGGAGTATGGTGCTGCTGTTGTTATTTAACCTCCGTATTTTTTGAGAATGGGAGCTATGCTTATGAAAACGTGGCACAGATGTAGGAAAAATTTCATGCACTTTCATCGAAGCTTTACTTAGATGAGTAATAAAGCTTCATATTTTAAAGGTCTTCTAAGGCCACCAAAAATCCATTAAGAGACAATAGAGGTCTTCTGGTTTGAAAGAAATCCATGTTGACCAGGATCCTAGTTCTACAAATAGTTTTTTGGTCAACTCATGTGGGCCAATCATAGTGCGATGACCATAGCAACAGAACCCTCTGAGGCACACATTCAAAGTAAACAGCAGAAAGAAAGAAAAGAGACAACTATGGTTTCAGGGAAGCACATAAGTCAAATTTATAAAGAATGCCTATGACGGCATCTTGGAAAATGGAGATGGGAGTATCTAGCTCATTTCCTCATTCCCTTTATCTTTGCTTTCCCAGAAAACTATGCAAACTTCAATAGCAAATATTGTGCCTTTCTGGGTTTAACTAACAGAAGTAGACATTTCCCATACTACTGAGTTCCTTTAAAATATATCAGAGTAAACAAGAATCTTAAGCATGCCTTTCTGTGAATATCATGATTTCAAAAATACATGCACTTTCCACCCAAGAAGTGAATTGAAAGACAAATTTAAACGTCTTGCCATAAACCAATCAGTATCCTCTATCCCCCTACGTAAATGATACTTTTTTCCTTCAACTGGTAAATGTATCAGATTCATCTGTAGTGCCAAATTATGGCATAAGATTATGTTTACTTTAAGCATCACACATTTTAGCTTAAAAAATTAACTCATATATTACATTCTCTTGATTGTACCTGATATATATCATTGTGGCTGAGAAACCTGTAGTTATTATGTAAAAATGCAGCTGGAAATGCCCCATTTCCCTCACCTCTATCAATTACCTGTTATTTAGGCTGTTTGCTAATCAATATTCTATTCATCATTCACATTAAAGAGCAGTGGCATGCATTATCTTGAACTGAAAATTATGCTGTAGCACATTAAAAATAGATGTATTTATATGGCAACGAGACATAATAGCAATCCTATTACTCACAGTTCAAAGATGTCAGTACTGCTGTCACACATAGTTGGATTACAAATTGCTGCAAAAGTTTCCCACAGATTTAAAGTTTTGATATATAGCTATTCTGAAATTCCTCACATTTATCTTTAGTTTCAAGGGAGCTTTCAGCCTCCTAAGAGTCTGGTTATATTCATTTACATGTGACTGTTTGGGTCTCTGAGAGCCCTCGATAATGTGGCATGTGTCTTTTTTTAGCATAGAGGGATGATAAACTCTTCTAAATCCAAATTCAGTCTTGAAGCTGAGAATGCCAAGAGCTTGGCACTCTCTTTCCAGCTAAATCCATTTCAGGATGCAGGCTTTTCCTTTCAACACCCATTTTAAGGTGATGCTGGAGCTGCAGAGAAAATACTGGCTGCCACCTCTGTAGGCAAGAAGAACAGACCCTGCGGCAAGCCATTTAACTTCCAGTAAAAGATTACCTACTTCTCAAAAGCTATTTGCCAAGGAATAGATGTAAATACCCAGTAGATGTAGAAATGGACCAGGTCCACCAGGAAGGCAGTATAGAATGTGCACTGAACAACTCCAGCCCTTGGTATAGGCTGGAATGTAGGGGTGCCTGAGGAATGTACCAGAGCAGCCCCAGTAATGATAGTGATTATTATTTTATTTTCAAAAATTGACCAAGCATTCAACTTGGAAAGAGAAGGGCAAAGTAGAAATCCGTCTAGCTTTTCAGGTGAATCAATTTCATGATCAACTTCATAAAAGTTTGCCTCCTTCCCTCACCATTCTCTACGCATCCTTGGTCCTCGACCTCAGATGAGTCTTTGGAGTCCTGGATGCAGAAACCATGTATGCGTGGAATATTTCAGTGTTTTTCCTTGAATTATTATGACCAGCCCCTTACTTTTTTACTTTATAGTGGAAAATATAAAGCAGCAAATATTTTTATTAAAACATAAATCATTATCACCCACTAGCATTTCTTGCTAAAAGGAAAATTTACATACACATATGGACTAAGCATGGCTAACAGGAACAGACTATATACTAGTCTTAAATTTTAGGATAAAATTTAAGGTCTACCCATTAAATATATTAGGGGAAATATAATCTGAACTTTGAGCCAACGTAATTTAATGCTTTATTTATTTATTATACACCGTAATCTCGGGAAGATTTCAAATGGCTTGTAACCCATTATCAACCATTACTAATTATCAATTTGCATGGTTTCTCTTTGTAAGCTTGGTTGCTCTTTGTTTTTTACAGGAGAAGAATAGAAAGGAAAACATTTGTGATATTAATAATCAGGTAATTGGTTATTTATTAAAATGTTAATCATACCAGAACTAATTTTCATGTGCCTGTTTTGGGATATATCAATTGGCTTATTATTTTTAGGTTTACCATGCCACCATGCACAATTTGTTGATTTTAAATAGACATAATCTATATTTGAAATTATTCAAATAAGTTATTAAAAACATATAAACCTAAATTCTGCTTTGATTAAAAAAAAGGAATGAAAATATTATCATCAAAGGAAATATTTCTTAATTTTAAGTGCCCTAGTGATGAAGCAAGGGGTGAAATTTCAATTTCTCAAAAGGGTAGATGACTGTTAAATGCTATTCACTCATACAAACAGAATAGATCCACCATTCATAACGCTCAGGTTCTACGAAGTCTTCTGCTTCTGCAGTTTTAGTTTAAATGATTTGCTAACTTCATTGTGAAACAATAACTCTGTAATTGTTCCCACGTGTGAGATTCTGTGAACATGTTTTAATTATCAACAAAGTAGTGCAAATTCAAAGCGACTTTAATGACTCCAAATTTGAGTTCTGAAGAGCTCTTTACGGCTCATTCATGTTTAATATAGTTTGTGGCTTATTTGTGGGATTCCAAGCATTCAGGATACTTTTTATTTTCTGCTAAAACAACAACATTTTCATTTTCCAACTTGGCTTTTCTTGGGGCCTGAAAATGCAGAATTCGAATCCTCCACTTCTATAGAAGCCAAGGGACAAGAGGTCTGAATTTAACAACAAATACTTAATCTGGCTAAATATTAATGCTGGGTAGGGGCCATTAAACTTTTTGGATGTTGATGTCTTCATATTGCAGACGTGAATAAATGGATTTTGTTTAACTATCAAAATCCACTAAGAAGGGGAGCCAAGACAAACATCCCTCATCATTTCATCAGTTCCTAGGGATAATGGACATGTCTCTTCAATAACTGTTTGTTCCGTCTTCTCCATCTCACTTACCACCAATGCCACACAATGGATTTTCTACTTCAGGCCATCATCATGGGTGTGTTGCTGCCATTGTTTCCTCTTTGTTCTATTGTTCTGCACATACTCTCAGCAGAATTACTCCTGATTAGTAGAATCACTGAATTTAATGGCACTGTGAGAGATCCTACCAATCTCTCCACCATTTCAAACAACTCTTCAAGGATAAGTAAGATATTTTCCCTCTCAGAAGTTTCTTTCTATAGAAATCCTATGGGTAATGGGGTGATACATCAAATTCCTTCAAGGTACTATGCCCAAACACACCATACGGACGACATTATTTCACACTTGGCTTAAGCATCTATTGTCCTTCAGCTGTTGCTACACGTCTGTAGGTCTCACTTACAAGTGGAGAAAAGCAGAGGGAGAATGGATAAGATACAGCAGAGAGGAAGTAAGAGAAGAGGAATTAGGAAGCCAGGCTAAGAAGCTAAGAGAGCCCTTTCCTATTTAGCTGACATACTTGTGGTTTACAGTTCTTAAACACACTAGTGGTTCTACACACAAGTGGCCTGAACCTTCACCCCTCCAGCTATTCTCCCTTCTCCCCAAGTCTGATTTCTTAAATGCTATAAATAGCTCAAGACCTGGGGCTTCCCTGGTGGCGCAGTGGTTGAGAATCTGCCTGCCAATGCAGGGGACACGGGTTCGAGCCCTGGTCTGGGAAGATCCCACATGCCGCGGAGCAACTGGGCCTGTGAGCCACAATTACTGAGCCTGCGCGTCTGGAGCCTGTGCTCCGCAACAAGAGAGGCCGCGATAGTGAGAGGCCCGCGCACCGCGATGAAGAGTGGCCCCCACTCGCCACAACTGGAGAAAGCCCTCACACAGAAACGAAGAGCCAACACAGCCAAAAATAAAAATAGTAAATAAATAATTAAAAAAAAAAAAAAAAGCTGAAGACCTTTTGAATACCCTGTGAAAGCAACTATAATATATAGAAATTGGAGATAAGAAATTACACTAAAAGTACCTTCTACTCTCAAGTAAATTTAATAATCTACTTGTGTCAGAATGGATTTCTGTGTTTTTCTTCTATACACTGTATCTCTTAAAGTGTACTTTGATGATACTATTTAGAAAAATGATGTGTAGCATACTGATAAATGGTCAGTATCTTATCAGTCTTATCAATGGGAAAATTCTAATGTTTTCAATAAGCAGCACTTTCAAATGTCCAGTGGTACCAAGACAAAAGAGGCTTTCCTAGTACAGAGTACCATTTTTTCTCAAGATGATCTTGTGAATGGTAGTTCTGTTCTTCTTCAGTGGGGATTTTTCAATCTGTAACACATTGCCATGAATCATATATAAAAGCTGGATAGTTTGTACCCTGAAATTTTGCCTTGAATAATAATTTGGGGCATGCTCAATGTATAATTAAACAAATAATATTACTTATCAATGTTTTCCTGGAAAACCATGATGTGCTCTTTATGATCAGAAATTCTTTCACATATTGGGAGATTCACAGAAAGATTAGTGCAAAAAGAGAATTTCTTTCCATTAGCAAAGCTAACATCACTAAAAAGGTGCAGTCCTGAAATTTTCAAGTGGCATAGTTGAAGGGATGTAGCTTAATAGATCTCTTACAGTAGCCATGTAGAAGAAAAGCTATAGTCTTGCCCTGTCCAATATAGTAACCACTAGCCATGAATCATGACATGGCTGGACAAAATTGAGATGATCCGTAAGTATAAAACACACACTGGATTTCAAAGACTTAGTACCTAAAAAAGAATGCAAAAGATCTCATTAATATTTTTGTATATTGAGTACATGTTGAAATGATATTATTTTAGATATATCAGGTTAAATGAAAATATTATTAAATGTAATTTCTCCTGTTTCTTTTTACTTTTTTATAATGTGGTTATATGAAAATTTAAAATTATACATATGACTTGCATTGTATTTACATTGGATGACACTGCTATATAGAAAGACGGAATTCAACTGATACGTCTGAGACTGACAAATATACCAGAGAGAGAAATTTCTTAAGATTCATTTATTGAATTTGTTTCAGAAACTCCACTTATACCCTTAATAGTTATCGTTTTACAAGAAAATATGTATAGTAAACTCTGCTGCTTGCTAAAGCCATAACTGGTTAGATTGCTCCAACACTGGGGAACCTAATGACAAAACTCCATGACTGCTGGCAAAAACGCACAACAATCTTTTTAATCATATCTCAATTAGCTTTAGAAGTTTCTCATTTCAGGGATCCCAGGGGCCTCATTGCTTGTCTTTTCCACTTGAGATAAACAAAATCATCTGTCTTATATTCATCTCCAGTGTTTGTTTTTTGTTGTGGTGGTGGTCTTAATAAGCTGCAGTGGTTGATAGTGCTTTCAGCTGCAAACACCCCTGCTGTCAACCTCTCTTTACCCTCCCAGTGCAGAGCTGCAATCACTCTGGTACTGGGGCCGTGAGCTGCCCTCCCCCCTCCCCCCGCAGAAACGTATAGGGACACCTAGGCGTTACTTTGGGAAATCATGGGACAAGAAAGGTACAATTTTTACCTGTTTTCCTTAGAGTAAGAAGCTGGATATGCAGCATCTGGGTATGGAGGGGAACTGTTTAGAGGCTGATTATTATTATTATTATTATTATTATTATTATTAGCTTTATTTAGAATGAATTAAGGTATAGTCACAAGTCATTTATTCCTTTTTCCATTTATTCATTCACCAACCATATATCATCTATTAGGTGAAAGGTGCTAGGGATACAGAGACAAAAAATACGTTATCTTTGCCTTCAAGGATCTCACACTCCAAGTCACCTTCATTATTATGTATACGTAAAGTCCATTTTTTTCTCAAATACTTAGATTTTTAGAATTAATCTTCAAGGTTGATAAGGAGAGGCAGACTTGTTTTAAAAGCATCTGAATGACCTAATATAGCTCTTTCTTTACTTTATGTCTCGGCCTCCTTTATGTGAATATACCATATTCATTACAATTCATTATCTATATCTATATCATTATCTATATCTATAGATGTAATTCATATCTATATCTATAATCCATATTCATAGCCATATCTACATCTATAATTGATACCCATACCTGTATCTATATCTACTCCATACCTAAAGTATGTACCACATATGCATGACTGAAGAAAGTAATACTGCAATAATTCTTGTCCTTGGTATAGTCCCTAAAGTTGATATAATGAGTCGTCTTAGGATAGATGCCTAACCTGTAAAGTCCTGTAAATAGAACCCAAATACTCTGCTGGGTCTGTGAATGAGATAGGGTCCCTGAGTTAATTCCCAGTAGTAAAAGAATGCTTCATGACAACCAGCTTTACATCCAGAAACTAGGGACTCCATTCAGGACTAAGGATTGATCAGGTTTCCTGCAAACTCTTCTCATATAAACCACTGCTGTGATGAGCAGCATACCTGACAATATTGCAAAAACTCTCAAGAGTTTCATGAGGTAGTACGGCTGCCTCATTCCTGTTCAGCAGAAGAATTTGGACCCAGAAACTGTCATAAAGCTAACTTACACTTCCACTGGTCCTGGCACTGAAACTGATTATAGAGAAAATGGCCCCATTTTCTCCCCAGTAATGTCACGCAGAGAATGAACAGCACTGCAATCTTCAGCAAACCTCCCCTTCCTCGACACCCATGCCCCACCATGACACAGCTCTGTGGACTCCAGAGTAACAGCAGAATTTAACTGGGTTTGCCTCTTTAGCTTTCCTTTTGTCCTGACCTTTCCAGAAGGAATGTTGTCAACAGATTGTAAGAGGCCCCTCCAGTTTTAACACAAATTACACATTCCAGCAAGGGGTGAGGTCTTATTTTATTTCTTCTAAGGGCCACCTGGATCTACTAAGTCACTCCCAGGTCATCAACTTTTTGCCTAGAGAAAGGCCTCAGTGAAAGATTTTCAAGTTCTGAGGGTAATGTTTGAAGGCTGCCAAAATAAGAAAAGGTTTACGCCTTTCCAGCATCTCCAGGTTTACTCATTTCTCTTGTTGACTGTTCAGCCTAAAAACCTACTGCATAATGTAATTAACTCAGTGGGCTCTACCAACTAATGAAAACCTTAGATATTCAGGGAGATTTCTGAAGCACATGTCAACCAGAGGAGCCATCAAATGTTTTGTTAAATAGGATCTCACGCGGTCTAGGCCAATTAGTTACAACAAATGGCACGGAGCAGGGGCTAGGCTCTGGGTGATGACAGTGCTGGGTAACATCTCTGCTGGGAAAGCACAAGGATTAGCAAAAATCCATTCAGGATCAAATACACAATGAAATGGCACCAAGGACATTTGAATAGTTTTGAAATTTTATGTTGAAACTGGAAAAGCAAGTGAGATTTAGAGTGTGATTTACTAAAGTTAAGACTGTTGTTTTTCCATCTAGGTCAATTCATAAGGCAGCTGGAACATTCCCTAATATATCCACCTGTCTTGTTCATCCTAAGAGTGCTGTCACTTGCACTTACAGAGCACCTGGTATAAGAGTTTTGGGAGGAAAACCAAAGGCAGAAATGTGAGCTCTGCTTTTAAGATGGTAAGGGAAACCATGAAGCAACTTAACGATTAGGTAAATATGTTATTAATGCGTATCTTACACACAGAAAAGATCACATCTGTGTACGGGATGCAAGAAATAGAACATTACTAGTACCATAAAAGCTCTCTTCCCAATCATCAAGCCCCTGACTTATAACAGAGTTTAGTTTTTAACTTATGTGAATGAACTCATACAGAATGGGCTCTTCACTGTGGTTCCTATGTTCACCATTATGTTTATGAAATTTATCTGTTTTATCCCATGTAGCAATTATTGCAAGGTATCAATTGAATAAATACACCACAATTCACTTTGGGTTGTTCCAAACTGGGCTCTCTGAATAGTGCTGTCATGAAATTTCATGTGCACATCTTTTAGGACATATATGTACACCTTTATGTTTGGTATTTATTTAGAAATGAAATTGTTGAGTCATAAGACATGTTTGTGTTGTTTTATTTTTTTCTCACATTTTGTTTGAAAGACTCTTTAAATTCTATAGTGCCTTACAATTTTCAGAAGTTTCACATACATGATTTCATATAATTCCATAATAACCCCTTTTAACCCTCTACCCCTATATTGCCCCTACCTCCTTCCCTCTTTCCACTGGTAACCACTACTTTGTTCTTTATTATCTGTGAGTCTGCTTCTTTTTTGTTTTATTCACTAGTTTGTTGTATTTTTTACATTCCATAGATAAGTGATATCATACAGTATTTGACTTTCTCTGTCTGACTTATTTCACTTAGTGTAATGCCCTCCAAGTCCATCGATGTTGATACAAATGGCAAAATTTCATTCTTTTTTATGGCTGAGTAGTATTCCACATTCTCTCTCTCTCTCTCTCTCTCTCTCTCTCAGGTATATACCCAGGAGTGAAACTCCTGGGTCATAAGGTAGTTCTATTTTTAGTTTTTTGAGAAACCTCCATACTGTTTTCCACAGTGGCTGCACCAATTTACATTCCCACCCACAGTGTATGAGAGTTCTCTTTTCTCCACATCCTCATCAACCTTTGTTATTTGTGTTCTTTTTGATGACAACCATTTTGACAGGTGTGAGGTGATATCTCACTGTGGTTTTGATATGCATTTCTGTGATGATTAGCAATGTTGAGAATCTTTTCATGTGCCTGTTAGCCATCTGTATTTCCTCTTTGGAAAAATGTCTATTCAGTTATTCTGCCCATTTATTAATCGGGTTGTTTGTTTTTTGGATGTTGAGTTGTTTATGTATGTTGGATATTAATCCCTTATTGGTCAAATCATTTGCAAATATGTTCTCCCGTTCAGTAAGTTCTTTTCACTTTGGTAGATCCTGTCCAACCGTTTTCCTAATGGCTGTAGCCATTTATTCTTTGCTATAAATTGAGAATTCCAGTTGCTTCTCATCCTCGTCAACTCTTGGTATTATCTGTCTTTCATATTTTAGCCTTCTAATGAGTGTACCTTCACTGTGGATTTCATTGACATCTCTCTGATGACTAATGAATTTGTGTAGCTTTTGATGATTTCATTGTTGTTTCAATATTTGAGCCATGGTATTTTATAAAGCTATATGTCAATATTGAGTTGCCAGTACTATGAATCTTCTCTAGGCTGAACAAATATAGATTGTCAGCTGTTCCTCTGAAAGTGTGCTCTGATAGTTCTCTCCTGGACTGGTCCAGAGTCTCAATGTCCTTGTAGAGCACAGTCCTCAGAATTTTCCTCTGCGTGTACGTTAAACAGCACAGAGTGGAAGGGGACAGAAAGCTCTAAGACATTTAAACCTCTGCTTCTTCTAATGTTTAATACAGCAAGTAAGATGCAAGCAATTCCACATCATTTCCTTACTTTGGCTTAATCATGCCTTTAGGGAATTATTCTTTCTCCTCTATTAATACTTCATACTTAAAATCTCTACTAATACTAAACAAACTGTACTCATCTATTTATACATTCATTCAGCAAACATTAATTGTGCACTAATTATGATTCAAGGAAGGCAAAGTCCATGCCTTACCAGAGCTTATGTTCTAGCAGTATAACACGGAATAAATAAATACACAAAATAAGATAATTTGAAATGATGAAGGACTCTGAAGAAAGTAAATCTGTAAAAGGTATAAAGAGTAAGTGCAACAGGGACAGCGTGAGCAATATTCTTCACAGGTTGGTCAGGGAAGCCTCTCTGCAGAAATGAACTTGAACTAAAACCTAACTGATTAAAAATGAAACCAAAAACCTACCAGCCCAGTGCTGATAGGAGTGAGGGGAGTTTTAGGGAAGGGAGATAGCTCAGTGCTGGAAGTTACAGCAAGAGGACCAGAGTAGTTAGAGCTTGTTAGGGAAAGACGGAGGAGGGTGCCTGTTTGGGGATGTGCAGAAGCAAGTCAAGAGAGGTAAAGCTTTGCAAGAAGTTCAGATTTTATCCCACCTATAATAGGAAGACAAAGGAGGGCCTCAGCCACAGAGTGACAGGTTCTGATAGCTTTAAAACCGGGGTTGGCAAACCTTACTCAATGGACCTACCCTCAGTTTGTGTAAATAAAATTTATTGGAACACAGCCGTGCAAATTCCTTGACCTATGGTCAATGGCTGGTTTCGTGCTTTTTTTCTTACCACAATACCACAGTTGAGTAGTTGTGACAAAGATAATGTGACCCAAAAGCCTGAAATATTTTTTATCTGACCCTTTAAGAAAAAGTTGGCTGAACCCTGTAAAGATCACTGTAGCAGCTCTAGGAAGCATGGACTATGGGGGGACGGGGGCGGGGCAAGAGGAGAAGCTGGACCACTCGGAAGATTATTTAGAGGTCCAGGCAGCAGATGATGATGCCTAGATTAGGGCAAATGGGGGTGATGAAAGGTGGGTGGATTCTGGAAAGAGTGTGTCATAAGACCTGCGGAAGAAGAATTAGAGAGAGTGGAAAAAAGCAATATTCTGCAAACAGTGGTTAGTTGATGCTCTTTTACAATTCTTGGAGTCCATATTTGAAAGATCTCATCTTTATATCGTAAAAGCAGTATAATTTAGTGGAAAATATTATTACAATTATTTTCAAAGCCACACTTCCCTGTTTATAGTAATTGACTCAGGTGTTCTGCAAAATGAAACAACATGCCGGCAGGTAAAAGGCTCGCAGTCCTTTTTTTTAGTGTTACTGTGTCAGCAAATGTTTGTTCCCTAAAACCTTGCCCCCAATATTCAGTCAAACATAAAGCAATGAATAAAAGGAGTGTTATCTAAATAAAAACATCAACATATAAGCTCCAATTTCATTTGGTGAACAAGACTTTTCTCTCATCAACGTTAGTCTGAAAGAAAAGATCGTTCCAGAGACCAAGTCCATTTGGGGATCCCTCACAGTAAGAACGTTAATGAGGAAGCATCAGACCTAAGCCTCTTCAGATGGAAGAGATTAAATTCTGGTCCTAAGCGGGTAGTTGTCCTCATACTGTAAGAGCGTGACTCCTGATAAATATCAATAGAAAGACGGAAGCCATTGTGTGGGGATCATAACAGGGAAGAAATGGCTTTGCCAAACACAGAAAGAATGCAGGCAGGAGGAAGGCCAGCCAACTGGCCTTCCTTGAAAAGCTGGGAGAATGGAGGCCACTGAACAGTTCCCAAGGAACTAAAGCAGGTTTAGACAAAAAGGAGGAGAGAGGAGATGTTACAGATTTGCAGATATGCAAGTATGTGACCTCAGAAGGTTTAAGGAATTTTCTCTGACATACCCTAAGGAAAGGAAAATAGGACTTCAGATGAGGTTTTCTAAACCTCTACTCTGTAATATGTGGGCAAGGTCAACATGTTCCAACATTGTTTGGGTGAACTTTTCCCCATCTGGTTCGGGTTACAGGGGTTATTGGCCAAGGAGTTTCAAACAAGGTGGAAACTAGAAGCCAATTTTATGGTTGTGAGCTAAAGCTGACAAAGAGCTGTTTCAAACAGTCTGGTAGGTATGCGGGAGTACCTCTTAAAGGTCTGACATGAATGCACAGACATAAATATGTCACTGTATTCCACACAGGAATCAGAGGGTTCAAATAGAACCACCAAGAAGAAAAATAAATAGCCTCTACAAATGGGCATTTGTTTGTTAGGAAAAAGAAAAACATATACATATATATGTAAATAAATATGTATATATAAATATACATATAAATATGTATATACATATACATATAAATATGTATATATACATATACATATAAATATGTATATATACATATACATATAAATATGTATATATAAATATACATACACACACACACACACACACACACACACACACATATATATATTAAAGGAAAAGGTCTTGATTTTGCTTCTAAGTTCATCTATTTTTGTCCACGAAGTGAAGGGTAGCCTGGAATTTCTAAATCTAAATACGGCAAACTTTAGTCAGGCACTTAAATTTTCAGTGGGACAAAATGAGAGCATTCTAATTAATGCAGGCTGAGTTTTAAATTCGGTTATGTTTTCTACTGACCAAAAATGTGCTGATTTGCTTGATTACCTAAACAGATGAAATGGAGTGTTGTTTTCTTTTTGAAAGTAATCTCACTACTAATCAAGTTATTGACCAGTACATCAATGGAAAACACTGATTTAAAAAAAAAAAATTTGTATTTTACTGATGTCTGATTTTAAAAAGAAATAATTGATTAAACACATCTTGGATGCTTTGTTAACAAATTAATAAGGACAGGGGAGAAACATAAAGTGCAGTGATTTGATGACTCTGATAATAATCACTGAAAATGTGTAAAGTACAGGGTTGTGGTACACTAGAAGTCACATCAAGATGAAGTGAGCAGATCCTCACCAGGCATGGAGGCCTTCTGTATGTTTTCATTTCTCTAGACTGAAATTTTTCATTCCCTTCATTTCAAACTCTATAACTAGACATAGCAGGTTAGAAAGGATCTGAGGAGCATTCCTGTGGCTCTTTGGTGATCATTCCCCCTCCAATTCTACTCTAAGGAGCAAGTAGTAGTCTGTAAGCAAAGGGAATTTCATAGTAAGCAGCTGGCTTATCATCTTGGCCTTTGATTGTCTAAGTCCTTACACTGGTCAAGTCAAAATCCACGAAGAGCATGCGATCACAGATTACTCATTGTCTCTCTGACACAGACACACAAAAACCTCCCATCCAAGAATACTAGTTGCACTTGAACTCACTGAATATTATTAGACTGTTTCTCAAAAATTTACCAAAATTTCAAATTCTGATTCTACTCTTCAAGGTAATTTCGTAATTTAGAGTCAATTAAAAATGACTAAATCAAGCTTCTTCAGGAAAAATGTTAAACAACACATGTTTGAGACTCAGCATTGAACTCTATAGGTTATACCATTAGTGAACAAATCTTGCCTTTGAGTGCACAAAAGTCATTTTCTGTTTTTAACATTAGGTTCCATGGAGACACAATTAGTCTTAATCTCTGTGGTACCTTATATCAGTGAGAGCTACAAGAGCAAACATTCTGGAGAAGGGGATAAAATCATTTTCATTTAAAAGGACATAATATCTTTAAGGGATGGATTTTCATCACATTGCTATGAAATCAAGATGAATTGCACATCAGTGAGTGATTGCACCTTTAAAGTGATACACCAGGGACACAAAATGCTGTGTAAATAAATTCTAGTAAGTGATTCAAAAGTATAACAGAATGTACTAGGGAAAAGAGATACAGCAGAGTATTAGAAAAAAAGACGTTCAATCTTTATTTCTGAGATTATCTTTAAATCTGGTCATTAATCATTGGAAAACTATATACCAAGTTAAAGTCAGGTGATAGAAATTGATGTCTTTGAGCTTATGGCAGAAATGTAATTTCTTCCCAATTGCACTGGGGATTTTATTTAGAAACTCTTCTTGAATACAAAGATACAAGGTGAAGAATTCATTGTTTTCTCTTCCCGCTAGAAAGTATGACATAAGTGACTGAATAGCTCAACCACATGATTTGACTATAACCGTTATCAACAGAATTGATTAACAAATAGCTGTCTTTAAGAGTGACAGCAAATTCAGAGGAACAAAATTATACACTTTAATTTTGTTTAAATGATGACTCAAAAAGAATATTAGAAACACCTTTCCCTCAAAAGTGATATATCTTCAAACTGAAAGTGTTTATCTGTGTCACAAATTAAAATCTGTTATAAGCAACTGCTGTTCCAACTTGGAAAAAATCCAGTTGGGGAATCTGCAGTCACTGTGGCCACTGCCATTGGTAAATGCTTATCCAAATAAATAATTATTTATTTATAGTAGGAAGACATTCACTAAACAAGCCAAACACCTCCATACACCAGGAAAAATCTTCTCTTAATTTTTCATAAGGATGTCTTGTGCCTCCAAAGTACATGGTTTCACCCACAGAATTTAAACCCAAGTGTGGACCATTGAAACACCTCAGCATATCCCTTTCTTAACTTAGGGTGACCTGGGTTGCCAGGCAAGAGGAAGAGATCTTTATTATTAACACATAAGACTAGATTTCTAGGATTTTTATAGCTGAATACAAATTTCCCTTGCTAATTCTGTCTTTCCCATTCTCTCTAACCTCTCTATGAAAAAAGGTGGAATGTGCTTCGACAGAAAGCTGGAAAACAGCACCTTCATACAAAAAGCCTTTGGTTGACTGCTGGCAGTAAATGGCAACAGAAGCGGATGAGGAAGTGCATTAGTTACCTGTTGCTGCATAACAAACAACACCCAAATGCAGAGGCAATAACGAATTTATTATATCATCTTTTATGCAGGTCAGAAATCCCAGTGTGTCCTAGCTGAATTGCTGTTAGGGGAAAGACTTAAATGATTTAAAAAAGTAAAGCACCCTTATTACCAATATTATTGCTATTGAGCTAAATTTTGCCAAATTTTATGTTATGAGTTGAATTGTGTCCTCCAAAAAAATAAGTTGAAGTCTTAACCTCCAGTACCTGCGAATATAACTTTATTTTGGAAATGAGGTCTTTGCAGATATAATCAAGTTAACTAGAGGGGGGTGGGGTGCTAATTCAATATAACTAGTATCCTTATAAGAGAAAAAGAGACACAAAAACAGAGACACAGAGGAAGATGGCCATGTGATGACAAAGGCAGAGATTGGAGTGATGTGTCTACAAGCCAAGGAATACGGCACCAATAGAATTAATTGTGAGTAGATATGGAACAGATCCTTCCCTAGAGCCGTTAGAGGAAGCATGGCCCTACCAACGCCTTCATTTAGACTTCTAGCCTCCAGAACACTGAGAGAACAAGTTTCTGTTGTTTGAAGCAGCCCAGTTTGAAGTACTTAGCTACTACGGCAGCACTAGGAAATGAATACAATGTATACATTAGAATGCAAATATAATGATTTTTCTGGTCCTTCTTTTGCATTACTAATAAAAATCTTTGTACCAGCTTTATAGTAAGTGCTCAATAGTGGGTAATGAAACTGAATTTATTAAAATGAGAAAGAGGACGTGGGCACCAGTAAGACTTGAACTAAGGGATAATATGTATCAGTTTTTTCCTTTAAATGAAAGACAAAACTTAAGTACTTAAAAATCAAGGAAAATGTGGAGTTATTTGCCATATTACACTTGTTTGGATCTGAGACTGGTTTTGGTAATAATTCCTCAATAATTATTTAGTTGCCTAATAGTGGTGTGTGGAATATAATATTGTATACAGAGTCTGATTATAAATATATATAAGTGCTCAAAAATAATTAGCAAAATGTTAAAAGTGGTTATACTTTTTATTATTTCTACTAGGGAATTTATTGTTTTATTTCTATTTATTTATTTATTTCTATTTATTTTATTATTTCTATTTATTATTTCTACTAGGGAAATAATAAAATAGTTGGTATTTATTAAAGTATTTACCATTTAAAAGTAGATAATTTAAAGTCATTTATCTGTTGTATATGTTACAAATTCCAAGACATTGAATAATGAACAAAGGCTTGGTAAATGATCTTAAAAATTAAAGAATTTAAAACTTTATTTACAATCTATTAAAATGAATGCATAGCCTTATATTTGTTATTTCTCTTCTTCACCCTCTCCATGGGTATTTTTGACCCACAGTTAAAAAAAAATTTAAGTAAGTAGCAAATGATCAGCTTGCCATTTGAATGTAATGATTAAAATTATTGTACCCAAACGAACACATACTTACTATATATACTAATAAGTTACTTAAACCTGATTATCTCTGGATACAACGAGACTGAAAGACTGAGGAATGATTTAACAGCCAAAATAGCAGTAAATAAAGACTACATTTAATAATATTTTTGCTCTTAGAAAAGTAAACAGGTGTGTTTTCTTGCAACAGAGCTGCCTTAGTAAACACATGGGTAGAATTTCATCGGAATACTTCCAGCTGTGTGAAGACCATCTGTTCATCCTTTTTAATTTTAATTAGTGCTAGAGACTTCCTTTATTTCATTAATCTCATCTGCAAATTCTGGTTTGCATTTTGCCCTCTTTATGGATAAAGAAGATGCAGGTCTGAACAAACTAGAAATTCTAACAATTCATTCCTTCTCTAGTTTTACTTTAATCAGCGATTCTAAAAGTAAATAAAGTTGTTTTTAATAATAATAGCAGTTTTCCATAAACTGCCCTAAAGCAGCATCATAATATAAAAGCTATTCCAAGAATTATTTAGCATATGTTTAACAGATGATGAGATTTTTAACCACAGATATTCATTCTGCCAAGGATCTTTTCCTCCTTTTTAAAAACTCAATGGTAAGGATTACCCACTGTGAAATTATTTCCATAGTATTCCAATTACATTCAAGGGCTTTCAGACATACTTTATTTCCACACTTACATATTTATTTATTTTGCAACTTATTTACACTCAAATCAGAAATAAAAATTAAAAACTTAGAATCTGTCTCAATAAACCAAGTAAAGTAAGCTTTCAGTGTGAATGTAAACTTGACCTTTTATTTAGTTTAACAATGGTACTCAGATTCAACCGTCCACATTAGTAAAGAGTTGCTTCCCCTGGCCTTACACCTTCACCTTTTACCTACACATATATTTATCTAAAACAGGGCTTCTCACACTTTATTGTGCGTGTGGATCATCTGGGGATCTTATTGAATGCTGGTTCTGCATCAGTCAGACGGAGTGGGGCTTGAACTCCTGCATTTCTAATGCATTCCCAGGTGATGGTGACGCTGTTGTTCTGCAATAGAATCTTGAGTGGTGAGGCTATAGAGTGAGCACTGCTGATACAAAAAAATCATAGGCTTCCCTAGTGGCACAGTGGTTGAGGGTCTGCCTGCCAATGCAGGGGACACGGGTTCGAGCCCTGGTCTGGGAGGATCCCACATGCCGCGGAGCGGCTGGGCCCGTGAGCCACAACCACTGAGCCTGCGCGTCTGGAGCCTGTGCTCCGCAACAAGAGAGGCCGCTATAGTGAGAGGCCCGCGCACCGCGATGAAGAGTGGTCCCCGCTCGCCACAACTAGAGAAAGCCCTCGCACAGAAATGAAGACCCAGCACAGCCATAAATAAATAAATAAATAAAATTTAAAATCATAAACACCTGTAGTTCCATGAAGTTTACACTGAGTAGTATTAAGTTAAACAGCTCATTTTCTCTAAAAAAATTGGCACTTCATGTCACCAAATATAAACCTGGCAGTTATTCTTAAATCAATTCCAGAAGCCCTCTCATTTCCTAGTAATCATATAAAATCACAGAATAAAAACTCTATTGAAAAGTGTATAAGAATTCTTCATTAAACACATACAGCAAAGTTGTTTAACTCTCATACTAAATGTTAAAGAAAGGAACAAAGACACACGGACATAATTTCTCTTCTATTTAAATGTATTTGTACCTATTAATCTCTCCCCTTTTTCATTGCTGAACTTATTTGCATTTCCTGTCCGTATTCTTCATTAGTCTTGCAAGTAATTTGTCTATTTTATTGGTATTTTAAAAGAACCAGATCTTACTTTATTACCAAGTCTACTTCTGTTGTTTTCTGTTCATTTAGTTCTGTTCTTCTGTTTATCTCCTTTCTTCTATCTTATGTTTATCTTGAGTATTTTTGTCTTAGCTTCCACAGTTGACTACTTAGCTAACTTACTTCTATCTAGTCCCTAGTGTTTTCTGCAAATTGCATTTATTGCTAAATTTTAAAAATCTTAATACTGAATTCCATACTGTGGATAAAAAGTGTTCTTATATCTCCATTTTTCAAATGTTACAGTTTCTGCTCTGAATTGCTCTTTAATCAAAAAGTCATTTAGATAAATGTCTTAAATTGCTAAGAGGTTTGTTTTAGATAGATACATACATAGGTAATAGATAGGTAGATAGTTACATACATATTTATTGACTAGTCTTTTAGAATGAATATGCAATTTAAATTAAGACCAAAGAATGCATTCTGTCCATTTCTACTTACAGGGAATTAAAGAAAAAGTTCTTTGTGGTTTAGTATACAAGCAATTTTTGTAAATGTCTTATTGTTATCTAAGATAAATATATTATGGGCAGTATTGTCCTAATATTTTAGGAAGCTTAAATGGAATTTATACTTTTTTCTTAGCAAATATAAATTGCGAAGGCATAATTGGAATAGAAAAACCAACCAGGACAAAATATATTTGAAATTCTGGACAAAAGACTACCCTGCTTGTAGGATGCCAAATAAATAATTTTTATAGGTTATTTTGATCAACCTTCAAGGAGCACATTTTCCTATATTATTCAAAGTGTTCACATAAGAAAAGGTAGGCAAACCTGATAGGCAACACCATTATTAGATTAAATTAATATCACGTAAGAAACTAGGTACCCAAAGCCAAATGAAATATTGATATGCAAAGTTATATTAAAGGAATAATAGGAATGGTCAAGTGGAGTTACTCCAGGAATACAAAAATCATTCAATATAAATAACTTTATAAGTGATTTTCAGAACATTAGATGTTTTAAGCAGAAATAACATAATCATCTCAATAGATCTGTGAAAAAGGCATTTGATAAAACCCAACAATTACAGACAGAAATGCTTATTAAGCTGGGAATGCCAAGTAATTTATTCAACATGATAAAGAGTAGCTATCAGAACCCCAAAGAAATAACATAACAGTCGGAAAAACAAAACAAAACAAAACATTAAGAACCATGAATAGAAGATAAGAAAAGACACTATTACCTGTGTTATTCACCATTCTTCTAGAAGGTTCAGTCAATAAAATTAAAAAGGAATAGGAAATAAGAGATTCAAATGTTAGAAAGGAAGATGTAATCCATCATTAACGGTAGATGATACAATTGTCTTCCTTGCATATGCAAGACAATGCACCAGGAGAATGTTAAAACAAAAAATTCTAGAAAGTTGTTGGATATACCAGAAAAGTATTTAAAATCGATAGCCTTCCAAATGTCAAACACTAATTATAAAATGCTTTAGTAAAGTATATCTCAGAGAAGCAAAAAATGGAAAACATAGAAAAAAGTTAGTGAATAGTATGCAATCCTCATATGAATAAAATTAACTTGAGGTCCTAAATAACAAGGTAGGAAATCCAAGATACATGCTGTGTTCCTGGTTAAGAACACACAAAATTATTAAATGCCATTTCTCCTCATATTAATCTATAAATTCACTGTAATCCCAATCAAAATCCCTCAAGATTTCTCATGGTCCCTGACAAGTTTACTTTAACATACTATATGAAGAAATTTCCAAAAATAGCAAGATAATTTTGACAAAGAATGAGGGAGGAGATATATTCTTTCAGATTAAAACATAGTATAACATGTAAAATTATGGCCCCCAAATAGACACAGATTAATAATGAAGTTAGAAAACAAATTATATCAATTATGGGTATTTATGTATGAGAAAGTACTGTTGTATGGCAGATGTGAGAGAATGGAGTATAGTTTACCCTTCAACAACATGGGTTTGAACTGTGCGGGGTCCACTTATATGCAGATTTTTTTTAGTAAACATACAGTCAGCTCTCTGATACATGGGTTCTGCATCTGCAGATTCAACCAACCACGAATCCCAAACTTAATACATGATCTGAGGTTGGTTGAATCCCCAGATGTGGAACTGTGTACAAGGAGGGCCAACTATGGGACTTATGCATCTGCAGATTTTGATATCTGTGGCAGGTCCTTGGACCAAGCCCCACTGATACCTCGGGATGACTGTATTCAGTAATTGTGAGTCATGTCTTTTCCTGTGCCAATCTCTCTGGAAAGCAGTGTCTGGAACATAAGCTAGCATGCAGGGATTTTACTTGGGAAGTGATGTCAGGGAGCCAGGGTGAGAGAGGAAGCATGCATGGGTAGAGAGGGAAAATCAGTAGGAGGTGTGTTCACAGTTAGTCAACACAGTGGGCAATTCAGGCTTGATCGTGCCATGACCCTCCGAGGAACCATGTGTAATATGCTTAAAATTGTCTGATCAAGGGACAGAAGAGGGGGGCATTTCTTCACCAATTCCCGTAGTAAGGGTTGCCCTTATTAAGGAATGTTAATTCCTTCACATTTCCAGTCTATGCATGGGTGAGTCTAGGGGAGATTTCCTGCCAGTGTCCCAAGGTGCTGTCAGCGACAGCCTGGGGTAGAAAATTAGAGAGGAACAGTACTGCCAAGGCAAGCTGTAACGGAGTCTGCCTTCCTCTGGTTGCTGGAATAAACGGAGGTTAGGAGATGAGGCAGAGTCCAAGAATGTCTAACAGAGGAAAACAGGAGATTCAGAGGTACAAAAAAAAATTACATGGGAAAACACATATATGTTTGGTTTCACCCTTACTGTAGTATCATTCTAGAGCTCTACAAGCACATTTGGGTAAACCGAGGGTTTAAATATTCCTTAAGAAGCCATAAACTGACCCAAGAAACTCAAGGTCAGCTCTGTCTTATACAAGACCTTGAAAACATTTAGTCAGAGTTTTAGTGCCATCTCTCCCTTCAGATGCATCATCCTGTCACCTGCACTTATAGTACTTTACTCCTTATCTTTAGGATTATTACTTATAATTTCTTAGCCACCTTAATATAGCTGCATTTCATTTGTATGTAATGGATTCAAGCACACTATTGCTTTCAGGTAATTGCTTAATTTTAAGTAAAGAAAGAAAAAGTAAAAAGATAAACAAGTTATGAACAGAAATGCTTGTAGTTTTATAACAAGTAATTTAACTTTTAAAAAAAATTTTATTGGAGTATAGTTGATTTACAATATTGTGTTAGTTTCAGGTGTACAGCAAAGTGAATCAATTATACATATACATATACCCATTCCTTTTTTTTTTAGATTCTTTTCCCATATAGGCCATTACAGAATATTGAGCAGAGTTCCCTGTGTTATACAGCAGGTTCTTATTAGTTATCTATTTTATATATAGTAGTATGTATATGTCAGTCCGAATCTCCCAATTTATCCCTCCCCCCAACTTGTCCCCTGGTAACCATAATTTTGTTTTCTACATCCGTGACTCTACTTCTGTTGTGTAAATAAGTTCATTTGTACCCTTTTCTTTTTAGATTCCACATATAAGCAATATCATTATGATATTTGTCTCTCTGTGTCTGACTTACTTCACTCAGTATGACAGTCTCTGGGTCCTTTAATATTGAAATGTATGTTTATATTGTTTACCTTAAAGTATATTTAATTTTAATTTATAACTTGCTGGCATTCAGGAATACTTGAGTTACCCATGATAAGCATGTTTGTAGAAATTTAGGAAAAAAAGTTACCTTAGGTTACAGAGGAGAGACTATTATTCAATAAAAATATAGTGGTTCAAACTCTTAAGAAAGTTCTACACTATAATAAACTCAGTTTTTTCATGTAGATCAAACATTTCCCTTGGGAAACGCTAAATATGGAATTCATTTACACAAGTCAAAAAATCTAAGGAATAACCTATATTTAAGAAAAAATGATAAAATAATTTAGAATGCAAACTTATTGAATCGCCAATTGATAGACTGTGATTCCTAATAGATAAGGGAGCTCCCTGTAGTAACATACATTTGTGTTTTTCCCTTCTACACACATCAGTACTGGTTTCCGTATAAATCACAGAGATCATATTCACCCTATTCACTAGAAAAAGGTGAGATATCTTTGAAAGCTTGGTTACTTGCAAATTTGGCAGGATAAATTTTCATAAAATATACAAACTAAATTTCCCAAGTCTATGTTCTGTACCATGATACTCTTCTATTCTTTTAAAGTTCTCCAGGGGTGTTATCTTTTAAAATATAGATATATGTGCGATTTTTAATAGTATCCCCTTCTGTGATTTCACTAAAAATTTTAGAAATACATTTACTTTTTTTTTTTTTAAAGAAGGATATTTGTTTTACTTTTTCTTTTTTTAAAGGAATTCCTTTATTTTTATTTTTTATTTATTTACTTATTTATTTTTGGCTGCGTTGGGTCTTCGTTTCTGTGCGAGGGCTTTCTCTAGTTGCGGCGAGCGGGGGCCACTCTTCATCGCGGTGCGCGGGCCTCTCACTATCGCGGCCTCTCTTGTTGCGGAGCACAGGCTCCAGACGCGCAGGCTCAGTAGTTGTGGCTCACGGGCCTAGTTGCTCTGCGGCATGTGGGATCTTCCCAGACCAGGGCTCGAACCCGTGTCCCCTGCATTGGCAGGCAGATTCTCAACCACTGCGCCACCAGGGAAGCCCAGAAATACATTTACTTTTATTCAAGAGTATTAAAATAACTTTCTTCTTTAAACATATCAATTTAATTCACAAAAAACATCCCTCTTCTTTATTTTCTTAAAATATTCTGTCCTTGAGCCTAAGTCTTTGCACTCAAAACGAAACTGAACACATTTATATTCACAAGCAAGGGGAAGCTATGTAAACCCTGAGTAACTGATGGATCTTATTTATGGAGACTTTCTGAGTGTGCTTTTGGTTATGCTTGTTCATAGTCCTGAACCGTTATTTTCAATATTTGCTATTAATAACTTGAAAATATGCTAGCGCTTCGCAATGGGAATCCCACTTTTAATCAGCTAAGTGTTAGTTGTATCTCTTCTTGGTTAAATAATTAAAATGGCTCACATCCAAAGTAGGCCTGACACCAGACGGTACTTCTGTGACACTATTTACCTTTAACACTTCACTGTTGAATGAACCCAAAATCACCATTTGGAAATACACAGTGTATTTGTTCCAAGAAAGGCCAAACACCTAGAAACCTAAATTTGTTTCTGAATTTCCTGTTTTCTTTTTAGGACAAATTATGCTCAGCTGCACAAACAAAGTTATTGACAACAGAATTTCAGTAGAAAGAAGGAATGGTTTCAGAATTACAAAAACCTCTTGAGGGAGAAATACCTAAGAGCCAAGAAGAAGTCTATATTCAACGGTCATGGAGCTAAAGGATCTTCAATATAAAACTGTCATTTTCCAAGAATAATGATACCTAATTCTACTTTAAAATCAAGAAAATATGAAAGGTTATTACCAAGAGGGTGTTAACCAGATGTTCTCAATCTCTATACAGAAAGAATGTCCGTGAGTTAGAGATATAAGGCAGAGAGCAGCCACACACGGAAAGTTATTAAGTCTTGGAAAGGTTAAGAAATGAGGATGTGAACAGTATTTTAAAGATTAATTAAATTTCATCTATCCAAGAAACTTGAGGTTGGAAGAAAGTCAGGCTAGATTGATTTTATATATATATCTCTACCTTATAGCCTTCTTTCCTTCTTATTTTATGGAGCTCTTAATTATATAGTAACAAGCTAAAAATAGCATTGGAAATGATTCTCCTGATTATAAAATAACTTTCCTACTCAATTTGTATACCTGACTTGAGTCTACTTTGTCATCTAACGGGCATGATATCCCCCAATACATTGTATAGAGTGATTTACTATGGAGTCAGAGAATTGGGAACTCAAACTGGCCTTTCCGCTTACAGTTGTGTGGCTAGGGTAAATGACTTATCCCTGAAGATGTATTCTGAGAAGCAGTAGCACAAATGTCAGTAATGATCCCAGCACGATGCCGGCAGGGATGAGTTTCCATCACTGGTTTACAAGTTGGATTCCCCAAATGGATTTGATTCCATGAGGGCAACAACATCTTTTACCTAAGTGTCGAGCCTAGTGGACTGACACACCAGCCACATGCACTGAACTCATGTTAAATATCTGGCATCGTTACAAAGACGTTAGCAAAACTGCACACCGTGTAACATCTGCCCAAAATGCTTATGACAAAGAGATTCTGAGAAAAGAAATTCACGTGCACCCAGTGCATTGGGCACGTATAAAGAGGAATCATTTAATGTCACTTAACAACAACAAAATCTTCAGTAAGTAAATATCAGAGGATAGCAGCAAAACCTTCAACTGTTGATAAAAAGTCCAAAGTTGTTGCTGCTAGAATTCCCTAAAGGGTAACACGAGAAAATTTAATAAACTGAGCACAATGTCATTTGAGACATTTGAAGTATTTGCTGTCTTTCCTGAGGGGTTGAAGGTAAGCAAATGTGATTCTCATCCAGCAGGTAATTGCCAGAAACAGGCTCTAAAACAGCCCAGGGATTAAAAAAAAATACGCTGGTATATTGAAATTTTAGAAGAAAATGAAAACAAAACAAAAAACTGATGTGCTTATGCCTGTTTAGTGGTATGAGTTTAAAATAGGATATTTTATGTATACATACAGAAGCACTCACAAACATGTTACTGAATTAAGGGAAAACTTTAAAATAATTAAATAATGATTTAAAACTTGTCCATGAAATGAGCTTAGGGTAGTTTCACCCACACATTCAAAATGATTATAAGGCTTTCTGCTAAATGAGTGCTATAAGTGTTTGACGTTTGTTCTTCAACATGATTTATTAGTCATATTTCTGTCTAACATTAAGAAATGCTAATGTCAAAATTAACAAGAATTGGACTTTAGCCATATCATACACTGCTTCCAAAAACACCTGCTTCCTCCTTTGTGTGCCATATATGATTTCCTTCTGATGATTTAGTTACTGGCTACAGGCTTCTGATTGTCCTGCTAGAGTTATGCCAAAGGCTGCAAAAGAAGGGTTGCCAAAATGCATTGGAAGAGCCCAACTCCATATGGACCTCTCTACATTAGATCATCTAGAATAAAAAAGAATGCTATGTAATAAAATATAGTCCATAAATGTATTATTTTTTACATATTAAAGAAAGGAAGGACAAGAAATAAAAGGAAGGCACCTACTGTAAGATGCAAGATTTCCTTCCTTCATTAATGTAGGTTTTTCAACTTTGAGGCAAACGTTTATTAGGCACAGCAGTCCTCTCCTAGCTTAGGAACAGTGGGACTTAAAATCTAGAGGTTGTCCTGGCAGTGGACACGTGAGTCTACTTTATTTCTTGGGAGGTAGAAGCATTGATTTAGATTTGTCATTGCTGGAGATGTACAGGCACCAGCTGATTCTTCTTAAAACACAATCCACACTAAATGGGATCTACTGCTAAATCCCTAACACTCAGCAATGTATTTGAAAAGAAACATCATCAGCCAATTCTAACTATAAAAAATAATAGACGTTTATTTTTTAAAATTAAAAAACGCAGGTAAGCATAAAGAAGAAAATTAAAATTCTTTGTAAGCCTATCACCAAGAGACTAATGTCCAGAGGAAATAAAGAACAAAAGTGGAAGAAAAGTTTTTGTATAGCTAGCCCCTGGCTGCATCTTCAATGCTCTCCCTACCTCCTTACATACTTCGATAGAGAAGGCAATAAACCACCCCAAATGATACAATTCTGTCTCCCTTTTGTGTACTGTCAAGGAATGTTCTCAAGGAATGTCATTTACATTATATCCTGACAAGCTATGTTCCAACTAGTCTGTTACCACATTTGTCTCTCCCACGAGACTGTAAGCTCCTCAAGACCAAAAGCTTAAATATATGAAGCCTAATTATAATGACTGGCAAATACTACGTTCTCGATTGTTTCACTACTGAATGGATGAACAACTGAAAGGGTGCCACCTCCTCTGTTCTCTAAATGTGATAGTCAAGTGAAATAGTTTCTCCCATAAGCCTTTTTACTTCCAACAGGATACTTGCAGATACTATAAAATCACAAACAGTTAATAAAATCTATGGCCTTATCTAAACAAATTGGTTTCCCATGGGAGTGATTAACTGAACAAAAGGAGAATCTGTCATGATTTTTACCTAAATCTATTTTGTAACTAATTCAAAAATAAACATTTTATTAAAGTTACTAGCAAATAATTACTAATCACTAAATATGTGATGAACAGTTATATGAAAATTATACAAACACTTAGGTACAATTACAGTGGAGGTCTCCTATCTAATATGAATGGATATAAACTGGTTAAATAATGAAAAAGTTGGCTAACTCTGGCAAATTTTTTTAAAAGTATGAATATGAATTTCCTAATCTTTTTTATGCAGAAGGAGACATTAATAAATTAAAGTAGATGTCTAATCATTACATTTCTGAATAGTCTTTCTTTAGGACCTCCAACAATTATACACTGCCTACAATTTCCACTATCAATGCTTTAAGGTGAAACAGACACCTTAAACAGACACTTGCTAAAGACCCTCAAGAAGAAATTCATGTGCACAATCCTTTTACACTTACTGTCGAGCTTTTATAGCTATCTACCAGCACCAAATTCTACATATTTTGGAGGTGGGTGGTTGTTGGTTTTTTAATTTTAATTGTTTGCAATTAGACTTTATTTTGTCTTCCCAAAATATTCAGCTTAGTTATCATGGGAAAAACAGATTTCTTATGTATTCATATTTCATTTGTTTACATACCATTTAATTAAATCACATAATTACAAGAAAATTACAACTAGCATTCATTTGGGAATAAAAACAACTTACTCTTAGTAAGAATGTGAAGAACTGGTGGAACGCAGAGGCGTTCAGAAGAGTAGCCCAGTATCGGCAAGCATTCAGCATGCCACGGGACTGCAGACTGTGATTTCCAGAGGGAATTGGGAACGTCAATTATATGTAGATGGCTTGGTAGAGACCCTGCTGGAATTCTCATCCTTAATATGCATTGCTATCTGAATCACTGCTTAATTCAATCCTGGCTCATCTATCCAGCAAAATGCTCACAGCTTCCATCTCTTCTCATGCTAGGTGCCTTGAATCTAGCCCACTGCTTCTCAAGTTTTCTGTGCTGAAAGATGAATTTCCCCCCCGATCTGTTACAAACCAATATTATATTTGTAAAATACAACAGAAATACAATGGGTAAAAAAAGACATAAAGTGCAAGGGCATTAAAAAGATTAGTTCAGCAGGCATAAAATTACTCTGTCAAACTGCTATAAAAGTTTCTAAACATTTCGGTTTCTGTTCTTATCTTCTCACAGACCTGGAACAGTTTGGGGAATAGCATGGGTTTGCAGACTACACTCTGAGTAGCATTTCTCTAGACCAAGACATTAACTATGTTGCATTCTATGTAATTACATTATACAGGCAACATGATCTAGAATACAATTGAAAAGTGGATAGAGAAAGATAAATCTTTTCAAGGGAAAACTATTTTCTTTACACCTGTTTGAGTATTTTCTTCTCTTTCATCCAGTTTAGAATTTCATGCATAAAAAAAATCGGATTTTGGGAACATGTGATTCTACACTATACTAAGATAATGATTTAATTTTTTTCAGAAAAGTATTAGCTATGAAAACTAATACTGTTAAAATACAAGTGTATTAAAATATGTGTTTTTTTTTTTAAAGGAAGGACAAAGCCAAAGCCTGAGAGAACATTAAAGATATTCTTGCTCTGGTCATTTAACATACTATTTTCATTAATTACAGTGTGATCTTCCTCAGCTAGCTTTTATTTTGTACTGTGGCTCAAAAAGAAGTTGAAAAAACCCTGTCTTTAGTTTTGGTTTTATTTTCCATAGCTGGTTCAAATGTACACATTCAAATAAATGTACACATATCAGAATCCTGAAAGAATCTAGATACTTCCATATGTGTGTCCGTTAAAAGGGGAAAATAGAAAGAACTGACTGTAACTTAATCAGATGGGCACCAGGGAGAATTTGTAACATGAAAAACAATAAATATGGATAATGTTGGGCTCAAGCTCAAACAAGCAAGGAATAACTTCTTTTTAAAAACTATACCAAAAGCAGAAATTCCCTAAATAATGGGCTAATTAAGTATTCTGTTTGGTTGACCATTCATAGCTAGTTTAGTGTAATGTTTAAGCTGTGCTGTAACATCATTATAAAGCCAGCTCTCATGCCAAGATAAGACCTAAATACTTTTGTTCTGAATTAAATAAAATCCTATAATCATGGTTATAACAACATCTGTCTGACATTAAGCAGTTGGCTGCTAAAAATGGAGATTTTCTTTTCATCTGTTCCATAAAAATCATAGACCCAGGGATAAGTCTTCAAAATACCTGCCTCCCAACACACACACAAATTTCAAGTCATCAAGCAAATGTTTCTAACAGTGCTGAAGCATTTCCCATTTTTTTTCCTTGCCATAAGTTTAGTTATCTTTACTACCCCCTCATTTGCCATTAAAACAGGACAAAACAAAAGAAAATCTTTTGACTGAATTCATTCATGTTTCCAGAAAGTATTTCAATCATTACAGTATATAGCGTTTACTATAATAACCAATTCTCCTCTTTGGTTTTGTGTTTATTCATTGAAATGTTGTGTTTGTATGCAGAAATGTCCCTGGTGTGAGCATATTTTATAAGCTCTCCTTGTAAGTCAAATTCTCAAGGTCTTTAATCATTGCTTATTATTTGTGAACTTCTTAAAATACTCCCTTTTTGGTCTGTAATTTCTAACACTGGCATTTGTTTCTCTAATCAGTTTGAGCGAAAATTGTTTTCTATTTGATCTCTGTATAAACCCTTAACTTAAAGGTTCAATAAAAAATGAATACCATTATTTCACATGGTATAATTACTCAAATCTAGGTGAATGTGGTAATAAATACTTTATCCCACGTAGTCTTGACCTTCCATAGTCCCTTCGAAGCAAATGACCTGGTTAGTCATAGCGTAGCTACAAGTACCTGAAGTCCTGATGATACCCTCAGTTTGGGGAAATGCAGGTTTAAGGGTCAAGTACGTCATATCAATGTTCTTGAATTATTCATTGAACTCCAGGTTTCAAAGATGATGATAAACTGGTAATACACAAGCAAAAGTGCTGAGATTACAAGGACAATGTAAGGCCAGCCCCCTGAGCTCTGAGCCTTCCCAAACAATACATCACCACCAAGGAATGTATTAATTCTATACGTCAAAAAGGAAAACTCCCAGTCAATATTGTCCTCATTTGAAAAGTCATACAGGAGCAGCAAGTGTCACTGAGGCTCCACTTTAGGCAGCCCAGGAGGTTTCTGGATGTCTTGATGTCAGATTGATCATGCTGGTGCCATAGCTGTTCTTGTAGAACACCCGTATATTTCTGTTTTCAGTTACTCTGCTTTGAAGTCCTCCTGCCTTGACTGGAAACAATTTGCTCTCTCTAAGAAAGATTGGCGTCATCCATGGATGTAAGAGATACAGTAATAGTAAGTCATCATAAAGTAATGTACTGGCACGTGTAAGGGGCTAAATCCTCAGTATAAAACACAGAAACTGAAGTGGCTTCATTCTACACAGAAAAAAACATGTCTTGTTGGACAGCTTTGCATTTATAACTGTGCATCACATTTTTTCCTGGAGGAACAACAGTGTTAAGAGCATTTAATCTTTATACATATGAATACATATGAATTCCTTTTGTCTTTCCTTTGATTTTTAAGAGGATTGATGTGAATTGGGTAAATAAGGTTTATGCTAATGCTTTCTTTTAGACTTTTTTTTTTCTCTCTTAGGAGTGCATTTCACATGTCTACCTGATACTGATAAAAGAATAGGTTGGTTCAGTTTATGTTATGACAGAGAAAGCTAGGTTAGAAAAAATAAAGGATGTCATCGGGAAAGATTTCTTTAAGAAGAAAACAGGACTGTACTACATATGAAACATTTGTTTTCCACTTGTTAGCAACAGTGAAAAGAAATTTTCAGTTGAAGGTACATTGTATACATCCACAGCAATAGAATAAGGTGTACTTCATACTTGCTTAAATAATTTTATTCAGCACAATTCCTAGAGAAAGCATTGGGTCTTATGCTTATGTAGAAAATATGCATTTTAAAGACTTCTGACAAAAAGTACTTAAAGCTGACAAAAATATTATTTTTAAAAAATCAACAAAATATATTCATTATATAATTTTATAATAAGTATATGGAGAAAGAGAAAGTAGAAATAATTTAGGATTATAGATCTAATTAGATGATACTTTAAATATGTGTATAAGCATATTCTGTACATATTCTGTACATTCTGTACATTTCTATACACCATTATCATGTGGATTAAGAAATGTGCTTGTTTTTCATGACCATGTGCACCCCCCGCCCCTCCCTTCCCCTTTCCATTCCCTAAACTGAAAGCCAAATGGACATATTTACATACTGCTACACATAGGCTAGGGCTTGATCTTTCCTTACAAGCTACTTTTCATGTTCTAAGCCCTCCTCGTGTATTTTTACTTCCCTCTCTTTGAATTAAATTTATTATCCACGGGTAAATGTGCCAACTTAAGTTTCTCAATCCTGGCTGCACAGAGTTAGGTTTGAAATGTCTGGGTCGGTATTTTCTCACGCACAGGAAAGTGCATGGAATCCTTCTGGGCTCCTTCTCTGGAACCAGTCCTCCCTGAGTTCTAATTAACTCCTTGACTTTTTCAAGCTCCTGGCTGAACACTCAGTTCTCATGGACTGCTGGATATTCTACTCAGCCCCAATTAAAATGTGCGATGAAACGTTTAACTTTTCAGTTCTCCTAGCTGTTCAAGTACAGTACCACTCCCCAAGAGTCACTGAAATATATCAGGAACCCGTTCCCTCACTCTGAATGTTCCAGTGAGGGAGTAGCTCTGCTTCAGTTATAAGCCAAGATATATAACCACTGATTCCAACATTGCATTCAGAGAAGGAGAAAGAGGAGGAAATAGGGTGAGGGAGGGGGAGAGGGAGGAGGAAGGTGAAAAGAAGAAAAAGAAGAAAGGGGGGGAAGACTTCGAAAGTTAAATACATAATTGTTGAAATTTACAACAACCATATATAAGTGAATAATAAATAAACAAATAGGAGGACTTTTCTCAGAGGGTAGGGCAAAAACAAATTTTTAAGAAAAGTTGAATTATTAAGATAGAGTGTCAATCCAGGAATGTCCAAAGGTACCTCGTCTAATTAATGAGAAGAGGCAAGAAGGAGAAAATAATTAAAGAGATAAAAGAAAAACATTTTGTAAAATGAAATAAAATACTCTGGCCTGAAGAAAGAAAAGACCCATGTAGTAATGGAATAGATAGAACACACAAACAAACAAACAAAAATACATTTAGAAACATGCTCAGGAAATCTTATACTACCAAAAAGTTACAGAGTGTGGGATACAAAGTCCTCCACAGGGACCAAAGTCTGAGTGGTGTCAGACTTTTCATTCGCAACAAAAGATGCTTAATGAGAATGAATAATATATCTGGAGGAAAAGAATATCAACACATAATCTACACCTAAGCAAACCATGTTATCAGGGCAAAATAAAGGCATGCTTGGATGTATTTGCACTCAATGCATACCTCATGCTAAATAAAACAAATTCATCTGTCAGAATAAGTGAAATACAGTTGAAAATTCCGTGGGAAGTAAAAGCTGACAAGATAATCATAAAACAAATATAAAAAGAAAGCATGTTATTGTTTTGAGCAACTGATGGCTTATTAAAGAAAGGACATTTGACCTTGATGCCTAGAATATTCTCCTTTAAGTAGCACACTTTAATCCCAGATTATATTCTCTGCAGACACAGTCACACTGAAGAATTCTGCAATGCATGGTATTTATACATTCATTATATTATAAACATTATTTGTTGGTTTTAAATTTATGGAAACAACTTATAGACAAAGACCTAGAGACTTTTTAATAGTGTAGAACAGCATGCAAATTTTATAAACCATGCAAATTAATTCTTTCAACAAATCTAAAGGTCTGTTTTGTGCCAGGTACTGCTATAATAACTGTGGATTCAACAGCAAAAATAGAGAAAATGCCTGACCTCCTGAAGCTTATATTAGAAGGAGACCACCTACAGGGGTGGGATAGAGAGGGTGGGAGGGAGACGCAAGAGGGAGGAGATATGGGGATATATGTATATGTATAGCTGATTCACTTTGTTATAAAGCTGAAACTAACACACCATTGTAAAGCAATTATACTCCAATACAGATAGTAATACGTACATATGGAAATTGAGATAATGGTAAGTGTTCCTGTGTAAAATAAAGCAGGGTAGAGTAACAAAGAGGAATGAGGGTGTGTAGCTATTTAATAAGGGTGTGTAAAGCCAGTGCTCTCAGAGAGGAAACAAGTCAGGCATCAGTTCATAGGACGAGAGCTCCAGGGAATGCACCCAGTAGCCAGGGCCTCAGGTACTGGTTGGCTGTGTTTGAGTCCTGGCAAGAAGCCCAAGGCCAGAGAAGAGAGAAGACAAGTAGGAACAGAGGTCTAAAGGGAAGCCTGGGGCTAGATATTGTACATAAGCCATTGTGAGTCATGCTATTGACCTTGGATCGCCTTCTGATATGATGAGGAGGCCCTGGGGAATTTCAGTCAAGCAGTACTGTACGAACTGGGGGCCAGAAGAGGAAGAGGCACTAGGAAGGGATTCCTGATGCTTAATAGCAGGGAGGCAAGAGACACTGTCAAAAGTTGGTTGCTCACAAAATACAGCTTCAAATATATCATTTAAAGTTATGAAGGCTACCAATATAAGAATAAATATAGTAATACCAGTTTAGAAAAAAGAAGGCAAAAGCAGTTAACGTAAATGAGTTAAATGCTCATCCCTCACAACTTCTGCTAAAAAATAGATGAAACAAGAAAAGGGGGTATTAAAAATAGTCAAAACAGTAGGCAGACTAGGATTTAGGAGAGAAGATTAAGTTTCACTTTATATCATTTATTATTTATTCATTTTATTTAGTGTATGGATTATTATGTCCTGCTTATGCTTTGTATTAAACTTTGACTTTGTTTTGTTAAAAGCAATACCAAAACTCTAAATATTCAAAATCTGTGAAATAGGGAAAAGGAAATGTATATCAGTTGGAAATGATACTCTCTGCCTTATCAAGTACATTCACAAAATTTACCAGGCAAAAAGCGCTATCAGAGATCATAAGCATAGAAATGTAGCATTTTCTTGGATTATAATATCATTACAACATGTGCAGAAAGACTTTTATCTCAAACCTAAAAACACATATTTCTATGTATCTGAATATATTTTCAGAGGGAAAAAAATACCAAAAGTCTTTCTACATGGCATTATCATCTTCTATATTTATAAACACTCTGCATTCAATTAAATTTCAAGATATTTTCCAGTACAGTTTTTTCATGGGAAATCTGGATGATACTCATGATTAGATAAGGTTTTATTATAATCTTTGTTTACTCCTGACTGACCTCTTAACTCTAAGAACAAAAATTGGTGGAAAACAAGCTCAAAGTCTGCAGAGCATAATAAAAATAAAAGTAAAACTCCAAGTAACATCAGCAATGTCACAATCACCTTCTCAACTTCTATGTGCTTATCTTTTTAATATAGTTTGAAACAACACCAGCTGATAACTAACAGGAAATGAATGAGAACATATTCAAAATCTCCATTTCATTCTTTATTTCATTTTAAAATATTTTCATGTTTGGTGTGGAAATATTTTGAGATATTTTTAAGTAATCTAAGAAATATGTCACTATATATTTTGAAAGAAATATCACTCAGAGGATATTTTTCAATGTCTAAAATAGAAAATTTTATTTATAAAGGTATTCTCAAAATCATTCTCCTTGTATAAATCATGTAACTATATCATGAGTGAAAGTTCATTTTGAAAATAAATAAATCTGAATTACAATATTTAATACTTCTAATATTTGACAGTGTCTATTTTTTCAAGCTCCTTTAAATTGTCCACTTTGTCTGCTGGCTTAACAATGAATAAAAGAGTTTATTTTTTGAATGTTAAACATGTTTTAAAAATAGTGTATTATTAGCAATCTGTATTATGCCTACTCTTGCCAAACCCCCCAAAAAATATAACTTTAAAAAGTAAGTGAATCAATTTCTCACTCTGTTATGAAACATAAGCATACTTTAAAGTGATTTTAGGAAATTTTTTTCTTAATAAAAGGGGAATAGGATCACTTACTGAATATCTCAGAAATTCTCATTTATTGAAGAATGTTTGTCTCTCATTAGTTTCTAATTGAAGAGTTTGATTATTATTTCAGCACTAATTTTAACTGACATGTGCATTGTTCTTGAACATTTGTAAAGTTTCTATAATATTATGGGATTTCATTCTCATAATAGTTCATGATCAGAAATTCAAGAATGAGTTTTCTTCATTTGCTAGAATGGAGATGTGAAAATTTTTCTTATTATTTTTTGACAGCCTAGTAGAGAAGTACTGAGATTTTGGTCACGGTCCCAATGAGAAAGGTAAGGTGAGGTGAATATGGCTAAGTAAGGCTGATACCGGGGGATAGTCAAGTGTTAGGTCAAAGAAATAAAAGCAACTCTACCTTAAGTAATGTCATCCCCAACTTTTGTCTGGAGTAGCACCTAAAGGTGCTGATGCCACTGTGTTTGCAGTAGCGTCATGACATTAACACAACTTGATTTCTTCTCCTAAAGCCTGTATCTGGCACAAGACTGCCTGTGATGTACAAGTCAGTTTAATCACTTTGGGCAGCCTTGGCTTATACTGTTTTGCTAGGATAACAGATTATGTGAGCCCTACCATTTTCTACAGATGGTGTAGGATCCGAGTATCAAGTTCAATTGCTGCGTTTTGATTTGTGCTCATGCTGGAGCACAATTTTAAAAGGCTTTTTCCTTTTTTGTGGAAAGAGATATGAAACTTTTGCTTAATATGTAATACGCTAGATAGGAAAATATATTTTGAGATAGGCAATGAACCACAAGGAAAGGCTTATTTTCAGAAACCAATTTCTCAAAAAGGTATATGCCTCACCAAGCAAATCTAAGAACAAGAGCCTCGTGGGCTGTATTCACCACCTCACATTCCATCTCAGGGCACTGTCTATGCAAATCAAGAGAAACACTGCACAGTAAGTAAAAGGAATCCAGGAGCAACTTACAGACTTCTCAGCAGGGAACACTGCAGTTTTTTTTTTTATTTCTAAGAGATAAACAAAAGAGAAAGAAGGAGACAGAGACAGAGGAAGAATGGGGAAAAATCAGACATTTATTGCTATTTCTCATTCATAAATGATGTAAAATCATATTAGGCATGCTGAAATATCTACGGAGAGTAAAATGAGAGTTGTAAAGAGTTGTAGTAGACTAGGAGCTTATTCAATTACTTAACGTACTACAGTGAATTTTTGCATTCGTAGTAAAGCTGACTAGAAATCTGGAGAGGGTAGAAAATAAAACAATTAAATTTATTTAGCTAATTTGTACTAAAATGGGCATAATTCTCAGTACTACCAAGCTCTAATTCTTAAGCTATTAGGAAAAATGGTTCTTTTTAAAGGTAATACATTCAGAATAAACTGTAAATTGGCCTTGGAGAGCATGTCCAAATATTTACCATCAGCTTCTCATAGAAGTTGATGACTATCTGGTAAAAAGAGAGCTGAGCTGAATTTTTAAAGCTACCTTCATTGTTTTAAACACATTCATTATTATATAACTGTTATTTATGTGAAAACACTAAGTAAAGAATTATGTAAATTTAAGTCAATGATGAAAACATAATTCTTAACAATTATTTAAAACTATTTGAGAGCTTTTAGCTGGTGTATCACCCTATCCACTATTGATTATCCCAGCATTGTATGCTTGACCTTGAAGACACTAATAATCTATAAGGAAAGAGAAGTAATAAGCAACTTTCCCTCCACCATCTGATTCTTAATTACACACTTTTTTTTTTTTTCAGATCTACTCTTTAGTGAGAAAAGCTTCATCATTGTTCAGTAGAATTTATGGAAATCAGGCTAGGCAGCAAGTATTTGACTCATAAAAATTTACTGTTAAAACTAAGCGACCCATGCAAAGTTTCTTTTTAGTAAAAGTAAATTATAGTGTAGTTTTATTCACTTAATTGCTGAAAAAATTAAAATTAGACACATGTAAGAAAAGAAAACTTATGTGCTACACATTATATAAATTTGGAGAAAACTCATATCTTGGGCATAGTATCCACGTTTTCAAACTGGATACAAACTTTCAAATATTTCCCAACCTGATCTCCACAAATTTTGTGGAACAATGAAGATTTCCTCACTAAAAAATGATGTTTACAAAAAGGGTAAGAAAATAAGTGACAAAGAATGAGATAGTGGAAGGAAAATTTCTGTATCCTCATCCCTGTTAAATTCTGAAGCAATTGTAACATATACCAGAGGGACTAATAAACAGTTTCCAATATTATTTTACAGTTAATGTATATTAATTGATCGAACAGTAAGGGACAGGTTTGCAGGCTATTCACTATAAATGTTGTTTCATTTCATTGTCAACTTAACTATTCTCAAACAAGCAATAGTATCAGACTGATACTAGGTTTGCACTGAAGCAACCCCATTTACTATCTGAGTGATCCTAGACCATTAACCTCCCTCAGTGGCACCTAAATTAACCTAAAAGTGCAATTTCAGCACTTTATATAAATGATAATAGCAATTAGGAATAATAATTAAGCAAGAATACTGAATGACAAGGATGTAATTAGCTGTTGTATATAAGTCAACCTTCACAGTAACAGGCAAACAGTAAGGACTAAAAAATACTAGTTCCTTTTTTTCTAAATATAAAATTTCTATTTTATGGTATCCGAAACATGCCAAATGATGATTATTTCTTGTGATGATTATTTCTTACTCACTAGAACAAAATATGGATTCTTTTTCTATTACAGTGACTACTGAACAAATTGAATTTCAATCACTGCATATAATAACATCCCCTGTTAAGCCCCTTTAAATATCATAACTTATAGGAATACAGTCAACGGCAACTTCCAGGCCCATTTTAGACTGCAACAACTAAGCTATTGGCCTTATGTGAAGAAAACCAAGAGTTATATTACAATGTAATACACATTCAATCAGGAAAACCTCAGAAACATGGATATGTGAATAGAGTACATTTTTCATTTGTAATAGCAGTTTGAGTCTGAAAAATATTTCATGGAAAAACAAGAAGTCATCACCTCTGAAAAGTCTTTCATCAGATTAGTGCCAAACAGGTTTATCCTGATTGTGGTAAGAGAAAAAACATGGCCAATCTTTAATCCTACGAAAGAAGCTCAATTTTCCTCTGATAATACACAAATGTTTAGAGAGAAACATGTTTTTTGTTTTTTTGTGTGTGTTTTTTAATTGACATGTGATTGATGTATAACATTATATTAGTTTCAGGTGTACAACATTCAATATTTGTATATATTGTGAAATAAACACCACAGTAAATTTAGTTAACTTCCATCTCCATACATACTTAGAAAACATTTTTTTTTCTTGTGATGAGAACTTTTAAGATCTGCTCTGTTAGCAACTTTCAAATACGCAACACAGTACTACTAACTAAGAAGTATGTTTTAAAAAGCAATATGTAGAGGCATAAGCAAAAGTGGTTTGCGATTGTGGTCACTACAGGCATGACCAACCAAGAATTTCTCAACTGCTAAAAGGTCGCTGCACAAAAGTTCTCTTAGGAGATAACTTTTCTACATCATGTCTAAAGCTAGAGGCCAGTGGTTTTAAAGCAGCTACTAACTTGGGCAAAGAGATAGGAGACAGTTGAAAAAATAGGTGCTTGGTTTTGTTACCTTGCACTGCAAAAGTAAACTACTTGTGCTCTTCTGATTGCAAAAAGGGGATACTTAGGATTTAAAATCCTCTTACTTCTGCTTCATTCATGTAAATGAGGAAAAATGACAGTGGGATACATTACAGAAAACTGTTCTGGACAGCAAAGCTGAGACAGATGGATTACAAAGAGGTTGGAGAGAAGAGATATGCTAATGTTTTGGTAAAACACAGTTTTAGGCACCCTAGCACAATGAGGGTTGACTAGGGAAAAGCTAAATGATTAAGGAGAAATCCTGTGCTAAAAAAAGAAATGTTTTCTTGTGATCATCATTACAAAAACAAAAACACACACAATAACATTGTTTCAAACAGGAAAAGGTAAAGTAAAATAAAAGAATCACTAAAAAAAAAAAACAAAAACAAACGAGAATTTCAACTTCATAGAGGAAAAATTGGCTGCAATCTTAAGATCTTGCTTCAGGTTAAAAAAGGAGGCATTTCCAGAAGTTCATAAGTTTAACAGAAATAATTATGTGCACCTTTCCATGTCTTCTTGAGAATATGTGTTCTCAGGTTAAGAGCCAATTCAGCTGGAGTGGTCTTATAAAAGACAAAGAACAAATGTTCTTAAGAACATGAGTATTGTTTCCTGATTTTATACAAGATATGCTAAGCATTATAAAAGCAAAAAAAATTTTAGAATCATAAAATTTCAGTATGAAGGCAGAAAAACCAAATAAACAAGTAGATTTGGGATATATACTACCATTGTGCTCAAATCAATAGAGTAGCCTGGCTGTTCAGGAGCTATCCATGGTGCTGAACTTTCTAGCAGTAATTTAATAAATGGTCTTATTCCACTCCCTTTTAATCTATCTTGTCCTTTTGACTGGAACTATCACTCACAGCAGTTAATTATCAAAAAATGTAACTTATCTTACATTAATTATTACCTAGGTCGATCTTATGCCCAGATCCACATCAAAGGTGACTTCAACTTCACCCTTTACGAGCTTCTTACCCAGACAAGAAATTATCCTGACTCTCACCACCTAGTTTATATTGTTTAAGGTGAGTTAAAAGCACAGAAAACTCAACATTTCCAGTGGATTAAGTAAAACACTAATCTTTAGTTATATCTCCTACAAAAAACCAAAAGGGATGCTTCCTTAGCAAAGGAACTAAAAGCTACATAAACAACGTTTACATTTTCCAGTCCTCAGCACCTATAGAAAAATTGTCTCCTTGTGCTATTAAGAAAAATCCTGTGAGAGAAATAGTTTTTATCCAGTTTATTGGCTCAGACAAGAAGTCATGAATCAACACAAAGAACAAAGATCTGGGGCCATGGTCTTAGTTCTGTCTGTGTCACTTAGTAGACTTGAGTGTATCACCAGAAGTTTCTAAGCTTTAGCTTTTTTTTTTTATTTTATAAATTTATTTATTTATTTATTTATTTATTTATTTATTTATTTATTTATTTATATTTGGCTGTGTTGGGTCTTCGTTTCTGTGCGAGGGCTTTCTCCAGTTGCGGAGAGCGGGGGCCTCTCTTCATCGCGGTGCGCGGGCCTCTCACTGTCGCGGCCTCTCCCGTTGCGGAGCACAAGCTCCAGACGCGCAGGCTCAGTAGTTGTGGCTCACGGGCTTAGTTGCTCCGCGGCATGTGGGATCTTCCCAGACCAGGGCTCAAAACCGTGTCGCCTGCATTGGCAGGCAGATTCTTAACCACTGCGCCACCAGGGAAGCCCTAAGCTTTAGCTTTTTCATTGACAAAATCAGCGGGATAAAAGGATGCTATACATAGCAAAGATATTATCTGTGGTGGCTTTTTTTTTTTAAAGATTTATTTATTGATTGATTGATTGATTGCTATGTTGGGTCTTCGTTTCTGTGCTAGGGCTTTCTCCAGTTGTGGCAAGCGGGGGCCACTCTTCATCGCGGTGCGCGGGCCTCTCACTATCGCGGCCTCTCTTGTTGCGGAGCACAGGCTCCAGACGCGCAGGCTCAGTAGGTGTGGCTCACGCGCCTAGTTGCTCCGCGGCATGTGGGATCCTCCCAGACCAGGGCTCGAACCCGTGTCCCCTGCATTAGCAGGCAGATTCTCAACCACTGCGCCACCAGGGAAGCCCCTGTGGTAGCTATTTTTTAATGTAAAGACTCAGGAACAATAAGACTGAAGTCAGAATAATTTCTGAGGACATCTACATCTGTTAAAAGTTGAATGCTGCCTGGAAGCTAAGGTTCTACTTCAAAGACACAAGGCCAGATCTAGATGGTCTTAAAACTTTAAATAATGAGCTTTTAAATAAATCTGAGGAGAGGTCACCACTGGAGGAAGAAATCAAATACTAAATCCATCAGTTTTGTAGGTTCAAGACAAGACTACATGTTATTTCAGTGAATTTTTAGTAATGTTTTCTCCCATCAACCAGACAGAGAAAAGACTGTAGCAGAAAAGTCCACAGAACTATCAGACAGATGCTTCAGATTATTAAAGTTTATGGCCTGGACGGTAAAATTATTGGAAGGAAGCATTTGCAAATGCACTTTTCTTCCAAACTCACTGAATAGAGGCATTTTAGGGATAGCCTGTATCCTTTAAAACAAAGCTAGCTTCATAAAATCTTGGAAAAGTATATAGAGCCTTATAAAAGCAGATATACAGTGGAACTATGTAATTCGGTTAGTCAATATTTATTATTGGCAGTAAAACATTAATTTATGAAAGACTGTATGATAAAGGTCTATTAAAAAAAAGAATTATAATTTTCAAAGCAATTAAATGGTCATGATACTCAAGACAAAAGATCAGTAGCTGTTACTCTAACAGCAAGTCTTAAGCAATATCAAAAATGCCATTTTTACTACATATGAGGTCTGCTTAGGCTGAGTTAGCAGCAAGCCACTGACTCAATACAAACTGGAATTGTATTTAAACGTATTTATAATCAATATCCTTTCTGCTTCCAAAAACGACTGTAGGTGATTAAAATAAAAGGCACGTATGCAACGTAGATTTGAATTAGAACAAGGGAAAATATTTAGTAAAGAGCAGGAAGCAAATCTATTGAATACTGAGAAAATAATTACTATGACTTAAGCTTTTAGCTCTGACCTTGATAGGCAGAGAAAAAGAGGAAATAGTACTATATATCATTTTCGAACAAGCCACAGATATTTTTGACTCTGGCCTTTGCCTGTGCTGTTTCCTTGAACTGGAATGCCTTTCCCATGTTGCCTTGCTTATTGAAATTACATACATTCTTCAAGTCCTAGTTTGCAGACACTTTCTTCTATTAAAACATCCTCGATAGCTCCTAACGTGATTTATACCCCATGCTTTGCACTCATATAAGACTAATGCTTATATAACTTTGAGTATGTATCTATAGGATAATCATTTAAGTTACATGTCTGTCTTTCCACCCAGTCTCTAGGTTCCTTAAGGACAAAAACCATATCTTAAAATTAGTATATCAGAGTAATTGGTAAAAGTTTTGGGCAGCAAGTACATTTACAGTGTTGTGTATGATCATTATCTATTTCCAGAACTTTTTCATCTGCTCACACTGAAACTGTGTATCCATTAAACAATAACTCTCCATGCTCCCTACCCCCCAGCACCTGGTAACCTCTCTTTTACTTTCTATCTCTATGAATTTGCCCGTTCTAGATACTTCAAAAAAGTGGAATTATACAATATTTGTCCTTTGTGTCTAGCTTATTTCCCTTAGCATAATGTTTTTAAGGTTCATCCGTGTTGTAGCATGTACCAGAATTTAATAGTATTTTATGGCTGAATAATATTCCACTGTATACATATTCATCATATATTGTTCATCTATTTACCTGTTGATGGACATTTGGGTTTTTTTGACTTTTTAGCTTTTATGAATAATGCTACTACGAAGACTGGTATACAATCATGTGTTCAAGTCTTGATTTTAATTCTTTTGGATACCTACCTAGGAGTGGAATTGCTGGATCATATGGTGATTCTATTTTTAACTTTTTGACGGACTGCCAAGCTCATTGAGTTTTCTAGTGATGAAATGAGAGAAGGCTTTCTAGCACTAATCAAATCCATACATTTTCCTCAATTTTTGCTTGTTTCTGGTCTCTCTTCTCCCTTGTTTTGGTTGCTGGATTCAGTTCTTTCTTCTGGCCTTTCAGCATCTATTACCCCACACTCTGTCCTATGCATCCTCACTCTCCTCAAAAAGTACTCTCATAATCCCAATTGCTTGATAAATTGATAAATTAACAGACTTATAGGGAATGAATTTTTGACCCGTCCAAGATTCCATATATTATGAAGGGCTTTCTTGAAAAAACAAGTTAACCTAAAAGAAAAAATAAAGCAAAAACTAAACAAAGAAGCAAACAAAAATCTTAAGACTTTCAAATGTTACACAGTAAGTGGGAGGGATGAAAAGGGCAAGTGGGTCTCTAAACAGCCCACTTAATGCATTTGTGCATTAATCAAGCCCCACTCCTGATACCTAGTAAGTAGCCTTGGACCTTCTAGATAGGTTTGGTAAAGCTAGCTTATATAATGATAATAACAAGAACTATTAATATTTTAGAACTTATTAGGTATATTTTAAGTACTTTACATATATTAAATTGTTTAAACCTTTATAAAACCTCTTTTATAGGTGAGGATACAGAGACACAAAGAGATTACATAAATTAGCCAAGTTCATATGGCCAGGAAGCAATGGTACCAGCATTTAAATTTAAGCTATCCTGCTACAGAGACTGTTAGTAACCACTACTTGATACAGTAAAACAAATTTCAGCCAATCAATTGGCCTGAACTTTCAATTCCATACCTACATGCCTTAAGTGCTAGACTCATTCATGTATAGCACTCAAGTTGGCTCATTTTAAGAAATATTTCTTGAATACCAATTATAGACTAGACAATGAAGGATGTAGGATAGGATGAGGAGTCCACAGGTGAGGACAGCAGAATAAGGAAATAATTATAATTCTGTAAGAAAGAAATCATAAACTAAGAAGGAAAGCAATTTAGTGCATACATTAGGCAGCCATTATATATTTACTGAAGTAAGTTAATTTTCTATGTATACAGCAAGAATTTGAAATTTAAGAAGCGAAAATAGTTTCAGCAAAGAATTTCAGCTGAACAAAAATAATCTTGGTAAATTATGAAGGCACATTTTAGCCTGAATTATTCAGATATTTGTCACACTCTTCTAATTTATTGTACGTGAGCTCAGAGAAATGAAATGTTATATATGTTCTAAAATCATTAATGGGATCAGATGCTCAGTTCTTCTCCATATAAAAATGTTTAGATCAATATGTTAGTGAACATACAAGACTGATTGCTGCAAAAAGAACAGGAGTTATTCATCAAAACTATCATCCTTCATTTAACTGAAGAAAAAAAGAGACGACTTTATAAAGTGTCTTTTGTTAAACATTCAAACTCTGTAAAAATCTCTATATTTATCACTTCAAAAGAAAATGGAGACTACAACAGTTAAATAAAACTTTTGAAAACATAAGCTTAGTCACACATGACTATTTTAACAATTCCTAACAAAAAAGAATGATTTACAATGTATTACCCATTTTGACAACGAAAACATTCCCTATAGTTGATGGTAGCAGAGGACATAGTATTCTTTTTCTCACCAATCTCAGGCGTGCCCTTCTATTTTATGTTAAGACCATTTTCCTTTCCTGCAGCTTCATTTATGCTACACCAATATTATCTGCCTGTAATAGCTTCCAAAACGTTTTAACCCGAGACCACTATCACAGAGGCACAGAGCACGGTGGGGAAAGCCTGCACTGGCCCCCATGCATCTCTGTATTTCAGGGAAAACTCCAAGCACTTTTCAGCTTAAGCTAGCCAAAGAACATAATCAAGATGAGAGCTGGACAACTTAACAGACATTTATTTTATGTTAATGTTTAAAATAGTCTACTAAACGCTACACAATTTAAATATTAAAACTGATTTCTAATTTTATTGTGTTGATGGAATCATTCTCTCGCAATATCAGAAGTTTGATTCTTAATCCTGATTATTCCTATAGATAAAGATAATGAAGAAACTTAGTTAAATGCATTTAAACTGATGTGATGTAACAAAATCATGGAGAAGGAGGTTAGCAAAGAACTGTACTTGTATAAGAAACAATATGAGATGCACAGCAACTTTATCAAATTGGTATCCAAATTGGCTGATAATGAAAGCAAAGTAACTAATGTCCATCACTTCTGGAACAAATGAATGTAAACATCAGCCTGCAGTTTTTGAGTTGCCATGTAGTGGAATAGAGAAGAAACAGAACGGGATTTAAAGTCAGAGAACCTGGCCTAACCATTTCCTGGCTGTGTCAAGTACATTAATCCCATTAAGCACCAATTTCCTCATCTGTAAAGTGAGACTAGAAATGAAAATACTTTTCAACATTTCCTCCCGGGATTGCCATGAAGCTCAAGAAAGAGTGCGTGAGAAAATATTTTTCATGAAATATAAAGTGTCACTTAATTGTGAAAGGTAAAAGTATAGAAAAAAAAACTGTTTTTTTTTTAATCTGTGGGAAACTAATTTGACCTTATGGAAAATGAACTAACAACCCCAGGCTCATCAGCACCAGAGTCTAACCAATTAAGCTAAGTGGCACAGGACACCCACATTTCAAAATAAAATTTCAAGCACATGAAACCCAGTAACATTTTTATAATGTTAAATGAGGTGTTTCATAATTAATTTTAAATGGCAGGTGTTCAGCTTATACATTCCCTGGCACTTCACGCTCTATTGTGCCAATAGGAAATGAAACATAACACAACACAAAACTAGCACTCCATGTAGAGAATGGTAAGGGCAAAATTGAATTTGTCCATCTTGATTATTTGGAACAGTGTAACGTATGGCCCGGATCTGAGTCAGTTGGCAACCAGGTTGCAATGGGCACCTCATCAAGGGGGAGGTTTGACATCAGCACTTTCAGATGCTTTTGGCACCTATCAGTTCTCCCTGAAACAGCCAAAGCTCTGTGGCGCTAAGCCCTACTAGAGTCACTGGACAGCCTGAGGGCTTTGCTGCTGTCTCTCACAGACCATTTAAAAAACGAATACATAGGGCTTCCCTGGTGGCACAGTGGTTAAGAATCCGCCTGCCAATGCAGGGGACACGGGTTCGAGCCCTCGTCCAGGAAGATCCCATATGCGGCAGAGCAACTAAGCCCGTGTGCCACGACTGCTGAGCCTGCGCTCTAGAGGCCGCGAGCCACAACTACTGAGCCCACGTGCCACAACTACTGAGCCCACATGCCACAACTACTGAAGCCCGTGCACCTAGAGCCCGTGTTCCGCAACAAGAGAAGCCACCACAATGAGAAGCCCGTGCGCCACAGCAAAGAGTAGACCCTGCTAGCTGCAACTAGAGAAAGCCCACGCGCAGCAACGAAGACCCAATGCAGCCAAAAATAAATAAATAAATATATTTTAAAAACCCAAAAAACGAATACATAGGTAGTCTGAAATGGAGAAAATAGACTTTTGCTATAAAAATAGTTCACTTCAGTGACTTGTAAATGGGTAGTAAGGTATCTTAAAATTTTTGTTCATTATAACAAGTCAATTTCAAAACACTTATCATTTGCTATCAGATATATGATGCATTTTCAATTAAGGTAAATTAATGATTTGGCATTCTAGAAAAGTCTGTCATCATTTTACAACTCATCGAATTGGAGAAATGATAAAGTATTTCATTATTTACTTTATCCTTCATATAGAGGCATTTTTCTATGGCTCCTTCTTAAATTTAGTCATATAAAATATTTTATTATACTTCAATAAAAAATTTTACTTAAGATACATATATTTATTAAGTGCCAGCTAATTACCAGGTACTGTTCTAGGAGCTGATGATAGATCAGTGACAAAACCAAAGTCCCCTAGATGTCTCAGTGACATTATAAAGAACTTAGGTCCTGACCTTTTTCTGTCCTTTCATCCTCAGCATGACATCTGAGTGACCATAAAATGACCATTTTAATCTTTCTAAAAATCTTTTGAAGTAGTACACAACACATTTTAAAATGTTGAGGTGGAAAACTGAGAGTAGAGAGGTTTGAGGTAATAAACTCAAATAATCTTCACCCTCCGACAATAATTATTGAGTGTCTAAGATGTACAACAGTATTCTCTACAAAGAAGGCATAGTTTTATTCAAAAGGAATATGCACCTTAACTGGGTAAATGAAATGTACATGCATAAAAATGTGAATAGTACTTCAAGGTGAAATATAAATAGTATTTCTAATAGTTCAATGAACTGAGGATAGAAAGGAGACAGAACTCAGGTCTTTTGATAACTAATGTTTTAATCACAGACCAGGGGAGTCCCATAACAATGGATACATTAGCCTTGCTACATACCAAAAATGTTTCTTAAATACAAGTGAAGTCCCCATTAAAGTGATGCATCCTTTTAAATATTCATATACTTAAAATATAAATTCTGCATCATAAGAAGTATGTAAGGATCCTCTTTGACAAGACTAATTTTGAAAAGAATATATTTGGAAAGAGAAGTAACATGTTTAATATTAAAGTGGAAATACCAAAAAACAATACTATATTTAGTATTTCCTATACTTACTTTCTTAACTACTAATAATCTTTTCATGGTTGATAATGAACAGAGCTAGGTACTTTTCTCTTGGCTGCCAGCAAGAGAACTAAATCCCATGGATATTTACCCCAACATATTGCTATGGATCACTTAATAATGTAAAATGTGATTTTGAGAGTTATATGACAGCTAAGAATTTAGTGTCTAGACAATGCCTTTTCCTCTTATTTCCAAAGGTAAGTTTTAACAAAGGAATCCTGCAGATTCAGCTAACAAATAGATATGTCTAAATACCAAATATTTCAAACATTAAGGAATATTTAACACCTAAAATTGAATATACTTTCTGAAAGGAGTTGTTTTAAGACATATATAACTCTGAGTGTGGGCGGTGTTATTATGTGTCACTTAGATGTCTCCTTCAGGACGGAGGTCCTTATTTCTCCCAGTTGCTGGGAATGCTGGCAGCTGAAGTCCAACCAGAGCTGAATGTCCAAGGCCAGGCCCCCACCCAAGGAGCTATAGGTGTCCAATGACTGGTTGGTGTGCAGGGGTAAAGGCTCAGCTCTCTTTCCTCAGGTATGGAAGGGCCATCGCAGCTTGAGAACACTCAGTGGGATCACCTGGGGCCATTGTTTTGACTGATCACAATTCAACTCCTCCTGCAATCTTTGTTCCTTCATGTCCTCCATAGGTGTTGATACTGAGGACATTGCCTAATAAATTTACCGCAAGCATGTTTTCATCTTATGAGTCATCCTTAGGAAACCCTACAAAGATAATGAGTTTGGAATAATCCTTTCACTCCTTTCTGCCCATTACTCCCAGAGTCTACTCAGTGAATTAGTGATATTTGTAGCTAAATTTTTCAGAGTATTGCTAGTTATAAGTCAAAAAGGCCAATATTTTCTAAACAAAATATACTAAAATGTTCTTTTCCAAATTATAACTGACTTAGAAAAAAATCAATACAATTAGATGGCTGTCAAGAAGGGTGATAAAAGTTAAAATCAAAAGAAGATTGAAAAATGCATCTTGCAGGGATAACATAGCTAAAAATCAATGAAACCTATAGCATATATCAATAAATAAAGGCAAAAGAATAATCTGGTTAGCAGCACAAGGCATCATGATATCTTTGGGTAATAATAAGTTAAAAGTTCAAGAAAATTTAGGCTTTCTCTGTGATTTCCAATGTCAGCTTATACTTTGAATACATCTCGTCTTATAAAATATTTTTAAAACGGATTGCTTTCTTTAAAATCCCCTGAAGAAACATTGAAATTGCTATGATAAATTACCAAATATTCTCATTGATTTCATGAACATGTTTTACCACTCTAGGTAACATATATAGATATATGAGTTTAGTGCTCCCAGTCACATAATGTAATGCAGTTTTATTTACTACCACAAGTCATCAAAATTGATTTCTGTATATTATTGCCTCCAGTTTTTATTGATGGCTCTCCCCATATCTTCCTTAATCAGTTCGACAAGAATTCACACACTGGTACACAAAAATCCCATGTTATGCAATTAAACTGTACAACAGCAGTCAACACTTTTCAAATAGCAGAAGTATCAAAAATCACCAAATGTTCTGTATCTAGTCACAGAAGTTCTGTAAATTGTCAAATATCCATTCTAATATCTATAACCAAATTAGCTTTAGTTTTATAAGAACCTCTGCTCCTGGAATTACAAAATAGAATATTTATGTGTTTATATATTATGGAAGGGCCATAAAAAGAGTAGTTAGGTTTCTTCACTGCCATCTCATTCTGAATTACCTTCTTCCACACTCATCAGAAAGAAAAAGACAGAAAGAAACACATTTACAATCACAGAACAAAGCTCCCAAAGATCAATGCATGATTTAATGTGGAGACAAGACACAGTCCTAACCCCTCTCTCATACCACTGCCATTGCCCAAATTCCAAACCTCATTATTTCTTAAGTAGATTATTGCTACTTCCTCCCAGTCAGCTGCCCTGCCAGGCACACTTTCAATCAGTCCAAGTTAATCATCCTCAAGTGCAGCACTTACTGTGTCATACTGCTGATCAAAAATGTTTAATGGCTCCCTGTGGCCTCCAGTAAAATTTCCAAATTTCTAATTGGAAATAGAAAATAGAAAAACCCAAATGGAAAATAAACACTTGGGGATACTGATCCCCTCAGCCCTTGTCACCATAGGGTAGGGTGTAGGGCATCTAGAAAGGGCCTAGATCAGCTGCCTCCCATTGAGAGCAGCCTCTTTCAATGACCACAGTGGACCATATAAATATTGTCATTGTCGTTTGTGACACACTGCTTACAGACTCTACGTCTCCAGTTGTGCAGTACTGGCTTGAAAGACCCTTCAGGATCTCACTCAACTCCCACTTCAGTCATGGCTCCACTGGTTCCCCGGAGGCACTCCACATTCCCGCCAGACTCCTCTTCTCTAATCCTCCACTGTATTTCCCTGACTCTCTTCCCTCTGCTGAGAATTAGTGTGCTAGGCAGGGCTGCTGTATTAAAGTGGTATAGACTTAACAGAAATTTATTGTCTCACTATTCTGGAGACTAAAAGTCCAAAATCAAGGTGTTGGCAGGGTTGGTTCCTTCTGAGGGCTACAAGGGAAGGATCTGTTCCAGGTCCCTGTCCTTGACTTGTAGATGGCCCTCTTCTCCCTATGTCTCTTCACATCATCTTTCCTATGTGTGTCTGTTTCCAAATTACCCCTCTTTATAAAGACACTGGTCATATTGCCTTAAAGCCCACCCTAATGACCTCATTTTAACTTGATTATCTCAGTAAAGAGCCTATCTCCAAATAAGGCAACATTCTGAGGTACAGGGGATTAGGACTTAATATATGAAGTTGGAGGACAGGGCCACAATTCAACCCATAACAGCCCCTTATTTCCATTTTTCCATATTCACATCCTACTCATCCTTCCAGGGCCAATCAGAGGGTATCTTTTCCCATGATGCATCTTCCTAATCCTCCATCTGAAACTACATCCCATTCCCTGAGATGTGGGTACTGTGGCCACGGATTACCTGTCTGCACTACCTTCGAGGCCAGTAACTGTCTTGCTCACATTTGTTACTCACAACACCTAGCACAGTAAATTGTACACAATGAACACTAAGTGAGTATTTGTGAAATTAATAAATCACCATCCATGTTAGGAATGTCTTTGGTCACATAATAAACTGCGGGGGAAAAGGGGATGCCAAATATTCAGAAAGACCGTAAACCTCTAGACTTCAGGGTTTCTGACTGGCCGTACCTTTAATGATGAAATCATTATGGCCATACACAACTGCCATAAAGGATTTTTTATCTGCTCCAGTTTAGATACCCATATGTCTAGATAATAAGATGACCTTTGGAGATGATCCAGGTTGAAACCAACATGAACAAACAAGATAGTTGTATCATTCTAAAATAAAGTCTCTCTTTTTGGCATATCTAGGTATGGACTCAGTAGCAAATTTTCCACTCTTTCAGAACAGTACACATTTAGTTACACTCTGTTCCCAATAAATCAGCTTAACAGTGGCTATCACTCCATGGTCTACTGGCTATCATTTGTCTTGATAGATCTAAACTTCTGAATTTCCCATTATTGGCCCACAGGTCACTAGGCTGAATGGAGTATTTATCTACCATTAAAGGAGAATTTTCTCCTGATTCTATTTAACAAAAGGGAGCCTCATAATACAGAATACTTTCAAATTATCCTTATTAGCATCTATCTATACAGATACTACCCACTTCATCTGTATGCCATGAAACACTAGCTACGAAATATTTCTCTCAATTTCTTCCCAAAATATACACTACCTTTTCTATGAATCAAACTTGGAAATCAGAAGAGAGCCGTTCAGGAGAACACAGAGGGATGCAGCTCCCTGCCTGGAGGAAGAGTCAAAAGGCAGGGCAGAGATGATACCACTGACATGGGCCCAGTCAAGCCCCCCTTCCTCTGGAGACAAGAGGTGGACCCTGATGGACCTTGGATGCACCCAGGTAGTTCGTTCCCATCTGGTTCTGATGTATTCAGCAGCAGCTCAGAAAGCCTCCAAAATGTATAAGAAGCTGCTCCACTGAAAACTCTGTTCCATCTTAAATCTGGTGTGCGGGACAACTGCTTTGTGTAACTACAGGTCATGATCATGTCAGAAAGTTGGCAGGTGTAGGGCAGAGCTTCCTAAGGGGTTGCAGGAGAGTGGGAAAGACTGGACCAGTGACAGAGGTCAAATGATCAGGAAGCCTGCATGAGGGAAGAGCTGCGGGGCTCTGATTGCAGGGGGCCAGTCTCTACTGATAGTGCCCAGTTGTGTGAATATGTCACTGGATATACCGGTACTAATCCTAGCCAAACATTTTATTTTTTTAAATTTATTTTATTGAAGTATAATTGATTTACAGTTGTGTTAATTTCTAATGAACAACAAAATGATTCAGTTATACATATATATATACATTCTTTTTCATATTCTTTTCCATTATAGTTTATCACAGGATATTGAATATAGTTCCCCATGCTATACAGTAGGACCTTGTTGTTTATGCATTCTCTATATAATAGTTTGCATCTGTTAATCCCAAAATTCCCAATGCATCACTTCCCCACACCCCCTCCGCCTTGGCAACCACAAGTCTGTTCTCTATGTCTGTGAGTCTGTTTCTGTTTCATAGATAAGTTTATTTGTGTCAGATTTCAGATTTCACATATAAGTGATATCATATGGTATTTGTCTTTCTGTTTCTAACTTACTTCATTAGTATGATAATCTCTAGTTGCATCCATGTTGCTGCAAATGGCATTATTTCATTCCTTTTTAATGGCTGAGTAGTATTCCACTGTATATATGTACCACAACTTCTTTATCCATTCTTTACAGTTAAATGCTATCCTGAGTTGGACCAAGTCAGACATGCTAAGATTAATTCACAGACATGGCAGGTGTTACAACTACTCAAAATGCATTTGGAATTTATGCTACAACTATAGTCACACTTGTACGTCACTGTCTGTAACAACAAAATGCTGAAAACAAACAAGTCTGCATCAATAGTAGCTATATCTATAGAATGGAATACTATGTACATGTAAACAAGCATATGGAAGCTTTCTTTCTATGCACTAATGTGGAAAGATCTCTAAGAGATAATGCCAAGCTAAAACAAGCAAACAAACAAACAGAATAACCAAGTGGTAAAAGGGTATGCATATTATGCTATGTGCTATGTTTTTTGTAAAACCAGAAAAAAGGGGAGAAACCAAGAATATAGCTATGCATAAAGAAATTCAAGGTAGTATGAGAACTGGGCAATTTTTGGCCAGAGGCAGAAAAAACTTTTCCTTCTAGTTTTGATATTTATTGTAAATTTTTGATCCATCTAGATAAATTACCTAACAAAAATAAAAAATTTAAGTTAAATTGAAGAATTGAACAAATGCATTTGGGTATATAAATATACTCATTTTATTCTATAGAGTCCTACAGTTCAGAGATCGTTAAGCAAATTGATATATTTTAAACACATTTTCTTACCCCAAGAAATAAGTTAACCTAGGCACCAGAGTTTTAAAACCTAAATAGTATTATACCTTATCTCTTTGTTTTAATTCTTATGACCAGTCCTGTGTTCTGCAATTAATCCCCAATGCTTTATTTGAGAGACTAAAAGTGATTTATATGTCTCCCGTGGTCCCCTCTAGCTACTGCTAATGACTTGCTTATACAGTTTAATCATAGGTTAGTCTCAACTGATTATTTCAGTGCCCAACTAATGTTATCTTGTTCCCAGACTACCAATGTCCTCAGTTATTTGGAGAACTTTGAATAATTATTTTGCATTATTAATCATTTTATAAAGGCTTAGTAGTACAAACTATGTTCTTCTTTAATCATTAACTTTCATACATAACCTGAATCACTGTTTCATACTTATAATCCAATAATAAATGGCTAAGAATTTACTATGCATTTATCACCTAGAGAGACTGTCCCCTACAGGGGTACCTATACCTATAAGAAGAAATATATAAAATTTAAATCTTACAAGTATAGAAACCAAAAAGACAAGAGTGAAAGGGCATTTTTAAAAATTATTTATTTATTTATTTGGCTGCACCAGGTCTTACTTGTGGCATGCAGGATCTTCATTGCAGATGTGGGATCTTTCTAGTTGTGACATGCCGGATCTAGTTTCCTGACCAGGGATTGAACCCAGATCCCCTGCATTTGAATTGTGCAGTCTTAACCACTGTGCCACCAGGGAAGTCCCAAAAGGGCATGTTTTATGCAATGGCTTAGCACTTATCACTGAGTTCCCCTTTAAGTCTTTTCTTTAAAAAAGGTTATTGAAGTATAGCTGCTGTACAATATGTTACAGGTATACAATATAGCGATTCACAATTTTTAAAGGTTATACCTCATTTATAGTTATTATTAAAATATTGGCTATTTCTCCGTGTTGTACAATGTAGTCTTTCAGTCTTTTAAGTCACTTCCCATTTTTAAATTACAAAGCCCGTCACCTCATTCAAGCACTTCATCACCTCCTGCCTAGAGCATTGGGATAAAGTTTCTCTGGATTTCTTTTCTTACATCTCTCACCTCAGTACTGATGTTATTCCTCCACAAAAAAATAAAACAAACAAACAAAAAACACACTTAAAGGAACAATCTTATCTTTATTTTAAACTAGATTCCACAGAAACTTCTCTGTTTACATACGAAAACCCTCTACAAACCAACTCACTATATCCTGACTTCCCTATAGCCCTTCTCTCTTCCTCTCCTTCTCTTCTCCAATCTCGATTTCCATCTTGTCCCATTCTACATCCAACTTCTCCCTGGGTCCTCAGCTTTGGTTCATTTTGTTCCCTTGCTCTGGAATGCCATATGGACCTATCCAAATCAATGACTTAACAGAGCTGACATATGTGAGCCAAATCCAGCCAGCAGATAAATTTTGACAAAATATGCAAAGCATGTTTCCTCAGAAAATGTTTAATAGAAAGATCCCAATTCAAGGTTCTCTTCACAATTTGGGAGCTCTGATGACATTGGGTCTCTGTTCTATGAAGTTCATTATCCAGTGACTGGGGCTGAGAAGCCACCCCCCTTATACCTCACGTGTACTCTCTAGTTCTCAATGGTCCCTACCCTGGAAACCTTTTGAATTTTCTACCCCTTCCCCAAACCCTGGTGCCATCCCTCAAGGCTCATTTCAAATCTTCATTAATTATTTTGCCTTCCATTGATATAGTATTAGAAATAGTCACAATATTTAGAAAAATATATTCAACCTTATTTGTATCCAAAGAAATCAAACAGTTATGAGTTGCATTTTATCCACTTATTCTATTGGTAAGATTTGGAAAGCATTTCAGTTTTGGTTATAATGGAGAATCAACACTCCTGTATGCTCTAAGCAATGCTATAAATTGGTAGAAATATTCTGCTGGTATGTTTGCCAATATGTTTAAACATTTTTAAAAGAGATGTACCCTTTGATCCAATAAATATATTTCTAGAGATAGATTTTGAAATAATTGTTCAACAAATGACTAAGATGTATGAATAAGGATGGTCACAACATCCTTTTTAATAGCAAAGACTGGAAACAAAATAAATGCCCAATAAGAGGAGCTGGGTTAAATTATGACACATCAATACGATGGCCTACTCTATAACGAATAAAATATAGCAATATAGAAAGAGAATCATAATGTGTTGTGAAGACTGGTACACAAAACAGTGTATTTATGTGTCATAATTTAACCCAACTCCTCTTATTGGGCATTTATTTTGTGTCCAGTCCATGTGTGTGATGTGTATGCAGTGTGTATATACATATGTATGTGCCTCTGACTCAACAAGCACTTGTAAGCCAACTACTGAAGTTGTAGATACTTATTTTTCATAATGAAACTCTTTGTCAATCCCTTAAATTGTATATCTCCCTTGAATCCAAACATCATAATAATAAAGAAAAAAGCTAGATTGGAAACTATAAAGATTTTGGAGAAGGCCCTTGAGTTGCATTAACTTGAAGGATGTTTCAACCAGAAACTGTACACCTTAAATGATTACCATTATTACAGTTCACGTGTTCAAAGCTGTACTTGACCTGAATTTACCCTTAGGACCAAAGAAGGAAAGCTACCAATATAACAGAAGATTACACTTGAAGTGAATCATAAACTTAATTGTATTCCCTTCATTTTAAAACATAAAATGCCAGCATTTGTATTTAAATTCTGATTAGGAAAGAAAAATGAACCTCTCTATTTAGACTTTGGATTTATACCCATACCTAGGTATAAAAACTCCCCTACCCTGTCTTTCTTTGGAGGGAACATCTGACATGAATCAGTCAAAAGTCATTAAGTGATTGACATTGACATAACTTTGCCACAAGCAGCTACAGCAATTACCAGGGCTGGTTTGGGCACAGCTGAAACACCTTGATAAGGCAGCAGTGACAAACGACACATCACACAACCTGAATGGTTTCATCAGGGCAACACTAAATCAGCATGTATGTCTCCAACACTCTCATTCTGTCGATAATAGAATAATCAAACAGATAGGAAGAGGGTTTCCTCCAATTTCTGCTGACAGTTGGAACTGGAAATAAAGTGATACACGCCTGTGTTGTGTCTTTCAAATGTATTTTAGCCAAGATGATTTCAACTTAGTGTGCCATAAACCACTTCATATTTTTAACCAGTGTGCTTTATAGTTAATAAGCACCGGATAAGAGGAGACTGCATTTATTTGATGGCTCATTTCTTCAGGAACAGTGATGTTTGATACACTTAACAAAAAATCTAAATCCAAATCTAGCACATGAAATCAGGTCCATCTCAAGTTGATGAGAGCCACTCTATTTCAGAAGACTACAATAAAATATGGTCCCAAGATACAAATTTTGTTTCAGGGCTTCTGTGAAACTATAGTGGACATCATGGTATGACATTGTTTAAAGGCAATTTTTACCCCCTACCAAAATTGGTGTTTATGAAATAAAAGTGAAATCTTTCTTCCACGTTCAGCCTGATGAACTAAATCCTGACTGATTTATAGGTGACCACAATGCTTCATTACTTCCATTTCACACTGTGGTCTCTTGTCCAGGCTTCCCACCCCACGGCGCCAGACCATGCCCATACACCTCCTGTCCTGAAATTCATCTTCCCAGCAAACCCCATCCTCTTACCTTAAACACTGTATCTGCATTGGCAGAAGAAAAATTGAAAAGCAAGCAGACCAAAAATGCTTATGTGTAACGCTTTTGGGATTTGGCTTACTCCAGTATTGCTGAATCCAAGTTGTAGTCAAACTGCTCCTTTGTTTTGGGAAAAACAAAGTTCTCGTTCTCATAGAAGTTAAAAAGTGAAAAATCATACACGCATCACCTGGAAAAAGTCAGAAGAAGCTCTGACACATCTTCTTAGTCCTTCTCATCTTCTGCTTATAGAGAATATGGGGGAAAAGTTCCTCTCTTATCACCATAACCACCATGTTTGAATTTTTAAATATAAAAAAATGAGTGTATATTCAGTGAAAATTCACTTCACTTTGAGCTAGAATACTAGAAATGGGAGGTATGTGATATGGAAGGAACTTCGAGAGGTCATTAAGTCACTCCCTGGTCCAGGGACAAGGCAATATTAAACAGTCTGGGGGGGATATGAACTTGTCCTTTTTTAAAACCATTTCATGGATGCTTCATTCTGCTACTTCAAGCTGAAACATTAAAAGACCAGAAGCAATGTGGTTTGGGGAAATAACAATGGGCCACAACCTAGGCAAGAAATGACCTGGAATTCAAACTCTCCCACTCCCCTTGCATTTTCTCTTAGAGAACTGGACTCTCAAACCCTGCTATAATAATGGCCCACGAACATTGGACCTGCCTGCCCGCTGGATTGCAGGTTTCCCCACCTAACTGCACCCATACTCCTCACCGTCCCTGGTAGCTCTCCAGCCTACACTCTACATCTTGGAATTTGTTGTCTGTAAACCTTTTCTATATTTGATTTGCAAAAATACTTTCATATTTGCTAGGCATGGTACTATTTTAAAACCAAATGAATAAGTAACTACTGAAAGATCACTCATTTTCCCTAATACTTCTTTCTGGGAACAGAATACAAAAAAGTAGGGAAGATGTCTAATGGATTTACCTCATTGAAAACATCTTAGGGTCAACATTTTAGCAGAATCATGAGCCTATATGATGCATTTGTACTAAAATATATACATTAACTGACTTTAGTGTCTGATATATCATTTCACCAACTTCTATTGAGAAACTGTATGTATGTATACATATTATATATATATACATATATACCTATACATATATATGTATATATATATATTTGATTTTATATAATCTGATTTTATACGTATCAGACACTGAGGACGCTCTGTTCAGGAGAGGTCCAATTCAATTTTTATCTACAATCTTAATGCGCCATATAAAAAGAGGTAGATAACACAGGAAACCCTATACATTTTTTATAGGAAAAATTCAATTTTCACTCTCCTTATTTTACTTTTTCCCCCCATATCATCAAAAAAAAAATACTTTAATTTGTCTCTCAGTGAACTGACATGCTTGCTTAACTGAATAGCAGCTCTTCCGGCAGAGACCAGATAACTAACATCCATGGTAAAATCATTTCTGCTGTTACTTGGACTCATGAAAAAGCAGCCTCAGACACTACAGGCTCAATAGTTATATCCAAATATTAGCTGGAATATATTTGAAGTTTCTCTTAAGCTCTTATGTGGCTGCTAAAATGTGCTTGCACACCACCAGCTCCTTAGAAACAAAAACACCGAGAACTCACTTCTATGAGCTAAATGCATAAATAGTCTCTAACACTTTATCTTTTACATTGTTTGTTCCTTGTTCTTCCCTTCAAGATACATTTTTATTAGCTCCTTAAGGGCATTACTAAATTAATCGTAGGGTTAATTAAACTAATTAATTAAAGTACACTGGGGTGTGGGACACCTCAGTCCCACAAGGGTGTTTAGTGCCGTCTTGCTGGATCTCTTTATGGTGAGCTGTGGGTGAGCTGTTCATAGGTCAGTGCAGAGACCCCACGGGCAGGAAGAGCACGCACACAGCCAGGCCATCTTAAGGTGCACTCAACCTTTCCTCCCTCCCATTTGTCCATGACTAATTTTTGAGCACCACCAATGTACAAGGCAGCAGGCTGGAAAAGCTGATGAAGCACAGACCTGACTAAAAGGATAAGGGGATCTTGTAGTTGAGACCTGCACATTAATGGGGGGACAGCTCAGTTTGATAACGGCAACAATGAGACATGAGGGTAGGATGCTATAGGCCATCAGGTGTGTCGGGTAACACAGGAGAGGGAATGAACAAAGGCTGCTTAGGGGTGACACTTGAGCTGAGTCTGGGAAGGCCAAGTAGGAGACAGCCTAGCAAGGCAGAAGCAGCTCCCCGGAGAGGACAGAGCAAAGCAACTTTTCAAAAAAGTTTAGGTTGGTTGGTTATCACTGTGATCTAGGGTCAGAATGTGTAACATTGAGATATGAAGTTGAACAAAAGGCAGAGGTATTTCACGTTTATAGAACTGTGGACCTTATTCTTCAGGCTGGTGTTTGTCAAAGGGCAAGGCATTACTTGTATCACAAGTCCCAGGAGATGCCTTTGAGGGGAAAAAAACCCCAAAAAACCTTCTGTGCCTGTTTGGTCAACAGTGTCTACTAAGTAGGGAGTTGAGAGGTCCTGCAGAAAAGATAATCATTTGATTATGTTTCACCCAGCTCGTCAAACACATGATTGCAGAACCCCCCTCCTTAAATAGAAAGCAAATTACAACAGGCTGAGCTAGCTGTTCACAGAACACACTTTGACAAATGATGCCACAGTCAATGAGAACTGACGGAAAGATTTTAACCCGAGGGCTTTAAGGCACCTCTTATTTTGCCAACAGCGTAAAAATGAATGGGAATGGAGCAATACCACAGGTAAGGAGGCCAGGCAAAAGGCTTTGCTCTTTAAAATCAGAGAATGAGATGGAATGGTTTCAAAACCCTTCCATTGTTACCCTCCATAAAAGTACAAAAAATAACATCATTTACAAATTTATTTGATAATCATTAGAAACAATTGCTACAAATAAATAATAAACATTTTGATCTTTTAAGTGCCTTTAGTCCTTTTAAAGGGCTCCTGTATGTTGAGCTAGTCTACTAATGAAGCAGAGATTGTAAAACCATTACTGAAATACAGTACTTTCAAGCATTTATTACATTTGGGGATGCATCCTTAAAAAGCACAATGTACTTAAAATATTAATGTTGAATTACCTTTCATAGTGATTATTATCACTGTTCTTTCATTTTAGCTGTCCCAGACTATTATGTAACATTACATCCTGCTGGAAAATGTCATCATCACTCTCAGACATAATTTTTATGGCCTTTCAATCAATTATTTAGGACTTAAATCATAGTTATACCTCCCAGCAGTATACATTCATCAGTGTCACACGATTAATATTTTTGAACACAATTTTTAAAGTATTCAGTCACTCTCTCTCATTTAGGTAATAATTTAAATACTTTTAAAATTAATGTTATGCAACAACTTGCCTCAAACTATCTAAAAACATGGCAGCCATATCATCACCTTTTTTCGGAGTCCCACAAGGGTGTTTAGGCGAACACTGAATTCTGTGCCCTTTTAAGAGGCTTCCCAGAGTCAATAATCAGGGTGGAAACCTAAGAGGAGTGGCTCTACTGGGTGTCACTCTGTTACATTACAAAGCTTTATTATTGGCAAGCAAACCAACTAGGAGCTAGTAAGGCCAGGTTTAATGGCTGTAAAAGTATACATCCCAAAGGAAGACTTAACTGCGCCCAAGTCCTTAATGGATCACCTGTTGGTTACACTTCCAATTTAGTCTCATTGTGTGAACTCTAAGAGAGTGTTCAAACTACTGAAGCTGAGAGCAACAAATCAGGTAACCACAGCCTTTCCTCCTGGAAATTAAAAACAGCCTACCAGGCAAACACGCTAAATACTTCAGAGTAGGTAGGCATCTTTTGCTAATTGTGAATTAACATCTGTATCAGCCTCTAAATAAACTAATCAATACATGCTCTTTTTTTCCTGCTTTCTTTTTCTTTCTTTCTCTCTCTCTCTTTCTCTTTTTCTTTCTTTTCCCCTTAGGGCTCTCAATCCTACCTAAAAGTGAACAGCTTGGGATACTTGACACCACAGCTCTTTCTCTTGCAAAAATGTTAACCTTGAGTTTCAAGGACCCCTTGTTTGTTCTCCCTTCCTTGGATCTCAGGGAATACCCTCCCAACTCCTCTCCACCTCATAGGCCTCAGCTTCACCATCACTTCCTCAAGGAAACTCTACATAAACTCTGGGCTCTTGCCACCCCCGGCCCACGTGTGCAGAGCACTCTGCCCTCCTGTTCTGTAGCATGCTCACTCTTAGAATCATTTAAATGGCTATTTTCAATGATTTGTTGAAATGTCTATCTTCACTGTGCACGGTGCACAGAGGTACGGGGTGAAACATTTGCTAGTTGACTGACTGCTTGCTTACAACTTCTCATATTCTCTCTCTTGATTTTCCACACCGCATAGATATTGAACTGGAGAGAGCTGCTGATAATTCTAGAATCAGAGATTCTAGAAAAGATTTTGAAGTGCAAGAGATTTAAAAAATGAAAAAACAGAATTTTATACAACTCTTTTAATTGATTGAGTTCTGACTCCAAAATAGCTGAGTTTTCACTGATACCAAGATATGTGGTCCAGGAGTCCTTGTATAACTTAATCCATCTATGTGACTAGGTAGCAATGCTCAGAAAATGATCAGAATCAAAATTCTACAATAAAGCAAGTCCAGAACTTCAAGCAAAAGGACAAAACTCACCCTTCATATAATCAGGCATTGGCACTACATATTGAAGATTTTCCCAGACGGTGGATTTTTTTTCCTCTTCCATTTAGGTCACCTAGAATTGTCTGGGCTTCAACACTAAGAATTAGAGGTATTCTAACAATAATTTTACATAACATGGCTTTTGGAAAAAAATTCTACATTTTCTTTATCTATACCTGGCATATATTTCAATAATTCTTAAGGAGATAAGAAGTGTTTATCTGTAGCTACACAAGTAGCTTTTTTTAAAGTTGTTCTTAGGTTATACACTAAAATAGACATGAAATTCTGACGAAAAATGACTTATGCTTGCTGTATCCACAGGAAAAAAGCCAAGAGGTGGAGGGGAATTGAGTGTATGTAAACTGTTTACATGTTTTTTTCAAGTATAGCACTACTCCAAAAAAGCTATTTTAACCATTATGACTACATCCTTCCATATTTCTAATGTCTTTGAAAGGAAGTTACATTATTATAGGTTATTAAAAGACATGACTATGAATAATTTAAGTCACATTTCCACAGTTAAATTTACAGAGTTAAAGGTTAGCAGACAGTATAAACCCACAATGTACTGGAACTTTCTGGTGGGTCAGAATCATTTTTCCCTAAAAATGGTTTACAATATGTCTGTTGTTGGTAGTGAATATTCCTTCAACATAATGCCAATCTAATTCAGATATGCTGAGTTTAGTGGGAGAAAACTATCAATAATTAGTTTCTGGTTTATAAATGAAAATAAAAACACATCAAAAGAATAGAAGATATTGAGTTTTTCATGAATCAAAATCTATTTCAGCGACTTCTCTGGTAGTGCAGTGGTTAAGAATCCGCCTGCCAATGCAGGGGACACGGGTTTGAGTCCTGGTCCAGGAAGATCCCACATGCTGTGGAGTAACTAAGCCCGTGCACCACAATTACTGAGCCTGCACTCCAGAGCCTGTGAGCCACAACTACTGAGCCCGCGTGCCACAGCTACTGAAGCCTGCGTGCCTAGAGCCCGTGCTCCGCAACAAGAGAAGCCACTGCAATGAGAAGCCCGCTCACTGCAACGAAGAGTAGCCTCTGCTCGCCACAACTAGAGAAAGCCTGTGTGCAGCAATGAAGATCCAACACAGACAAAAATAAACAAAATAAAATAACTTAATTAAAATAAAAACTATTAAATTAAAAAATATAAAAGAGATGCTGAATCCCAGGCACTTTTTATAGGCCTGAAGCTAGGTTGATGCAGATTTTTCACAGCATGACCTTTCGAAAATAAAAATATAGGTTACATACCTGAAAAATCACACAAGGTGATTCTTACATACTCTAGAGTTTGAGAATTGCTCTCCACATTATTTTATTATTTCAAATATTTTTTATTTAGAATAAGTTAAATTAAATAGACATTTCCCAAAATACTTGTCATTTTGGAGTGTTAGCCAAATAACTTTTATTTGCTAAATGGTTTACAAACATTTCAAGCAATCAAAAAAACAGCCATATAAATAATACTATATTCCAATATTATATGTAGGAAAAACTAATGCTCAGAGAGAGCCACTTCTGTAGAAAGTGGAAAAGAGGGAACTGAAACTTTGCTTTCAGGACCTGAGTGCATTTTTATCCATACATCTAGCACAATCTTTGCCATTAATGAACCGTTCTACTTAACGGAAAGATGAAGTGACTTGCCAAATTCCACACAAATTCCTCATAGCACAGCAGACACTAGACCATGTTACCTAACCCTGATGCTAGTGTTTGGGTTTTCACCACTTGAAAAGAAGAGGGTACAGTACAATTTTATGACCAAAGAAACTGTTATCATTGCATCTGAATTCTAAGAATGACTTGGTTTAACTTTTAAAGCCCAATAGTATTTAGAGACAGGTCTATTTCAGAGTGAGACATATATAATCAGACAGAGAAGAGGTCAGTAGAGAGGCTAAAACACAAAAATTAAGTCCCTCTGTTTAACAGGGTTTTATCAATCTATCTCAGTGTCTATCATTTTTTTTTTTTTTTTAATTTAGTGGGAAGAAAATCACTTCATATATGGACATTCAGTTGGCAAAGAGTTTGGAAATTCTTCTGCCCGAGGTGCCATGCTAGGAACTTACATGGGATTCCAATTCAAAGCAAAGATCCTAGTGCAAATGAATGATGAGATCTTGTGAGTCAAACAGCTCCATGTTATAACCTGTACTGCTTTATGAAACTCATGAGGAAAAGCATTGTTATAAGTCTCAGGAGCCTTTTCATGTACTTGCTTTCTATTCTGTATTCTCAGTCTCTGAGTTTTTCAAAGACAGAGGGTTTTTTTGTAACCAGTCCCTGGGGTAGAGTATTTTCTTAGTAAATTTTGTCAAAGGCCTAGACAGATGAGTTCCTACCTAAGGTTGTCCTTCTAGTACAATGATTCTTAGCTGGGGATGTATATTAGAATCACCTGGTTAACATTAAAAATAGTGATACTTTCACCTGATTCCACCAGAATTCTAATTAACTCTATTTGATTAATAAGGACATGTGCCTAGGATTGTTTTTTTGGTTTTTTGCTTGTCTGTTTGTTTATTTTTAATCTTCATTTGGTTCTATTTCTTGATTATCCTGGTGTCACTTTAGGAGATATTCCTATAAGGACATCAAATTCAAGATATTACAAGACACAGCAAATAGGGAACTACTGCTAGGAGACATACCCCTGGTGGTAAATATACTCAAAGTGACATTTTAATTTAAAATATAACTTCCATATAAGATGTGGAAGTATTTTAATATCTTTCTTTCTCTCCTCCTGCTCTTCTCCTTCTCCACCATGAGGTACCATTAGCTTTCAGTGAGAACTTACTAGCTTGGGTGACTACTAGGTATAAAGACAAATGCCATGGGTAGTTGTTGATACTTAAGTATTTATGAATGACCGAGGATTCTAAAAGGAATGAGGAAAGGGAACATATATTAAATTCAAAAGAACTGAGCATAAGCCTGGGGCCTAAGAGCAGATACAGAGCTGGATGGATGACTTTTGCCTCGCATACATGATGTCAGACCGATAAGGATATACAGGGATGGCTTTCTGAATAGCTTTGGGGATTGGCAGTAACCCAATTTTGTTACAGCAAAGCAAATTTCAAGATTACAACTAAGCATAGCCACTATCCATATGTCTCATTCTCACTGAAAAATGTCTAGCCCAGACACGAAAGGACACTGGGGTTGCCTGAAACACATAGTGTCCCTCACTCTATTCCTCCATGCAAGTCTATCCTAAAGCAATTGAAAAGAACAAAATAATGCCATCTGCAGAAACATGAATGGACCTAGAGATTGTCATAATCAGTGAAGTAAGTCAGACAAAGAAAGACAAATATCATATGATATTGCTTATAGGTGGAATCATTAAAGAAAGGGTACAAATGAAATTATTTACAAAACAGAGTCACAGATGTAGAAAACAAACTCATGGTTACCAGGGGGTTAGGTGGGGGAGGGATAAACTGGGAGAATGGGATTGATATATACACACTACTATATATAAAATAGATAACTAATAAGAACCTATTGTATAGCAAAGGGAACTCGACTCAATACTCTGTAATGGCCTAGATGGGAAGAGAATCTAAAAGAGTGCATATAGGAATATGTATAACCGAGTCACTTTGCTGTACACCTGAAACCAACACAACATTGTAAATCAACTAGACTCCAATCAAAAATTTTAAAAAACCTAGAAAAAGAAATAAAGCATTACCAGACATACTCCTCCATGACCAATCTGTGACAGAGGTCCACGTGATAGTCCTTTCTAAGAGAATCAATCTATTGTAATGATTTCCAACCCCTGCCCCATAAATCCTTGACCAGCACATTCTTCTGCCCCTCTCAAAATTTGCTTACTAAAAATTTGGCACAATTTCTCCTACAGATACCATTAAACCTGGGCCCGTTTCTCTCTCAGTAGTTGAGAAAAATGACTTTCTTTCACCCAGCCTTCCCTGGAGCCTTGTAGCAAGACTCCTTTGGGTAAGTTATATAACCTTGGTATGTCCCATTTTCCTCAGTTGCAAATGGAGCTGATAAAAGGAAAAGTTAGTTAACATAGCACATTACAGTTACAAAACCTTTGTCATGTGCTTTAGCTCATATTATCTTCAACCACTTTTTTTTTCATGTGGGCATTTTTGTTTGCCCACATTGAAGATACGTTTATTAATTCTCAGAGAAGTCCAGTAAATTTTTTAGCTAGTATGCTGTAGAATCAAGATCAAATCATAGTCTTTTCATTGCAGATACAGTGCTCTATTTCTACAACTGTAATACAACCCTTGCTCACATAGGAGAAAGGAAGATGCTTTCTATTTTCACTCATCTCAGGTGGGTCAAGAGCTATGTCATAGAACCTAACAGACTGCTGCCAGTACTTCATTTTAAAGAAAAGATAATAAATAGAAGTAGCACCTGCCAAGTTCCCTCTAGAGATCCCAATGTAAACAAGGTGATTTCCTAGTAGACTGTTTTTAATGAGTTCAAAGAGTTTTGCAAAATAGTCAGATTTACATTCTTCATTAGCATCTCTCACACCAAGTCCAGATCTAGAGACAGCTTTAAGAGGAGCAGAAGAATGTCCCAGAGGTGAATCCTAAGATGTAAATTGTCGGCAAAGACTACAAAATGTGAACAGATTGAATAAACAGATTGACTCTCAAGGACAAAGCTTGAATTTATATATCCTTCCAGATTCATAGGACTATGGTTTTATAAAACTAAGTTAACTAAGTCTTAATTTTCTGCAAGTATTTTCATGTCATATCTTACTCATTTAGAGGGGATAAAAAGATTTTTAACACTTTAATCACTGCCGTGGAACGAGAAGTACCATAAACATGTTAATCCATGATTTACTGGCCTTTGCCAAGGACTTAAATTTCTAAATACCTACCTCAACAGACCCTTAAAACGTACATATGGAAGCAAGTCAGGGATTGAAAAATAACTCTGACAGCATGGTGAATTGGCTTATAAGTAATTTAAAAGCTCAATTTTGCTTCCTAAATTGTCTTGGAAATGAGAATTTTTAACTCAGTGCATTTGAAAATGTTTGATTTCATATTTTCTTTTCAGCTTAGGAAACTTTATTGAGCATAATAAAAATAGGTATAATACTTTGTATTCAAGAGGGAAAATTATTATTTTTTCATATTTTTGTCCTTTGAATTACAGAAGTAATGCCATGATGCCTAAAGGGAGCCAGAGAGACCTGTTAGAGTTTCTAATGTACAATGAATGGCTCCTCCTGCTCCTATTCCAGTATAACCTCACACCCTCAATATTAATCTGTACTGTTAATCATATATATATATACATATATACACACACACACACATATATATGTGTATACACACCACACACACACATATCCTTTCTTGCTTGCAATATTGATCTGAAGTTAAAAAAGAAAAGATGTTCATTCTAAGATACTTCCCAAGACAGTAGAGGAAGACACAGGCAATGAAAGAGGTAATGAAGTCAACCGTCTAAAGGAATTCTGGCTTTGTTACTTCACAGATTAGAGATCATAGCCAAATTACTTAATATCTCTGTCCCTCAATTAACTCATTGATAAAATAAGGTTACATTTGTGTTAGAATTTTAAAAGATATTATATATAACACATTGTCAGTAGAGCTTAGAGCATTATAAGAACTCAATAAAGACTGGATGTGCATAGTTATTATTATTGACCAACATTGCTACTTTTAAAAAATACTCTAGCAATTGAGAGAATTATAGGTTAATAATGTGATTACTAAGTGACTCAATTCAGATCATAGATAATCAGGATAACCAAGTCTCCCAGTTTACTGGGAGCTAAGGAACTAAGTTCCTGAGACTCAGGACTTTCAATGCTAAAACTGTTGGTGCTAGAATTCCCAGACAAACCAGGAGTTGGACCCTATGTAAAATAGGAAAAAGGTAGCAGGGTGGAGGGAAGCACAGGAGATAAAAATCATTTAGTCGCTGTTGTCTTTCAACCATTATTAACATGGTCTGAACTAGAAATAACATCACCATCAGCTTCCTCTCTAGCCCCCAAGAGCAATCACTCTTATTAAGCCAGACGTTTCCTGAAGAGACTGTTGCCTTCAAGACTTAAAACTGCTTCAACTTCAGGTTTTTAGTTGTTTTGTGCTTACTATTCTAGAACGTAAATAATGTATAAATACTACTGAATAGTTTTTCTTAAGTAAGTAGGGAATTTCAGGAGAGAAATGGAAACTTTAACCAAGGAGCAAATGGGAATTCCAAAAATGAAAAAAAGCTACTGGAAAGGAAAACTTAACTATGAGCTTAAGAGCAGATTGGAGATGGTAGAAGAAAATCAGTGAATGTAAAGACAGATCGACAAAAAGAATTCAACCTCTAAAATGAGATACTAAAGACTGAAATAAAATAAACAGAAATTCAGGAAACTGTGGGACAACATGAAATAAAATAAAAAACCCTTAGCAAAACTAATCAAGAAAAAAGAAAGAAAATACAAATTATCAATATGAGGAATGGACGAGAATACAAACATTATTACAAGGCCTACAGTAATAAGGGAAGAAATGCTCCTCTCTTTACATTGTTCTCATTGGAATACCCATACATCTACAATAAAGGTACTTCTTAATTTGGTAATCATTTATTTTGACTATAAAAATCAATAATAGCTGCATATATCTTTCAAAATTATTTATGACTTCTTTGTCTTAATTTACTTGCTAACCCTTATACATTAAATGAGTAAGTTTCTTTTTTATATACTCCTTTCACAATTATTTCATAATTAGCTGAAATAATTTTAACCAATTAACCTGCTAATTTTGGGAAGGCTCTAAACTATTTTATATGGCTCTACCGTTTCATATAATTCCACTTTCCTCATGGCTCCTTAGCCAGTTTTCTTAACAAAAAACCAACAAGGTCTGGGATACTTTAAAATTCTGTTTCTTACTGCCCATCTCCCTAGTATAAATTATGAAGATGGATATCACTACTAGCAGCATTTTTATTTCTTAGAAGAATTAGATGCATTTGCATTCAAAATAATTCAAATTCCACATACATTCAACTTCATAGATATACTTATATACTTTGTAAGGTAAAATTATCAAATAAAGCATTCTATAACATAAATGTAATTCTCATACTAGAAAGCTAGCATATAACATCTGCATGGAATCTTTGCCATTAAAAGAAAACTGACTAAACTCATTTAAGAAAGCAAGTTCCCTTTATGTTATTACATAAAGGGAAGGCTTACAGGTTTAACATAACATTTTCAGGTTCCACTTGTGCAAGGTGTTTGCAAAAATACTACTGACTTCACTAGCTGCCAGTGTGTCATTCCCCCTCCAAATTTTGTTGATTTGTTAGTATACACATAGATTTTCAAAGTAGGTTTCCTGTTCTTTCCCTTGTGCATAATTCCCTTGATACAGAATTTCCACACCCATGGCTGTAAAAAACGTTTAAACAGAGAAAATTTTGGTATGTTTGAAACTGGGATCCATCATTCACTGACATTCCACCAAGAGGCTATATTTAAACCTTTACGTGTCTTACCCTATCAGAGGAGCAGTTTGGCATTTGGTATTTGGAGACAGCTATAAAGCTGCACCATCTGTACCACTCTGTTTCAAGAGTGGCATCAGTTTTTATCCTTGTTAGATCCTGCAGGAATACTCTGCTAAAACTTAGCACATACATGACTCAGTTATAATTCAGTAATCTAACTGTGGCCAAGGGTATACATGGCAGACAGAAGCACTTGTGTTCATATACTTGGTAAAACAGACAACTGTTGCCTGATATTCAATCACAGAGGCATGAAGTTTCTGAGTCACATTGGCTGATAAAATATCTGGTTATGGTGGTGTCTCAAAATTTACTTGGGCAGTTTGCCTCTAAGGAAATATTCCAGACTCGATCTGACAATAAAAACATTTTTGTTCATTGATGAATTTCATTTGGGAAGGCAAAATGTAAGGTTACCTATCACATTTGCTATGTATAGAAATTAGAGGTCCAAATATAGTTTATAGATTGACTTCTTTTCCTTTAAAAATAAATTTAAAGAAAAATATTTCTTGGGACTTCCCTGGTGGCACAGTGGTTGAGAATCCGCCTGCCAATTCAGGGGACACAGTTTCAAGCCCTGGTCCGGGAAGATCCCACATGCTGCGGAGCAACTAAGTCCATGCGCCACAACAACTGAGACTGCGCGCTAGAGCACGCAAGCCACAACTACTGGAGCCCACGTGCCACAACTACTGAAGCCCGCAAGCCTAGAGCCCGTGCTCCGCAACAAGAGAAGCCACCACAATGAGAAGCCCGTGCACAGAAACGACGAGTGGCCCTGACTCGCCACAACTAGAGAAAGCCTGTGTGCAGCAATGAAGACCCAATGCAGCCAAACATAAATAAATAAATATATTTCTTTAACAATAATTACTAAAGTGGGATCTTAAAAAAAATGATACAAATGAAGTTACTTTCAAAATAGAAATAGACTCATAGACATAGAAAACAAATGTATGGTTACCAAAGGGGAGTGGGGAGAGGGATAAATTAGGACTTTGGGATTAAAATATACATACTACTATATATAAAATAGATAAGCAACAAGTACCTACTGTATAGCATGGGGAACTATACTCAATATCTTGTTATAAAATATAATGGAAGAGAATGTAAAAAAAGAATATATATATGTATCTGAATCACTTTGCTGTATATCTGAAACTAACACACATTGTAAATCAACTATATTTCAATAAGAATTTTAAAAAAATAAAAAATAAAAATAATTACTAAAGTTAAAAAAAAAGCACTTGGTGGGTCAGAGCATTATATAAGACTAGAGAACTATAAGTAGGAAAGAAAATAGTGCATCTGAGAAAAAACATAAAGCGGGGGAGGGTCTACAAATAAATGAAAAAAGAATGATACCAACTGATCTTTACCCTTTGAACATATAAAAATAATAAATAAGCTGAAACAGCATGTGAAATTCAAATTTTTCATTGGTAAGCCACTCTTTCATGGCTGTGACAGCTGTTAAACAGTGGAATGGGTGACCAGGTAAAACAGATTTTCATTCTCTAGATGGGTAGACGTGAGACGTTGCATGAAGAGAAAAACCATCTCTCAATGGCCTATCCAAATTTAAAAGGCCTTAGCTTTGAGAATTCCTTTGAGATAAAATTATAAGTAACTAAAACTATTTTTATTACTTGACTTTTTTTTTTTATTTTAAAATTTGTTTATTTATTTTTGGCTGTGTTGGGTCTTCGTTTCTGTGCGAGGGCTTTCTCTAGTTGCGGCGAGTGGGGGCCACTCTTCATCACGGTGCACGGGCCTCTCACTAGCACGGCCTCTCTTGTTGCGGAGCACAGGCTCCAAACGCGCAGGCTCAGTAATTGTGGCTCACGGGCCTAGTTGCTCCGCGGCATGTGGGATCTTCTCAGACCAGGGCACGAACCCGTGTCCCCTGCACTGGCAGGCGGATTCTTGACCACTGAGCCACCAGGGAAGCCCTACTTGACAACTTTTGATGCTCTAAAGGTTCCTAGAGGAGTTTGGATAGCCCAAGTTTGAAAAGAATTGAACTTGGGGTTTGGCGTTAAAATCTACTTAATATTACTTGACAGTAAAGTTTAACTTCCTTAACCTCCTCCAGTCTTTTTCCACACCAAAAAAAAAAGTATATATATATTAGTCATGTATAATATCTATTATAACATATGTATTGTACATATAAGACCATATACATCATAGAATTGAGAACATTAAATTTAAAATCCACATAAAATAATTGGCACAATCCCTGTGTTATTATTAAGAAGATAAAAACATGCATGTGAAATGGCATGAAGAGCTGCCAGAAACCAAAATTCATTCGTATACTGGTTAGTTTTAGAGTTCAGTTATCTTTCTGGTGTTATTTACTCTTCATGGTGACATAACGTGTAAACTTGTTTAGAGAAGAATACAACTGCACATGCAATTTCTTTTAATTTACTTTAGAAGATTTCTTCTAGAAGCCTAATACATTCTAGGATGCGACAGACACAGAACAGACAGAGTCGCATATGATATTGATAACTAAGGATACTTTCAGAGAAGCCAGTGGTGCCCAGGAATTGAGGAATTGAGGTTAGCAAACCACTGACCTCATTCATCATATTCCGACAACTGCCTAAACAAAGTGTCTGCTTCTCTCTCTAAAAGCCTCTGCTTTATGTGTAAATGTGCCAGGTGCATGGACACGATTTCTAGACATCAGTATGTCTTCTTGAATCAGTATTCCAGAATTTCCCCCTAAGTACTTGAATATTATGAGTTGCATATAAAGAAACATGAATGTTATATTTTTAAAACTAGGCTATTCTAACCCAAATTTAAATAACTTAACAACTCTAAGTAAAATCATTCCCTCTGGCAGATGTATTTTTATATGGAGTTAAATAAGTATTCTCGTGCATACACAAAACGTGATATTCAAAGTCTTAGCAAATATCTCCTTAAACAAACAAAAATATCCATATTGTTGAACATTTATTTATTGCCAACATACTGGACTCAGACATAGGATGAAAAACCCTCTTCTTTGGAAAAAGAGGGTTTAAGTGCTTAAAGGGGGAAGGGCGATCAACCAGTCCTAGAAGTTTAAACCCAGTTTCTCCTATAGAAATTGATGGAGGCAATAAAGGATCCATCTTTTCTCTATGAAGTTCTCTCAAGGATAGAAGGAGAGAGAGTTGCAAACTCAAAAGCCACTGGTCCTCCTTCTACTCTAGAGAAATCAAATTCTCCACAAGTGTGTTAATAAACATCACTGTAATGACCTAGATGGGTGGGATGGGGGGGTGGGAGGGAGGTCCAAGAGGGAGAGGCTATAGGTACACATATAGCTGATTCACTTCAGTGTACAGCAGAAACTAACACAACATTGTAAAGCAATTTGACTACAATAAAAAAATTAATTAATTAATTAACATACCCTAATATATTGGCTGAGTTTAGGGGCAGGCTCTTGTTCTGTTATTTGAGTTCAGTAATGATTGCAAAGTTATGATGCATGCTGGCAGGGGGCAGAGGGCAGGCGACAGGGAAAGAGGTGAGATAAATCTGTTGTGGAGACTAGCCTGGGATCATTGTCGAGCTCCATGCATTAATATGACATTGTACACACTGCTATATTTAAAACAGATAACCAAAAAGGACCTACTGTGTAGCACAGGAAACTCTGCTCAATACTCTGTAATAACCTAAAACGGAAAAGAATTTGAGAAAGAATAGATACCTGTATATGTATAACTGAATCACTTTGCTGTACACCTGAAACTAACACAACATTGTTAATCAACTATACTCCAATATAAAACAAAAACAAGCAAAAAAAAAAAACCTCATGACATTGTAAAAGAGATCAACCCAACGTTGAAACCTTGCAAAGAAATTCACCACTATTCAATAAGCATGGATTAGAACCAAGACAGGAAAATATATTACGGTGTTTCTATAAAGTCTTTCAATTAGACAAACAGGAAGAGGTGAGACGTATTTTTAATTTGTTTCTTGTGAAGTTATTAGAAAAAGTCAACTCTAACAGATTTAAAATGTCTGAGATCAATTAGGACTTCTACATTGTTTTCCTTTTCTTAAACTGGAGTTTTAATGGTGGTTATGGGCGTTATCTTGTTTTTCCTCCGTTAAGTTTAAATTTATCATTTAGCCCAGTAACTCTCGACCTGCCTGCACAATGCAGTCACCTGGAGGGGCGTTTAGAGGATGCCGATGTCCACGCTCCATGCCGAGGGATTCTGATTTAATTGGTCTTGAATATAGTACGGCCATTGGCGTCTGTTAATGGCTCCCCAGGAGATTCTAACGTGCCAGGTTTGAGAACCATTGATTTAGCCCTTAGTTTGCAGGACTGTGAAGTGATGTGTCTGCCTGAACAGGTGGAGCGAGGTACCACTCAGAGAAACTGGAGACCCAGGCTCCCTCCTTGCTTCCATATGCAATACCTGATTTGGATGGCATCCCTTTGCGAAGGAGCTGTGTGTCTGTGGTTGTACGAATTACATTAAAGGAATTCTGAATTAGGGTCTGAAAGAGTCATTTGCCTCTTTCTGGTGGCTTAACCTGTGTAGTATAAGTTAGAAGGAATTTGCAGCCAGAATTTACACGCTGTGAAGAAAGCCAGTTTGTAGCAAAGGAGAAAAGTGACATTTGAGTCCCTAGTTGTGGTTGTCTCCAAGGCCTACCTACACCACTCAACTTCCTGAAGCTTAGCTGTTTCTTGAAACAGACCAGCTCCTTTTCTTTTCAATAAATTCTGTTTTCGTTTAAAGAAAAAGATTCCACAGAGCAAAATTTTCAGAACCTGCAAAGCATGTCTCTTTATTTCCTAAAATAACTCAATGAAAAAAGAATTAAGGCAACACTACTGATAGTTTTTTTTTTTTAATTAATTAATTTATTTTTATATTTATGGCTGTGTTGGGTCTTCGTTTCTGTGCCAGGGCTTTCTCCAGTTGCGGCAAGTGAGGGCCACTCTTCATCGCGGTGCGCGGGCTTCTCACTGTCGCGCCCTCTCTTGTTGCGGAGCACAGGCTCCAGACGCACAGGCTCAGCAATTGTGGCTCACGGGCCTAGTCGCTCCGCGGCATGTGGGATCTTTCCAGACCAGGGCTCGAACCCGTGTCCCCTGCATTGGCAAGCAGATTCTCAACCACTGCACCACCTGGGAAGCCCACTACTGATAGTTTTTAAAACATGCAGGTGTTTTCAGTTTTTTAAAAAAATAAAACAGAATACTTTTCTGCATTTTCAGTATCTTATCTGAATGTCCTGGAGCCATATTTAACCAAAAAGAAACATGCAGCCTTCACTTAAAGGTGGTTCCTGAGTGACCTTCCCTGAGTGTGCACATGCATATTTAAATGGAGGGACTGAGGAAACCTCTAGTATTTGTGAACTTCTTTGGTTTTTCACATAAACTTAACACTTCTCTATGAATGCACATTTTCAAGGAAGTCCTAAAGCAGAAACATCTGCTAACCTGCAATTATGAGTGCTGACAGTATATCATCTGAGTACACAGAAGCAGGTTCAAAAAATGTGATTTGGTGGGAAATGATGACAGACCTAAGAACAGAGTGTAATCATCCAAAGGTACACTCATGCATCTTTAATGTATTCAGGTATTTGGACTGAACTTAAGATACTAAAGATGCCTATTAACCCTAGGCAATTATTGAATTGACTAGGAACGTTTAAAAAAAAAAACACGCATATGTGGCCTTTTATCTGAGTAGTCAGTGGCTACTGATAGCCTTGGAAAATGGATTTGATCAAAGACTTCTGCTTCCAAAAATTATGGTCAGAATTTTGCTATGTATATATATAGCACTTGACATTATTTTTTTCCTACCAGAAAACTGAATTCCTTCTATGTTTTTTATCTGTCTTCCCAGTGTGTCAAAAGTGTGTGTGTGTGTATTCACAGCTCTAAGGACTTTTTTCATTTTTTTTCATTTCATTTCACTTATTTGGAGAGCATGATTATAGCGAAGGCTCATTCTAAGGCTGGGCTGTAACAGAATGCAATCATTTGACACAACTAATTGACTACTATTTCCTAAGAAGTCTATATAACACATTTGTGTGAAACCCAGTTCTTTTCTAGAGCAAAGAGCCTGATGGTAAGGGTCTTTATTTTGAAAACCCAATTATGTAGATTCATCTATAACATTTCTCACATTGCTTTCTCAATATCTACTTGGGAAAATAAAACCATATTTACAAGTTTTGGGCTACAAAATTACCTTACATCAATTCAGATTCCTTAGATCTCCTCCTAAATAAAGATTTAGTATAGAGAATTTGAAGTGCAGCAGAAAGAGATTTGGAATTCAATTATTTGGTAACTCAACCCTTGAGGATTATGAAAAATAGGAATTTTGCATCAAGTATTTTTATTTCCTTTTTCTAAGACAATAATTTCAGTGCAATATCTATTCCTGAAGGCTTCATTATTTTATTTGAAGGAAGATAATATATGCAATTCTTAAAATATGGGTATCTATTCACCAGAACTATATGTAGATACTGAATCACATAATGTACTATGAAATAAAGTTACAAAAGATCTTGGATATTTAAAATATTGCATTTTAACCACATGACAGGAGTTGCTTCCCATTTCTTCCTATAATAATAGATTTCTGGTCTACATAAACATAGCTGTCCAGGATTCTTTAATTGAAGCTGACAGCTGCCCTTAACTATATACATATGGGGTACTTCATCTGCATTCCAGAATAATTCTGGATTTCTCAAGGAAGAAAGCTAAAGAGAAATTTCATAAAACTTAATAGAAGCTAAATTGGCCTAAGAGTCTTAGCACTGTCATAAACAGCAGAGAATCAAGATCTCACCATTCATTTGTAGATTTTTTCATTACTTCTGAAAAGACAATTTATAGTTTGTGTATAACCATCCAAATGAAAAAACACCAGTTGTGTTTGATTTAGAGTCTATTTTACAAAGTAAGCTAAAACTCTTTTAAATACTACCCTTCACAAAAAAGTGAAGGAAAACAGTTGGACAAAATAATTTTAAAAATATACGACATTAAATCATATGAAATCATTGACATTCTATGACTTTTGACCCACAAAGATAGTAGATTCATACGATTCAACTTAATATTATTTGATTATGCGATTGAAAGAGATGACTAGGGCTTCCCTGGTGGCGCAGTGGTTGAGAATCTGCCTGCCAATGCAGGGGACGCGGGTTCGAGCCCTGGTCTGGGAAGATCCCACATGCGCGGAGCAACTAGGCCTGTGCGCCACAACTACTGAGCCTGTGTGTCTGGAGTCTGTGCTCCGCAACAAGAGAGGCCGCGATAGTGAGAGGCCCGCGCACCGCGATGAAGAGTGGCCCCCACTTGCCGCAACTGGAGAAAGGCCTCGCACAGAAACAAAGACCCAACACAGCTATAAATAAATAAATAAATAAATAAATAAATAAATAAATAAAATTTAAAAAAAAGAAAGAGATGACTAAAAGCCACTCATTACCTATTGATCTTACTGTAAGGCTCCTTTGAAAATTTTGAAAGGAAATATAAAGATGCTAAGAGTCAACAACAAAATCAGTTATAGAATTTATTTTGCCATTTACAGAAACAAAGCCTTAATGTACTGCACTTTTCACCACTGAACAGATTCAAAAGAGGCTGGACAGCCATCACGGGGCAAAAGGAAGTTTGGCATTAGATACATGATACCACTACCTAACTTTTAGGTACCTTCCAATCATGTGACCCTGCATTCGGGGGTATAATAACCATACTATCTTGGTGTATGTTACAAAGTTAACATGTGGAGTATTTATTTAATGAACATTGATGCTCAAACTAGAGCAAATGGGATACTGACCTGGTCTAACATAAAATACCATGGTCCGAGGCTAATGCCTTGATCTTATTTGCTAGACTGTAGTAGCAGAAACACTTTTATCAGTCTATGGAATACTGCCTATGCAGTTCACAGCTGTCAGTATCGTATCATCAGTGTGGACACCATTAAGTATCTGTGCCTCAGTTTAAAGATAATAAAGTGTCAGCTAAATGAGGCCAAAGATAATCACAGATGATCACAACACATCACTTCCACTCTGGGATGTATTGCTAAGATCATGCTACAAGCTCAGTAAAGAAAATTATTCCTTATTTCCTGTGTGAATATATTTAATAATGTCATCACTTCATTCTCGTAGGTTGGTAACTTCAACACTCAAAAGTTGATTCCTTTTTCTCTACAGTAATTTTCTTTCAACAAGATACGTGAGAAGCCTTATGCCTCTATCATATGATTGCAAGAAGAAAAAATATCCAATGAGCAGGAGCTCTTATTATGGGGGAGGTGATAGGTTGCAGGGCACACAGGTGGATGGGCTGGACTTGGAATGTATGAGGGGCACCTCTGCCATTTTAACAGAAGAAAAGGAGAGAAGCAAGAGTGTAGATGAGGGTGACTCATGTATCTTTTCCTTCATAATGTCTTCACTGAACCACTTTCCAGATAGGTGTCAATATCCTGCAGCCCGTTTGGGAAGGAGTCTTTCCTCGCAGTCTCTGCCAAGGTAAGAGTCCCATAGTTAGGCAGCAAGCCATTTGCTTTCAAATCCCTGGATGGTGGTGACTGCACCAGGAATGGGTATCTAATCCACAGACACCAGTTGATGGGCTGCCCACTTAGGGCGGTGACCAGCTGGCCCACTAGATTGTCTCTCAAGACTTTGAACAAGGAAAGATAGAGAGCCACGCTGTTGGTCCTGAGAGCAGAAATTGACATATGAGCAAGAAAAAAACAATGAGTGAACTGAAATTGCAAATAAGCTAAAGTTTGAATAAGCAAAAGACTTGTGATTTGAAGTAAACAATTTGCAGCGACAGTAATGGAAGAATCACAGATTGAAAGGACTTTAGTATTCATGATGGGGAGGATCCAATGAACCCTCTTAACTCAGAGCATCATGAGATGATCCAGACCCCAGAAGAATCTGAGCCTCCTCCACATCCTAAATTGTATCCAGTCCCAGCAGGCCTCAGGCTATCCCTGAGTTCCCGCGAGTTCCTAATAATAATCTTCCCCAGCTAAGTCTCATCTCCTTCTCATGAATAACCATAGCTCCTTCTGTTTTCTTTAAATTTCTCACAAAACTCACCACTTTCTACCTTGTACCATAGACATTTCAACACTTGTCTTAAATCCCTTCCAGACATCAACCTCAATGAAGACACAACTAAGGGCAGCCTATCCTTGCCCACAAGAGGTGCATAATAAATATTCATTGAAGAAACATCCATTTTATAAAGAAGTATTTATAATCACATTTATTCACGTAAGAATATTTTTCAACCTTAAAGAAAGAAATGCTTGAATGACATATAAAATATAACTTTGCATATATTGGGGCACATAACCCAGTTTTTTCACTCCAACACATGGTATTTAAAGATAGTTCAGCTTATTAAACGTAGATGGATAGTCAAAGAAATTCCAAGGCCATATCTTGATAACCCCATTAATGTCACAGAGAATCTATGAGTCAGTGGGTCTCTAGGGTAACTGAATACTTTTTAATGGGGGTCTCACATACACTTATGTTGACATGGTATTAGCCTTGTGTTTTAGCATAAATGCTATCATAGCAAGGAAGATTTCACTATTACTTTGTTTTTCAAGCACAAGTTTTGTTTGCTGTTATTTTTTTTTCACGTCATGATAATAGGTAACCAAAAAGCCTCATTATTTCCTCACTCTCTCAACATCATGATACAGGATGCTAGGGATACAACCTCCTGGCACTTCTATCTAAAATTATAATCTGTTTCATCTAAAATTATAATGATAACAAGTTTCTCACAAGTTATAGGGCCTAATTAATATTTTAATGAAACACTCAACAAGAAAATATCATCATTATCATTCATTATGAGGGGGGAATGAAAATAAACTTAAAAGACTATCAGATTCAAACGAGAATTTTAGTTTGATAGCCCAATAAGGAAAAATCAGAGGGGAAAAACACATATGGTTAATAAAACATGCAGGAATTACTTTCCCATCTGCATTCTTTTAGCTTTTTCTCATCCCAAACTGTTGATGACATCATTATGGAACAGATTTCTGGCGATGGATGACATTAAGCACAAATTTGCCAAGAAAAACTGACTAAAGTACATTGTTGGCCAGTTTACAAACAATCCGCAGTGTTCACTCTTCCAATGGGGAAATTGTCTTCAGTTTATACTTATTAATGAAAAAACAGAATATAAACTAAAAACATAGTTTGGGATTACCTTTTCAACAACTTTTACTAAATACAAGCACATTACCTCAGGTCATTAATCAATTTGATTAATGATCTTCAGTAAATTCACAAGCCATTTTATTTGGTCATATCATTTGACGTGACAAGAGGAATATCTCTATAGTTTACCATTTGGCTCTCTTTTTATCCCTGAATTCTATAGTACTAATAGAGGGAGCTTCCCCTCAAAAATTGGTTTTTGTGCTTATAAATTTGCAGACTCTTTTAAAACTAAAAATCATGTTAAAATGTCTAAAGGGAATGCCATTCCAACGGAAATGATTTCCTTCATATACTAGAGCGTCTTCCCTTCTGTAACTGTGTGTATTTGAGGATGGTGGGGACCAGGTTAGTCCTTTGTAGTATTTTTTTTTCTTTTAAATGGCTAGCAGATGTGTGCTTAGTGTGATGATAAAAAACTGTCATGTGGGACTTCCCTGGTGGCACAGTGGTTAAGAATCCGTCTGCCAATGTAGGGAACTCAGGTTCAAGCCCTGGTCCAGGAAGATCCCACATGCTGCAGAGCAACTAAGCCTGTGTGTCACAACTACTGGGCCTGCGCTCTAGAGCCCGCGAGCCACAACTACTGAGCCCGCGAGCTGCAACTACTGAAGCCCGTGCACCTAGAGCCTGTGCTCTGCAGCAAGAGAAGCCACTGCAATGAGAAGCCCACGCACCGCAACGAAGAGTAGCCCCCGCTCGCCGCAACTAGAGAAAGCCCGCACGCAGCAAGGAAGACCCAACGCAGCCAAAAATAAATAAATAAACAAATAGAAAAAAAAACTGTCATGTTAGACTCTGAAGAATAGAAAGATACACCTCTTGCTATCATTTATCCAAGGCCAATTCAAAATAAAACAGACCATTCTTTACTTCCCAGCAACTAATTATAAGTCCAGAAGTGCTCTGAATTGAGAAATAAATGATGTTTCCTACACTGTAAACATATACCCATGAAGAGCATATTATTTTCCCTGGAAAGGGAAGGGTGATAGGCAGTAAACGAGGACATTCTAAAACACGGCAGAGCAAGATGGGATCTGAGCGATATGACCAATGAGCCTTCCTTGTTCCTTGTTGGGCAGGCCTGGCGTCCAAGTGTTAACAGAGAAATGATCACTTCTTGGGTTATTAAAATAGACAAAAATCTTCTCCAAGGTTGTCTCCCCTTTGCCAAAAGCAGAGACATTTTCTATCAGTTTAGGGATAATGGTTCTTATTTCTTCTCTCTTAGCTGGAAGGAATTTTGGTACATAACCAACTATGTAACCTTTGGTTCAGATGCACCTACTGTGTTTCCAACAGAAATTTTAAAAATCATTTTTTTATGCATTCATGTCAATTTAAAAGATTGGTCCTCTACAAAATACCCAGCAAAAGAACACAGTAGAATCTCACCATATTTTAACTTGGAACTGATCATGAAACATTAAGGTCAGAATATTTTCAGAAAAAGCATCTGAGCCATTTCTGAAGTGAGACTTTTTCCTTTGGGCCCAGCCCAGAGGCCGGCTTCTGTGCTCCCACTCCTCTGCCCCTGACACACCCCCCTCACATTCTTACCCCCTCTCTCCACCCCGACGTCCCTTGTACATTTCCATTTCTTGTTCTTCTCTCCAACCTTTCTATAACCCCACTATTGCACCCTTTGCTTTTGTTCTATCGCTTTGAAATGTTCTCAAGTGAAATCTGTGGCATGCTGAAAGAATTTTGGCTGTGTGTTTAATAAGAGGGTTCACTGAATAGGACTGCATTTGACTAAGTTCCACCAAACACTTCATTTGGGGAAAGAATGCAGGAAAGAAATGTCTGCTTCTGGGCCACTAGTTATTTATTAATTTGTTTGCTCCTGAGTACAAAAGTATTGATAATACGTGATCACAATACAGAAAAACAAAAACAAAACCTGAGTCACCCATAATCTCACCACAGCGATGGTTAACCATTGTTCCTATTTCAATATATTTCATTCCTTTTAATTTCTCTGCCTACCCAAAGAGTCTTAAAAAAGTATCCTGTAATCCTACTGTTTACACAAATTATAATCTGTTTATTTATTTTAATAAAATGCAATGAACATTTTCCTATTCCATTAATTGTCCTTAAAGCATAAACTTTGCTCTTCGGATGCATAACTATTACATAATATGAAAATATCATAATGTATTTAAGTAGTACTTATTTTCTAAATGATCACTGTTGTAAGTAATGCTGTGACACATAGGCAGATGATTTCTTTAGATGGTTAAGAAGTGGATTCCAGTGAAAATACTACATTAAGGTCAATTAGAGTAATAAAAAAAATATATATATATATGTCTTCTAGTGATGACTCTCAAGAATGACCTTATTTGGTATTTTAAAAATTTTCTAGAATAAGTAAAATTTCCAAACGTCGAATGGTATAAACTTTTTAAAATAATGAAGTAGCTTAGTCTAAAGGAAATAAAGTACAGATTAATTTCCAAAGGCTCACAGGTTGAAAAGTAGGAGGTAAGCTTTAATGGGGAACTGGACAAGATAATGTATTTAGTGAGAACTAATATATTCCATATTTACAAGCTGATGGGATTACATAGTTTAAAGTGATAAATTGCCACTCAGAACAAGGACACAGGAATCATTAACGCCTGTTTTCTGAAGACAGAAGTTCAATGCCCCACTGAGAGCAGGGAGATGTGGATGTATTGAATAATACTCAACTCAGGAAAAGACCCAGGGGTTTGGAGTATGGGAGAAGATCAGCTAGCATGCTCGTGGGCATGGAGATGTGCTGCATGAGGCGATATATAACATTTGGAGGCTAAGAAGAGATTTGTTTGAGGTCCATTAAGTCATGAATATGCTTTTACTAAATGTTCAGCGAGGAGACTGGAATTTGTGAATGAATAAAAATAAGTATATTAAGCAATGAACATGAAATTCAAGGAACTCACTGCATATGAATATATATGGCCCAAGAATATAATAATCACTAAAGAACCATGGATACAATATCCATTCATATTTTAATGAAGACGATAGTTCCAACCTACTTGCCTTCCAGGTTCATTCTCTGACATTTTCCAGATTTGTAGTGAAAACATGTTTTATCTTTAAGTGAAGCTCACAGATCAAGTGAAAACAGGTGTGAACCTGTTTTAGTTGGCAAGTAAATATTTTCCTTAGAATTCTGTAACATCTCACCTCTGATGCTTTTCTCTTAATATACTAAAGCTGATGAAACCACTGCTAGTGCTGAAATTCATAGAAAAATGGTAAAATTCTGTTAAACAATCTTCCCTAGCAAATTATGCCCTGTTTTTCTTCTTTTTTTTTCCTTTAATCGGTCAACTACAATCTGACAGCAGTTAGTAAAAGGCTTTAGTTCCTGTAGCCCCTGACTAGCCCTGAAGGCCGAAAAATAAAGGGTGAGAGATAGGAATGACCTAAAATCTTGGTTTTCTTAACAGGATCTAGTCAGAGAAATAAAAATTAAATACTTTAAAAAATTAGTTTATAAAAATATCCAACTAGATGTGTTTTAAGCCCTCCCTATAAAATTCATTGTGCTGTTTTATTCCTGAAAACAAATCTGTATATGTCATGTGACTTGTATCACCCATTTATTAAACAATGTCTTGATATACTTTGAGATCTGAACAATAAATGCAGAGAAGGTTACTAATATGTCCAAGTGGAAGGCAGGCTTTGAGTTCTCCTGCTGGTCGTCCCCAGTTAAACAAGAACCACTTGCACGTGCCTTGGACCTGCCCTGGTGTGATGAAGGGAGCAACCTAGGACTACAAGACAGCAGCCCAACAATTACAGCTTCTGACTCTGAGCACATACTCTTGTATAAAGTTTTCATGCAATGACTCATTAAAAACTCACGGGCTTCCCTGGTGGCGCAGTGGTTGAGAGTCTGCCTGCCAATGCAGGGGACACGGGTTCGAGCCCTGGTCTGGGAAGATCCCACATGCCGCGGAGCAACTAGGCCCGTGAGCCACAGCTGCTGAGCCTGCGCGTCTGGAGCCTGTGCTCCGCAACGAGAGGCCACGATAGCGAGAGGCCCGCGCACCGCGATGAAGAGTGGCCGCCACTTGCCACAACTGGAGAAAGCCCTCGCACAGAAACGAAGACCCAACACACCCAAAAATAAATAAATAAATTTAAAAAAACTCACCATCAGTGAGGTAAACAGTATTAAATAGTATTGTCATCCCCATTTTTTTTAATTGGAGTATAATTGCTTTACAATGTTGTATTAGTTTCTGCTGTACAGCAAAGTGAATCATCTATATGTATACATATATCCCCTCCCTCTGGGACCTCCCTCCCACTCCCCCCTACATCCCACACATCTAGGTCATCACAGAGCATTGAGCTGACCTCCCTGTGCTTTACAGAAGGTTCCCACTAGCTATCTATTTTATACATGGTAGTATATATATGTCAATCCTAATCTCCCAGTTCATCCCACCCTCCCCTTCCCCCACCTGTGTCTGCATGTCCATTTTCTAAGTCTGCATCTCTATTCTAGCAAATAGGTTCACCTCTATCATTTTTTAGATTCCACATATATGCATTGATATACATATTTGTTTTTCTCTTTCTGACCTGCTTCATCTGTATGACAGATTCTAGGTCCATCCACATCTCTGCAAATGACCCAATTTCATTCCTTTTTTATGGCTGAGTAATATTCCATATGAGGAAATGATGTCTTAAGTATGCTGCTCAAAGGTGGATAATAAGCATGGTAAACAGTAGAGCCCTACATCAAGCCCAGGCAGTCCGAATGCAGTGTGCCTGGCACACACCCTTCTATGCTGAGCCACACTTACTCTCAGTCAACAGTTGTCCGAATCCCATCTGTGCCCTTGCCGCATTTTCCCTTGCAGTGGAGGACATGTGTTAGGTGAATAGCATGGCTTCCCCCAAGAGTGGGCGTGTGGGAATGAGAAATGAGATACAACTGTGAAGGCAGCATGGGAGAAAAGAGATAATATTCTTTCTAAAAAAAGGATGCACTATTTAACCCCACTTATGTAAAAGTATACATATGTATGTATGTATAAAAAACGAGACATATGAAAGAACAGTGTCCAAAATGTTAAGTGGTTGCCTCATCAACTGTATTCCAGTGGACCTTTTTCCTCTTCCTTACATCTCTGTGAATGATGCACATGCTTTACAAAGAACACACATGATTTAAAGAATCAGAAAAGAAGTAATGCTATTTTAATTCCACCCACCACACCCCCCCATAAAAAGGGAAAATATTTTCTTTGTCATAGGAAAATGCTTCCTTCACTGTTTTTATTCTGTCCCTTCTCCCTAAAAAATGGCTATAGAATGCTTCATCTTTCATTTGTTCAGAGTCCCTACATGCTATTTTATATCATCAGTTTTGATCCTTCCATGGTAGGAAGCAATGTATTTTTTTGGTAAAGAGCACACATTTAGGAAACAGACTTAAATTTGAATCTCTACTTACAAGGTGTATAATCTTAGAGAAGTTATCCTTTCTAAGCCTCAATATTCTTCTATATAAAATGGGGATAACCTCTGCCTCATAGGTTTGCTATGGAAAATAGATAACGTACCTGGCACACAGTAATTACACAATGATTCATCATTTATTATTATTAATTATTATTATTATCATCATCATCTATAGTAACCTTGAGAGTGCACACTTGCATACTCTCCAATGGTGTGTGCTATTGCATATGGCTAAAATAAATGTTTTTAACTTTTTTTGTGCCATGGATCCTTTTGGCATTCTCCTGAAGTCTATGGACAACTTCTCAGAATAATGTCTGAAAAAATGTCTAAAATAAGACACATATTATTACAAAGGAAACAATTATGCTGAATTGAAATTATCAAGACATTTTTAATTGTGATAGATGTGGTTCTTTATTAATACATTAAACAATAAGGTCTGGCAGCAGAACTAATTGCTAATAATTATTGGGAAGTAGTGATGAGTGTTAATGACATTTTGAGATATTTGCACCTACAAATGTAATGTACTATGCATATATGTGTGAATTCTATTGGTGATAAAGTTACAGCTACTGTTAATTCTACAGTTGTTTGTTGTCTACTTTCATAATTAATGAAAATGCTAAATTTCTAAAAATAAAGATGAAAAACTTTCCATTCCAGATTGCAAAATCTGTGAGCTCTGTCTACAAATCCCCTCGGCTTCAAAACCCTGGGGATATAAGATTACTTTTTTCAAGAGATCACTCATTCTGGTTTTGCCATTCAAAAAATGACAATGATTTTAAACTTGGCATCATCCATGACTCCTTTGCTTCTTTCACAGGGGAAAACTAAACTGTCACTAAACCTTGTACAATCTAGTTCCAAATATTTGTAGAATATGACCATTGTTACTACCTTCGTGATCCCACCGGGAACCAAGCAACCACCTTCTCCTACCTAGTTTATTTCAAGGCCTCCTGACTACTCTCCCTGCTTCTACTCTCGACCCCAGCCCCATAATCTATTCTCAAAATAAGTCATATAACATTATGGATCTCTTGAAACTTTGCTATAATGCCCCACTTCTCTCGGAGAAAGTTTCAAAACCTTCATTTCTCCACAAGGCCCTACAAGATTTTCCAAGGCTCTTCAAGGATTCTCATTTCCTACTATGTCACCCCACCCCACTTTAGCCACACTGGTGTTCTTAAAGCTCAAGGAATATTCCAAGCATGCTCCTGCCTCAGGGCCTTTGCACTTACTCTCCTCTCAGCCTGGGATACTGTGCTCAATGTCTCCTCCAGTGAGGCATTCCCTAAGTGCCCACTTGAAAATATCACCCCTACCCCCTTTCATTCTCCCCCCATCCTTGCTTTATTTTTCTCCATGTACCTAGAATTATCTGACAAACTTTAATTTTTAAATTTTTTATTTCTTTATTGTTTCTTACCTTCACTAGAATGTAGCACCATGATGGCAGATCATTTTGTTGTTCTTTCGCTTTTTTTTTTGTTCTGCTATAATCCTTAGCATCTAGTATTTAGTTCCAAAAAGGGATCTAAATAAGTGTTGACTGAGTAGATGAATATTGCTATTAACTTATACAAATATTTTTGGAATAAGTAATGATTATCATAGGGAAATAAAACTTAGATAAATATTAACCAGTTATTCTGACACATTATTATACATGTAAAATGAACTTTATACCATTTTCTATGATTTCATTTTAAAAGCCCACTCTCAAGGTATAAGCGGTCATCATTGATTTTCATATACAGTTATAATTTGTTGTCATCTTTAATCAAGTTCAACTGTAACTCTGACACTTGTTTCCATAATAAAACCTAAAATGCCTGCAAGTCTGAGACACAGATGGCAATGAAAGGATCTTATTAGAGCTGTTAAGCTAAAATGACTAGTGTATTTTGGAAAGAGAGTACAGGTGCTACTGAAAGAAAGTGATTACTTTATGTCCAAAGACAGATAATGCTATTCGTTTTCTTTTTAAATAAGATTCAAACTTTTCAATAGTTTTTACATTTTCAAAATAAAAAAAAAGACTAAATTAATTGAAAACACAGTATTGGCTAAAAAAGTAATCATGCCAAATTTTTGCTTTTGTCAAAGTTTAGACTTTTGAATATATACATGAATATGTATGCATGTATATGTATACATATATATAACATGTATATAAATAATCTATTATCTACATCTCTGAAACATCATTAATCAATTAACCTAACTTGATTGTTGTGAATATTTGAAAGCTTATAAAAGGCTTATGTCTCAACAGAGTATGTTAGTCCCAAGGGAGTTACATATCACCAAATGTCATATCACTAAATGGTATATGCATTTTGTTGATCTACTTGACAACTTCAGTGCAATTTTACCGTAGTGTGATAAGAACATTCTCATAAACATCAAACTCAGATGCATTTTAACTACAAGCTAAAATGCAGCATTATATTTCTATGGTGTAGATGAAGGTTACATGTTGACTTTGTTATTGGATTTCTTTTGGAAAACTCAGCAATTTGTGAACTTTGAATGGTCTGTTTTTTAGGGTGAGTAACCTGTCTTGCATCATCCAAAATAACTTGAGCAATCTGGACACCATCGGCATGTCCCCATTTGTCATAGCTAATATGACAGCCACATATGGAGGTCATGTTGCCTGAATATCATTCTTCTTTCAAGAGAATGTTCTTCAATCAAAATCAACCTATTCTAGTAATTCATTTTGGGTTGAGAATTTCACTTTCAGGTGGCAAGATGTGTTGACTTTTAGCAGTCTTCTCAAACAGTACAAAGATTCATTCCTAAGTCCACTGCCTGCAAGGACCTTATTATTTAATTACAGCTGTACAGAAGATGCGAATGCTTAACCTCACCATTTCTCCAGGAAGCACATTTCCTATAGAACTCTACCTGGGGCTTCTGCATTTAGGACACTATCCGAGAATAATCTGTACTGTATTTCACCTGTGTAACCTGAGATGATAAATCTTCCCTTGAAAAGTATGAGGGGAAAGGAAAGTAAGGAAAGTTTCAAAGGGCCTATATCACAGTGCTTATATGAATTATTCTGGCAAAACATCGCAGCAAGAGACCTCTAGTTATTCAATTTTATCAGTTTTCCTGCAGTCAGCAATTACTTTAAAAGATTTTAGGGAATGAGAGGCTCAAATAGTCTGCCAAGGAGCACAAGCAATTATAAAATGTGCCACACAGAATAATGTTCAAGTCCAAAAAGTCAATAATGGTTTATTACATCCCCAAAGTGAATAAACTATGTATATAACCTATTCTATAGATACCCTTCCTTCTCATATTGCAAAGGGTTAGTATAAAAAAGATGATCTTTGTTTAAGAAAATGTTAGCATCACCTTCTTGGTCATTGGCATTTACTCTATGCCTGCCCATCACCCCCTCCAGATAGATAAACCTGTTTTAAATCCAAGAATTTCCACACATCATAAGGAGGAAAAGACCCAGCATTTTATATTCCCTTGGTCCTCTTTAAGTTATAAGGTAAAATGTTTCCATTCAGAGCAGTTGAGATATGCTCCACTAAGAGGAGAGAGAGGAAAAATTATACCATTATTCTGGGCTTTTTGAAGTAGTCCAGTGAGGGTGGTACCCAGTTTTAAAATAAGAAAGCATAAAAAGTTCCATAGTAGTCAGCTTTTTTTTTTTTTTTAATTTTTTTATAGCTACTTTTATTTTTATTTATTTATTTTATTTTTTTGGCTGTGCTGGGTCTTCGGTTCGTGCGAGGGCTTTCTCTAGTTGCGGCAAGTGGGGGCCACTCTTCATCGCGGTGCGCGGGCCTTTCACTATCGCGGCCCCTCCCGTTGCGGGGCACAGGCTCCAGACGCGCAGGCTCAGTAGTTGTGGCTCACGGGCCCAGCTGCTCCGTGGCATGTGGGATCTTCCCAGACCAGGGCTCGAACCCGTGTCCCCTGCATTAGCAGGCAGATTCTCAACCACGGCGCCACCAGGGAAGCCCAGTAGTCAGCTTTGATGCAATAACAAATAACCCTAAAAGCCCAGAGACTTGAACAATAAAAATGTATGTCTAACTCATGAACTTATTTTTTATCGATGTTTCAAGTTCATGCTGTGAATTAACGATTTCAACTCTGCCCTGCTCTCTTCTCATTTGGGGACCAGGCTGAACCAGCTGGTCTAATTTATGGCATGTCATTCTGTGGCACAGAGAAAGAGCAAGAGAGATGGTGGAAACACTCAATTGTTCTTAAAGCTGCTGATGGGATGTGGCACATATCCTGTCTTCTCACTTTTTTTGGCCAAAACGAGAATCAGGCCAACTCCAAAGTCAACAAGGGTGGGTATGTCTAATGCTCCCAGGGAAACATTGCCCCTCACATGGTAACAGGCAGGAACAGGTGATAATATATCCTACTATACTTCCTTGTAGTTAATTCTGCCACTATAAACACCGTTTTTCTTGAAAATTCCCCAACTAGCTTGAAAAGCACGTCCAAAAAAGGAAATTCAATCAAGGATATCCATTGAACAAACTATTAAAATTGCTTTGTTTTCCATTATTTACTGTTTATTTCATCCCAACAGTGCTTTGACCATTGGCGGAATAAATACCTCACTGACCTCAAAACTTAAGAATAATAAAGATTAAAAAAAAAAAAAAAAAAAAAAAGAATAATAAAGATTTATTATTTACAAACTATTGTTTATATTTATTTATATTTATAAACTAGCATTTTATTAAAATCTCATATCATTCATTTGTTATTATAACTTATAAACAGCTTCCATCATTTATTTGAACTAAACGACTTTGACAACATTTTTCTAGCTTTCTACTCTGACTCTCGTCATAGCCTAACTTCCTCAAAACATTGCTCATTTAGCCCATCCTGGGACACTGTCAATATGTACACTCTCTCTTGTTCACTCCAGGTGCTAGAATTATGTAATATGGAGCCAGAAATTTGAAAGCCTTGTTGAAGGATATGCATGTATTTTTTGAGTAGGCAGGGCTAGTCCATGTGGGTGAATGGGGCCAGAAAGAGGAGAGGGGCTTGGGGAAAGGGCAAGGAGTTCTTTCCTGCACCAGAAAGACTACAAAACATAGGCTCTGTAAGTCCTGGAGCTCATCCACAGAAAACTGGTAACATGTGTCACTTACAGGATGGAGCAAAAAACTGTGGGACTATGAAAAGATATGTTCTGTTCTTTCCCAATGATATCATAGCTGAAGTAATGTGCTTAGAGTGAATCTCACCAAACCATGCCAGGAAAATCAATGGGCAGATATCACTGTGGGATTTCCCTGATGCAAGACAGATTGCTATAGTTCTCAGCATTGCTCTGAGTATGCGTTTAATGCAGAGAAGTTGCACACTTGAATTAACATGTACACAATGGCACCAAAACCTCTCAGGTCTTTTTTGGGGATGTGGATCAGAACCCATATTTGCAATTCTTCTAATTTTTCTAGGTTTTCTTTATTTCTTATACTATTTGTGATGAACTTCAGAGATCCATCCTCCACTCTAAATGAGAATTTCTACCACATCAACGCTGGGACATTTGCAATGACCAGAGGCTTATTATTTCACGATGAAATTTTCTCTACCATGGGAAAACTCCGGGTGTAATGTGTCAACACATTATGAAAAGTCCTCAATTTCTGAGCCTATAAAAATATAAAATCATCAATTTCTCATAAAATAAGGATGTTTCTACAAATAAGTAATTCAAAACAGCTTCAGGTTTTGTATGCAATTTGGGGGTAATAAGATGGGGCTTAAGATGGAACTAAGTAAAAAATTCCATTATGCTAAGTACAGCTAGATTCGGATTTGTGAGAAAACTCAACATTCTCCCCTGAATATATGCACAGACATGTGTTTATCCCTGGATAAGTATCATTAGTCATGATGGGAGAATTCTTACTGAGCTCGCTGTGATGTCAAGCAGTTTTCCTTAGGCTCTACGCTTCATTAATCTCATGTAGTAAAACTCTGGGTTGGTCTGTGGCAGATTTTATAGTTTTGCTTATTCAAGATCGTTCATACTCCTTTCTTTGTCTTCTTTTTACTACAAGAAAGAAAAAACCCCACTTTCTCATACTCCATTGCCTCAGAGTGGTCACATGTCACTGTCCTGGCCAATGAAGTGCAGGTAAAAGTCTGCTAAGAATTTGGGGGAAAGTGTTTGTTTTCCTGATACAGATGTTGCTTCTTCCTTCTCCCTTCCTTTTCTACTATGTTTTACACCTCCTTCCTGCTTCTAGGAACTTGAATGTGATAGTAAATGATTCAGCAGCCATATTGTATCCATGAAGTAAAAATTAAGAAAATTACAGACACATCCACCAGACATTCTTGACCCACAAAATATATGCTCGGACTTGGAAATATTCTGACCTCTTGTTAAGAGAGAAGAATAAAATATCAAATTTTTTTAAGCCACTGTTTAGTAGGGTTTTCTGTAACTTATATATGAACACAATCTTTAACTGTTTAGAGGTATAAGTGATTATGGTCAAAGACCTAGCCTGACACTGTTATTGGGACCCTTGGTCATTCTCAACGTTTTTTTTTTAAATTGAGTTATAGTTAAGTTACAATGTTGTATTAGTTTCAAGTGTACAACAAATTGATTCAGTTATATATACATATATATTCTTTTTCAGATTCTTTTGCATTTTAGGTTATTACAAGATGTGGAATATAGTTCCCTGTACTATACAGTAGGTCCTTGTTGTTTACCTCTTTTATACATAGTAGTGTGTCTGTGTTAATCCCAAACTCCTAACTTATCTTTCCATTCTCAACTTTTAAATGGTTAGTTTGTCCCACCAGATTAGACCGGGTCTTCAGTGGAGGACAGATAGGAGACAGTGGAACTGATAAAGGGACAGGTAATATCTTGTCTGGAACACGGATAATTGGGTGTCTGAGGTTTCTGAAAACCCTGATTCCGTTACAAGCATATCAAAACCCATTCCGTATTCAAAGGTCTTTCAGATCTGAAAACAGAAAGTGCACACTTAAGAACACACTTATTAATTCAAAAATTAAAATAGGAAAGCAGTCCTTGCATCCCCCTGTAGTAAAGTTTATATTACCAGATCATTTTATAAAATGTAAACTAAGTAGCATGTTAAAGTTATCATGAACAAATAGTAATTTGCATCTTCATTTAAAAACTACTCTTTTACATCCAGAGGAAGCAAAGCAGGGGGTGGGGAGGAACATATGTTTAGTAATTTGAAATTATGGGTTCTTTCAACTGCACAGTCCTAACTCTTGATTAAAGACTTCCTGGGATGTAATTCCTCTCTAATACTATAAAAATCAGCAGCAGCATTGGCTGAAAAATTTCAAAACATGAATTTAAAATCCTCAAAGGAATGTAAATCATAACCTGATTTGCTGTTCTTTTATTTCCTACTCTCAGCTCTTTCCATTCCTGTTATTTAATTTTATTTATTTTTGTGGAAAAAAAAAAAAAAAAAAAACTTTAGGTATTGGTTAAAGCCAGGAACTATTTTGCCTCTTCAATGGCAAAAGAGCTATCTGGAAAAGTTATGAAACTTGGGTCAGGGGGAAAATGTGAAATCTACAATAGTCACAGTGTCCCATGATCCTGAACCTAAAAAGGCTGTCTTTCATCTATAAAACTCAGTTTCCTCAAAGTAGCATTCTCATTTACTCCTCCATGTAAATTCACTGAGTAATCAGTTCTCACAAGTCTGACCCATGAGAACACATTAAATACAGAGTTCAACAAATAGATAAGCAAAGCTACTCGCCAAATTATAAATTGGCAAGGAAAATAACTTGGCAGGCGTCAATTTTGGAAAACCAAATCCTTATGGAAAAATCTCAACACAAGTTTTACTCAGCTTCAAATTTGTCCCTACTTGATATGACCAGGAGAGCTTATTATATTTTTGTTTTCTGGCTTATCTAAACTCAGATCGAAATACTTTCAATGTCAATGTTTATCTTCATAAATAGCTCTTTGATGTTTGGTGCTTGAAATATGTAAATGATTTTGTATTTACTCAAGGCTAATTTGACATGTTTGGGAAAAGGATGCTTACTTCTGAGGAAGGTAAAGTTACAGTGGTGGTAACAGAAAGCTATGATTTGGTTGTGTGCATATCACTGTATATAGTGTACACATGTGGGTGCGTGCACACACACACACACACACACACACACACACACACACAACTTGGCTATTTGGAAAACACTCGTTTTCCTCTTACTTCATTATTGTTGAGAGTCAGACACTGCAAATCTATACCTCTACTGTCAACCCCTGTGATATACAATGGTGCCTCTGTTAAAACTTTAGACATTGATAAAAGATTTTTCAAAGACACGGTAAGTTTCTAAATTCTTATCTCTATATCAGATTTGAGGCAATCACATGTTTTAAACCTTGCAGTACCTTCTTTCTCTGCAAACTTTTCATCAAGGTAGACAAGACAAATACTATGGAAGCAGAGATGATATGTCAATTTTCAATAGGCTCACGAAATCCCCTTTCAGGATCTCACCCCTTCCCCTCTTCTCACATCACCCAATAATCAACTACAGCAGAGTTCTGCTAACAAGGCATAGCATGATATAGAAACAGAATTGCTGATAGTATGTACCCAAGGAAATCCCAAAGTGAATCATTCTATTCAACTGAAAATCACTTGTATCTTTAATACAAACCCTATATATGAGTATTTAAAATCAATCTGAATATTTATCAAACATCTACTATCTTATATATTTGAAGAAGTATGCCGGATACTGTGGAGGACACACACATGGGTACATACGCAAGCAGGGAAGACATCACTTATATCCCTTTGGGACTGGTGATTAGTTTGAAGAGGTAAAATTCATGAAAAACAAAGCGAAACAAAAATACAAGATGACTGTAAAGATCCAAAAATCCAGAGTTATCAGGAAAGGTTTCTTAGAAAATATTAGATTTGGAGTAACGTTTGGATGGAAAGTGTATTATTTTGCTGTAAAAAAGTACCACAGACTGGGTGACTTAAACAACAGAAATTTATTTTCTCACAGCTGTTAGGGCTAGAAGTCTGAGGTCAAAGTGCTGGCAGGGTTGGTTCCTTCAGTGAATCTCTCTCCTTGGCTTACAGATGGTCATCTTCTCCTTGTGTCTTCACATGTGTCTTTGCTCTGTACCTCTCTGTGCCCGAACACCCTCTTCTTTTTTTTTTTTTTTTTTTAATAAGTATTTTCTAATACCAATGAAACACTTATTTGACTGTTTTTTTTTTGTTTGTTTTTTTTTATAAATTTATTTATTTATTTATTTTTGGCTGTGTTGGGTCTTCGTTTCTGTGTGAGGGCTTTCTCTAGTTGCGGCGAGCGGGGGCCACTCTTCATTGCGGTGCGCGGGCCTTTCACTGTCGCGGCCTCTCTTGTTGCGGAGCACAGGCTCCAGACGCGCAGGCTCAGTAGTTGTGGCTCACGGGCCTAGTTGCTCCGTGGCATGTGGGATCTTCCCAGACCAGGGCTCGAACCCGTGTCCTCTGCATTGGCAGGCAGATTCTCAACCACTGCGCCACCAGGGAAGCCCACCCTCTTCTTATATAAAGACACCAGTCACGTTAGATTAGGACCCACTCTAATGACTTCATTTTTAGCTTAATTACCTCTGTCTCCAAATACACTCATATTTCGAGGTAGTTGAGGTTAGGACTTATAAACATATAAATTATGGGGGGGAAACATATAAATTATGGGGGGGAAACACAGCCCATAACAGGAAGAAAAGTCAGAAAGTCAGATGGAATTTATGCTCCAATCAAGTATATGATTTTAGGAAAAAAACATAAAAGTATATTGGCTTTTATTTATTACGGGATTTTATTGTGGTTATTGATATATATGATCCATTGCCAGTCACATAGAAGAGTTTTTCTCATTGCATGGACCAAACCAAAAAGCTAGGATTGTTAATACCATGTAAATGAATCTTTCTTAAGAGTGCAAATACTGTCTCCTGAAAAAATCCTACACGTTTTTTTGTAGGAAGGAAATTAGGTTTTAGAGCTTATACATTATTTCATTGATTGAAGGATCCTTTTATTCACTCAGCAAACATTTATGAAACACCTAATTTTGTGCTTAGCAATGACCTCTATTAAAAGAATTAAAATATAACTCAAATGTGACGCTTGACTCATTATATAGATGGCAAGACTAGCATCCAGAAAACATGGGCAAGGCTAGAACTAGCAACCAGTTCTGCAGTATCAGCCCATAGCTTGCCTTGCTCACTATGTAATGCTGTCTCTATGACACTTGGTTTCCACTGGGGACCCACTGAGAATTACTGAACTGAGAAGACAGTCTCAATATAAAATATCTTGAGTAACTAAAGTTGTGCTACATGCATAATCGATCAGTCCAATGACTAGTCCAATCACTGAAAAGAACCAAATAAATCGTGGACGTATACAAATGATAACAATACCTAACTTTGGGGGAGCATGTGTCTTTTTGAATTATGCCTTTCTCTGGGTATATGCCCAGTAGTGGGATTGCTGGGTCGTATGGTAGTTCTGTTTTTAGTGTTTTAAGGACCCTCCATACTGTTCTCCATAGTGGCTGTATCTATTTACATTCCCACCAACAGTGCAAGAGTGTTCCCTTTTGTCCACACCCTCTCCAGCATTTATTGTTTGTAGATTTTGTGATGATGGCCATTCTGACCGGTGTGAGGTGATATTTCATTGTAGTTTTGATTTGCATTTCTCTAATAATTAGTGATGTTGAGCATTTTTTCATGTATTTGTTGGCCATCTGTATGTCTTCTGTTCATTGCAGCACTATTTACAATAGCCAGGACACGGAAATAACCTAAATGTCCATCAACAGAGGAATGGATAAAGAAGACGTGGTACATATATACAATGGAATATTACTCAGCATAAAAAGGAACGAAATTGGGTCATTTGTCGAGAAGTGGATGGACCTAGAGACTGTCATACAGAGTGAAGTCAGAAAGAGAAAAACAAATATCTTGTATTAATGCATATATGTGGAAGCTGAAAAAATTGGTAAAGACAATCTTATTTACAAAGCAAAAATAGAGACAGACGTAGAGAACAAACGTACAAATACCAAGGGGGAAAGGGGGTAGGATGAATTGGGAGATAGGGATTGACATGTACACACTATTGATACTATGTATAAAATAGATAACTAATGAGAACCTACTGTACAGCACAGGGAACCCTACTCAGTGCTCTGTGGTGACCTAGAGGGGAAGGAAATCCAAAAAAGAGGGGATATATGTATACGTAGAGCTGATTCACATTGCTGTACAGTAGAAACTAACACAACATTGTAAAGCAACTATACTCCAATAGAAATTTAAAAAAAAAAAAAAAAACACCTAACTTTTATTCTGCGCTGTCTATGGCCAAACCTAATATCGTCTGCCTTCTAGCCATCATTTGATTTATTTCTCAAAATGACCCTGTGAATTAGGTACAGTTATCCTTGACATTTTTATAGATAAGAAAGGTGAAGTTTATAGAGTTTAGGAAAAATACTTAAGGTTAGAGCAGCAGATACTTATGCTTTAGGTTCTATATTAGTCATTGCTACAGGAGGCACATAGTAAAGAGATAAAGTCATATACTCTTCTTTTCTCAATCAAAAAAGAAAAAAAATGTGGTGCAGGGAGAGGAGTGCTATGAATTTGTGGTTGATTGTTGTATTTTCATGTACATATTATGAATGCAGCCATCTCGTGTGTACAGGATTGAGCAGAGAAATCTGATTTATTGTTACATTTAAATAGTGGAATTTATTGAATTTTACCAGTTGAGGTCTTTATTTTTTTATTTTTATTTATTTTTGGCTGTGTTGGGTCTTCGTTGCTGCACGTGGGCTTTCTCTAGTTGCGGCGGGCGAGCGGGGGCTACTCTTCCTTGCGGTGCGCAGGCTTCTCGTTGCGGTGGCTTCTCTTGTTGGGGAGCACGGGCCCTAGGCGAGTGGGCTTCAGTAGTTGTGGCACGCGGGCTCTAGAGCGCAGGCTCAGTAGTTGTGGCGCATGGGCTTAGTTGCTCCGCGGCATGTGGGATCTTCCCGGACCAGGGTTCGATCCCATGTCCTCTGCATTGGCAGGCAGATTCTTAACCACTGTGCCACCAGGGAAGCCTCCAGTTGAGGTCTTTAGATGTAGACATAAAACATGTTTTGTTTTATCTTAACCTAATGTCAGGACAATCTACTACATGTCTAAAAAAGTATATAATGTTTCAAGTTAATTTAATCTTTTCTAACTTTCTATTACTGAATAGGAGCAACTATATGACCCGACGGTGAGTCATGAAAATTAAAAATAAATAGATTTCACTGAAAACTAGACTCTTTCAGAGGCTCACTTAGGCATAACCTCTGTACACTTTGAATAAAAAGATGCACTGTTTTGTTGCTATTTTCTATTAATGGTATTTTTTTAATAAACATTGTAAGACTGATTATTCAAAAATATATGCGTATCTATCTTTCTAATAGACATAATAGGCTACAAAAAAGAAAAAAGAAGTAAGAATTTCCAGATGCTGTGGGAGACCTTACATGTCTAGGTGTAGCAAACGATGCTGTTCCAATTTTCAATATATTTACCAGACTTACTATCTACATAAACAGACTGTGTGTTTAACCTTTTCCTAGAGGCTTTCAATTTTGCTAAGCAGAACTCAAAGACTGTCTAGCCAGACTTAAAAAGTCATTTGAAGTAAATGGATTCTTGGTGATAAATAATGATGACTTTTTAAAGTAGCTTTTTTTTTTCTGGCTGGAAGTACCATTTTGTGTCTCATTTTAAGTCCAGTGACTTTTTCCCATATAACAAGGAAAAACTTCTGCAAATTGGGCCTGACTTATTTGGTCCTTCTATCTCTGTTTCTTTCCAGTAATTTTGTGCCAATGGTCTCTACCCTGAGTCCTGGGGTTTTCTTTCCTTTTCTTTCCTTACAATCTTTGTTTCCCATGCTTTTTCATAAAATTGTTTTCAAATACCTTTGCATACCTTTACTTTGAAAATGAGATCACAAAGTTGACTCAATAAGGCACAGGAAAATACTTTTTTAAAAAATCTGGGTCTTATCTAAATGATATCTTTAAAGTATTTTCTTAAAAACCTATATGCATGCCCTCATTTAAATATCTTTATCTGAAATCTGACTCCCCTTCCTTTGGTCACGGGAAAGTCATGGAGGCAAAATTCAACACAGCTCAGAATCCAAATAGAGTCATTGACCGGAATCTTTTCCATTTAACCACTTACATCAGCCCCAATGTAATGCTCATTCAACTAATGCGCCACAGACAGCTGGTTCCAATCATTCAATCCCATCTCAACGGCACTGGGCAGACTCGGCACCAACCCCAGGCCCTCTAACACGTGTAGAAATATTTGAAAAACACTGACACAGTTATCAAGGAAAACCTCCCACCTAAAGCCCCTGTGAAAGGGTGCATATTGGTGGACCATGTGTCCTCTGCCCCTTTTACCCTAGAGTAGGCGATGCCGATGTGGTTGAGAGGAAATGGAGGAGGAGGCCGCCTCTCCTCCCTGAATTTGAACTGGAAGCACCATCACCATCTGAAATGGATCCGAATCTGGAAAGCCACAACACAGAATGCAGCTGGAGAAACACATCAGTAGAAACAGAGGCAGAGGGAAGATTAGATAGATAGAGAGGCAGAGAGATACAGAGATGATGACAGATAGATAGATAGATAGATAGGTAGATAGATAGATAGAGAGAAGAAAGCTGTCTGCTACGGGAAGAAACACACATCCAGAAAGCACTGAGCCATAGCTATGCGTGAGCATTTGAGTGACGATGTGTGGATGCTCTGGCTGTGGTCCCCAGGGCATCCTGGAGTTATTCTGAGGCTCTCTCTTATCCCCTCATTTGTTCCCTGGATGCCAGCTGTTCTCTTGGTGCAGTTCCATTGCACCGCCTACTTCATCTGTCTGAAATGCTCTTCCCCCAGGTCTCCACAGGCTTGCCCCAGCCTCCTTCAGGTATTTACTCAAATAATATCAGCCCAATCAGGCCTTCCCTGGCAGCTCTCTCATACGTCTTTGTTCCCAAGTCAAAGTTCTCTACTTTTGTCTTCTCTTTACCACTATCTTATATTTTACATAGTTTACTTGTTCCCTTACTTTTTGGTACAATTCCTAAACCACACTGTGAGCTCCTGAAGGCATGGGCTCTCATCTATTTCATTCCCGGCCATATTTCCAGCTCCTAGCCCATTGGAGGCATACTCCATTTTTCAAATTAATAAATAAATTTAAAGTCAAAGTATCATGGACTATTTATAGTTACTCATTTATTGTCAGGGGCCTGAGAGAAAAAAAATGATTTTTCAAAAACAGACTTCTATATATGTGTGTATAGGTTCACAAGGTCAAGTTCAAGGGTGTTGAACCTGGGCGGCAGCATAAGGTCCAGCACTTACACAATTTCTGGGCTTCGTTTAATGATCAGTAGTTACTGTGTTGAAATTCTTAATAATTTTTCAACGAGGAGCCCCACATTTTTATTCTCACTAAACCCCAGTAAATTAGGTGGCCAGTCCTACGTATATGTGAACATTACAGCTGGGGTTCAAATCCTAAATGTTACTTAGCCTCCTGTTTGCATGAATTGAATACATTTAAATGGAAAGCATTCTGTATTCTTAATTTACCTGCCTTACCTACACAGAGGAAGTTCAGAGAGGCAGCGCTGCTGTGTTACTAATGCACGAACTCTAAGTCAGTAGAGCTGAACTATGACTCCATCTCAGCCTGTGGCTAGCTGAGTAACTGCTCACTTCACTTTCCTGACTTGTAGAAGGAGGCACTTGAGCTAAACAATCTCTAAGTCACCATCCAGCTCTTCTATCCTTTAATTCTTTCCTAAATAAAATCATATTACATCTTTAAAAGTATCATAAAACACTTACTCCCCACCTCTTCACCAAACTCTTTTATGCAAGTTGTTAGGACAGGGAGGATTAAAGAAAGAGCAAACCCCCTTTCTCATTTGACATTTTTGCAATATGAATTCTTGTTCTGATTTATGGGCCCTTAAAATGATTCAGTTTTCCATATTTATTTCTGTGCTTTCCAACTAGGTACTCCCACCTAAACCCAAGCAACCAATAAATTGATTAAATGTACTCTCGTTTTCTTGGATACATTCACATGATCAAGTAACTTAATCCCAATGTAGTCTGAGTTTTCTTAAACTGATTTTAGTGAAATTCAAAGAGCTGTAGGAAGCAAGACCTCTCTGTGGCTCAAGAACATTTGAGGGGTTGCAAAACAGGTTACTCAAGGCAACTTCAATGTAGATAACAACACTGAAACCTCATTTCTCTACATATGTCCACCAGAATTTTCAGCTCTTAAAAACATCCCTACTATTGTTGTTCAGTTGACTAAGAAATCTATGTGTTGAGGAATATTTAATAAAATTGTCTTTTCTTCATAATTATAATCAATTTTGCTATTACATGACAAATGTATTAAAAAAAAAACCCTTGCTGTGCAAAATTGTGTGATAAAAGCTGTAGGGCTTATGAAAAAAATAAAGTTAGGTGCACAACACCCAAACATTTCAACAATGACACATAGAAAAGAACAGAAACCAATTAACAGCAACACGGTTTACATGTGTTGAATAGTTTAGAAAATGAATAAAGACTACAATAACTATGGCACTTTACTTTGAAAAAGCCCTGAATTTTGTTTGTGGAACTGGTTATTGGAAGGGGTGCAGCTTGTGAGTCATTGTGACGTGGTGGAAGGAGGGTTATCTGAAAATGGAGGGAAAGTTGTGACACGAGGTATAGATGAGATGTGGCTCTTAACACAAGCGACGAACTGAGGTTTTGAGGCAGGGCCAGCTTCCTGGGTGTGTGACCTGTCTGCAGTCCCTCAGGACCCAAGCTTAGAAGGGCACCATATTGGTTTAACATTCTGCTGTGGCCATCTTGAAATTCTTAAAATTTGTGCAACAGGGAGTCTCATATTTATATTTTCACCAGGTCCGGTAAATTTTGTAGTCAGTCAAGGTTTTAGGGGTGTCTTTTTGTGTATTCTTACAGGGCACCTCTCAGCTAGATGCAGCTTTCTACATTAAGGTCAGAATGTTTCTAGCAGATGAAATTCTGCATAAGCAAACTCAAAATTCTCAGTATATTCAAATTTCCCCCTGATACATCCATCATGTTGGAACAAAAAAAAAAATCATGGTTTCAAAATAAGCATGATAGCAGAACTGGCTGTACTTAAATTTTAGGAAATTATTACTAATCTGAGGTGAAGCAAGAGAGACAGAGATCGCACACACAATGAAGGAAGCAGTGCGTTCCCTATAAATCCGGGCTAGTCTCACCACGGGACCCCACATCATAAGTGGAGAAAGTCAAGGTGTACTAACTCCTCCAAAGATAAGGTTGGAACCCCACAGAGAAAGAGGAAATTTGCATAACAAATGATGTATGGCTATTTACTGAAGTTTGCTCTGGTTGTTTTTTCTTTTTACTCTTTCTCCCAGGAATTTTAGCCTGAGGCCTTGGGAAAAGAAGTGGAAGGAGGAAATTTTTTTTAACCTTCTGGGCAAATTGCTAGAGCACGTGGTGGACAAGTCAGGCAGAGCATCTCCTATCTGGAAAGGAGCCCTGGTGCAGAGCAAGAGGCAGCCAGACAACCAGGGCTCACACAGGAAACAAGGAAGCAGGAGGACACCTTCCAATCTGAGACAGGAGACGGCCATCAGACAATGGATTGGAGAACTGAGAACACAGCAGAGGTAGGACTCACACCCCCAGCACAGGATACCCTAGTCCAGCAGAATTTTAGACAGTCTGAGGGTTTTCATTTTCCATAGACAGTGGCTGAGCTGAGAAAGTATTATTTAATCACTTTTTTTTTTTTTTTTTTTTACTAATCCTCAGGCTAACGTTGCAGATATAAAACCCCCATTTTGAAATTTCTCCTATTTAATGGAAAGTAGGGAAGATCTTGTTTGTCATAGAAGAAATAATATTCATCCTTTTAAATTAAATTTCTCTCACCGTACATACATACGGTGAAATAAAAAAGTATAGCTGAGTACAGGTAGATGATATATAGTCCTTGTAAAATTTCCACCCAATGCATTTTATTTTTTACAGAATAAGGAAAATTCCAAGCAGAATGTTTGAGTTATTTAACTCTAAACCACAAAGGACAAATAATGTGATAGAAAACATTCTGCCCAAAACACCTTCGCTCAGAGTTTGAGTCTCCCTCTATCCACATGTTACTTAGAGACTTTAATTCTATCACTTAATCTCAATCTCAGGATTAAATTTTCTCTCTGGAAATCCCCAACTCTTAGTTATGCCTTATGAATAGGTTTATCTCCTATATATATATAGGCCAGCTCTCAGCTCTTGGTTTCTTTAAAAGCACTACTTTGTGATGATAAAGGCTACTGATGTGTTGATTTACATCTTTTGTTAAACCATTCACGGTGAGGTTTGGCTCCTTTTCTGCACACCTGGTTATCAGGTGCTATTAAGAAGTTCATTACCATAATTTATTATTTATGTGAGTGTAACTTTACACATGTGGTTTTTCTCTAAGTGCTACACACCTGCCATTTTATTATCTCTTTATTAAAGATCATTTTTGTACTTTTACAGGAAAATCAGGAAGAAACTGGTTTTATTCTCCTTTCTTCATCTTGCATTTCCATTCACAATGAAATAGCTCTTGGTGCTTCTGGTGTGAAACCGAGTTCCAGATAACAGAGATTGAAATTCAGACATACAAAACCCTCCTTTTGAAATGAAAATCTTCTTCATTTCAATACTACAGCCTCCTCAAGCCCACAGTGTTTCAAATGTATTTTAAAATGAGGCAATCGGTTTCTTCCCATGAGATGTATTATTTTAAGAGAGCTCCTCATATTTGCTGTGTTGCTAGTTACTGGGTCTCCCATTAGCTTGTCCACTGCTAGCTCTCGGATCAGACAAGGCCAGTGGGAGAAAATTCACTATATTGGCAATTCTCCACATGTATGTTCTGAGAAGCTATACCTATGTCTGGAAGACAGTGGAAAGAGAAAAAAAAAAAAAAGAAACTAGATTTCTTGTACTCAAGTACTAACTCAAGAGTTAGTACTGGGCTTCCCTGGTGGCGCAGTGGTTGAGAATCTGCCTGCTAATGCAGGGGACACAGGTTCGAGTCCTGGTGTGGGAAGATCCCACATGCCGCGGAGCAGCTAGGTCCGTGAGCCACAACTACTGAGCCTGCGCGTCTGGAGCCTGTGCTCCGCAACGAGAGGCCGTGATACTGAGAGGCCCGCGCACCGCGATGAAGAGTGGCCCCCGCTTGCCACAACTAGAGAAAGCCCTCGCACAGAAACGAAGACCCAACACAGCCAAAAATAAATAAATAAATAAATAAATCAAAATCAGCATCTTAAAAAAAAAAAAGAGTTAGTACTAACTCAGTATTAACTTGGAGAATATTAACTCTGAGAATGTATTTCTTCTAATAAATATTACTAAAAAGCCTCGGTCACTCGGGCTGGGGGAGAGAGTAGGGGGATCATTCAGAAAAATCATCCAGCACTCTAAGTCTCTAATTTGAGGATGAAAGTCTGTGTGTGTGTGTGTGTGTGTGTGTGTGTGTGTGTGTGTGTGTGAGAGAGAGAGAGAGAGAGCAGGACGAGAAAGGGAGAGACAGACAGACACTAAAATAGGGAGGGTGGGAGTGAGACGCAAGAGGGAGGGGATATGGGGATATATGCACCCATATAGCTGATTCACTTCGTTACACAGCAGAAACTAACACACCATTGTAAAGCAATTATACTCCAGTAAAGATGTTTAAAAAACAAATTGATTCTGGATCTATTTAACCTATACCTTACCAATTTCTCTTTCCTCTTTGAACAAATTTTACTTAGCCTTCTTAAAGCTTCATTTGCCTCACCTGTCAAGTGGTGGTCATCATGGAACCCAATGTGTGAGCTTGTTAGATATCAAGGACCTTAGCACAGGGCCTGGGACATGGTAAGTTCTCAACAAATATTAGCAATTAATACTGCTGTAAATATTTGTGAGGGTTCTATTATGATGTGACACGTGCAATTGTGTGACAGCAGCAAGAGGTATTTACTTCTCCTTTTACTCTGAAACTGTCTTTCAAGCAAGCTGACACTGGTTTTCCAAAGTTGCCGTCTAGTAAGAATCATGTGGGAACTTGTTGATCCTGATTCCGAGGGCTCCACCAAGAAGATTCTGATTTGGTAGGTCTGGGGTATGTGCAAGGCTGTTCATTTGGGGGGACATAACTCAAGTGATGCTAATTATCAACCAAGTTTGGGAAACACGGCTCCCACAAGATTTATCATGGATAATCCCATTTTTATTGGTTTATTTTAATAAAATTATCAACTATGCAATGACTGTGGCAAAGACAGTGGTGTTCAGGAAATATTCCACGTGCCCCGACAATTCCTAGCCTCCCTTGAAGTAAGGTAAAGGTCATGTGACTAATCTTGGCAAATGAGTTGTGAATAAGTGGGCGTGGACCACTTCTAGGTCACTGCAGTTAAAGATACAGGAACCCCCTTCTTAAGGTGAACCTTGAGAGCATGTGTTAACTAGTAATACCACATCCTTGACAGGAGCCCTTGGCAGCCTGGTTCTTGAGTAATTATGTAGAGCACAGACCCAATCTCAACCTCTTCCCCCTGGAGCCATCTTATTCATGTAGCATGAGCAAGAAATAAAACGTTCTTGAATTGAATCACCACCCTATTACAATAGGAGAATTCTTTATTCATCAAATATAGCCTGAAATAAAGGAACAGGCACAGGGAAGCGACTGTTCAATAAACATTTTTTGATCACACATGGAAAAAAAGATAACAGAGGAGTACCGCCCAGTGAGATGAAAAACAATATTGACTCATCAAATCATAAAGAAGTGAAGGAAGTGCAGTTGTCAGCAGTATATGAAGTAAAGGTTGAGGATGGCAGGAGATGGGTGGGACTGGGGAGACTGGTTATTTCCAAGGAAAATAGCTACTAACCCACTCTTTGCCCTCTGACCAACCCTTTACTCATCAAAGGGACTTTTGCTTTGAGTAATCAACAGTTGTTTTGGAAAACCACAGTAAAATGAAGAATCTACTAGATTTTAAAAATTCGGACGGGTGTCTGGTTTCCAGAGAACAGCTTCAAATATTTAAGCTGCTAACATTAGACCAACAATGAACTTAATGGTAATTGAAAACATCTTTTCAATAAATAAAAACACATTCTGCACACTTTATTTAAAAAGTTTACTCATGAGCTAGACTAACACAGATGTGGTTTAGAGACATTCTATAGCTAAAGAAAAATGCCAAAGAGGAAATGAACTGATATGATTTAAAATGCAATATTATTACCATCGTAAATTATGTCAGCCACGGCTGCCTCAAGTAGAACTTTACTTGATTTAAAGCCAAACAAGGCCACTGAATTATTTTCAGTTAATTATGAGCTAGCCATATGTTGCAATGAGAACAATGTGCTAATCAGTCAACGCTGACACGGTGGTGACAATTAAGATGGTTGGTTTCTATCCTGCTGGACAAAATGTATCTCAGAGATAGAAGAATAGAAATGTCATATATTTTGGTAGAGAAAATCTTATTAACTGATTTGGGAAATTTCAAAAAGATGTTAAGTCTGGCTACGGAAAAGATCCAACATGGAAGTTTATGGTTTAAAAAAGGTTTAACATCCTTCTGAATGGTGTGATAAGTCAGCAGTTTGGGAAATCTTTAAGTATGAAACATATCCCTTCTGCAGAAGTAAACTTCTCATCTGCTCTATACCAAGGGCATAGTGATAATACTTGGAATGTATTCAATATATAATTGAGCAATCTTATAAAACAATGGTATAGTCAAATCCTATATTAAAATATAAAAATACTCTGCTGTATTATGAAAACATAAAATGTAAGAAATACATTTTAATAAAACACACACATGCATACACACACCCACCAGAAGTAGTCTGTATTTAAAACTAACAGACACAAGCATTACAAAACTGTAAGATGGATTTTTATAAAGACATTTAAGGAACACAGACTTTTCGTTACTTTTGTAATTATCTACTGTGTGCATTCAGTTTTAGAGCTGTGATACCAAAGTTTTCTTCTCTTTTACAATAATCCATGTAGTCAATGTCTGAAGCAATAGAGGAAAATCAGGCAGTAGGATGACTTAGCCATACATTTGGTGCATGTAAGCCATTCCTCAGATGAGGGGATGTCTCAACTGAACTCATATGCCCATAATTCAAACTCTGCATGTTGTAAAAACACTATACAAATCAGTCCTCTTTCAAAAGGATGCAGTGTGGATAATGAATGATTTGTTACTATTCAAACACATAAATCCTTGTCTACCTTAATTTTTAAACATGCGTTGATGTTTTCCAGTTGATGGTGCTAATATTGAAACATTTTCAATAAAACCTAGTATAGTTAATTATAATATTTGAAGCATGATAAATTTGTCAAGTTATTTTAAGAATAAAATGGACTCGCAAGTAGTGCCAGGAGTGAATTCTCCACCTTCTTCCAGCCAAAGTGTAATTAGAGATGTTGGGTTTACCAAGGCTCCTTGGACATCTGTTTTGCTAAGCCCTCTCTTTAAAGCCTTGATCTTTGCCTCCCTAATTATACATTTTATCAAAGCACTTTTGCTACTCTCTCCTAAGCCCTGTACAATGGAGGATATTCCGATTGTGATGAGTATGTGAGGCTCATTGATTTCACCGAGAAATTTCTACCAGGGCAGAATTTAGCTGTACAATTATTGATTGATATTACTTTTTATGATCAATTTATTAACCTATGACTTTTCTAGCTCCATGCCTATCATTTTTATTTATTTTACTAAGATACATACATGCATACATATACACATATATATTTATACATGTATATATTTACACATAGGCACAACTTGCATATATATATACATATATACATATGTGTATATATATGGATAAAAAATTGGATTCTATGCTCAATAAAATTTAAAAAATGGTGACTAGGGAAATAAATCAATTAAAATAGATATTTATAAATGTCAGCCAGCTTACTTTAGATGTAGAAAAGGTAAATGTTAACTTTTCCACAATATATTTATGTGTGTGTATATTCTTTTGATTTTTTTCCCTAAGGAACCAGAACAAGATTAATATTTTTATGTGAAATAGATATCTCTTTTAACAATAAATGAGCAGTAAGCTATTTCCTATGTTTAATTACAATAAACAATTAAACAATTACAATATCATGAAAAATATATATGTAAAGAATAAGGCAAAATAATTTTGGAAAAGAAAATCATATATTAATTTTGAATACATTAATTATCATGGCATGTGTAATAACCATAAAGATTACAGTAAAGGGGCTATAGGCCATTTCTCTTTTATAATTTGTCTTCCTAGAATAACTTCTCTGAAAACAAAATGAGCTATCAGAATATCCTAGAATGTCTTTTTCCTACTGGGTACCAAAAATATATTGAGACTAGGAATCCCTCAACACCTGAGCTCCACTGTCTTTTACGTAAAATGAGAGGATCAAACTCAGTGATGATCAAGCGGCATTACAGAGCCCAGAGGTCCATGCATGTGTGTCCAAGGTGCTTCTTGAGGGCCTGAGCAGGTTGCTGAGCCCTCCTGCTGCTGCTCTAACCAGAAAAATGTTGCTTGTATTGGCTTCATTTTTTTCAGTTCATATTTATTGAGCACTTCCTTGTGCCAAGAACTTTTCTAGCCGCTGAGGACACAGAGATGACGTAGGCAGACCTAAGCGCCTTCACAGAGCTTATTAAGTTAATTTTTTAAAGGTTTATGTAGCTAAAGGAAGGAATTTGAAAGCTCCTGGACTCTATGTCTAATCTCCCTTCTAACTTTAAAATTTCTTTAAGTAAAAACTGAGTAAGTAAAAACTTGGCAAGCCATTATAGTCAAGTTGAATCCCTGGATCTTCAATAAGATTTCTTTTCCTTCATGACTTCCATCTATCCACCATGTTACCCCAGTAACCTCTGTGCTCTTTTTGTGTGGCCTAAGTATAATTTTAATTCTGGTATGGCTTTTAGACAGTTCCCATTCTATGCATAAGACTATTATAAAATTTTTAAGCGAATGTAATTCAAAGGAGGTTAAAACTTTCAATCCATTTCAGCGGAAAAAAAACCAAACTGTAACTGTGGAAGTTGATGATGATGTGTTATTTCCTTTTGGTTAAGTGATCACACACTGGAGAATAATCACAGGTATTTTACTAAAGTTAATAATTACTTATGATTCGAAAAAAAAAGAGGGAGCAAGTTAATGGTGTTGAAAGTTCATGACTAGTCCTACATACCTCATAAACCTGTTCTTTGGTTGTGGGAATTGTGGTTTGTGTTTCTTTAATCTCTGGGTATTCATAAAATGGTATTTTAAGGGAACACTTGTTATTTCAAGAAATGACTGATATATTATTTAGTATGGTTCTTGCCTGTGCGTTTACTAGTTATATTTGAAGGATCCGTCTAACATTGTATGTTACTAACAAGAAACACTTTTTCTTACCCTCCGTAATCTGTTTCTTTGACTCTCGCAACTTGAGAAAATATTTAGCCATCTAACCAGAACTTTAAACACTGAAACTAAGTTGATTTTTCTACCAGATGTGTTTTCCCCCCAATGTAAAGTTGTAAGCAATTGTTTCCATTTAAAAAAAAGACTTATCAGTGGTCTAATGACACACTTTATAAGACACAACCAACTTTCCCTTGGTTGGTAAAAAATAAAAATTTCATAATTGCTCACCTCCGATAAATTTTCATTAAAATATTCAATACATTCTCTTCCCCCCACATTTATTATAGTCTGCTAATTAAGAATTTATATTCTGAACCACATAACAATTCAAATTATTATTGTTACTTTTATAGAATGGGCCAATTAGCTGCATTTATGTTTTGAAAAGGAAGTGAGAATAGAAGAGCTTTTCTGACAGAGATTTTAATTCAATTTCTTACCTGTTTCCCAAAACAAAGTGAAACTCAAAAGGCTAAAGAGACAAATTTCTTACGTAAAAATAAAAAAGCAATTAAAACACAGAAGACATATTTTTACATACATACATGTTTATGTGGTTATATTGAGATGGTCCTTCTTCAAATACCCAAGTAGGCTTGGGCAGATTTCAGGATTTTGCTTCTCCCCAATTTGGATTTCCTTTAGTTCAGTTACTATATACTAAGCAGTTACTATGTACCAGGCACCATAGACCATCCATGTTAGCTCATTTAGTCACTGCTAATGAGCTAATAAGTAGCTGATTTTATTTTCTTTACCTCTTTTTATAGATGAGGAAATTGAGGATCAGATTCAATAAATGAACAGGCTTAGAGAGAAGGTCAGGAGACAACGTGAAACCTGTCTTTGTAACTCAGAACATCCCTCTATGAATATTCCCATGTCACACAGCAGACTGTATAAATGCATGGATTGAGGTCCTTGTACATAAAGTTTTGTTCTAGAAATTTCAGGGGAACCTGTGTTATAAAGAGTTTTCTTTTCTAGGGTAACTGCACTGGATGGCATGTGTTCTACGTAAGAGCATTTGTATGGCAGCTGCCCAAACAACCCATTAAGAACACAATGGTTAAGGAAAGAGAAAAAAAGGCACAGAAGATATGGTAGATACATAAACCACCTGGCATTAGTTATTAAATGTCTTTTTCATTAAATATCTTATGGAAAATGTGATAAAAAATGATGGCATCAATCTTCTCAACAAAAAGAATCAATATAGAAATCAAAAGATTAATGCCATGACCTTAAGAGGATCAAGTACTTTTCTAGCAGGATAAGATGCTAACTTTGGATAACATTAAATTATGCTAATTTTAAGGCTATTTGATAATTCACATGATTGCGATTTATAAGTAAAATGATTCTTGGTAGTTTGGAAGAAAACCTTGGTGGGGTTAAATTCTAAGAAGCATACCCACCAGATTCCAACATGGGAAACTTTTATCGGCCTACATTGATTTCTTAGGAAATGGAGATTTGAAGAACATTTTTAAAGTAAACAAAAATTATACAATGTTATTAAACATCTGAATCTGTGTTCTGTTTTCATCAGAGTCTGCAAATTGAAATGCATGGGGAATCGGTGACCTTATTCATGCCCCTGATATCATGATGGATAATACATTATTAAATTGTAGATGGTAAATAATGAAGCAATTGTATGAATAGAAAACAGATCATTAAGTCAAGTATGTTCAGAGGAAAAAGGAACATGATGAGTAAGAGGAAAGAGAAAACAAAACAGGATGACAAGATTCTTCACTCTGTTTAGGAAGACGTTCTGTCTTTGGTAACTATTTTAATTTTATAAACAAAAAGTATCATGCTTCAATAAACACATTTTTCTTTGCTTTTAGTATTTTATTAAGAGATATTATACCATACTCTCTTCTTTAAAATAAATAAAGAAAGAATAAAAATCAAACAATTATGTTCTTTTCTTTGAAAAATAAATTCTGGATTGACTGATGTATTTCCTTCACTACTTGGGAACTCTGACTACGGGTATTTAGTACTGAAAATAACTACAGCTCCCATTGGTTGAATGCTTACTATCTGTCATCCATTGTTTTCTTTGTACTTCATTTAACCCTTACCACTGCCCAAGGAGCTAGTTTCTATTATTTTGCCCAATTTTCATATGGAAAAAAACTGAGGTACACAGAAGTAATTTGCCCAAGTAAATGATAGAGGAGTTTGTACCCAGACTTCTTAACCCATGTCCTCAACTGCTTGGCAATACTGATCATATAAACTTTATCTGAATCATTTTGGTGTTTGCATATCAAATTTTGGACATAAAGAAAGTCTCTAACAGTGTAATACTACCTTTTTTTCTGGGCTGTTACATTGTAGTTTAGTTTTTAAATATTTTCTGAGGAGCTATACACAGTGATTCACTGTGTCTAGGAAAATAACACTTATGGTAGCATGGTCAATAGAGAACATTAAAGTTCTGACATAGTCTCTAATAATCCGCTGCCTAATCAAAAAAATACTTGACGAGGGAATAAAGTCTGTTACGCCTTGAACATAAATGTACAAGGAGACTGACAGTTTTATAGCATTTGAGGTTTTGGACACAATAACTGCCATAACAGATTGATGTGTGATCTAGTCAATTGTCCACCAATTGTCTCAAATTGACTAGAACCCAGGCAATTTCTACATTTTATAGACCACAATGAAAAGAAACATCACTTCCACATCCTCCCGTAGATCAGGAGGCAAAGCCTACATTTTAAGGGAGAACTGGTTCTCTGTGAAGTTGAGATCCAAAGGTATGGAAATCCAAAACACCAGAGGAGAGAAGGGAGACCTAGAAAGGAGTGGGTAACAAACTCCTTCCCTAAATGTCTTCTCCAAGGACATACTCTGAGCGATGGTTTCTGAGGTAGGGCAAGAAGCAAGTTCATACAGCGAACTCCTTGAATAGTAATGACAAAGCCATCCATATAAAAAACTATAGCTTTTCTAGGGAAAAGTTGATCAAAAATTTGAAAACCCAAAAGTGACATAAATGGCATCTGTGTGTGTGTGTGTGTGTGTGTGTGTGTGTGTGTGTATGTATCACAGAGAGAGATTGAAAGAGACAAATAATATGTCAAAGCTCCATATAAAGCATATTAAGATGAATGTTACTGTATAACAAATATTTTCAATAGACAGCTGGCTCTGAGGCTCCCTAACCCTTTGTTTCACTCCTATGGCCCAGACTCTTCCACCTTTAAGCCTAATAACCAAAAGAAATCACTTAGCCGAGTTTCAGATACAAACTAAGAAATTAATGCAGAGGACCTGATATGATTGTTGCTGTTTTACTTATAACCTCATGCAGTACTTGCAGTTCTCAAATATTGCAGATTGTGCCCAAGGGGTGGTGACATTGGTCATAAAGGATGAAAGAGTAAACGGGGGTCGGGGGCGGGAATTTGCAACTTAATTTTGGTATGCCTCTTTCCTGCCCACTGTTTCTACATGCCACTGGCAGCTTCTTTGAAAGGTGTTGCTAGCACACACACATGAAATAGCAAATGAAGCCTAAGGAGGACAGAGTCTACGCTTTAAAGCTAAAAGGTTACACCTGGAAGGCAAAGCATTTGGAATGAATTCCACCATTATACCCAGTTAAGGTCTGTGGAGACCTGGAGTTTTAGGAGCAGTTTCCCTCATCCCTCTTGCCTTCAACTACTCCAAATATTTCCATCGAAAAAGATGCAGTCATACTCATAAACAACCAAGTTCAACACATACATACCTATATACACACCCCTCCTATCTTGACATGTAGTGAAGGAACGATGGAAAAATACTTTTTTTCCTGTGTCCTTGAAGATAAATGAACTTTACATCAGAATTTTTTTTCTTCCTTCGTTTACTATACTCATAGCATTTTTGCACTTTCTAATCTAGAGCAGAGACTTGGACCTCCATTTTAACCTCTAATTTCTGGCAAGTTCCTATGACATTGGAATTCTAACCTAAAGTGCATAGTCAAATGCCACATGAAGTGTTTTACAATCTATTTTAATCTATAATAAGGGAACCGAAGCAACACAACTCACTTTATGCTTTAAACCACTGTAATTTATTTTTTTGAGAGGTATTATCATATATTTAGATAAGTAAAAGACACTTTGTTGATTATAAAATAACAAAGCTGGATATTCAGTATCTTCACTGAGCAGTTTGGATATTATGTTAAATTTTGAAGATTATGGTTTGCAGCTCCTCTGGCAATTATGTGTCACCTTTAAAAATGATAAGCATGAGTTCAATTTCATTAACTGTGTGGTTTACCAATAATTAAATCTGCCCTATGTAACCTCATAAAGGGTAGATCTAAATATTCATATCAAAAAGAATCTGTTCATTTGGTTAGCCTTACATAATTATTTTATTATAATTAAAAACATTCCCATATATGACATAATGGCTTCTTTAATAGTCTAAGTACAAACATAAAAACAAAGTTAGGTATTATCCAGACATTTCCACTGAATGAGATAAATTTTTTAAAATACCTTTAAAGCAAAAATACTACTTTATTCTACATAACTGGTGATGCACTTTATTGGTTAGACTGTGGTTTCTATTTCAATAACAAAAGCACAACTCTCATTCCAATTTTTATAATCATGGATTGAACTGGAACGCCCATAATGCTTTAGAATTTTCAAAACGTTTTAAACTTTCCCCGGGATGTTAACATGATCTGTGGCTCTGTATTGAGTGCTTTAAAAGATGAAATATATCTGTAGCTTCAATACGAAACTCTACTTCTTTTCCTATTAATCTTTAGGTGATATACACTCAGTGAACTTTTTCAGTGGTAGATACTATAATGAACATGAAAAGGAGCTAGATTTTACCGTTTCTTTTTAACATGCCATAATGTAGATATAAATCAGTTGTCAAAGTTGTAACTGACTCACATTCCCGTCTTCCATAAGAAGCCACTGCCATTGTTTAAATCTTACCATTGCCTTAATCTCAAAAGTTGAGTCAGAATTCTACCCTATGGAAAGGAAATCTAAACTTCAGATAGCACTTGAATGAGGGATTGCTCATGTAATTATACTTATGAAAATGTTCATTTCATTTGCAAATGAGAATTTAGGCTCTTTAACAATTAAAACTGATGAAGATCATGAAATTAAACTTATGATTCTAAATGAGAAGTGTGATGAAACATGGGCTTTTCATGCTACAGCTATCTACCGTTAATTGTATGGAAATAATAATATTCTGAAGTCTCTGTCTACACAATCATAAAGATATTGACTGCTGTGGTGACACATTTTGCACTTACTAAACCAGTGTTTTTCTGATTGTAAGTCTCAATGCACTGATGTATTATGAAATCAATCCAGTGAGTTGCAACCAGCATTTTTCAAAATAAAATAAGACAGAAAATAGTAGAAGAGAATATCATGATTCATCACACATAGTAAAGGTCAGTATTTTATAAAGCTTTTTTCAATTATATACGTGTGTATGTACATATGTGTATATATAAGTATAGGAGAGATATATTATATATAAACATATAGTATAGAATATATATGTGTCTGTATATATATATATATATACATATGTGATACACATACACACACACACACTTCAACCATAATTTATCTCAAGGTCACTCATGATCTCCTAATATAACATATCTCCTTTGTTTATCATTTATCTCCCCTGAGTATAAGTGATCACTGTATCACAGAGAAGGCTCGGTGAATATTTATTGAGTAAATGAATCCAGGACTACACAAACACACACACATTCTGTGCCATGATGTAAAATATATTTTTCAGTTAGTTGGTGACAAAAAAAAAGCTAGAAATATCACTGATCAGAACCAAACTCTGCTCTTCTGAAAGTCAGTTTCGTTTAAAATTGACCTCTACCTTCCCTTCATCACTACTGTCCTCACCTCCACCTAGCTAAAACTAAAACTTAAGAAGTTTCTTCCACTAAATCTATAATAACACACTATGAAGAAATATCTAAAGGGAAGAATTCTGATCTCATAAAATCAGCGGCCCGGGTAAGGGTCACCAAAATGTAAATGACTCACCTCATTTATTCATTTATTCATTCAATAGCCATATTATTGGGTCAGACTGAGAGTAGACAGCTGCAGGAGAGAAAGGCTTCAGGCGAGAAGTACTGAGAGAAAGGTGGGGAGGTATAGGATTGAATCCACTATACCATAAGGAATAAGGAAAACCAGACTGGAATAGCTTTTTTGATCACTATATCAGAAGCCAATCTTGTAAGCAGGGACAAAATGTGAGTTGACACAATGAGTCTGGGTACTCCAAGAGGAAAGAAAGGAATGAATACAGGGAGAGGGGAGATTAGTAGAGGATAGGCAGAAAGAAATGAGACTCTAGATAACCAAGAGAAAGAAGAACAGGAGCTTTAAACCTCCTTGCTAGGGGTGGGAGTGGTGTGGGGAATGAGATGGGGGAGCAGGGGACAAGGAAAGGAGCTACAACAGGGTTTAACAAGGGAAAAGAAAATAATCAGAAAGTTTTAAAAAGACCAATCAGGCAGCAGCACTGAGCACAGGTGGGAAGGGTTTCAACCTATTGGCAAGTAGATCAGTTAGGTGAAGAGAGAATGAAGGAGGCAGTGAGAAGAGCAAAGAAGAGTAGATTTGATAGACATTAGGAATGAAGACCATGAAGACTTGAAGACTGACTGGATGGGGGTGGGATGGAGAACAAAAGTAGAAGTGATTCAGGGGACTCTACGGTCACTTTTCAGTTTGTAGCTTGAGAACCTGGGCTAGTATCTAAATATTTATGTTTCTATCTTCACCAGTAGTCAATAGTCAAAATTAAACTATGACGTCTTATTCATAGCTGTATAGGTGGCCTGTTACAAATACTGATACATAGTAGGTATTCAACAAAGGCTGACTGAACTGAAAGAGTAGAAAGAAGTAGGCTGAATCTCAAAGATTCCTATGAAATTAAATATAAGGAACATTTGCAGAACCTGTTTCAATGCACTTAGTGCTCTTTCTTACCTCTATTTCTTGATTATACTCTCACTCATCACCTCCCATCCTCTCTGTGACCCTGGCAGACCAAGGGTTAAATTGCACAAAGTTCTCCTCGGTTAGGACTAAACTTTTTCTCTAGGACTTGCCTTCATTTCTAGGACGACTTATGTGAAAAGTGCTATCGGAAGACTATGTCTTTTCAGGGCATACACGTTTATGTTTGGGAATCCTGTTGAATTTTCTTTTCTTTTTTTTCTTTTTCTTTTTTTTTTTACAAAGAAGCTTACTTACTCAAATAGTTTGGGTCAACATAGCAAGAATAAAAGTGAATAGTAACACTAATTTCAGTCACATTTAAAAAACAGAATGTAGGAAATGTGTTTTATATTTAAAAAATAGTTTTGAATATACAAGAAATAAAGAATAAAGATAATGTTGATTTACTTAATTATCTTTTCCTTTGAACTACATGGTAATGACGTATTAATTGCTTTTCTCACTTTTATTTTTTAGAATAAGAAATACAACCAATGTGAAGATACGGGAACTAAGGTGCAAGAAAGAAAAAATCACGTATCAGTCATCGAATGGTAAATGGGAACACAGTCCATAAATATTGACTACCAAGAAGGATCCCTTCCACTCAAGAGATATTTCCTGGTACTTTCAAGGCAATATGCACCCACTACGGTGGGCTCACAGAAAGGCAATTCTGGCTTAGCCTCCTTAGCCTAATGGGCTAGTATTAGTTAATGGGCAGGATTAGTTAAGAACATCGATAACCCGAATAAAATATGCAATTCCATAAAAGACACCAGAAGAAAAGCTCCAAGTGTTACAAGAGTACTTCGAAGAAAGAAAAGAATAAATATACTGGGGAGATCAAATAAAGAAGGTAGAATTTGAAATTGATTTGGCAGGAAAATCAGTGTTGGCAGGTAGCAGTGAGGGCTCTAGGGAAGTATGACTGTGGCACAGTGCCAGTCTGTAAAGCAAAGGCGGGGAACATGGAGTACATGTCAGTGATGTCATGGGAGCTGAGGTTTAAAAGGAGTTTGAGGCCACACAGAGCAGGGTGATAAAGGCTATGAATTTGAACACTGTTCTAAGGGCCAGCCACTGCGGGCTCCAAAGGAAGTGCACTTGGCTGACTGGGGGATTTTCCTACTAAAACAGGCATTGGACCTTTTCACCACTACCATCTCTAGTCTGCCATGCCTCTCCCTAGGGAGGTACCCACTGCCTGTTAAACACAGGTACTCAGTAAAAATAGGGGAGCACCATGTGATGCAGGAATACCGCGAAGAAAATTCCTCTCCAGTTGGGTGAGAATCTGCAAGAGGGGTTTCAAGCAAAGCACTTCACAACTCTCCTGCAATTCATAGAATGTATGAGCTTAGCTCAGAGTATTAGAACATAGTAGGCACTCAATAAATAGCTTACAAACAAATAATTCCCCCAACTGAAATATATCAGTGACTGAAGCCAGTGAAGGCAGTAAAAAGTGGAAAAGAAAGCATGCTCACGGTTTTTAAAATAAAACCTAGATTATTTGTAAACAGTCACTAAATTCATCAAATATAACCTTGAGTCCTAAAATATTTTTCTGGTAACTGACATAGTTCCAAATGCAAGTTTTGAATAAAAATATAATACACACATTGGGGGAAACATTCATATAAAATAGATGTTTTATTCAGGTCTATTATCCAAGTAAGACTTTATGGCCCCCAAATTTAAAAATAGTCTCTACTGGTAGGAGGGAAAGAAATGGCTTAATAATTAATTCAGATTACATCATGAATTTCTAGGTCATTCAGTCTGAGGAGGTACAGTAAACATATCATAGTTTTTTTCCCCCTGAAAATATTAGGAGATGAAAAAGAAGTCAAGTAGAAAATATTAGATTATCTGTTTCAAAAAATACATGTATTCTATTTTTATTAAAGAGCTATGAAAAATAAAACTATGTCAAAATATTAGTACAAATCTCCAATGTGTTCAGGCTCTGCTGGAGCTTAATTTATTTGTAAGTAAATCATTTAGATTTATTTAGAGCATTTATAGTTGACAAATAGGCATGTAAGTTCTGAGTTAATTTTTGTTTTGGTTTTTTAACAGAGAAGTAGCAGGTAGATCAAAAGAAGCTATTTAGGAACTGGGATCTATTAGATTACATGTAACTGATGTAACAGTGTGTAGCTAATCTAACGTCCAATCCAGTTAATGAATCATCCCTTACATTGAGGCATTGTCCTGAATCAAATTGAATATTTCCAGTAACATCAACTCATAATTTCGAAAGGCAGCCTCTTTCATCTTTCAAGAGCTCAAATACTTGTGCATTTGTCCTATGGTTAACTTAAATGTGCCTCTTCTGCATTACAATATATTTAACCTGATGTGGGGTAACCATATAATTTCTTGTCCAAACAGGAACACTAAGTTAAACACTAATTGATAATTACACGGACATAAGCTGTCTGTCCGGAGAAACCTGCACACGTGATCTTTTGCGATAGCTGCACTGCCTGACTATCAAACACCAAGTTTGTTTGGTTTTCCATGTGAAAAACCTTGACATACTTGAAACCTTAGTGGCCATGTGTCTTCCTCCCATTCATTAGGTAACAATTTTTAACGAAGGTCTATATGCCTTGCACATGGTGTGATTAGGAAGTGGATACCAACCCATTGCCCAAGCAGGGCACATTCTATTTTATGGATGTTCCTCTTAAAACGAACTGCCCAGAACAAGACATAATATTTCTATGACAGCCTTATAAGTGTAAAGTGGAACTTGACATCCTATGATCTAATGGTATTAGCTAATTATAGTTAATATTTATTGGGTACTTATGTATGTCAGGCACTATCCAAAGATATACCTATAACTATATCTCTCTATTTATCTCTCTAGTTATAATATATATATAATAGATATACATGTATATCTATATGTGTATATATAAACAGAGAAAGCAGAAGAGGGAAAGAGAATTGCATTATCATATTTTTCCTTCATGACTTTTGACAAGATATTTAATCTTTCACTTGCCTCAATTTTCTCATCTATAAAGGAAAGGATAATTATGGTTAAGATGATTTTTTATATATGTATATTTATATCTTCTCTCTCTCTCTTTCTCCTTTACTCTTTCAGTCAATAAACATTTATTGAATATCCAACTAAAGGCTAGACTCTGTGCTCAAACCTAAAAACATGATAGGGAAATGCATTCCAAATTCTTATCTGGAACATACAGGTATATATGCTTAAGAGATAATAATTATTTTTTGATTTTTTTCCATCTTATTTCAATAATTCTTCAACTTTTTATTCTGTAAACCATTCACAGGTGCAACTCACTACCATCCATGGCCTCTTACTATAAGTAGTGCTTCTCAAAGGTAGGGCAGAACGGGGTGAGCTTCAGATAGTGAGGCTCTGATGGTAGGTGTGTGTGTGGTAGCGGAGGGTAAAAGTGCAACCCCTCAGGGTGCGAAGCCGAGTTTGGGGAAAGGCAGTTACTGATTGGTTGAAAAATGTCACCAGATGATTCTGATGCACTTGCTTATCCTTCATTGCAATTAGCAGATCTATTGAACTAAAAAGTATCAAAAGTCAAATGAGATAATTTGGTGTGATTTACCCTCGGTGAATCCATAGAGAACCCTGGAGATCATCACTTTTCTTTTAGAGTTTTTATTATTCCATTTGAGTTTCTCGCAAGGAACTGACACTGAGCTTACCTGTCTACACTTTACATAGTGTACTCCCCACCCCGACATTTGAATATCAAGAATTTTTCCTGTCTTTATTCTCCTGGCATTTCTCTTATTTTAATTTTTTTTTTGCAAAGATTATGAGTAATGGTTTTGTTATCATACTGATTTATGTATGTTTTCATCTGAGCTCACAGATAAATATATTAAAACCACCCCTTGCTGTCTTCTTCTCACCCCACCTGCCTTTGAAAAGACATTTATTTTTAATAAATTATGTGTCTTGTATCTAGATACAGAAGAATAAGCTAGTATCCCTTGTCTAATAATTACCCATCTGTTAGCACTGAAGGTATAAGTTGCACGTATGCATGAATGCATGGTTAAGTGTGAAAATCAGTCCTGAAATTCTTAATCCTATTTCACAATTAGTTTTATCCAATTAAGAGACAAACTAGTAGTACAGCGCTTAAAGAAGACGGGCTCTGGGGCCACACTGTATGACTTCAGAAAAATTACTTACTTAACTCTCCTGTGCCTCAGTTTACCCTGTAAAATTGGGTAGTACCCATCTAATTAAATATTACAAAGATTAAAAGAGTTAACATACGGAAAGCTCTTAGAACAGTGCATGACATATAACAAGCATCAAGTGTGTTAAAGCATCAAATATTTAAAGCAATTCATTGTAATACTAAAATATATGAATGCATGTCTAAAAGATTTCAGTGTCAGTGATGTAATGTGGTCCACAGGAAAGAGTCATGATTTTATAATGAAATGGAAGATAACTTGCTACAAAGGGCTATATTTTTGCACTGTTTTAGTAAGCATTAAGTGTATCTCCAAATTTTAGTATGAGAACAATTAGAAACTGAAAATTTAGGGTTACTTGCATTTCTTGACATATTCTGTGTGCTTAACAGTTACATTTTGCATCCTTTTTTGGCAATAAGAGATAAAGTATTCATTATGGCGTTTAAATAGTGTTTAAAAATAAAGCAATGAAAGAAGTAGGCCACATGTATATTTAAGTTTAGTATCCATATTTTATATACTTTGTATGATTTTATCAGTACTACACAAAAATAAATTTAATACAGAGACTGACGTATTCTTCACAATTCATTCTATCCTCTCATCTGCCCTCGAGATTATTTATTAGTGAGTAATCATTTAAGTTTGTGTTTCCCTTGCATAGAATGTCAGAAAGTGGTTATAGAAGAATATTCTGGAAAATAACAGCACTCACAGGAATTGGACTTTCCTAGGGTGTTTTCACATTCAAGGTTAATGCCAAACTAATTATCTTCCCAATGGAAATAGCAATGAGGGATAATCAAATCGTAATTCAGTCATCTTTATTTTAATATTTCAGGAAAGTTCAGTAGAGGGTCCCTGAAAATGATGTTTCCTCAATTCATATTAAAAACAGTATTTGTATTGGTTGAGAAAATTTAAAACTGTTCTCCAGAGCCGTTGTGGAGTTTTGTTGTTGTTGTTGTTTTTTCCGACCAGTAAGAGTCTAGTTTGGCCTAAGAGCGTGAAGTCATTAGTTTTGAATATTTTATTCTTCTCAAATAGACTAGGAGTATAATCATGATTTGAATTGACTTCTATAGACAGAACAAGGTCTGACAATGTACCTTTTCCTTTCCAATTATATTTCTTAAAAATGAGGATACATTTTATTCTACAGAATGTCTACTATGGGTGATGCATGCCAGAACTATTAATTTCTCCAAACCTTACAATCTCAGGATAAATAGCAAAATGGAGAAAGGTCCTTATTAATAAGTCACTCCAAAGGAAAAATTATGCAAATAGGATCTTAGGTGGAGTGTAGGAACAAAGGAGATGACGAAAAGCTGAAATCTGTACAAAATTTTAAAAATTTACTTTAGTTTTGTAAGTTTCCTCCATTACAAAGCTTTTGGACAGTATTTAATTGACAGAAGAGCTTTCTCTCCCAAAAGGACAAGAAGCCAGATATATATGTGTATGTATACACATTCATGTATCTCAGCTAAATCACCAGCTGGAATATCCTGACATCTGGGTGCCCAGCTACACATGGTAGGTACTTGACAAATAACGGCTGAATAAAGAAATCTCTAAATTTACCTGCAGTCAAATGAGACCTATAAAAATTGTTAGCCCATGAGTGACAACATAAGATGATTTTATGTAAGATGTTCAATAAGGGTTGTGATGAAGAAGCAAGAGAGAAGTGATGGGAATGGAATGTTTTCCTGCCGATAAAACACACGGTAGACAATGTATTACCCAATGGATTGACGACCCACTGATTCCAATGGATGTAGTAAGCAGTCAAAGTATACTTCCTGCCCAGGTTTCGCTTTTTGAAAGTTCCTTATTTTTGTCTAGTCTTTCCTCCTAGTGAAGACCAGATTAGTTTGACACTAGGCTTCCCTGTGTTGTCAGATGTGTGGATGTAGAAGAAATATTTTTTAAATGGAGGAAGAGACAAAGGAGGGTTGATCAAGCCTGCTGGTGGCACATTTTTAACTCACTCACACTCACTCACTCATGGACCTTTCTCCCCAGATCGAGCCTCCTTTTACAACCAGACTTTGCTAATCCTCTGTACCCTCTTTCTGGAGACGTTTCAAATAGGTCATTTTCCCCTTAAAGAGTTTAACATAGACGAATCCTGTTTAAAACCATGGTTGTGTAGTCTCACAGGATGTAAGCCACGATGCAGCTCAAGATCATCCCCACCTCTTTTCCACAAACACTTCAACAAATGCTTTGACCCGTGGTGACTTTACTTTGCTCTCTGAAACCTCAATTGTAATAATGTTAGCAACATGCCACTTAGCATTCATTGTTTAGCATCTTGTCAAGTTCCTCTGCTAGAATGGACTCCCAGGTCCCAGGAACTCCTATGAGCCAAGGTGTTAGCAGAACCTGCATTCTATTTCTTCTCCCTGCCTGGTCCAGTAGCAGATAAATGACAGTACTTATTTATTGTAATACTTGGTTATTTAAGTTACTATGTTTAATTGCACTGAGGTGAAAGATGGCTACTCCACTATTTTAAGAATAAGAAAGAATAACTAAGAAATTTACAAAAAAATAGCTTATGGGGATTCTTTCAAACAATCTGTCCCAGGAAGCTCAATCTTATAAAGGTAGTTTTAAGGTGATTACTTGCTGAAAAGTGTTTTATAAAAATTTTTTTTGATACATTTGGGTGCAAATGGAATGAACTGCTCTGTAAGTGAATTTGTTACAGAGTCATTTGTGAAGTGTTATCTTTCCTTGATTCCATCTTCCATTTCCTCTTCTTCTATTGATATTCTTATGGTTATTATTTATTTAAATGTATTGAAGTGATTTTAAAAAAGAGTACAAATATGTTGATATTTTAAATTAAGCCACCACTCATTTTGGCATTTTCATTTTTACTAATCAATGATAAAGGACAACAATAGCACCTTATGAAGACATCCTTCATCTCCACTGCCCAGGGCTGGCCTGCTTCTCAGCCCCCTGCTTCCTCACCCACCAGGCCATATCTGACCTTACACTCTACAAGCCCAAGCTGCCACTATAACCTTCAAAGAACTCAGGCAGGACCATGTAATAGCTGCTTCTTGAACTCATTCCTTTCCCCCATTTTTTAGACAAATCAAAAAAGCAGGATTTTCAAGAGTAAGCAGAGTGTAGTGACTTCAATTCCAACAGTCCCTCAAAATGCTCTCAATTTCATGCTTCCTTGATCAGCTTTATTTGTAAGAAAATAGATCTCTATGAGCAAACACTTGGACTTGATTTGCCAAAAAATCTCAGCAATATTATTTTGAGGCACTTGATAAAAATTTTGATGTCTCTATTTTTACCAATATTTTAGGAGCAATCTAAGTGATATCTCAAAATGAAGCCTAAAAAATCAATAAAATACGTATTTCTGTAAATAACTCAGGGGCTCATTTTTCCAAAATGCATTCATATTCAGCAAAGATTTCTACAAGTTCTCATAGAGGTTTAGTGAATAATTTGAAGTGAGTAATTATAAATATAATCACAAGGAAATCGCAGTTTCTACCTTCTATGTTGTAATGATAATTCTTCGTCAGCAAAGATTTTTAAGGCTTTCTAAATTTTAAAAACATTTATGAGTAGGATATGAAAAGTAGAACTGTTGCAAATCCAGGTATCTCAGACACAAGGGTGACCCCACAAATTATGGTGATTTTAGAGTTTCCAATATTTAATCTTTGTTAGTGAGGAAAAAGAACTGGAAACTGTGCTATAAGCAAAATATTAGAAAGAAAATGACATCTATAGCTTTTGAGCTATTAAAAGTCCAGATTAATGTCATCCTATCTCAATTAGCATTTATTTGTATTGGATAAGAAATGAATGATTTGTTGGCTACAAGTTTGATCGAGGCAATGTGGGAAAGTCAGAAAATGTTGCAGGAATAAGGCTTAGTTTAGCTCTGCTACTTAAAAGCTCTACAATTCTTAAAAAAAAAAAAGTTCGCTTTGAGACCCACTTTCTTATATCTCAAAATATGTTTAATAATGCTATATCCAGCCATATGAAATTATTGATTTTGTGAATCTACAATGTTCAAATATCATCAATTTCATATGGTTCAACCATGTAATCAAATGAGACAATGTATGTGAAAGTGCTCATTAATTGGAAAGGCTAATAGAAACATAAGGTGAAGCCATGCACTTGAAATACAAAGCGGTGCTTATTCACATAAGTGAATCCCATCTCTTACTAGGGGAACTTAAGGAGGGGAAGGATAAAAAAGCAAAGGACAGATTCTGAAGGCAGAGATGATGTGAGGATAGGACACATACTGAATATTCACAACACAAATATCATGGAATATATAGAAAGACCCTTGACTCCATGTGTAAACATAATAATTATGCTATAATTCATAAATGTGTGTCTTCACAAAGGTAGATGGCAGGAAGCCCAGATTCTCATTAGATGGCATCCTCAACTTCTTGAATTCTTTCAGTATCTCATCTAATAAAAGAGGAGTAAAACCAGAGAGGTACAGTGGTTTTTGCAGTACTCACTTTTGCAACTTCACACTCTCCACATGCAGAGGTAGTCCCTTCAGGAGATTCAATCCGTGGCTTTGATCTCCCCGTGAGGATACCGTGCCATGGTTAGTTTTATATGTCAACTTGACTGGGCAATGGGGTGCCCAGATATTTGGTCAAACATTATTCTGGGTGTGTCTGCAAGGGTGATTCTGATGAGATTAACATTCAGATTGGTAGACTGAGGAGAGCAGATTGCCTCCCTAATGTAGGTGGACCCATTTCAATCAGTTGATGGCCTGATTAGAAGAAAAAGGCTGACCCTCCCACAAGGAAGAGGGAATTCCTCCTGCCTGACCAGGGAGCTGTAACATCAGTATTTTCCTGCTTTCAAACCCGAACTGAAATATCCACTCTTCTCGGGTCACAAGCGTGCTGGCTTTCAGACTGGAACTTATACCATCAACTTTCCTGGTCCTCAGGCATTTGGATTCAGACTGGATCTGCACCATTGGCTCACTGGGTCTCCAGCATGGTGACTGCAGATCTTGAGACTTCTCAGCCTTCATAATTATATGGGCCAATTCCTTATAATAAATCATTCTCTCTCTCTCTCTCTCTCTGTCTCTATCTGTCTATCTATTTATCTATCTAGCTACATTCTGTTGATTCTGTTTCTCTGAAGAACCCTGAATAATGCGTGCCCTCCGGGCCTAAAAATCAACATTACATTGGCAAAGACTTGTCTGCTCTGCCCTTGCCCTTAAATAGCCAGGAATGTACACCTCTTGCATTACAGCCTTGCCAACCCAAACACCAGTTGTTACAAGGCAATCACTCAATATCCTCCCTAACTTACCCCATTCCCCTCTGCCCAGACAATTCTCCTAATAGCACTTGCTTTAATCTCCCTGGCCCCTCTCCCTTCTTTGCTCTGTGTGCCACATCCATCCCTGCCTCTAGCTTTCCTGGATTTTGCCAGCGCACAAACACTCTCTGGATCTGTTGGGCTCTGGTACCACCTGCATGGTCTCCTCCACTGCTCCTCTTAATGAGGAGCATGGCATACAGGCCTCAGGCAGCTGATTCCACTCCCTTGCCTGCTCTGAGCAGTCAAGGACAATTGGGCAAACATAAGCCCTTTCTAGAGAGTAGAACCATGCAACATGTACATGATGTAAGTAGTTCTTATCTGCCTTAGGATATAGGATGGTTAATATAAAATAACGGACGGTACTCCTATATTTTCTATGCTCCCAAAAGATTATGCCATATGGTGGATGTGCCTATTAGTAAATAGATATAATAAGGCTTTAATTCTATTAGACATATATGTATATTTTTTTAATTGAGGAAGCATTGTAATGCCACCTATTTGAGCATTCATTTTGTTGGAACACACGATAATCCTGCTGTATAATGATAACATAGACACATGAAATCACTTAGCATTCTCTGTAATATACCAATCAATCACACATTTTAAAATTATGTGATACTGAAGAACAAAATGATGGCTAGATAGGACATTATGTCTCCAGTTTGATAGTTTCATTTAGGTTGCTCAGCACCTGTATACGTACTATTAGCAGAAATTAGATTTTATGGAATGAGACATAGGAAGATGACTCTACATTATTTTATACATTGGCAGAGAAAAAAACAAAACAAAACTAATACATATAAGCCCTGGAAGCAGTTATCCAATACAAATTCCCTCTTACCCTATACTTTGCTGAAATTCAAAGAGAAGATATTATATCAAATATCAACCTAGTTTTGCAACAGCATTGGGCAGAATTGTTTCCAAAAGATTATTCTGTGATTAGAAAAGAAATTATACTTTTGTTTATTTAAAATGATTAATGTTAAATAGCCCCAGGGGTCTACCACAAGGGGTTTTAAAGGAAATGGAGTCTGTCCCTTTGAGTATTCTAATTGCTACATCTTGCGTAGGGTTCTTAAAGTCTTGATTGCCAAATTATATAAATTCTCCATTGGATGCTCCAACATTAGTTTTATTTGCAAGACAGACATATGTAAATGCTTTTGTGGTAGTTGCCTTGGTGAACAGATGAAAGGAATTATGAAAACTTTAGAAGACAAGTTATTCTATATGTTGAATATGCTTATAAAAGTTGGGTTTCAGTTACAAAGACATTTTTAATCATAATATGTTTATGCAATGATATCCTGCAATATAGATCTAAAAGACTCAACAAGTGATAAAACTAATGTACGTATTTCAAGTACTTGATCAATTCACCATATAGAACTGAGCACAAAAGCACTTCAAAAATAGTTTCTCTAACTCATATATTGTTTTAATATTCTTAATTTTTCTGTTTGGTTTATTCTTAGCTTATCCATCCTAATGAAATCCTTTAATATTCATGTAGAAATATAAACTTCACCATCAGTTTTAATACCTATCATTCAAATCAAAAAAGGCTCTCTGTTTTTCTCTTACACAGATTCTAAATCTAAGCAAACCCCTAGCAAACTAGCTACAGTTAGAATGCCAAAACTATAGAATATCATTCGTTCACCACATTTTGTTTGATTAAAAGACTAGAAAGTCATGCTGATCTTTCCCTGTTTTTAGCTCATGAGAGCATGACCTATTTTCCTTGGATGTCTTATGTTACAGCCCTGACTACAGTAGACACAGTATAGACAGGCTCCAAATGATTCATTTATTGAAGGAATGAGTGAGGAAATTCAGACATAACACTTTTAAAAAATGTTCATTGTAAAATAAATATTAATAATCCAATCACATGGTAGGCATTAAAAAGTATAAAATGGCATATAGTGAAAAGTATCCCTTCTATGTTTATGCTCAGTTCCCATCCTTTCTAACAGGTAAAGATTGTAATTTCTTATCTTCTCTCCCAGAGAAATTCTGTTCATATAAAAGGCAATATAGGGCTTCCCTGGTGGCGCAGTGGTTGAGAGTCTGCCTGCCAATGCAGGGGACACGGCTTCGAGCCCTGGTCTGGGAGTATCCCACATGCCGCGGAGCGGCTGGGCCCGTGAGCCACAGTTACTGAGCCTGCGCATCTGGAGCCTGTGCTCCGCAACAAGAGGGGCCGCGATAGTGAGAGGCCCGCGCACCGCGATGAAGAGTGGCCCCCGCTTGCCACAACTAGAGAGAGCCCTCGCACAGAAACGAAGACCCAGTACAGCCATAAAAATAAATAAATTAAAAAAAAAAGCCAATATAGATGTGCACACATATACATACACAAATGTATATATTTTCCACCTTCCCTCTTTACACGAATGGTATCATAATAAACATATTTTCTGCACGTAGCTTTTTCCATTTAACATTTCAGTACAGAGGGAGTTTTTTTTGTTTTTTATTGCTATATAGAATTCCATTGTATGAATGTACCATAATTAATTTAATCATACCCAAAAGATGGTCATTGGGGCTACTTCATATATTTTGATATTATAAGCATGGCTATAATAAATAACACTTATGCAAGTACACCTGCCGGATAAATTCTAAGTAGTGAAATTTGGGATTTTAAGAGTATTTGAATACATACACACCTACAAATACAATAATTAGAATATTTTCTACCTGGCAGCATATAGTTCAGTGTTTCTAGAAATCAGTATCTGTATACAATTATTATAGAGTGTTCAATGAGTAAGTGTACCTATTATACTAAATCTAGGCCATTATCTAGAAAGAACTCTAAAAATTTCAATTTTAATAATCGTTTATCTTCTCTGTCAATTGTAGTACAAATAATTTACAGTAAAAAATAAGTAAAGCTTTAATTGTTAGTTTTGCATAGAATAAAAGAAAAATAAGATTGCATAGTGATTTTATGCTTCCAGAGTTACACAGAATGTCACTTAGCCACACTTATGCATTATCCATCCACAAACACTAAGTATTCTGTATGCGTTTTTTACCGTATTTGAGATTGATTTCATTTTTAATAAATTAATAATAAAATACACAATATACAAGACATATGCATCAATTAAAATAGTCAAATTAGCATCCCTATTCACACAGATAGAAACTAAAATCTATTTAAACCTTTCTGAATTGAAGTATGATAGATATAAACACAGTCCTTCTTCAATTGTGTTCAAAGACAATTTAACAGGTATTTATGTCCCTTTTTTTCAAAGATTCCCTTCCTTCTTTTCCTGAAAAGGCGAAGAACAGAACCTAAGCCTGTGCTGTCACACTCGTCTAAATTAAATAGATAGAATGATCTTTTTAATACTGTTCATTTGCCTTTAAAAGAGTTATATTCAGGGCTTCCCTGGTGGCACAGTGGTTGAGAATCTGCCTGCCAATGCAGGGGACACGGGTTCGAGCCCTGGTCTGGGAACATCTAAAATGCCGCGGAGCAACTGGGCCCGTGAGCCACAACTACTGAGCCTGCGCGTCTGGAGCCTGTGCTCCGCAACGAGAGAGGCCGCGATGGTGAGAGGCCCGCGCACCGCGATGAAGAGTGGCCCCCGCTTGCCACAACTAGAGAAAGCCCTCGCACAGAAACGAAGACCCAACACAGCCAAAAATAAATTAAAAAAAAAAAAGTTATATTCAAATTAATACATCTCAAAAACTCTATTTTACCTTAGTATTTAAACTTTATTCTTTGATAAAAATCTTGTAGGGACTTTTTTTAAAATTAATTTATTTATTTTTACTTTTGGCTGTGTTGGGTCTTCGTTTCTGTGCGAGGGCTTTCTCTAGTTGCGGCAAGTGGGGGCCACTCTTCATCGCGGTGCGCGGGCCTCTCACTATCGCGGCCTCTCTTGTTGCGGAGCACAGGTTCCAGACGCGCAGGCTCAGTAGTTGTGGCTCACGGGCCCAGCTGCTCCGCGGCATGTTAGATCTTCCCAGACCAGGGCTCGAACCCGTGTCCCCTGCATTAGCAGGCAGATTCTCAACCACTGCGCCACCAGGGAAGCCCGTAGGGACTATTTTTACATTCTTAGTTTATCACAACTCTCGGAAAGATAAGTGCTTTCGAATAATCAACAGTTCTATTTGCTAATGATTGCCAGATTTTTCCTTTTTATAGTTACTAAATATGGATTTCTGGTCCCAAAGCTGTTATATATCTATCTGTGTTTATTTCTTTAGTTTAATAGACATTTAGTTGAAAATAATCTCAGGTAAAATCCTCCATAGGAAAAAAAGAAGCAAACATTTATTTTAAATAATAATGACACTCATTTACTATACTGCTATTTTTCACCTTATGAATAACTAGAGTTTATAAAAAAATTTGCAGGAAATTCCAGATAATTTGAATTGAACTGAATTTTAGAAAGGAAAAAATAAGGGCAATAACTCAAATATATTAATGAACAAAAGCTGTGGGACATGCTTACTTTAACTCTGTCTATTTGAAAGTAGTTTACACTTCCATCAGAAACATACAGAGATAAATCCTTAAAAATATATATACTATTTCCTTACATTTAACTTTTGATGTTTATAGAATATAATACCTAGTTTAAATAGCATCTTTGAAGAGGCTCTACAGAACTCGGCCAAAAATATACCATGAAATCATCAGTTATTTCAATGTACGTCCTCAATTGTTATCTGTAATTCTAAAATTCAAGAACTTTGAAAACCAAAAACACCTTCATTAATCCAAACTGTGTTAGCTAATAACTAATTTCCAAACTGACGGCAAGTTACTTATGGTCTATGGATCGCACAAAGAGGGAATATCCCTATGTTTTAATGCAGAAATATTAATATACTGGCTTGATTTCATTGGGGATGTTCTATTACATATCGTATAGGCACTGAGTTAACTTTCTAAAATTAAAAAAAAGCTGAATTCTAAAACATATCAGATTCTTATCTGATGAGCAACTGTGACCCTCATATTAACCCGGGGATCTGACTTAATCAGACCATATTTATTAATAAATATAATATTTTATCCTATAATATTAGTATGAAACAAGGTATCTATCTTTTTTAAAACAGTCATTCTTAACCGTGCAAGCAACAGAGTTTCATGAACAATTCAATAATATAAGCTATGCAACTCTTAAGAATTATAACCACAAATTTGTTAAAGCGTTGCCAAGTTTAAAGAAAGCCTATATTGAATTAAAGATAAAGGCTTCTTGGTAACTTTTTTGATTTTCTATTAGTCATGTCTGATTTTGCAGCTTATCTATGAGTGATTCCCATATTCATGTATGAATATCTCTATAAAATAATGTATGGTATTAGTTAAAATATTCTTTAAAAAAAACTTACTTTTATCCAAAACTGCATAATTTTTAAAAAGTCAATTCATATATTCTTTCATTCGAGATAGAGTATTTAATAGAGAACAGAATTCTAACCTTCAAGCACAATAAAAAGAACAATATTACTAGAATATATTTTTAAAACACAACACTATACATCTAGGAAGCTATTATTCATAATCACACTTCTTTAAAATATAAGCTTTGGTAGTAACACTCCCTTTTCATGCAAAATAAAGTCATATTTTAAGTAAATGGGAAAACTCCCGAGGTAAATACGTTAAGTTCTGCTTTCATTAGATAAGAGGAACAAAAACCGACTATTTAGCTAATAGTTCTTAGCTAACAGCTTGGGTATTATTACACAAGGCTCACAAAACTATTAATGAAAAACTCACAGCTCTACGCCTCCTAGTTAGCAAACTCCCATCTCTTTACTATAAATTACTAACTATAGTATAATTGCAAATCTAAATATATTCCCTGGTGATTACACATTACCGTCACAAATCCAAAAAGCTACAACACAATGCACTTTCTGCAGGAAAATTAATTATTCCAATTCTAGGCAGCTCAATAGTCAGAATTCAGCCACCAGCTGGCTAATATGTACAGTCTGAGTATTTACCAGCAGGCTTCTGCATTAGTAACAGCAAGATTCCATTTCACATAAGAATTCTGCAAATGCGATGGATAAATGATTTGCTCTCAAAGAGTCCTTAAGGCATATGAGTTTTATCCCCTTAAATGTTCAGGCTAACCTGCTCCACATGATGTCATCAGGATTAATTCTGAGGAAAGCAAACAAAAAGGTGTAATGTCGTGCTCTGTGCAGAGGAATAGGACCAGGGATCCTATATCCTATAGTTGAGAATTTCAGCATCTTAGAGCCACAAGAAATTTATTCATCAAAGGGTCAAATGACTTCATTCCATATTTCCAAAAACTAAGATTCAGAAAAGGTGATGTGATTTTCTGAGACTCCAATCAGAGAGAAGCAGGTCCTAGGTTATAGGCTTGGGTCCCTCCCTGAGATCAGCCTCCTTACAAAATGAGAGTAACTAATGCCCAGAAATGGGCTGCTTTGTTAGAATTTTCCAAACCACACCAAGATTTTCTATGATCTGACCATGAATTAAAATTATTTGATGGATAAATTTTATGGTTTGTAAATTATACAACAGTAAAGCTGCTCAAAAATGAATGGGTGGGGCTTCCCTCGTGGCGCAGTGGTTGAGAATCTGCCTGCCGATGCAGGGGACACGGGTTCGGGCCCTGGTCTGGGAAGATCCCACATGCCGCGGAGCAACTGGGCCCGTGAGCCACAACTACTGAGCCTGCGTGTCTGGAGCCTGTGCTCCAGAGAGGCTGAGAGGCTGCGATAGTGAGAGGCCCGCGCACCGCGATGAAGAGTGGCCCCTGCTTGCCGCAATTAGAGAAAGCCCTCGCACAGAAACGAAGACCCAACACAGTCAAAAATAAATAAATAAATAAAGCCAGAAAACCTCTTTAAAAAAAAAAAAAAAAAATCAATGGGTGGATGGATACCTAAATGGATAAGAGATTTGTAATGGAACAAGTATAGTAAAATGTTAATGGAAGAATTTAGTCAGTGGGTTTAGAAGTTTTCACTGCAAAATTCTTTCAATTTTTCTGTATGTTTGAAAATGTTCTTGATAAAATATTAGGGAGAAATAAAAAGATAATGGGCACCATGTCTACAATTTATTCTCAAAAAGTTCAGAAGAAAAGGAAATGTGATAAAATGTTAACCATCGGGGAATCAAGGTGAAGGGTATAAAGGAACTCTTTGTACTATTTTTGCAACTCTTTTGTAAATTTCAAATTGTTTCAAAATAAGAAGTTAACAGAAGGGGAATATATTTGGCAGAAGTTAGTGTTTTAAAGGCCTTTATTTTTTAGGGAATTATAACATCTTAATGTCTTCCTGAGGTATATGATCTCATGCTCTCTCCACCACACCATACCCCTTCCCTGCTCAATTACCCCGAAACACACAGAGAGGGCTTCTGGCTATTAAATTTTTTTTAAAAAAACCTTCACAAATCCATGTTTGGAAGGTAGGTTTACATGCGCAAAAGCCAATCGCTATGGGCAAAATTTTGAATGAAATATGTTAAGTAAATCTAAATAAATACAAACACACACACAATCTCAATAGCTATTTTTTTTTTAAAAAGCTGCTAGCAGTTCTTTTTATTTTTTAAATTTTGCATGGAGATGGAAAATTAAATTTTCCCTTGAGGGCAGTTTGTACTGGTTAAAAAAAAAAAAGCAAACATTTTTAATTAGCTTCTTGTTATGCAAGACTGAAGTAAAGATCCTTTTCTGGAATCCACAGATTCTTTGCAAAGAAAAGCTACATGGCTCTATGTCATAACTCAAAAGAATGGCAAAAGAATGTCTAGGCTGGGAGTGGAGGCTCAACTTCTGAATTAAAATTTTCTGGGGCTGTTAGGAACACCTGCTGTGTTTTTATCTCTTTGCCTAGAGGAAGGGATCCTAAAATCCCAGTAGGGGAGTGAGGCTGAAAGAAGTCCCTTTACGGAGAGATATACTCCATCGCAGCATGGTGGGCTGTAGGCTCTGGAGAGAGCTAAGCAGTAAACAAGGTTCTGAAGACAGCCTTTGACTGTTACCTTGCGACAGTTTTAAATATGGAAATATGTTGTGTGCTCCCAGACCTTCTGCCTGGACACCTAACTCTGGGCCAGTGCCCACCCTGGGTTGAAGGACCTCTGGGAAGCCTTTTCAGCCTGAAGGAAACCCTGACTTGAGGCAACAAGAGGGGACCAGGAAGGGAGCAGAATTTGGGTGGGCTTCTGTGTATAAATCTTCTCATAAACCAGAGACTTCGATCAGAGAGAAGCAGGTCCTTCATAATAGGCCTGGGTCCCTATGAGGAAAGGAGTTTTCTGGGGGCTGGGAGCAGGGGAAGGTGGTCCCTGAGCACAGGGCAAGTCTGGGATATCTGGGTGGGCTGTGGGCAAGGAATAATACGAACTATAACAAATGTTTTCAGGCCAACACCACAGTTGAAGTGATTTTCCACAAAAATATGGCACTATGAGCTTGTCTTTTTAGTCCTTAAATTAAATAAAAGTTAGAGCTGGAAGAAGTCTCAGATATTATCAAGATAATCTTCTCACGCTGTATATAGGTAATAATAATAGTGTGTAACCTGTTCATAATGCTTATGAGCCAGGCATTGTTCTATGCATACATTTGCATATATATTAACTCTCATAATCCTTCCAATAGCCCTGTGATGTAAGAATGATGCTATCCCCATTTTACAGATGACAAAACTGAGACACAGAGAAGATAAGTAACTTGCCCAAAGTTGTACATCTAGTAAGTCAAAATGAGAAAGTGAGGCACAAGCAGGTTCCATCACTTATCCAAGTACATTCAGCTTCCTATTAGGGGTCCAGGCCACAAACCGGGTCCACAGACCATGAGTCTGAATCTGTTTCTAGCGCACCATGTCATCTACAGATCATATTATGAAAACCAAATTAAATAATGTCATGTATCCAAACCCCCAAAATTTCACCATAAAATGTACACACTAACATGTCTACTTCACAGAATCCCCAATACTCAGTACTGGTAAATGAATGAAAAGAAGCTGTAAACAGTGTAGTACAGAAAATTCAGTGTAATGTGTAAATTATAAAATTCATCTTTTACTGTGGTAAGATCCTGGAAAATTCAAAACGTTCTTGTTTCTACAGCTGGGAAATTACTCTAATTAGATGAAACAGAGGAAGAAATAAGGAAGACTCAAGACAGAAATATTATTGTTCCTGCTCTAAGAATCTGGTGCAGAGGCAAGACAAAGATAGTTTTTTCCCTAGAACAAATGATATACTGTTACCCATCTCTTCATTTTAAAATGAACAGCATTGGTTGATATTTACCCTTCACTGATTCCCCAGGGCCTGTCCTAATTTCTCTCCCTAATTTAGAGAAATAAAAAAATAATTTGTAAGTGTTCTCTCAAAAGTCTTAGTAATGGATGCATCTGTGTTTCTTAATCAATGGTCTCATAATTCTCTCTAGGAGAAATTACTGAAGGAAAGCAAAAACATTAAGGTACAGAAATGCTAGAAATATCAAAGCCAAAGTCAAAATTTCCTTTATTATGCAGTTTCTAAGAGTGTGAACAATTCTTCTCAAACATCTCAGACGGCACTTAGCAATGTAATTTCAGCATTTAAAACACCGCTGATGCACTGAAATCCAAGGTCAAAATGAAAAGACTACCTCTTTATGTCCGGCTGAATGGCTTCTTTTTGGCCATTCAGGTGGAGCAAATCTTGAAAATTCTGAAGTTAACTGTCATTATACAATATCAAAGTTTTTTTTTTTTTCTCCACAACACACACCAGGTAAGATTCAGTGAACATTAATATCTTAAACTTCTCTATAAACCTTTAGCCTTCCTGATAAAAGGAGATTTTTTTTTTTATTAAGAGGAGAAAAGTTGAAAAGCAGTTGTCATTTTCTGTTCATGATTTGATTGTGAGTGCCCCTAAAAATACTAAAAAATTGCAGCTGAAAAGTGACATCTTATAGAAGTAAAAAGAAAACAAAAGTTTTCTGAGCAGCATGAACACATTCTCCCAGAGTTGAGGTGCTAAACTCTGAGATAAAAAATATTCTCATGACATTTCTTTTCATTTGTTTAATGAAATGACCTGTTAAAGAATAAGATTGGATTTTAAAAGTCTAAAGATAAAATGCAATTATACTTAGAAACAGCGATTTTCAAGCATTTTGGTCATAGGACCTCTTTATACCCTTAAAAATTATCAGGGACCCCAGAAAGCATTTTTTTTTTTATGTATTAGACATTACAACTGAGATGTGTTTAAAGAGATAAATAGACAAGCACACATTCCATTATCCTTCAAAGCAAAGATTTCACACGTATCACATAGCCTTTGGAAATCTCCACTGCATACTCCTGAGAGAAAGAGAATGAAAAAGAGCAAACGATGTCTTAGAATTAGCATGAAAATAGCTTTGATCTTGAAGAACCCCTGATAATGGTCTCTGGAACCTCCAAAATTCCCTGGAGAAGTTGCTGAGAACAGCTGCTTTAGTATAACACGTCATTTCCAATTTAAAATCAAAGCGTTAAAAATGAATGTATTTCTCATCTCCCAAAAGAAATACTGCCACCCTCACTCACCCCATTTAATCTTTGATTCTTTGAAGCCGTTGTCATCACAAAATATTCAATGGCAACAAGCACTTGAATCTCGGGAAGGAAGGTAACTGACCATTAGTTGTGCACCGATATTCACCCTCCCTTTTCATGATAGAACTTCTGAGTTTCAACAAGGCACGTGCCTACCCAGCTCGACTGCGTTTCCCAGACTTCTTTGCAACTTAATGCGTGTGACCATGATCTGGACAAGTGGAATCTGAACAGATGTACACCACTGCTGCCTTTTACCTTTCCAAGGAATGGGAGGCTCTCCCTGGCTTTTTTCTCTCCTCCCACAGGTTGGGAGACAGAAACATGGTGACCACAGGTTTAGAATATCAGTTCTCAACTGCTCACTACGTGGGTTGCCATGTGAGAAGGTACATGGCTTGTATTTTATTTTAGCCTCTTGTCTCTTAGCTTCTAACTCCTGAAAGAATGTTCATGGTGCTGAAAAGAGGCATTCTGCATTAGGCAGGCAGGTTTATTTCACACACACACACACGCACGCACTAACACACACACACACCCATAATGTGTTTTACTTTTAAAACAAATTCAAAACCTGCAAAAAGGGAACAGATACAGAAGGTCGAGTCTCCGAAGGGAGAAGAAGAGATGATAGATAATTTACTGCTCAGAGTTACTAGCATTCGTTTGTTATTTAGAAATTAATACCTCTGTGTCCTAAAAATCAGCTGAATACCAGCAACAAATACTGCATCAGTGGGACACACCTAATCAGTTTGCCAAGATATTTTTCTCATTTCATTATCTGGGGTACCCTTCATACTTATTTATTTATTTATTTACTGAGGTATACTTGATTTACAATATTATATAAGTTTCAGGTATACAGCGTGATGATTCACAATTTTTAAAGATCATGCCCCATTTACAGTTATTATAAAATGTTGGGTATATTCCCTCTGCTGTACAATATATCCATATAGCTCATTCATTTTATACCTAGTCGTTTGCAGCTCTTAATCCCCTACCCCTATCTTGCCCTTGCCCCCTCCCTTCTCCCCCCTGGTAACCACTAGCTTTTCAATAAAGTAAAGCAGCTGTTAAAGTGTGAATCTGTTAGAGACCCATGTCGTTGTGTTAAAAGTACCCTAAAATTTCATCATGCTTTATGGTGCAGAACTCTGGGTTCATTTTTCAACATCTGAACAAATTCAGGAATACTTTCTGAGGAAAAAGGCATGATCCCATCTGGACATATCCAGAGAGGAGAGGCCTCCTCTATGAGAAGGCGGGCTGGGGGCTGGCTACTCATCAGGCTTGACAGCACATCTGGTTTGCACTGCTCCTGGCACAAATAGCCTGAGCCCCCATGCGCCTGAAGACCACAATAACGCAGCTCTGCTCTAAGGTAAAAGTGACCTTGAAGGAGCTGATCCAATAGCAGAGGTTCCCAAACACCAGTACTGTCAGCTCACGAAAGAAGTGCCTGCTTCCTCAGGAAAACTGAGAAAAATAAAGGCAAACCGGATAAGTATGCGATCAAGCTAAATATGTTCCATTTAAAGGTCTGTTCTTAGGTCTGAGATGATGTCCTTCCTATGCAATGCAGTTGATAATGAATACAGTAGCCTCTTTAAAAATGTATTGTCTCAACAAGATTTTAAAAATGGGCAGCTCTATGCCAGTTTCCAGATTTTAAAATTGAATTCTGTTGATCTCCTAAGTCTAAACATTTGGAAAACATTGCTCCGGGGCCCACAGTTTGTTTCTCTGTTTGTTTTCTAGTTTGTAATCTACAGCATCGAAAGACTGCCCTGTCTTACAACAACTTTAGTTAACAATTAAACAACCTATACAAACAGTATATTGAGCGAAATAATGGCAATTAACATTTGCATAGCACTTTATTATCAGCAAAAGATTTTCACTTATATTCTATTATTTGAAACTCAAAAGAAAAATGAAAGTCCTTTGAAGGTATGGCCCTAATCATTGATTCTTGATCACCAGATAACAAGAAAGCTATACACACTTGAACCCTCTCTCTCTGGACATCCAGAAAATCTGCTTTAATCCCAATGTATGTGAAGCCCTTGACTTCCACTGATATCTTAGGTAAGAACTCCCGTTGGTGGTTTGTAAACATTGCTAATAAAGGTGGTCTCTATTAAGTCAGTTCCATTCATGATACTTTCTACCAAGGTCATAATTCTCCTCAGCTGATATACCTATTGCCCTCTAAGGAAAAAAAAAAAAAAAATGTGAAATTTAACATCTTTCTTTTTCCCAGGCTTCTAAGGGCACATAGGAAATTAAGGACACAGTTACTAAGGCTCTCTCCTGACAGAATTTTTTTTAATTAATTAATTTATTTATTTATTTTTGGCTGCGTTGGGTCTTCGTTGCTGCACGGGCTTTTCTCTAGTTGCAGCGAGCGGGGGCTACTCTTCGTTGCGGTGCTCAGGCTTCTCATTGCAGTGGCTTCTCTTGTTGCCGAGCACGGGCTCTAGGCGCCGCAGGCTTCAGTAGTTGTGGCACGTGGGCTCAGTAATTGTGGCTCGCGGGATCTAGAGCGCAGGCTCGGTAGTTGTGGTGCATGGGCTTAGTTGCTCCGCAGCACATGGGATCTTCCCAGACCAGGGCTTGAACCCATGTCCCCGGCATTGGCAGGCAGATTTTTAACCACTGCACCACCAGGGAAGCCCCTGACAGATATTTTTAATAGAACTATTTTCTTTATTTCTGCCTTACCATCGACATTTTCTTTTTTATTAAGCATTAAATTGCTTTTGTCAGTAAAATTATTTGTGAATCTAATTCTAATTCTGACTTTGCCACTTACTAAGAATTAAATTTAAGGGAGGAATGCTTTTCTGATCCCAATGTCCTTAACTGTTGAAAGGTATAGCACTGGCAATACAAGGAGAGAAAAGTGTTCAGGGGAGATGGGAGGATTCCCAGTGTGTCCTGACGTTGCACACTCTGCTTTTGTGAAACGCAGACCCTGAATATTAATATCAGTATGAAGCATGACTTGGTGTATGGACTTGGGAATCAGTCTCATTACTACATCATGTGACCTTCAGTATCTCGCAAAATATGTCTTTTAGAAATTAAATCTTTAGAAAGCAATTGGAATGGCTCAAGATCGCTAATTTTTCTAATTCAAAACCCTCAACACTGTTAATGTGACAAATCCTCTTACTTCTGTAAGTGATATAAACATCTAAGACAATTTTACATTTGATTATATAGTACGTTATATATTCAAAACAATACCCTTTCTAAAAATGTTATTTTCATGCTATGCCATTGATGCTGGCTGGAATGATTTCTATTTAAATGTAGATTATTGTTGCAACTTAAAGCCGCTCTGACTTTACCAGAAACGGGAGCAAAAATATGACTTACATTTAATTACAGGTATACCTCGTTTTACTGCGCTTCACTGATATTGCGTTTTTTACATATTGAAGGTTTGTGGCAATCTTGTGTCCAGCAAGTAAGTCTATCAGCACCATTTTTCCAAAGCATTTACTCACTTCTTGTCTCTGTGTCACATTTTGGTAATTCTCCCAATATTTAAAACTTTTACATTATTACTATCTTCGTTATTGCTATCTGTGATCAGTGAGCTTTGATGTCACTATTATAATAGTTTGGGGGCGCCACAAACTGCACCCCTATAAGATGGCAAACTTAATCGATAAATGTTGTGTGTGTTCTGACTGTTCGACCAACCAGCCGTTCCTCCATCTTTCTCCCTCCCCTTGGGCCTCCCTATTCCCTGAAGACACAACAATACTGAAATTAAGCCAATTAATAACCCTGCCATGACCTCTAAGCGTTCAAGTGAAAGAAGGACTCTCATGTCTCTCACTTTGTATCAAAAGACATGATTAAGCTTAGTGAGAAAGGCATGTGAAAGCCAATATAGGTCCAAAGCTAGGCCTCTTGTGACAAACAGCCAAGTTGTGGATGCAAAGGAAAAGTTCTTGAAGGAAGTTAAAAGTGCTACTCCAGTGAACGCAAGAATGATAAGAAAGCAAAACAGCCTTATTGCTGATATGGAGTTTTAGTGATCAAACCAGCACAACATTCCCTTAAGCCAAAGCCTAATCCAGAGCAAGGTCCTAGTTCTCTTTAAGTCTGTGAAAGCTGAGAGAAGTGAGAAAGCAACAGAAGAAAAGTTTGAAGCTAGCAGAGGTTGGTTCATTAAGTTTAAGGAAAGAAGTCCTCTCCATAACATTAAAGTACAAGGTAAAGCAACAAGTGCTGATGTAGAAGCTAAAGCAAGTTATCCAGAAGATCTAGCTGTGATAATTAATGAAGGTACGTATGCTAAACAACAGAGTTTCACTGTAGGTGGGGAAAAAAGCCTTCTATTGGAAGAAGATGCCATCAAGGACTTTCATAGCTAGAGAGGAGAAGTCAGTAACTGGCTTCAAAGCTTCAAAGGACAGACTGACTCTCTTGCTAGGAGCTAATGTAACTGGTGACTTTAAGTTGAAGCTACTGCTTATTTACCACTTTGAAAGTCCTACAGCCCTTAAGAATTATGCTCAATCTACTCTAACTGTGCCCTATAAACGGAACAAGAAAGCCATGACCGTACATTTGTTTACAGCATGGTTTACTGAATATTTTAAGCCCACCCACCACTGAGACCTACTGCTCAGATAAAAAGATTCCTTTCAAAATCTTACCACTCACTGAAAACGCACCTGCTCACCCAAGAGCTCTGATGGAGATGTACAATGAGATTAATGTTGTTTTCATGTGTGCTAACAAAACATCCATTCTACAGCCCATGGATCAAGGAATAATTTCTACTTTCAAGTCTTATTATTTAAGAAATACACTTCCTAAGGCTATAGCTGCCACAGACAGTGATTTTTCTTATGGATGTGGGAAAAGATAATTGAAAACCTTCTGGAAAGGATTCACCATTCTCGATACCATTAAGAACATTTATAATTCACAGGAAGAGGTCAAAATATGAACATTAAAAGGAGTTTGAAAGAAGTTGATTCTAACCTTCATGGATGACTTTGAGGGGTTCAAGACTCCAGGGAGGAAGTAACTGCAGATGCAGTGGAAATAGCAAAAGAACTAGAATTAGAAGTGGAGCCTGAAGATGGGACTGAATTTCTATAATATTGTGAAAAAGACTTTCGCAGACGAGAAGTTGCTTCTTATAGATGAGCAAAGAAAGTGGTTTCTTGAGCTGGACTTTGCTCCTCGTGAAGATGTTGTGAAGATTGTTGAAATGACAAAAAAGGTTTTAGAATATGACATAAACTTAGTTGATAAAGCAGCAGCAGGGTTTGAGAGGATGGACTCCATTTTGAAAGAAGTTCTACTCTGGGTAAAATGCTATCCAACCGCAATGCGTGCTATAGAGAAACTGTTCATGAAAGGAAGAGTCAATGGATGGGGAAAACGTCATTGTTGCCTTACTTTAAGAAATTGCCACACCCATCCCAACCATCAGCAACCAGCACCCAGATCAATCAGCAGTCACCAACACTGAAGCAAGACCCTCCACCAGCAAAAAGATTACGACTCACTGATGGCTCAGTTGATGGTTAGCATTTTTAACAATAAAGTATTTTAAATTACGATAGGTACTTTTTAAAGACATAACGGTATTGCACACTGAATAGACTACGTTATAGTGTAAACATAACTTTTAAATGCACTGAGAAACCAAAAAATTCGCTTTCTTGTGATATTCTCTTTATCGTGGTGGTCTGAAACCGAACCTGCAATATCTCTGAGGTATGCCTGTATAAATGAAAAGCTTCAATCCAAGGCTACATTAATTTTAACATCAGATAAACGCTAGCTAACCAAGAATAAAATGACAATATTTTGTTTGTTTTCATAAAGCAGTATACTAGGATGTATAGCTCCACAAAGCTAAGAATGTGTGTTTTGCTCACAGATGAATCCACAACACCTGGCATATAATAGGTGCTGCATAAGGACCTGTAAAATGAATAAAAGTTTTTTAAAAAAAAAGACAGATAACGACAATAGTGTGATTCCTGCCATGTGCATAATATAATCTTCAGGAGGGCACATGTGCTCTTTCTGATTGGAAAATACACCTGAGACATTTTTTTAAGAAAAATTTCTTGGCCATATAATATTTAAGAAATGAAAAGTAAGCAAGGTAAAATTTCAACTGTTAGATCTCCTTAAATATTTAGATAGTCTAACAAGGGGAACTTTAATTTATTTATTCACTTTAATCTTTAAATTTTTATACAACTTTTAAAGGTTACTTTCCATTTGCAGTTATTATAAAATATTGGCTATATTTCCCATGTTGTACAACACCACTTGTGTCTACACCACAGTTTACTTTGGGTTCTTCCAGTTTGGGCTATTCTGAATAGTGTTGTCATGAACTTTCATGTGCCCATTCTGTAGGACACATGTGTACACCTTTCTATTGGGTATATACTTAGAAATGAAATTGTTTAGTCATGAGACATGCCTGTGTTCAGTTTTATTTTATTTTTCCACATTTTCTTGAATGAAAGATTCTTTAAACTCTATAGTGCTTTACAATTTCAAAAGTTTCACACACATGATTTCGTATATTCCCATAATCAGTCTTTTTTTACTCCTATATTTCCCCTCCCCACTGGTAACCACTGGTTTGTTCTCTATATCTGTGTCTGCTTCTTTTTTGTTATATACACTAGTTTGCTGTATTTTTTTAGATTCCACATATAAGTGATATCATACAGTGTTTGTCTTTCTCTGACTTATTTCACTTAACATAATGCCCTCCAAGTCCATCCATGTTGCTGCAAATGGCAAAATTTTGTTCTTTTTTATGGCTTAGTAGTATTCAATTGTGTGCGTGTGTGTATGTGTATATATATATATATATATATATATATATATAGTCCCTGGAAAAGGGACTATAAAAAAAGGGCCACTTAAAAAATGTATTTGGGGGCAAATCTTTTTAGTGGGTTATAGACAATGAAAAAATGGAAAGTATATAAGGGAGTAGAATTGTCAGACATTTAGGGGTTCCAAAATTTACTTTCAACCTATTACTAAGAAAGATAGATATCGTCTTTCTAACTCACAATATTAATCATGCCATATCTCATCTCATAAGCTGTTATGAACTGAATGTGTCCCCTCAGAACTCATGTTGTATATTGAACCCTTAATGTGATGGTATTTGGAGATGAGGCCTTTGAGAGGTAATGAAGGTTAAAAGAGGTGATAGAGTTTATAGGACTGTGGCCTCATAAGAAGAGAAAGAGAGAGAGAGAAAATTTTCTCTCTCCACCATGTGAGGACATAGAAAAGGCAGCCATCTGCAAACCAGGAGGAGAGTCCTCACCAGAAACTGAATCCATGCAGACCTTAATCTTGGACTTTCCAGCTTCCAGAGCTGAGAAAAAATAAATTTCTCTTTCTTACGCCACTCAGTCTATGGTATTTTATCATGGCAGCCTGAGCTGACTAACACGTAAGATTTCAAGAATTTTAAACTCCCTGTTAAAATCACATGAAACAACTGTAGGCTTCAAAGGTCTTAATCAAGTCTCTTTTCTCATCCTTTCCCTTCCAATCATACTCAAAAAACAGACCAGAAAAAAAACAAATCACACAAAACCATATATGTCTGACTGTAATTTCAGGTCTAGTCAGGACCCTGGTCTTTATAAAAGAAACAAGAATTAACCTTCTTCTTTCAGTTTAGGTGTATTATTTATCCCACCTGAAAAATTTTCATCTTTCTTTTTCTTTTCATTTTTTGGTTCTCCATCATATTCCTGAGCTATATTTTATAGCAAAGGTAGAGACAGACTTCCCATAAAGTCAATGTACTTAAGCCTTCACCTCACTGGCCTGGGTTTTGCCCCCAAACCTCGGAAGAGCCACAGCAATATAATCACATAGCCATGTGTTCTTGTAAAATTTCCAAAAGTGAGAGTGATGATCTGCGGTTAGATCAGATGTTCCCCTTTTTGTCAAATAATCTTAGCGAGCCTATGGGCATGTTTGGAATGTAAGAGAGAGCTGGCTTGGGAATACTTGTAATTTGGGTTCAGTAAGATCTATTTCTATAGCGCCCATAACTTCTGCATAAAGTTGAGTTATTACTAGTGTAGTAACAGCATCCTAGATTACTCCCAGCCCACTCGACTTTTCATGTGAAAGGTGCCAGGCTAGAGATCATTTCACCACAAACATGTCCTGCAGTGCCCAGCAACAGAAGTTTACGGGTAGCTGAGGAAGGAATAAAAGTGATTCGAATGCATGGAGTTAAAGTTCATCTTTAGAAAATGTATCCAATCATGAGATAAATATATAATATAAAAGTATAAGTGGAGGATTTTGTTTTTAATGAAGTCTAATCAAAGAAGTTCTCACCTATCTAGAATATTCTCAATAACACAATATATGCAATGATAAATGTACCATACATCTTTTCTTTCTTGATAAAAATAATATGAAATTAAATGTATATAAATATGTTTTTGTAAGGCCTAAATGTGTAGCAGTACTATTAAAAAAAGTGAATGTGGTTGGATGAAGTTGCATGTTTTATTGTACCCTGATGGACTGTCTTAGCATCACCTTGTCAATAATGAGATTTGAAGCTGAAAGAAACTCTTCTGAACTATTGTAATAAAAGAGAAATTTCAATCAACCATGCTAGAGAAAAGATAATATTTACTTTCCAGTCTCTGTATAAAAATGTTACAAAACCCATGTCACAGAAGATACCATCAAAGAGTAATCAGCTCCAAAGTGCAAAGACAAAAAAAACACAGGTGTGTTAGGCAGTTTAATAAATAAAAGTAATTTCTCCAGATCGTGTGATCTTTTATTTTTCTTTGATTTGTTATGATTACTGTATTCATCCTAAGTACCCACGTAATATGCAATCGTATGTTTTCTTGTAAAATATAAAATAATTTTGTGTTCTTTTAATTAAAAGGGGACACCCTCCCTCTCCTTTTACATAAGCTTCAGACCTCACAAAACTTGGATCTGTTACTGAACAAATGATCTGCTTTGACAGTAAAATGTTTTAAATTAATATGAAGTATTTACTCTTACTATAACAATAAATCTACACAAGCAGCTGTGAGTACACAACACACTAAATAGAAGAGACAATGCAATTCAGGTGGTTCTTTCAATCAGGCCAGAAATAAAGGAGATAAAAACACATTCAAGCAAAGCTAAGTTAATGGCGAGTCGATGATTTCAAGAAAGTGTTTTTTATTACCGATGCAGTGAAGACTTCGACCAATCTGTGTGCATTTAAGCAACTGGGTCTCAATCTAGCTCGGTGGGTGAAAAAAGAAAAAAATTGCTGGCAATTCTCAGCAGCTTTATGGATCTGAGACTTCCCTAAAATAGGGCAAGTGACTATGATCTCAAGAAGGCATGCAGCACAGAGATAACATTAAGCTGATTGATTTTTAAATTTTATCCTGTAAACCAAAAGCTCTCAGGAGATGTAATATTCCACAGAAGGCATGGATGATAGTTATCAAAACTTAAATGCAGCTTTCAAAGATGTACTTGGACTAAAGGCGACTCTAGGTTAAGAAACAGTAATCTTCCTACTTCTTATGAGACACTGAGAAGAAGCATGATGCAGATGAAAAATAAAGGAGTCTTAACACTACCAAATGTGGCTTTTGGTTAAAGCAGTCATTCTCAAAGGATGGTCCATGGACCAGCAGCAGCATCTGGAACCTTGTTAAGGATGTAAAATTTCAAGCCCCAGCAGAGGCTTACTGATTCAGAAACTCTTGGGTTGAGGCCCAGCACTCTGCATTTTAACCAATCCTAGAGGTGATTCTGATATGTATTCAAGTTTGAGAACCACTGAATTAAATAAAGGCTTGGAATAACATCCCCTTAGATACCCCATTAATAGCATTTTAAGTCCTGTCATAACAGACAACTCATGTCTCCTTTCAGCACTTCCTTGTTGGCCAAAAAATATATTCAGCACTTCCCAGGGTTTGTCATCACATGTGGATAGCCTTTGGGGAAAATTAATTTGATGTTAAACAATAAAACTGTACCACATGGATGAACCCCCCCCCCAAATATTATGCTAATTGAAAGAAACCAGAAGCAAATAACTATATGTTTTATGATTTCATTTATATGAAAAACTCATAAAAGGCAAATCTATGGGGACAGAAAACAGATTAGCAGTTGACTGGGGCTCAGGGCAAAGAGGAACAGGAACTGACTGCAAACCAACAGGAGGAATGTTTTTGGGGTGATGGAAGTGTTCTAAAACTGCATTGTGGTAACGGCTGCACAACTCTGTAAATTACTAAAAATCATTGAATTATGTACTTAAAACTGTTGAAGTTTATAGCATGTGTATTAGTTTTCTGGGGCTGCCATACCAAAGTACCACAGACTGGGTGGCTTAAAACAACAGACAATTCTGGTCTCACAGTTTGGGGGCTAAAGTCTGAAATCAAGGTGTGAGTAGGGCTCTGTTCCCTCTGAAATCTTTAAGGGATCATCCTTCCATGCCTCGTCCTAGCTTCTGGGGTTTGCCAGCAATCCTTGGAAACCCTTACTTGTAGATTCATTCTCTAATCTCTGCTTCCTTTGTCACATGACCATCTTTTCCCTGTGTGTCTCTATCTTTTCTTATAATAATACCAATCATATTGAATTAAGGACCACACTACTCCAGTACACTCTCATCTTAACTAATTACATCTGCAACAACCATGTTGCCAGTTAAAGTCACCTTCTGAGGAACTGGAGGTTGGGACTTCAATATCATTTTGGGGGACACAATTCAACCTATAACTGTATGCAAATTAGACTTCAACAAAGCAAATTAGACTTCAATCTTTACAGGATGTCCACACAAAAAAATCACATGATACGCGAATGTGTGCTATTAAAAACATCTCTCATAAAAACAGTATTCTTGGCAATTGATGCATTATTACCCATGTCTTAACAAGACACACCGTGGGGATCCATGCTCTTGACCTCAATCCTGGTAGAGAATGATATTCACAATGTAAAGGACAATGGATTACGTATCAGTATATAAAGTTTAATTCCTACAGTAAGCGGTAGAGAGGAATGAGCATATCAAGGGGGAAATGGCAGAGAATGGAACTCTTTTTTTTGAAAGTTACTGTTTAGCATCAATCGGTTTATGTAGACTTGTTGAGAGAAGGAGGCTCCTATTAAAACACAGCCACCTTCTGCAGCAGGAGCCAGGAACCATACAAAGGAGGCATCTGGCTCTATGTTAATGAACTAGGTCTAGGCTGCTCAATTTAACCCAATTGCTAACTCTTAATTCTCTCATTTCATCCATGTGCAAGCTTTCTTGGGTTTTTTTTAATTGTTATTGCTTGTTTGGTTGGTTTTGAAAATTCCTTCTTTGTAACAGCTTGATTCCCATTAAAAGAAATATTAAATTTGGGTTTTCTTTTTACACATTTCCAAATGTTCAATTCCAATAGATTTGTCAGGTTCAGGGCATACTGGTAAGTGGAGAGCCAATGCACCATCACAAATTCATTCATTGCTAAAAATTGCTAAATAAATCTATTCTATCAAACGAGGGCCTATCTCATATAACCTAACACATTATCCATAACGTGTCTAGTTGGAATTGCCCCACCATATCCCCTTTAATGGGGTCTTTTTAAACTTTCTTCCACAACACCATCAATTTCCAATATATCAATATTTTATAATTTACTTGTTTACAGTGTTTATTACATACCATCTGTCTCCCTGAATATAACTTACCAGAGTTGTGATCTTTTTTTATTATTTACTGATAAATATCTGAAGTGCCTAGAAAATTCAATGGCATATAATATGCATTCAAGAAATACCTACTGACTTCATTGAAGAGTCTTCCTGTTATGACTTGAAATACCCCAACCTTTTCCCATGCCTTCTCCACCACCTCAGGTAATGGCTGACTTTGACCTGATGGAACCAGGACAATTTCATCTTAATTGACCTGCCATCTCTTTAACATTGTGAACTTTCTTTTATAACGTTCTATGCACAATTTAGCTTTCTCTCTGTAGTCATGAGGTGTAAGGAATTTAACATAAAAGGAAGAACAAAACACTTTTTTGAGGTCTCATAGTTCAGCATAGAGCAAACTGTTTTGAAAATAAAAAGCTCTGGCTTAACAAAGCTTTTATTGAGATCTAAAGGTTCCTTCTGAAAGACCAAGTACAAAAGATATCTATTCAACTAATCTTCACAAACCAATTAGAATTACTATCTCTTAGAATTTATACCTTTCTACACTTTTTTTTTTTTTTTTTTTTTTTTTTTTAAGATTCTTTTTTTTTTTTTTTTCTGTATTTTATTTTTACAAGAGATAAATCGACTGACACCAAGCATTGTACATGGATGACCACAACAAAAGCAACAATGATTGCAATTACCAAACATGAAACACACTCATACTATGTCATAGTATTGACATTCAGTCCAGTAATCCTCCACTGTAACAGCTCCTTTACTTTGCAGTGAAAATTGATTTGTATATTCTTTGCCTCTGAGTCCTTGTGGAATTTTTTTTTTTTTTTTAATTCAGACAGAAAGTCACAAAAATTATACTCATCCTCATCAGTTCACTCAGTCCCATGTAATTAATTTTTTTTTTCATCTTGATCTTTTGTTAGCACTTTTATGAGTTCATCAGTTTTTCATTAGAGTTCTGAAAATGCTTATTCATTCAGTTCAGCAGTACAGTCCGTTACCAGAAACCTGTACTTGTCAGAGTCTTTTCCATGTATTTCTTGAAGATGAAACCCTTTTATAGGAACATATTTGCAAAATCATCAGAGTACACCCAGAACTGTCTGTAAATGACAAAAGACTTAAAAATGACCACGGTTAAAGATTTGATGACAGTTCATAATAATGCAGTTGACAAGAAAATTAGTTATTTCTGAGATATACATTTTAAAGTAATAACTAGGATTATTACTTATAACATTATACCAGAACATATAAGATTTTTAGAAATTTCATGTAATGTCTGAAACATTTATATTAACATATTTCCATACATATTTCCATACAAGTACAAATATAAGATTTTTAGAAATTTCATGTAATGTCTGAAACATTTATATTAACATATTTCCATACATATTTCCATACAAATACAAATATAAGATTTTTAGAAATTTCATGTAATGTCTGAAACATTTATATTAACATGTTTCCATACAAATAACCCAATGAAAGTTTAGTATTAGTTGTTTTGTTCGTTTTTTTATACTGCAGGTTCTTATTAGGCATCAGTTTTATACACATCAGTGTATACATGTCAATCCCAATCGCCCAATTCAGCACACCACCATCCCCACCCCACCGCAGTTTTCCCCCCTTGGTGTCCATATGTCCATTCTCTACATCTGTGTCTCAACTTCTGCCCTGCAAACTGGCTCATCTGTACCATTTTTCTAGGTTCCGCATACATGCATTAATATACGATATTTGTTTTTCTCTTTCTGACTTACTTCACTCTGTATGACAGTCTCTAGATCCATCCACGTCTCAACAAATGACTCAATTTCGTTCCTTTTTATGGCTGAGTAATATTCCATTGTATATATGTACCACATCTTCTTTATCCATTCGTCTGTTGATGGGCATTTAGGTTGCTTCCATGGCCTGGCTATTGTAAATAGTGCTGCAATGAACATTCGGGTGCATGTGTCTTTTTGAATTACGGTTTTCTCTGGGTATATGCCCAGTAGTGGGATTGCTGGGTCATATGGTAATTCTATTTTTAGTTTTTTAAGGAACCTCCATATTGTTCTCCATAGTGGCTGTATCAATTTACATTCCCACCAACAGTGCAAGAGGGTTCCCTTTTCACCACACCCTCTCCAGCATTTGTTGTTTGTAGATTTTCTGATGATGCCCATTCTAGCAGGAGTGAGGTGATACCTCATTGTAGTTTTGATTTGCATTTCTCTAATAATTAGTGATGTTGAGCATCTTTTCATGTGCTTCGTGGCCATCTGTATGTCTTCTTTGGAGAAATGTCTATTTAGGTCTTCTGCCCATTTTTGGATTGGGGTGTTTGTTTCTTTGATATTGAGCTGAATGAGCTGTTTATATATTTTGGAGATTAATCCTTTGTCCGTTGATTCATTTGCAAATATTTTCTCCCATTCTGAGGGTTGTCTTTTCGTCTTGTTTATGGTTTCCTTTGCTGTGCAAAAGCTTTGAAGTTTCATTAGGTCCCACTTGTTTATTTTTGTTTTTATTTCCATTACTCTAGGAGGTGGATCAAAAAAGATCTTGCTGTGATTTATGTCAAAGAGTGTTCTTCCTATGTTTTCCTCTAAGAGTTTTATAGTGTCCAGTCTTATATTTAGGTCTCTAATCCATTTTGAGTTTATTTTTGTGTATGGTGTTAGGGAGTATTCTAATTTCATTCTTTTACATGTAGCTGTCCAGTTTTCCCAGCACCACTTATTGAAGAGACTGTCTTTTCTCCATTGTATATCTTTGCCTCCTTTGTCATAGATTAGTTGACCATAGGTGCGTGGGTTAATGTCTGGGCTTTCTATCTTGTTCCATTGATCTATGTTTCTGTTTTTGTGCCAGTACCATATTGTCTTGATTACTGTAGCTTTGTAGTATAGTCTGAAGTCAGGGAGTCTGATTCCTCCAGCTCCATTTTTTTGCCTCAAGACTGCTTTGCCTATTCGGGGTCTTTTGTGTCTCCATACAAATTTTAAGATGATTTGTTCTAGCTCAGTAAAAAATGCCATTGGTAATTTGATAGGGATTGCATTGAATCTGTAGATTGCTTTGGGTAGTATACTCATTTTCACAATGTTGATTCTTCCAATCCAAGAACATGGTATATCTCTCCATCTGTTGGTATCATCTTTAATTTCTTTCATCAGTGTCTTATAGTTTTCTGCATACAGGTCTTTTGTCTCCCTAGGTAGGTTTATTCCTAGGTATTTTATTCTTTTTGTTGCAATGGTAAATGGGAGTGTTTCCATAATTTCTCTTTCAGATTTTTCATCATTAGTGTATAGGAATGCAAGAGATTTCTGTGCATTAATTTTGTATCCTGCAACTTTACCATATTCATTAATTAGCTCTAGCAGTTTTCTGGTGGCAGTTTTAGGATTCTCTATGTATAGTATCATGTCATCCGCAAACAGTGACAGTTTTACTTCTTCTTTTCCAATTTGTATTCCTTTTATTTCTTTTTCTTCTCTGATTGCCGTGGCTAGGACTTCCAAAACTATGTTGAATAATAGTGGTGAGAGTGGACATCCTTGTCTCGTTCCTGATCTTAGAGGAAATGCTTTCAGTTTTTCACCATTGAGAATGATGTTTGCTGTGGGTTTGTCATATATGGCCTTTATTATGTTGAGGTAGGTTCCCTCTATGCCCACTTTCTGGAGAGTTTTTATCAGAAATGGGTGTTGAATTTTGTCAAAAGCTTTTTCTGCATCTATTGAGATGATCATATGGTTTTTATTCTTCAATTTGTTAATATGGTGTATCACATTGATTGATTTGCGTATATTGAAGAATCCTTGCATCCCTGGGATAAATCCCACTTGATCGTGGTGTATGATCCTTTTAATGTGTTGTTGGATTCTGTTTGCTAGTATTTTGTTGAGGATTTTTGCATCTATATTCATCAGTGATATTGGTCTGTAATTTTCTTTTTTTGTAGTGTCTTTGTCTGGTTTTGGTATCAGGGTGATGGTGGCCTCATAGAATGAGTTTGGGAGTGTTCCATCCTCTGCAATTTTTTGGAAGAGTTTGAGAAGGATGGGTGTTAGCTCTTCTCTAAATGTTTGATAGAATTCACCTGTGAAGCCATCTGGTCCTGGACTTTTGTTTGTTGGAAGATTTTTAATCACAGTTTCAATTTCATTACTTGTGATTGGTCTGTTCATATTTTCTATTTCTTCCTGGTTCAGTCTTGGAAGGTTATACCTTTCTAAGAATTTGTCCATTTCTTCCAGGTTGTCCATTTTATTGGCATAAAGTTGCTTGTAGTAGTCTCTTAGGATGCTTTGTATTTCTGCAGTGTCTGTTGTAACTTCTCCTTTTTCATTTCTGATTTTATTGATTTGAGTCCTCTCCCTCTTTTTCTTGATGAGTCTGGCTAATGGCTTATCAATTTTGTTTATCTTCTCAAAGAACCAACTTTTAGTTTTATTGATCTTTGCTATTGTTTTCTTTGTTTCTATTTCATTTATTTCTGCTCTGATCTTTATGATTTCTTTCCTTCTGCTAACTTTGGGTTTTGTTTGTTCTTCTTTCTCTAGTTTCTTTAAGTGTAAGGTTAGATTGTTTACTTGAGCTTTTTCTTGTTTCTTTAGGTAGGCTTGTATAGCTATAAACTTCCCTCTTAGAACTGCTTTTGCTGCATCCCATAGGTTTTGGGTCGTCGTGTTTTCATTGTCATTTGTCTCTAGGTATTTTTTGATTTCCTCTTTGATTTCTTCAGTGATCTCTTGGTTATTTAGTAACGTATTGTTTAGCCTCCATGTGTTTGTCCTTTTTACGTTTTTTTCCCTGTAATTCATTTCTAATCTCATAGCGTTGTGGTCAGAAAAGATGCTTGATATGATTTCAATTTTCTTAAATTTACTGAGGCTTGATTTGTGACCCAAGATGTGATCTATCTTGGAGAATGTTCCATGCGCACTTGAGAAGAACGTGTAATCTGCTGTTTTTGGATGGAATGTCCGATATATATCAATTAAATCTATCTGGTCTATTGTGTCATTTAAAGCTTCTGTTTCCTTATTTATTTTCATTTTGGATGATCTGTCCATTGGTGTAAGTGAGGTGTTAAAGTCCCCCACTATGATTGTGTTACTGTCGATTTCCTCTTTTATAGCTGTTAGCAGTTGCCTTATGTATTGAGGTGCTCCTATGTTGGGTGCATATATATTTATAATTGTTATATCTTCTTCTTGGATTGATCCCTGGATCATTATGTAGTGTCCTTCCTTGTCTCTTGTAACATTCTTTATTTTAAAGTCTATTTTATCTGATATGAGTATAGCTACTCCAGCTTTCTTTTGATTTCCATTTGCATGGAATATCTTTTTCCATCCCCTCACTTTCAGTCTGTATGTGTCCCTAGGTCTAAAGTGGGTCTCTTGTAGACAGCATATATATGGGTCTTGTTTTTGTATCCATTCAGCCAGTCTATGTCTTTTGGTTGGGGCATTTAATCCATTCACGTTTAAGGTAATAATCGATATGTATGTTCCTATGACCATTTTCTTAATTGTTTTGGGTTTGTTTTTGTAGGTCCTTTTCTTCTCTTGTGTTTCCCACTTAGAGAAGTTCCTTTAGCATTTGTTGTAGAGCTGGTTTGGTGGTGCTGAATTCTCTTAGCTTTTGCTTGTCTGTAAAGCTTTTGATTTCTCCATCAAATCTAAATGAGATCCTTGCCGGGTAGAGTAATCTTGGTTGTAGGTTCTTCCCTTTCATCACTTTAAGTATATCATGCCACTCCCTTCTGGCTTGCAGAGTTTCTGCTGAGAAATCAGCTGTTAACCTTATGGGAGTTCCCTTGTATGTTATTTGTCGTTTTTCCCTTGCTGCTTTCAATAATTTTTCTTTGTCTTTAATTTTTGCCACTTTGATTACTATGTGTCTCGGCGTGTTTCTCCTTGGGTTTATCCTGTATGGGACTCTCTGCGCTTCCTGGACTTGGGTGGCTATTTCCTTTCCCATGTTAGGGAAGTTTTCAACTATAATCTCTTCAAATATTTTCTCTGGTCCTTTCTCTCTCTCTTCTCCTTCTGGGACCCCTATAATGCGAATGTTGTTGCGTTTAATGTTGTCCCAGAGGTCTCTTAGGCTGTCTTCATTTCTTTTCATTCTTTTTTCTTTAGTCTGTTCCGCAGCAGTGAATTCCATCATTCTGTCTTCCAGGTCACTTATCCGTTCTTCTGCCTCAGTTATTCTGCTATTGATTCCTTCTAGTGTAGTTTTCATTTCAGTTATTGTATTGGTCATCTCTGTTTGTTTGTTCTTTAATTCTTCTAGGTCTTTGTTAATCATTTCTTGCATCTTCTCAATCTTTGCCTCCATTCTTATTCCAAGGTCCTGGATCATCTTCACTATCATTATTCTGAATTCTTTTTCTGGAAGGTTGCCTATCTCCACTTCATTTAGTTGTTTTTCTGGGGTTTTTTCTTGCTCCTTCATCTGGTACATAGCCCTCTGCCTTTTCATCTTCTCTATCTTTCTGTAACTGTGGTTTTTGGTCCACAGGCTGCAGGATTATAGTTTTTCTTGCTTCTGTTGTCTGCCCTCTGGTGGTTGAGGCTATCTAAGAGGCTTGATGGGAGGCTCTGGTGGTGGGTAGAGCTGACTGTTGCTGTGGCGGTCAGAGCTCAGTAAAACCTTAATCCACTTGACTGTTGATGGGTGGGGCTGGGTTCCCTCCCTGTTGCTGTGGCGGTCAGAGCTCAGTAAAACCTTAATCCACTTGACTGTTGATGGGTGGGGCTGGGTTCCCTCCCTGTTGGCTGTTTTGCCTGAGGCAACCCAACACTGGAGCCTACCCGTGCTCTTTGGTGGGGTTAATGGCAGACTCTGGGAGGGCTCACGCCAAGGAGAACTTCCCAGAACCTCTGCTGCCAGTGTCCTTATCCCCACAGTGAAACAGAGCCACCACTCGCCTCTGCAGGAGACCCCCCAACACCAGCAGGTAGGTCTGGTTCAGTCTCCCCCAGGCTCACTGCTCCTTCCCCTGGGTCCTGATGCACACATTACTTTGTGTGTGCCCTCCAAGAGTGGGGTCTCTGTTTCCCCCAGTCCCGTCAAAGTCCTGCAATCCAATTCCCACTAGGCTTCAAAGTCTGATTCTCTAGGAATTCCTCCTCCCGTTGCCTGACCCCCAGGTTGGGAAGCCTGACGTGGGGCTCAGAACCTTTACTCCAGTGGGTGGACTTCTGTGGTATAAGTGTTCGCCAGTCTGTGAGTCACCCACCCAGCAGTTATGGGGTTTGATTTTACTCTGATTGCGCCCCTCCTACCGTCTCACTGTGGCTTCTCCTCTGTCCTTGGACGTGGGGTATCCTCCTTGGTGAAGTCCAGGGTCTTCCTGTCAATGATTGTCCAGCAGCCAGTTGTGATTCTGGTGCTCTCGCAAGAGGGAGTGACAGCACGTCCTTCTACTCCGCCATCTTGGTTAATCTCCCCGGCTCCATTCTTGATGATAGTGTCAGGCACAGCTCTTGAGTTCTGGCTCACAGGGCCCCGAGCCCACGGATCTCCAATCCTAGGCTAGTGGTTCTCAAAGTGTGCCTTTCTACACTTTTTATTTCTCTATGAAATAAGAGTAAGTTTCTAAATACTGCTTGAAGCTTAGGAACATACAGCAGTGGTTCTCAAACTGTCACCTGCATGAATAGCATCAGGAGGGTGTGTTGAATCACAGATTGCTGGGACTTACCTACAGCATCTCTGATTTAGTAGGTCTGGGGTGGGGCCCAAGAACTGGCATTTCTAACAAGTTACCTAGTGATGCTGATGCCCATGATCCTGGAACCACATTTTGAGAACCTCTAGTAAATGTCATTCCCAAGTTCTCATTTGGTTTTTTGTTTGTTTGTTTGTTGTTTTTTTCTCCTAGAGTCTCTTAGGTTTCTGATGTGAAAGAGCACATCCATAATGGTTCCGAATCATGAGTTAAGCAGCCCTCTACAAGTTAGAAAAAGCACTACAAACGTATAAGAGTCATCAAGCCCCCATTCAAATCCCTTGAGAGTATACAGAAAACTCCTTAAGGGACTTCTTGAAAGTCTACAGCTATCTCTTCAGCCTCTTTTAATCGAACCTGGACCACATTCATGATGAACAACAGCAAATATCTGGGGCAGTTGTGAGCCAGTGAAAGAGCCCTAGATGTAGATTGTGATTAAGGTTTTTGGCCCAGTTCTAGCTTGAAGTTTCAACTATCCTGATTTCCAGATGACAGTGGTATGCCAACTTTGCCGGGTTATAATGAAAGTAAAACTAGATTATAAAAAAAATCAGATCATATATATTTTTTAAAGCATATAAAGGTGAGACCAATGAATCAATAATTTTCTGTAGTTTAATTTGTAAATAAAAGGGCTCATCTGCTGGTTGGCTCAACGGAAGTTATCACCCAAAATCTTCATTCCCATCTCTATCTGAAACGTAAAGAAAATATCTAACATATGCAAAGGTAGTGAAAAAAATATTGATGAAAGATTATCATATAAGCCTCAAATTTTATGCTGCCTAGTGAGTTTAACTTAAAAAACAATGATTTGATCAATAAGCTAAATTTTGTAACACTTTCTTTAGATTTAAAAAAAATCAATTTAAGTCCTTTTTAAAAACTCTAAATCGCTAAATGCTGTCCTACATGCTTATTTCCTCAATGCAGATTTGAATACCAACTACGATATCACATCTTGAAACATTCATTGGAAAGTCAATGGATTTCTAGAAAATTATAAATTTGTAAGAGGCATAAAATTATACAAAACAAATTCTTAATATCGATTTTCTGGTATATTAAAGTCGTAAGTGAACCAATTTCAACTCAGATAATGAAAACAAGATTTCCCTCCATGCAAATTTACCAGGGATCAAAACATTCTAAATTTAATTCTCATGTATGGATAGCTAATCAGTAGAATTAGAGTTTTCAAATTGGGGCAGCAATAAGAAGAGAGTGTGTGTGTGTGTGTGCGCGCGCGCGCGTGTGGTGGGGAGAGCTGAGCTTGGGAGGAGGACGCTGGGGAAACGAGGCAGTGATGAGCTAAACTCTAGAACAGCTATTTTTAGTGTTGAGCTGGACAATGATTATAAAAGCATATCATTATACTCTTGAAAGAGACAGGGTTTTTGCATATTTTACTGCATTAAAATTTACATAAAGTAAAATTTTCTAAATCTTAAGTATCTGATAACTATATAACCACAACCATAATCATAACTACATAGAGTGATAGATAATCTCACCCATATATAATCACCCCAGAAAGATCTTCAGGCTTCTTTTCACTCATTAGGCAATCCTCACCCACATTAGAGGTAAATCATGTTCCCCTCTTCACTCTCCCACACAATACAGGGCAGGATTCTTCTCTCCAATGCTGACATTAAAACTATATTACAGGGCTTCATAGATGATTCAAAGGCTTGATTCATATTTCACAATTTTAAATAAAAGTCTGCAATGAAACAAATGCTAAACACAGAGAAAGATATCAAGCCCCCTATTTTAACATACCGGAGACCAACACCAGGACTCTCATCAAGCCAACAACTGAGTTATGAATAAGTAATTATCATTCATTTTAATTATAAAATACATTTATACTTATGGCCTCTTGTTTCTCTCTGCTTTATGTATTGGGCTTTTGTGTAATGTTCCATTTGAAAGGATTGTTTCCTATTGCAAATAATTTGCAAACTACTGCTTTACAACATACCTGAAAGGAAAAAAAAAATTGAGTTTCTCTGTAATCGTGTCTAGCACTGGCAAATTCACAATTCCAAGGGGCAGTGCTAAATGGGAAAATCTTCTTTGTTATGTGTATAAACCTTACTCCCTGTAATAGCCATGCATTTACTTCTGTTTCTACTTCATCTACTCCACAAATCGACACAGAGGAAAGTTACTTTCCTAAACAGTGCTTAGTGCCTAGAATATTCTCACTCTGCTCCCACCCCTGTCATACATCTCCACATAAATGACCATTTATATGTTACTAAATGGTACAGCCATTACAACTGCATTTGGTAAGTCAACATAGTAACTCTGCATAATACAGAAAAATCTCTGCTGTAACATGAGGGTCTCTCCATGTATTGACAAAAAGCAAATTTACCTAATGCATAGCAGGTACTCACTAGTGGTTACTGATGGTAATTATGTAATGATAGTGTAATTAAAATTCAACCCTCCACAATCAAGAACGGCAGATTTCACTTGTATACATTCAACCCTAATTAGGTCAATTAATATAGAATATACTCTAAAATAGATATTTATGTCTCATATTGTACTTGACAGTTCTTCTTTTCAATGTAAGAGAGTCCAAGATGATATGGTTTAATGGCAAGATTTTCCTTTTTAATGATTTGCAGTGCACTAGAAACTTAAATATGCATGGAAAGCTAGCTTTCTCCTAGAACTCTGGCAGTTATTTGACATTTGAACAGTACCATCAACATATTCAGTGACATTAAATAATGTGATATGTTTAAGGAAATAAACCTTTTAGAGACAGCCAAGACATCAACAATATGCAATAATTAATTCAATTAATATCACTTGAAGCCCTTATTATGTCCAATGAATATACAGATGTTTCATATTTTAAAGCTAATTCAAACATTGGGACTTAAGATATCTTCATTTTCATACAAAGTCTGAATAAGAGATATTTCTTATAATATATTTGAATCTTCACCATCCCATATTTTGTCATGCTCAAAAAATGTGCAAAGATTGTAATACATAACTAACAAAACAGATTCTCCTCACTTTCTTCTTCTTGTTATCGGTGAGTTAAATTTTATACCAGAGTTAGGAAAGCACTGAATGCTTGCCTTTAATTTATAATTCCACTAAGTTATGGAAATTACTCAGTGATCCCAGGGAAGCACTTTCCTTAATCCTAGTATAATGACTTACAACCATGGGTAATGTGGTGTTCAGTAGCTCTTGGTCATTGCCAACTCTTGCTCTCCATGCTTTGAGTAGCAGAGATTATAGTAAATGAGAGGATTTCTGTCTTTTTCCTTTAAATTCAATCTCATGACTTTTCAATACTTAGTTCAACAATGGGAAAGGATAAAGAACCTTTATTTAATATCATAAACATGAATTGATGTATCTGTATTATCATTAATCCAATATAACAAATGTGGAAATTGAGGCTCAGAGATGTTAAATGACTTCTTAGAGCCATAAGCCAAATAAGCGCTAGAGCTAAGTGATCTACAAATCAAAACTGATGCTTTCTTCTATATTGTCTTCACCCTCTTTGTTAATGTTGACTAATGTTCTATTTCATTAATGATCTCACACTTAATTATAATCTTATTTATCTTTAGCAATAGAGAGTCATGATACAATGTTCACATCTACAATTATGGTAGATTCCAAATCCATTGTGTGTAAATGAAGGGATCAAAAATATTTAAAACAAAACTAACTTTGGGATCCTAGGAAAAAGTCTTGCCTGAGGCTCTCCTCAGATGCTCAAGTATCCTCTATAAATGCACATCAGGATTAGAGGCAGAGCTGGCATGAGGTCTTTTCTCTATCCTGCCAAGTTTTAAATCCAGCAGTTACCTCTAGAAACTAGTCTGGGATAAACAGTACCTTAATTGTTCTTTCTCAAAAAATTCCTGGAATTCAAATTAAAAAAGAAAAGACATTGAAACATACGTGCAAGCCAATTTCAGTCCAAAGGTGATAGTAATCAGTTAATGAAGGAGTAGAAATGTTTTTTTAGAAATAACAAAATCAATATTTTTAAGAAAAATAGTATATTATTGAACATGAATGGGTGATCCTCTTCAGAATGCAGGATGGAGACACCCTCAGGTTACATTAAATTGTAGAGATTTGTTGTAAGGATGTTCATGATTTCACACAAAGATTCTCATCTCAGTAACAGATACCTCTCAACTTTTGAGCTCCACTATTTTACTCACTGCTTTAGCTTCTATGGTTCCAGCCCCTAGTAATTGTCTTCTTTCAAATCCCTCTCTACTTTATACCTCATGGCACTTGTGTGGAACATAGAGTCTCATGAATTCTGCCCTTCCCTTCCCTTCTACCCCACCATCCACCGCTCTTGAATTCAACATCTCCAGAGAGAGAGATTTGTTCACTACTCCACAATAATCACTATCAAGTGATTGCTGAGTCAAGCTCATGACCAGTCTCAATACTTATAAAGAAAGATATTATCTTTTCCTAGTTAATAAGAGTCATGTTAATCAAATGGTTACAAAAAAGCACAATGAGTACTTCTACAAGTGGAATGAAAATTGTGCACAGCCTATTAGATTATCAGTGCAGGTAACTACTACCTCTTTGGAGAGAAGCTCTGAATCCTTTGAGTTTAGAAGATCCAATTCTGAAAAATGTCTTCAAATGGTCCTGTCTTCTTATTTAAGTCCCTTTTGCTCATAGAAAGTTTCTAATGTCTGTTCTACTATTGATGAACTAAAACATACCAGATATAAATAGCACTATGGAGGCATTTGTATTGTTTACTGCTTTCTTCATCAATATTCTTAGCTCCCTGTGGGGGAACCCTATGAGCTCTGTCTGCTGTTGGGCCATCTTTTCTTGGCTGTTAAAGGAGCAGTGGGTCTTAGAATATCTGACCATGGTGAGCCTCCAAGAAAGCTGAACTACCAAGTTTTATAGAATGCCTTTAATGACATCTAAATAGCCTAATTCCTGTGCTTCTAAATAAAATAACTGTTGACCAACCTAAGATGACAGTTTTCTTCTGACAATGAATAGGGTAGGACTTCACTGGTATTTCAAGTTCACCTCAAAAGAAATGTGCTGGAACATAAATCTCTAATCTAAAAGAAGTGTAAGAAAGTCATGCCTTTTGATGCAGCAACACCTCAAGAATTTTCCAGTCTGAGTATACAATACATATCAAAATAGCATTAAAGGAAAACGTAATTGCAATTATCAGACCCTATAGTGTCCCTTCAAAGTAACCAAGTGATGGAGGCTGAAGTGTTCCCACATGTGTTCTTGGTGAAAATGAATCAGATCAGCCATTTTTAGGTGAAAAATTGAACTCCAGTGTTTATGATACAATAGAATCATGTAGAATCATGAAATGTTTAGAGCTGGAAGAAATCTCAGGGTTTATATAGTCCAATATTTTCAACTTTATTCTCCAATAGAACAATAGTCTAATTAGATTATTTTATTTCTCACAAAAAGTCATGGGGGTCAAATATATTTTAAAACATTGCATATTTTCTCCCCTTTCCTCTGCTTAGAATAACCATTCCCTCCTTCTTCATCTAGTAAATTCCTGTCCCTCTGCTAAAATTCAATACAGTCCATCAGCTCTGCTAAGATCTCTTTTGACTAAACCAATAAAGGTGGTCACTCCATCTTCCTTGCTTCCAGAATACTGCTTATGTGTCTACTATAGTGCAGATGGTGTTGTTATTGTAGTTATCTGTTAACAAGACTATCTTCACCGTGACAACTAGCTTATTCATTCAGTTAGAGTCATCTTAACTATGCATCTCTGGTATGAAGGAGGGGGTTCCACAAATGTGATGACTTAAATGCTTCCCAGAAATGCACCAGTTGAGCATTATCACTTTTAATAGAGAAGAACCTCATTGCTAAGTTTCTATAAGGCATATTGACAATATACAACATGTTTAATTAACATACGATTTGAGGACTTAACTTTGAGAAAATAAGACCTACCAACATATCTCGCATAAGCTACTGAATAATATTCAGGCAGTAACTGCCCTTGCAGCGATCAGGACCAGTGGCTTACAACGCAGTTCATTTCTTGCGAGGAGAGGTAAAAATTCTACAGCACATCTCTGGCTCTCCATCTTTCTGATCTCTTAAAGGCAGATGGCACTGCCTTATGTCGGTAGGAGGTCTGCTTACTGTCACCTCTGGTCCTAGGTCAGCCATGAGGGCATCTATCTTTTGAAGGTGATTCCCCCTCACTGTTTTTCCCTCTTCTCTCCTAAATCATTGAAGCAACCACACTGCCTAGATGTGTTTTTAATGAGCCTATACTTATAAAGATTCTCAGAGTCCCCAGATAAAAGAAAACATCAATATACTTTTCAAAGCCCACTCGAGTAGTGATGTCCTTAAAAATCAAGAAAACACACACTTCCTAACAAAGTCAAGCTCAAGATACTGTCAATTATTGGAAAAGGCAAAGAGTTGAATGAGAAGTTTACATTTGTTAATTCAAAGGATATATATTCCTTTATCCCTGAGGAAGCTTCTTGTTAAAATGCTGCCATATAAGCAATTAACCAGTACACACTGTAATTCCTTTCAGGGTTTTCCCTACATGCTTCTCATTTCCAAAATTGCAGAGTGACCAGCACCTGCCAGAGTGGAGCAGATATACAATTGAAGTCTTAAATTGCAGAATGTTACACTCGGTGTTGCTCTTTCCCACTGACAACAGAAAGAAGGAAAGAGGAACACAGAAATGGAGACACAGATCAAGGGAAGATAATGGTGTTGAATTCATGCACGTGGTCCATGAGATTGGGGGCATTTGGGAGAAAAGAATTGACTATAAGGAAAGAGACGTGCAAGAGAATGACAATGAAACCAATATGTTGACAAAGTTGAAGAAGGAAAATCAACTTATAAAAATACTACATTCTGATGTAAAGTTTGTCTTGCTTGACTTTCTTAAATCTCAGGTTAGGAAAATCTTCAAGTTTGCATTAGAAATAGCACAGGAAAAGGTAGGAAATTTTAAAATATTAAAAGCAACAGTATAGGGCTAAGGAATAGACTTAGGATATTAATAAGGGGTGTGGGGTAATGGGCAATTCCCAAGACATAGCTCCTAGTTAACACCTTATTTGGTTATGCAAAATCTTTAAACAATGAATTGGCCTTTTCCTGGAATTAATTCATATGACATAACATACTTAAAAAAGAAAGAGTACAACATCCAAATGTCAAAGTCATTCACTTCTTAGAAGGTAAAAAGTATTCTTCAGAGGAGGAAAAAAACATGTGTCACTGAACTTAAAAGTGTTTTCATCATTGACTTTGACATGAACGTGGTTACTTTTGAAATGAGAGTGGAGAGTAGGAAAACAAGACTTTCACAACCTGATTCCAACATCTTGTTAAGGACTAAATTTGAAGATTAATGATTTTCTTTAGCATAGCTGCATTTATTGTATTTAAAAATTTTAAATTAGGTATTTAAAAATAAATAAATTAGGTATTTTAAAAATACCTGTATTTTTGAATAGGTAATCCCTATATATATATAATCAAACATTCAAAAGGTACAAAAGGATATACATTGAAATGTCTTTTTCTCAATCCTGTTCCCAGAGGCTGATTTCATTCCCCAAAATAAAACACCATTACCAGTTACCATTATATACAACAAAATCTACTATATCTGTGTATATATATATATCTCTGTGTACAGTACCTGTTTGCATTTAAAGCAAAATTTGAGTTCATTGGAAATTTACAATACTGTTAACTAAGAATAAGAGAAAAAATATTAGCAAAATCAAGGGTACCTATTTTTAGGTTTTATAGACTCTTTAGAAACTTTACAGTAGTCCCCACTTATCCGTGGTTTCACTTTTCTTGGTTACAGTTACCTGAGGTCTGAAAATATTAAATGGAAAATTCCAGAAATAAACAATTCATAAGTTTTAATTTGCACGTCATTCTGAGTAGTATGATGAAATCTTTCACTGTCCAGCCTGGGGTGTGAATCATCCCTTTGTCCATGGTAACCACACGCATTAGTTACTTAGTAGCCACCTAGCTGTCGTAATATTGCAGTGCTTGTATTCAAGTAACCTTATTTCACTTAATAATGGCTCCAACGGGCAAGAGTAGTGATGCTGGCAATTCGGATATTCTCTTACTGTGCCTAAGTTATAAACTTTATCATAGGTACGCATGTACAGAAAAAAAAAAAGAACCAGTATACACAGGATTTGGTACTATCCGCAGTTTCAAGCAGACACTGGGGGTCTTGGAACGTGTCCTCCTTGGATGAGGGAGAACTACTGTATTTTGTCCTTAGTTTAAAATAGTGACGTTATCACAAACTATACCATTTTCTTCATGAGCTAAAGTATGAAATATATAACAAAATTTTGCATTAAAAACCTTGTTTTTAATGTTTTATACAATTCAATATAATTCTGGCAACTTGCAACTCCACACTATTGGGATGATTTCCTAAGAATAAACAAAATGCACCTTTTCTGCTGGTAGGATCTATCTCTCCTTGGTTCCTAGTCTCCCATCTGCAGATATAGGATCCTTGACATTAGCAATGAAGGACACAAGAATTTCTAGACCCAAATGCCATACTTGCTACTATCTGGGTTGGAATTTGGGGTACCAGTTCTGGTTGGGAAATGTGTCTTATTTATTGTGTCTGAGATTCTATCTTCATAGTGCATCTCATATGCCTAGCTTTAGATGTAAGTTCTGTTTCACTCTTAAACTGGGATCCTCTGTGCCCAGGACTGGCTTTTCCCAAGGGTCAGCTGTGTCTCTGCGTGGCTTGACATATCACTTGTGTCTGAATCCCCCGTGCCTGCACTCTCCTGTCTGTAGAGAATCCTGGTAACTTTGCAGAGAGGTAGACTGTTTAGCCAGACTATTGGTGGTGACTATACTTTCTAAATACTGTTTCTCCCTACCCTCCTGCCATGTTTAACTTGTGGCACCTATAACTAGATCCATCTTGGCATAGACATGTCAAGTTCAAGGCTACCATGCCTTTTTACGGTTAACTGAATCATACCGAAACATGCCCAAGTAAGAATACCAAAGCATAGACTTAGTCATGAAATAACAATTACCACTGAAAATATAATAAAATATAATTTTAATGAAATGAATCCGTCTACCAACTAGCTAGAGTCCAGGGAGTAGAAAAAGCTACAACGTGATGGTAGAGTCTCCTTAACTTCCCATTATTAACATATAAACTTTCACTTCAGAAACAGAGTTCAAATACTTCATTTCAAGGTAATTTGATTTGCTTTCCTTGTGGGAGAAACTACAACTTACTAAAGGGTTGGGGCTGGATTCAATCCCAGCTCTGTCTCTTACAAGCTATGTGAACTCAGGCAAATTACTTACGTCTTTAGGCAAGAACTTCTTCAGCTAGAAAATAGGAATAATAATAGTAATACCACCTACCTCATTGGATTGTTGCAATGGCTAAATGGGATGTAAAACACTTTGTGCCTGGCGCAAAGTATAAATAAATATCAGCTATAATTTTCTGAATGTATGAGAATGTTCATATTTATTGGGCAAGAAAATAATTGTGGCTCAAAAGAGAAGCAAGGGAATGTAAAACCTTTTCACTTACCAGAAAAACCTCATAAACGTTATATAGCTCGTGTGGCAAAGAGTAAAAGCTAACTATGGGCCAGGCATTAGCATAGGTGCTTTATGTTTACTGTCTCACTGTAACACTCTACGAGGTAGCATTTATTATCCTAATGGTCTAAGATGGAGAAACTGAAGTCCCATCAGGCTGCCCACAGCCATGGAGGTAGAAGCAGCAAAGCAGGGCCTGGGTTCGAATGTCTGACAGTCAGAATACAGTCAAGTCACAAGGAGACGCAGTCTACGTCCTGCTCTGTAACCACTGCTTTCTCTTTCCCTTCAGCCTGCTAGGGACAGTAAGTTAAGTCCTTTCCTCAGTTTATCCTGCACCGCAGGGGAAAGGCTCTATCACAAACGGTGGTTTAGGTAGGAAAATAAACTCGGATTCAGCAAATTAACTTTCAGCGTAGCTTTCAATGACTAAGGTTTCAGACTATTAAATTTGGAATTTCAGAAACACGCTCCAGCAAAGAACAACAGCTGCTGCTGGATCCCAATGCACAGAGCAACAGCGGTTACAGTATCTGGGCCAGCAGCTACCAAAGAAACATCAGTAAATAAGGGGAAAGTCCCCATGCAATGTGACCCTTCAGAATCTTCTCTCCAAGCTTGCTCTGGGTGGCTCAAAGGTACCTACACAAAGAAGGCAAATGGCATATTTTTTTAAATGTCTGTTCGGGCGAGGGGCTGTGACCTTTATTCTCTATTGGTGGAATGGATGCTGACATTGCCAGCCGGAAGTAAATGGAGATTTTAATTGAAACACATGCAACTGTCTACAACTGGGGCTGGGGGGACGCAAACCAGAGAGTCTTTCTAAGTTATCTAATGAGCACCCAGCATGGCTCAGCTTTCCACAAATGATCCTCCATTATCCTGGGCTTGTTTTGCAAACAAATACTCAAAAAGAAAACCTTTCAGCTCTTGTACATTTGGCACTGTGTCCCAATACCAGCTCTATTAGCTAATGTAAAATACAAAGTGTAACTCAGGATCCTGTTTATTTTTGTTTCCTGGGGAAAATGGAAAAGAAAACAATTTTGGGACATAAGAACTGCAGTTGAAAAAAACACAACAATGGGTTACTCAATATGGTATAATATGCAATTATTGATATAAATGCAGATCGATCTCATTTAAAAGTATTTTTCATAAGCACATTTTTCTTTATTTTTAATACTTTAAAAAAATATCCTCTATTCCTCAGACCCTAGTATTCCAATGGGAGAAAGTAATTATAGTCTTTAAATTTAGTATCTTATCACCTACTAAAAAGAAAGGTCTTCTTCAATTTGAAATGCTAAATATCTAGCATTATGGCTTATTCCATGTGCTGGTGTTTGTTTAGATGTCAAAAATTATTTTGTGAAGAAAAACTGTTATTAGTCACCATTGCTCAAGTTAATTAGCCTTTCTAAAGGTTACTGACGCTTTATTTCTTTCAATATATTACTTATGTTAAGAGATATTGTTGAGATATTTGACAACAACGATGTCTCTTGATTGTTGTCCAAATACTAAGAAAGATGTTTTATAATGGACAATGAAAGCAGAGAATAAAGCCACATTTAGAGTATTACATTAGCAAGAAAAATAGCTGAACTTTCTGCTTTGTTATCAAGGTAGCTTTTATTCAGCTCCCACAAAATCATAGTACTATGCTATTGAGCAAAGTTCTTATGAGGAAGGAAAACATATTGTTGATTTTTTTTAAAAAAAAATCTATTCTTCAACTTTGCCTAAAACTGACGACCCTTAGAACATACTTCATTCAAATGAGGAATGGAACAGAGCAGAACTGGATTCATCCAACAAAGGGCCCTTAATGAAGAACCTTAGTCAGAAGATGGCTGCACTCCCTAAATCAAGTTCTGGCATTTTCTGTGTAGACTGTGTAGTGAAGGAACAGCATTATTCACTGGCAAGAAATCCATTTAGGTGTGCAGGTGATGTCCGGTTGATATTTACGCTAAGGAATCTTAATGTCTTGGCCTCTTAAAGAACTCTGCACAAACAGACCTGGTTCAATATTAACCACAGTGAGTGAACCTGGGGATAAGAGTTACAATTAGTCATCCAGTGATGCATCATTCATTCACCACTGGCAGCAAGCCAACAGCACACCATGCTATTGTGGATCAGTCCATTTCTAATAACTTGAACCAGTGGAGATTTTAGCTGCATTTAAGAATTACACATTTTAAATGAGGATTTAAGGTTGTTAAAAAGCAACTCTGAAAAACCAACAGCAATTTAATAAACGCTATATAAATGTACAAGAAATAAATATGCATATCTTTACATAATGCAGACTTCTTAACAGAGCTCCAGAGGCTCTGGGATTTTCTGTGATAGGAAGGATTTGAGTGCGCAGAGATATTTGTATTCACCATCCCCAATGATCTAGATAGTAAATCGGTTGTATACTAAATTGTTACTGAGAAAATTCACCTCATTACATGAAGTGGGCAATTATCATTAGTTATACGTCCACTACTGTTGCTGATTGGAATATTTGTAGTAGGGTTCTTGTCCTATATATTTGCATGTAACGTTGTTGCAGGAACTTTTATGCTAGATATTTGAAACAGAAATTTAACATTTTATGAAATATAACAATGTGAAATTTAACAATTTTAAATACAAATTCCCTTTTGAAATTGGGACCTGACACACTCATGAGAAAATCTCCACAGGACAACTCATTTCAAGGGCTGAGATATGTTGTATGCAGAAGGGTTTTATGAAAGGTAATGTTCATTTCATAATCAGATGAACCATTTAACATTTTCTGCGATTCTAACAGTAACACACATTCACTGTAGTGAGGAACCTGAAAGTAGGATAGCAGAAGAAAAGTCTATGCTTAAACCTACCATTCCCCACAAATCAGTGTTGAAACTTTGTGCTTTGAGGTAGAACCAACATTTTCGCAGTCCTAATGTAAAGAATTCTCATACATGCACCACACATGAGTCAAACTCAATCACAGATGCCTGGAAGTTCACTGTTTATTTACAAATATTACTATACAGATGCTCACACTGAAGGATCTAAGGAATCAACTGAATTCATTTTGTTCTCTAATCCACATGTCTGCTGTCAGCCATTAATTAAACAGAACAAACTCCACAGTGTAAACTTTGTTAGTTGTTCAACAGGGATTTTAACTTTTGTCAACAAAACTACAAAATCAACAGTCAACTCAATTATTTAAATGAAAATAAAAAGGAACACCCGCTGATTTTCAGAGAATAGACTGATTTCTCCACTTTTTAAACATTCTCAAGGACCTTAATAATGGGTCCAACTCCTCTTTCACTCAAGCATCCTTTGTTCCACAAACAGAATTAAGCCTGTATTCTTAGATTCCCCACCTCCATGCCTTCCCGCACATTTACACATCCTTCCGAACTGAGGTCCAAATCCTTCCTAATTTCCAAGACAGTTTTCATTCTGTCTTTTCACAGAGTTGTGTATGGTCTCCCCATCATGGAGTAATTTCATTCCCTTCTACCCCTTTCTCTGTATTTTCACTCATGGCACCAATCTGGGTTACTGCTACTTGGGCTCTTGTTTAGGTGGCTCCGTGGGACTGTCAGTTCCTTGAGGATAACAACGTAAGCACAATGATGCTGACCAGAGTGAAGAGCAGGGGAGAGTCATCATGTATTAAATACTCACTTTTTGCCAGACTCTCCCTAGGCTCCTCATGTATATTTTCAAAACTACGATTATTACAGTCATTTTGAAAAGAGAAAATATGGAACCCAAAGATTTCAAGAAACTTCCTAGGTTACTTTAATAAATTGCAAATCTTATATTTGAAATCTAGTCTGCTGACTCCAGGACCTGTGCTGTTTACATGGCTTTTTTAAAGAGTAATATTTGCCATGATGTCATGAACAAAGTAGACCCTTCCTCATCCACGGGGAATGAATGAGTGAATGAAGAAAAAAATGGAGGGCTGGCATTAAGCACCTAGAATCTACATGGAAAAAAACAGACTCCTGATTTAGAAGCATCGAAGGGAAAAATGATCTCAAACACTGGAAAACAAAAGCATACATACTTCTGGGGAATGTATTTAGCAATTTAAAAATGTATAACACTAATATTAATTAAAGTTGGTTCCCAAACTTCTTTGATCTCAGGACACAATCCAGAGTTCTATGCACCAGAAAAAGAGCTAAACCTTGAAACTGACAGGAGGTTGTGCCCATGTGCAAATCCTCTATTTGTGGGACTTGGAACTCTCCAGGCCTGACAATGGTGATAGAAACCACTTCCTGTAGTAAAACGTATCAGGGCACTGTGGAGTGAGTGACAGCAAGCCTGGCTGACCTAATGATCAGCTAAACAAAGTCAGTAGACCTTAGACTACTATTCCAAGAGGACATTAAAATTTGTCATATTATTTTCCTTAAATCTCTATTTTCCTTAAATCATTACTTTGTGAGGAGGATTCATCCTAAGTACTTCCTTGACCTAGTCTTTAATATAAATCATGATTTATTACACCACTCAAATCTTCAGAACTATGTTGTCATAATTCTGATTATGCTCTCAATAAAGACTACCAACTCAATTATAGTAAAAGTGGTCCAAAGTTTTATTGACCAAATGTTATGAAGTATAGGGAAATATTATCCCCAGAAAATAGGAAATCCCCTCCCTCCTAAAGAGACTGGGTTCTGCTTTTCATTTTATATTTATAAACTATTAAACAAAAGAATTAAGAGTTCCAACTCTTAATTAAGAGTTCTTTTTTGAAGTTATTTGAATAAGCTTTCATGAGAAACCAAATATTAGTATTATTACATTTTTACCTCATTTTCCTCAGAGATCACTGGTTTTATTTTTCCCCAAGTGAGCATAAATTTAAAGTAACTTTTTCTTTAATGCTTTAAAGTTAAATAATCCAAGTTTTCTATAATAAACATATAATACTTTAGAATCAAAAAATGCTATTAAAAATAAGTTACATACTTGGCTTCAGAAAACATCATCCAAGCCCAAAAAAAAAAAAGAAAAAAATTGAAATGTATTTTCTAGATGGTGAAAAATAAATATCTGTTAGATCCTATAAACTAGAAAATAAAAGAGGAAAAAGAAAATAATTTTTTAGTTCACAGATATAAAAAAATTCAACTGAAGTATAATTTTGATCGGCAAAAGATTAAATGAGTTGTGGATCTGGAGTGTAATCCACTGTCAAAATCAGAGGGAAAAAAGAGAAACTTGCTTAATGTGTAAAATCCACTATTTGGTCAAAAGATGCTTGAATCCTACCTTACATAGTGGGGACATTTTATTGGCAGACTTAAACTGACTTTGACATGATAAAGCAAAGATTTAAAAGCCGCTGTCATCCTTCTCTGACTCAGATCTACATCCTGATCACCGATCTCTCAACTCCACTTAGCCAGTGATACTCAAAGTGTGCCGACCCAGAGATGTGAGATGCTTAAGCAAAATGAAGATTTCTGAGTCCCTAAGGGACCACAGAATCAAAATCTCCAGTGTTTGAACACACAAATCTGTGGGTTAACTGGTCCTTCGAGTGACTAATGTGTACCTTATAACCCCTCCTTACTCATGTGTATATACCTGTGTGTGTGTGTGTGTGTGTGTGTGTGTGCACACTCATCCCACTTTTTGAGGTAAGGGCCTCTACTTCCACTCCAAATAAAGACTACCTTCATTCTGGGAATTTAAAATTAGTTCCATTAAATCCACTGGAATAAATGCTGCTCAAATCAAATATGACTTCCAGGTTTATGGACCCTAAGAGTTAGTAGATAACTAGAATTCAAGGCTTCCTATTTTCTTCTATCGTATTTATTATAGGAACTTAAGTAATTCATCTGACTGGTCTGTGCCCTTGGGTCTGTGCAGGTCGGTGCCATAGTCAGACAACACTGCAGCATTATTAAATATGTGCCATATTAAGTCAAGTATAGGAAGATAAAATAGAAATAGGAAACTTAATCTCTATACTTAATGAGCTTAGACTTCAAGAGGGACTACGCAATAGATCATACTTTTTTAAAAAGAATACTATTAAAAGAACACTCCTAAATAAGTGAAAATGATAAGGTGTCAACTACACAAGCACTGAGGAGAAGGAGACAGGAGGGCAAGAGGACCAAAACCTGTAATGACCACACATTGTCTTTCAAAAGGAGAAAATATGCAAAGAAATTTTCAGAAATAAAAAATAGGTGGAGAAGTACAGTTTCTTCCAGCATAGAAAAGCCTTGGAGGCCCGATTTCCTGCTATCTTCCTTCAAAGTTTGCTTTTCATTTTCAAGTTGTCTGGACTCAATTAAACCACTAGGTAGGGAGGGAACAGTGTGAAGATCATGTACTACTATATATAATCATCTGAAGAATAATATTTGTCCATTTAATGAATATAAAAAAACTCTTTTGAAAGAATAATAAATGGAAAATTCTGAAAGTGTAATAAGTAATTTTTTAATTTGTTTTACAATTTCTCTGAGTGTCGTGAATCATGCAGGCTTAGTAGCTGGTTACCAACTCTATCTCCAAATTTGGGATCAGGATTCTCCTCCTGTCCAATGAAATACATGGAATCATATGGAATTAATTGTTTAGACAAGCTGTCTCTTCCTTTGGGTTTGCTAAAATGCCAAACTCCCAGAGCTCATGCTGGTTGTCCTTCAACCGAGAATCACTGGAGGACTACCTAGTGATATAGAAATGTTATTTATAATGCATTTATAATATATGCTTTACATTTTCTTCTGAATCTTGCCAAAGTTTGTGTTTGAATAATCTGCTTGTCTTGCTGTCCATACATTTTCTAACCAAGAGTTTGACATTTTGAATCACACTTAACAGGAAGATCTAAGGATTAAGCCTCATTTTAATAGGCCTGTTCCTGTGGATAAACTAGAGATGCCATTTCTAGCAACACAATAATAAAATGTTGGGTGGAAGCAGAAGCTAAGTGGCCTTGACCTGCGTTAAAAATCTCTATAAGTTGTGTTCATCTTTGCAATTTGAAAATGGTGTGTCCTGCGTGATTTACTACTGTTGAATTCGCAAGACAGAGTGGCAATACCTGTTGACATTGTTCTATATCTAGAATGAATTCACAGTCTGGAAATCTTCATCCTGTACGTGCTCAAGTCAGTTCTCTCTTTTTTAAAAAAATTTTAATTACATACATTTAGAAATCACCCAAAAGTGAGAACATTATAATAAAACCCCATGGACTCATCAACCAGCTTCAACCATTATCACATTTATGCCCATCTTGTTCTTTCTATCTGCCCACTTCAGGGACTCCATCAGGACAAGGTATGTCATTTCAGATAAAGATTCATCTGCATAATTTTCTTTTGAATCTTAGAAAAGCATACAAACACTTTTCTTATTCCTTTACCCAGTTATTTGTTTGGAAAAGGGAGATGTTACATCGTCTCGGTGAAGGAAGAAAGCCCGTTTTTATTCCAATTCCATATCACTTGAGAAATGATACAAAACTCCAGTTAGAGAGTGAGGGCTTATACTGCTTCCCACTGCACATCACATCTCACAGGAGATAATGAGGTCTCCATCATCTTTATACACACCATGCAGCTGAACCAGTCCACAATGAGCTACTGTGTTCTCAGGTCTGAAGACAAAAATGTTTCCACTGAGCTCTAATTTACATACCATTAAATATTTTTCTTGATTTTCATTAAAATAAGAAAACCCGTTTTCTCTATCCAGTAGCAGATCAATTCAACTGAAATAAAATTTCTCCTGTAATTTAGCCATACTTACTCAAAGGATTAGTGAACCACTGTCAGGGAACAGACACTTGTCTGCTCATTAACATTCAGGACCAAGAACCCTTCTGGTAGGCTGGTTTCAGCCTCTGATAGAGCAATACTTGAAAGAAATCGGCTTGTCTGTGAAACAGCTGCTCAGCCAACCCACCATACAAGGGAATTGGTGATAATAAGATGATAATATTACAACTACACTGAGAGCTTAACGTTTTCAGTTACTCGAAGGTGTGTGGTACAGGTATAACAATTACAAAATGATTGGTAGTCCATCACAGAGGACACAAAGCTGCTGATCAGCGGTGTTCTCTTAGTTTTGAAAGATCTGTCCAAAGAGAAGAAAGAAAGTGAGAGAGAGAGAGAGAGAGAGAGACAAATTTCACTTGTACAAAGATCTGGGTTCTTCATGCACTGCATTTAAAGAATCCCCTGCCATGGATCATCTACTCCCACATCGAGCACATGGAAGGCATTTGTGATTTATACATCTGTTTACTAGTTCTGGCAACGTTCAATTCCTGTTTAGCTGATTCTTGTTTTTGGAAGGTCTGCCCTTTGGGAGAATTGGCAGATTACTTTCCAATGCCAGTGAGACCATTTCTCTAATTTCTAAAACCCAATTCAGCACATCCTGACTTCCAGAGGAGTGTCTTCCAGATGAAATACATGTCATTGAGGTGGTGGCCCAGCAAACTTCAAGGAGGCATTTGGCTAATTACTTCCTATGCTGATTAACATGATAACCCTTACGAATTACAGTTGTTATTCTGTACAATAAACAAGGGGGCTAGTAGCAAAAGAAATGGAAATATCACATCTATTTATTCTTGAATAATATCATGGAAGTGGTGTGTGCGTTCTGAGTGTGCTTATTAATGTACTAGGATATGGGAAGTAGTCTATAACGGGTGTGTTTGCCAAATTGTGCTTTATTTAGAAAATATTTATTACTCTTAAATTCCAAGAAAATCTGCCTCTCCCCACCCCTGCCCCCCTGCCAAAAAAAAATATACCACAAGTCAACGTGGAAGGTAAAATGTTGTTTAAGGAATAGCAAGAGGCAGTCAGTCGAGGACTGTGGTAGATTAGGATGTAGAATATTCACTCCTTCCCCCATCTCCACACCTCCATGGAAGTTGTATACACCCTGCCTGTCAATTTGGGGAATGACCATGAGATTTGCCTTGGTCAATGGAACCTGAGAAGACCGCCTGCCAATTCTAAGCTAGGTCCAAACTCCACCATGAGCAGAACATAGGCAGAGAGCTGCTTCCCAAAGACGTCTAGAACAGACCAGACCAAATCCGCGGTTTAGAGGCAGGCCTAGCTGAGCACAGGCCAGAACAGCCAAACTCCAGCCAACCCAAAGACGCATTCAAGGAAAAAGAAACCCTTCTTGTTTATGCCCTGAAATGTTGTGGTTAGTTGTTACGAAACAATAGCGGACGGATACAGGACCAAAACAGTTTCTACAGGTTATCTACATCATAAATGTAGGCTAAATGTCAATAAAGTAACATTGTTGGGGGAAAATCAATGGTAACTATGTTTGCACCTCCCAAGGACTCTGTGGACATGCAAACAAAATCTCTGGTGCCTGTCACCTCTTTAACCATCACAACCTTAAGTCACTCTTTAAGGGTCCTGTGTGTCCCATCTTCCAAAAGTCTTCTCTGGTGCCTCTCAATAAAATACTTGACTCCTTCCTTTCTGTTTCCATTGGACTTCTACTTTATGCCATAGTCGATTCTGCTTCCTTAGTGTTAGTTTTATACTTATGTCTCCCCAACAAGGTATACTCTGTGACAGACTGACCATATTTTAGTCACTATTAGTCATCTTTGTATCTACTATACACTTAGTTAAGTGCCTTCTATACAGTAGGTTCTGAATAAATGTTTCCAAATTGAAATCTCACTCACACACACACACACACACACACACATCACCCATGTGACAGGAAATACAGAAGATTCTACTACCACAAGGAAAACAACTTAGGAATTTTTGCTTCTCAAATAAGTGTATTCTGTGAGAAAATTAGACCATATTTTAAAGATATTATTACATTATTGCCATCTCTACAATATATAGATGAGAAGTGATATTTAAAAAGAAACACAAGCAGATCTGCAGCACAAAAATATTATGCCGCCGTGTATAAATTATTCCCGCATTCAGTAAAAATGAGAATTCTGAGGGTGTTACCGTGGAATAAGTTCTTTGGGAGGATTGAAATTACTGTTCAACTTTTTTTTTAATTTGCTTTTAAAAATATACTTGCGGGGACTTCCCTGGTGGCACAGTGGTTGGGAGTCCGCCTGCCAATGCAGAGGACATGGGTTCGAGCCCTGGTCCCGGAGGATCCCACATGCCGCGGAGCGACTGGGCCCGTGCGCCACAGCTGCTGGGCCTGCGCTCTAGAGCCCACGAGCCACAACTGCTGAAGCCTGCGCGCCTAGAGCCCGGGCTCCGCAGCAGGAGAGGCCGCCACAATGAGAGGCCCGCGCTCCGCAACGAAGAGTAGCCCCTGCTCGCCGCAACTAGAGAGGGCCGCGCGCAGCAACGGAGACCCAACGCAGCCAAAACTAAATAATAAATTAATTAATTAATTAAAAAATATATATATATACTTGCTGCCAAAATCTCCGGACAAATGTATATCATTAAAATACATAAATAAAAACCAGGAAGGAAAGTAAAATAATAAGACCAAGAACATACTAAACAAAAAGCCTCATATCGAGCTTCAGATGTGAATAAATACCAGCTCAAATAAATCCAAAGAAAAAAACTGCCAAAATAAAATATCCCTTCAACTAAATTTTCCTGTCTCTGAATAATCTATATTCCATACAGGATTCTGGAGAATAGGGTACTGGTGCCTGCATCGAGAGAGAAGCTACCAGGGCTTCGTGAGGTGAGAAAAATAAATAATATGCCTTCATTGATTTAATAACTTTTTTTTGCACAAAACACGCACGTCCCTTTAATTTAGAGACAATTTTCAATCGAATAAAAATACGGTTAGATTCTTTACCTAAAAAAATATGGCTAGATTCCAAAAATATGGCTAGATTCTTTACCTAAAAAAATATGGCTAGATTCCAAAAATATGGCTAGACTCTTTTCCAAAAATATGGTTAGATTCTTTACCCACCAATATCATTATTTCCTTGTTAAAAGAATATCAATAATTTTTAGCCAGTGTCCATTCAAAACAAATAAAAGCTGAGTTAGAATTTCAACCAAGTATCGACTTGCTATCACATTACTATTTATAAATCTGATGTAAGTCAAGAGCATCAGTTACAGTCTTGGTTTCATCTTTCTTGGTGGAAACTTGGCAAGTCATTTACTCTCTCCAGGCTCCAGGTTCCTTGAGGGCTGGACTATGTTTAGATGGGTAATTTTCTTTTTTTAAGGATTAAAAAAAAAAAAAAAAATCTCTTTCCACTTTGCTCTGTAAGACATTTCCACCTTCTCCCCACAATTACTGGGACAGAACCAGCAGCGGGAGATAGAGGAAAAGATGTGGCTGATGGTGAAATCTCAGCACATTTGGGGGCTGGAAAGCACGAGAGAGATTATGGGGTAGTTACGGCTAAGAGCAAGGATCCAGGAGTGCTCAGCCTGGGACGAGATGCTGACTGTGCCATTGAGTGTCTGTGTGGCTTTGCCCTGCAATTCACTTCTGGTAAATAGGTTAACATCTGTAATGGGCAAGGAACATGGCCAGATGTTGCCTATTATTACCATTAATATTATCAGAGTATTGGATTCTTCTCCATTTTCCTAGGATCCTAACAAATTAGCCCCTTAGAAGCATGACAGCCATTAGGATTTAGATACAAATACCCATAGGACAGGTCGGACAGTTACTAAACACAAAAATGCTAGGAAAATGAGTGGATACACAAAGACGCCACTTTTTCTGTATTTTTATATGATTCGTTTATTTGTTTATGTACTTCTGGCTGTCTGGGGTACTTGGCAGAGGTGAGAAAGGCAAGAAGTAAGGCAATAGAGTTGTGATCATTCTTCCAGGTGTACCTGGCTGGGTCTTCATCCACAATTTTAACCACTGGGTGTGTTAGAAAACCTGGGCTTGGCTACAGAGCAAATTGAGAGCATCCCTGTGTCTTCTGAGGGAACATTTGCGGTGGCCAGGCCCTGGCCAACAGGTGAGGGGCTTGCAGGGATGTGTAACGGCAGCCAGAGGTGGAGATTTGGCCAGAAAAGGGAGAACAAACAAACAAATAAAAACCTTGTAAGACACTTGGAAAAGTACCAGTGCCAAGAACATAAACTTTTATTTTATATATATTCATCATATTTCAACTCTATGTTGAAAAAGAAAAAAAGCTACTCAGTTATAAGGAAATTCTCTGCCAAAGAGTGGAAATTTCTGCAATTGATATTATATAGTTTTTCAATTCACTGCCTCTCAGCTACCCTTTTTTTCTATTTATTGCCTCTCAGCCGCACATTTCGGCTAATGGAGGTATAGAGCAAAGCTGGGCCATTTAAGAAAGCTGGCGAAAATTCATATTCATTCAGGTTTAGCTTCTGACCATGCAATGAATATTTATAAATTTATACAGTATCTTCTAAATATTACCAAAGATATTAATAGAAAATGGGAAAGAATATGACAATAAATATAATGTTATGCTCTGTTACATGTTTTTGAATTTCAAATTTTAAAAGTCACCTCTGCCACAAAATGACAAGCTAAATGGAATCAAAACATTTCTAGTATAATAAGGAATGCCAGGACTGTAGACTAATGATTAACAGTGATTGAATCTAGCCTCTCTGAATAGAGTATGGACTGAATCACATATATTAGGTGCAGTTTAAATAGTTGCTGTACTTATTGAAAATAGGAAGGAAAGTGGTCACTTTCTCATATGATACAGTCGTCTTTCATATAATAAAGAACACATAGCCAACAAAGACCTGTAAAATCCAGATAAGAAATCAAGATCTCTAAGAAAGTGGGACCAGAGGCAGAAATGCAAAATGAACACATTGGATCAAGAGAACCCAGCAATAATGCAAAATGACCCACAGAATAGGAAGCTACTAAAAATAAACCGAAAGTCTCTCAAAGCACCATTGGTCTCATCTGGGAAAATAAAACTCAAGAGGGTAACATTCCACAGCTGATCCCAGACAGGGCTCCTCTGCACGCCAACTGATAGTCATCAATAAATGCCACGAGGAAGTGGTTAAAGAAAGGTAAGGGAACAAATGGAAAACTGCCCACATGAATGCACCAGCGTTCCTGAAAGGTGACTTTGCAGGATCACCTTTGTGGGATAAGAAGATAAATCATACAATTGCATGGCTGACCTTCATAAAATTGCCTAATGAAAGATCAGAAATTATAATGGTTACTTTTTAATTTATATATTTTTATAATTTTTTAAAGATAGCTCTTCAGAAGCTGAGCTCACCAGGATCACATTTAGATTTTTTTAAAAAAGTCTAGCTGAAAGCTTCCTTGAAAAAAATCTTAACTTCTCTCCCATCCCAGCCTAATGCAACTACAATGAAATGCACTGTTGTTAAAGAATTCATCACCCTCTACGTCAGATTGAATCTTAGCAAAATCAATGTCCTGTCAAACCAATTGACATAATACCCGTAAGTACATTAGAATAATTTAAAACGTACCTGTACAGAGAGAGAAAGACAGAGAGAGAGAGAGAGAGACACACACACACACACACACAAAGAGAGAGTGGTTTCTTTGGTAAGAGTAATGAGATCTGGGGTTACCAATTATAAATTCAAAAATATTGAAAGTCATTGATAAGAGAATACAGGAAGTACCTGGCTCAGTCTTGTTGAATAGCTTTACTCATTAAAAAATACAAAATCAACTCCCCATAAATCTACCTTAAGTCTAATATTTTTATTTAAAGGAATATATATTATGTACTGTGAATACTGCTCTGGAATTATTCCTACTTAATTTTGGAGCACAGCTTTATAAAAGCCCTAAGAGTTGTTTTCTAAAGACGTAGGTAGAAGTCAGAAGCAGCAGATCACCCTCACCTGCTTTTTGTAACAAAGGATAAGACCTTTCAATTTGCCTCAGTTTGAACCGATACATTATAGCTCCTCAAACACAGAGCCCCTTCAGGGGCTCCTGAATGTCACTGGATTTGTAATCTGTCAATCAAGGCCAACTCCCAAGTACTCCTAGTTGCATTCAAGGGAACAACATTTGCAGCATCACTTCTAAATAAAGTTATTTTCATATACATCCACATATACAGTTGAACACAGAGCGAGAGGCAGAGGAAGAATGTGAAGATGCTGAAACATACTTGCAAAAATATAAGTCCCTTTACTTCCACGGAAAATTCACGTTATCTTGAGTACTGAAACACCACCAGGTGGACCTGCCTTTTAGAACCTGAAGGACTGATTTAAAGAAATTGGTGTGGCCAGTTTAAAGCAGCAATGAAACAGAACATTTTGCCTACTACAGAGAGTAGGAAAAAAAGACGAACTTTGGCAAGGTTTTTCTGAACTGGCTTTGTTGTGCATTGATTGGAAAGGCTGGAGGAAATGAATGGAGGTTCTGTTGCCCTTGGGCAACTTCCTAAGACCAAAGGCGCAAAGGGTCCCTACAATTTGCAAGTCTGGTTTACAATGAGCCATAGTAAGGTGCATTCATTTCACAGAGCATTGACAACTTTCACCACCTAAGAATATTATCTTTATCGTTTTTATTATTCATTCAGTTGATAAAAGTCAGATTGCTTTTGAATATCTTTCTGAGTCTCTGACGGGAAAATTCAATGCTGAAAACCTAGTAATAATTACTTTCGCTCTTTGTGCTTTCTAATACAAAATGTTTATTTAACAAACAGAATACAGAAATGAAGTCAACTGCTTATTATCAAGAAATAAATGAAGGGTCTAAACCTTCTGCTGGATGCATTGCAACTACAATATAAAATGTAGTTATACTATAGGAATGGAAAACTCTAAAATAAAGGAGTCTGTCACTGGGCACTTTAAAACAAGCCTATCCTCTTAAAAGTGATGTTCTATTTCAAATAATTTTAAATGACATTTAATGACTTCAAAGCAAATCCCTAGATGGAAACTGAAGACAAGCTATGGTGTGACAAAACCTGACTTAGAATCACTCTAATAATGAAAACGTAAGCCAAATCATTCAGAATAAATCTCACAGGCGAACCACAAATGCCAAACAGCTCTTTGTTAACTCAGGTTTTTTCCAAGACATAAAAATTGTCAAGAGCGCTCATGCCTTTTCTAAAAATAGACACAGTTATAAATGTTTAAGAAGGAGAGAAAAGCTTCCACCTAAAAAAAATGTTTTTCATATAATATCAAGAATCTCGCATCGAAAAGCGCACCCAGAACAACGAGAAATAAAAACTGTCACCTACCGTCAAATTTCTTGTGCCTGGACACGAAAGTGGTGCGCACAAAGTGACTCGTCTCCTCCACCAGGTTTTCAAACTCCAGTTTGCTTTGCTGGCTTAGCTTGTCTTCCATTTCCGTGGTGCAGCACGTGTACTCCTGAGGACAGATTCTTAAGTGTTCCCCTGCAAGGAGTACGTAAACGTCAGCATGGAATGATAAAGGGTTCAGGGAGTTTGCTTCTCTGACATTTCCCTCAAATCCTGGGGTCCTTGTTCCACCAGCCCCCCAGCCCTCCCCATGAACTTTTATCTGGGCCTCAGGGTATCTAACCTTCCAAATACTCCAGACTGAAGTTGAACCCACCCCATGGTTTGAATGTCTATGACCCCCCGAAATTCATATGTCAAATCCTAACCCCCAAGGTGATGGTATTAGGAGATGGGGCCTTTGGGTGGTGATTAGATCATGAATGGGATTGGTGCCCTTCCAGAAGAGACCCCAGAGAGCTAGTTTGTCCCTTCTGCCACTTAGGGACACAGCCAAAAGATGGGGTCTGTGAAACAGGGAGCAGACCCTCCCCAGACACTGAATCTACCAGTGACATGATCTTAAACTTCCCAGCCTCCAGAACTGTGAGAAGTAAATGTTTGCTGTTTATAAGCTACCCGGTTTATGGTATTTCTGTTGTAGCAGCCCAAAGGGACTAAGACACCTGACATTTAGTTCCAGCCCCTGTCATGTAAGTGAAGGTACATTAAAGACCCCAGAAGACCACGACGATTTTCCTGCTTTCATTTGAAATGCACCAAGTAACGCCGGGTGACAAGAGATGCTATACAGTTATAAATGTGCTTATCTTTGGAAACCTCAAGTGAGGCAAGAGACATTCAGCCCCATCACCATAGTCTGTTAGACAGCAGGGCCAAGAAAAGATGGCAATCATTCGCTGTGTTCTGTTTCTGCCCGTCTGTCCGTCAAAATGCATCAGCTTTCCTCCTGGTGAAAGCAAGCGTGATTTTAATGGCTGGCCTCCTGTGCCACATGTTCCCTCGGTTAACATTTCTTGTCAGAGAGAAAATGTTCTCCTGCAAGGAGGAAGGCACTGATGGGTTTAATTAATGCTTATGTTGTATGGAAATGTAAAGCAAAAGGTAATGAAAGTCTTGGATTTAATTCAATAGATTTATCTCTCGATATACTGGGCCACTTCTTTTGACAATATTGCTTTCTTCGGTGCTATTTGCAAGTGGAAGCCAAGCCCTTGCTTCATGAAATTAAAATGGTCTGTTATTGCATAAAATGTGAATTTCCAATTGATTCAGCTCCGTCAGTGTCAAAAATGTTTAACAGAGCCAGCAGAAGGAAGAAGGAAAATCCACCCAACATCTTGCTAAATAAAACCAACAAATTGTCCCTGTGATTAAAATCACTGTAGGGCATGGAAAAACCAAATGAACGAGTACTTGATGCGATGATTACAATTCATTTATAATGTTTAACAGTACTTATATAAAATTATGTCCCCATGACCCTGTTTGAAGTATAGGGTGTCTGTCTCATGCAGTTGGATGTTTTAGTGCCTACTTAAAACAACCCCAGAATAAAAAAGGATCACGGGTCTGTATTAAAGTTAGATCTTATATAATTCCTGGAAGGGAAGGAGACCATAAAATATCTTAGGTATATTTTTTTTCTAAAGGAAAGGAAAATGCATGGTACTTGAGAATGATAAACATCAAATTCAAGATACCAGTTTCCTCCCAGGAGGAATTAGGATTTTAGAGAAATGCTCAAATACTTGTATCTATAATCTTTTATTTCATAAGTTGCTTGATATTTACACAGTGTTTATTATATTACTATCATTACTCTTCTATACATTTAAAATATTTTGTAATAAAAACTTGGAAATATGTCATTAGAAGGTAATAGCCACCATAGTGGTGACAGAAAGGAGGGCAGGGGGTAGATATTCAGAAAGAAAAAACAAGCTGCCCTTAACATTCAGAAGCCAACCTGCCCGGTACCCACAGCCAGGTCACTGTAACTATTACACCTAAACAATCTCACAGAACACCCACCTTAGACAAGATTACCCTGAGACCAGGATGAAATGAGACAAAGCAAGGCCACGTCAAAATTTTGTCTCAAGGACTTCCCTGGTGGCGCAGTGATTAGGAACCCGCCTGCCAATGCAGGGGACACGGGTTCGAGCCCTGGTCCAGGAGGATCCCACATGCCGCGAAGCAACTAAACCCGTGCGCCACAACTACTGAGCCTGCGCTCCAGAGCCCGCGAGCCACAGCTGCTGAGCCCACGTGCCACAACTACTGAAGCCCATGCACCTAGAGCCTGTGCTTCACAGCAAGAGAGGCCACCGCAGTGGGAAGCCCGCGCACCGCAAGGAGCAGCCCCCGCTCGCCGCAACTGGAGAAAGCCTGTGCACAGCCAGGAAGACCCAACGCAACCAAAAATAAATAATAAATTAATTAATTAATAAAAGAAAATTGTCCCAGCACAGACAGAAACAAGGTGATTGTGCCATCCCAAAAGTACTGAACACCTTCTCTCTCAGGCAAAATGAGCCTCTGGACTTCTTTACCTTTTACAGATTGATCTTCACCCTAGTCTCCCTCCTTGCTGGTCACATTTATTGAGATACCTTCTTATAGAATTACCTCTGCTTTCTGACAGCCTCCATTGTAGGGTGAAGCCCTGCTTCTTGGAACCCTTCCCAACATCACCCACCCAAATCCAAATCCTACAGAAGATTCTGTTAAGTCCCTCTTACTGAGAAACCCTGTGGCTCTCCATGGTGTATCCTCAGTTGCTGCATCGAGTGGTAACTCAACTTGTTCAACTACAGGTGTGTTCCTGATGAGTTTCTATTTGAAGGTATTGACCATACCAAAAAGAGATGGGATAGAACAATGTGAATTTTGAAATTTTCCCACACGTGATTCTGATACATCCCATTGAGAAAAGTAGTTCTAGAGTTGAAAACACTGGGAAGGAATAAGTATGGCTTTATCAAAAGCAAATGGTCCACAAATCACTAATTTTCTTTTTATAAAATACCAAGGCTAACTGATAAGAACAACACTCTTTTTCCAGATTAAATGGATATTTAATATTAACAACTTTACAGAATGTTCCTTTCTCTGACCTGTTATAAACCATTTTCTTAAATCCCCCTACTCTGTTTCCTATTTCCCCCTACTCCATTTCCTACTATATTATGCACAAATGAAATGTCCATTTCTCAAGATTTAGTACATCAGGACTGCATTCTACTTCTGAATCATTACAACTGAGTTTACAACAAAATGCATGGGACTTCTGGTGAAAAGCTGACCAAAAGAAAACAAACATTTTATGACGTGAGGGAAATAGTTGTATTTAGGATATTTGTGGAAGAAACCCTGTGGAATTACATTCATGAAATTAGATTGGATTGGAGGTCTTATAATCTCTAATCACTCCAAGAAAATCAGTATTTTATGTCAAGTGATAAATAAAAAGAGAAGGATACTTCTTAGTGGGACAAATTTAAACCAAATTTATTTATTGTGTGTGTGTATATATAGTCATGGAAATATATGTAAGAGGCTGCCTTATTAATTCAAAGCAGTGTTAGATTTTTTTAATTGAACTAAAGTGTCCTTAAGAAGTCAACTCATGTCTCCTCCTCTGTACGGGTCCCTGGCAGAGAGATAATGAAAGACATAGAGAGACAGAGATAAAAAAATGGAGAGAGAAAGTGAACAGATGGGGAGATCACCAGAATGTTGAAGAATCATGCTATAGGAAGAGTAACTCTTTTGTGCAAAGTTCTTGTTAGAGTTCCTAGGAAAAGACCACGACGATGTCCCCAAACACACAGGACCAGCACCCATGAAACCTGTGGTCCATTAAGACTGAGCCTTGCTTCTTTCCTAACACATCACTAGGTAAGAAGGTTGTGGAGGAATTAAACTCTTCAACAGCTCCTCTCTCCCCCTAATTTGAGGCCACTGCTAACTGCCAAAACAACCTGATGACTTTGAATGGCCAGAAAGACTTAGGACAACTGGACAATTTGTTGTGAGTAGGTTCATTTATTTATTTTAGTTTTGGCCCTAGAACAGGGGTATGCAAACCATAGCCTCTGGGCCAAATCCAGCCTACCATCTGTTTTTGTAGGACCTGTGAGCAAAATGGTTCTAAAAAATCAAAAGAATGATATTTTGTGCTATGTGAAGTTTTATGAAATTCTGATTTAATTGTCCATAAATAAAGTTTTATTGGAAAACAGTCCCACCTACTCATTCATGCCTTGTCTATGGCTGCTTTAGGGTTAGAACAGAAGAATAGTTAGACAGAGACCACAGGGTCTGTAACACCTGAAATATTGACTTTCTGAAATAAGACACGACAGCTACTTGGCTGTATAAAGAATTACCTCTCACCCTTCCTGTTCCAATTTCTCCAAAGAACAAGAATATGAAACTTTTCTCAGTTTAAATACTTCCTGACACTTAAGAGTATTTGTATTAATAATGGGATTCTTCCAAAGCTGTAATTTAGGAGGGAGAAAAATGTGTTGTCCTTTGAGAGTTTCCAACCCACACTCCTTTCTCAAATCCCCTTAGGTTCTCTAGATGTTATCTATTACATAACTAGATACAATATTTAGCTCAACTGGAGTACCACCAGGCGCCTCCAAGATCACTAATAATAAAGATACTAAATAGCTGGTTCCAGGCAGAAAATGTGGGATTGAAACTATGATGACTGTACCCTGACATATCAAACATGTATTGAAAAATCTATGTGCAAATCATGATGATAGGTTCACATCCCGCAAGATGAGACACAAGGTCAGGAAATCAGCTTACACAGGTGCCTGCTTTCTTAGGGCACCTGAAGTTCATGCCAGTGAATTCCCGAGTCCCTGTGTTTTTATAGAAATCTTCATTAGCTCTAAAATAAACAAAAGAAATCGAAAATGTGGAAGAAAGGAGTTCCACCAGGAAGTTAGAGAGTGAGCAAAGGTTCGGGGACATACAGTCAGCCCATAAATTGTGATCTGTTTTCCAAGACAGAAGAGATGGGGCCGTTCCTCCTACATGCTCCTTTCAACTATGTGTCACTCTTTACAACGTCTTTCCCCAAATGCCTGCCCAGGTGTTTGTTTTCACTCCAAGATGCTGAGGTGACAGCAGAGATGTGATTTCTGCCAGATCGAGCTCCCTCCAGGGATGGCCCAGGGTCTGAAAGCTGCCAGGAATAGACTTGGTGAGTGGCACGGTGGGAGACAGCAGGAGACAGGAGGACCTCATTAACCACAGAAGTCAGCTTCTGTGGGTCGCCTGCAGGAGACTCTCTGCCCTCGGAGGTGACACGCAGGGACCTCAGAATGCACATTCCAAATAAACAAACAACAAAAATGAAGTACCCCGAATGAGTCACATTTCACAGACTATAGACAAACTCTTGGCTTTTATAGTGTTTGGGAGTGTGGAGGGAAATTACTACCCTGGCACTTCCTAGAAGGTAGGTAGGAAATCAAAACACTTTAAAAAGTACAAAGAAGATGGCAAGATCTCACAACACAGAGCACTTCAATGTCTGAACCTCCAAATACCATTTGATTAGAGTGCAATATTTGTGTTAGACTTGGCCCTCTTCAGAGCATACATTCTATGCCAAAGTTCTCTCATCCTTGAACTATTAAAATCCCCACAGTCAATTAGCTGTGTCTGGTACCAAGCTAGAGTCTCCTCATCATTTGATATGTCACCTCAAATAACCAATTATTTTGTTCATCTAGTGCCTGGGAAGTTGACTGGAGCAAAGAATCCAAGGAAACAGGTTTAGGGAAGTAAAATAACCCAGAATAAGTGAACTTACAGCTACAGTTTCTGATAGCTAAGAAAATTTAAATTGGAGTTAATAGTTCTGGACGGTTTTTGGTGTCATAAAGTTCCTATATGAGCTAATAAGAAGTGGCAGACCTTAGGAAAGCAACATTTTTCAAATGTATGTTCTAGTTCATTCTTTAAGTTCAAATTCCCCAAACCTCCAAATAAGCGTTTCTTCAACATTTTTCGTTGTGAAGCGTTATTATAAACGATCCTTCCATTTCGTGAAGGGCTGCTTTTCTTTAACAAAGTTGTTCAGTACCATGATGAAAAATCTTCAAACTTTTACACAAGTTCTAAGAAATTCAATTCATGTTCAGTATACTTCAGTGGATCTTATCACTCAAATAACCTATAATAGAGTCATCCTTGATGTTGTCAACTTGCTGATAAAGACTTTAAATACTAATGCTTTTAGTTATAAAATTTTCACTCTGCATTTTGTAAAAATAAATCCTTTGAGTGGCACCCATGAGTTAATTGTTTAAATCTGTTCCAAGAATTGCAGAGAAACGATTTCAAACATTCTGCTCTAGATGGTATAGATCCCACCTCCATAGATCTTCTGCCAATGATTTTGGTCTTTCCCATTTCCTTGCTTCTGTTATTTCAGAAAAGCTGATGGTCTTGGGGGTGAAGATGGGGTAGAGAACAAACATATGGATACCAAGGGGGAAAGGGGGTGGGATGAATTGGGAGATGGGGATTGACATATATACACTATTGATACTATGTATAAAATAGATAACTAATGAGAACCTACTGTACAGCACAGGGAACCCAACTCAGGGCTCTGTGGTGACCTAAACGGGAAGGAAACCCAAAAAAGAGGGGATATATGTATATGTATAGCTGATTCACTTTGCTGTACAGCAGAAACTAACACAACATTGTAAAGCGACTATACTCCAATGGAAATTAATTTAAAAATTGTTTTAAGTATTAATATAATCAGAAAAACATTGGAGTGAGAAATGATCAAAAGGCAGTACCCACCCCAGAGGTGTATTGAAAATGAACTGGGGAAAGATGGATAGTGGAATTAATGAGCGTGCTTTCCCAACAGATTCACCTTCTGATAAATAGCCATTCTGATAAACTCAGCAGTCCCCCAAGGGGACCTTTCCTTTCCTACTCCTCTGAGTATTACATTCACCAGGTTGTATGTTCAATATAAAATGCTCATATAGGAAGCAGTTAAATGATAATAAAATCTCATCAACATCCAAAAAGTTAATTTTTAGTTTCAAGATAGTTCTCCGAGAGTGAAGTCCAGTAAAGAAATCTTGATTTCACTATTTCTGTATTTCAAAATCAAACTGAAATTTATCTAAGTACGGAAAACTTCAGTTATAATCTGTAGGTGTCTGAGAACAAGATAACCAAAGAGCCAAGTCAAGGTATCAGAAACCCCACGCCCTCATCTCCCCTTTCGTTGTGATGTACACCTATCTTTTTCTTACATTCTATGTGTATTACATTTTCAAATGGCTACTAAGTTCTTCAGGATATAAATACTGAGTTGTTTGAATTTAACAAGAAGTAAAATAGTATTTCCTCTAGTCTAGGAGCATGATAGAAAAATTACAGTTTTGTGTCCATGTGGCTAGGCTATGGTACCCAGTAATTTAATGAAACATTAATCTAGGTGTTGCTGTGAAGGTATTTTGTAGATGTGGTTAAGATGTGTGATTTTTAAGTAAAGGAGATTACCCTCTGTAATTGGATGAGGGCGGGACTCATGCAATCGATTGAAAGCCATCGTGAGCAAAAACTGAGGTTTCCCTGAGAAAAAGAAATTCTGCCTTAAGACTGCAACATCAGCTTTGAGTTTTCAGACTGCCTGCCTGCCCTACAGATTTCAGAACTGCCGGCCCCCCAATCACATCTCTTGAGCCAGTTCCTAAAAATAAACCTCTCTTTCTCTCTCTCTCTCTCTCTCTCTCTCTCTCTGTGTATACACACACACACACACACACACACACACACATACATACATATATATGTAGGTTACACAGTATGTGTGTGTGTGTGTGTATATATATATATATATATATATATACACACACTGTACACATATAAATATGTAGGTGGTATAGCATGTGTGTGTGTGTATATATCTCTCTATATATAGATAGATAGATATATACTCTTGGTTCTGTTTCTCTGAAAAACCATGAGTGATACAGACACTAAGACTAAGAACTCCATGAACAGAGAACGTATGGAAACCTGTGTACTGGCTCTACTATCTCCTAAAACATCTACAATGGCACTTACTACGATTGGCTATGATTATCTGTTTACTAAAGTGTAGAACCATTGTTCATTCTTTGTTTTTCCCTTCTCAGTGCCCATCAATCCCAGTATCTGAGATATTGGAGATGGAGTCAGTGCTATGTTGGCAAATGTTTAACAACCAGCTCTAGGTTTTGAAGGGGAGCCCCGATTTATAGTTTGCCAATTTCCAAGGTATAAATACTCTCATTTCTAGTTACCAAAATGATGTTACTGAATTTCAAGTTGGGAACAGGTGTGCAGCAACACACCATCACATAACACTTCCTCCATACAGATACGAAGACCTCAAGAGTGTAACGAATAATAAAATGATTAGAAAGTGATAAATTTTGAGAATTTATTACCCTATTCTTAATAATTAATTTAACTGTAAATTTATACAATGTGGTTTTTAAATAATGACTGTGCTTAATAATAGGTTCCCAAAATTCCTGCAAATTTAAGTGAGTTCTCACTGGCTAGAATGTGCCAGTTCAGGTGCACCGTGACATGAAGTTCAAGTACCGTATGTTGTTGGTTGGCTTTTTCTTTCAATTAGTTAAGTCCTCAAATTCAATTAAAATGACCCTAGACCAGTGGAATCTGCCATTTCCACAACCCACACTGAGATCTATGGGCCAAATACCTATTTGCCTCAGAAGAAAATTGGTTCTTCCCAGCCATTTCCAGCTACTAACGTACAGTAAAGAATTCCCCAGAGAGGCGAAAAGGAGTGAAATAGAGTAGTTATTTCAGGAACGTTGGAGAGTGGGGACCATGGCTAATAGGTGTGCTTAAAGGAAAAGTCACCATGCGTCACAAGCAGGGTTAATGTCACAGAAAGGTAAACCAAAGTGATTGACCCACATTTTGCAATTTTCATTCCCAGACTGTGGCTGCTATTCCAGGACACGGGGACAGAGTTGAGAAGGAAGCTGTTCCTCTACGCTACTGTTATGAAAGACCTAAGGTTCATTATCCCACAGCCATTTTGCTCATACCCACTGCTATTATACCCCAAACCAGTCATTATGAGCCTGTCTTATTTACCTTTGTAGTACTCACTGTCCTAGCATAGCTTTTGGTGCATGGAAAGTTCTGTAATAAATGATGAGTGCATCTGACTCTTTTGTTCTCTTCGATCATTCATCCATACATTCACTTATTCAATTACCATTTATAACATACAAGCAACAGGTTAAGTACTATGCTTGGTGCTAAGGGATAAGAAGAGACTACTTAAGAAGCTTGGAGTCCAGCAAGGAAAGATATATCTATGTATTAAGACTACCTTACAGATAAGCATAAGATCTATTGTAGAAAAGCACATAATTCTCACCATTCAGTCACCTCCCAGACGCTAAGGACTCTTACAAGCACAGCGTTAATTACAGAAGCTCTTTAATTGTAACTTTGCCTACTTAATCTCTAGGCAAGCAGTAGTGGTACTGCCTATCTTTCATGTTTCAATAGCAAGCAGGAACATCCAAGTAAAGGTTTCACCTGTTTCTCTCACTTCACCCTGGCTTGCATATCTTTCAAGCCGCAGGACCTGAAATCATTTAGCACATGTCCGCAAGCATTCATGTTTGAAACAGAATAGAGTATTTCAGAGCTCATCATATGAATTAAGGGTAAGTGTTTCTTGTGAAGGTTTTGCTACCGTTGTGTATCGTATGTATGCACTGGGTTGTAATTAACAATGTTATTTCTTATAGTACATTGTAGGCAATAAGTTTGGAAGCCAAAGTTCAATACTGTGTTGAAGCAATAATAAAGAGGGCAAAGAGCCCACTTACTAATGCATACTCGTGAAACTATAAATAGCCAATGCTTCTTTAGATAGGTTGAACTGATATTATGCATGTTTTCTTCTTCAGTAATATCAAGATGTCCTCCCTAGAAGTATTCTTAGAGATGTCTAAGACATCTTTACCATTCTTCCTAAAGAATTTTATACAGGCTTATTTTCCACTTGTGTTTCATAGACACATTGTCTTGGGACGCATAAGAGAGACACATAATTGCTAATCTAGAACACGGGGTTTTAAGTAGCACTGATAAATATGTTGCCAATCTCATGCCTGCTCACAATTCATTTGCCATGTTGTCTTAGGAATTGCCAAAAAACTTCATATTCAGATGTTCAAAGACCTCTACAATTCTACAGCCTGAATGGCATCATTACGGGCATGCTCGGTAAACATCTAGTTACACTGTTTCGACACTGCTTGCCAAATCCAGGCACCAGTTCCAGTTCCAGTTCCAGCTCACCAGTCACCAGTTCCCAGTGACCGTCTGCGTGTCAACTGACCAGAGATGCTGACTTACGTCTCTCTTGTTCTGTAACCCATATGCATAAATCAAGCCAATTGCCGCCTACAAATTCACCCAGAGATGATGATGAATTTCAAGTTTATTGCAACTGTAATCCCACACCTGTGTTTGCTCACTCAAAGTTAGCAATTTTTACAATTGAATTTGGTGATCCTGTGGTGATATACAATAAACCAATCTACAAAGGGCTTGTTTTTGACCCTGATAACAGCAGATCAGCATTCTTTATAAATTATATGACAGCTTACTTGAGAACTTAGGATTTACTGTTCAAAGCCCAATGGCTGTAAACTAGTGCAGACCAATTTAGTAAAGGGGCTGAGGCTAGGTGAGAGTGATTAAGAACCTAATCAAATTGAACTTCATGTAAGCCTGTATGAAAAATTATTTTTCTTTCCCATAAAATACTGCAATTTTAGTAGGCATCTGTAAAAACCATGGCTGCAACACTGATCATACAGAGTAAAGTAGTAAAAGGCAAAGTGACTAGAAATGTTGGAAGATCTATGGTACAGTCTATAAGTGTATATTTCTTTAAGTGTTTGCCTTTATGACAATGAAACTCCGTAATATATAACCTTTTACAACTCATAGAGCTGTAAATTATTATAATTTATAATAATTACTTTAACTCCCACTAATCATTTAAGATGGATGCCCATAGGTAAATTTCACTCAGCCTCTATTTCACAGGTGAGTGATGGGAGGCCTACAAAAAGGAGATAGTCCTTTTCCCCTGGCGTCACTTTTGCAATTAATAAAGGGCAAGAGGTCTCTTTCTAAAATTTGTGTATGGGGACCTAGATTTTAAAATGATACACTTCAGATGCTATAATAAATTCCATCATCCTTTCCAACCTGGGGCTTCCAACCTGTCATCCAGATGACAGCGGTATAGTCAAGCATTATCGTTCAAAAATTTGTGTGATTAAAGCCCAGCCATGGTTTTAAACCAAAAGGAGTATAGAACCTCAGAAGAGAAAGGAACAAAAACTCTCCTGAAATTAAAGCACATATCCCTATATATTTAAAGGAGAAATGAAAGACCAAATTGAACTTTAAAGAACATACCGCTTAGACAATTTAAAAATGCCTTTACATACTGTTTTAAAGAAGTACCTTATTTTTAACTTAAAACAGATCTCAATAGGAATAAAAACTCAGTACGAAAGGGACACTAGGAATAATCACAGCCTTTTCTTCTTCATAGTCTCTTTTTTGGGAATATATTTCTCAGACTGGCCTCAAAGGAGGCAGAATTGATAGTTTCTTATATCCTACAATGGACATGAAAACCACGTGTAGTGCTGCTTTTACCCAGCACTTAAAATCCAAATATGCAAAATAACTGATTAAATTGATTAAATCAATATCATTTAATCTAAGGAAATACTTTATTTATCAGATTGGCTCCTGCAGAGTAAGACACTTGTGGAAAATGGGATCGAATCAGGCCCTAGTTTTGACGAAAAGGCTAGAGTGGGATGATTAATCTTTGGAGGGCAGATATTGCTTCAAAATGTAACTTTCATCTATGTCTATGCATCCCCTCATGGTTATTTGTCATTAAGTTACATACTCTGTCGTTAGACTTCCTATATTAAATATTGCTGTATTAGGAGAAGAGAAAATATACATAAGCATATGTGTAGACCATTGAGTACACGTGGAAGATAAAAGTCCAACTTAGCCCAATTTATTAGATAATAACAATATATATATGCATAAGTTCTTTGATCTGGGTTACTGCGTTACTTCCCAGGACTTCTTCATAGTTCTTTGGGTAATAATTTTGGGGGGTTCACACTCTTAATTCTTGAAAAATCCCCTGAATTTAAATAATTTCTCCTCCAAGAAATATACACCGTTCACCTTAATTGAGGTTAATCTAACATGTCCCACATAACTGCATTACTTTTTGGTCTATGCATTTATTATAGTGTTCATTCCAATGCATCTGAGTTGCAGTTATTTATGGAGAAGCCTAATTTCCATTCATCTCTTGCCACCCTCCTCCTTAAGTCCTGTGCCAAACACAAATATTGGGAGCACAAAATTATCATGCTCAATTATACTCTGGACCTTGGCAATGCTATTCTCTCTAGATGGAAAGCTATGAGCTTCTCTTCTGCACCTCTTCTTCTGCCCTCCATCCCTTCTCATCCACCAAGTCTCAGCTTAAACACCACTTATTCTGAGCCTTCCCTGACTCTTGAGTATAGGTGAAGTGTCACTCCACTTCCTGCTGTCCCATCACATGTGCATATGGCCCTGCATTACACTGCATTGCAATGACCAGTCTGTCCATCCATGTCCTTCTCAGGAGCACAGCCTGCTTGAGGGACAGGACTATGTTTTCTTCATCAGCTGCACCTCTACTGCCTAGCTCAGTACCAGACCCATAATGGCACCCAATATATTTTGGTTCAGCAAATAAATAAAATTAAAATTGACTCAGTAATGTAAGTAATGGACTTTGCACTAAGTAGAATACAAGAATATTAGGACACTTAGGTTGCTTTCATGTCCTAGCTATTATAAATAGAGCTGCAATGAACATTGTGTGGATAAAGAAGATGTGGCACATATATACAATGGAATATTACTCAGCCATAAAAAGAAAGGAAATTGAGTTATTTGTAGTGAGGTGGATGGACCTAGAGACTGTCATACAGAGTGAAGTAAGTCAGAAAGAGAAAAACAAATACTGTATGCTAACACATATATATGGAATCTAAAAAAAAAAAAAAAAAAAAATGGTCATGAAGAACCTAGGGGCAGGACGGGAATAAAGACGCAGACCTACTAGAGAATGGACTTGAGGACACGGGGAGGGGGAAGGGTAAGCTGGGACAAAGTGAGAGAGTGGCATGGACATATATACACTACCAAATGTAAAATAGATAGCTAGTGGGAAGCAGCCTCATAGCACAGGGAGATCAGCTCGTTGCTTTGTGACCACCTAGAGGGGTGGGAGAGGGAGGGTGGGAGGGAGGCAGACGCCAGAGGGAAGAGATATGGGGATATATGTATATGTATAGCTGACTCACTTTGTTATAAAGCAGAAAGTAACACACCACTGTAAAGCAATTATACTCCAATAAAGATGTTTAAAAAATTTTTTTTCAAATAAAATAAAGAAAACAAGAATATTAGGTTCACTCATAAAAAATAATTTAAGAGAATCATTGTTGAATCATGGCATATCTAGGAGAAGGCAGCAAAGCTGGTGAAGGCCCTAGTAACTGTCACAAACGCCAAGTCTGTACTAGTGATTTTTAAGTGGATTGAATCAAACTTCCTTTTTTTTTTTAAATTTATTTTTTTGGCTGTGTTGGGTCTTCGTTACTGTGCGCAGGTTTTCTCTAGTTGCAGCGAGCGGGGGCTACTCTTCGTTGCGGTGCCCGGGCTTCTCATTGCGGTGTCTTCTCTTGTTGCGGAGCACGGGCTCTAGGCGCGTGGGCTTCACTAGTTGTGGCTCGCAGACTCTAGAGCGCAGGCTCAGTAGTCGTGGCTCACAGGCTTTGTTGCTCCGCGGCATGTGGGATCTTCCCGGACCATAGATCGAACCCGTGTCCCCTGCTCTGGCAGGCAGATTCTTAACCACTGCGCAACCAGGGAAATCCCCAATCTTCCTATTTTTAAGTAATTAACTTGAACTCCCATTTATATTCCTTTATAGAAATCTATTGGTAGTATAACTGTCCATACACATAATTTTTAAATGAATGTAATACCCCAACCGGAATCTAAAGGAGAAAATTTGAAAGTATGTCATCTTGGGCCATGGCTAAACTTGAGGTAAAAGAAGTAGTCAGATATTTGACCTACAAGTACTATCACTACAAACACAACAGTATAGATACAGACTAACAGTGGTACATTAGGCAAGCACATCAAGTATTACAAATGGCATAGCTCCCACTGATAAGATTTTCTGGAAAAAATGAACAGTTCTTGATAAAAAACTCCAAATGAAACAAACACAATTTTCTCTTGGATTTACATCATAGTCATATTCCTAGAAAATTCAGAGTATATTAATATTGCACAACAATACTTCATGTTTCTAGTAAGATGGATTTAGGTTCTGGGCTTATTTCACTGTAAACAGAATTTTTTTTTCAGAGAATCTGATAGGATGTTTAAAAGTTGTGCAGGATGCTGGACAAGTCTGCATTTTGCAGGAAGCTCTCACTCATGGATGGATATCTCTTGGTAACTACTTACCAACTGCCAAGACTAGAATGTTCTAGAAGAGATATCTGCCCTGGAAGAGAGTTGGACTAAACTTTTATATTCTTTATCTAGACAGAAGATATTTAAGGCAAATACATAAGTGTGAGTGTGAACCACTGAGCTGAAACCACTGGTTCTTTTTTCATTCCTCAATTCACAACACCTGTGCATTCATCCACTCATTCTTTTAGTCATGTATTTGAGTGTCTGCTGTTACTTCCAAATAATTAACCACCTTGGAATTTTCTACAGAAAATCAGCCTTGCACTCTAGTTCGAAAATCCCATTGATTGACCTTCAGCTCAACCATCCTCCCAGGTGTCTTTCTGCTGAGTGCTTTGAGGTTGGTGGAGAAAAAGAATTCCTCCCGAACAGAGGAAAAAGTAGTTCAGTTTCTCATTTAAAGTGCCCGGGAGATTCCAATCCTTTACACTGCATAATACTTCCAATTTCCTGGAGAAATTCCCAGAAATAAGGCAGGGAGTCAGAGGTGAGTGAACCTGTACAAACCTATTAGAAGAACATCTGACAGTTTTCCCAGACAATCTCCTAGAAGCTATTCTATTTCACTGACACTCCGTTTCATTTTCTTTTCCAACACACGCTCTCAGACAATGGGTTTCTGATGGCACATTTTGTGAGAAGAATCTTTAGCTACCTCTTGGGGAGCATGTTCCTGACACTTTGCCCAATGCACTGTGGAGAGAAAATGGTAGAGCAAGAATTTGTTTCATCACCTCGCTGTGCAAATGGCTGTAATTTACAAGTTTGGAAGCACACATCTTCTTGGGATTCACAGTAAATTCTCCTTTCTTCTCCCTCCAAATTGATTTTGCTTTTTATGATTGCCCTGCCATAGGAGAGAGACATGGTATGTACAAGGAACGGTGGACTCTAGCCATGCTTGCAACTTCCATAGGCGTCATCCTTAAACAAATTCTGCTGAGAAGACCACAGCTCTCATTCAAGCCAACAACCAGATCTGAATTTTACTATTAAGAAGGGTCTAGGCCATTTTCAACAAAAATGACCTTTAATTGCTCATTTCTAGTTCCTCTGAAGAAAGTCTTCTGTTGAATTACCACCTCTTGCAGAAGTATTGTAACTAAAATTGCACATGGCAGGAACACACCCACATGGCGAGGAACACACCCACATCCGGTGCTGGTTTGAGTAAAGATACTGTGACACTTCACACTGTGAGAGAGAATTAAAGACACCAGACTCTGGTGCTTGGAAGGTCATAAAGGCATCAGCCCGCCTCCATTTCACAGAAGTCTGCATGTAGCCAAGCTCATTCTCTCTTCCAGCTTCAAGCATGATGGCTTCTCTTTCTCTAAGATAACCTTTGGGTGTAAAAGTGTCTCAATCTTTAAAAGAGTGTCTCAAAAGCTAAGAATAATATTGGATTCAAATTACGAATGGTATTTGGATGACTATAGTGACCTGAGTAAACAGTGTGTACAAGTATAAGACCAGCAAGCATGGATCTCATTCTCCATGTTAAGGAGTAGACCAAAGTCAGCTTGTTCAAGGCTATGCCCTGGGGGGAGAGGTTAACACCAGAACTGAGGAAATAATACAGTAATACAGTGACCATAATTATAATGAACAATAATCCAATAAACAAAGGAAATAATACACAGTCTTCTTCATACCCTGCAAGCTCCTCTCACTCAAAACCTACAAGGTAGGTTTTACTGTACCTATTTACTCATCTGTAGGGGTGAAGCAACTTACTGCCAAGGCCCACCCCTTCTTGAAACTGCCTTCACTTAGCAAGCATGCTATTTTTTCCCTTGATTACATGCCTATTTCTGGTGATTTGTGGTTAAGGGGGCGGGTGGAGATTCTGGGTCCGAGACAAGAGTAAAAGCAGCTTGAAGTTACCCAGTAGTGCTGTCATGAGTTATTTCAGTCCCTCCTTGCCCTGAAGAGTTGAATATTTTTATCTTTAATTTTTACTAGTTGAAGGGAGTGAGGCCCAAGGTCATAGAGCTCCTCTGTAGTGAGCCCAGAATTCAAATGAAATTGGTTTGTACTCTCATAAGTGCTTTCTCAACTGTGACTACCCCCTCTCTCTTTGCCCAAGTCTAACAGAAGTATCTCTCTCCAACTCTCTTGGGTTCTTGAGTTCTCACAGTTTTTGCCCAGGTTGCCTCAGGCTTATTCCAGATTCAATTCGGTAGGAACCCGCCCCCCTCCCAAATCCTGAAGTACAACTTGTCTCTGGGGACACATGGATCCTGGTATAGGTTTTGAGAAGTTATTCAAAATGAGACAAAGTGAAAAATTTTCATAAGTTCATTCCTGTAAGAAACAAAAAAGAACAAAAAAAAAAAATACCCAGGAAATGGAAACGCTTTAGCAAATCAACATTAAGACTTCTGGTCTTTGAAATCATGGAGGCGTGAGTTTGAATCCTTGTACTCCAACTTAGGAGCTGTGTGACATGTAAAATCAGGCATGATACAATACTCCCAATCACAGCCTTGCAGGGAAGATATAATAGAACAACCTATAGGAAAGTGTCTAACTTATATTTGGTGTGCAGTGATACTTTATACATACACATATATATTTGTTTCTTTTCCTTCTTGATCCAAAGCCATAGACGGCATTAGAGCTATAACTTTCTCAACATCAAACCCCTTGTTCCTTTCTCTTCCTTCAGCCCTGATGCTAAAAGAAATCACTGGAATGTTCTTCCAAGTAGCAATTCAGATGTGAACCGCCAGCTTCTCCCTTTCTAGGCTAACTCATATTTTGAATTCCACCTCTTTTCATGGCAAAGCACAGGTTTGCCTCAGAGCTGCTAATTCAAATTGGATAGCCAAGAAATGCCTCCAGATTTCAGCCTTTTTGAAGAACACAGGGAAGGAATAGGTGAGAACTGAATTACCCACACTACCTACATCCACAGACTTTCTTTTGATGATTTAGCACTCATCTCCCTGGAACGTGGTCTTTCTGAAAGCCAGATTATCATCGTTTATCTAGCAACACCAGAGTACAATAAATATGCGATACACACATCTAAAATTTCTGCCCCAAAGAGAATATTATCAAAGGATAACTTTTAAAAGGGGGTTAATCATGATTTCTACAAATATAAGATAAACATTTATCGAGGATTATATTTAACTAATTAATTAATGAGAGAACCAGTAAATAAGATGTTATAACTGGTTCAAAAGTTAATTCAAAGAACCACACATATACTAGCAAAAAAGAATGCTGAAATGAATTACAAATAAATATAAAACTGACTTATTCTGGGAAGAGGGTTCGGGGTAGGGCTGGAAGTTGAAAATCAATTGTATTTCCTCGGGACAAAATTAATTTGTATGTCTATTGTCAAGAATAATTTGCATTGTTATCAATTATCTATAGCATATAGAGTTGTAAAATAGCTCAAAGATAATAAGATAGAAGACCCCACAGAATCAGATAACCGAGGAAACATGCCTAGATACTGCCTAGCTTTCCAGTGAAGACACCCAGCAATCATTTTCATCCATTTCAAAGTTTTTCACAACCTTTTTCCTAAAATATAAATAAAATTAAACAGAATGCAAGGAGTTAATTGGGACTTATTTTAAAAGGAATGTTAAGCAAAAAAGAAGCAGACTCATAGATATAGAGAACAAACTAGTGGTTACCAGTGGGGAGGGTGGGAGCAGTAAGATAGGGGTGCAGAGTGGGAGGTACGGACTATTGGGTGTAAGATAAGCTCAAGGATGTATTGTACAACACAGGGAATATAACCATTATTTTGTAACAACTGTAAATGGAAAGTAACCTTTAAAAATTGTATAAAATTTTTTAAAAGTAAAGTGTTCAACATTAAAAAAAGAAAAAAAGGTATATATATCCAGTTACAGTTAAGCAAAATTCTTGAAGGAATATTCCATTGCAGGAATAAAGTTCTCTTTCCTATCACGTCTGTCCTAAAAATGTTCTCAATCCTTTCTTTCTTTTCTAATTTAGTGACACGCCTGATGTGTTGAGGCAGCGTTATCAATGGATTAAAGAGCTTGATCCTCAAATAAATAAATACATACATAAATCAATTAAATTATGGGAATGGTAAAGATAAAGTTGACTTAAACAAAACCTCGTAATTCTACGGGCATCTAGTACAGACTAAGAAATGAAAACAATGAAAAAAGAAAGTCTATTCCAAAAACCTGACAGGTGATAAAATAAACTGTACATCCTGCCCTCTTCCCAACTTTTGGAGTTAGCCCGCCATTAACGGCTGCCTGAAAACACCACCTGATATATGTCATTATTCTTTTTAACATATGACTGGGCAATGAGCCCAACACCACTGAAGAATTCAATGAGTATCACCTTAAATACTGTTGTGCCAACAAGCACCCCATGAAACCACATTGCCATGTATTATCTTAGTGTTTGTCACAATCTATTAACATGTTTCAGGAGTGACTGTGCTGTATTAAGAGCCATGAAGGCCCATGGGGCTCCGTCCTGCAGAAATAAGGCCGGTGTGGTAGACAGTTCAAAGCAGAAGTGACAAGTGTAAAAGCAATAGTTAATCAGCCTGCAACACAGGCAACTGGTGCACATAGGCACCTGCCAACTTAAGGCAAGAAAGTTCTGAAACATTAATAGGTCCAAGATAGTGTACTGCTCGAAAAAAGAATGGCTGTCTCATTTAAGTAAATGGAATTAGTGTATCGAGTAGCTTTACCAAGTATACTGATCTACTAGCATCAAGGTAATTTTATTTAGTACCTATATTTTCACCTTAAAAATAAAATCTCTCCCTGGAGTTGATTCTTCGACTCCTTTATCTCTCTTTGAAAGGAGAGGCGGTATCACTCCAGTTTAGGACTCACAAAATAGACTCAACAAATTCTTAAAACCTGTTCAACAAAATGCCTTATAGGTGATTGTTTTCCGAGAGCTTTGTATTCAGATAAAAGATTTTCTTAAATTTCCTAAAATTTCAAGCCTTTAATGGAAATGTTCCTCAAATACAAAATCTAATATACATATATATAATATATTATACATATATATGTAAACACATCCTCTGTCCATTAAAATCACAAAGTGTTAAAATTCTGATATTTTAGATGTAAAAGATAGGGTAGAGATTGCTTCGTGCGACCTCCACGCTATACAGATAAAATCCTGATGTCCAACTCATTGGTTCCTAAGCCACAGATGCCTCTGTATCAGGTGGGTTCCTGCCCCCGATACAGTGCCCTCTCTATATCTCTGTACTTTGCCTCATCCACGTAAGTCACCTACTATAAAAGGTGCTCCGATTTATGCCATATTTTCTTTGTGTATATTACATACATGCTACTCATTTACAGAAATTACAGAAAAGCACGTGCTATTACAGTAAAAAATGACTAAAACACAAAGAGCCTTAATATCTTCAGTCGATTTAAAAAGAAATTATTTGTTCTCCAAAAATTTTCATGTTTCTTTTTAAATTCTCAAGTTTTTTAAAAGCTATTTCAGTAAATTGGCTTGTGAGAGTACTTAATGATTTCTTCAAAGCAAGACTAGTACTTATTAAAATGTTATTCAGTTGCAACTGGTCCTCTGATTAAAATACATTAATGAATTTTTTTGAGAAAGTGACTTGTTAACAGGTCAATCTGTCACCTGGCAACGACTTTAAGAAACCTATAACTCACAAGCTAATGGTAAAAACCAAGCCTAGAGCAGCAAGTAAAATTTGTAGTCGACCAGCGCTCCTCAAATCAAGGGAGAGGACCATCTGCTTCCTGGATTGGACAATGCTATAATTTTACAGTCACCAGTAATATATCAGCTGTGCTCTGCAAGTTGGTGGTATTCTGATAATATTTTAACCTGCTTCTAACAGCTGCAAGTCAAAGCTTTTTATGGTTCTTGAAAATGAAAACTAGAGCCTTCCCAGTTGGTCTGGTGTGTCTTAATCATTCATCGTAAGTTTACATAGTAAAGTTTAGTAAAAGCTCTATGATGAACGAAGAGCTGATTCTTTCTACATTAGAATAGGCAAGAAAATTAAGATGTCAAATATGTCTTGCAGAGGATGGTTACACTGTCTCATTACAATATTGTTTAATACATTTCTTTAGTTTTAGCTGATGACAAGATACACTTCAATTTAAAAACAAGAACTATAGTTCTTTTAAAGACTTTGAATTTTCACGTTTTCTGTGTTTCTCAAGGAATGTAGAGTGATTTAGAGATACGATTTTTAGATTTTTCTTTTAATTACAGACTGAATCAGGTCTGAAAGGGCCCCTTCTATCTAGGCTCTATTAGATTGTCTCTTTCACTAAGCAGCGAATGCCGTCCTGGCATTCTGGTCTGATGGACTCCCTCAGAGTCCATCAGACCAGAATGCAATTAAACTAAAACATTTACTATGATATTAAGACGCACTTTGGTGCATGTATTCTTTTAACTTTCATAATCATACCAGAAAAATAATCTGCTTAAGTGCAAATTAAAGTGCTTCCATTTTATTTTTTTCCCTCCATCAACTAAGACACTATTATGTAGAAAGTCATTTTGAGGTTGAAGATTAAAGTTTTATTTAGTGCTTATATCTTGTCCTTGAACTATCACAATGTAGTTTAAGCCCTTTTTACATTGATAATGTGTAGAAACTGCCTGACTTTTACAGGGAAATTCTTGGACGTGTGTCTAGGGGTATGTGTGCATGTGTGTGTGTGTATAGGAACACATGAAAGTACACGTGTGCAGATGCAAGGTATTATATAGAAACATTTTAACTGTTCATTAAAATCATAACAGTTAAATGGATCAAATTCCATAACCTATTATATAATTTAATATACTTACTGAAGAGTGGACAGTAAGAATTTAGAAAGATATCCAGAAAGTTACACTTTTTTTGGTAGTTTTTTTAAGCAGAGATCAGCAAACTTTTTACAAAAGGCCAGATAGTTACTATTTTAGGTTTCATGGTACGTAAGATCTCCACCACAACCACACAGCTCTGCCACTGTAGCCTGCATGAATGCAGCCATACACAATATGTAACCAAATGGGTGTGGCCATGTTCCCATAAAGCTTTATTTACTCCTACAGGGGGCAGGTTAGATCTGGTCCACTGCATGCAGTCTGCCAACCCTGCTTAAGCATAACAGTCTGCTTATTTTAAAGTGATGTCCCACACTTCATTACCAATCAATACAATCCTTCATAATAAATATAATTTATCTTACTACTCAGAAAACAAAGACTTTCACATCTTTTATCTTATAAAGCATCCCAGTGAGATTCTGTGAGAATCTGTGAGAAAGGTCCTAGTGTATTCCCCATTTGAGATGAAGAAACTGAGGCTCAAAGAAGCTTAATTATCAGCCTCAGAGAGTCCACGTGGAGTGCTAGGTCCCCTCTGCCAGCATTCTTGTACAGCTCACTGTGAAGAAACTCAGTGCTTACAAAGGTAATTGTTAGGGAAGTTTTCAAGTATACATATTTTAAATATTAGATTGTGATGCAGTCAGGGGGCCAAAGGCTCCCTTTTTAAGAGGTGGAGCTGGGGTAGGAAAGATGTCAAAGTAGTTGTGGGGTTTGCCTCAAGCTGGCTGACAGTGGGGTGAGCAACAGACCGGAAATACAGAGGAGAAGCAAGAAGGGGTGATGGGTCTAGACGATGGCCAGTCTGTGCTCAGAAGAAAGGGCTGATGTTGTATAAACTGGACGGTAGCCACATAAAGGGAATAAAAAAGCCAAGAAGCCTGCAAAATGGAAGATATAAAGTAATCATAAAAACTGCCTTGGGAAGTCTCTAGAGAGGAAGCAGCATTGAACCACCACCATTTTCCATCTCAAGGCGTAAAACTCAGGAATGTGTCCTTGGACTCCCTTAAAAGAGTTTGGGTATCCCAGACAGAACTTCAAAAGCAAATTCACTTTGTTATAAAGCAGAAACTAACACACCATTGTAAAGCAATTATACTCCAATAGAGATGTTAAAAAAAAAGAAACGATTTGATAAATGAAAGGATTTGACATTCAAAACCCCATGAATCTATGTAAATCAACTATATTTCAATAAAAAAGGTAAATAAATAAAATTTAAAAAGCCATGAATCTACCACCTGGATGTAACAGACAACATCCTACACTCTTGTCACACATTTCTGTCTAAGTATTCTACACAGACACACACACACACGCACGCACACACACACAATGGTAACTATGTGAAGTGATGGATGTGTTAATTAACTTGTTTGTGGTAATCATGTCCCTACACACACACACACACACACACACACACATACACATATATATATATCATGTCACTATATATATACACACATATATATAAAATTGTCTCATACACCTTAAATATATACAATTTTTAATTGTATATTACACCTCAATAAAGTTGGAAAAAACACCAGGAAATTAAAAGCACCCTTCAACTGAAGTATTACTGAAAACTAAAATTACAGAGAGCATTTGCTGAAAAATGAAAATACCTACTGATTTTTAAGCATTACGTAGATAAAAATTGCTGATCTGTGTCTTTTCTAAGGATGAACCTTACCTAACTTTAAGGTGTTTTCCTGCCACTCCTTATCACTCTACAAAGAAAGGCTTTTATTCCCTCATCTGAGTTATCGAGAGATCTTGTTCAAGTACAAGGATGTATGAAAACCCACAATGTGTTGATGGTTGGAACAAATTTATGAAATGGTCATTTTTAAGTGAAATTCTAGGCTGATATAACTGAAAAACAACAACGGCCACTGAAGTTTAGCTGGAGTTAATTTTTCTACCAATTAATTCTCCAAAGTAAAACGTAAAGAACATAAAAATGCAAAGCATACCCAATATGAATGAATTAATTACGGTGAATGGAAAAGACTAATTCCAAACAAATGACTAACAAAACCTCTACAGAGTGATTCACATCATCTGAAAATTACAGTCATGAACTTCAAGATTAAATCCAAAGCAATTACAATCTAAAAGAGATTAATTTTTCCAAGTAGAGCATATGAAAATTTAGTATATCTTATCATCATGTTGCCTGAAAGGAGAGTTAGCCTTGAAAACACATTGCTTTCAAGTGGCATGGAAATTAAATGTGGAACAGGGAATAGTATTATTATCTTACATTTTGTTCTTCCAAAGACTATAGACGGTCTTCTTTAGATACTCCATCATTCTTGTGATGAATGAAAATGTTTCTAAGATAAAGGTACAGTAGGAAAAGTAGCAGTCGACTCTTGCTGCCTTACTAAAGCTCTTATTTCCCTTTAGAGTTTAGTGACAATAGTACATAGTAATTCTCTCTACCTATGAATGTAGCTAAAAATAACAACAGGTGCGCTCAGAGTGCTTTTCATTTAAAATCCACTTTTCCCTCGGCAAGTGAGGGAGTGCTATACACTGCCTGGTATAGAAGATTTATTCAAATGTCCCTCATACTAATGGATAGCTTTGGCCCTACTGCCTATGTCCTGATTGATCTTCTGAAGGTAAATGACCCTCCTATTCCAATAAGCCTGCTGCATTTAGAGGGGCCCCGAGGCAGGTAAGTTACCAATTTCTCCATTCAGTATATCAGTTCCTTATCCTCCTACTCTTCCTAGAGGATAGAGAAGTATAACAATGCAAAATAAATATCTACTTGTCTTCACTTTGTTTTGCACATGATAACACATCTAAGATCATTCTACCCTGAAAGCATTTTTTCTTCTTACTTTTGTAACTAAATGTTTTCTTATTTCCCAACACCAGTTCTTCCTGTTATTCTCTGGTTTTATTCAGAAACCTTTTACTGTTGTTGACAGCCTATAACTGTCCCTTGGAAAATGTACCCAGGATGTTTCCAATTACCTGTGCTCCACTTCCTGGCCGAATGCTCGTGGTAATTTGACAGCCCAAGAACTTCACTAACCTGGGTGCTTCTCCCTTCATGTTCCAGAATGTTTTGACTCCAGGACCAGATTTGACGAATAGATTAAGCTCACTGTCTTCCTAACTAGGGTCTTTGCTCTTACATGTGATGTTAAGTGTGAGACATAAGGTTGCCAATGAAACATGAAAAAGTGGGTGTGATGTGGAAGAACACGCATATGGAGAGGGTTGAGAGCATCAGAGCTGGGAAGATTTCTCCTTTGATGTGACGCCTTCGGTCTACTTCTGTCAACTGCAGAGCTGGCCGTGCTTCTAAAACACATTAAGACTTTTAAGATTTCAAACTTGCTGCTGATGAATTTTTCAATGGCAACTTTATAGTAGCAGGGTTCTGAAAGAGCTTTCACCATTGCTGAAACTAAGTCAAGCTGTTGATTTCTGGATGGATTTTGATGGACCCGGCTAAAAAAATAGCTTGGGATTTCTTTAGGAAATGACTTAACTGAGTTGCTATCTGAGTTCTGCTACTGAGTCTTTTCCTTGGTTTCCCATATGGAGGCTTCTAGCTTACAGTGATTCCTATATGATTTTTCTATAGATATAAATCATCTGAGATTTCAAGTACTTCGTTTGTGCTTCCTTAATATGAGTTTTACATGTCATATATATATATATAATATTTATTTATATATGATTATTTGTGTTTTTATATCCTCTACTACAAGGTACTTGAGAGCAAGACCATTTATTTCACATGATACCTCAACGTCTTACCAGCCAGTATTTAACAGAGAGAAAGGTAGGAATGCACATATTTTAAGTGTTTTTTTTGTGTGTGAAGCTAGTAATTAATGGAAGCAGATCCAAACCTCAATCCATCTCCAAAAGACGTTGCTAGATACATGTTTTTTTATTAAATACATTATAAAAATATGCTTCATCATTCTTTGGTAGCATGTGTTACTTCATGCAATTTTAAAAAGCTATTTTAAAAAATAGTAACAGGATTTTCTCTGTAATTTGCAGATTACAAACAGCCCCGAAGTTCTATTTCTCACTGAGACTGTAGGTCCAATATGGGTTGGTAGGGGGCTCTGCCCTCATAGCCACTAAAGAATTCACACTGACCGATCCCTTCTCAAACCAAATCACACTCTGGCTCTTAAAACTCCCATCTGAAGGCAAGAAAATGCATTTCCACTCACATGTCATAGAGAAATAAGTCACATAGCCACCCCTAACTTTAAAAGAAGCAGTGAAATAAAATCCTACCACCTGTCCATAAAGAGGAGAATGAGTGTATTTGCAAGCAGTTCTAATGACCACTGCATATGTCTACTTACGATGTGAAGTGCATTGAAATGATAAATTATACTCATTGTGTGTTTACATTCCTGGCTTGAAAGCTATTAGTATCAAGTAGCTGCTGGCTTCATGTAGGCTCTTACCCTAAGACATTTAGAGTCTAGTTATTCTTGGTTGATGAGGTTATGGAGTAGCTGTGGGCCTTATTTTGCTTTGGGAGGATCTTAAAAAAAAGGTGAAACAGACCTTGAGACTGTCAATAGTTGACCCTTCTTTGTATTCTGTGATTCAGTGTGTGAAGTCTCTCTAACCCACAGAGCATCTCTGGCTTCCCTCTTGGTACACAGATCTCTGTTAGAACAGTTTACTCAGAGAACCCAAGCCTTGGTGGTTACGATTTGAAAGATGAATGTGCCATCAATCAGCAAAGGACTCATTCCTGATTTTTGTCATGGAATTTCATGCCTCTGGTGTTTGGGAAAATCATCAGTGAAGTTGATTCTTAACATATTGAAAGATTTTATTGAAGGACTATAAAAATATTAAGACTGCACGGAGTGGAGATTTAATCAGATAAGTCTGGCATCATGAAAACCACACAACTGTGCTCTTTGAGTGTCTTTGGAGATTACAGGGGGCAGGAGGAGTAACTGAGTAATTACTTAAATCCCAAATCTGGACTTTTATTTCAGAATCTCTCTGCTGCGTTTGAATAAACACTGCAAAGCAGACGTGATATGACTCATTTTGTAAATACCAACATTTACTAATTACCAGCCACAGAAGTAAAACCTGGAATCATAGCCTTTTAAGATCACAACAGTAAAACAGCAATATATTTTCAGAGCAACGAACACCAATTAGATTTGGCTAGATTTATGTTGCATACATTTTACAATCATACAATTGACAAAAGGCAGAAGGTGAAGAGAGGAAAAACGCTGAAAGGTAAACATGGTTGGTTTATAATCCCAGGGATATCTGGGGACTGGGATTAGGTGGTGAGAATTATTCTATTGAGGAAAGTAGAATATAGACTAAAAGGCTTAGCTTCGTTAGAAAGGAGGGCAGTACACAAAGTGTTCACCTTGCCCATCTTTATTCTCAGTACAGTCTCCACTGAGGAGAGAACCAGGGAAAAGAAGAGAGTCACCACTACCCTAGGGAATCAAGTTTTTCATCTAGTCTACAGCAATGGCTCAGTTTCCTCAAGGATAACAGCTAACAAAGTCAGGTCCTCCCGGCATCTGATGTACATCAGCCATGAGCATCTAATAGAGCTCATTTACTCAAGTTAAATGACACTTTGTATTGTAACGGTTTTTAAATTTGATTTTCAAATATGCCTTAGAAAAGGTAGCTCACTGTTCTTAGATCTATAATACATGTCTGATATTATAGACACCTGCTTTTTCGTGTATGGGAAATCCTTCCAGCCTGTTATTGTTTCACATCTGGAGAATGCCATTTTTTTTTTTAAAAAACAACCTACCATTTAGCTACAAATTTAATTTCCTCCTAAAATTGATCCACTTACGGTAACCACATAACCTCAGAAATAACTAGTATGTTCTTCCTTCTCCTAACCAAAATGATGCCAAAATAGGTTTGAGGGGAGGAAAAAAAAATTAGAGAGGAGACAGAATTTTTTTATTTCAGGAGAGCTGAAAAGAAACGACATTCAAAAGAATCCGGTTTATTGACAAAAATATGCCTTAAAGTGTAAATTACTTTCTCATGAAAGAAATTCAATTTATGATTCAACAGAAAAAAATCTGTGTGCTGAGAACTCTGCATCTGCACAGTCTCCTAAGAATCAGAAACCAACCAGAGCTGTCATAACTATTATGCAAAGCAAAAATGAATAACAAACTAGGCAATTTCCTAAAGCAAATTAAAATGCAATAGCAGGCATTTCATGAATATTGGAGCTTCTCTTTTTCTCAATGATGAGCACCTACATATCTTTCACTACTTTTGCCATTCAAAACGTACTGAGTAAATGGTGCTAAACCTTTACTCCAAAGGTGCCTGGGAAACACAGTGGGACACTCGTGTTTGAGGCAAGCTGCCTTGGTACTTCCACAGATACTTAGACAGAAGCTTTGAGAAGATAATTATCATTATGGATAAGCAGATTATCTTGCAGGGCATTCTGATAACATCACTGGAAGGCATTATATTTACTCATGATATTGTTCTAGAGTTTCACAATGGGCTGGCTCTCAGATCCTGTGCTTAGTTAAATGAAGATGCACCCTTTCTTTTGTACTCAATGGTAATTGGGGTCAAGAAAAACAGCAACAGATCCATGTGTGGGTCCGTGTTAACATGGCATGTTATTTGGAGAGGCAAAGGTAACCCAGCTCCCATACACAGTTTTAAAGATTCATTTGGAATTTATACTAAATGGAGAACATATTTCATTTTGGAACAGCTTTTAACATGTCATTACACGATTTGTTGCCAGATAAATAATGACCATTAATGTGCTTTCACCTTTGAAGCTGTGCAATTCCAATGAATTGCTAAGGTAATGTTCTTTTAGCTTGAAGGTCTAACTCAGGTGATTTTGACCTACATACACCTTCTAAATGCACGCGTTGATTTTCCCTCTTCCGTCCACCCCAACTGGCAGGGGCCAAGTCCACCAGGACCACCTCCCTCCTGCGCCCGACTTGCTCTGCCATCACTGACCCTCCATTTCACCAGGGGAGCCATCTTTCTACAGGTGACCCTGCTGCTCCCTTGCTTTCATTGTGGCTCCACCACATTCTCAGGCTGAAGCCCAAACTCTCAGAATGACATACGTGTACTTTTTCCAGCCTCAACACAGTCCAGGGCCAGTCCTCACACTTCACGCTAAAACATCACACCACTCGTCCTCTCAGGCCAGCTCTCCCCCTCCTTGGAATGTCTTTCCTCCACGCTTTCCACAGACGTCTACGAAGACACTTCTTGCCTACCTTCAGGAAGGGATTAATTCACCACCCCTCTCTCACTTCTCCTATATCGCACACTCGGCAGACAATATTCCCCAGTATAGTAGGCAAATCACTTGTGTGCTTCATTCAGCACTTTCAAAGGCATTCCATCTCGCTCAGAAGAAAATCCAGCCTTTGTGGCCCAATGCGATTTCAGCTTCGGCTTTCCTCTGACTTCATCTTGTATTACGCCCCTCTCTCTATTTCCTTTGGCCACACCACCACTTTGTCATTGATTAACCAAGCCTAGGACGTTCCTGCCCCCCTCGGGGACTTGACACTCTGTACTCCCCTTTGCCTAGAATGCTCTTCCCCTAGGTACTGACTGGATGACTTGTTCTCCGTTTCCCTGTTTTCTGCTCACATGTCACCCATCAGTGAGGCCTTCCCTGACTACCGAAGTCTAAACAACAAAACACATTTCCCTACTCCCAGGCAATCCCGATTTCCCTGTCCTGTATACTCCACATATTACCAACTGACTGTCCCTTCTAAAGTCACACCTCCCATCACTCTTTATCCCCTTACACTGCTTATTTTTCCTTATAGTATTTATCACCAGCTGACAATTCTATATGACTTACTTTATTTATTTTCTCTCTTCTGCTACTAGAATATAAACCTTTAAGTCAGAAGCTATATTCCTAGCTGGTAAAAACAGTGCCTGACACAGAGCCGCTCAATCCATATTGGTTGAATGAATGAATATTATACTTAAGTGTGCTGTCTTCTCTACTAAAGTTCTTAGAATTTTAACTTGCAAAAGACACCTTTTACATATGCTCAATGGGAAGCATAGTACTTGGTAGAGAGAAGCAATTTAATCAATGTGTTTATTAAGCAGAAAAACATTTCAGATTTTGATCAACCCCACCAAAAAAAGAGAAGTGATAATTTTCTACTTAGTTCTAAAAACATTCTATACTCCAGAAGAGAAAAAAACAATCTGTTAAGAATATAAATTCAACTAATATTAGGAACATTTTATACTCTACTGACGTTTGCCAATACTGGCTAACCAAAAAGAAAAAAAAAAAAGCAAACAAATCACCTCTAATATAGTTGTGTGATATCTATAAATATCTAATATCTATGTCACTGTTCATAATATTGAAGTTCTGTTGACTGAAGCTCCATATTGGAATAAAAGTATTTAGTGAGTTGAGCTATAGAATTTAGTAGCTATTTTAAGGGTTTTTCATAATAATATCAACTATCTTCCTGAATTTGAGGGAAGGAGGAATTGGTTTTCACCTTCTTTGATTAAAAGATTTGAAGATTTGATGTATGATATCTAAGCTGTGATGTGTGACAAGAAGTAAAAAAAAAAAAAACCTCACCAAATTATGGCACAATCACTGGAGAAAAAAAAAAAGGAAAGAGAAGTAGACTATAGCCTGACCCTTTCGACATAATCTAGAAAAATCTCAGTGATTTGGTCAAGTCTTCCAGATAGATAATGGCAGAGATGCACTTAGAATCTGTTTCCCACCTTCATATTTTGCTCTCTATCCTTCTTAAGATGCTTCACAGAGGGACTAAATGGACCAGCCCTGGTTTGGAGTCCTGCATACACTCTAAGCTTTTAAAAGTACATTCTTTATAGTCTGAATGGAGAGAAAGTTAGAGTCAGGGTATTTAAATAGAAACCACCATGCTTATAAAACAGGTTATGGAACCATTAATTGTCTGTTTAGAGCTTCAAGTATAAGACCTCTAGGTACCATTTCAAAAATTAAAGCTTAAAAGATACACCAGTGACCTGGAAGAGCTACTGTAGCCTCCAGAAATGCCTAACCTTCCCATACAGGACAGGCAGTGCACATGGAGAAGCCGACCTCATATAGAACAGTCACCTTTTACCTCTTCCTTGCTTCTGGACATTCCAGTTTAGTGATGCTCTGAGTAATCTCCTAATAGCTACCTTCATAGTGAACTCTTAGATTTTCCCTACTGAAATAAAACAAGGGCAATATTTCCCAAGAGAAAACAGATGATTTCTTACTGGCTAGCTGAAAGTCTTTACAACGATCTACTAACTATACAATCTAACAAATCTTGCAAATCCTCAGAATGAATGAACTCATTTTAGAACACATTCTGTAGACTTAACTGAGGGCCCCTAACCTTTATCTAACCCCATTAATGATGGATCTCTCTAGGCCCTGGGGTGGGTTTTGAGCCCTGCAAGCAAGCAAACATACTGAACCACAGCCAATAAACAGGTTTCTCTCATCTCATCCCAGAAGAAACTGACTACAGCAAAGCTTACTGGCCACAAGAAATCACTTAGATGACAATAACTGTATCCAGTAACAAGAGGAAAAGGAAAATGAGATAAAGGAGAGTAAGCACATGACCCAAATCTTAGGAATAGAAATAATGAGGCTATTTTATAACAGAAAACAGTCAATCCTCATTATTTGCAGATTCTGCATTTGTGAATTCACCTAATCACAAACATATATCTGTCATCCCCAAATTAATACCCCTGGCACTTTCAGTCTTAGACATGCACAGAGCAACACAAAATTTGAGTCACCTGACATACTTGTTTCCAGCTGAGGTGGAACAAGGCTACTCTCTGCCTTCTTTCAGTTCTCAGACTGTAAACAAGTGTCCTTTTTGAGTTCTATTCAATGTCACAGTTTTTTTTTTTTTTGCATTTTTGTGCTTTTCTGTTGGTGATGTGGCTATTTAACGTCGCCCTCAAGTGCAGTGCTGAAGTGTTGTCGTCTAGTTTCCCTCAGCACAGAAGGCTGGGATGTGCCTTCGAGAGAAAATATATGTGTTGGACAAGCTTCATTCAGACATGAATTATAGTGCCGTTGGCCGTGAGTTCAATGTGAATGACTGAACCGAATGGTATCTTTAAACAAACACACAGAAAACAAGGTTATGTACTGGCTGGTAGATGAAAACGTTGAGAGCAGAGGCTCACAGGAACCTAACCCTGTATTTCGCTTAGGAGCCCTATATTTCACTAATACAGCATGCACACCTCCGTTATAGACCACAGCTACTGCAAACAATTAGGCTGAATCAAGGCCAAAGAATTATTTTAGGCCACAGCTAATATGAAATGGTAGCTAGTATGCTATATTAACTATATAGCTATAAAATTGTTATAACAATTATGGGTTTATTTTTAGTGTGATATTAATTCCAGATCAACTGTCTTTGGATTCCTCTCATAACCCTTTCCATAAAATATGTCTTGGCATAAACTATAGCAACAACACACGTTATCACATTGGCCCATTATCTTGTTAAATTAATCATCATGGTTTATTTCATACTCAGAGAGGTATGGGTTTACAGTGTAAAGAGAACTGAATTAGGGTAGACATAACTGGGGTTTGTGCCCTGCCTATATATTCACTAGTTACCTGAACCTGAACAAATAACTTTACTTTTCTGATCCTCAGTTTCCTGAGGTTGTCTGAGGAATAAATTAAATGCTGTATAGAAAACTGCACCTGAATGGCATAGAGTAGGAGCTCCAATGTTATTTTCTTTCAGTTTATAATTAGTAATACTGTTGTTATTTTTCCTGTCAAATATAACTGGTCCTGATTTTCAACTCAAGCCTTCTGCTTTTTTTCTACCCTTCTCTCTAATGTCTGAGTCAATGCTCATTTATAAATTTAACTCACTTTAATGGAGTATTTATTCTGTGTCAGGTTATGGGCTCATTACTAATGACACATTGATGATAAAACCCAGTTTTTACCCCCCCCCCAAAAGACTGTAATCCAGTGAGGAAAAGCAGAAAAAATATAAGTATTACTTTTTTAATGAAGTAGGATAATATTGTGGCATATAATATTATATGCAGAATGCTATAAATCGTACAAGGGCTGGGGGAATATAGTTTAAAAAAAAAGTCATTCTATAAAAGGTCACATTTACTATTTCTTGATGTGAGTGGAAAATAGTCATGGAAACATCAAGAGGCATTTCACACAGAGGTTGCAGTGTATGTAAAGACCAGGGGGTAAAAAAAAGAAAAGAAAACGTGAGTTGGGTCTTACAAGAACTTCACTATGGTTGTAAGAAAGAGTTAAAAAATGAAGATGAAGGAGCCTTGAAATTCTTATGGTGCTGGCATTTTCTGTATAAGTCCCTCCACTGTGTAGCAGTGAAGGAATGAATTAAGTGAAATAACTTGGGGTGGACATATTAAATTATTATGCTCCACCAATATTCTCTAGTTTAATAAAATTAGCAAACATTTACTTGAGCAAATAATAAAGGTCCAGAACTCGTAATAGGCTATAATGCATTAAGAGGAGAAGGCAGGTCAGGAGAGCATTGCCAAGGGCTGCTGTGAAGGGGCTGTGGTGGGTCCCTGCCTGGGCTGCTCTGGTGGGTCGGAGCAGCCTGAGGGCTTGAGTTCCTGAGGCATGAGGATGATTCCATAAATGCTTATGGTACATTAAAGTCATTGATTTCAAAGTGACCTACACCTGGTTGGTCTTTGCAGCTCTAAGGAAACTTTTCAAATTGGTGATCAAACACTGTTTCTCTCAACTGCACTGTTTATAATAATAGGAGCACAGTCTGTGGAGCGAAACAACCTGAAGCAAAAACAGTTTGGGATTTTATACAGTATTTACAGCCTGTAAGAAAAGTGAGATGAATTTTATTTGTTCTTTGATACTATTCAAGTCTACTGGGCCAGCCAGGCAAGGAAGGTGTTCTGATACATAAGCCGTCTGGTTAATAGGGAAGCAAGAAAATCCAGTTGTACTATATACTAAGCATAGCATAGAAAACAGTTGATGCTACAAAATTCAATTGAACATAGTCTGGACTTTTTTCTGGCTTTCCTTCCTGATTCAGTTGACCTGTTCAAGATTATGTTATCTCCCTAATTCTATCATTTCTAGAAAATGCAGTACTATTTGCTCCACACATGTGCAGAGGGGCTAGCGAAAGTGAAATCAGGTCAACGTTGAGATAGTCACACTTTTACAATAAAACTGAAGTCTAAAGGACTGAAAATCAAATCCTGTTTTAGTGTTAGTTTTGTCCATAATCCCCGCATTTCTTGTTCATTTGTATAGCAGCTATAATAACTGATTGGTTTGTTACCATTTGACATTACTCTGAAGAAATTAACCAAGAAGCTATCAGCCTCAAAATGAAAGTGTTGGTAGCGAAATGAACGTCTGGCAAATTGACGCTGGGCAACATTCAAAGCGACAAATTACAGAAGTCATTGTTCACTATCACAGATAGCAGGAGCAAAGTAAACACAGCGTCCCACATGATCTGTGAATAAATACAGTATGAGCAAGCTGACGGCAAAAGCAGTGCAATTATTAAACAAAAAAGAAAACATATGCTTCATTTCAAAAGTCAAATGCTTGCTTAAGAATCATTAAACCAACACCACATTGGCACATATTTTTGAAATGGAGAAGGACTATTTCACACCTACTCAACAAACTTAATGAATGCCAGAGAATTGAAATTAACAATTATTATTACTTGAATAATTACTATAAGAATAATGATTATTATTATTAAAGCTAATAATGAGAGCAAATTACCTCTTAATTATTTCAATACAGGATTAAGAAATATTCTGAAAGTCACCAAATCCTCTACTATTGGCAGATCAATACATTATCAGTAGTTTTTCTCCAGAAGAATTTTGGGATTTATATCCTGCTTTTACAATAGGAACACAGTTACAAAGGCCACAGTGATGACTGTTAGCTTAAGCATAAACTCAAACATTAAATACATGTATTTGTAGATTACCTGCTTAACTCAGAACATGTATTAGTAGACACTGGAAATTCTTTTCTGTGCTAGGAATAGGCGCTAAAGGATTAAATTTTTAATAATACAATATCAATAATTAAAAAGACCATCTATATTTATTGTGTACAAAGCAAAAGAAAATATTAAGATTACATGATTCTTAACTCTTAGTTGCTTTATTATCAGGAGAGATAATCTTTTATTATTTTTAAAGATTTCTTTTTTTGATGTGGACCAATTTTAAAGTCTTTATTGAATTTGTTACAATATTGCTTATGTTTTCTGTTTTGATTTTTTGGCCGCAAGGCATGTGGGATCTCAGCTCCCGGGCCAGGAATCGAACCTACACCCCCTGCATTGGAAGGCGAAGTCTTAACCGCTGGACCGCCAGGGAAGTCCCCCAGGATAGATAATCTAAAATTTAAGTTTTTGTTTAAAAATTTGGAGGAATATTGGGTTGAGCAGATTAGCATGTTTCTCAGGAATATGGCAGAGAGTAATTAGGTGATAGTGGTGAAACACTGTATGTACCTTAAAATAAAAGCTGTAAAAGCTCATGATCTTCAGTATGGACATGCTTAAAAGTTATCGCCTTTTGATACCAGCTCTCATATAATACTCCACACTTGACAACTAAACGAGAGTCATAACATTTTCAATTCTAAAGAAGGAATCTGTAGATACTCCACCCAAAAGAGCAAATTAGGAGGCAAAAGACTATACCAAGAGTCATTATTTGTAATCACAACCAGAAAAGGGGTTTCATTATCTCCTTTTTTGGGAGATTTGTAGGGGGAACAAAGAGGGAGGGACTGAAACATTAGGCAGAAAAAGAGGATAAAATAGAACTCAAGCTTAAAATTAGTGAAAACCTCAGACAATTTTAGACTGATACCTTCTATTTTAAAACATGTTGACCTAAGTGCCACCTTTTCTATATGGGTTCTCCTCCCCTTTTCATGATTTCCTGCACATTTGCATGAAAACAGAGCCCATTTTTCAGTATTTTTCTGGCTCCTGTGACTTAGTCTCTACCTGAACCCTTAGTCCTCTATCTGTGACATAAATCCAGTCACTGTGGAAATCATTCCAATGCACTGACAGAGGATTATAGCTTCATGTGGGCAATATGCAGCTAGGAATACTTAGCAACCCAAAGTCTACAACACAAAGTCCTGAGAAAATAAAACACAGACTAGTGAAGTCACAGCTGCAAGATCACTGTTGTTGCCACAGATTAAGGCTGAGATTTGACATATGATTTCTTCAATAGCTCTTCCTAAAATGAAATTTTGTGGGTAACATCAAATTTCCATTAAGATATTTAGAGGACTATCGTAACTATTACTAGCATACCTCTTGTGGTAAAGGACCCCGTCTTGAGTATTCCTCGACATAGGTAGAAATTCCAACTCTTTTACTTATAAGTGGTGAGATCCTCGACCAATGAAGACAGTAACATTAACTTTACAGAACTGTTGAGTTAAAATAAGAATGTAATTCAATAATTTATGTTAAGCACCCAGCTCTGCCCCTGGAACATAGTGAGGACTGGCAGTTAGCATTATTATTTGTGGAAAATCAGGGTCATTTACCATGTTACCCAGTTAACTGCCCATTCTTCCTAAAGGTACTCGAATATTTTTGTCTTCATCTGTTAATTTAGGCATCAAATGCAGTGGATCCTCATTATTCGCAGATTCCATAAAGTGAATTTACCTAATTGCTAACATGTATTTGTAGCATCAAAGGTGATACACACGGCATGCTCACCATCAACTGTGGACATGGGTAGAGTGGTGAAAAACACCTGAGGTGCACCTCCTGAACTGAGGTTGAACAAGGCAATGATCTGCCTTCTTGTTGCAGGCAGCTCTCATTCAGTAAACGTGGGTCCTTTTCCAAGTCTGTTTAGTGCCACGTTTTTTGCGTGTTTGGTTTTTGTTGGTGATTTCACTGTTTAAAAGGTAGTGCTTAAGGGCTGCCTAGTGGTCCTAAATGCAAAACGGCTGTGATGGGCCTTTCTGAGAAAATATGTGGGTTAGATCCATTTCTTTCAAGCAGGGGTTACAGTGTTGTTCTGCTGAGGTCAATGTTAATGAATCCACAATAGGGGGCATCCAGAAAAAGGAAGAGGACATTCTCAGATCTGTATGCGAGGCTGATTTGAAAAATGCTGGAGTAACAGTGATAGTGGCTAAGTTTGTGAATTCCTGACATGAGGACTGATTTATAAAGCATATTGGATGGCACTGTGGGTGTGGCTAAAAGCCAAAGAAACTTATGGCCACATCACCCAGGGTCAAAGAGACATTAAACTCAGATCAGCTAGTGTATTACTTTAAAGAAATACTACATATAATTACTTGTAAGATATATAAATATGTTTGTATATGTATATATATATATATACAGAAAGAGAGAGATGGTATCTTTAAACAGAAGTACACATAAAACAAGGTTACTTACTGAACAGTTGACAAAAGTGTTGTGACCAGAGGCTCACAGGAACCCAACCCTCTATTTCTCCTAGGAGCAATGAATAGCTCAGTATTCACTAATTCAGTGTTTGTGGTGACTTTATATTACAGAAGCACCACCCATAATGAGAAGTGATTCTATGTAAAATCTTTAAAGTAAGGACCACCTACCAATTCAAATCTCTACTATAGGGCATAGAGTTCTCAGATACAAATACAAGGCACCCAGTTAAATTTGAATTTCAGATGAATGGTAAATATTTTTTTTAGTAATAACTATGTCCTGTGCGATATTTGAAATTCAAATTTAACCAGGCATCCTATATTTTTATTTGCGAAATCTGGCAACTTATTAGGGAAAACCAACTCTTAACCTGCATATCTAAATAACAACTGCCCTTGCTTTTACCACGTTCCATATCTTTAATCTTTAATACAATAGAATTTTAAAATCAAAGGTATCATTCTTTTTGGCTTGGGCATTTTCTCTCTCTTGTTAAAAATCCTCCAGTACCTTAATGTTGTATTCATTCTTTTTTGTTTTGTTTATATTTTAAAGAATAAGTAAAATGAACATTTTGTAACTTGGTTTTCCTTGAAAATTTAACCTCCCCAAATGCAAAATACCAACTTCCTTCTTCGGAGAGCACTATATTCAAAAGATAATCTAAAGGGTTAATCCTGTTTCTCAAAAATTTCAAGTGATTATATACCATATCTCATATTATCTTAAAAGTGAAAATGTCCCCATTGTCTACCAAAAATCTAACAACTGCTCTATAACTGGTTCCATTTTAAAACACGATACATAACACATAGTCACTGAACTTATTAGCATTTGATTTACTAATTCTGATAGAGATGTGAGCTTGTATCACTTGCTTTAGCACTCAAGCCCTAAAATTCTTAGGCCCTTCTTTCATCGAGAAGATTTTTTCACAAGATTGCATTGCTATAGCCTCCAGAATCAGGGTCTGATATTTACACGAAGGAATAGGCATCTCTAATAGGCATTATCACTATTTACCAATATCCACTTGGCCTCTACTTCCTGGCACATAGGAGGTTATTCTCACACCCCTATTAAATTAAATATGCCTGTGTGACTTGCTGTAGCCAATGCAATCAGGGTAGAAGTGATGTGTGCCATTTCTGGATGGAAGCATTTACTTGCTAGTGCTCAACTCTCCAGCCCACTCGTTCACTGCCATAGTGACTGCAAAGCCACGTACTCTTACAGGGAAGTCATAAGATGGAATTGGCCTGGGACGCTGAGTAGCATAGGGAGGTCTGTCCTCCAAGAGCAGGGGTCAACAAACTATGACCCAGGGACAAAATCCCTCCTGCAGCGTATTTTTGTACGGCCCACTAGATAAAAATGGTTTTTACGTTTTGAAATGTAAAATATGAAAATGACTCTTACTCATTCAGTAAAAATAGTTACTCAACTTTGCCCCTTGGCTCACAATGTTTAAAATATCGACTCTATGGCCCTTTACAGAGAAATTCTCTAACCCCTGCCCTAAAGAGTCACCCAGACCCACTCAGCACCTCTTGTGCGAGCAAGAAATAAACCTGTGTGAAGCAACAGAGGTTTATTTGGTTATTTGTCATAGCTGATATAGGGACCTGAGTTCCAGTCCTGTCACTCAGCAATGATACCATCTCTGAGGCTCAGCTGTCTGCTTGTCAAATGGGTGCACATTAAATGACATAAAATATAGGAATATATAACTAGAAACAATAAACGATCCAGGACGGGAGATAAGCAGACCATGCTGAGGCCATGGTGAAGGGAGGTAAAAACAACATTTTGATTATAAAAATGTCTTCTACCTGCTTGGCAGTTTTGCCCAAGCCCAGCCCCATTTACAAGAAATTTGTCTGCAAATGTTTAAACTCTTCTCTTGAAGTATCGCTTCTTAATTTTTCCACCACATCTTTCAGTTTAACATTCGGTAGGCACTGTATCAGTGTTGTGGTCCAACACACACATTTCCAAATGGATAAAGCCATGCAAAATGCAAAATAAAAGCAAAGTAGCACTCATTTTTGATGTCAACTTGGACAGCTTAAAAATTCAGAGGAGATTTCACATAAAAATTTTGCAAACGGTTTCTGTCTTATAAATAAGCCTATGGGACCTCAAGCCCTCATGCCTTCAGGGAAGGAATTTCCCTCACCACTTCTGGTTCTCCGCCTTATTTAAGATGAGAGATTTTCTGCTGGATATAATTCTTTGGGTTGATAATTCCCTAGGGAGCTACTTCTCTTGAGTCTGCATCAAATTATTGCTCAGAAGTTTGGGATTTATGTATTTTAGAAAATACCCTCTATGACTTGAAAGGCCCATTCCAATTACCTTTACATTTTCAGGCTTAGCAATCCTCTCCAATTAAACAACATATTCATCACAGAAAACAATGTAGAATCGATTTCATTGTACTTCTAATAATTCACTGATTACAGGTGGAAAATTGAGAAATATGCAGAACGAAGTCTCCATTTAAGGAGAGGACTGAGGCATCTAAAATAATATAGAGAATGTACAAAAAGTAATGGGAGGTTCTTGTTCACAGGAGAATCACAGACTGGGAGGGAGGTAATCACCATTCTCAGGTGTAATTTCTAACACATCCACACGCATTAGTTCCTTGGGTGTGACATTTTGTAGGAAGCTTTCCTGTGGGAGGAGACTGGGCAACGGTATTAGGAGAAACAGGCCAGAATGCTGTTGCAAACTTAATGTTCTTAGTGCTTATTGTCTATTTTTAACCATAACACTTCCTCTGCTCTTTAGAAAGTGACTATATGGAACCCTTTTCCCTGTGTGTGAACAAGATTTTCATTATGGAGAAATGATGTTTACACAGAGCTGTTTAAAAACTTTAAAAAATATTTCTAGCATCCATTGGCTAATTTACATTTTATTCCACATAAAACATACGAGTTAACGTTGAAGATGAGCTCTGAGGATGCAAAATAGATAGATGCCGATGGAATATTAAGCAATATGCAATTATTTTTTACAGTTTGGATGCTTTTCACGTAGAAATGAGTCTGCTCACTACTTCACAGAAGCGCAAATTGAAACGTTCTCCCTGCTGGTCCTGGCAAAACTTGCTGCCCTTGACTGTTCTTCAAATGCTCCCTTATCCGAAGGTATGAAGCTCTGAATTTATTCACTGACCGCAAGCTTTCCTCTCTCTCTGTCTCTCTCCAAACCTAGTGTTTTACGTTCTTGTTCTTCTCCAAGTTCTTTCCAACCTCAGCCCGCACAGTCAGATCAATCACTTCGTCCCACAGCTACTCGCCCGCCAGCCCCCCAGGCTCCTTGCTTCTGATGAGGCAGGAAAGTCAGGACGGGGGAGGGAGGGTCCGAGCTCAGCCTCCTCACGTATAGGCATGAGGCAGAAGGCAACGCCACCTCCTCGTTTTGCACTTAATGAGGACATGACACAGGGAGGAATGGCATCTAAAACAGAAACTTTGTGGCCCCTGAGCAAGACACTCTGAGCATGAAAACCGTGGAGCGTGCGCAGTAAAAGTGCACGGGTTGCTGATGACCCTGTATCACCTTCCACGTGTGGCGCTCCACTATTTAAGGGAAAACAGCTCTTGCAGCACATGTAAGGTGGCTTCAGGAGGCAAATGCTCAGGACCAGAAGCTGATGCAACCTGGTGCAATCCAGGCCACACCTCAACCCCCCATGAATATTCCACCCCTAATCAAAAAGACCCTCACCCATTCAAAGGGCTAAAAATAAGACCAAAAGGGGGATCAACAACCCTGCTGCAAGGACGCCTACACTCGCCTCCTTCAAGTGTGTGCCTTTCACTTCTGCCCTAAACAAACTGCTTCTTTGTTCTCTTAGCTCCTCAGCCTCAGTGTGTGTGTGTGTGTGTGTGTTCCTTTGTGTTTTGTGTTCCTTGCCCAAATTCTTTTGGATGAGTTGAACAAGAGCTTGGCTTTTTGATAAAGCTTTTCCGGTATCACTTACACCAAATATCCCCCGGAATGGCTCGCATCACCTGTCTCATTGGCTCCTGGTGGGCTGGCCAAAGAACTCCAAGACATAAGAGGATGTAGCATTGAGAAAGGAAGAGGAAATGACAAGCACAAAGTGCCCTGAGCCTTGAGGAGCACTGACTTCTGCTGGAGAAATAGTTCAAGGCTTCACCGGGGAGCTCAGCCTTGAGAGTGGGGAAGATTTCCATAAGCAGAGATAAAGCTGGGAAGATACTGGCAAAAGTCTGTGCAGACACCCATTTTTCTGTGTACTTTGAAATTTAAAAAGTTACAGTTTACCCTACTAAAATCTCAGTTGAACCACGTTTACCTTTTTAACACAAGAAAAGCAATTTGGGGATGTAAGAGTTAAACATGGACAAACCTAGAAAAAGAATCATAAACCATGAGTGACATGTTCTTTTTTTTTTTAACTGAGGTTCCAAAGAGCTAGACCCCAGGGTCATTTGTGTTACTAAGAGTCAGAAATCTGCATGTTATCTACCCAGTGTCTATCTCCCTAAGGCAATTTCCTAAAAGTATCCCAATTGTCCTTGAGGTATATTGACTCATCCCTCCAGCAGGAGAAGCTAACCCCATCCCCAGCCCAAGTGTGGGTCCTCATTGGCTTAAGCCAATCAGTATATTCCATTCTATTGCCTATTACATGACTGGCTTCCATCCAAGAGGGCATGTGCCCTAACTCATCCTGTCTCAGTACAGGCTCAGAAGCCAGGACAGCAGTCCTTTTCTCATTACATGAATATAATTACGGAAGATGGACACCCTTATGGCACCCAAAGCTAACCTATGACTTTGACAAATATTCACGTGTAGTCTAAGAGCTTTGCCTTCTCCTAACAAATTCTCTTTTGCCACATCAGGAACTTTTAGTTTAGAGTGGATTTGGATCTCTGATACAATAACAAATCTGTAAACCAACTTTTCTTATATTCAGACCAGTAGGTCACATTATTAAGGAATCCAGAAGAATCACTTGGGATAGTCAGCAGACTTTGCTCATAAGTGACATTATGAGATACTGTAGTTGCCTCTGCCCTTGAAATGAGAGAGAGAGAGAGAGAGAAAGAGAGAGAGAGACTAAAAAGCTTAAGGATTGTGGACAGCATCATGTTAACTTTTGTCTCCCTATTCCAAATACATTTCCAGGATCCATAAAACAACTGCTGAATGAATAAATACACGAATGAATAAAAAACAAAATGGAACACAGGTCTTTCTACATAGATATTTAAATCATCTGCCCTAAATTCTAATACTGTTTTTAGGATACTGAGGAATAATCCAGTTTAAAAAAAAATCATTTTGAGGGGGAAAAAAAAGGCTGTGATCAGGTTTTTGAGGTGCAGGCTCTGAATGGCAACGGAATTCAAAGCAATGAACAGATCAAGGCCATGAAGAGTGTGGCATGTACATTTCTCCAAGAGGAAGGGAAAATGAGACACTTAAAAATGCATCCTCAAGTGTTTGTAGGTATATTTAAGAATTCAAAAGTGGTACACCCTCAATTCAAAGGGCAGCAAGACTATGTTATTTAAGAGTGCCCTGAGAGTTCTAGTGGAGAAACAAAGCAGCCCGAGTGACTAGCAGGAAAGAAGCAGAAGCTGAGCAAGTCACACCAAGCCCAGAGCTGGACATCATTTGATCAGCAACTGCGCAGGCTGAATAGCAGCTTCAGAAACTCGCACAGAGCAGAACTAGGACAAACTGCCAAATCTAGTAAACCATGGCAGCCAGCAGATAGGACTTCATGGCTTAGAGCTATCCTAAAGCCATGGCCAACTGGGGCAACTGGCCTCAGCTTTTCAGCAACCCAAGGAAGCAACAGTGATGTAGAAAGAGATGACACCCTTCTTCCTAGCACAGTCTACCCCAACATATCTAAGAACACTGCTTAGCCTGCCCATCAGCCTCCAACACACTTTTTTGGGGCAGACTTGGAATTGAACTACATCCAACATTCCCTATGGATCATTCTGGCTCTGGGACACTAGGAGATTTCTGCAATGACCTTTGGTTCACCCATTTGTCATGATCATCGTTACTGGTTCTCTGGCTCAGAAGACGCCAAGCACAAATTAAGTTCATATGAGACTTATTCCACAGTCAAAGATGCCGGCTCTGTTCCCCAACAATTTTCACTTGAATAATTTAAGGACCTGATACGTTATCAATTGCCCTTCAGCCTCTAACTATGTCAACATTATGTTCCTTAACATAAAAGTTTCATTTTAGTTCTTTTATTTTCTGTGTTAAGTGGCCATACATCTCTGTTAACTGACCAGGATTACACAGCATATGGAATGCCAGACCTTCTCTCTTTGAAATACAATTTGCTTCTGGCTTTTCGCCCAAACGCAGTTAAGTAGTATTAGCTCCCCAGGCAGACCTCATCGTCTTTGAGTTAAATACAGTAAGAAGTGCTGACGCTTCGAGTTCACTAATATCTTTGCTCCATAATCCTTTATTTTATGACCTGCCCCTGGCTGCTCCCTGAGCTAAGAATTTGCTGTTCATAAAGCGGGGTGACAAGTCTCATCACATAATGATAAAGAAAATGGTGTTACTTTAGCTGGCACAGGAGCAATCAGAACACAATATGAATGTAGATGCTCTAGGCTACTATCTGATCCAATGTGAAAAGTGAAATATTACCCTTTCAACCAACATGAGAAAAATCTAGATTTTTGTTGTTTTAATCTTTTAGTCATAAAAGAGACACAGACAGAATCAACCACAGAGAGTCATATTTGAACAGCACGATGGCATCAGTGTCATCCTTTCATAAGCCTTTAGAGCCTTTCTTGGATTAATACGCCAAAAGCACACTGATCAGAAATTCAGTTTGGGTTGGTGTTAATAATTCGCAAATTGCTTAGCAATGTTCAGATCAAAAAGGAAAAAAATGGTTAATTCTAAATTTTTCTTCCTAACAGACCCCATCTTTTATTTATTATATTTAACACATACTGCTTATATAATAAGTTCTCAGTGCTAGGTACACTAATTTTAAACTATTACCTTATTAAATCTTCGTAAGTACAGAGAGTAGGTTCTAAATTATCACCAATTTTTACAGATGAAGAAGCTGAGGCACAGAGAGTTTAAGTAAGTTGCTCAAGGTCACAGAGCTTGTAAGTGGCAGAGCCAGACAGTCTGTCTCCAAAGTCTGTATATTCTCCCACTGTAATAGATTGCCTCTCTCTATAAAGCAGTGTTGAATATAAAACCCAGCCTTTAAAGCCTTTGATTAACACTAGTTAAAGCTAGTTAAAAGAGAATACTAGTGAACCAACTTCAAACCATGGACACAGAAAAAATAGTATTTATGTATACATATTTTTTACTTTGAAAAAGCCTTAGCAATATGATAAGGTAGAGAAGACAGATTACAGATCTTTGTCTCTAAAATCTTCAATAAATGAAACAGGTTGGACATTTAAATTTAAATTTGGTTTTGATAAGCTTCTTAAGTGACTGCTGTTGTTTCCCCTAGGACAATGATTTCACATCTTACTGTCTGTTTCTAGAAAACAGAGAAAGAAAAGTATCTGATTTTTAAATGCCTATCCTACTTCTCTTCTGATAACAGCACTGTGTCCAAATACAAATTATGTGGTAAAAGAAAAGAAACAAAAAGGGTTTGAACAGGGAAGGTGAGTGATCAGTGTAAACTGTCTTAAACCAAGAATTTTGTTTTCACTCAACTTCCTAACTCTTCTATAAGCCCTCTGCCCTCCAAAATTGGTTGTACACCCTTGTTACCTGTCTCTACTGTTTTTTAGTCTCAAAAACCCTTCCACACTTAATTTGGGGTGCCCCACAACTGACACCTTCAGTTTTTAATCATTCCCTCTCTCTTTCATCCTCTCTACTGCCCTTCCCCTTTAAATTAATAAAGGGCTTCTTAAATGTGTGTCTTCAGAGGACAACACAAGAATATTAATAAATTTATAATAACAAAATATTACTAGCAGGCCTTATGCTAACTGTCTTGCATAATCACCTCTTTTAATCCTCCTAACAGTACTTCGAGGTTAGGTGGTGATGACAGTCAAGATATTTAACACCAATTACCATGGCCACTGGCCATAAACAAAGAGTAAGGCTGGAAGTGTGCAAACTGCCAAATACCAACCTCGTGGTAAGTATGTAGATTATGTCCATTTCACAGAAGAGATAACTCAGCTCAGCAAGTTTAAGTAACCTGGGTAAGATCACACAACTAGTTAGTGCCACACCTAAAATCACACGTGGGTGCGTTTGACTTGGAGATGATTTCCAGTACTAGGAAGCTAACAGATCTTTGAAAACAGCAGTCAGTTAAAAAGTTTAGGAGACGTGGCATATTATAGTTCCTGTTTTGGACATGCGTATTAGGACATTACAGGCTTTGAGATGCCCAGAAAGGAAGCCTGTCTTACTTTACTGAATCCAGAGTTTTTCAAATTTCACTAGTTAGAAAACTATTTCTTCATGCAGAACCTATTATCAGCACAGACGCTCCCTGACTTACGATGGTTCAACTTAAACTTTTTCGACTTTACGATGGTGTGAAAGCAATACACATTCAGTAAAATCTATACTTTGAATTTTGATCTTTTCCTGGGCTAGTTATATGGGGTGCTATACTGCCTTGTGATACCGGGTAGCAGTAAAGAACCACAGCTCCCCGCCAGCCACACCATCATGGAGATAAACAACCAATACGCTTACAACCACTCTGTACCCAGACAACCGGTTTTTCACTGCCAGTACCGTATTTAGTCAATTACATGAGATATTCAATAGTTAATTATAAAATAGGCTTTGTGTTAGGTGATTTTCCCCAACTTTAGGCTAATGTAAGTGTTCTGAGATGTATAAGGTAGGCTAGACTAAGCTATAACGTTTGGTAGGTTAGATGTATTAAATGCATTTTTAACTTAAGATGTTTTCAATTTACTACGGGTTTATTGGGACATAACCCCATGTTAAGTCAAGGAAGATCTGTATTCCGAAAACACAGTCGGGGAAGTGCGATTTTAGAAACATATGCAGTTTCTCAAATATTTTCCTGGGCCTCTCTTTTCCTTCTAATGTAAAATTTTTGTTTTGGTTTTGGGGGTTTTTTTGTATGATGATTTTGTTTTATATTTCTGAGCAAGTGATTTCTCAGCCATTAATTTAGGCTTATGAATCAGGGAAACTAATATATATGTAAATTTTAAAATTTTATTAAATGTATTAAATTTATGTCCTGAAAATAGAGATTACTTTTGATTTGATTCATATAAGGTGCATTGTGTTATCTGCTAGGATCTTCCATGAATAGATTTTCAAATTAATAGTAGTAGAATGTAGGAGAATATGACCAATTAGCTGGCATCTTACCTTTAGTGAATTAAATTTTTTTAAATCACACACTCACAGAGGCAATCAAGCAAGGGAAAGAAATAAAAGGCATCTAGATTGGAAAGGAAGAAATAACGAAAACTCTATTTGCAGATGTATGATCCTATGTAGTGAAAACCCTAAGGAATCCATTAAAAAAATAGAACTAATAAACGAGTTCAGCAAGGTTGCACTTGCATTTCTAAACAAGTGATGAACAATTTGAAAATGAAATTAAGAAAACAATTCCTTTTACAACAGCATTTAAAGGAATAAAATACTTAGGGATAAATGTAACAAAAGAAGTGTAAGACTTCTACATAGAAAATTACAAAACACCATTGAAAGAAATTAAAGAAAACCTAAATAAATGGAAGATATTTCATGATCATGGATGACAAGACTTAATATTGTTAAGATGGCTATGCTCCCCAAATTAATCTATGGATTCAATCCAATAGGTGTCAAAATCCCAGCTGCCTTTAGAATGGACAAGCTGATTCTAAAATTCATATGGAAACGTAAGAGAACCCAAATAGCTGAAATGACCTTGAAAAAGAAGAACAAAGTTGAGGACTCACATTTTGCAATTTCAAGTCTTATTACAAAACTACAGTAATCAAGTAATCAAGAAAACGTGGTACTGGCATAAGGATAGAAATAGAGAAAAATGGAATTGAATTGAGAATCCATATATAAGTCCTTATATTTATGACCAATTGATTTTTGACAAGAGTGCCAAAGCCATTCAAAGGGGAAAAGGCAGGCTTTTCAACAAATTGTGCTAGCAAAACTGGATATCCAGATACAAAAGAATGAAGCTGGACTCTTGCCTCATACAATATGTAAAATTTATCTCAAATCATATAGCTATAAGAGCTGACACCTAAAGGTAAGAGCCAAAACTATAAAATTCTTTGAAGAAAACAAGAGTAAATATTCATGATCCTAGGCTAGGCAATAATTTATTAGATATAACTCCAAAAGCACACATGACAAAAAAATGGAAAAATCAAAGACTCCATCAAAATTAAAAATTTTTATACATCAAAGAACATCATCCAGAAAGCAAACAAACAACTGACAGAATGGGAAAAAACATATGCAAACCATATTTCTCTTAAGCGGCTTGTATTCAGAATATATAAAGAATTCTCACACCTCAAAAATATAAAAACAAATTCCCTAATTAAAAAAATGGGTAAAGGATGTGAATACATATTTCTCCAAAGAAGATACGCAAATGACCAGTACGCACATGAAAAGATACTCAACAACATTAACCAACAGGGAAATGCAAGTCAAAACCACAATTAGGTACCACTTTATAACCACTAGGATGGTTATATTCAAAAGGACAAAAAATAACAAGTGCTGTCAAAGATGTGGAAAATTGGAATGCTTATACATCGCTGATGGAAACATAAAATGGCACAATTACTTTGGATAAGAGTTTGGCAGTTTTTCAAATGGTTAAACATAGAGTTCCCATATGACCCAACAATTTGACTCCTAAACATATATTTCACACAAAAACTTGTAAAGGAGTATTTATGCCAGCATTATTCATAATAGGCAGAGAGTGGAGACAACCCAAATGTCTATCAGCTGATGAATAGAGAAGCAAAGGAAGTAGCCGTGCAATGGAATATTATTCAGCAATAAAAAGGAATGAAATTCAGATATGTGCTACAGCATGGATGAACCTTGAACACATTATGCTAAGTGAAAGAAAAAGAGCATTTAGATGAAATGAATTTAGATAAATAGACAAATCCATAGAGACAGAAAACAGATTAGTGGTTGACAGGTGTTGGGGGAGAGGGCAATGGGAGTGACTGCCAATGGGTATGGGGTTTCTTTTTTTTTTTAATTTTTATTGGAGTAAAGTTGATTTACAGTGTTGTGTTAGTGTCAGGTATACAGCAAAGTGAATCAGTTATACATATACATATATCCACTCTTTTTTAGATTATTTTCCCATATAGGCCATTACAGAGTATTAAGTAGAGTTCCCTGTGCTATACAATACGTCCTTATCAGTTACATATTTTATATATAGTAGTGTGTATATGTCAATCCCAATCTTCCAATTTATCCCTCCCCACCTTTACCCCTGGTAACCATTAGTTTGTTTTCTACATCTGTAACTCTATTTCTGTTTTGTAGATAAGTTCATTTGTACCCTTTTTTTATATTCCACATATAAGCGATATCATCTGATATTTGTCTTTCTCTGTCTGACTTACTTCACTCAGTATGACAATTTCTAGGTCCATCCATGTTGCTGCAAATGGCATTATTTCATTCGTTTTTTTACAGCTGAGTAATATTCCATTGTATGGACCATATCTTCTTTAACCATTGATGGACATTTGGGTTGCTTCCATGTCCTGGCTATTGTAAATAGTGCTGCAATGAACACTGGGGTGCATGTATCTTTTCAAATTATGGGATTCTCCTGATATATGCCCAGGAGTGGGGTTTCTTTTGAGGGTGGTGAAAATGTTCTAGAAATACGTAGTGGTACCAATGGCCGACTTTGTGAATATACTAAAAAACACAGAACTGTATACTTTCAAATGGTTGGCTTTATGGTGTGTGAATGATATCCCAATAAAGCTGTTATTTTTTAAAATCACATGCTCTTGTCCAATACCTATTTTTTAAACTCACCAGTATAATATAGCTTGACAGCAAAAGAAATATTTGTGCTGCAAAACCCTAGTTTATAGTGTTCAGCTCACATTTAAATAATGTTAGTCACTGAGAACAGAAAAGATAACCAAGATAAAAAGGATCATTATATTTAATTAAATATTTCAAAACTATACCCTGGAAGTGTATGTAAAGAAATCACCATGATGTCTTTCCATGTTGTATTGAGAGTAATATTAAGGAAACAAATGCCCTCTAAATCAATGTGTATATATTACAGTTTAAAATGTTAATTAGTTTTCATCTAAGCATTAATGTCCCTTGGAGACACAGTGACAAAAGCCACAGGTGGGGATGAAAGAAATATTGCTTATCAGAACTGAGGAATAATGTCTATGTTGCCGAAGTAACCAAACTGTCTCATAAGAAATGTATAATTTGACATTCACTTATCAATATTTCTAAAATGCAACTCTTATCTTGCCTTTGTTGCAAATTTCATTTCCTAGTAATGTCTTCACAGATTCCCCGCTTTATATGCACATCTCATTTATTTCTGTTTCCAGAATGAATTAAACCAGAGAAACTTGGCCCAGGCTGTCTCTCTCTCTCTCTCAGTCTCCATGGGAAATGAATCATTGTTTTCATCCAGAATAACACTATATGATAATTGATCACTCAATTTTCAGTCTTCCACCTGAAGCCTCTTTTATAATGATCCCCAAATCATAGAACTGCTGATGGCAAAGGATCCTAAAGGTAATCTAGTTCAGAGCACAAAGTAGATGATCAATAAATATTTACTAAATTAAATCCTCTACTTTTTAGCACTAATCATCCCTCTACAACCTGCCAGTGAAGCAATGGTTTAAACTCCAACAATGGGGAATGCATTGCCTCATGAGATTCTAAGTCCCACTTTGAACTGCTCTAATTGTTAGAAAATTCTTCTCGCATGGACTTTTAATTTTTCAGATCCTACTTGTGTCTTCTACAGCCACACACGATCCTGTTTTTATGCTTTCCCTGTTAATATTTAGATAGGTTTATCATGTCTGATGTTGCTTAGACCTGTTTTGTGTTTGTGTGTTTCCTTCCAAGCTCAGAACTCTGCACTTCTTCCTGCTAAAACTGTCAAACTTAGCTCACCAATCTGGTTTGAACAGATGATTTTTGGATCCTGGTTCTTGGATCCTTTTTTGGAACTACGTATGGGCTGCCAAAGTCACATTTTTTAAATTTATGATAGATTCTTGACATATAATACTATCCCACTCTTCTTCCAAGCAGGTATGTTCCTTTTAAACCAAATATAGCTTTATTCTGGTTGCAAGATCTATCCTTCAAAGTCTAGATGTTATCTGGTTCAACCAGTCTCCAGGCAAATAATTCTTTATGGTTCCCTCATTCAAATAGCTTAAGCTCCAGTCCTGCAAGGACAAATTTCCCTTCTGATTTTATCTACGTAGCCAGCTTGTAGCCAGCTATAGAACTTTTTTTTATATTCCCCTCTCTCTTAAAAGGTCCAACATGCCTAGGATTTAATAGTCTTGCAAGGAATTTCCAAGATCACTTCTGATGGTGTTATTTGTCCTTTAAAGTAAAAGTAGAACAGGTGGCGGTGTTCAGTTTTGACAAGTTTTGGAAAGTGTTCCTCCGTATTTCACGTGCACTCCATGTAGGCACATGATGCTCTGAATGGCCATGACACATCGACGTAACATACTTTCCTGTATTTCTCTAGCAGCATCTTCCTTACAATTTCTACCCGCTCCACCACCATGTCTCTCAGGGCCAATACTAGGTGATCCCATTCTGAAATTCTCCTTAATGTCCTGTGGCTCCAGAAGATCCAAATAAACACTTCGTGGGAGGAGGGTTATTTTGAATTAACTGGGCCTCACCTACAGAATCTACTTATTCAATCATAATCGTTTTAGGATGTGTTCAGTAACCTATATCCATTGTCAATGCAATCCTGACAAAATGATTCAACCTATTCTGTCTCAGAATGATGTGTAAATGGGGATCTCAGGGAATCATCCATTTAAAATGTCCTTCTGCAGCATATTTTGCATGTCAAGCTCCATATTGCAACTAAAGAGGAGAACTAAAGAATAAATGCCTGCAGGGCCTGGGTCATGTCTTATTGACTTTTATCACTGGAGACTAGAGCAGTGCCAGAAATCATAGATTAAAACCCAGTCTCAGCATCAAACATATTTAAAGTATGGGTCTATGATTGCTAAGCTATATTTTCTAAGAAGTAAAATCATGTCTTGGCCAGGCTTAATCATTTCCAATGGCCAGCATATAATAAATGTCCCCCAAAATGTTAAATAAATGAGCTCTAGCTCTTCTAAAAGTCTCCATTTTGAAAGCTGTAATAAGAAAATAATGTACATATGCAGAAATAGACCATCCAAGTGCCATTACATATCTTATATATTAATAATTCTAAACAAGCTGCTCATATTCAGTAGCATGTTAAGATTAAAAGGTTTCATACATTTTTTCTCATATTAAAAAGAACACCTGCTGCTAATGCCGTACTTGCTCTCTGCATAAGAAACAAATAGTTAAGGATGAAGTAATTACAGGAACTCTCAAAATCTCAGCACCCTTGGAAAAAAAGAATTGTATGCAGAAAATAAGTCAGATTTTACTTGTATTTCTATTCCCACCTCAACACATGAGAATTGTCCTTAGAAGGGTACAAACTTTCACGCCTATAAATTATTTGCTCATTTCCAAATGCTCCTCTGATTACATCCTTCTTTTTTTTTTTTTTTTTTTAAATAAACAAAGAATTTCCTTGTGCACTGTTTGCTTATGATAGCTAACTGGGTTTTGACGTTTCTCTAATAAGCTTCAGGAACTTACTAACCCAGTCATTCTCTTTAGTTTTCTTTGGAAGCATGAAAACTTGTTTAAACATCATAAAAATATGTCATTATCAGCCAAAACCAGAGGGTAGTTGCAAAATAAAAATTTCAGAGCAATGGCCTAGCTTGTGAATGCGGCACTAAACACCCACAAAGGGGAGAGGGATCCTTATTTATCCCATTCATGGAAAAACTGGTTAATAGGCTTTAGGAATTAAAGTAATTAGAACTTTGAATTAATCAAAACTGTCTAATTCTGTGAGTTTATAAAAACTTTGGGGTTTCATCTCAAAGAAAATTAAACTAATATTTTAAAATCTGGGATGCTCTAAAATACCATTTTTGTTTTTCTAAAATAAGAAGTTTTTTAAAATATAAGTAATGTTAAATATGAAACCATTCAGGAATGGGTCACACATTACACAACAATATTTATAGCTAGTCAGGGGAAAAAGTGAGATGTTATTCATCAAAATTTTGCTCAGAATATCTAGATGTGGTTCTTACAGACACACTACAATAATGAGCATTGATGTCAGTTCATTTAGAAGCCCAAGTGGATTGTACTATTACGTGAACGTGAAGATCTTTAAAGTTAAGTTTTTCCTACATTAATAGTATAGGCTTCAGGAAAATAATCGTGTTTCATAATCACATGTTCATCTTTTTATTTTTAATTTTTATGTTAATAAAACCCAATATTATATTTACACAATATAAGTGACGAAAAACAAAGATTTGCTATTTTTTTTTAAACACAGAAGTTGTTTAATATTGGAAAACTAGTTTTAAGGGCACAATATGATAAAGACAGGCAATAATCAACATGCCTTAAAAAATTATTTCTATATTTCACATGCTATACAGTGATAGAGATGCAGAGAGTTTGGAAAAACACTTAAGAGTAATCAACACTTACGTATTAAGAACTTTATCCACCATGATAACTCAAGTATGCTGCAGCTAAAACCTATGGATGACTTTTATGTGAACTGGGTTTCTCTTTGAACTGCTGCAGCACACAGAACACTAAAGCGCTGGATAGTTAAAGAGCTTGGTCAACTGTCCATCCCTTGTTGTTAACTTTATGGTATTAACATGCCAATGGATGAATGCACATGGAGAGAAATCAAATAGAGGAGCATTCTTTTTAAGACCAACACCTATATCTATATTATTTAGTTGTTCACACACAAAAAAGGAAAAACAAATCATATTCATTTCTATTCCAGAAAATCAGAGAGTTTAAGTGTTTCGAAGGACATCCTTTCAACATTTATTTTCCTATTACATCAACGATTTAGAATGTATTGCTGAGTTATGATAATGTTCAAGGTGGCAAAATTCACATCAATATTCCGGTTTGGTTGGATTTTGCAGTAAAACATGGAGAAACCCATTAATCTGACAAAATCTGCCAGGTGACTAACCCATATAGTTTAACAGTATTCATATATATTTAAGAGGATGTGAACAAGGGAATGTTCCCTTGTTAAAAAAAAAAAAAAATCTAGTCATTCTTAAAAACGTAACAAATAATTTTTCCAGACTATCTTATTAGCAACATCATGAATTATACAATAGAAATGCTTGTTCAAACTGTTTTTTTTTTCTGATAAGAAACACTGCATTTTAAAAAGCAACCACTATTTTAATATTTAATATCTCAGCATATCTAGATCTCAAAAAGTAGCAAGCTATTTAAGAAAGAAGTGCACTTCTTGCAATGTTAAAAGCATTTCTGGCATTTTATATTATCTGCTTTTTAATGACTGTATTTTCCTAGCATTAAAAATGAATTAATCTCTTTCTTCCTAAGTACTCTGTTGAACATGGTGAAAGAAATAGTTCAACAGATTACTTTCCCTTGTAAAAATCATATAGATCGTTGCCTCTCTTGGCCTGTTTGGTTTGAAAGCAAAACATCTGACTGTGCATCCAACTCAAAACTCATCACCTTTCCCGGGGTTTCACAGACACGAGGTTTTCTTATTTCCCATTGAATCATACTGACTCGTGGGTAGAGTACTGAAAAGCGTATGAAACGTAATTAAGGTACTGTCTATACAGCTTCATTCAGCAGAAAAGTCAGAGTTTTACTCTATAGTCTAAAAGAAAAAATACTCTAAGTAAATTAATATTAATAATTTGGGGTAGTCTACAAGAAATGCAAACAGTTGTCTCATCAATTTTCCAACACTAGATTTATCAAGTAAAGATGTTTATGTTTTTGCATTCTGACATGTCTCAATCACCATAGTCTTTGCTATATACTAATTTAAATCACACTGACTGAGCAATGGCATCTTGATGATGGAAGATTGTTTAAAGAGTGGAGTAAAAAATTCCAGACCAGGGTAAGATGGTAGTAAACAGCTATCACCATATCTCTCATTGAATGCAACTGGACAGAATGCAAGGAACAGTTCTCCAAGGACTCTGAAAAGTAAACAGTATCAGGCAGAGTGGAGGAGACCAAGATTCAAAATACCACCAACCCAATGGTGAGTTTGCCATTTCTTTTCCTTCTGGGATACCCTGGCCTGAATTCAACACACTGGCAGTGGGCACTGGGCGCAGATAGAGACAACTCCAGCAGAAGCCCTCAAGTTTGGCCCACGGATCTGAAAAGGATACTCTGAATGGACAGAGTACAGAAATATTCCATTTCCCCCCATTCTCCACTCTGCACCTCAGCCCACAGTGACCTGTCATGGCAGCCACAGCCAGCAGCAATGGGACCTTACAGGAGCCAAAACTCTGAGGGAGAGGAACTGTCCTCTTCATTTGATGCAACTGTCTTTACAGAAGGGTAGGACCAACCTCTGTTTGTTTTTCTCTGCCCCCTCAAAGCTGGGCCCTAATGCTGACCCAGTTGCAGGAGTACATGGCAGAGGGAGGTTATTACAGGCTCAGCAATCTGGTTGGAGGAAAGAGCAGTGGCAGTCCACAGGAAATTTCTGGGGAAAAAATGGAAAGTGCGAAGCATGGGAAAGTGACCTCATAAAATTCTTTTATGAACACCTGAGCTCACCTCCAACTGTGCATGTGTAGATTTGATCCTATTCAGCACGCCCAAAACTTTGAGAACTGAATTAACAGACAGACCACCACACAATACTCAAGCTGGCCAATGGGTGGTGCACACATGGGACAGATGCAAGTAACACTGAAAAGACTTTAAAACTGAACTGACATTGGAACTACTACAACCCACAGAAAGTGGGTTCAAATCATGTCCTAAACCTAAACCAGCTTAACTTACCGTAAAAAAGAAACATCAATAGTTTCCATAGAATTTAAACAAGATCCAAGGCTTCATGTGATATTCAAAATGTCCAGGATAGAATCCAAAATTACTCAGCACATAAAGAACAGCAAAAATCCCAACTGCACAGGAAAAGTATTAAAGAGACACAATTCTATAATGATAAAGGGTCAAGTCAGCAAGAACTCATAACCACCCTGAGTATGCACCAAAAAACAGAGCTAAATACAAAAGGCCAAAGACAACAATACTGGAAAGAGAAATAGACAAATCTACAAAGATAGCTGAAGATTTCAACACTCTTCTTTCAGTAATACATAGAACCTATAGAAAGAAAGTCAGCAAGGATTGAGAAGAATTGAAAATCATCATCAATCAGCTGAATCTAACTGACATTTATAGGTTGCTCAACCCAACAACAATAGAATATATATTCTACTCAAATGCACTTCAAACATTCCCCAGGATAGACCATGTCCTGGGTTATGAATCAAATAATGAGAAAACTAAAATAATTAAAATCATATACAGTATGTTCTCAGACCATAATTGAATTAAACTAGAAATCATTAACAGAAAATTAAGAGAAAATTCCCCTTAAACACTTGGAAGTTAACAATAAACTTCTAAATAATCTATGGGTCAAAGAGAAATATCTCAAGGGAAATTTAAAATATTTTAAACTAAATGAAGGTGAAAATACAATATGTCAAAGTTGTGAAATGTATCTAAAGTATAGGAGGAGGGACTTCCCTGGTGGCACAGTGGTTAAGAATATGCCTGCCAATGCAGGGGACATGTGTTCGATCCCTAGTCTGGGAAGATCCCACATGCCAAGAAGCAACTAAGCCCGTGTGCCACAACTACTGAGCCCACGTGCCTAGAGCCCAGTGCTCTACAACAAGAGAAGCCACCGCAATGAGAAGCCCACGCACCACAATGAAGAGTAGCCCCCACTCATCAGAACTAGAGAAAGCCTTCGCACAGCAACGAAGACCCAACGCAGCCAAAAATAAATAAATAAACAAATAAAGTATAGGAGGAAATACATGCTTTAATTAGAAAGAAGAAAAGTCCCCAAACTTTCAGCTTAAGTAACCAGAAAAAAAAAAAAAAGGAAATAAACACAAAGCAAGAAGAGAGAAGAATATAAGAAAGATAAAACCAGAAATCAATGGAATGGAAAAAAAATAAAACAAACAGAACGTCAATAAAACCAAAACCCTGATTTTAAAAGATCAATAAAATTGATTAATCCTTGGAAAGACATAAGACAGAAGACACAAATTACCAATATCAGGAATGAAAAAGAAAATATCACTACAGATCTTAGAGGCATTAAATAGGAAATGAGGCAATATATAAACAACTCTGTGCACATAATTCCAATAATTTAGATAAAATGGATTAAATCCACAAAATATACAAACTATAAAAAAACTGACTGAAAATGAAATAAATAACATTTATGACCCTGTAACTGTTAGAGAAACTGACTTTGGGAAAAATTTTTTGAAAAGAAATCTCCAGGTCCAGATAGTTTCACTGGCAAATTCTACCAAACACTTAAAGAAGAAATAACCCCAATTTTATAGAAAATTTTTGTCCAAAAATTCTCTCAGCAAACTAGAAGTAGGAGAGAACTTCCTTAACCTAATAAATTGCATCTACAAAAATCCTACATCTACCATCTTTATGGAAAAAAGACAGAACACTGTCCTAAATTACCTTAGCCAGTGCATAAGTCAAGAAAAATAAATGAGGCATACAGATTGAAAAGGAAGAAATAAATGTCCCTATTCGCTGTATAATTATCTATATAGAAACCCCAAGAAATGCACACACACAAAAAAATCTTCTTAGAATTAACAACTGTGTTTAGCAAGGCCACAGCGTACAAGATCGACACACAAAATTCATTGTATTTTTATATCCTGGAAATGTACAATTCAGAATCTAATTTTTTTCAAGAGTATCATTTACAATAGCTCCAAAAACTAAAATATTTAGGTAGAAAATAATAAAATATGTACAAATTCTATTGCTGAAAACTAAAAAAGATTGATGAAAGAGATCAAAGAAGACCAAATAAATGGAGAGATATACCACATACACCAATTAGAAGACTTATGTAATAAAGATGTCAATTCTCTCTGAATTACTAATAGATTTAATACAATTACAATTAAACCTCTGAAGGACTCTTTTCTTTGGTAGATATAGAGAAGGTGATTCTAAAATTTATATGGAGGGACTTCCCTGGTGGTCCAATGGTTAAGAGTCCTTGCTCCCACTGTAGGGGGCACAGATTGGATCCGTGATCAGGTAACTAAGATCCCACATGCTGCTCGGTGCAGCCAAAAAAATAATAATAATAATAAATATTTTTTAAGAATAAAATAAAATTTATATGGAAAGTCAAAGAGCCTAGAATTAGTAAAATATCTCAGAAAAAAAAGAACACCACAGTTGGAGGAATTACATTACCCATTCTTAAGACTTACTATAAAACTACAGCAATCAAAACTGTGTGGAATCAGTAGGAGGATGTACACATTGACCAACAGAACAGTGAATGCAGAAATAGACTCACCCCATGATGGCCACTGGATTTTTTACAAAGATACTTAAGCAATTAAAAAGAGCAAGGGTGGCCTTTTCAGCAAATGGTTTAAGAACAGCTGAACATCCACATGCCATAAACAAACAAACAAACAAACATTGACATAAACCTCACACCTAAAAATGGACCAGAGATCTAAATAAAATGCAAAACTATAAAACTTCTAGAGCACATAGGAGAAAATCTTTGTGACTTGGGGTTAGGCAAAGATATGACACCAAACTCATGATCTGTAAGAGAAAAAAATGGATAAATTGGGCTTCATAAAAATGGAAATGCTTTTGTTTTTTAAAGACACTCTTTAGAGAATCAAAGGACCAGGTACAGACAAGGAAATTTTCTGTATAGTCGCATATCCAACAAAAAACTTTTCTAGTTCTATGTCCTAAATGTATTAGTGATTAACCAAATCTATACATCTTAAAATTCACAGTACACCAAAAAAAGAAAAAATCAATTTCTTTAACTACATGATAATTTAAAAAATAAGACAAAACAAAACAAAAAAAGGAACAAAATGAATACAAAAGTTCCAGTTACACACTATATTTTTTAGTAAGGTCCGAGGTAAAACTGCATAGTGCCCAATCTAGCCATTTTTATATTTTCTTAGGTAACTTTTTAAATGATCCTAATTACCCTGGGGATTAGTCACAGAAAGTAACAAGGTTTAAAAGGAAAAAGAAGCCTAAGAACTCTGCCCTCTGAGAAAGCAAGAACTAAAAAAAGGTCGAGTTAGCGTCATTTGCAATGAAATACTGAGGTGCTTAAATGTTACAATGGTTTTCTTCCACACTTTACAACCAAGCCAAACTTTCATCCTTTAATCGAATCATACTGCCCTACCCTTGCATAGTGCAACTGTGTTAATTAGAAATTGTCCCAGTTAGTTTACTTTAGATATTAATACTTCTGTTGGTTTAACTTAAAGATGCTCTTTGGTTGGCCTATGTATTATGCAAGCTCTTCTATAACACTGAACATCACACGTGTGGCTGTCTTTTCTGACTCCTGTGAATGGGAACAACGCTCTATATTTTTTAAAAATACCAGTATTATGGGAAGCTAATTAAATCTTTAAAAAGAAAAAAAAGTATTCCTTTCAAAATTCAGTCCCCAAACCAGAATTGCATTTTTCTTCTTTATTACAATAAAATATATAAGCAAATTAAATCTTCAGGTTCTATGGGGATGGTTTACCTCAATGAATCTGTAATCATTTTTCATGAAAAATAATATTCAAAGTCTCATTTAGAGCATAGGGATAAACAGATGAAATTTCTTACTTTAAGGCATAAACTTGATTAAAGCAGGTGCACTAATCCAAACAATATCTTAAAATTCAATAGCCCAAATTCATTCATTACAGGCCAATGACCATTAAAAGTCAAGACTAATTGTCAAAAATAGTTGTCACGTATGTGGAAATACACTTAACAGTTTTACTTGCTACACCCCTCTTTAACAGTCTGGGGGCTCAACCAAACATTCAGTCTCAGAAGATTCACTATGAGCCACACCTGCCATTAGTCATTCACAAGGTTACAAGGCAGGAATCACAGCTTGCCAGCTAGGCAACATCCAGCATTCTTCTTGGAAACCCTCTAGAGCAAGCCCCACAGCTGCTCAGCTGCAAGGAGACGATGCTTATCAGTGGGCATGGGAGTCACCCTGGTTAAACGTCTCACACCCAGTGGGAATCCATACCGACTGTATCCATTGCAGAAGCATAGCTTCCAGCGTACCAATCATGGGACATGCCATTTCTAAGTCACCATACTCAGGGAAGGCCAACATTATGGCAACTCCACTAGCTATTTATAATTCATTTATAATTCCTCCCAGTATATATGCAATTTACCCATCAGGGGTTATGGCAGAAGCAATATTGCATAGTAACTGAGTTGGTGTACTACCCTTAACAGGTTAACAGGTGATCAGAGGTAGAGAGTTAACCAAAGGACAAATTATTATGCAGAAAGAAAAAAGGGTTTGCTGACATGTTGATTAAGAGTAAACACCATATAAGAAAATATTCTAGACTTGGAGTTGGAAAACATGGATTTGAACCCTGATGCTGCACCTTGCCAGCTGTATAACCTTGGAAAAATGATTTCACCTCTTTGATTTCACTTTTTTCGTAAAAAAGTAAAATGCAGATGACAATCGCTCTCCAACATTTATTTTGAGAATGATATCATAGAGCAGATTTTCATTTACTTAGAGGGTGGCCCAGAATTAGAGCTCAATTAACATGACAAGAAAACAAAACTGATGAGACAACAAACTTAAGTTGCCAGATCCACAGTATTACTTTAGCAGCACTTGGGACTTAAAGCTTGAGTTGGACTCCCTACCATCAACCACTAGTTATTTTGTCCTTCCGATTCTTCCATTCACTCTTCTGTATTCATGCCCAATCCTCCACTAGATTATGAACTCTTAGGGAAACAAGGACTATACCCAACTCTTTAATAATCCCCCTGAGAACCCAGCTAGATGTTCAATAAATTCTTGTTAAATAAACAATCACACTCATCAAATACAACTAATAAAAAAACCAAACTGTACATTTTAAAAAAATACCTCTTCTAACATGAGCAATATAGATGATCTCAATCTCTACACTCATTCATTGAAACTCATTCCATAAACATCGCCTGAGCCCTTACCACGTGTCAGGGATGATGTCAGGTGCTAGAAACACAGCTCTTCACAGACTAGTACACACGGTCTTTACCCTTGTACATACCTTACATACCAGCTGAAAAGCTGTTTAAAAAGTGAGTAAACACTCAAAAAATAATTCTATATTGCATTACCTTTGTGATGGAAAGAAAAGACTAAGGGGGCTTCCCTGGTTGTGCAGTGGTTAAGAATTCCCCTGCCAATGCAGGGGACACGGGTTCGAGACCTGGGCCAGGAAGATCCCACATGCTGCAGAGCAACTAAGCCTGTGCACCACAACTACTTAGCCTGCGCTCTAGAGCCTGTGAGCCACAACTACTGAGTCTGTGAGCCACAACTACTGCAGCCCATGCGTCTAGAGCCCGTGCTCCACAATAAGAGAAGCCACCGCAATGAGAAGCCTGCGCACCGCAACAAAGAGTAGCCCCTGCTCGCCAAAACTGGAGAAAGCCCGTGCGCAGCAACAAGACCAAACACAGCCAAAAATCAATTAATTAATTAATTTAAAAAAAGAAAAAGAAAAGACTGAGGCAGAGACTATCTAGGTAAACCATTTTATATAAGGTGGTCAGGGATGGTGACATTTAAGCAGAAATGTGAAGATTTATCCAGGCAAAGATGAAGGAAAGAAGAGAGGTAAAAGTAGAAACCTTGAGTTAGAAAACAAAAACAAAAAGCTAGGATGTTTGAGGATTGATGGAAGACCATCTTTGGATGATGGCCTCTCAGTTTATTAGAGAAAAAGGAAAAAAAAGAAAAAATCTAGCAGTTTACTTACAAGGCAACATTATTTCAAGAGGCGTTCCAGAGCGTGGTTCAGGTTAATTAGAGCTGTTGTCATTCAGGTCCTAACTTGGTCTCTATTTCAATCGACAAAGTTTAACATTGGTACGGAGCAGCATGCCAAAAATTACTAATGAGATGTCTACAATAAAAGCTGATAAAAGACTACTGTCAAGGGACTGTCCTGGTGGCGCAGTGGTTAAGAATCCGCCTGCCAATGCAGGAGACACGGGTTCGAGCCCTGGTCTGGGAAGATCCCACATGCCGCAGAGCAACTAAGCCCGAGAGCCACAACTACTGAGCCTGTGTGCCACAACTACTGAAACCCACACGCCTAGAGCCCGTGCTCCGCAACAAGAGAAGCCACTGCAATGAGAAGTCCGCGCACCGCAACGAAGAGTAGCCCCCGCTCGCCGCAACTAGAGAAAGTCCACTCACAGCAACGAAGACCCAACGCAGCCATAAATAAATAAATAAATATATAAATAAATAAAGGCTTGACCTTAAAAAAAAAAAAAGACTACTGTCAAAAACCAAATCACAACCCCCAAACATGGCAGTGACCTGAACTATACCAGAACCCTTTAACGTTAAGCAGATCTGGTAATTGGATCACACTAGGAACAGTACATTATACCAAAATTGAATCTAGAACAAATGTCCAGCTCCTGCAAGATTTAATAGAATCTCTGTCTGCCCATCTAGTCTTCTGGTCTACTAGATGAATTGTGGTAGCCATTTCGGCAAACTTCTATTAAACACAACAGATCTCTACAGACAATCTTTCATCCTCCTCCTAAAATAAGCACCAGCGCAGGGGTCTGATGCTGTGGCCACCTAATAAAACATTTCAAGTAGGAGATAATCAGGGATTTGCCTAAAATAATAATAGTTATACAGCATGTAATTTAATTTCTAATCTGGAAGTTGCCCCAGAATGTGGTCGCCAGAGTGATTTATGCAACATAATATTTGGGTTGAAGCACAATGTATTTTCCATAAGCACCTGAAATTGAAGCACAATTTATTCTACTTCAGAAAGAAAAGATTGCCCTAATTCTTCAATGAAATTATTTATACACAAAGCATCATGTGTCAGGAAAGCTTTAGAAATGTGTTTAGCAATATTTTGAAACCTTAGGAGGCAAACAGCAGGAAAGTAGAGCAGAAGCAGGGCAGAGGGCAGGGAAAAGGAAAGGGAAGGTCATGGGTGAAATCCAGACACTGCCAGGACCAATGAAGTCTGCTTTGTAGCATTTTATTCTTTGAATCTTTTCTCCTTACATACACAGTAGGCTTGATGATTTTCTGCTTGCACCCAGGAGAGTTAACTAAGTTAGGTGACCTCTTTACTGTAATGTTTATACAAGTTGTTCTTGTGCTCTTTCATTATATGTACTCAGTATTTCTTTTTCATTCCTTAGGTTTTCAATTGTTATAGAATTTAAGTAGAGAGATATTTTTCCTTACTATCTTTACAGAAGCCAGAGCCCATTGGCAAACTTGAGTTTCTTAGCTTTTTCATCTTTAAGGTTAAATTCTTAAAATTGAAAAGAATGCCCGCTTCTTGAAAATATAATTGTAAAAACTGCCTTCTAATCCTACTGTAATATTACAGTAGAGAAAAATAAATAAAAAGTCTTATCTATACCGGTGGCTTCTTTAGGTCAATGAGATGTCAGTGTTTAAAAGTGAAGTGTCAGTAGAAAATTTGCATTTTTTTCCCATAATTTTCTGTGATAGGTTGGCAATCCTGATTAGAGTCTGTCATTTTGAGGCATCTGAACTTCATCATTCTCCGTCTGCTTTCTATATGCTCTATGAGTTCTGAAGGATCTTTTCAAGGATGATGAGGGATGGAATCTCTCTTAAAGTATATTTTGAATCTCATCCAAAAGACATGACACAATAAATCTTCAAGCTATTTTTGACCATATGTCACAGCTCTTGAAGGCAAATGAAGGCCCTGGCAGCTTGAAGGGATTACTTAACACTGACAGCTGTTAAGGCATTTATCCTGAGCTTTCTTCTTTCTTTCCATCGAGACTACATAAGATGGCATGGCTTGTGGGTTGGATAGTATGTAATGGGCTTGATGTATGATGAGAAATCACATCAATTTCCTACGTTCCTTCATGTTTATCCATCTCAGTGCATCTACAAATGTCTATATCAACTGTGTGCCCAGACCTTGGGAATGTAAAGATGAGATCACATAAAGTTGGAAATGTAAAAAAGAAGATAAAATAGGCCATTAAAGGTATGACATAAGGTTACTTTAAAAAAAAAATCATTATTGTATCAGAGCTGAGCAAGTTGGCTTGGGAACATTAAGCTGGCAATGAAGATATTTAGATTTTTAACAAGTGTGACTTAGGGCAGACACCAAGCCCCTCTGGGCCTCAGTGACTTCAGATATGAAATGTATGGCTTAAACTATCCTGTCTTTGAGATTCCCTATAGTTTTCAAATTTTCCTATATAGTTTTAAAAGACAATGTAGACTGAATCTATTATGTACCATAGTTATACAGCCAAGCGGTATGTAGGTACCCTTTTGGAAATCAGTGAATTTTAAAGCTGTTGTAAAAGGATTAAATTCCTTAATAAGCCTAATAAATGCATTTGTAATAAAAGAAATAAATGCTTTTTTACATCTGAAAGTTCAGAAGGAAAACTTGATTGCTGAATCAAGTCTCTAGCTACTATAAGATTTTTTCAATTTAATTTTTTAAACTATTTTTCTGATTCTAAAAATTCAGAGAAAAATCAATGGAAACTTTTGGAAGGAAATCTAAATAATTTTTGAAGATGTTAACAAAGGCAAACTTTCACTGAATATAGTATAAGAGTGATGTGTATAGCTCTTTCCTCTGTAAGCAAAGCTTTAAAAAAGATATCAGAGATATACTATATAGCTCAACACTGGCAGAGTAAAGCTGGCTTGCAATGAGCTTCCCAGGGAATATGTACAAGACTCAAAGTCCAGACTCTAGCTGCTAAGGCTGGGTCATAGTGCCAACTGGTATCACTTCTTCAGATATAAAATGCATCAGCTCCTGATATTTTCAAAGTTCTACCATGGATCAAGGGCAGACATGGATATAAGCAAAAAAGGGTTTGACTATTGTAAGACTAAGAGAAGAAAAGCTTTGTCTAATAAACAAGCTACACTTAATCTGTTTGGCTTCAGGCTAAATGTTGGTTTCTAAATGCCAGCCGATTGTCTGCCTTGATAGGAGAAAGAGAGTTTGAAAAATTACCCCCTCTCTGACACAACTCTGAAGATTCCAATTCAGTACATCAAGGGTGAGGTCTACAAATCCATGTTCTGAAAAGCCTTCCTAGATGATGCTGGCACACAGTCAGGTTTGGGAAATGGAGATGCTGTGTTGGTTATGTTCACATCTTACTTGGAATTCCTTAGTGGTAGAGCCAGGGCTACAATTTACTTCCTACCAATTACTAAGCTGTAAACGACTATGTAGTCTAGTAAAAATAAAAGTTAATGCACTAGTACTATATATTTCAGATAAGAGATATTTGAGGACCAAAAACAAAAACACCTTTGCATTTGTCGTTGCCAGATTCCTTCAGTAAGTGTTTACTCCTTATTCCTGCTGAATTAAGTTTTAGGGCTATTGGGGGTGGAAATGGGGGGGGGGGGGCGGGATTCAACAACTGGTGGAATGGAATCATAAATTCATGTGCACATTATAATATCAAAACCAGTAGTAAATGATTCGGTGTGCAAGATACACGTAAAATATTTTTTAAACCATGTTACTCAAAACTGAGTTACATACGGGATGTAACATTAATCATGAATTGTAGAGGAGAGGAGTACATCACAAGAAGAGGAATAATATTAATTATTCTGTTTATCTGATCAACATAGAAAACAATTGATATGATTTTGCCACAAACTGTGGTTTATTTGGCTATGATCTTCCAAAGGAATGATTCATTATTTTTACTGCTAGATCATTATATTTTTCTAATAAATCAAGAGTTCTCCTTTTCATTGAAGAAAATGAATAATCTTCTTAATATTTCTGTGTATTAGTGCTATACTATAGCATTTGATCATGGGGATAACTTGGTGACTTTTAAATACTTATCATTAAATGTACTATTAAATGCAGGGCTCTCTATTGAGTAAATTTAAGTGTTTGTGCAATTTTTAACTTAACTATTGTATAAAATTAATTGAAAAGCATATGAATTTAAACCTTTGACTTAAAACATTATGGCCAAAAGCTCTCTATTTCCAAGCTGTCAAATATAAAAACTGATAATACTTGCAGAGTTCTCCCCAAGGTTGAAGAACCAGCAGCAATTAAAGAACATTTACCCAGTCAAAAAACAGACCCCAAATGCAGTATGACATCAACTTGGCTGCCACAGTCTCTCTCTCAAAGTCAGGAAATCCATCACAATGACAACTGTTCACAGCTAGAAACTGGGCAGAGTGACTTTAACGAGTAAGAAGCAAAGATAGTATTTTGTAAAGAAGCCAACTAGACATTGCCATGTAGGAAAGGTGCCACCAGAGACTCTCTGAAGTTATTTCAACCCCGATGTGGAGACGGAAGATGATAAAGCAGGTAATGGTGAACGCACGTCAGAAGGCACCAGAGCAGAGTCAGTCCCGAAGTCTACTTGAATCCTGAACAAACATCACTGATTTAGAAGAGTCTGTGTGGTTTACTTCCCACACTCTTGGCCATTTAGACCTAAATTTAGATATCACATAGCACAACTGCAGGGGATGTCGTTTACCTAGAATACAATATGATTATATCCTGTTAAACTGAAAAGACTAGCAGCATTAATTTTACAATTAAAAAGATTGAGCCTTAACTATGTCAGAATATCTTAAGGTAATAACCAAGACATGGCATCTAAATGAAAAATTAGAAGAAAATACAGTACATTCAAAATCTCAAAACATAACACTGTATCATAATTTTGTGTTAAAAGTAAGACAAACTGACAGTTACAGCTTAGAAAACCCCAGGACCAGTAATTTCCCTAAACTCATCTATGCAAACAAAGCAATAGCGCATGGAGAGTCTTGGGCTGTAGTGCAATGACAACTCTATTTTTATAGTCAGTTGTTTTCACTTGAGCAGTCAATAAATCTTTTCATAATTGTTTCAATTATAATCTAGTATTAGAGAAAAAATTAGCCAAATAATGTTTTTGTTTTTTTATTATTAAACATCAAATAATACTCCAGTGTTTCCCTAAACTACATATGCAAAACTTCTCCACTTAAAATTATCAGTAATAGAATTAACCACTTCAAGTAATTTAGAAAAGAATCATCTTACTCAATGGCTTTTGCCCAAATTCATTTACACCAAATTACCCTACAAATATAGTGACAACCAGCGTTAAATCATGGACCCTTTGGAATAACTCCACGGTGTCTAGATAGCATATATTTTTGGACATAAAATGTATTGTTTCTTGAGAATAAGATAAATGAATATAATTTCACAATAAAGAGACCTCAGGAGATATGTATGTACTATGGAATCTAGGAAAGAAAAAGAAGTTGTTTTGAAAAAATTATAAATGTTTACATTATAAGCCTCTAGTTCCACATTATCCAGACCTTAACACTGATAAAATATTTTCCCAAGTTTCTTGCCTTCTGCCATTATATTAGTTTAAAAGTAATAATTATTAAATTGATTCATTCAATACGTTATTTCCTTCAATATCAGGCAAGTATTATTCTCAAGGCTGGAGTTATAAGTGCAAAAACAGAGCTAGGTATCTGCCTCCATGGACTTACATTTGGGTGGGAGAAAAGAGGTAGACATGCAGCCAACGTCAGGAAACGTAAGAAGCAAGTAAAAAAATGAGAAAATGGCCGAGTGTGATAAATGCTATGAAGGATGATAATGTGGAGGGTAAGTGGGGGACACTTTGGGAAGGGAAGGTTAAACAGAATATTTATGCCAGAATTCCTTCTAGATAAAGAACTTAGAGAGTTACTGTATATCTGTGTCTCTCCTGGACAGTGGTCACAGTCCTGGTGTGTGTCACCTTTGAGACTCTCCTTTCTGCAGAAAATAAATTAGACCCATAAAGCCCCGGCATCCACATTCTTTCAGCCTCATACCACGGTTTTCTGTGCATGTGTACTGCCATAGTTTATCCAATAAATATTTTTCACAATATAAACTAGCATGGCTTTTACCCATATAGATGCACCTTCCATTTTCACTGTAGGAATGAATCCTCTTTGAGTGAGGGGGAAGCAGAAAGAGAGAATAATTAGTGGTTCAACATTTCAAGTCCTAGGAAAACAACTTTGTTTAGCGAGATAGCTGCAAATCTTTTCAAGACTTCATAATAGATGTCCCGTGTTTTTGAATATTAATCTACAGTTAAAGATATGTGAATTAAGATATATTGCTTCTCATAAATATTTCTGCTTCTCCTCTTTCTTGCCGCATGGGAAGAATTGCATTTCTTTGCCTCTTTGAATTAAGGGGAGAAATGTAACTTATTTCAGAGTAAAAGTGGAGCAGTAGTGACATTTTCCAATAAAGACTTTTTTTTTTTTTTTGCTGGTTCTGGACCTTCAAATACTCTCCTCCCTTGACCTAGAGATCAGGGGATCACGTGCAACACGGAGGCTCAATACTGAGCTATCACATGATGGTGGAATACACACCGGAATTTCCACTGTACATTGAGAAAGAAATAAACCTTGTTGTTTCAAGCCACTGGAATTTTGGAGTCATTTATCATCACTGTGTAGCCTATACTATCTGTTATAGGTAGAACCATGTCCCCTCCAAAATTCATATGTTGAAGTCCTAACCCACAGTACCTCAGAATGTGACCTTATTCGGATAGGTCATTGCAGATATAGTAAGTTAAGATGAGGTCATACTGGAGTAGGGTGGGTCCCTAATCCAATATTACCAGTGTCTTTATGAAAAAGGGAAATCTGGACACAGACAGACACGCAGGAGAACACCACGTGAAGATGAAGGCAGAGACTGAGGTTATGTAGCAGAAGCCACAGAGCACCAAAACTTCAAGCAAAACACCAGAAGCTGAGAGAGAGGCCTGGAAGACATTCTCCTTCATTGCTCTCAGAAGGAACCAACACTACTGACACCCTGATCCCTGACTTTTAACCTTCAGAATGGTGAGAAGATATACTCCTGTTAAGCCACCTGGTTTGTGGTACTTTGTTACAGCAGCCTTAATAAACAAATACACTATCCCAATGCATACATTAGGGATTGTCTATCCCTAATTTATAATAGTTCGACTTACAATTTTTCAACTTTACGATGGTGCAAAAGTGATATGCATTCATATGCATTGGAAACCCTACTTCCAATTTTGAATTTTGATCTTTTCCAGGGCTAGCGACCTCTCTGGAGATGCTGGGCAGTGGCAGTGAGCCATGGCTCCCAATCAGACACTCAGTCACTGTGGTAAACAACTGATACACTTACAACCACTTTGTACACAGCCAGCCATTCTGTTTTTCCCTTTCAGTACAGTATTCAATAAATTACATGAGATACTGAACACTTCATTAAAAACAGGCTTTGTGTGAGATGATTTTGCCCCACTGTAGGCTAATGTAAGTGTTCGGAGCACATTTAAGGTAGGCTAGGCTAAGCTATGATGTTTGGTATATTAGGCGTATTAAATGCATTTTCGACTTAATGATATTGTCAATTTACATAGGTTTATCCAGATGTAACCCCATCATAAGTCAAGGAAGATCTGTAAAACTATACATTGTTTCAAGCAGAAGATGATATCATGTGGAAACAGGAGAGCACAACTAATAGTGTAGCAAGTAATATCTTTATAAGGGAATCTGATCTACTTACATGAGATTATCTAGTAGTAGTTTAAATTTTCTTTTATTCTCATCTTAGAAGTGGGGATAATTTTATGTTTGAGTTTTATAACTGAGAAAATACACTTCTATTCAAAATTAAAGTGCCCACAACTTGATAAAGAAATAAATATAAATATAGATAAAGAAAATGTTCATTACATTTTCTGGGAGGCCATTTCCAAATTTACATGGTCCTATTCTGCTGTCTCTTAATTATGAATGTTGAAGCTTTTAGCTTCAGAGCATCCTATATGTTTGCTAGGAATGATTAAGAGCTCATAAAGTTTTTACTAGCACATTAATCTCCAGGTGCAGAGAAAGTCAAGAAACTTGTTAAAATTCTCTAGTCCTCACACAAGGTTGCCTCAGGAAACATGGTAAATAGTATAGTACTGGCTCCTCAAGATAGCACCTAAACACATCAACTTCAAAGAAAGGCTGTCTAGACAAAAATACGGATTCTACTTTCAGTGAGTTGGCCTAGAAAATAAAGAGAACTTTATGTTACAGGGCTCTTTCTTTCTGAAATGCAACACTCCATGAATAGCAAGTTCATGACGCAGAATTTAGAGACACAGGAGATGCTTGATATTTGAGATTGTGTCCCTAGTCCCTTGCAGAGAGTACCAGGTCGTCCAGGGAGACGACTTGCACACTAGGAGGATAAGTGAAGAAAAGAGACACAATGAAATGTGCCTGTTAGGCCAGTGACAAGCTCCTTTCACAAGCTTCACCTCACATCCCCAATTCAACCACCCCGACAATTCTTTTCTCTTAGAAGTCCCCCATCCCATGGCTTTTCAGGTAACTACTACCATTTTTCTTGCTACGTTTTTGTCTCCTTTAGTTGCCTTTCCTGGCTCCAGTTTTTGAGTCTACCTTGTAAGGAGAGATTTCTCCAAGGCTTATTCCTGATGTCTCTGTTCTTCTCTGTATATACTTTCTCCCTTGAGGAGACAGACAGGTGGCATGGAAAAAAATCACAGGCTTTATAGCCAGACATACCCAAACAGAAGTCAGCACTCCAGACTGGCTAAGTAGTCAACCAAATCAACCCCCCTGAATTTCTTCTCCCTCATTTGGAAATAATCATACTCTGAAGGCGGTTATGAGATGTAAGTGAGCTTTAACTATAACACATGTAAACTGCACAGTACCTAGTAGGCACTCCACAAAGTCTAATGCCTAACTCTTGAAGCTCTCACTCAACATCCTGACTTCAACTGTCTGTCACACCATAAATCTGGGAAGGCCATGGAATGAAAGCTTGGAATGGAAAGCAATGGTCAAAGACAAGGGCACATAGTATGGGAGTAGAGGGAGAGGAAGGAAAGCCATGTAGGTTTTAGAAACAGAGAATGCAATTTGGGAATGACTTAGTCTCTGACATCAGTAGTATTTAATAATTCTCAGAAACCAAGCAACATCTGAGGCTGAAGAGTGTCCAGGAAATGGCCCTCTCTTGTTGTCTTGGATACTTACACACAGGGCTTGATGATGAATTTATTCAGCCCATGCCAATAGACTTTACTATCTAGGATTCACATATCAAAGCAGCCATGATGCAAAAGTAAGGGACATGAGATAAGCATACAAAACTAACTCACATTTAGAAATGTATCCCATGCTGGTGAAAGGTTAGCACATTTCAGGGATTAGGGAATTAACAAGGGGCATAAATAGCAAGGGTTCTGGAGGGGAACCAAAGTTAGCTCATTTACAGGAGTGGTTTTCAAAATCTACTTTAATCCATGTTCTTTTTGAAGATTTATAAATATGTCTTAGTTGCTCTGATGTTACTTGGAATTTCAATATAAAGAAAATAATAAGACTAAAAGAATCAAAACAGTGGGCCAAATATCTGCCACATTTGACCATAAGTAGAGGACAAACAATTCTTCTAAAAGGGTTTGTAAAACTTTCACTTGAGACTTACTATTTCGTGGTTAATAATCTCAACATTCATAGACACCTTAGAATTATGTCCCTTGTATAAATTTGACAACAGTGATTCCTAAAGGAGCTCTGAAACAAAAGATACCATGTTTCTGAACACATGTCAACTGATTTAAGAGGTATCAAATCAAATGGTAAAACTGATTAGATCATTCATTGTTAATTGGCTGAGGAAAAATGTTAAGAAAAGGAACCAATATCTGATATGCTTTCTAATATTTTATATTACTTTGAGCAAATTGAACAAGTATACATACAAGTGCCATGCTTTGTATGCAGAAGAAAACTCTGCCTCACAGTATCAGGTTGTACTTATAATCCTGAAAATCGTATGCAATGCTACTTGAAAACTAATTATTACTAGGTTAGTTGGATAAAGTTATTTTTTTTCTAAAAGCAAATGGGTTGAAGCATGACTGCAAACCAATTTCAGCTCTAAAAGCTACCATAGAGCACAAAGCACCATCGCACTACCTAACACATTCTACTAAAGTTGACTATAACATGAAATACTGCTGTATTGCTAATGATATTACAACTTGAAGCTGCCCAGAGAAAGCATTTGCCATTATTTTTTTTTACTGTTAGCATAAAGATAAACCCAGCTAAAATGCCATCTCTATTTTTTTCTTGCTCTTGAATTAACTATACCTTCTCTGAAATACACTTCCATGTTGCTCTGGTCCATAAATATTGGGGAAATTCAATACTAATTAAATGCATTAATAAATCTTACATTGGAGTATTTGGTAGCTGGCATAGTCACAAATCTGAAAACTCAACCAGAAATACATGATCCCTCAACTAGGATGCTGTTACATCTTTTGAAGAAAAATTTTTTTTTAATTTAGGATCATCAAATTAGAGAATGAAACAGTCATTTAGTCCAGGGGTCATCATACATTTTCGCAAAGGGCCAGGTGGTAAAAATTTTAGGCTTTATGATTTGTAAGGTCCCTGTTGCAGCTACCGAACTCTGAGGTTGAAACACAAAAGCAGCCATATACTGTATGGAAATGAATGGGCATGGCGGTCTTCCAAAAAATTTTAATGTATGGAAAACGAATTTAATTTCTATATAATTTCCACTTGGGAAATAGTCTTCTTTTTCAAACTTTTTCCCCAACCATTTAAAAACTTAGAAATAATCATTTATTTGTGGGCCCTACAAAACCAGGCAACAGGCCACATTTAGCTTAAAGGGTTTAGCACGTCATCTAAAGGACTGAAGTAGGAAAAGACCTAGATGGGTAGCTAGGCAGAGAGCAGATGCTTTCTCACTTCGAAGATCTGCAATACATTTTTTAGCTGCAGAAAAATCTAAAGATTTGGCACATATTAAATAGATGCACATATTTTGTGAGTAATGTAAAATATTAGTCAGGAAAATAAATTCATTTCCTTTCCCCAATATGATCCTCACCACATGTTCTCTATCTCAGGGAAATCTCCATGCCCAGTCCTTCAATTAGATATTATCTTTGACTCCTTTCTCTCTCTTAAACCTCTCATCCAATGAGTCACTCACTCCTACCACTTCTTCCTCTTGAATAACATACAGAACTCTCTTCAGTGCACTACACTGATCGGGGCCACCATCACCTCAAGCTTAGATTACTCTAACAGCCTTTTCACTGGTCTCCACACCTTCGTGCTTACCTAACTCCAGTCCAATTTCTTCACTGCAGCTGGAGCTTTGTCATTCTCCACCTCAAATCTGGTCGTCTTCACTTTTCCACAGATGCCAAAGGCTTCCTACTGTCCTCAGGATAAAACACAAACTCCTTATCACGACTTGCAAGGTCCTTCATAAGCAAATGCTTTACTAAGCATCCATCCTTACCTTGCACAATATTTAATGAAACAGAACTACTAAATGTGGGAAACGATGGAGATGCCAGAAGCTTCTCGTTCATCCACAGAGGTACCCATGTCCCAGGGGAATGCAGAAAGTGAAGAAGATACAAATTCTGTCCAACATGCAGAAGCATCAGGAAGAAACACCTTTACCAGCCCTGACGGCTGCAAAGAATACAGAGCATTGTGTGGGAATGGAAGGTTCTGGCAACACCAAGTCCTGGAGTGAGTTTTTCTGGGTTCACACTGGTTGAACAACATCCATTTTCCTTATTTAAAAAATGAGAAAGGGTACCTATGGTCCAATTCCAAATTGACATAAAGCACTGTGGCATCACAGATGAGGGGTCTCGTAAAATTAAAAGGTAATTGATGAGACTACTCCAGAAGATGGCGGAGGAGTAAGACGTTGAGATCACCTTCCTCCCCACAAATACATCAAAAATACATCTACATGTGGAACAACTCCTACAGAACACCTGCTGAACGCTGACAGAAGACCTCAGACTTCCCAAAAGACCAGAAACTCCCCACGTAACTGGATAGGGCAAAAGAAAAAAGAAAAAACAGAGGCAAAAGAATAGGGATGGGACCTGCCCCTCTGGGAGGGCACTGTGAAGGAGGAAAAGTTTCCACACACTAGGAAGCCCCTTCGCGGGCGGAGACGGGGCAGGGGGAAGCTTCGGAGCCACGGAGGAGAGCGCAGCAACAGGGGTGCAGACAGCAAAGAGGAGAGATTCTCGCACAGAGGCTCACCGCCGAGCAGCACTCACCAGCCCGAGAGGCCTGTCTGCTCCCCCGCCGGGGCGGGCAGGGCTGGGAGCTGAGGCTCGGGCTTCGGCGGTCAGATCCCAGGGAGAGGACTGGGGATGGCGGCGTGAACACAGCCTGAAGGGGGCTAGTGCGCCACAACTAGCTGGGAGGGAGTCCAGGAAAAAGTCTGTTCCTGCCTAAGAGGCAAGAGACCATTGTTTTGGGGTGCGTGAGGAGAGGCACCATCTAAACGAGCTCCAGAGACGGGCGCGAGCCACGGCTATCAATGCAGACACCAGAGACGGGCATTAAAGGCTAAGGCTGCTGCTACAGCCACCAAGAAGCCTGTGTGCGAGCACAGGTCACTATCAACAACACCCCAGGAGCCTATGCAGCCCGCTACTGCCAGGGTCCTGTGATCCAGGGACAACTTACCCAGGACAATGCACAGCGCGCCTCAGGCTGCTGCAACGTCACGCCGGCCTCTGCCGCGCAGGCTCGCCCCGCCTCCTCCGTACCGCTCCCTCCCCCCGGCCTGAGTGAGCGAGAGCCGCCGAAGCAGCTGCTCCTTTAACCCCGTCCTGTCTGGGCGGGGAACAGACACCCTCAGGCGGCCTAAACTCAGAGGCGGGTCCAAATCCAAAGCTGAACCCCGGGAGCTGTGCGGACAAAGAAGAGAAAGGGAAATTTCTCCCAGTAGCCTCAGAAGCAGTGGATTAAATGCCCACAATCAACTTGAGGTACCCTGCATCTGTGGAATATTTAATAGACAACAAATCAACCTAAAATGGATGAGGTGGATTTTGGGAGCAACTGTACACTTGGGGTTTGCTGTCTGCGACTGACTTCTTTCAGAAATTTATGTTTATCTTAGTATAGCTTTTAGCGCTTGTTATCATTGATAGATTTGTTTATTGGTTTGGTTGCTCTCTTCTTTTTTTTATTACTTTAAAATTTTTTTATTTTAATAATTTTTTTATTTTAATTATATTACTTTATTTTATTATATTTTATTTTTTATTATGTTTTTTCTTTCTTTTTTCCTCCCTTTTTTTCTGAGCCATGTGGCTGACACAGTATTGGTGCTCCGGCCTGGTGTCAGGCCTGAGCCTCTGAGGTGGGAGAGCCGAGTTCAGGACATTGGACCACCAGAGACCTCCTAGCCCCATGTAATATCAACTGGCGAGAGGTTTCCCAGAGATCTCCATCTCAATGTTAAGACCAAGGTCCAACCAACAGCCAGGAAGCTCCAGTGCTGGACACCACGTGCCAAACAACTAGCAAGACAGGAACACAAACCCACCCATTAGCAGAGAGGCTGCCTAAAATCATAATAAGTTCACAGACACCCCAAAACACACCACTGGAAGTGGTCCTGCCCACCAGAAAGACAAGATCCAGCCTCATCCACCAGAACACAAGCACCAGTCCCCTCCACCAGGAAGCCTACACAGCCCACTGAACCAACCTTACCCACTGGGGGCAGACACCAAAAACAACAGGAACTACGAACCTGCAGCCTGCGAAAAGGAGACCCCAAACACAGTAAGTTAAGCAAAATGGGAAGACAGAGAAATATGCACCAGATGAAGGAGCAAGGTAAAAACCCACCAGACCAAACAAATGAAGAGGAAATAGGCAGTCTACCTGAAAAAGAATTCAAAGTAATGATAGTAAAGATGATCCAAAATCTTGGAAATAGAATGGAGAAAATACAAGAAACGTTTAACAAATACCTAGATGAACTAAAGAGCAAAGAAAAAATGATGAACAACACAATAAATGAAATTTAAAATTCTCTAGAAGGAATCAGTTGCAGAATAACTGATGAAGAAGAATGGATAGGTGACCTGGAAGATAAAATAGTAAAATAACTACCACAGAGCAGAATAAAGAAAAAAGAATGAAAAGAATTGAGGACAGTTTCAGAGACCTCGGGGACAACATTAAACGCGCCAACATTCGAATTATAGGGGTTCCAGAAGAAGAAGAGAAAAAGAAAGGATCTGAGAAAATATTTGAAAAGATTATAGTTGAAAACTTCCCTAACATGGGACAGGAAATAATCAAGTCCAGGAAGCGCAAAGAGTGCCATACAGATTAAATCAAAGGAGAAACAAACCAAGAAAAATATTAACTCTCAAAAATTAAATACAAAGAAAAGTTATTAAAAGCAGCAAGGGAAAAGCAAGAAATAACATACAAGGAAATCCCCATAAGGTTAACAGCTGATCTTTCAGCAGAAACTCTGCAAGCCAGAAGGGAGTGGCAGGACATATTTAAAACGATAAAAGGGAAAAACATACAACCAAGATTACTCCACCTACCAAGGATCTCATTCAGATTCGACGGAGCAATTAAAACCTTTACAGACAAGGAAAAGTTAAGAGAATTCAGCACCACCAGACCAGCTTTACAACAAATGCTAAAGGAACTTCTCTAGGCAGGAAACACAAGAGAAGGAAAAGACCTACAAAAACAAACCCAAAACAATTAAGAAAATGGTAACAGGAACATACATATTGATAATTACCTTAAATGTAAATGGATTAAATACTCCAACCAAAAGACACAGAATGGCTGAATGGACTTGAAAACAAGAACCATATATATGCTGTCTACAAGAGACCCACTTCAGACCTAGGGACACATACAGACTGAAAGTGAGGCGATGGAAAAAGATAGTCCATGCAAATGGAAATCAAAAGAAAGATGGAGTAGCAATTCTCATATCAGACAAAATAGACTTTAAAATAAAGACTATTACAAGAGACAAAGAAGGACATTACATAATGATCAAGGCATCAATCCAAGAGGAAGAGATAAAAATTCTAAATATTTATGCACCGAACATAGGAGCACCTCAATACATAAGGCAAATGCTAACAGCCATAAAAGGGGAAATCGACAGTAACACAATCATAGTAGGGGACTTTAACACCCACTTTCACCAATGGACAGATCATCCAAAATGTAAATAAATAAGGAAACACAAGCTTTAAATGACACATTAAACAACATGGACTTAATTGATATTTATAGGGCATTCCATCCAAAAACAACAGAATACACTTTCTTCTCAAGTGCTCATGGAACATTCTCTAGGATAGATCATATCTTGGGTCATAAATCAAGCCTTGGTAAATTTCAGAAAATTGAAATCGTATCAAGTATCTTTTCCAACCACAACACTGTGAGACTAGATATCAATTACAGGAAAAAAGTGTAAAAAATACAAACACATGGGGGCCAAACAATATGCTGTTAAATAACCAAGAGATCAATGAAGAAATCAAAAAATACCTAGACACAAATGACAATGAAAACACGATGACCCAAATCCTATGGGATGCAGCAAAAGCAGTACTAAGTGGGAAGTTTATAGCAATACATTTCTACCTCAAGAAACAAGAAACATCTCAAATAAACAACCTAACCTTACACCTAAAGCACTTAGAGAAAGAAGAACAAAAAAAAGCCCAAAGTTAGGAGAAGGAAAGAAATCATAAAGATCAGATCAGACATAAATGAAAAAGAAATGAAGGAAACAATAGCAAAGATCAATAAAACTAAAAGCTGGTTTTTTGAGAAGATAAACAAAATTGATAAACCACTAGCCAGACTCATCAAGAAAAAAAGGAGAAGACCCAACTCAAGAGAATTAGATATTAAAAAGAAGAAGTAACAACTGACACTGCAGAAATACAAAGGATCATGAGAGATTACTACAAGCAACTATGTGCCAATAAAATGGACAACCTGGAAGAAATTTACAATTGCTTAGAAAAGCACAACCTTCCAAGACGGAACCAGGAAGAAATAGAAAATATAAACAGACCAATCACAAGCACTGAAATTGAAAGTGTGATTAAAAATCTTCCAACAAACAAAAGCCCAGGACCAGATGGCTTCACAGGTGAATTCATCAAACATTTAGAGAAGAGCTAACACCTATCCTTCTCAAACTCTTACAAAATATAGCAGAGGGAAGAACACTCCCAAACTCATTCTACAAGGCCACCCACACTGAAACAAAAACCAGACAAAGATGTCACAAAAAAAAGAAAACTACAGGCCAATATCACTGATGAACATAGATGCAAAAATCCTCAACAAAATACTAGCAAACAGAATCCAACAGCACATTAAAAGGATCACACACCATGATCAAGTGGGGTTTACCCCAGAAATGCAAGGATTCTTCCATATATGAAAATCAATCAATGTGATACACCATATTAACAAATTGAAGGAGAAAAACCATATGATCATCTCAATAGATGCAGAGAAAGCTTTCAACAAAATTCAACACCCATTTATGATAAAAACTCTCCAGAAAATAGGCATACAGGGAACTTACCTCAATATAATAAAGGCCATATATGACAAACCCACAGCCAACATCATCCTCAATGGTGAAAAACTGAAACCATTTCCTCTAAAATCAGGAACAAGACAAGGATGCCCACTCTTACTACTATTATTCAAAATAGATTTGGAAGTTTTAGCCACAGCAATCAGAGAAGAAAGAGAAATAAAAGGAATCCAAATCAGAAAAGAAGAAGTAAAGCTGTCACTGTTTGCAGATGACATGATACTATACACAGAGAATCCTAATGATGCTACCAGAAAACTACTAGAGCTAATCAATGAATTTGGTAAAGTAGCAGGATACAAAATTAATGCACAGAAATCTCTTGCATTCCTATACACTAGTGAAGAAAAATCTGAAAGAGAAGTTAAGGAAACACTCCCATTTACCATTGCAACAAAAAGACTAAAATACCTAGGAGTAAACCACCTAGGAGACAAAAGATCTGTATGCAGAAAACTATAAGACACTGATGAAAGAAATTAACGATGATACAAACAGATGGAGAGATATACCATTTTCTTGGATTGGAAGAATCAACACTGTGAAAGTGACTATACTACGCAAAGCAATCTACAGATTCAATGCAATCCCTATCAAAGTACCAATGGCACTTTTCACAGAACTAGAACAAAAAATTTTCACAATTAGTAAGGAAACACAAAAGACCCCCAATAGCCAAAGCAATCTTGAGAAAGAAAAACAGAGCCCGGAGGAATCAGGCTCCCTGACTCCAGACTATACTACAAAGCTACAGTAAACAAGATAGTGTGGTACTGGCACAAAAACACAAATATAGATCAATGGAACAGGATAGAAAGCCCAGAGATAAACCCACACACATATGGTCACCTTATCTTTGATAAAGGAAGGAAGAATATACAATGGAGAAAAGATAGCCTCTTCAATAAGTGGTGCTGGGAAAACTGGACAGCTACGTGTAAAAGAATGAAATTAGAACGCTCCCTAACACCATACACAAAAATAAACTCAGAATGGATTAAAGACCTAAATGTAAGGCCAGACACTATAAAACTCTTAGAGGAAAACATAGGCAGAACACTCTATGACATAAATCACAGCAAGATCCTTTTTGACCCAGCTCTTACAGAAATGGAAATAAGAACAAAAATAAACAAATGGGACCTAATGAAACTTCAAAGCTTTTGCACAGCAAAGGAAACCATAAACAAGACGAAAAGACAACCCTCAGAATGGGAGAAAATATTTGCAAATGAAGCAACTGACAAAGGATTAATCTCCAAAATATACAAGCAGCTCATGTAGCTCAATATCAGAAAAACAAACAACCCAATCCAAAAATGGGCAGAGGACCTACATAGACATTTCTCCAAAGAAGATATACAGATTGCCAACAAACACATGAAAGGATGCTCAACATCACTAATCATTAGAGAAAAGCAAATCAAAACCACAATGATGTATCACCTCACAATGCTCAGAATGGCCATCATCAAAAAATCTACAAACAATAAATGCTGGAGAGGGTGTGGAGAAAAGGGAACACTCTTGCACTGGTGGTGGGAATGTAAACTGATACAGCCACTATGGAGAACAGTATGGAGGTGCCTTAAAAAACTAAAAGTAGAACTACCATATGACCCAGCAATCCTACTACTGGGCATATACTCTGAGGAAACCATAATTCAAGAAGAGTCATGTACCACAATGTTCATTGCAGCACTATTTACAATAGCCAGGACTTGGAAGCAACCTAAGTGTCCATCGACAGATGAATGGATAAAGAAGATGTGGCACATATATACAATGCAATATTACTGAGCCATAAAAAGAAATGAAGTTGAGTTATTTGTAGTGAGGTGGATGGACTTAGAGTCTGTCATACAGAGTGAAGTAAGTCAGAAAGAGAAAAACAAATACCATATGCTAACACATATATCTGGAATCTAAAAAAGGAAAAAAAATGGTTCTGATGAATTTAGGGGCAGGACAGAAATAAAGACACAGACGTAGAGAATGGACTTGAGGACACAGGGAGGGAGAAGGGTAAGCCTGGATGAAGTGAGAGAGTGGCATGGACATATATACACTACCAAATGTAAAATAGCTAGCTAGTGCAAAGCAGCTGCATCGCATGAGGCGATCAGGTCTGTGCTTTGTGACCACCTAAAGGGGTTGGATAGGGAGGGGGGGAGGGAGACGCAAGATGGAGGGGATATGGGTATATATGCATACATATAGCTGATTTACTTTGTTATACAGCAGAAACTAACACACCACTGTAAAGCAATTATACTCCAATAAAGATGTTAAAAAACAAAGTTAAATTAAAAAAATATAATTGATGAAATTACATATAAAATCGGGGTTATGTTAAGAAAAAGAAAGGAACAAAAGGCTGACTTAGTTCAGCGTGCTCCCTGGAATTGTGAACTTTTTACATTATTTTCTCTGGCTTGCTCAGCTGTAAATATTTAACTCTGGTGTTAAAAAATGAACAAACATTAAGTCAGAGAAGCTACTAATGGGAAGTGAGGAAAAACTCAAGTGATAGATAAAATAAACAATGGCTACAAGCGAACCGTGATGAGAGCGGGGCATGATCAAGCGGACACAGCCCAGAAGTACCGGGAAGGGAAGGGACGTTCTTTCCAGTCAGTATTAAATTCGGTCAACTCTGTTTAGTCTCCATATTTAATTGACTCTTCTTATCTAAAGGGTTGTTCATACGGCATCCGTAAAGTGTAGGAGAAAGAATTTGTGTTTAGAGACTGACTCAGTCAATAACTGTCACCCAAGAGATAACAAACATTGGCCAGGATGTGAAGAAAGGGGAATCCCTTGTGCACTGTTGGTGGGAATATGAATTGGTACAGCCACTATGGAAAACAGTTCGGAGGTTCCTCAAAAAATTAAGAAATGGAACTACTGTAGGATGTAGGAATCCCATATCTCAGTGTATATCTGAAGGAAATGAAATAACTATCTTGAAGAGATATCTGCACCCTCACATTCATTGCAGCATTATTTATAACAGCCAAGACATGAAAACAACCTAAGTGTCCACTGATGGATGAATACAGAAAATGTGATATATATGATATGTGATATATATGTGAACAATGTAATATTATCCAGCCATTAAAAAAAGAAGGGAATCCTGACACTTTTCAACAGCATGGATGGACCTTGAAGACATTATGGTAAGTGAAATAAGTCAGTCAGAAAAAGACAAATACTATATAATTTCACTTATAAGTAGAATATTAAAAATACCAAACTGATGGAAACAGAGAGTAGACTGGTGATTACCAGGGGCAGTAGGATTGGGGAAAAGTGTAAAAATGTCCAGTTATAATATGAATAAGTTCTGGGGACCTAATGTACAGCACAGTGATTATAGTTAATAATACCATATTGTAGACATGAAAGCTGATAAGAAAATGGATCTTAAAAGTTCTTAGCACACACAGAAAAATGTTAACTATGTGAGGTGATAGATGTGTTAACTAGCCTTATTGTAGTAATCATCTTGCAATAAATAATCATGTACACTGTAAAAGTTATGAAAAAGAATGTATATATATGTATAACTGAATCACTTGGCTGTACAGTAGAAATTAATACAACATTATAAATCAACTATACTTCAATAAAATAATTAAAAAAAAATAACTGTCACCTAGATGAAGGCATAAAACTCACCTCAATTTCTGACCACCAGGACCTCCATGACAAGGTGCCCACCTGCCTTGCACACCTTCATTCTGGTCAGTGTCTGATTCATACTTTATGTCCCAGAAACACCAAACTGCCTATAACCCCCCGCCCACCCATCATAGTGCTCGGTGGTTGCCTTCCTCCTATTCCTACTCTTCCTTTATTCTGCGTCAGAGGTCCTTCTGCATCAGGGAACCCAGCTCATCTGTGCCCTCATCACAACCTGCCTGGGCTTCCTTATCATTGTACTTGGTTTGCTCCTTTCACAAACATTTAGCAAGTGCCTATTCTGTGGCTGGCTCCGTTCTAGCCTATGGGTATTCAGCATAAGAATTCAATATCTTTGGGTCTTTGCACATTATTATGCCTTCAGCTCCTTGAAGATAAGAAAGCTGGATTATGTATCTTTGTATTTTTCTCTATATAATAAGAACTCAATACTGTTCCCTGAATGGAGAAGCAGATTATTAATGAATGAAGAGCTATGCATAGAAGTGTTAGTTTGATCACGTAGGTAAGTACCTGGGAGGCTGAAAGTCAAAATCTGTCCTGGAGCTTGAGCTTGATAAAAAGAGATTCTTCTTGAATCTCAGACAAGATATTTATCACTGGATAGAACAGAAGAAACTTGTTAAAAACGCTGTTTCACATATAATAAAACAATTCCATTTAGATATAGAGGACAGAATAAAATGAAGCTCCAGTGCAAGTCTCCAAATTGTATAATAGTACTTAGTCTTGCCTGAGAGTGAATATTTAGAGAGGCAAATCTCCTATTGAGATTGCTGCTTGAATATCTGAATAATGGCCCTGTGTATTTTTTTGACCACGGTGATTTTTCAAAAATATTACTTCTTATTTATTTTCCCTTTGTTTCGTTTTATGACTAGTATTGCCACAGCATTGTTTTTTTTCATCATTTTTTTATTGAGGTAACATTGCTTTATAACATTTTATAAGTTGCTTGTGTACAACATTATAATTTGACTTCTATATACACTGTAGAGTCCTCACCACCAAATTTTAGTTTCCATCTGTCACAAAACAGTTGACCCCTTTACCCATTTTGCCCTCTCCCTACCCCCCTTCTTTTGTAGTAACCACTAATCTGTTCTTCATTTCTGTGTTTGTTTTTGTTTTAGTATTCCACAAAGGAGTGAAATCATATGGTATTTGTCTTTCTTTGTCTGACTTATTTCACCTAGCATAAGTGAAATCATTGTTCCTGAAGATCCATCCATGTTGTCACAAATGGCAAGATTTCATCTTTTTTTTTTAATGGCTGAGTAGTATTCCATTGGATGGATGGATGGATGGATAGATAGATAGATAGCACATCTTCTTTATCCATTCATCCGCTGATGGGCAATTAGGTTGTTTCCATATCTTGGCTATTGTAAATAATGCTGTGATGAACACAGGTGTATATATCTTTTCAAATTAGTCTTTTCATATTCTTTGGATAAATACCCAGAAGGGGAATGGCTGGATTAATGACCGTGCAGTAATGACCGTGGTGACTTTCATATAGAAAAACATGGCATCCTCCACAAGAGTACCTTAACCTATATTGTGCCTTTCTAAGAAGCTCAAAATCCATACAGTTATCAATTTATCATTAATTAAGGCTCCCACACCCACTCTAAGAAAGTTGATTATAGTGAAAAGCCATCATATACATGTTTAAGAGAGACAGAGAAAAAATATGGGAGAGATGGGCATTGTTGCCTCAGCTCCACGTACAGAATCATGTACCAGATTGAAGGAAATAATCTCCATATCCATTTTATCTCAGTTATGTACATTCTTTATGACTAGAAGCATGCAAGTGCATGATTTGATCTATTTGGGGATTAGTTCATTAATGCCAGGGCTAATACACTTAATTCTGTTCTAGTTTGATAATGATGAGAGGTTCATAAAAACAATGAAAAGCAACAACCAGGTACTGAATTCTTCCAAGGCACACTGATGAACACCGTACAGAGAATTGTATAACCAGTCACATCTAGGTTACTGAGACAGACTGTCATCTGATAAGGAGAGAGAACTGATAAATCAGACTATATAACATTTCATGTATGCTTCTCAGACTGGAGATTTTAAGTTTTGCATAATAGTTTTAAATTTGAGTTTTGAATATTTAATATGAAAAGTCATTTGGGTAATAGGGCCACTGGTAGTGCCTTCATCAAAGTAATATGCTCCCTCTCCCCCTCTAGCTAGGAAAGGGATTGATTTCCTTATCCTGGAACTTTGGAGAACAAATTCAGAGTGGATAGAGGGAGTCAACCTATGGTCTGATCTGTCAAACCAATCCCAGTCATCAATTTAGCCAAAATTTTGCACTGTTCTGAAAGAAGGTATTGTACTCTAAAAAAATTCTATGCATATACTTATAATGAGCAAAATCAGAAATAAAATTTACCGATCTCCCTAACATGATAAGAAGCTTTCCATGCTTTAGTTTAATTTGGTTTTGAATGTGAACAGCTAAAATATAAACACTGTGGCTGAAAAAAAAAAAATGATATTCCATAAGGAAGCCATGAATCCCCAACTCTATGCTGTAATTGTTTTGCCAGGAACATAAGAATTTGTGAATATCATGGATCACTTAACAGCAGCTGGAATCAAGTGTCAGTGGTCCCTCAAATGGCAAAGCATCCTTCAGCCATGATGTTCTTTGTTAATATGAGTGGATTCTAGATTCAGGCTCCCACTTAACTCTTGCTAACTCTGTGATAGAGGGCAGGTACTTAGCCTCTCAAACGCTGTTTCTTGTTTTGTAAAATGATAACAATAGTATATTATACCTGTTACAAAAATTAACTGAGATAATCTATATAAAGTTCTCATCAGAGAACCTAACATATAGCAAGCATCCTCAAAATATTAGTAAATGTTTTATGTTACTGCTAATGGACGCTGAATTTTTTTTTTAAAAAACCCTCTCTTCACTAATAAATCAGAATCTTTTTAAACAAGAAATAAAAATATAATTGTAGTTAAAAAAATTAAATTTCAACAAGTTAAAAAACAAAACTGGGCTCTCAAAATTATCCCTCGTCAAGTCAGATGTTTAAAGGAAAAATAAACACTGAATCAAACAGCAAGCAGGAATTTCTATACATCTTTCAATCACATTTTTACTTCAATAGAAAAATGCATCCTGATCAGTCTTTGAGAGGTCAGTTTTTGGTGTCATGGAGAAAATATCTGAGGGGAATCAGGAAAACTGGACTGTAGTCATCATGCTATGTCTATTCCCATCAGACAGGCCACTTCTGCTACTCCTTCACGTGTGTACAAAGGGCGGCTTGTAATGATCATAACGGTCCAACTTGGCTGTAAAACCTTTAATTGATGATTCTAGAAGCTTCTGATACCTTCCTACCCAGAGTCACTGCAACATAATTTGTGATTGCAATATTTCTGAGTAAACATTCAAATGGAGTAAACATTCAAATGGTCTAACAAAGGTGACCTCAGAGCTGCAGCGAGCCAAGTGGCATGCAGAGTTTTCAGGTCAAGAAACCAGAAAAAGAAATTCTGGAGTAGGCCATGCAAACTGGGGTTCTCATCACAACACCTTTGAGCATTTTTGAGTGAAAAAAGACAGCTGGCGGAGATTATGGAAGATGCATTTCAAACTAGCTACAGCATCAAAAAGCTTCATCTTGATCTTAGGTGGGTGGCAGAGCCCATTAACCTTAGGACATTCTAATAAAACTTGCACAACTGAATTCTAAACATCAAACAAGAAGAGTCCTTTAAATCCCTTATATCTTCTATTATTTTAACATGATTACTAAAACACTATCTGTCCATATTCTGTTGGACGATCTTTCTATTCCTTTTCCTCCCACTCTCCCTCCTTGCCATCTTTGCCTGTGAAGGCCTATCTCCTCTGACTCTGCCCCCAATGGAAATAAAGAACATAGCTTTCCTGAAGAGTTCCTTGCATAACCACCCAAATTCATTTTTAAATCAGGGTTTAGCAAATAAATCAACTAACATTCATTAATTTATAGCCTTTCATTCTTTCTATTATTCATTCATTCATTCATTCAGGATTTACTTAAAACCTACTGTGTCCATGGTCATATGACGGGTGCTAGGGAAGATGAATACAACTCCATTAACAAGTTCACAAGCCAGAATAGGAGATAGAAATGCACAGGATTAATTACAAGATAGCCTGATTGGTGCTACAATAAATATGCATAGAAGGTGGGTATGTGATGGAGGCAATAATCCGCTCTGCAGAGGGCTGAAGAAGACAGTGAAGAGGTCACAGACTCTACGACTCTTGAAAGTCTGGAGCATCTTTAAGAATAATCTGAATTATTGCTCTCTTTGAAAACAGTGGAGCTGACTTAGATGTGTCCAGCATTACATTTTACCTAGAACTGCGATCTATGTTTAATATGCACAGCACGTAGAGAAATGAGACTTACCAGGCCTGAGCATGCAGAGAGGAGATACTCTTCATCTATAACCTCCTATTATAGAAAATGAGGTTACATGTACTCAGGTAACTACTCTGTAAAGATAATGATATTATATTCACTATTACCTAAACGTAGGCTGAATATTAAAGGGAAGAAAACCATAAAAAGTTTTTACTAACCTAGACACCTGCATGGTATATTTTTCCCATTTCTCTAATACCTTCTACACTCTACTCTATGAGGCAATATAATTGAAATAACAAGTAGGTTTACTGTAACAGAAATGTTTGCTTCAAACTCACAGTAGGCAAAGACCAAATTCTAGTCATATAAAGAGTTGGTGTAGCTTATAAAAATAAATTACATATTTTGAGGATGAAAGACTAAATGCCCTCTTGTCTCTAATTTTAAAAGAAGATGCTAAGTTCTACACTTAGTGAAATAAACGCATGAAATTCTTTTCCTGAATTGTACAATTTTTTCTGAAAGGTATTATAATACCAAAAGTATTAGACATGTTTGGAAATAATAAAATGTATGTGTAACAGACTGCATATGTATAAAGTAAAAAAAATATTAAAAGGAAATAATTATGTTGGCTGTCAGAACCAAAAGGTGGAAGTCAAAGCTGTGAATTAAAATGTTATGAGAACTTCTGTCCTAAAGAGGAGACATTCTAAAAGAATTGCTATAAAGATATATTGCTTTGGTTGTATTACAGGCATGGCATGCCTGTGTTTGTGATGATGGGTTAATTTTTCCATTTCTATGCTCTTAATAAAACGAACCTAGGATATTAGACAGCAGAATAGTTCCCCTGTCCTCATTGCCACTCAACACCTATTCACAACAAAACAGAAAAGAGGTTACATTTTTACTTTTTATTGGAAACTTTATGTGGTGGATCCTTTCAACAGTATTTTTGATAACATTTTTAACAACTGAAAATAATAAATGGATTCACTAATAAATGTTTATGACTATCTGAAAGAATTTTGAAAATCTAGAAAATAACATAGTGAAATAACGAATTTTGTGTATATGGTCACTGAATGAAAATTAAATCTCATAGTCCAACCATAAACATATGGAGTATGGCTAGTCTAAGTGGTTTCTATTTTCACAAAGCAGCGATTTACAATATTGATATTATAATGCAGCTGCCTTGATCAAACATCATTGATACTTCCCTAATGTCTTCAGAATCAAGTTCAAATTCCTTAGATCATTATTAAGACTATTCACATGTTAGGTCTAATCTATTGAAATCTACAGTCCTAGCTTTCCATCCCACCACCTCTCTCTTGAACCCCTTTATCCCAGTCCCTGAAAACACCGTGTGTTTCAGTAACCTCAGCCTGGTATAGCCTTGATCTCCTTCAATCCTACCACTGAAATTTTTCATCCTCATTTTAACAATGTGTACTGTTGTATCCCCAAGTCTGACTTCCATTAAGTAAATTTGCAATATGCCTGCGTACCCTGACAGGCTGTATATTCCCTAGAGACCGAAGTTATTCACCTCTTTATCATCCAATTGACAAGTACTGTGCTTTACACCTAGTAGGTGCTTAACAAAATGGGCTTAAATAAATTCAGTGAGAATTCATTACCTAACTAACCTTGCTAATCTAGCCAGACTCATGTTCAGCTACTTACTTTGCTATCATTTGGCCAGTCAGCTTCTCAGAATACTCTCATGATCGCAAAGGCCAGGCAGAAAAAACGTATTCAGAATGATTTATTCCTAGAGATGATTCTGAAATATGATTTATATCATTAAGATATAAATATATATCTTAATGATATAAATATTTATATTTATATATAAATATGATTTATATCATTTATATCATTATATCATTTATATCATTTTGAACAACTGATAAAATCCTTAAGTAGTTTCTCATCATTAAAACTGATTTTTTTTCTACTAGTGTTAACTCCTTTATGTAATATAGGCAAAGCAGAAAAAAGGCAAGTAATCTCATGATAAGTAGTTGAACTGTAAGAAGATTGTGGGTAGGAGTTAGCTTCTCTAAGTAGCAAGCACTGTTTAAATATTGTTCATCAAGCTATGTAAAAACAGACGTTAAGATAAAGGTTTCCACTTATTTTCTAGAAACTCTTAAAGCAATCTTCAAAAGGCAAGCCCACAAATGATATAACCAGTAGTGAAAACGGAAATGAAAATATAATATTACAAATCAATATCTAATTTTTACATAGACATAGGGGATAAAGAATGAGTAGATTTTATTGAATGTTTTCAATGATAAGAAATATATATATCTGGTAGGCAAATGTCCAAAAAGAAAAGGTCAGACTTTAGTAACACAAAGATTGTCTTAATGAGTCCCATTTTTCCCAGAAAAGCACTGTATACTGGTCTATCCATAACATGTTTGGGGACAGGAATACACGTTCTCAGCAATCACCGAGCACAACCATCCTGTAAGAAACGGATGTACTGATGCAAGCTCTTGGCATTGAATAACAAACAAATGTATTCTTGTAAAACTTATGCTTCTCTGGAACTTATCAGTGTAGTTTTCTGTGGGAGGGTGGGGTTGGTAAAGGGAAAAGGGTGATAGAAAACTTTATATTGTAAAGAGACTGTCATTCTAAGGCATAGTCACCTACCCCGGTTTCACATGTAATCTTCAAAGCACACAAAGTCTCTTAAGTCAGAGTCTTGTCCATTCCTACCAGCACCCCTCCCCCATGCCCACAGCTTGGGATCCCATCACTTTAACACAGTGTTGCCATGACAGCAAGGTAACTGGCTTCCTTGCTTAGAGCCTTTCTTGCTCCAATTGCACCTGCACAATGCTGCTAGAATAATCTTTCTAAATTCCTTTTCATTGTGTCTTTCCTCTGCTTAGGAGTCTCTGGTGGGTCTTTTTCACTGATCAGACTAAATGTACGCTTCTCAGGCTGGATATCAGAATCCTCCATTAATCTTTCCCTTCTCCTCCATAAGACCCATTCTTCCTTCCTGTCTTTAAAACCAAGCTGAATTCATGTCTTTACTGTGTTCTTCCTGCTCAAATGTCCACCCCTTCCTGTTTGAAATCCAGATCATTTCATGCAGCAAAGAACCACATCATCTCCCCAGTTAGCCGTCCTGGAGTTATTTCATCCCTTCCTGTTCCTTCTTCCCCAAAGAAATGTTTATTTCCAATGCCCGTAACTTGTCTCTACTGGTTTCCTCAAAATGTCTCATTGCTCCCTATCTAGTCCTTCAGCCAAACTGAAAGCCCCCCAGGCCAGGTGAATGATCTTTTTTGATATCTTACCTGATATCTAGCAGATGCCTGGGTGCTTAGCAAGGACCTATCAAGGAGTAAACAGCTTCTGCTTTGCTATTCCTTCCCTACTTGGTTCCACTTCTCTTACAAGAAAAATGTGAACTTTGACTAGCCGTAACTGTAAAGAAAAAATTTTCTACAACCAAAACAATAAAACTCAGATGAAAATCATCACTTCCGTGTACTTCTCCACTAACGCCTCTCTGCACAAGTGACCAAGTAGCAGAAACTCAGGAGGTAACAAAACTCGGCTCTGTACTTTCCCAGCTTGTGACAGGGAGTTCTAAGAAGCATGAAAATATTCAAGTGGCTGAAGAAACGTTTGTTAAGAAGACCCTGATCATCAGAAGCTGATTATGAGAAAGCTGTTTATATGAAACTCCTTGGCTTTGACTGTTAGGTTCCCAGAGATCATCTGGCCATAAAAGCAGTGCCTGGATTATTTGTTGATTAACTCACTCATCAAGTCAGCCAACGTTTGTTATACTACACTGCAATATACATAAAATACCGTGTGGCTGTTCTCAGTTGCCTGCACCAAACTCTGTACGAAGTGCTTCAGAAGCATTCGTTCATGGAAGCTTTACAGTAAATCTATGAATTACAGCGTCATTATCACCGATGCCACAGATGATGAAACTGAGGCTTTCAGAGGTTAAATAACTCTCCCAAGGACCCCAGCTAGGAAACGGTGGAGAGAAGGTACAAACCAGAAGCATATAATGAGAAGGTACCTAATTTCTACAAAAGCTTTATGTTAAATATATTTCAGGTCTGAACCCTGAACTGCTAGGTTCCCTTCTCCAGACTTCTTGAACACAATGTGTGCAGTTCTGTTCTGGAACATAAACCTTTGCAGTACAGAGTTACACTAATCTGTAAATCTGTAAATGTGTCCATTATCCCTAATAGGTAGACAGCAAGCTTTTGGAGGGCAGAGGACATTTTTTCATGGTTGTGATCTGCTCAGAATGCAGTACACAGAGAAAGCCCATCCTAAATGTATATAGAATAAAAAGACATGTTTTTGTGTTTACACTGGCACACAGAAGTGTGGCATTCAGATATTCTGAACCTCTATTTACAGGTTGAACCTTCAAACACTACACTTAGCAATACTGTTCCCTTCCCATTGCTACTAGCATTCTAAACGCCCAGTATTGGCTGCCAGATAGAACATTTAAACATTTTAAAAAGTTTAAATACCTATCAATTTGGATTGCAGTCTTACTATCCCATGGTGCTGGGATGGTACACAATGTATTCAGTGTGGTCTGGAAAGAGCATTGCACAGCACAAGAAAATGCCTGACTGATTATCCACACAACTATAAATACATTCCAAAGCCTTGTTTTTCACTTTTACCACTGACAATTGACGTGCACATGGTTTCAATGTCTTGTTTACAGTGACATTTTTCCTCCGTATGTATTCCAGAGCATTCTGCCTTTCAAGTTAGTTTCCATGATTGTTCAGGGTTAGGGCTTCCATTCTATTTTTGATATGAAATTGACCTAGTCAGCTGCTGGCTTCTATGTTATATTCATGCAAATCCCTTCAGTTGGTCTTGATCATGGGGATTTACTTAAGCAATACAATGTACATTATGGCAGATGTGTAGTTAAGGGTCCTCTGGAAGTGTGATCAGCCTATAAGGTGGATTTCTGGGAACACCAAGGGCAGATGTTATTAGTGAGGCAACAAATCTAGATCCTGCAGGTATCATTCTGTGTCCATCTTTCTCCAAACAAAGCCTGCTGGTGTCTGCGATCCGAAAAGGAAATCTGCATGTCTGAGAACACGTTAGCTGACAATTGCCCCATGTACCTTGATCTTCGCATGTACCTTGCCTCTACAGTTTTACTTCATTGTAACTGTCCCAAATCCTACCTCTATTCACCACTGGGCTTTCGACGTAAAGGAATTAAGAAGGCTGCCATGGACCGGGAAGTTTTCTGATTTTATCCGCTACCTTGTGTCATCAAGGATCTTTTAAATCCTTGCTTCAGATGCCTCAAGGGGGAAGTTTCTTTTCTCTTCTCTTGTCGATGGGATCACGGTAAACTAAAATGAAATTTCTCTGCTATTTGGGGAAGAGTAAGACTTACCCTTCTGGTATCCGATTTACCAAGGCTGCTAGAAGTATTAAGCGAAGCAAAGCAGCCAAACTAAACAAACTAATAAACTAACCAAAAAAATTTGGTGAAAATTACTTTAGTGACATATGAAACACAATGTCTAAGACAAAAACCAATATTTTATTCAAATCTTACCTTGCATGTGTCACTGGTTTATAAACAACCCTTTAGTTTCAACAACTCCCCATGGGAGAAACTGATTTTAGTCATTAAACCTATCAGTGAAATCAGACTTGAGGATAAACTATGTTATCTACAGCCTCAAACTACATAAACTCAGACCACAGGAAGATTATGTGCCAGTGACTTTCACTCCCAGAACAGAATATGTATTATTAGGATCAAACTAACTAAAGAATCCTATGCAGATTTTCTCTCCCCAGCTGCTCAGGACACGCGATCCATTCTTACTAATGTGTTTACCTTTAACTTTAAAGGATGATCTTATCTGTCTGGACTCACAGCCTTTTCCTCATAAAAGGGTCATGTCCTATCCCCTCCCCCACCCCCAATTACCCATTACCTTTCTGTCTCCATCAAAAATCTGCCAGGCTCCTTTACATGCACTGTCATCTGGGTCTCCCAAGCTAAGGTTCTTCTGGAAAGATTGGGAGGCTTCAGGCACAGTATCAGACTCTAGACTGTGCTATACTGAATTGGGTGGAAACAATATTAGACCACTTGTCATTTCTACAGATCTGCCCTGTGGCCTTATGTTCGTGGGTTGTGGCTCAATGAGAACAAACACACGGGCAGAGGCAAAGCCAATAGCGATATTACACCTCAATGCCACTTTGAGAGCCAGGGCCGTTCCTCCATGCCATACAATATCAAGTGGAGTAAAAGTCGATCGCGTTTTGGACCTCTTTGGTTTAACCCATAGCTTCCTATAATACATATTACTCCATTTAATACATGGGGAAACTGACACATAATAAGCAGCCCAAGATCACACTGCTGGGAATCCATCTCAACTTCTATCATCTTTTTTTTAACTTTTAATTTTATATTGGAGTACAGACAATTCACAATGTTGTGATGGTTCAGGTGCACAGCAAAGGGAATCAGCCATATATATACACGTATCCATTCTCCCCCAAACTCCCCTCCCATCCAGGCTGCCACATAACATTGAGCAGAGTTCCCTGTGCTATACAGTAGGTCCTTGTTGGTTATCCATCTCAAATACAGCAGTGCATACATGTCGATCCCAAACTCCCTAACTATCCCTTCCCCCCATCCTTCCCCCTGATAACCATAAGTTCTTTCTCTAAGTCTGTGAGTCTGTTTCTGTTTTGTAAATAAGTTCATTTGTGTCATTTCTTTTTAGATTCTGCATATAAGGGATATCATACGATATTTCTCTTTCTCTGTCTGACTCACTTCACTCAGTATGACAATCTCTAAGTCCATCCATGCTGCTGCCAATGGCATTATTTCATTCTTTTTAATGGCTGAGTAATATTCCATTGTATATATGTACCACATCTGCTTTATCCATTCCTCTGTCGATGGACATTTAGGTTGCTTCCATGTCTTGGCTATTGTAAACAGTGCTGCAATGAACATTGGGGTGCCTGTATCCTTTCGGACCATGTTTTCCTCGGGATATATGCCCAGCAGTGGGATTGCAGGGTCATATGGTAGCTCTATTTTTAGTTTTTTAAGGAATCTCCATACTGTTCTCCATAGTGGCTGTACCAACTTATGTTCCCACCAAGAGTGTAGGAGGGTTCCCTTCTCTCAACTCCTATCATCTTTATAAGGTATTAACTCATTATATCACTTTGAATCCACCTCTCGGTTTGGGTGGCACTTTTCTTGGTATTCTTGCCTGCAGTTCAACATTAAATCACGTATTCTTTCATACAGTTTCACATCTCCTATCTGCCATGTATCAGTAGGATATAGGCAAAGACTCTACTATGATTATGTCCACACCCTTTGCCCCGTAAAAACCCACCATCGCCCAGCAGCCCCTGGAAAATCTCTCTGCCTCTCTCCTTTATTCAGTACTATTATTTTGATAGTGTTTTCATTTCTATAATTTACTTACAGTTAAATAAAATTTGCTCTAAACTTATAGTTCCACATGTCTTTGTCATCAGCACAGTACGTGGCATATTTATTTAATTTAAGATTCTATAACAACTCTGAGAGGCTCAGATTAGTCAGGTAAATGACTCTAGAAGTCAGATCAATTGGCTAATTTTCAAAACCAAGTTTGTCTCATTCCAAAGGCTGTGATCTTTCCCACTGCCTCCTTTCACACCTATTTACATAGAACTTCAGCTGTTTTACTGGGGATCCCAGAACATATTGCATCTCAGGAAATACCTTTTGAGGTCCTGGGGCAGCAAAGATAGACTGGCCAGGAATCTCCCTATGACCTGCTTCATAGGACCACCAGTAGTGTAATTTGTACCAACATCCCTCCACATCTCATCGAACCGGATTTCACAGACTGAGAGATTCCAGCGCCAAAATATTTTTCATAACACATCACGATTTCAACTATATCATCTATTCACTGTTCAAAAAATCCCCGAATTTTTATGCCACGCTGTTAGCTAGCATCGATTGACTTAAATACAGAAACTCTTCTCTAGCTCTCAGTAGAGCGGTTTTTGTGAAAAGAAACATAGTCACACTTTAAGTGAGAAAAGAACAATTTCCAAATACAAACTCTGAGAGTTTTTTTTCCTACCAAAATCTTCACCAAAGCTCCGTTTGGCTTTGCCCTTCTTACCCTCAGAATCTCAGCAATGCTTTATCCCTCTCTTTGGGTTGCAGATGAGTTAACAAAAAATTTTAAAGGAGAATAATGGAGATAAATATCTTTAATTTTCTACCTCATTTCGCCTTTACAAAACATGCGCAAGCTGCGCTTCGCTTTTATTTACTGCTTGCTCCCGCTAGGTAGTAAATTAATACATCTTTTAGCAAGGGAGCTTATTGGGGCATTAGTACTGCCATCCCACTTTAAACTACATGTTCTTAGCGCTTCATTCCCTAGGAGCACACATTAAAATGCTTGGGCAAGACTGAACTTTTGAAGATATTTTGGCAACACCACCAAACTTCAACTCATTTATCCGTGGGCCTGGGGTTCTTGCTTACCCTTTGTTCACTGTCTTCAGGCCTTCATGGCCTGGCCCCGCTCAAAAATCATTTCCCTTCAAGAGCCTGACGCCCTATTTGCTGTTGTACCAATGCATTGAACTTATACCTTTATTACGGCTCCCAGCAAAGATTTGGCTGGAGATATAGTCATGCATGGGTCTGTCAATAATTCTCACCTACTGCCACCACCCTCCACCCCCTTTCCATGTTCACACAGTAGCATCTGGACGTTCTGAGAGCAGTACTTATACATAATTCACTGTGTGTAATCTGTCTTTATTAAAGGTTGGCAGGGTATTCTCAATAATTATTAGATGAATTAAATTTGGAAAAACATCTTGTGTCCCATTCTGAGTCAGTCTGATTACATATTCCATCTAAGGATTCTGTATTTGACAGCGGTGTTCAGTGATATATGTATATAGGAGAATAGTTTTGTTTGTTTGTTTGCTTGTTTTTTGTAAACTTCTAAGGGCACGTTTTGGGTGAAAGAACACTGAACTTCACTGGACTCTCATGGTTCATTAAACAGACTTTAAAAAAATAATATCTGACTTTCTGATCTCTAGCCATTTTTATCATCACAATACCATTCCAGAAGAGCAACTTAAATATATCTTAATTCCAGGAAGAAAAGCAACACTTTATGTTCCAATCACCTACTATTTGCCAGGTACTCAGATAAATATTTCAATAAACTTTGCCTAGAATTACTTTCAAAGCCAACATTGACCATCTTTTTTCTTCAATCTAAATTTTTTTTCTTCATTCAAAATCCTTAATATCCAGATTCATAGCATATACTTATCATTTCAGATAATTCCATAAAGATGGCTTTCATATGTATTTGTAAGATTTTAAGACTTGAAGAATGTGTGTTGTGTATATAATAGCAAATTACAAGTGACTTTTTGAATTAAGCTGGATTTTATTCTCCTGACTGGTAAGACTTGAGTTAATTTTCACTTATCTTTCACTTATCATGCTATCTGGAATATTGCATAAAACTGTATGTCTTCCATCTTAATTTGTTTTTATCTGTGATGTAGAGACATAATGTTTAAATATTTATCATTTTAGTTACTCAAGTTTAAAAATGAATAAGGACTTTATGGAGACTTTATATGGACAAACCTTGTTTCCCTGTCACTTTATAGGTAAATGTGCCCTTTCTGATAACGGATCTCTCTTTCCAACCTGGTTTAAAATAGACATGAATTCCTTAAGGGTATAAATCATGCATTGCATAGAACTTGATTCCATGGTCAATACAAGTGCTTCAGAGGAAATGTTAGGTTAGCGTAATAATCACAAATGTGTTTAGTCTAGCATTAAAAATATTAATATCTCAAGATAATGATAGTCAAAATACTGCTTGCTATGGCAAAGATCAACAAAATTTCCTGGATTCAAAATATTATGAGAGCAAAGATAGTTCTTTCTTCCTAGAAAGAAAAAATAAAATTAAAAAAAAAATTACGTCGTTCCCAAAACACTTAATGGTAGAAGTTTTGAACACAAAAGTCTAGTGGTACATCTAGGCTTAATTTTCTCACTACTAGCCTTCTAATATCTGCATCCATTATTACCAGTCTAAGTGTTATCAGCAGAATTTTTTAAATTTGTGGAACAGTGAGAAACTGTTGCCTGTCAATACCATTTCATGAAGGAATAAACTATTTCCCTCAGTTTCAAATGCAGAATAGCTTGGTAATTATATAGGTTTCATATAAACGTAAAATTGTATAAATACCTAAACTCCTTAAAAGAAGCACTTTGCAGGGTTTTTTGGAGATGTAAAGAGCAAACAAGTAGGACTTTATGGTGTCAAAGTCATGCGTGGTGTTATTATCATTACATTCTACCAAGCGAATTCTGAGCTCAGTAAGGCTGCTGGTCCTTGTTCCTATTTACACCCCCATCCTCCTCTGCAGGGTCTACTCTACAAGTTGTTCAGTCTGTCTTTTCTCTCTGCATCTTGCCATCTGCTAAGCCATTTCTCTCCGCCTACTGCTTTCTACTGATGGAGCTTCCCAAGCCATTTCCTCTTTTCTTTCCTCAGGCAGAACTCAGAGTTAATTCTACAAATTCAGAATGGTACTCTCCATCCGCTTACGTAACTTCCTAACTTCTTTTCTTTCTCTTTTCACTTTCAAAACTAATATTACGCCAATGATACAGAGTATAATAATAGTAAAGGTAAAATTGAACTCTATTCCTAATTATGTATTTCACATTCTGCTTCTTGTTTTGTGTTAGGAAAAAACATTCTCAATGGAGACTTGTAAAAAAATCTATCATTTCACTTACATGGCATGTGACTAAGAAAAGCATTAACTACTATTTTATCAATCATCCAACGCTACCTTAATTTTCTTTTGCTTGTTTTTCTACCATAAGTGTTTTCCTTCCCCAAAAGAATTCTTCACACTACAATTAAGTACTACAGTAAAACTGTCACAGCATTCTTGACTGCAACCTTAGCCTAAGGCACGCTAGAGTAAAGAATATTAGCAAGGCAGCAATCCAGTATTGCTAGGAAGAAAAAGCATCCCTGGAGTTTTCACATATTGATCAAATGCAAAGCCTGAGGATCATGTGTACTCTCCAGCAATTGTTTCCACAGGTACCTGGAATTCCTGAGGACACACAATCCCAGCTCAAATCCCAGCTCAAATGTTCCTATTTGTCATTCCTTTTGTGTGGGTCACGACACACAAATGACAGGCTGTCTGTCCATCAGTCCACAGGAGATGCACTGCCTTGCCCAGCACAAACTTACAGTATAATGGAGACCAGAAGGAAAAAAAAAAAAAATATATATATATATATATAGAGAGAGAGAGAGAGAGAGAGAATTCAGCTACAAGGTAATTGCTTGTCCCTTTTCTTAAAACAGTAACCAATAAAGAGATTGAGACCCTTATTCCAGAATGCCTAAGGGCTACTATTCTGATTTCTCCTGAATAACAAACAAGTATTTTAATCAGCTGCTTAGTTAACCCACCAGCTACACGGATTGGTAGTGAGTCTAGGGATGGGGAGCAAAGGCAAGAACAGAAGCAATTACCAGGAGTTAAGAAAAGATCATCAGAAGCTGAAATGCTTGCCTCAGTCATTGGACTATCCCTTAACAAGCCTCCCAGACAGCACCCATATCCCTCAGCTGTGGTCCCCATTATGAATCCAGATACTAATGTCAAGTTTTCACTTTACTCTGAGTAGAAAAACTCTTCATAGCCTGGGGTGGTGACGAAATTGATGAAGTAAATAAAATAACAAAAATCTCATAAAGGACAGATTTTTTTTTCCTTTGAGGAGGCTCTGAGAAACAGAAAGTTTACAGAAATATACATGAGTATTGCAGCCCATCAGAGGTACTGAAATTAGCTTTAGGAGAATGTTCAGCTGGTTCAACGGCAGAATAAAAGGTTTAAGGTCATTTTAGCAAACATTTCCTTCCCCCTTTTCTAATCTATGTAATGTACACAAGATAGTTAGCTTTAGTGGAAGGATTCTGGTCTGAAGGAAGAAGACACATACTCGATGCTCAAAGTCTCCCGTCACATAATGACTGGCTCTAGTGCCACTAGCAACCAACAGTGTACCATCTGGGCCTCAGTTTTCCTATCTGTAAAATGAGTAGAATGGGATTAGATCGTGATTTTCAAAATGGTAGTTTTTTTCTCTCTAGCATTTCAAGTATTTGTTCAAACCAGTAATGCACAGAAGCTTATGCTATAAAACTCTACGGTGGAGGCAGGGGGCAGAGTACATGCTGGAGAAACACCTGGTAGCTTTCTCCTCCCCGTGAGATTCCTTGGGAATCTCAGAAGAACACTAGTGAAAAGGTCGGAAGAGATGATCTAATAGTGATGTAATATCTCCATGAATCTCAGAGGTGTTAATGCAGACCACATTTAAGAATATAAGTAGTAGGCAAAAAAACTCTGGGTGATATTCATTATACATTGGTAGTTTTCCTCTGTTTGTCTCCAAGGCCAGGAAATTTTTAAAAAGTCCACTTCCAGAGTAGAGAAGTTTTTAATCTTCAGACACTGAACATTTTCAACAGATGATATTACAGTGGAGAGAATATAGATTTTCATCCCTGAGAGATGGAAAGAAAAGCCGAGCTCTTTGGATAAATTTTAACAGCAGGAGATGGATTGCTGTTGGTTCGATGCTCCCAGGCAAGCAACATTCTCCCTTTAATATGTCCACACTTTAATACCTGCTTTCTATGAAATAAGGAAGCCCCTTTTTTCCACAATATCACCGTACAGTGTTTGTAAAGTCTCACTGACTGGGTGATTACTACCTTACTATATTACATGTAAGTCCTCAATAGAACTGTACTTCTATTTAACTGCTAAATATATTCTTTTCACCTGAAATAATGCAAATAAAATCTTGATACTTTAAAAAAAAATATTGGGTCCTCAATTTTAAAAAGTTGTCAGAGTTTCCCAAAACTAGGATGGTAGGGAATTTCGACTTTGCTAATTTAGTTAGCTATTATGTATTTCAGTTAAATTCCACTAGAACACTGCTAAAGTTATCATGGTGTGAATAATGATTTTGCAAAAGAAAATGCATTATATCTTATCTAAAAGTTTTACCCAGAAAGATTATCAACTGCAATAAAACTTTATTAAAATGAGTACAAATGTGCATGTGTATGTACCTGTGTATGTATCGTGAAATGGACAAAAGATCTGCTTTTCTACTTATTCTGGCTGATCACAACCATCAATGCATTCATTATTCACTCACTGAACTGTCGTGTGTACCTCTGAGGCTGTAGCTGTGCTAGGAGCTGGGAGTACAAAGATGAACATAGCTTCCTGCAGAATTGAAAGCTCCCCAGGCCTTGATTTATTCACAGAGGAAATGGCAATAATATGAAGTATTACAGTATGAAATGATAGTGTGATAGTATGAAGTATTGAGATCACATAAAATATCATATTTAAGCACTTTCACAATGCCTAGGCTTCGGGAAGTACTATATAAACAGTTTCTGTTATAATAATTTTCATTACTCAATAACAAATAAAAGCCTACTGGGAAACAAACATGTAAACATATCATTCTGTGTCAATACAGTGGGCTCAAAGTGAGGAAGAAGTTTCTGTTTTTAACCCAACCTAGGAAGAGGCAGCAAAGTCTTCAAAGAGGAAGTGATAGTCAATAAAATCTTGCCTTGGGAATAATTACTCTCCAGGAGGAGAAATCAGAGAAGAAATCAAAAAAAGTGCAGGGCTGAAGGGTAGGCACCCCTAAAGCTGGGGAGCAGAGAGGGGGTTGTGACTGGAGCAGAAGTTGTTCATATTTGTGACTTTTGGTCAAGTTTTTGTAAAGGTGGGGTTAGGGAAGAGATGAGACACATAACTGCCATATTGCATGAAGGGCCTCAGATGCCTTATTGAGAAATTTTGAATTTATTCTATAGGGAATGGAGAGAGGTTTCCAGTTTTTCAGTTAGGACTTGGTGGGATCAGTCACAAGAAAAAAGAAAAAAGCAACAGTGGTTTCACAACACACACTCTTCTGGGAGTACTGGGGCCTGCAAGCTTTCTGCTCTTCCAATTCACCTTTGACCCCAGGATTGAGTCTCAGCTTTCACACATCTCAGTGGCTCTGGGATTTGACTACTGGCTGTGTCCCTAGATTGATGATTTAGTGAAACCCGTTTATCCTGCAATCCTCTCCTTATCTCATCATCTGCAGCCCTGATGCCAGCTCCTAGCTCCCAGCGGTCTGCCTCAGGCTGTTGTGATTCCTGTACACTTTACTCATACATTTAAATATATTCTTTCCATTATGTTCTTAGAATTGCTAAGGAATATCTGCATTGATTTCATCTGGGGCATTTACAGAATTGCTTATTCAATCAGGTCCGTGGGGTTGAGAATAGGTTTATCAGATTCTTTCTAAGGTGTAGGCGGCCAGTACCCAGCCAAGCCACAGTGAAAGCTGGGGCGAAGGGAAAATAAGTAATAATGATCTGGTTGCTATGTATAATTTTTATAATTTATCATCATATAAATGTTGGCTGTTTTGACTTTTTAAAATATTGCATTAAAATATTTTTTTCTGTTGATTACTCCTTAAGTTTGGCACCCAAGCTGAGTACCTCACTTACCCTACCCTCGTCCCAGCCCTGAAAGTAGCGGATATATTCCAACACTTCATGCTGAGATCAGGTGGGCTGTGTGATGGGTAACAGATGCACACAATTCAGAACGCACCGTGCCAAGCAGTGTTCCAAGCAGCCACGGAAAAAGGACAGTGTTTCTTCAGAGAAGGGCCCAATGTTTCCAATCACTTCACAGTTCTGTGCTTGGAGTCCTGTTTCCCTGTCGTCTCCCTTGAAACATACACCACAGAAGTCAAGCCTTCTTAATTTTAAGTTTCAAAAGCAAAGCTAACCTGGAATAAAATAATTCAATGGAAATGTTTGACTAATAAGACTAAAAACCTCTATCCCAGACATTATTTTCCTTTACTTACAGACAAAAGAACAAATTCCACCTCAGTATTACATGTACCTTAAACAATAATAATCATAATAATGTCTTTATCATTTTTACTCTTAGAACTAAATTTTACAGGATGTTTAGAATTGGGTGGAAATTTAAGAGCTCGTTCGAGACAACTCCCTCAGGCTGCTCTGTGGAGTAGTTATGGCGGTGGGTCCCCCAGATCTGCCCTCAGGATGGAGGAATCGATGGGAAGGATGGTTCCTTAGCTGTCAGTCTACGGCCAACAATTCACCGCTTTATCTCTCTCCAGGACCTGACCTTAGCTGAAGGGAGCTGCTCTGTCCAAGCTTAACGCCCTAACTCTGGAGCAACCTGCATCCCTGAACAATGACGTGGCCCCCTTGCCTCAATCTGAGACACCTCCGAAGGGACATTTCAGCTCCAGGCAGACTCAGAGCTGAGACCAGCGGAGGCCCCGTATCAACTTTAGAAAGTTCAACGTTTCCTCTGTCCAGTGCTGTTCCCCAACACATTTTGCTCTCAGGACAGACTTCCTGCAAGCCACTATGCGTCTCAGGGAACCCAGCAAGCAACACACTGAAATCCTTAGAACGTACAGGGAAATAAGAAGAGTCACAGTTGTGAGAAAAGAAAAGGCAGACATGATATCGCATCTGATGAAGGGGGTGATTTCTACCAGTTGTCAAAGTTCTACTTTGTCTAAAGTGTCCGTGTGGTCATGGGTCATCCATCCCTTTAACATGAGCAGGTGCTTTGCTTGTCAGCTACATAAACTGTCCCTAGTTTGTCATTACCCATCTCTATTAACGAGATATTACACACTGAAGCACTTTCCATCAATTTAACGGAAAGGGCACACCAGCGGCTCTCATTACTTTATAAGGTCAAAAGAGAAAATGGCCACACCTCTATCAGTCAAGGATATATCAGAAGTCTGCTGATGCCAATGTGGTGGAAGTGACGGAATCATCTGGGCAGAGAAAAGTATGCTCAAGAAGAAATCATTGCCAGAGACACAATCAATTCCAATCCCAATAACTTATTAAAAAAATAAGTTACACAACTACCAGTTAAAAAAAACACACATTTCTATAAATTTGGAAACAACTGAAAGCATTAATTACTTCAAATTCAAGCTACTCCTTCATGGAATAACTGAAACATTTTCACTTTATGCAATTTCTGGAGGCAAATAGAATGGAATATTTTTTGAAATTTAGTGTTTCTGAGTCATCCTTCCAATCTTAAGCAATGAGAAATTTATTACTTAATATTCAGGGATGTTTCATTTTTTTTTTATAAACATGGGATCCTCAGATATTTTTAGCTCTCTTCCAAGTTTCTCTCCTGCTTAGATAACATATTCTCCAATATATTCATAATTATGTGGTTAGATACACCTGGCCCTATAAGAAAGGATTCAGTCCTGTTGAATGGTTATTATTACTAATCTTTCCATGTCCCAGAAACCTGCAAAGCATGCATTACCTTAGTGAATCCTTACCAGACTATATGAGGCAGATACTACTACTGGCTGTTTAACAGATGAAAAATCTGAGACTCTTAAAGAGGTTATGTAATTTGCCCCGCTCCACTCAGGTAAGAAAATGGGGAGCTGGGTGGATCCGACCACCATGTCTTGAGCTTTTAACCAGTGCCCAGCTCTGACTCCCAACAGTAAGATAAAACACATCCCAGGCAAACAACATTGCCTTTTTAGCACAAATTTCTATGGAAAACAGTCTTTAATTAAATCTCTACTCTGTGCTTTTTAAGGTTTTTGTTTAATTTGTGTGATCATATTCTCTCTCATGTTAACTAGATCCTTCAAGTTAAGGGCAGGCAGTTTTTTTACTAAGAATGCCTTTGAGGACTCTTTTTTTTTTTTAAATTTTGTCTATATTTTGGACAGTTAGCTCAGTGCAGGGATATTATTCTACCATAAAACATGTTTTAAATATCAGTTAATTATTGCCTTAAGTATGAATATTCTGCCAGCTATATCTTCTGTCTTTTGTTCTGACTAAATGCTGGTATCCATTCACACATCTTCAAAATTTCTTATATTAAAATTAAGTTCAAACAATATTATTAACAGAAAAAAGACTGAAAGGAAACACACCCTATATTACCCTAATAGGCTGGAGTGATTTTTTATTTTAATAAGTATTTTCTCATGTTATCTCTTAAAATTAAAACAATAAGATCCACAATGTTAAACACATGCCATATCCCTGCAGTGGCAGGGATTTAGAAAAGTAGGCAACTTAATTTTAAAGGCAAACTATACATTAAAAGCTTAAAGACAGAAAATCTCACTCATGAACACAGCATGTCATTATGATCATTTCTCTAAATGAAAAATCTCAAGTAATGAATTTCGTGGTTGATTTCATATTTTGAGGGTGTTGCTTAGAATTTTTTTCCCATTTGAAGGAAAAAATCTTGGTCTTTTTGAGGCAGAATGGATCTGGGGAAGAAGAGTCAATCTGATTCAACAAATGTGCATGTACTGCTTCCTCTAGGCAAAGCAGTGACAGGAAACAAGAAGAGTACAAAGGTCTCCCCTGTTTGTGAAGGGCGACAAGGTGACTATTTCAGCAGAGATTTTCATTTCTGATTATATTTAACTTTGTTAATAACAGAGGCCCAAAAAATTCTATTAAAATGTAATGTTGAAAATTGCAACTATATAATGCAATTGCACCAAGGTCGGTGGAAAAATATTCTATTAGTTGGGCTGAGGAAATCAATCATCCATTGTGCATATGAAGCAGAGAGCACAGACCCCACTTAACAACCACTTTCATAACAGTTCTGGACCAGGTCTTCAAGTTAATGAAAAATAACTTTCCTTTCCAATAATCGTCACTTTCTGGTCGGAACAACTTACATGTTCAAATAATGGCCAAAACAGCCATTTTAGTAATTCTTCTTTCAAGTTTTCCACCTGTTCCCATTAAAGAGAATGTTAACTGGAGCAAACTAGACACTGGGGTAATTTCAAATGCATCTGTGCATTAGGGATTTTCAAAGAGTAAAGTAAATGTTGTATTATACACCACTTAAAGCAATACTACTTTAAACAGTGGGAGAAATATTCCCCATGTATATGGCTCATTTTGTTCTTTTAAGAACAAGGAAGTTTCTGTTTCCCTCTAAGCAATCGTCATTTTGGAATTTATAAAGTGGCGAGAAGAAAATCAAATTCCTGGCAATTATCATGAACAATAGTTTCTTAAAACAACTAAATGAGAAGGAGGTTAAGAGCCAACACCCCCATTTTAATAAACTAATGGAAACAGACAACAAGGATGTTCACGACTCAATTACTTTATACAATGAATGACACATGAGGAGTATGGGGCTCCCAACCCGGTGGATACATCCTGTACTTGTCCCCAAAAGACATAAATAGTTGACACAGCACCATAAACTCTTCCCCAGTCTTTACTTCATTCTCTGTCTCCATGCCCACTTGCCCAAAAGTCTCACAAGAAATGACTTCTTATTCTATATGATGAAGCCCCAGCTGACTTCTTTGGGGCTGTAATCGCCTCTCCTTTGGTCCCTCCAGCCACAATAGTGTTCTTTTTTTGCCAAACTTGTTCCCCATTAGTGTCTTTGCACTTGCTCTTTCCTGTACTTGGAACTTCTTTCATGAGGCTCTTTCACACCTGGCTGTTTCTAGTCATTCAGGTTCCACCATGGCCATGACACTCTATTTAAATGGACACACCTCCTCCACTGCACTACCTTGTTTTATTGTCTTCACAGGGTTTAACACTACCTGCACCTCTAACAGAGGCAAAAGTTTGTCAGAGTAGAGTCCTTACCTCTCTTAATAACCCTGGGGCCCCCAGGACAAACTACTGTGTCCTAGCTTGCAGTGGGAGTTCATTGGTATTTTTTGTGAATAGATAAATAAATAAATAACTGAACCAGAATCTTTTGCTCAAATGACTGTAAAAACCCTCGCCCTCTTTTCTCCCCATATTCCGTTCTCCACAGAGAAACAAGGATGATCTTTCTAAATTGAATACCAGATGTCATTTTCCTGCTTCATACATCCCAGTGGGTTCCCTGTGTAATTAAACATCTAAATTCCTTACCATAGTCTTCAAGGTCCAGCAAAATCTGACTCCTGTTTCAACCTCATGTCACTCCCACCCTTCTTCCTTCTTTCCTGTCCTTCAACCCCATACTAAGCTCAGTCCCTCTGAAGGCTTTCATATTTTCCATTCCTTCTGCTTCAAAAGCCATTCTCCCAGTCTTGGCATGGATGCCTGCTTCCGCGGTGGTCCCATTAGGGCTCAATTCAAATAGTACTTCCTCAAAAAGCCTTCCTTGACCACCTCAGCTAAACTGGAATCAGATAAACAACTAGGACATGGTTTCTGTTTGAATACATATATTTATAAAAGAGCAGGATGAATAACTTTGACTAGGATGGATAAGAATAACTCCTATTCATTTTTTAGGATGGTTAAAACTCAGCTTAAATTTGACAACGTTGTTGGTGCTATTTACACATTAATCTTTCTAGAACCTTATTTTGCAGTTCTATAATTATAAATGTTTTCTCTACAACAGTAATTTGGAGTAAATGTAGTATTCTTCCATTGCATGTGTGTTGGGGGAGTATTACTGGGTATTATTCAATGAGTCTGATTTACCTTTATTCTCCTACTTGCCTTTAATTAAGCAATTAACCTTTCCTTCTTATAACCTGTCTACAATTCTCTTTCCCTCCCAACATCATACACACAGGAGGGCAGAAGTGCTTCATAGTTTCAGTTTTGCTTGTATTTATTTCTATTTACTGTAATTTCGAAGGTTTAACATAAAACTCAGTGTCATCTGTAAACAGAGCTCTTAGTATTCTTAACAAGTAAGGCACATAAACACAATGAAAGGAATACCTTCATCAAAGCAGGACAGCTATCATGAAGGAACAATTCCCTACCAAGAGGCAGGTAGCCTCACAGAACTGTTGCTAATGGAAAGTTTCACTACATCAAAGGCTTGGATGCAATCCTTACAGAGAGTGCCACACTACATATCAGTAGAAATGTAAAAATGCATGTATTCATTAGTTTTCATATAAATTCACACTTCAATAAATATTTCAAGCACTGAGCTCCACAACGGCCAAGTGCATAAGGGACTAGATTTCAAAATGGCAGCCAAAATAAAGGGGCACACATGCATACAACCTTTTCATGTTATTTGTCATTAGTGTACTTTCTAACTGCAGTAAATGTTCTTGATATAAGAAAATGCTAATATTTTTCAAGTGGCTTTATCTCTGAAACTGAGCCATAAAAAGCTCAAAAACCTACACTCAAAGTCATTAGAACTGAATCCATCCTTTTTAATTTGGTGACTTAGCTCCCAAATAATTACAGAGAACATATATTCATATTCTTCTTCTATCCTCATTTTTACTCAGATTTTGACCTTTACGTAAAAAACAGGTCAAGTATTTCTCCACAGACTTCTAGATGTACTATCCTACGATCAGATTTACTAAAACGTATATAGCTTTTCGTCTTTTAATTTCTAAATATTTTTGCTCTACTGTGCTGCTAATTAAAAAGAAAAAAAACAGGAATTTGGACATCCTCTGATAATCCAGCATATTTTGAATAGTTTTATTTCTAAGTACAATAGAATTGTTTTGCAAATAAAATATCTATTTTTATAATGTATAAAAGCTAATCAAAAGTCTATAAATCAGCAGGTAAAAGTGAATAGTTGAATAAGAAACAAATGGCCATCAGAGAAATTGGTCTCTTCCAAGAGGCTTCCGAAAGGGAAGATGGGAATTTTTTTGCCAAAAAGTCAGAATATAAGAGAATAGAGGATATATCCTCTATTTTATACACACACACACACACACACACACACACACACACACACACACAGATGCTTAATTTAAATCCATCTCAGTTCCAATCTGTTCTTGCAAGCATTATTTCTTAACCTGCTACATATTTAACGACATGACCATGAACAAGAAATTTATAATAATGGCCCAGTCACAGCTTGGCCATGCTCTCTCTCTTCAATTTTGTTTAAATTTTCAATTATTCTTTATAATTTTTCAAGAAATACTGAGATTCTGCCCAAATCTGCCTCCCACCCTCTTTAACTTATTTCATGAAGGAAATAATTGCACAGGAAAACTCAGACTAGAATAGTTAATTCCCTGAACCAATATATTCTACCACAAGGGCACTGATCCTCGGCATGATAGTTTCTGGGTAAGAGAGCTCAAGAAAGAATTGAAACTAGTGATGGGAAACTGATTCAGTATCACGTTGCGCTCCAGAGACCAGCTACAGCATTTAGTTAGAGAAAGAAAGGCACCAGAAATAAATGAGGAGGAGAGTAAGTTCCATGGATATTCATTAAAATCCCTTTTTTATGAGTAACTTGACATTACCCCAAGGCTACGCTGCTAAAAAAAACAACAACAAACTGTGAAATCAATTGAAAGTGAAGCAAGCCCTTGTGAACATCATGCATATTAAATAAAATAAACATGTTCTCATGCCATTGTTTTTCACTTTTCATTGTAAAATTCAAACTGGCATTTACACAGCAAATTCTGAAACATATGTTCTTAAAATAAGAGAGACACAACAAAAACAGAGCAATGGAACTTGGGAGCTTCACATTATTGCTTCTCACGAGGTTTAGAATCCCACTGGTTTTATTTTTCTAACAAAGGTGAAGGCACATATTTCCAGGTCAAGTGATTCAATGATCAAGGAAGAGAAAAAAAAAGCACTAGATTCAAAGTCTGAAGATGTGGGTTCTTAGCCAGTGTCTGCAGTATATTAGCTGTCTGGCTTTTGGGTGTTCCTTAACCTCTCTGAGCCTTAGCCTTCACTTCTATAATAACAGGGCACTGCTCTGTGTCCCTCATTGGGTTATTATCAGCATCAAACGAGATAATGTATGAAAGTTACGAGCAAACTTTAAAACACTAGGCAACATAAGTGTTTATAAACTGAAGCTCCATCACTTCCAGTTGAAATATCTGCAATCCACAATGCAATAATAGGATAAAGTCATTCACAATTTGTTGAAAAATTAAATCAGATTATATGTTATATTTTGGAAACTATATTCAAAATCTTTTGTCACGGCAATAGGGAGACAGCACCCAATCATTTAGAAGTAGATTCTTAATAAACTTTATTTTCCAAGCCAAAAATATGATTGAAAATAGTCTAATAGACTTGCATAAGCCAAATAGCAAAATTCATGTACAAGTCTGAGGCAGTCTACTCAACTGCTTGACAATTTCCCAAAACCTTAAATTATTAGGTGAAACCACATAAAGCTGCTGTTCTGTAAGTCAAGACTTGAACAATATTGTTAATTTAATATTGATAAACTAAATATATCAAATACTTAATGCAGTCATTTTGGACCCTTTGAACTCCTTCACCCTAAAAAAAATAAATCTAGTGATAATTATGTTTCTGTCACATTATCCATACAGAAAAAGATGCACACACCAAAAGAAAAGTTGGAAAGGATACATACAGATAAGCAGTTCACAGAAAAAGAAATACTAAAGACCTAAAAGAATACTAACAATTTTTATCTTCCTCAGCATTCAAAGAAATGTAAATTTAAACAAAAATCTTTTTTGTCACCCACTAAATTGGCCCGAAGTGAAAAGAAACTATAATAATGTTAAAAACAATAACAGAGGAACAAAATGGAGTCCCTTATGTTAAGACCCACATCTCCAAACCATCTACTCTCTATCTGTTGGACTGGATACATGAGTCATTGAACACAGTCAACAAGATCTTTAACATTTACTCAGTTGTGTTTTGTTTTTTCAATAATACTCAGTGCTGGAAGTAGTGATGTTCTGTAAAGGCAAACTGGAGTCTGATTCAAAACCATTAAAAATATTCATACTTTTTAACCTAGTAACTCCTCTCCTGGAAATTAATCATAGCAAAACAATCTTAGATTTGCACAAGCATTTAACTATGCAATGACAATTATTATCTTTAAAGTAAAACATGATAAAAAAAATGAGGGTCTGACATACAAATGAATACTATGCAATCATTAAAATGGATGTTTTAGACAATTATGGAAGGTGCTTATTTATACCACAAAGAAGCAAGAAAGTTTAGAATATAAACCATGCTTATAAGTTGATATAGTTGGTATACATATGAACAGTGTGTATACATTAATAAATATCCTATGTGCCAGGAACTAGACTTAGCTCTTTAAATGCATTAGCTTCCATAATCATCAGAACAATTCCACGAAATGAGTACAGTTATTCTGATCCTCGCTGTACACAAGAGAACAGTGAAGCACATTTTGCCAAAATCACATAGCAGATAGCGGAGCCAGAATGTGAATGCAGAGCTCGGAGCCTGTGATGGTAGACTAATAGATTGCCTTAGGAGGGACAACTGGTAGAATTCAGAGATGGAAGGATCTTATCTGGTAATGGAAGATGAGTAGACTTTGGGAAATTGAAAGCACTGTGAACAACCTAGATAGGAAAAACACAAGGCACAAGGAGCAGAATTCACATGGTTGATGTGGTTACCTAAACCAAGTAACCAATCACTAGTCCCGCCCCTCTCCCCCCTCTCCAGGAAGGAACGGTTTATAATCAGCATAGGAAGAGATATATGGCCCCTGATCAACCTTTAATTTAATGGGGATGGGAGTTGCTGGAGAGAGAAGGTTTATTCTTTATCATGGGAAATTGCCAACATCAGCATTTTTTCCAGCAAATTATTTTGTGTCACAATAAAGATAAGTGAAATAAAACAAATTCTAAAATAATGAAATCCAAACTAATTTGATTTTTGCTATACATGCGTTTGGAGGAAGATATTTGAAAAATATGAAAAGAAGAATTTTGTCCTTTCATTTAAGTACAGAGTTATTCAAAGTAGAGCAACTTTTTATTATTTCTAAAAAAAAAATTATTTTGAAAAAATTCAAGGAGTGAGTTGAAGGGGCAAAATGAGAATGAAGGAAAAGATTCTGAAAAGAATACCCTATCAATTTAGCTATAGTCTACATTCTTGAAAATGAGTAAAAATATCCTGCATTCATCCACAAATACTATTAAAATCATAGTGTTTCCTCAAAATATATGACACGGTTGCATTAATTAAGAACAGCATAAAATCCATTAATTTCCCAGTTTTACACTTATCTCTTCAGGTAAAAAGCCCTATTTCATAAAAGAACTAGGAGATGAAAGTTAAGTAAATGTCTATTAATTTCTATGACAGGCCAAACCTTATATATTCACTACATCTGCAATGAAATGGCACAGAAGGATCATTAACCTGGTTTTCCTGTTGATTCACATCTCAGCTACACACCGTGCTGGGTACACAGTCAGTACTTAAAAAAGTGCTAGTGTAATTGGTTCACTCAGATGGTCACACACAGTCATTTACTTAAATAGAATTAACACACACTCCATTGTAGAGATATTGATTATTAAGCCCTGCAACACTTACTGCTATGAGATATTCATTAAAGATCTCTTTGTAATGTAAAATAAGCACTTGAGGTTTAACATGTGCTAGGATAACCCCAAACGTAAAGAAAAACCGATGTTTTTCTTGACAGTGCTCATTAAACAAATCCAGTACCTAATGGTTTCCTGTGTAAATAATTTTTTCCTTAAAAAAGCCAAAACAACAAAACTTGGATTTATTTTATCACTGATAATCATATCTTCTTTTCTTTTTCTCTTAGAAACAACCTAACATCTACCACCAATCCCCACACGAGTCAGTTCCATGCTTATATAAATATAGAAATGAAGGAACCAGCTATTACAGGATCTAGGCAGGTTTCCAGATATAATTTATAAAATGACTTTGTGCTTATTTTCCAAGCATTGGTTTGTTACTCATTGTAGATATACGGAAAGAGGGTTAAAAGTGGCACTCAGATTCACACATAATAAATAAATAATTTAGGACCTAATTGGTGCTGTCACTCTACTTGCCAACCCTTCCTGCTGGGTTTTGCTTTATTATATATACGATGCTCGATTTTGTTTAAAAAACACATTTCTTCTGGGGGAAATTTGTTGCTACTTTATGAGCCAGAAATGCATCAATTAATGATCTGGCACTGTTTATGAAAGATTTCTTAAGTGGTACCTTTGATAGCTATAAAAAAAACACTGGAAATTATGATTAGTTTGAAAAGATGACGGCTCTACAACTTTCAACTGGGTACTGAAAATGCCACTGAGTCAAGCATCACATGGGCAATGAAGCTGATGCTAGTAGCCACCAAGTTCCCTTCTAAAATTAAGTTCTACCCACTTATGATGTACATCTTTACTCTCCACATAAGGAGTCTATCAAGACATTAAAGTGGTTGGTGCCGGTTTTTTCCATCTGGTCATGCCTGAATAATGGAGAAAAGAATGAAGTGCCTTTTCAGTTACACGGGTGGATAGAAGTTTTGTCAACAAGTCTTTATTACAGAGGCAAGATAGAGCCGTCCACTTTTTTGCTTCTCGTGTAGAACTCTCTTAAATAATGAAGTTTTAGGAATGTGCCTAGGAAATCACAGAGATTAGAGAATAATAATAATGATAATAATAGTAATAATCACCGAGTATGCTGTGCTTCCACTATCCGGGAACCTCTTATCTGCCCACTTCTGTCTGACTGCACTAAGTGGGTCTTTCTCAATCAGCGTTTGAAAAATTTCACTCTCTGCTCCATGTCTCCAGCCACTAAGATAATCAAACTGACATGAAGTGCAGCCGTAGAGTCTGCCTTGGGTGCTGGGAATAAATGGATGTGGACAGATACTGTCATAGTAATCCTTGCATCCACATTGTGTGGGACATTGGCTTGACAGTGCAGGCAATGATGAGGGAAACAGGTCATCAATAGACACCCAGTACCTCCTTATCCCCAGCAGGCTAGGTGTCTTTTGATGAGACTCTAACAAAGGTAGGACCATATTAGCAGCTGGATTAATCTCTCTCAGCTACAGCTCAAGTATCAAGAACTGGTAGCCAACTTTGGGCTTAGACAGTCTGCTGGGAAGAACCTTAGCTAAATATGTAATAGCTTCATATCTGGTATGGAGAGCCATGGGACAGAAGGCAGCAACATGTATTTGTGGCAGACAGGTGCTTATGTGATACAGGAAACACGAGAAGCTGGTGAAGTCTAAAGGGCAGGAGATGTTATTGATATATATGGATGCAATCACTGAAAATCTGGGTTGGATCAAATTTCCATAGTTTAATTTTGGATAGAACTATTTTGGATGCTGCTGAGTATCATTTTCCCTGAGAAAAGAGATGCTCTCTAAGGAAAGAATCCAGTGACAGTCACTCCAGAGAGATTTGTCACTGGAAGAAGTTTAAGATGAAAGTTATAATTGCATTTTAGAAGCTATATTATGAGCCGGAAATTCAATGAATGTCCTGGAGTTCTAGGGTAGCATTTCATAAGCTTTCTTTTTTTCTTCCTTCAGATGAAAAATTAAATCCATTAATTTAATACACTGGGTAGGTCCATTTATTTTACAATAGTCCTAGAAACTAAAAGGAAAATTGACTTGTCATAATAAATTTGTATCCCAACTGTCAGAATTCACTAATGCTGTCCTCAGCTGACTTTCTTTTTGAAGTATTATCAGGTGAAACTATGTATAACTTACTTATATAATTGGCCTATATTCTTTAAGGCAGGGTACAGTCCTAGTGTAGGCATGATATTCCTATTAGGACCCATGATCATGCCATTAACTTATAAAAGCTTTACCAGCTGCTCTTTCACTTGATGGACACTCAAAACCTTAGCTCTAAGGAAGAAAGATAATGAATTTGGGCTTTATTGCTTAGTGATGGTACATGAATATACTGATGGAAGTACTTTCTAAAACCTCTTCTTATATAGCAGTTGAAAGAAGTACAGTCTATAGTTGATGGGTTTTTATTAGAAGAATGCAACCTACGAATCATCAATTAGGCCTTATTTTAGGAATTGAAAGTTCCTAGTGGAGAGGATCAACTGAATACTATAGAATAAAATTATTAATAGGTCAGCAGATTTTAATCCAACAATAAGGAAAGAGGTTGGATCCATGAGCTGAGGACAATCCTTGCCTCACAATTTTATTCATTCACCCAATCATTAATTTCCTGGGTCAAACACTAATCAGCGATGTTCTACTAGGCTAGGTTTTAGAAATGAAAAAGTGAGTCTTATTTTTTCTTAACTTTACACTTATGGCCATTTTCTTAAATTATTCCAACTAATTTCAATACTCTATCCCATAGTTTGAGCCTGAAATTCCACTTGCTTTTAACCATCCTCCTTAACTGAAAACACATACAAGTTTATATAAATCTTAACATATTACATGTAAAGTGCTTAGCATAGGACCCGACACATATAAAAGCTCAACAAATATTTGCCATGGCTATTTTGTTAATTATTTTTCTTTGGGGATTCACTATCCCATGGACAACAAAAATTTCCAGGTCACAAGCCAACTGGTACCAAGTACTGAAATGGCTGTGACACCTCATCCAAGATCAGAGGCAAAGAGGACCCTGCTTGCCAGGGATGCAGGATAAAAGAGAGGCAGCACATTCTCACCATCCCTAGTTTACACAACACCTTCTTTTTTCAGCTTAGAAACCAAGGCCCAGCACAAGGAAGTGTGATTCCAAGGCACAGAGCTTATAAGTTAAAGATGGAAGCAGAACTAGGTCCCAGGCACAAGTGCCAATCACAGCATCTCAGAATTAAGTACTGTTTCCTCCCTGCTATGACTATCAAGTTTCAATGATTATGTTTATAATTCCTGAAAGATTATTTTGGATTAAATAAGAACGCTATATTCTTTGTTCTTCTTAATCACTAATGAGTGGAGTAATGCAGCTGCCAGATGGCTGACAGTACTGTATGGTGACTGTACACCAAAATGATGCCTGAATTAACTAGATACATGGAGCTGAGTGATCATTACAAGAAAATATGTGTGTGTACAAATAAGCAGCTTAATAGAGCAAACTTATTTATTCACTTGACCTCCATAGGAGTTCCAGCACCTACACTCTCTCTACTCGGAACACTGTCCAGTAAATGCAACAAAGTCCATGGCAGGAACTAGTGACAGTGACCTCAAATGTACTTAATGTGCTGTCCTAGAATAGAAGTATAACTGAAACTAAATCATCAACTTTCTCCCAACCCAGTTCCCAATTATTTTTTCATCACATAGGTTGGAATTTTGGGTTTATTCTTCCCTCTAGTTCAGGATCAGCAAATACATGACTTGTGTTCTTCTATGGGGCCACCCTTGCCCTTTGCAGACATCACTCATCAATCACAACTCTCCTTACCTCCTACCTCCATAGAACCTTACTCCTTCTCTTATACTCCCTTAATGGCGCTTTGCTAGAGCCTGTATGTCAGAGCTGAACACTCATCCTCACCCAAAACTTCCAAGGGAAAGATCATTGCTGGTCTTTCTCTGCATAATGTTGTCATGCATCACTTAGTTTCAGATTTACTCCTGCCCCCGTCAATCCCCTATTCAGCAACCTTTGTTGTCTCCTGTTGCCTACTACATGTTAACTCCAATTGAGTTTTGCACTGCTTTCACTGCACCTATCCAACAATACTGCTCAGTTTCCTCCAGCAGATAGGACTCCAATTGTATCTCCTTAGTTTCAGCACAGGAGTTCCCCCTACAATGTCTGTGCACATAATGAACATGCATACCAGACTTCTTTTCTCAGATCTCCTTCATCCATCCAAAGCCTTCCCAAACCTGTTACACCCAGATCATGTCTTCCCTCTTCTACTCTAAGTCTACAGAAGACTCAGCCTTCTCTCAAAGGAGCTGGATTTTCATATACTGTGAAACACAGTTTAGAGTGGCTAATTATTTCATAGGCTTTCAACCACCTGCACTTCTAGAGCATGAGAAAACATTAAGAGTTGTGCAGGAAAACAGAGTTGTCAAAACACAGGTAGCTTTCTCTTAGTATAGTAACTTACAGACAGGATAAAACCTTGCACAGGATCCAGTAAGAACAATCTCTAAACAGGCGCAGAATCGGTAAATACTACGGTAGCTCCTCAGCAAGGCAATACTCAATGTGTCTCTAACACTGAACATTTAGATAGGAAAAGCTGTTTACCAAACTTTGCAGATAGGTAATTAACCCAGAATGTAAACCGGAATTCGCTTCTTCATTTTATAGGATGACCAAGTTCCACACAAGTTAAAACGACTTGCTCAAAGTCATCCACAGAATATGAGCAGCATGAAATGAAACCCTTGTCATCCAGGGCTTCTGGCATAATATATAACTCTGTGAACCATAATGCCCACATAACATATAGACAGATCTCAACATCTTTTATTATGACACATTACAGTTTCCTACTTGGTTAACTTTTTCTATCAATTACCATATTCAAACAACTGCCTGTACTTGAGATTTTTCTCCTTGCATATGTCTATAAGTAAAGAAAATGTGCCTTTTTAGAAATGCAGCATTTTGCACTTGAATTCCTTAGAATTTAATCATATAGTTGGCACTGGAAACTTTATCATGATAGCTCAAAGTCAGGCATGGTCTGAGCCACAAAACACAAGTTGGTGACTTTTCCCCTAACTTTTTAATTTAAAAATGTTCTAACCTTAAAAAAAGTTAAAAGTACAATGAAGACACATGGACCTATCACCTACATTTGTAAATTAATATTTTTGCCATATTTGCTTTCTCGCTCCTTCAATGCTAAATAAATATATATATGTATATGCATACATACACTGTGTATATACATGTATATATATTATATTCATTTTTTGTTGACCCATTTGAAAATAAGCTGCAAATATCTTCAGTCTTCCCCTCTAAATATATCATCCTTTTTCTTTAGCAATAAGGATGTTCTCCTACATAACTGCTAAACTATTTATCACACACAAAAAATGTAACATTGTTACAATAATACTATCTAATATGTAATCCTCAGTTGTCCCAATAAGAGCTTTTAGAAATTTTAAAATCCAAAATCAAATCGAGTATAGAATCATGAATTGCAATTTTTACATGTCTCTTTCATTGACTTTAATCTAGCACAATCCTTCACCTATTTTTTTTGGGGGGGGGGAAGGGAAATCTTTCATGAAATTGACACCTATTTAAGATTTCAGACTAGCCCTTTTGTGAAATATCTCATGATCTGTATTTGTCTGACTGCTTCTTAATTACTAGATTGGGAAAGAATGCTCAGGGGTCTCAGATGTAACTTTCTCATTGTATCACATCAAGAGTCACATAATACCCTATTTTTGCATTATTGATCCAGATGTCATCATTTGAATTGACCCAAGTTTTATCATTGGTTAAGGCGGTATCCAAATTGATAACACTTAAAACAGTGGTTTATGCCATAATCTATCTCAGAAACACATAACACTTGATGGTATTGTTCAAAACCTCAAAGGACGCACATTTTTAGAAAATTTAGTGATAGAAATAAGTGACTTTTTAAATATAACCTGAGAAATGTAAAAGAACTGACCAAAAGTGAGGAGACAGAGTGATGGAGAAAGAAACACCCTGGACTGAAAGCCAGAAATTCTGAATTTCCCATCCAGAGCCCATCAACAGCTCACTGCAGAGTCCAGATGGCAGATACATTTCATTTCTTGTGGCAGTTATGATTGATTTGTTCTGGCTGCCTGAAGCACTGTGTTAAAAAGGATTTTAAGGCTGCATAATGACTTGGCCAAAAAAGCACCTTAACTAATCATGTGGCACAGATCTGGGAGGAAGAAATGATAGTTTATGTGTGGTAGATTAAATATGGACACAAATTCTTTGCCACCCCTCCCAACAAGAGATGAACTCTATTTCCCTAAGCCTTAAATTTGGACTGTCCTTTGACTTTTGACCAGTGGAATGTAGGAGAAGTGACGCTATTCAAATCCCAGAACCCAAGCTTCAAGAAGCCTTGCAACTTACGTCTTCACCTTCTTAGAACTCTGAGCTGGGGCTGCATATAAAGAAGCCAGTCCAACAGCATTGCTGGAAATAATAAATCTGTGACGTTTCAAAAGGCTCTAAGTTTCATAGCAGTAGATAACTTACATAACAAGCCTCTATTTTTTGACCCTGGTCAATATCTCCCTTAACTCTGCCAGTCATCAGCTTACTCACCTATGAAGCAAAAGGGTTCTTCCTATTAAAATTAAGGAGCCTTTCGGTGGAAGATTCCAGGCTAGACTTAAATTGGCACTCTCAGTTCTATTCAAGGGAACCCACACACAGATTTCACGGCCAAGAGGATAAAAAGAAAAGGAGTACAGTAGAAACTGAGAATGCTCTGTCTAGAAAGGACCTTGGAAAATAGTGGTCCACACCCTTCATCATGAAGATGAGAGAACGAAGAGACCCAGCTCTGAAATGATTTGTCTAATACCATAAGCAAGCTAGTGGCAAACTCTGGTATTGCAACTTCCTCAAAACAATGGCCAGAACACAGCTGGATCTGATCCATTTTTGATCCCCATACCTTGTGTTCACCCTGACAGTGCCTCGGCTCAGCTCATATCTCAGCTTCCCCAATTAAAATGGCACATGCCAGGAGAGAGAGACACACATTGGGTTTTGGAAAAAAGGAAGCTTGGAACATGTACGGACAGGACATAGTAAAGACTGATGTGCATCTCTGGCTAGGTTCTCCTTTTTGCCTATTTGCTTCATACCCACACTAAAAATCAAGTGGAAGCACTGGCTTCTCTCAGTATTCAATAATTTTCACCTGTCATTAAAGAACTTCCTATGCTTCATCTTTGTCTTGCTATTCTCTTCTTTAAGTATTCAATAAACGAGGTGATTAACCAGAATGAGCTTTATATCTTCTACGCAATTGAATTTTTTTAAGAAACCAAGACTGTCAGAAATGTTACTGTGGTTAAAAAAATGATAAATGAATTAATAATTACAGTTATTGAATTTCACCAATCTAATCAATTCGGAACCCCATTTTGTTATCATATAGAAAAGTTTCATAAGGAAGAGGAGTTGTATTACCTCCATCAGAAAGATCATCTGACAAAAGATTTTAGTGAATCCCCAAATTTTTCCTGCAAATGACTAATCATTGTAGTGATCACAAATATGCCCAGCAGAAAATCAGGCTGATTAAAAAATGTGATTAAGTAAGCCAATTAAACGTGCAATCTACCAAAAATCTGCCTTTCTACACAAAAGATAATAAAATGCTTATTTCTATTTTCAATGAGCCTCTTCTAAAGTAATTTAATTTTAAAAATTAATAGGAATAATGTACCTTATACCAATGCAGGGAATTAGAAAAGTGGGAAGAATTAACACTTTTTCTGATGATGACCATTACAATAGGTTAAACTTAATTCAGATTTCTCTGAGACATGCCCTCAGTCTTCCTACATTGTAAGTCCTTCTTGATGGCTGAACTTTTGCTTGCTTTTTTCTCGCAGACCCTCTGCCCCTCCTAACTCTCCCCCAAAATATATCAAATCCCAGAACTTGTCTTCATTTTATTTTTACTGTCTGTTAAGGTTAATAATATTCAAAAACAAAAATAAAACTTAATTGTCGTAAAGGGGCAGAAAAGCCTAAATGGAGATGGTCTAGAACCACAAAGCTGTCATTTGAGGTAACAGGAATAATCCTGTCTCTTAGCTCACAAGAGAAATCACAGCCACCTCTCCCAAAAATGCTTCTCTCCCACCACACCCAAATATGACTTCATAATATCTAAATGATTCCATGGAGACAAAAAACATTTTTATTCTATAATGTATCAAAATCTCTAATAAGAAAGGTATATTTAGACAAAAGTCTATTTAATAAAAGGGAAATCTTTTAAACGTACATTTGTTCTCAACTGAAAAGCTCATGTTGAGTTAACTATGTAGCTCATAAAAGGACAGACTTTAGAGACAGAGAAAGAACAATTAACATGATTAAGCTAAATTAAAGAAGGCTCCAAATGCCTTGAAAAAACATTATCTCAAAGCAATGGCTTATTTTTTAAGATACATATATTCCTAAGCATACAATTTCCAAAGCCCAATCAGATCATCTGGGAAGCCACAGGGTAGGAAGCGAGCAAGTTCTCTATTTCTTTTATGTTGGAAAATGAGTCCAATAAGTAAGCTTCAATTTACTTCTTATAGAGTAAATTTCATGGGACCCCCCAAGAAAGATCCAGAGGAGGACTCATTTTGCATGCATTTTAATTGACCACTAGACAATACCATGTTCTAGATATGTAGAGCTTTCCAGATGGAAATCAAGGTCCATTATGGCTACAGTCAGGAGAGTGTGGTGCTAAGAAAATAGCCCTGAATTCAGACCCACTTGGCTGCCCAGTTTCTCTGAGGTTTCCCAGACCTAATACATTCTGTGCATCAAATGCAATTAACTTTGTATTTCATTGAAGACTAGCAATAAAAGGGACCCCAGAGAATATCTCATCCAGGGCCCTCCTTTCACAGATTAAAAAATCAGTCTTTAAGAATAAGGTGAAAGGTCACACCGCACAACTGGACGGGAGAGCTCAACACACTCGATGTCTATTTTGAGTGCTCCCTCGTGCTTTGCCCCGGTGCTTGTGAAGTTGGCTGGGCACTTGGAGAATTAATTAGAAGCAGTAACTGATGCATCCTCTTACAGTGGAAAAGAGCAGGAATGGCTCAGGAGTCAGAAGACCCAGGTTTCAGACATACTTGCACTCCTGATTAGCACTGCTATTCCAGCAAGTTGTTGAAATTCCCTAGTAGCTGGAAGATGTAACGACTATGATCGTGGATTTTAGGAACACCTGGCCTTGCATCCAGACTCTTCCTTTCACTTGTCTGGTGGGACTGGACGTGTTTGTTAATCTATGTGGGATTCATCATCTCGTCTGAGTAAGGGAGATAATGCCCCCTTTCTCAAAGGTTTTTGTGAGGATTAAATGAGATGAATACGCAAAATGCCAGATACATGGTAGATGCTCAGATGCTCGTTTCCTTCCCACGTACTTATTGTAAATTTATTCATGTGCAAAATAAGGATACAACCTGCTCTATTTGACTAGTGTTTCTTGTCAATGGGTATTAACCCAAGGGCAGGTATATAAATAAATAACTAGAACCACATAATCATTTCAAATATACACACACAGTAAACTCACCAATGCTTTTTGAAAGCTCACAATGGCATGCCTTTCATTAAAAAAAAAAGGCCATTCATTGAAAAAGAGGCAAAAATATTACCCAGAACTTGATTTCTCTGCAGCTCTTTTCCACACACGTAGAGATTCATAGTAAAACCTTTCTAACCCCTCTCCCTCTGGGTTCTAATCCACTGTGTTAGAGAGTAAATGCTAGCATTTGAAATAATATTGCTTTTTTTAAGTGCAACCTAACATAACTTAGGAAGAGAAATTGTGGTAGTTCCCTATTGGGGAAAAAATGGTAATTGACATCACATTCCACATTTAATGCAATGTTTTCTACTGCACTTTGGATAAAACCCTAAATCCAGAGCATGGCCTGAAGTGACCCCATGTAACCAGACTCCACCTTCTTCCATTGTCACCGTATGCCCTTTTCTCTCTGGCTCACTGGACTCACTGTGGGCCAGTTCCCCTGGATTTGAACAATATTGGGCACCTACTGTTTGCCAGGTGCTATTCTAGGTACCAGAGATACAGCAGTAAAAGTACAAAACACACACACACACACTAAACAGAAATATCTCTGCCCTCATAATGCTTAAATTCTATGGGAAAAGATAGTACAAAAAGATAAATAAATTCTATTTATCTTGAGTTAGACATGGAATAGTGCTATGAAGAAAAGAGCAGGGAGGGAGATGAGCTGTGTAGTGGTTGGTCTTCTTTCAGTTTCTACCAGGAACCAACCTCTTCTTGCACCAGTTATAGGCTTGCCCCTCTCCCACCCTCTTACTTAATTCCAGACATATCAAACTGATCTCCATCCTTCAGTCCTCAACTTCCCAGATCAACAAAAAGTGAAATTACAAAATGCAACAAGAATGATGAAGAGAAGCAGCTTTGTAAGGCCCATTCCCGGTGTCTACCACTTGCATGTTTCCCATCAAAACAAGCATCACCAAAGATATTCCTCTTGAGCGTCTAAAATCACGCACATGAGATAAGAAGGAAGAACAAGAGGCCAGGGTGGGAAATGCCTCACATGTGCTGGGGGAAGGGCATCAGGAGAGGGAATGGGTCAAAGTAACAATTGAAGAAAGGCTTCTTTTCCTCTTTCTCACCTGAGGCAATTATTGCAACATCAAAAAAAGATCATCAACATGGAATACCATCAGTGGCCAGTGGGAACTGATGTGGCAATAGACAAAAGCACTCTCCCATTTTTTTTTCTATTTTATTTTTAAAAATTTTTTATACAATTTTTAAAGGTTACACTTCATTTACAGTCATTACAAAATATTGGCTATATTCCCCATCTTATACAATAAATCCTTGTAGCCTATCTTATACCCAATAGTTTGTACCTCCTACTCCCCCACCTCTATATAGCCCCTCCTCCTCCCTCCCCCTTCCTCCCCCTTCCTCCCTCCCCCCCCCCCCCCCCGCTCCCCACTGGTAACCTCTAGGTTGTTCTCTGTATCTGAAAAGTACTCACTCTGGAGAGAACTGTTTAGTACAGGGTCAAGCGCCCAGGCTATGCTTGCAGACATACTTAGTTCAGAAACCCAACCCCACCACCTGGGATGCACGTGATCTTGGGAACATCACTTATTCACTCTGATAGTCTCCATGTCTTTAAAATGCAGAGAGTAACTGTCTGCCTCTTGAAGTTGATGGGAGAATTAAATAAGATAATTCAAGTCAAGTATTTAGCACAGTGCCTGGTTTGACCTGTAGGAAGAGCTCAGTGCATGTGAGCTGCCATGAACGCTGCACCCACGAATCCCACACACTTGCATGCCGGCCTAGTCCCTGACCCAACTTCCTGCTTGAGAACAAACTTGAACTCACCTGACTGTTACTCTAGCTCAGGGCATGGGGTGCAGACCCACAGACAGAATCAGACATGGGGGACTTTAGGTACCTCCCAAACTTTTCTGTCCTCAATGTTCCTGCCTTGCTACAGTCGGATGACAACAGTAAAGAAAAACAGGATGTTGGAGAGTTAGTTTCGGGAAAGCCCAGTGGAGTTTGCAGACTAGGAAAAAAAGCACATCACTTCTCAAATCACCATTACTCATTCTGAGCCTACGTCCCTCCCTAGGGTGCAATCAGCCCAGACCAGATCCAAATTTGACTCTTAGCTGGAAAACCCTGCCAGCAAGCTTAATGGGGGTGAACTGCAGATGAGATTTTTAAAAGTAAAAGGAACATACATGTGTTTGCTTCAGTGGACTCAGTCTTTCTTGTGGGTGGTTCTATCAACAAATTATCTTTCCTTCTGGTTATACTATTTCAATATCACTCTATGCTCTGATGTATTTTGGGACTAATTCTAGGTGTATTGAAAAATATTGCCTCAATGTAGTTTCAAAGTGCTGAAATGGGGATTGGAATAGAGCAAGCCAGAAGGAAACCCAGAACAAATTTACTATTGACAGAATCAACATTGGATCCAAAGTATTAAAACTCTCCCTTGGTTTCATATAATCCTTTTCAGATACTTTAGCAGCATCGTACAGTGTTAGGGAACGCTGTCAGTTTGTGCTAAGAATATACATTTCACACTCTGTACAGGGTCACAAAATACTATATAATTATACTTGGCAAAGGACATGCTTCCAAGATGAGGAGGACTTTTTGGTAAAGAAATAGCTTCTGAGCAGGAAAAAAAATAACATGGATATCTAGCTAGCAATGGGAATAAAAAAGACACCTTAAAAGCAAGACACATATGTTTGTGCCCAGCACAAACCTAACACATTCACTGGCACATAAGCGTGCTCTTTATATGAAGGAAGGACTCTAATGAACTGTTATTCTACTCCCAAAAGAGACGGCAAATACAAAATCTAAGGAGCCTAAAAATATCTCTTCTATGGTAAATATTTACAAGCACAAATTTAGAAAATCATCCCTTAAAAGGCAAGTAATTCAAACAACAAAAAGGTAAACAACCTAGTTTAAAAATGGGCAGAGGACTTGAATAGACATTTCTCCAAAGAACATCTCCAAATGGTGAATAAGCACTTGAAAGATGTCCAGCATCATTAATCATTAGTGAAATGTAAATAAAAACCACAGTGAGATACCTCTTCACACATTCTAGATAGCTATAAACAAAAAAAAGAAAAAAAGAAAAAAAACGAACAAAAGAAAAAGGGCGGGGGGAATAGCAAGCGTTGCCCTTAGCGTGGAGAAATTGAAACCCTCATCCATTGCTGGTGGAAATGTAAAATGGTGGCGCTGCTGTGGAAATAGTTTGGTGGTTCTTCCAAAAGCTAAACATAGAATTACCATATGACCTAGCAGTCCCATATAGGTATATACCCAGAAGAACTGAATGCAGGGAGTTGAACAGATAGCTTAATGTCTATGTTCATTGCAGCATTATTCAAAATAGCCAAAAGGTAGGAACAAACCAAATGTCCATCAACACATGAATGGATAAACACAATATGGTATAAACATACAATGGAATATTATTCAGCTATAAACAGGAAAGAAGTTCTGATAAACGCTACAACATGAACCTTGAAAGCATCCTGTTAAACGAAATAAGACAGACACAAAAGCACAAATACCTTACAATTCCATTTATGTGAAATAGATAGAATAAGTAAATTCATACAAACAGAAGGTAGATTAGAGGTAACCAGGGTCTGAGGGAAGAAGGGAATGGGAGCTACTGCTTAATGATTAAAGTTTGAGGTAATGAAGAAGTTTTGGAAAGAGCAGTGATGGTTGCATAACTTCATGAATATAATTTATACCACTGAATTATACACTTAAAAATTCTTAAAATGGTATATATTATCTATATTTTACCATAATTTTTAAAATAATGTAATATATAGATAATATAATATTTACCATTTTAAGAATTTTTAAGTGTACAATTCAGTGGTATTAATTACCACTGAATTATACACTTTGTGTGAACTGTATGATATGTAAATTATATCTCAATAAACTATTTTTTTTAAGGTAAATAACTCAAAAAATTTTAAAGAATTATACTCTCTTGAACTATTAATTCTCCTACTAGGAATCTATCCCAAGGAAATTATCAGGGCTAACCACAACAATATATAACATAACTGTATATCAAAGTGTAATTTACAATAGTCAAGGATTAGAAACAAATAATTAGGAACTGGTTAGACCAATTATGATAGGAAAGAACAATGGTGTAACGTAATTAATAAATTCAAGTTCTAAAAGAATATTTAAGTGAGTGTCAAGAATGTTTATGATATATTAAGTGGAAAATGTAGGGTAAAAAGTTACACCAGTGTTATGTTCCAGACTTTTGTTAAATAAAATGACTGGAGATATAATAATAGTTAAATTAGGTGAGTACATACTACATGAGTATATCAAGAACTCTTTTAAGTTCTTTAAGCTATAAATTCACTTAATGCTCATAAGAACCTTCTGACATAAGCAATATTATTATTCCCATTTTGTAAATAAGTATACTCAGACCTCAAAAGGTAAGGTAACTTTTCCATTGTCCTTAAACTAGTAAGTTGCAGAACCAGGATTTAAAACCAAGCAGCTTAGTTCCAGAGTTTACAGTTATATTAAGATGTTAATAGCAGATTCCTGGTGATAAATTAGGGACATTTTAAATTTTCTTCTTTGTATTTTTCTAAGTTTTCTAAAATGGCTGCAATAAACATGTATCACATTTTATAACCAAAAATAAAAATTAAAAAAAAAAACTTCAGATGGCCTTTATCATTGTGTGTTTAGCTCTGGAAATGAGCAAGGGTCAAGTTCACTTCCATCTAATTTCTACCCCCAGCATGTAAGGCAGGGTCTAAAGTCTGAGCTTCCTGCTCTAAACCACTGAGGATAAATTCTCCCCAAGGCATTTTCTTCCAGGAATAGTCCAACACACAGCTCTCTACTTTCAGCTGGGAAGATAAGTAAAACTTAATGCTTTTCCAACAAGACCTATGAAATTGCCTAATGCCACATACAGAAACAAGGCTAGGGTCATCATTCAACTTCCAGTGATGACTGAAGGACCCATGAAGGGTTAGAATCAGACAGGCCCTAATTCAAGTGCTTGCCTTTCCACCCACCATCTTGATTGACTCACTTAAGCCTTTTGTCCTACATCTGTAATATGGGGGAAATACTTCCCACCCTGTCAACCTCACCAATCTGAAGAAGATAAAATTATGCTGAAAATAGAAAGCACTGCACAGTGCATTTTTATTAATTTTCAATTTGTATTATTTTTAAGTAGCAGGAAACCAATAACGCAAAAGCGGAACTATCGCGTGCCAACAATAACACTGGGCTAATAACCAAATGAAGTCTATGAGCCACATTTTTGTTTCACTTACAAAATAGTAAAGACGTTAACCAGATAATCTCCAAGGTTCATTTCAGTCCTATACCCTCAATAAGCATTTATTGATCATTTACTGTGTGTGAGGTGCAAAGCCAGACATAAGGAATTCAAAAATGGGTAAGGCAGAGCCCCTCCTCTACAGAAACTCATGGGTCATTGTGGAAGACGTGCATGTAAATGCATGCTGATGAGCACATGTGATGAGCTCTACAAGAGTTACAAGGATAAATGAGAAACCAGTATTTTCTGGTGAAGCCAAGTCAGAGGTAGAGATAAAGCTTCATAGAGATGGTAACTTCTGCACAAATTCTTGGGGGGAGCAATTTCAACATTTGGGAAAGTTAGAGAAAGGGGGTCTATTCAGGACACGAGCAATAGCATAAATGTGGGTTGGAGACATTCAGTGATTACCAAATGGAAAATGGCATATAGATGAATTAGGAAAGCGTGTTTCCACAGGCAGGATTACATCATGGGGTCTGTAAGCCATCCCCTGGGGACAATGGGAAGTACTGAAAATCTTTAAGTGAGAGAGAGCATGAGAAATTCTAGGTAGAAAATTGAGGGAACCTGGGGATGGGCAAAAATAGGAGAGAAAAAATGGCTAAGTCCCTATTTGTGCATCCAACTTTTAATATCTTGAATATATATTTTCAAGCTTTGGAATTAATCACAAGCAAACTAGCCATTCTAGAGGATGTCAAAACTGCCTGTTGGTTTACAAAAACATTTAATACTCTGGCAATTTTAATGTTCTCAAGTGGGTCACAAAGTTATAACAAAGTTTTAATTAACAATAAGTGATAAGGCAGCATAGAAGCTTACGTGCTAATCTGCAAGAAACTTCTCTATTAGAACACAGGCCAAGACAATTTTGAAATTTGAAAACCAGTTAACTTTTGCTTAAAATATAAAGGTTTAGATTTTAAGCCATGGAAGACTATAACCGTTAATCCCACATATCTTCCCAAAAGGGTTTAGTGAAACTTGATCTTAGTCTTCCCTGTTTTGTGGTTGTGAGTTTAAGTACTGAAAGACTTCACGTAAACAATATTTCAGTACGGTTGTTGAATAGTGCCATTTTCAATCCAAGCAAGATGTTCCTTTGAAACAGCTGCAGAATTTGGAAAATAAGGAAGAACTGCCCACTTATTTAAATTTGTATTTTTCTCTCCCAGGTCAACTAACTCCACCACTTCCAACAGCGAGATGGATGCTGAGTCATCAGTCTGTACAGAAGCTGGGAGGCCCCTGGGACTTTCTTTCATAATTTTCTAATTGTTAAAATCTTGCATTGGGGTATTTCTGCGAATTAGGAGATCTATTAGCCAGACCAGAAGATCGATAGTTAAGGGCACTCCTTAAGGCAATGCTGATGAGTTTATAAAAGAAACAGCCACTGCACTTTGTGCAAATATCTTTTAAGAAAAGGACAGATGGAGTTTCATTATTTCTGAATAAGCTCAATAAAGTAAAAAAAAACTAGGGCAACCAAAAAATCATTGGTAACGATTGGCTGCAGTTGCCGGGCTAATGGTGCAATTGAAGCTGAACCTTTCAGTCGGGTCTCAGGCAGACAGGACAATGAAAATTGCTCCGAATGTGCCCTTCAGTTATTGAATAGCAGTGTCAACATTTTGTTATCAGCTTAATTGAATAGGAAGGAAGCAATGAAGACAGAGAAAGGATGGATATTTGAGACTCCAAGATTTCCAGAGAAACCTGTCTTCTATATCTGAGTGTTATTCTCTTTTACTATAAATCCTGATTTAAGAAAACTAAGAAGTTCTTTCCTGCAGAGTACCATCTGGCAACAGAACACCTTCTGTAAGAGAGCTGGGTAATTTTGCTGATATATAGCTAAAAAAATACAGCTGAGCAGCTGAGAAACTAGACGCTCAGTAACCCCCCATCCTTTTTAACTGTCAAAACACTATGAGGGTCCATCTATAGGAAAAAAGAAAAAAATATATATATATATTAAAGAATCTGCTATAACTCATCTGCCAGAGTGAGTGTAGCCAGTGAAACATGCTAGCCAGTAGCAACATAAGTGCTTTTTAGCATAAGCCATTAAACCTAAAAGCTAAGAAAAAGAAACCCAAAAAGTGAAAACCCACTCTAATGGGTGGTAAAATCAAAAGAAAAGTTGAAATTCAGAAAAAGTGACTACAAGAGGTGCAAACTAAATTATCCTTAAATGGTTTCTTTTAAACAAAAACAAATACATATGCAGGTATGTTTATCTTTGTATCTGAAACTGAGATCAAATTAAAAACCTGTATTGTACAAAATAATGTTTCCTCTGAAAGACTTTTACATTAGTGTAAAACCAGCAATGGATTTATATTTTTGAAAGCCAAAGCACACTTGAGAAATACTGTCTTTCTCCAGTGACCAAAGGTAGTTGGCATTTGTCTTCAAGACTCGTAATCAATCTGATGTAGGTAGACATTCGTTATATGGAGTGACACTGGTTGTAATTGTATCATGTAAAATCTTTCCACTATGTCCCTGAAAAAGGACAAGTTAAATTTATACTAAAGTCACAGCTTAGAAGATAGTTTTTAGAGCTGTAGGAGCCGATGGTCCCTCTCTTAATAGCACTGCGTATTCCTCAGGTTTCCAAATTATACTGCTCCCTACTGAGATGATGATTTACTTCTGGTACATGGGCACTGCTCTAAAACACATGCTTTGCCTGTATTATTATAATAAACTTGATGACGGAAAAGTTGGTAAAAGTTCTTCCTCAATCACCAAACACATTACCCATAATAAAGCAGATGCCTGCCCCAGAAGAAATGAGACATTTTAAATTTAAGGGATCACAAAAATGAACCCAAGGAGACCAAGACAAGTGTGATGTTCTAGTGACGTTCCACAGAGTTTATAAGACAATAGTAAGTAAAAATTGTGTGACCTGAGTGATGGTGAATATGCAACAGGCATGAGAAGAGGACAAAGAGAATATCCCTAACTTAAGGGAAAAAAAAATCTCAGTAATCAATGAAAGGCACACAAAAAACACTCTGCATGTAAGCTGACAAAACGTTATTTTTAAAGAACATATTTTGAACACATAGCATTACCAGAGAGCAAAGAATTAATATTCTGAAGGAAAAATTAATACATAATGTTTTAGCAGACCCCCCCCCGCCCCCATCTAGAAATGTGAAGGGATGAAGGTCACACACAAAGTTCCTGGAGCTGTGTTTGAACACACTGCCAGTCTCTTTTCACTCCTCACCAGACTGCCCTGAAAAGCAGTGAACTTGATCCATTTTGATGTGCGTTGTAAGCCTCAGGAAGTACTTTAGCACCTCAGCTGGGTTTCCAGAATATACTATATTGATGGCTCAATTACCTTTTTCATTGTCTCCATAAGTTCCATTACTGAAAAGGAGGAAGTCGTAATGGAATAGAAATTCACCAGCAGCACAGAGGCAGAGCTGAGCTCTAAGTAAATGTCTCCTTTCTCTCCCATCGGCCACACCCCGTGCTTTGACCCTCCTTCTCTATTACTGCCCTCAGAACTGGTTACCAATAATCTCCACTCAATCCTGTAAGGAAGGCAATTTGGAAAGCCAAGCCTTCTAGTCAAGGGAACAAGAAAAAAATAGAATTTTCCTCTTTACCTCCTCTTTCTTCTCTTCAGCCAAATAAGTCCTATTTCTTCCCTCTGTTCATCACCTCCCAATCTCTCCTTAAAGTTAACCCATCACTTACCAAGAGACTCAGGTATCTGGTAGAGAAAAGAAATGCCTGAATCTCCTACCATGATGTTCGGTCTCCCACTAGAATTATACAACCTCTCAGACTCTTGAAAACCACTAATGGTAAAAGCAAGCAAGAGTCACCATTCCTTTTTTGGTCTTTTTCCCAGTAAAATCATTGCAGACTCATATTTTGTAGGAATCAATAATTAAATTTAAATGAATATTCCCAGCCTGGACTTTATTTAATGGATCTAACATTTTTTCCCCATTGTTTTTTTCTGATAGTAGACATGTATTTATACATAAATAATTTAACACTATTCTGTGCTGATTTTCCTCTAATGAAAGGGAAAATAAGAAATTAAAAGATATATATATATATATATATGTTTTAAAAACATGAATATATACTATGTATAGTATATGTGTATATATATATATATATATATATATATATATATAAATGGCAGCATACATATATTTACTACAAGCAGCATATATTTATGTCTAACCATTGCTGTTTCCAGCATATTTACCCACTCAGCATATTTACCTTCCTACTACTTTGCTCTAGGATTTTTATTTTTTCAGCTCTCTTGTTGAATCCCACCCAGAAGTAATCATAACCTTCACCCCACATCATTATATCAAGTGAGAATATTGCTGCCCAATAGGTATTTTAATACCAACATTTTACCAGTGCTTAGGGCTCAGTGAAGTCCTATAATTTCCTCAAAATCAGCAAAGGAAGAAGACAAGTAGGTATGAATCACTAGTTTAATCACGGTGACAGGGCATGCTCATTCACTCACTCACTCACTCAATCACACGGTCTTGGAGCATTTGTGCCAAGCTCTTTTCAACATACTGAAGACACAGGAGTGAAAAAGACAAAGTTCTTGCTCTCATGAAGCTTCCAGTCTAGTGATGGGCAGAAAATAAAGGAATGAATCAACATATCAAATGTATGAAGTAGTGATAAGTCCTCTGGGGAGAAATGGAGTAGAATCGGCAGACAGGAGGGATGGGGCGGCCAGAAGGAGGCTGTGTTGCTTACAGTGGGCAGGAAGGCAGCCCCCAGGACATGTTATCTGAGTGTGAGGCCCCCTTCCAATCTGGCAAACACACCAAGCTTGGCAATATGCTCTATTCACCCTGCTCGGTGACCTGCATCCAAACAGACACTGCTTCCGGAAGAAGATGAAAAGGGAAAGACGTCCCAAAGTCCAAAAAAAAATCTCTGCCCCTCACTCAGTATCAGCTGCTAGTACTTGAAGCTGCCAGCCAGGAGTCTGGATAAACAACGTGACTCCTATACGATAGAACTGAAGCCCTCGTCCTGAGTGAGCTGGAAGGGCACACTGAATCCAGCAAGACACCTCAGATTCAGGAACATAGGCTCCAGGTGACACTGGGTTAACAGCAGATAAACATACCAACCTCCTCCGAAACTCACGGTTGACATTCTTGAGGGAAGCATCAGGCAGTGGTGAAAAGCTGACAGACCTGGATTAGAAAACCAGTTCTTTTGCAGACACCCTGTATATCCTTGGGCAAGTCACTGACCCTTCAGTTCCATCATCTGTAAAACAGGGGTAAGGATACCTACTCCAAAGGGCTGTTTTGATGCAGAGTGCATAGTACGATGGATGGATGGGAATCTCGCAGAGTTCTAGGACTATGATTACCAGAACTGAGACTAAACAGTAACTGGTAATAAGTAGAACTGAAAGACTAGAACTTTATATAAATACATAAAAGGCAAGCATTCCTCAAACCTAGAACCCAATTCTACATCCAAGAACCAATACTCCAAGCCCAGTTAAATGAAAAAAGTCATAAATGCGAATCATATTTGGAAATGAATTTCTTTCAAAGTCTCCTTTACAGGAGTTCAATTGAGCAAATTTTTAACATTTTACAATTAGAAGAAAATACTTCCTTGTTGAATTCTACTCTCTTACTAAAAATGTGGAGAGATTTTTGGCAATTTGATCTTCTGACAATCCTGTGAATGAATTCTCTTTACTCCATTTTATTCTTGGAGGGAAAGCATACGTTATTCTTATTGTCGATGAAAGTTGATAAAATTGGGATGAGAAAATAAAACTGCCAACCAGCATGTCTTTGTGTTCTGAGTTGGTGACTATAGTGGGTAGGAACAGTGTCCCCCCAGTTCAGATCTGCCAGAAACCTCAGCATGTGACCTTATTTGGAAGTAGGGTTTTTGCAAATGACATTGAGTATGAAGCTGAGCAAATGCTGGATTTGGGAGAGCCCTAGATCCAATCAGAATGTTCATATGAGAGACAGAAAAGGACACACTGAGACTCAGGGCAAAAAGACATGTGAAGACAGAGGCAGAGAGTGAACTGATACAGTCACATGCCAAACAATGCCTGGAGTCACCATAAGCTGGAAGAAACAAGGAGGGATTCTCCCCTAGAGCCTTGGGAGGGGAGCATGGCCATGCAGACACCTTGATTTTGAACTTTTGGCACCCAGAACTGTGAGAGCATACATTTCTGTTGTTTTAAGACACCAGGTTTGTACAGCAGCCAGAGAAAAATAAAACAGTGATGTTCTGAAATATTCAGTTCTTTCTATCATTATGATGTCCTCCACTAGCCACAGTTTTACCCTCAGAGGCCCAGGATAAGACTAAAGAGTAGAGGATGGCAGAGGCCCTTTCTGGAACTTCTACCCTTTAGGGAGCTGGGTGGATTTAATCATGTTTTCTGTAGGTTACTACTGACCTTCATTGTGTGCTATTAGTGTAGACACTAACATGAAACTAACACAAAACAGGATTGGTTCCCATGGGCCAGGCTTCTTCCATAAATTTTATTCCTGACAAGAGAAAAAAAGGCAGGATCACAATTACGAGTGTTAGAACAGTCTGGGGAGATGTAGTAGGAAACAATAAACAGCGTTTTAAAGGGCTCAAAGAGGAGAATTATCTACCTTGAAGCAGTGCTGTTCCTGCAGTGATGTTTCTACCTTCCATTTAAAGACAGATAAATTTTCCATGACAGCTCTTAATAGCCTCTACAGTTATTCACTGAACTTGCCCTCAAAATTACAGAGTAATAAAAGGATAATAGCATTTGACTGACTATATTGGAAAGGTGGGCTTTTTCAATAAAGTGGCCATTTCATTTCCCCCTTTATCCTGGATTATCCAGAGAGGGTGCTCTATGTGTCTAAGGACTGAAGAATAGCCACAATGCATCTTTCATCACTGCAATGCCATCTGGACCCTTCATTTATTTATACATAGAAAAGGAGAATATTTCTCTTACTGTAGACCACATTGACAGTAGACAAATGTTTCCATGAGAAAAGTCAAATTCTGAATCTGCTAGGTTGAACCATATGAATCAGCCAATACTCAACCAATTTCACCCACAAAAATGGCAACTACATAAATGACAATCTAATAAAAAATGTACTTTACTTACTACGATGTGAACTATAATTATAATAAGGGAATTTCTCTTAGAACCAAAATCTGTTAAACAAAAAAGCATTAATTAGAAATGCACAATAAGTTTTAGATATTTGAAGAGGAGGAACCACAACAAGGAATAGAAACTGAAAAGTGTGCTCTGAAACATTCATTTCTCCACATTTTTCCGATTGTTGAGGTAAAAATGAATTTGGAATTGTGTTCAGTTCTGTCTATCCACACTGCCATTTCCACTGTTCGACTGTCTAACAGTTCTCCACTTCCTCTTTAGATGTCTCTCCAATCCATTTTTTCCACAGCAGTTAGAGGGATCTTCTCAAAGCATAGATCAAATAGGTCAAGTCACACTTTGCTTAAAACCTAGTATGGCTTCCCTTACTGTTGCACACACTCCAAGGTCCTGGCCATAGCTTAGGAAACCCTGTGTGATATGGCCCCTGGCAACCTCTCCCATTTCATGTCCTTCCCCTCCCCAGTCCTCCAGCCACACTGTCCAGATCTCCATTCCTGGATCATGCCAAACTCAGAGCTACCCACACGGTCCCAGCTCTTTGTATGGCTGGTTCCATATTCTTCAAATCCCCTTTTCATGGTCTCTGGGCCCACTCCCATCTCTCGGTAACATTCTTATCCATCATAGCTCCCTGTGTATTCCTTAATGTTTTTCTCAATTTTTGCAAATAATAGTTTGGATGACTTGTTTATTTTCTGGGTCACTCCAGTAGAATAGAATCTCCCTGGAGGCAATGACCTCAATACAGTATACCTAATGCCTAGCACAGTGCCTGGCCCAAGATCAGCATCCAGCAAATATTTCATGAGTGAATAAATGAATGAATATCTGATTCAAATTTAGGAGACTAGATGCTGAAAAGGCAGTCTTTCTAAACAACAGAGGGGTATCTCATTGCACAGTAAAAACACACCCAGCTTGTTCACTGTCTGTCTGGTATCATGTGAAAGCTCATGGGCATATACCTTTACACCTCTTCCTCTTTTCCACCACTCCAATCTTCAAAAACTCAATACACAAATAGGAACTAATTCTGTATAAGGGCTAACATAAAATGTAGAGTGGCTCAAATCAGTTCAATGTCTTAAAGAATCTTTTTTTTTCCCATCATTCTATCTTTCTACTACAGGCACACCTCGGAGATATTGTGGGTTCGCTTCCAGACCACCACAATAAAGTAAATATCCCAGGAGAGTGAGTCACATGAAATTTTTGGTTTCCCCAGGCGTATAAAAGTTATGTTCACACTATTCTCTAGTCCATTAAGTGTGCAATAACATTATGTCTAAAAAAACACAATGTACATAACAACTAAAAATACTTTATTGCTAAAAATTGCTAACCATCTGAGCCGTCAGCAAGTTTTTTTGTTGTTGTTTTGTTTTTTGCTGGTGGAGGGTCTTGCCTCCATGCTGATGGCTGCTGACTGACCAGGGTGGTGGATGCTGAAGGCTGGGGTAGCTCAGCAATTTCTTAAAATAAGACAACAATGAAGTTTGCCCCATTGGTTGACTCTTCCTCTCACAAACAATTTCTCTGCAGCATGCAATGATGTTTGATAGCATTTTATCCACAGTAGAACTTCTTTCAAAATTGTAGTCAGTCCTCTCAAACCCTGCCTTTGCTTTATCAAATAAATTTCTATCATATTCTAAATCCTTTGTTGTCATTTCAACAATATTCACAGCATCTTCACCAGGAGTAAAGACCAGCTCAAGAAACCACTTTCTTTGATCATCCATAAGAAGCAACTCCTCATAAGTCATCCATGAGGGTTGAAATCAACTTCTTTCAAACTCTTTAATGTTCTATTTTAACCTTTTCCTATGAATCACAAACATCCTTAATGGCATCAAGAATGGTGAATTCTTTCCAGAAGGTTTTTAATTTACTTTGCCCAGATCCATCAGAGGAACCATTATCTATGACAGCTATAGCCTTACAAACTATTTCTTAAATAATAAGACTTGAATGTCAAAATTACTTCTTGATCCATGGGCTGAAAAATGGATGTTTTGTAAGTAGGCATGAAAATGACATTAATCTCATTGTACAAATTCAAACTCATAAATAGTAAAATATCTAAAATGAAAATCTCCCCATATATCTCAGGACGGAAACAAGGATGAACCAGACCCCATCCCGTCACAAAGGCCACTGACTTCCTTTCCCCTGATCTCATTTTAGTCTCTAAAGCAAGACATAGAGACTTTTAAGAAATCTCATAGTTACTTGAATAAATATCACCTGTAAATATTTTAATAATATTAGTAAATCTAGAGAGTGCTTTGGTGTTCTAAAGCACTTTTCACATAAATTAACTTTAATATCAACATCTGTCTTTTTTTTTTCTCAGTTAGTTGATGACTGAATCTAAGAAATGTCATAAAATAACTGATACTTCCATGGTATCATTCCAGCCTTTTATAAACGAGAGGAAACACCAAACCAAGATATACAATTGTTTGCCAGCATTAGTTTCTTAAGAATAATGATTAAATATATTGTTTACACATCAACAGTAAAATAACCAAAAGGAAGACATAATGCTGGAGCATTCAGAAAGAGTAAAATCATAAGCATTCAGAATAATTAGATAAACCACCATAGAAGACATTAAATCCCAAAGAAAAAAATATTGGAAAGTTCTAAGTGCATTCAGGTACCATATAAAAAATATTCTTGGTCGATATAATACCTAAGGTAAAATCTAGAGGACCAAGAAGCAGATTTTTCTCAAAGTGGCATGACTGGGGGAAATGCAATTTCCCAGCACTAGCCAAAACTGCATTAAAAACAAATAGGTCATATAGTCTTCAGAAGGTCACTGTTGAAGAGGAATGAAAAGCTGGCAGTTGACCATTCTCAGTACATTAATAGAGTTTTCTTTTTCAGATTAGTTAGTTGTCAAAATGTTAAATAGATACACCAAATACACTGGTGACATGGTCACAGGACAGATATCACCATCTGATCATGGCAGTCTTTCCCACTGATCGGAGCTGTAATCCTGAGATCTTTGCCAACACACGACTCTAGACAACAATTATGGATTGATCTGGAAATATGATATCAGCATTAGTCTAGTATTAGAGGAATCCCAGAGAGAAAGAGAAAGAGTATGCACTCTGTAGGTAAAGAAAGACTGAGTAAGGGTAAGATAATGAAGGAAATGGAATAATCCTGAAGATAAGCTTAGCTTCATTCACCATTTCTATTGGAATTAGTCCTAGACATAGAAACTAATTTTTTTAAAAAACATGAATGATATTCCTACTAATAAAAGTAATAGCACAATATGGCAAATTTTAAGATGTACAAATATACAGCACCTTTTATATCTTTATGAGATGATTTTACTGGCAACAAAACTCAAGAAACGTAAAGGTTCACAGATTGGTCAATTGTTCTTAATTTTAACCCCTGTTGTAAGTTTGTCATGCTATCTCACTGTTGTTTTAATTACATTTCCTTAAGGATTCATTCTGAGCATTTTTCAGATGTGCCTTTGCTATATATCTTTAGCAAAATGTTTGTTCATACCTTATACCTATTCTTCTATGAATTCTGGCTATTGTTTTCTTTAACAAAGAACAGTGAAACAACAAAGATATATTGGAACTTCGCTCATTTTGTGACTTTTTGCTTTATGAAATAATTGTTCTTAATACTGGAAAAAATTTGGATTGGATTAGATATTTTCTTTTCCTTAGTACTATTTAATAAATTATGACAATGTAATTGCCAGTGACTTTTCCACAGAATCACAGGCTAACTAATAATAATATAGACATTAAATTAATCTGTGGTACTAGATTCATTAATACCAAATATAGAAGATGTCTGCATTAAAGATTATGAAGAATTACTTTAAATCAATTGAAAAAAGCTAAAGTCAATTTTGAAGTTTAATGTTATAGTCAATTTGAAATAAAAAGTTTGAAACATTCATATCTGATCAATAATTAATCACAACATTCAAATAGGAATGAAAAAGAATGACCCATTATATCATTTCTAGGATTCAAGTTAATTAGAAAACATTAGAGTTGAGTATCTATTACAGTTCACTGAACAGATATGCCTGCTGATGTCAGGTTAGATTACAATGCTGGTCAACATCAGCATCAGTAAGAAATCAGTCAAAACATCATTTGGAAGACTGCCTGATGAGCTTGTCCAAACACTGGAAAGTGGAATCTTTTCCTTCAGTGTGACTTCTCTGAATAAGGTTCTGAAATATATACCTATTGATCAAATACATATATTTATTAAAACAAATTCAAGTTGGATGGTATGTCATTGTTTCCTTAAAACGGAAGCATTTCAAATATTTTCACTGAAGAATATCTAAGAAAGTAACACATTCTAAGTGATGAAGTAATTAGCCCCTGGTACAACCTTCTACCTGGCACAATGATTAGCAGACAGTAAGCACTAAAATGTATGTATCAGATGGTTGAGTGGATGAAACAAGGAATGAAACAGTGTGATGTGGTGAAAAAAAATCCCAGAATTAGAAATTAGGAGGTCTGCATTCTGGTGCCACCTCTATAGTCAATCCCATGGAAAGACACAGGGAAAGATACTGAAATCCATTCTACTTCAGTTTCATTACCTATGAAATTAGAAAAATGAGCTAGGTGATGTATAAGATCTCTTCACTATGATTTCATGCCACGTTACCAGACAGAAAGCAAGTTCCATCTTATAAATGCTTCAGGGAAGGCTATTAACCATAAGCTCCCTGAACCAAGGCAATGAACACAATGCTCAATGTCTATTTCAGTGAACTACTTGTTAGCCAATAGTCATACTGGTCCTCTTGAAACTACCTTGAAGAATTGATCATCATAATTTAAAACATAGCTTATTAGACAATGTCTTCTGACAATTCTTCCCATTTTTAAACGCGTAAGAAGTCCAGTTCAAGTCAATAGCATCATAAACAACTCCACCCTAAACTCTCTTAGTAAGGATTTTGCCCTGAGCAATGACAGTACCAGTTATGAGTAAGTAGGACCACAATGTCCACTGCGTAGAGAAAATACGACATCATAAACACTGAAGAATGGGACAGACCGTGACCTCAGATACACAAGATGATTCTAGCATTCTTTGTTAACATAGTTTGCTTTTTAATGTGAAATGATTTAAGGCTGATATAAAAATTTGATTTCTGGTTACTTTCTTCTTTAAAAAATTCATTCATGTTTCCATTAGCATCTCATAAAGTTAAATCTTTAGACTGGCCTAAAAGAAACATTTTCAAATTAAGAATTTCCAAGGACACATTAAAGATAAAATTTGGATCCTAGCTAGCTTAGTAGAATGACAGCCTGTGTGTGAAGAGACTTTAAGAAACTACCTGGAGTTAATCTAGACCAACCCTCTACCCAAAGACAAACCAATGAGCATAGAGGCAATGACCAAAAAAGATCTGTTCAATGAATAAATGCATGATCCCAAACTGCATGGGGTACCTTGGATAGAGCCAGTATAAGACAATACCTTACCTTACAATGAGTGAGAAATGAGAAAAATAAGAAGGAAGCAAGGAAAGGACAAAGAAGAAAAGTAGAGTCATAGAGAACAGAGCATTAATGTCACCAACAATTTTCCCCACTGACATTCATCGACAGTCACACCCCAGCTCCCCTTCTCTCAACTACAGACAATAGCCGGCTGTCTATTTTCTTCAAAAACATCTCTGGTTATTGACTCCTCTTAAGGGCTTGCTACCTCTGAGGCAAATCACAGTGTTCAACAAGAGTGTCCTAGAAGTCAAAAATATCCCACTTCTTATTCTCTAGATCTTTGAGAACATGAGGAATAATTTAGAGAGGACGCTTCCCTTTATACATCACCCTGGGATGTATTCTAGAACATTTATATGACCCTGCACATTCTTACATTGGTACCTTTATTTCTAAATGTACAAAACATATCAGTCTATTCAGCATTTATCCCAAATCAATTTCACCAGTGTTTCCTGGTTTTCAATGCACCTCAGTGCTTGGTCACAAAATTGATGTCTAGGTATTTAATGAAACCAGTCTTTATAACTCTGCTGCGATGGATTTTCCTCACAATTTCTTATGCTTCTAATTTAATTAGCTGAAACCATTTCTGTGATTTAAACTTATCTGTACTTTTTTTCCATTTTTCTCATCAGCAATTTTTAAGCTTAAGTTGATAAACACAGGCAATAAACACAGGAGGTTCTTGTTCCTGGATATCAAGAGCATAAAGAACATGTAATACCGATTGCCAACATTTTCCCACTTAAAATATCACTCAGCATTACCTCTGCTAGGAGAGGGGCAAAGGAAGACTTCCAAGGTTCTTTTTTAAGCTTTTTAAGTTGTTCAACTATTCTATAACCCAAAGCAAAGTTTCTTGGCTGCTTCTCCAATTATGTAGTCCCGTTATTTTTAGACCCTGTGGGACTATTTTGTTTCATTAATTAGACTGTACACCAAATTTTCATGATCTATAGGCAATGTATGGGATTAATAAAAGCTACATGTATTTATTTTCCCACTGCTTAAAAACTTGGAGGTACAACACCATTAAAAAAAAAAAAAACCAGCAAGTGAACTAGAAAGACAATCCATTTGGATATTCTTAATAGTTTTATAGCATTCAGTAGCCTTATGAGGGGTATCCTATCCCATATTTTAGGGAACTAAGAAAAGTGGCTCAAAAAGATTAGATCCCAAGTTCTCTAAACCCCAGAGTATAAACGTATACAACAAACCCCAGAGCATATACGTATATAATAATGACAATTCAATATGTGTATTTTTATTTTTTTCCATTTACTCCTGCTTTCTTTGAAAAAGCTAGAGGTGCACATATAAGAAATCTAAATGCATCTAAAACCAGAAAACTGGTCACTCATTTTCATTCATCCACTTATTTTAAGTTCTTAATAGATTTTTGATATCGATCAACCCAATGTTCAGTTGACATACTCAACTGAAACTAGTGAGTACGACACATGTGGGATACAAAAGTAGTATGACATCTTAATTACTCATTTTCAGGTAACTCTCAGTCTAGTATTACAGACATGATCCTTTACTCACTGTATAGGTCGTTGGGTAAATGGTAAATTACACAGAGGTAGTCCTGGCTATAATGGGGCTCAGAGTCTATGTTAGTGTTTCTCAATGTGGAAGACACTGCTGCCCAGGGTACATTTTGGAAATTTGTAGGGGTCATTTCTACTTTGCAGCAGGGCATTTACTATTGAAAATCTTATTATGTAAGTATATTATAAAATAGTTTTATTTCCCTTTATATTACAGTTGGGGGATTATATTGATTTCAAAAAATAATGTGGATGGGTAGGTCATACATCTAAGGATTTCATGTCTAGATAACAAGAGGGCATTATAAAATGATTATTATAAAAAGGGACTTACAGTGTAGGAGTAACAAGCACACTCTAGAGGAATAGACATGCAGCCCTATAAAAGCACAATGTGAAATATACTAAATACTAAAACATCACTATATACAAAGCTAGAGAAGTGCCAAGGCCAGCCTAGGCTGTGGGAAGAACAACAGAGGCACCAAGCTGTGGCAGAAGAAACAGGAAGAGCAAACAATTGAGCCAGAGCATGAAGTTAATATGTTCAGCTGGAGCGAGTACCTGTATTTCACACTAAGGAGTTTCATGCTTATCAAGTAGACAGCAGAAAGCCATCAGATTGCAGAATAATTTCTCTGGTCATTTCTGATTTCAAAAATATATAATTATGTTCAATCCTTTGCCTGGAGAAATAATTATTAGAGTCTTGATATTTATATTTTGCTTACTATATTATTTCAAAGGCTTAGTTATTCCGCTACAGGTTTTTAAAATACCTTAAAATGTTCAAAGCAAGACCATGATTTTGAATGCCAATAAAAAGGAAATCAGAAAAGGAGTATCGAGTTTAAATCTACAGTGTTCTTTCAGAAATATGCCTTTGAAAATGCTATTCCACATGAAAATGCAACCAATTTACTTAAATTAAAATACACGTTTGTTTGATTAACTTTTCAATTTTGCCTTGTTGTTTCCTTTGTAGCAAAAGGTGCTCCTTTTGAAATACAGCCTTCATTTTGGAAGTTTCCAGAGGAAATTATTTATTAAACATTCTATTTTAGGTAGCATAGATACTTTATCTCCTTTTTTGGATAGGACAGTGGTGAGGGCTCCCCACGTAAAAGCAAGTTCTTAATAAGGAGACACACATGTAACAGTTTATTTGCATCAAATCAAACTGAAGTCAAGGAACTACAGTATGAACAGAAGAGCTTCTTTTTGCTTCACAGAATTTTATCTAGAGCTGTTAACTGAAACACTGCTGCTAACAAAGGGAGCTCTAAAGAGATGGATTCTTTTTTGTTTTATCACTGTTTTCTCAAACCAGACCAATGAACTCTCCACCTCTGACCCTTTATACTAGGCTGACCCTCCACAAACTAATTCTCTGTAGGGCTCATAAAAGCGAGTTGTAAACTCCAACAGCTGTCCAGTTGAGGGGATAGCGTGGGACCCTCCCTACCTTCTTGCCCCTTTGCTGACACTAAACACTTCCACATTCTTTCCTCATCTACCTTGGCCAGGACACAGAGCTTCATACCCTCCGTGACCTGGGTCATCACAAGTTTCTGCTCCTGACTTCTTGAACTTTCATACAGATTCTGGCTTAGGAAGGAAGTCATGGGAGATTCGCTTTCTAGCTCTGATGTTTCTACAACCCATCCTGACCCTAAACGTAAAGTGGCCTTCAACACTTCAGAGCTACTGAGAAAGACTCACCTGCCTTTTCTGCAGTTGTAGCCTGAATGAGGTTTGTGGGAGATGACTTCTGTGTGTTTGTGTAAATATAAGTTTGTACAACTATCTAGGTCAGCTATAAGGATTAAACTTATTTGAAGGCTACATGTTAGAACAGAAATTATTTAAGTGGAAAAAAGACAGCAAGAAAAAGAAATTAATAGAAGATGCCCTTCTGAAAATATTAAATTAAAATTATATTTTTAATGACTGTTCACACATTCAGCTATTTATTTTATAAGTATTCATTGAAATGAAGTTGAAAATAACCACTGTGCACATGGGAGTGTTTGGAAATGCCTAAACTGGGCACAGCTGCAACAATATTATATGTATTATATATTACATGTACTCTCTCTCTCTCTCTCTCTCTCTCTCTCTCTCTATATATATATATATATATATATATATATATACATGTACCCTCTATCCTATTAAGAGTATCCCCATGGAAAAAACTGAGTAGAAACAAAGAAGTAAATGCAGGGGAGAAATAAAAGGATGGTTCAAACAGAAAAATGATACAGAAATAAGTTTTCATATGGAGAGTTACTGGCCATAGAATACAAACCAAAATAATACAGCAGTTATATAATAAGATGAAAGTTTAACCAACATTTATAAAGTTGGCAAGTGTTCTGTTTTGTCAAAGCTTGTCTGCATTGCTGATAGAACCCTAATGGTATAAAAGACTGTATGGTATATGAAGCACAAACAAAGCAAAACAAAGGGCTTGGCGGGAATAAAGTACTTGTGATATTATCTTCACAGACCAAGGCAGTGTTTGAGCAGAATTAACCTATTTGATGATAATTATGTAAATCTTGACTTTATTTCACCATGAAGTTGGGAAACCCAGTCCTGAATGCATTTTTTAAATTAATTTCCTATGTCCAGTACTATACTCATTCAATTCTTTTTTTTTATGATTACATGCTTTATACTACGGATATTATGTTTAAAAGAGGTTGGGTTACATGAATTCAATGAAAGCAGCCCATACTGTCTTGACACCACGATCTAGAGCTCACAGTAACAACCAAGACTGAGACCAGTGTCCCATGGAAGGGTCTCTGTTCTTACTACATATGTACACCACATCTGCAAGCAGGACCAGGAAAAGCTTGTTCTGTATCCTCTTCTCCTCACCAACCTCAATCCCTACCCCCCAAATGTATATCTTTTCCATAAATAAGCAGGGATGCAGTCAGCTGTACGCTGAGATAACCCACCACCTATTACAGATTCTATAATGTATAAACAAGTCTTTGAGGTTGTTATTTTCGTCTTTAAAAAGTTCTGATTTTCACTCTCCAGAACAGAAAAGATCCCTGGATTCATCAGTTATATTTTCCTTTTACTTTAGAGAAGTTGCAAAGAGGGAAAACCCGTATGTCTGCCTCCTTCCCATTTTATCCAACTTCTGCTGTCAGTTGCAGGGAAGTTTTAAAATTAATTGCCCTGGCACAGGAAGCTGTTACGAAAGAGGGGCCATGGGAAGCAAGCAAAACTGCCAGGAGCCCCTGCCCACTTTCAGGTCCCTCCCACGTACAGGCTATACAGCCAGGACGGCCATCGGGCCAAGGGTCCTCTGAAGCTGCCCTGGAGGAAGGGAGGATGAGAAAGACTCATTCTTCCCTGCTGTTGTAAAACGGTGGAGGATCTATGATGACCCACAGTCTCCTCTTCCCTTGTATATGTCGGTGCAGGAGGGGGGCATTGCACTGGACGACCCAGACGCACTCAAACAGCCTTCTACTCCTGTGTAACTACGCCACTTCTTCTAATATTTAAGTACAGCTGAGGGAAAAAGAAATTATTCTTCTGCGCATTGCAAAATACAAGTTCTTTAAGCAGCACTCAATGTTCATGGAAAAATCTCTCTCCTACTCTGAGCTTTGCTTTGTTATTACATTACTGCGCACAAATACAGCATCTGGTTCACCTCCCTTATAGCCATTGTTTTGTCTGCTCTTACGCATTCCCAAAATAGTCTAGACTTTTAGTGTCATTTACATCCGAGTCAGAAGAATAATCAGGAAAATAATAATTTATGAATAATTAACTAGGCCTGATGCCGTATTAGAGAGGAGCTATTTTTAATTGACAAAGGCTAGGATAACATGGATTTCAAAGTGCGAAGGGACATGCAGCAATTAAAGAGGCTGACTGATGGGAGAACTGACTGCTTATCAATGACTATATCATCTCTGACTGAATTCCACTGCACGCCTCAAAAATAAGACAATTAGAGATAAAATCAGAGACCAAATGCATCACAACATGTCTCAGGACATAGTGAGTAAGAAAATTTTTTCTATTCATGGGAAGATTAAAATGACACCTAAACTTACCTTCATTTTAAATAAAACAAAAAATGGGATTACCACACCCAAACTTAACTGATGAGCAAGACAGGAAAACTAGATCAGTAATTTTCTTAATATTTTTATTTCATTGTCTATTTCTTTTTTTTTTTTTCTTAGTTATTTTTATTCAACCTGCTTCTAAAACAAAGGAGGATGAGATTAAAAGAGGTAGAATTATTGTGGGGTGGTGACAGTAATTCCAAATAGCAGCAAAGACCACATTAATAATATTTAAGCTAAACTACATCTGAGCTTCTTCTTGCCCTTCTTATCATCTCTTCCATGATTTAATATTACTAGTACTTATTCACTGATACCTTGGGTCACTCCCACCTCCAGCGCAAGGAAAAGACTCTCTGTTGCAGGAGAAGATGCCCTGGACAGAAATGTAGAGAAGTAGAATCGTGAATGACCTTACTACACATCAACTTCCCAGCTGCCACAGAGATGGAAACTGTGTTTAAACATAGGGAACATCCTTAACCAAGACTCATAATTCTAGGTTTGGTTCTGCTGCCAGCTCTGTTATCTCTAGGCTTTCCATTACAATGAAGGGTTAGAATAGATATTCTCTAAGTCTTTTCCAGATTTAAAGTACTTGACTTATTTCAGAAGTTCTCAATTTTTTATTTTAACCACTAGAAAGAAATGATAACTATGAAACATGATAGAGGTGCTAATTATTGCTACAATAGCAATCATATTGCAATATGTAAATGTATCAAATTAACATGTCATACACCTTAAGTTTACCAAATATTACATGTCAAATATATTTGAGTTAAAAAGGAAGCTTCCAATTCTGAGTCTTTATTGAAATCAGTAGGGAAACTCTGGAAAAGACTGATTTCAGAGTTCTAATTTGGACCCATTGAATCAGAACCTCCTGGTATGACCACTTGGAATTATTTTCTAAACAATCCCCAGGTAATTCCGATGATACACCAGATGATTCTGTAGATGTCAGAGGCTGCATTAGATCCCTACATTAGATTTAAACTCCTCGAGGGCAGCAACTGTATCTTGTGCATCTTGAAATCTCTGTACAGGAGTTGGAATATTAGAGACACTCAGTAATTTAACTGCTTGGTGATTAAATATATACTAAAGAGAACTTGAACATTTTTGTTGTTATTGGGTCATACTGAAAGAGAAAGAGGATATATTATGAAGGCAAATGGTACGTTTATTTAATGTCACCTAATTATAAACACATAAAACTGACCTCAGCTTTAACTAAATAGTCAGAATTATAAATCATAAATCAGGAACTAACTATGGGATTAACAAACTTTTTTAGCTCATACTATTTTTTGAATGGCTCATACTTCTAGGCATTGGTTTTAGCATTCATTTTATTAATCTGACTTACATTTTTTTAAAAATAAATTTATTTATTTTATTTATTTTTATTTTTCGCTGTGTTGGGTCTTTGTTGCCGCACGCAGGCTTTCTCTAGTTACAGTGAGCGGGGGCTACTCTTCGTTGCGGTGCGCGGGCTTCTCACTGCGGTGGCTTCTCTTGTTGCAGAGCACGGACTCTAGGCGTGGGGGCTTCAGTAGTTGCAGCACTTGGTCTCAGCAGTTGTGGATCGCGGGCTCTAGACCGCAGGCTCAGTAGTTGTGGCGCACGGGCTTAGTTGCTCCGCGGCATGTAGGATCTTCCTGGACCAGGGTTCGAACCTGTGTCCCCTGCATTGGCAGGTGGATTCTTAACCACTGCACCACCAGGGAAGCCCTGACCTACATTTTTTTGCTTCACGGAGGTTATCATCATGGAGGACATGCTCATCTAAGTAAAATGGAGCATATGAGAGATGTTCTCATGTATTCAACACACTGGTCATTCTAATTTTTTTTAAGTCATTCGTTATTCTTTCTTGGTTTGTTTGTTTTTCAGTTGCCAGAGGAATTAAAGGTCAAAATAAGCTGATGTAAATTTGCCTCTGAATTAGATCCCTGTTTAGAGTTTAGCAACAATGTCAAACATTCCCTACTAGGAAGCTATTAATTCTAGAAGCAGAGGCTCAGAATGAAGAAAGGAGGTTGTGTATTAGTGTGTTTATTTTGTAATGATGTGAAATGTGCTCCTTTGCATTTAAATGGACAGAAAAAGAACAAAGCATTAACTTGGGGTTCATTAAAAGTAAACACAAACCTGTCCATTTATTACATTCCCCCCAAAAAATCTCCTCTGGTGAAAAACAAAATCACTAGCACAAACAGCTGGATTAGTGTGACGCCATGTTGCCTGAATACCATTGTTTGATAGGTTTAATGTCACTTCTGTACTATATATACCACAGAGAGAGATGTTGAGTTGCATCCAGCAGAGTGGCTAACATTCTGTAGCTAATTACGAATAGCTCCACGACAGTACTGAAAGAAGGACGACCCTGCACATGTCTCAGAAGGGAATAGAGAGATATTTTGTTTATACAGTCACCCATCTGTCTGGTCACAACAGAATTACATATGAGTACTAGCCATAGTTTAGCGTGTCCTTCAAGGATGATTTTCTCATTATACGCATTCTATCACCTACTTCACAGATACAGTCTGCCAGTCATCATTTCTACCCTGTATGAATGATAATACATCTGATATTCTAACGCTTCAACCAAAGTGAAGACATTCTAAGAGACTCCATAATCATACAGAGAATACTGCTTTGTTGGATAAAGGCTGAATTCAAGTAAAGAAAAAAAAGTGTGGGAGAGGCAAAATGAAAAATCAAATGTCTGCGTTTCAACTCATCTGCGCCTGTTTTGTTCTATGGCTAACATAAAAGAATACACACTAACCTGCATTGGAAAGGACCTAAAATAGCATCTACCCCATACTCCTCACTTTGTGGCTGAGTATATGGGGTTCACAGAGGTTAAACACAGGGGCTTTACACAGAGAGGCTTGTGTAAAGTTCAAAGAGCGAATGACAGAATGCACATTCCCTGATACCTAGGGCCTCAATATCAGTATGCAAGCAAATCTAGCTGAGAACATTTTCAAGCATTTCTTCTCACTGACACTGCAGACCCAGGGAGAATGGGGCAGGGGGCGGGGAGGGCGAAGCAAGAGCAAGCAAACTCACTGCAGACATACCATCTCCTTCAAAGGAGCAGAACCTTTACATCTCTCAAGGCATCTGAAACGCTCTGTCTTGTGACTACAAACCTTTCTTTACGTATTGTATCTTACCCACTTGAGGGCAGTATCTCTGTCCAAATCATGTGTCTACTATAGAGCCTTTTATGTCCAGTAGGTCTTTGGCATACACGCAAAATGAAAGAATGAAAGAATAAATGAATTAATGAAAGCAAAGTCCATCAAAGTTAAGCTAGTACCAAAGTAAATCTTTATTTCCATCAAGCCAGAAACTGGCCAACAAATAATGCTTTATCAGTGTAAGACTGATGTAGCCCAAAGTTCCACAGGCAAACTTGGATATTTGGAGAATGCAGCAAGGAGAAAAGGGATCTTTAATGAAGGCTCTGTTCTAACAGAGATAATTCTAAAGATGAATTCTTTTTTTATATATAAAATTATTTATTTATTCTTTTATTTTTGGCTGCGTTGGGTCTTCGTTGCTGCATGCAGGCTTTCTGTAGTTGAGGCAAGCGGGGGCTACTCTTCATTGCGGTGCGTGGGCTTATTGCAGTGGCTTCTCTTGTTGCAGGGCACAGGCTCTAGGCACACAAGCTTCAGTAGTTGTAGCTTGCAGGCTCCAGAGCACAGGCTCAGTAGTTGTGGCGCATGGGCTTAGCTGCTCCGCGGCATGTGGGATCTTCCCAGACCAGGGCTTGAACCTGTGTCCCCTGCATTGTCAGGCAGATTCGTAACCACTGTGCCACCAGGGAAGTCCCTAAAGATGAATTTTTAAATGACATTACAGATACCCAGATCCCTGCTCTTGAGAGTCTTTTTGCCCATACACAAAGGTGCTCCCATCAGCTTTTGATTTCCTCATGGACTTATTGCTATGTGATACTACATTACACTTTTCTCTACCTATGCACCCAGTTTCCCTCATAGCCTTCTTGCTACCTGATATTGAATTATGTTTGTATGTGTTTACTTGTTGATTGTCTGCCACCCCTCTAGCATATTAGCTTTGTAGGGCAAAGAGTTATCTTGTTCATCCCGTGTACTCAGTTCCCACACAAGTGTTGAATGAATCAATCAGACTGAAATGATCACCTCCCACTAGTCAGGATGGCCATCACCCAAAAATCTACAAACAATAAATGCTGGAGAGGGTGTGGAGAAAAGGGAACCCTCTTGCACTGTTGGTGGGAATGTAGATTGATGCAGCCACTTTGGAGGTTCCTTAAAAAACTAAAGATAGAACAACCATATGACGAGCAATCCCACTACTGGGCATATACCCTGAGAAAAACATAATTCAAAAAGATACATGTACCCCAATGTTCACTGCAGCACTATTAACAATAGCCAGGACGTGGAAGAACCTAAATGTCCATCAACAGATGACTGGATAAAAAAGATGTGGTACATATATACAATGGAATGTAACTCGGCCATAAAAAGGAATGAAACTGGGTCATTTGTAGTGATGTGGATAAACCTAGAGTCTGTCATACAGAGTGAAGTAAGTCAGAAAGAGAAAAACAAATATTGTATATTAACGCATATATATGAAAGCTAGAAAAATGGTACTGGTGAACCTATTTGCAGGGCTTCCAGAGACATGGAGAACAGACTTGTGGACACAGGGTGGGGAAGGGAAGGGTGGGATGAACTGAGAGAGCAGCATTGACATATATATACTACCATGTGTAAAATAGATAGCTAGTGGGAAGCTGCTATATAACACAGGGAGCTCAGCTCGGTGCTATGTGATAACCTAGAAGGGTGGGATGGGGGGGTGGGAGGAGGCTCAAGAGGGAGGGGATATATGTATACATATAGCTGATTCACTTTGTTCTACAGCAGAAACTAATACAACATTGTAAAGCAGTTATACTCCAATAAAAAAACAAAACAAAAAAATGAAATGACCCATTGATAGACTGAATTATAAGAAACCCTCAATTTCAAAATGTTATTTTTCCACCGAACTACTTATACTTTATAACTAGTAAGACTTTTCCTTAATGTGTTTCCGTATCACCCAAATCATATCGTTTGAGAATAAGAACGAATATTCTCTCTCATTATTGCACAAATAGTTTACCCCAAATCTAAGTTAACTACATTTGGCTGAAAAATTCCATTTAATATAATCCTTTGTGATCTGCCTGGGGTATGTGGCAGCCTATATGATGCCCACCCAAAGGCTATTTCACCACCAATCCCCAACCAAGCTTCTTGCTCAAACAAAACATTATCTGAATCATTCCACTGTCTAGCCATGAATCTGGATCCCGGTTATCCTTGGAATAGGTAATATAGATGCTAAGAGTTATTTTAAATTTCAACCTAGATTTGAAAAATAGAATAAAACAGCTGTCTTGACCATCCATATATGTGCAGGTCCAGGTTATCAAAATTATGAGATTATCTATTATCCATTAGTGTTCTAGTTTTCTCATTTTCAGAAAACCTCTTTTCACTGTATCAAAAGGGCTGGTCATTCTGCTTAGTAACCCAAACAAGTCAGTACAAATGGGAATAAATGCCATCTCTCTAAATGAACACTGAAGTGCAAGATATTGAGCCATTTTGATTCTTTTCTAAAGAAGGAATTACCAGCTAATGATACCTATACATGAAATATTCTGTTAAACAATAACCAAGATTATCCTTCATTATTACATTAAAAATGTACCCAATAATCTAAGCTAACCAGATTTGGCTGGTAAAATCCATTTAACATAATGCTCGATAATTTGCCTGCTGCTTGTGGCAGGCTGTAAGGAGGCCCATCCAAAGGTTATTCCAATCACCCACCAGCCTCTTCCTCAACAACAGAAGCCTAATTTTAATCAAATCTGGCTTCTTGCAGAAGTTATACACGACTGACCCTGGAACTTTACTGTACCTAAATTTCTTTTTTTTTTTTTTCTTAACATATTTATTGGAGTATAACTGCTTTACAATGGTGTGTTAGTTTCTGCTGGGTAACAAAGTGAATTAACTATACATATACATACATCCCCATATCTCCTCCCTCTAGCGTCTCCCTCCCACCCTGCCTATCTCACCCCTCCAGGTGGTCACAAAGCACTGAGCTGATCTCCCTGTGCTATGCAGCTGCTTCCCACTAGCTATCTATTTTACATTTGGTAGTGTATATATGTCCATGCCACTCTCTTACTTCGTCCCAGCTTCCCCTTCCCCCTCCCCGTGTCCTCAAGTCCATTCTTTACATCTGTATCTTTTTTCCTGTCCTGCCCCTAGGATCTTCATAACCATTTTTTTCTTTTTTTTTAATTCCAAATATATGTGTTAGCATATGGTATTTGTTTTTCTCTTTCCGATTTACTTCACTCTGCATGACAGTGTCTAGGTCCATCCACCTCACTACAAATAACTCAACTTTGTTTCTCTTTATGGCTGAGTAATATTCTATTGTGTATATATGCCACATCTTCTTTATCCATTCATCTGTCGATGGACACTTAGGTTGTTTCCATGTCCTGGCTATTTTAAGTAGTGCTGCAATGAACATTGTGGTACATGACTCTTTTTGAATTATGGTTTTCTCAGAGTATATGCCCAGTAGTGGGATTGCTGGGTTGTATGGTAGCTCTATTTTTAGTTTTTTAAGGAACCTCCATACTGTTCTCCATAGTGGCTGTATCAATTTACATTCCCACCACCAGTGCAAGAGGGTTCCCTTTCTCCACACTCTCTCCAGCATTTATTGTTTGTAGAATTTTTGATGATGGCCAGTCTGACCAGTGTGAGATGATACCTCATTGTGGTTTTGATTTGCATTTCTCTAATGATTACTGATGTTGAGCATCCTTTCATGTGTTTGTTGGCAATCTGTATATCTTCTTTGGAGAAATGTCTATTTAGGTCCTCCCATTTTTGGATTGGGTTGTTTGATTTTTGGATATTGAGCTGCTTGTAAATTTTGGAGATTAATCGTTTGTCAGTTGCTTCATTTGCAAATATTTTCTCCCATTCTAAGGGTTGTCTTTTTGTATTGTTTATGGTTTCCTTTGCTGTGCAAAAGCTTTTAAGTTTCATTAGGTCCCATCTGTTTATTTTTGTTTTTATTTCCATTTCTCTAGGAGGTGAGTCAAAAAGGATCTTGCTGTGATTTATGTCGTAGAGTATTCTGCCTATGTTTTCCTCTAAGAGTTTGATAGTGTCTGGCCTTACAAGTAGGTCTTTAATCCATTTTGAGTTTATTTTTGTGTATGGTGTTAGGAAGTGTTCTAACTTCATTCTTTTACATGTAGCTGTCCAGTTTTCCCAGCACCACTTATTGAAGAGGCTGTCTTTTCTCCATTGTATATTCTTGCCTCCTTTATCAAAGATAAGGTGACCATACGTGCAAGGGTTTATCTCTGGGTTTTCTATCCTGTTCCATTGACCTATATTTCTGTTTTTCTGCCAGTACCATAACGCCTTGATTACTGTAGCTTTATAGTATAGTCTGAAGTCAGGGAGCCTGATTCCTCCAGCTCCGTTTTTCTTTCTCAAGATTGCTTTGGCTATTCAGGGTATTTTTTGTTTTTTAACATCTTTATTGGAGTATAATTGCTTTAGAATGGTGTGTTAGTTTCTGCTTTATAACAAAGTGAATCAGCTATATATATACTATTCGGGTCTTTTGTGTTTCCATACAAATTGTGAAATTTTTTGTTCTAGTTCTGTGAAAAATGCCATTGGTAGTTTGATAGGGATTGCATTGAATCTGTAGATTGCTGTGGGTAGTATAGTCATTTTCACAATGTTGATTCTTCCAATCCAAGAACATGGTACATCTCTCCATCTATTTGTATCATCTTTAATTTCTTTCATCAGTGTCTTATAGTTTTCTGCACAAAGTTCTTTTGTCTCCTTAGGTAAGTTTATTCCTAGCTATTTTATTCTTTTCATTGCAATGGTAAGTGGGAGTGTTCCCTTAATTTCTCTTTCAGATTTTTCATCACTAGTGTATAGAAATGCAAGAGATTTCTGTGCATTAATTTTGTATCCTGCTATTTTACCAAATTCATTGATTAGCTTTAGTAATTTTCTGGTAGCATCTTTAGGATTCTCTATGTATAGTATCATGTCATCTGCAAACAGTGACAGCTTTATTTCTTCTTTTCTGATTTGGATTCCTTTTATCTCTTGTTCTTCTCTGATTGCTGTGGCTAACACTTCCAAAACTATGTTGAATAATAGTGGTGAGAGTGGGCCACCTTGTGTTGTTCCTGATCTTAGTGGAAATGGTTTCAGTTTTTCACCATTGAGAATGATGTTGGCTGTGGGTTTGTCATATATGGCCTTTATTATGTTGAGGTAAGTTCCCTCTATGCCTACTTTCTGGAGGGTTTTTATCAAAAATGGGTGTTGAATTTTGTCAAAAGTTTTTTCTGCATCTATTGAGATGATCATATGGTTTTCCTCCTTCAATTTGTTAATATGGTGTATCACATTGATAGATTTGCGTATACTGAAGAATTCTTGCATTCATGAAATAAACGCCACTTGATCATGATGTATGATCCTTTTAATGTGCTGTTGGATCCTGTTTGCTAGTATTTTGTTGAGGATTTTTGCATCTATGTTCATCAGTGATGCTGGTCTGTAGTTTTTGGGGGGCATTTTTGTCTGGTTTTGGTATCAGGGTGATGGTGGTCTTGTAGAATGAGTTTGGGAGTGTTTCTCCCTCTGCTATATTTTGGAAGAGTTTGAGAAGGACAGGTGTTAGCTCTTCTCTAAATGTTTGATAGAATTCACCTGTGAAGCCATCTGGTCCTGGGCTTTTGTTTGTTGGAAGATGATGATGATGATCCTTTGTATTTCTGCAGTGTCAGTTGTTACTTCTCCTTTTTCATTTCTAATTCTGTTGATTTGAGTCCTCTCCCTTTTTTTTCTTGATGAGTCTGGCTAATGGTTTATCAATTGTTTATCTTCTCAAAGAACCAGCTTTTAGTTTTATTGATCTTTGCTATTGTTGCCTTCATTTCTTTTTCATTTATTTCTGATCTGATCTTTATGATTTCTTTTTTCTACTAACTTTCACGGTTTTTTTGTTCTTCTTTCTCTGAGTGCTTTAGGTGTAAGGTTAGGCTGTTTATTTGAGATTTTTCTTGCTTCTAGAGGTAGGATTGTATTGCTGTAACTTCCCTCTTAAAACTGCTTTTGTTGCATCCCATAGGTCTTGGGTCATCATGTTTTCATTGTCATTTGTTTCTAGGTATTTTATGATTTCTTCTTTGATTTCTTCAGTGATCTCTTGGTTATTTAGTTGCATATTGTTTAGCCTCCATGTGTTTGTATTTTTTCCAGTTTTTTTCCTGTAATTGATATCTAGTCTCATAGCGCTGTGGTAGGAAAAGATACTTGATATGATTTCAATTTCCTTAAATTTACCAAGGCTTGATTTGTGACCCAAGATATGATCTATCCTGAAGAATGTTCCATGAGCACTTGAGAAGAAACTGTAATCTGCTGTTTTTGGATGGAATGTCCTATAAATATCAATTCAGTCCATCTTGTTTAATGTATCATTTAAAGCTTTTGTTTCGTTATTTATTTTCATTTTGGATGATCTGTCCACTGGTGAAAGGGGGTGTTAAACTCCCCTACTATGATTGTGTTACTGTCAATTTCCCCTTTTATGGCTGTTAGCATTTGCCTTATGTATTGAGGTGCTCCTATGTTGGGTGCATAAATATTTACAATTGTTATATCTTCTTCTTGGATTCATCCCTTGATTACTGTGTAGTGTCCTTCTTTGTCTCTTGTAATAGTCTTTATTTTAAAGTCTATTTTGTCTGATATGAGAATTGCTACTCCAGCTTTCTTTTGATTTCCATTTACATGGAATATCTTTTTCCATCCCCTCACTTTCAGTCTGTATGTGTCCCTAGGTCTGAAGTGGGTCTCTTGTAGACAGCATATGTACAGGTCTTGTTTTTGTGCCCATTTTACCAGTCTATGTCTTTTGGTTGGGGCATTTAATCCATTTACATTCAATGTGATTATCGATATGTATGTTCCTATTACCATTTTCTTAATTGTTATGGGTTTGTTATTGTAAGTCTTTTCCTTCTCTTGTGTTTCCTGACTAGATAAGTTCCTTTAGCATTTGTTGTAGAGCTGGTTTGGTGGTGCTGAATTCTCTTAGCTTTTGCTTGTCTGTAAAGGTTTTAATATCTCCATCAAATCTGAATGAGATCCTTGCTGGGTAGAGTAATCTTGGTTGTAGGTTTTTCCCTTTTATCCTTTTAAATATGTCCTGCCACTCCCTTCTGGCTTGCAGTTTCTGCTGAAAGATCAGCTGTTAACCTTATGGGGATTCCCTTGTATGTTAATTGTTGCTTTTCCCTTCCTGTTTTTAATATTTTTTCTTTGTGTTTTATTTTTGATACTTTGATTAATATGTGTCTTGGAGTGTTTCTCCTTGGATTTATCCTGTATGGGACTCTCTGTGCTTCCTGGACAACTTGATTGACTATTTCCTTACTCATATTAGGGAACTTTTCAACTATAATTTCTTCAAATATTTTCTCAGTCCCTTCTTTCCTCTTCTTCTTCTGGGACCCCTATAATTTGAATGTTGGTGCGTTTAATGTTGTCCCAGAGGTCTCTGAGATTGTCCTCAATTCTTTTCATTCTGTTTTCTTTATTCTGCTCTGCAGTAGTTATTTCCACTATTTTATCTTCCAGGTCACTTATCCATTCTTCTGCCTCAGTTATTCTGATCATTCCTTCTAGAGAATTTTTAATTTCATTTATTGTGTTGTTCATCATTTTTTCTTTGCTCTTTAGTTCATCTAGGTACTTGTTAAACATTTCTTGTATTTTCTCCATTCTATTTCCAAGATTTTGGATCATCTTTACTATCATTACTCTGAATTCTTTTTCAGGTAGACTGCCTATTTCCTCTTCATTTGCTTGGTCTGGTGGGTTTTTACCTTGCTCCTTCATCTGCTGTGTGTTTCTCTGTCTTCTCATTTTGTTTAACTTACTGTGTTTGGGGTCTCCTTTTCACAGGCTGCAGGTTCATAGTTCCCATTGTTTTTGGTGTCTGCCCCCAGTGGGTAAGGTTGGTTCAGTGGCTTGTGTAGGCTTCCTGGTGGAGGGGACTGGTGCCTGTGTTCTGGTGGATGAGGCTGGATCTTGTCTTTCTGGTGGGCAGGACCACTTCCAGTGGTGTGTTTTGGGGTGTCTGTGAACTTATTATGATTTTAGGCAGCCTCTCTGCTAATGGGTGGGTTTGTGTTCCTGTCTTGCTAGTTGTCTGGCATAGGGTGTCCAGCACTGTTGCTTGGTGGTTGTTGAGTGGAGCTGGGTCTTAGTGTTGAGATGGAGATCTCTGGGAGAGTTTTCCCCATTTGATATCACATGGGACCGGGAGGTCTCTGGTAGACCAATGTCCTGAACTCAGCTCTCCCACCTCAGAGGCTCAGGCCTGATACCCAGCCAGAGCACCAAGACCCTGTCAGCCACACCGCTCTAGGTCACAAAGATATTCTCATGTTTCTTTCTTCCAGAAGCTTTATACATACTAGAATGGCATACAACTCAGCAATTCCACTCCCAGGCAATTACCTCGAGGAGGGGGTGTGTGAGGAGCTACCTTCCACAGAATGGTAAAAGACCCCGGCCAAGAGGTGCGGAATCAAGAGAAAATCCGAGTTCAGGCCACGGCGTCAGTGCAGCAGGGGAGCAGCGGGGTCCGTGGCCGCCGAGCGAGCTCACGGCTTCACTATCAGCTGCACCGCCTATATCTAAATTTCTAATGATTGAACAATCAATCCCCTTCTTGAGTTTGATCTTCTGTACTTTTAACTGAAAAATCTGGATTATTTTTCCCTTGCTGGAAGAATACAACTTTTTTTTTTCTTCTTTGGCGGCACCGAACAGCATGTGGGATCTTAGTTCTCCAACCAGGGATTGAACCTGTGCCCCCTGCAGTGGAAGCGCAGAGTCCTAACCACAGGACCAGCCAGGGAATTCCCAGAATACAACTATTTTTAATCATTATTTCTAATGAGTTAATATGAGTTCAAATTATGAAATTGTTTTTTAAGTCTGCCTTATTCAAGGAATAACAGGAGAACTTTAAGTTGGAAGTGTTTATGTTTGCCATATATAAAGAATAAACGGGCAGAATGTTCTGCTCTATATCAAAGGTCTTTGTTTACATAAATTTTTAAATTTCCAGACAGTCCAAAAATCTTTATATTATCTGAAAACCGAAAGGACATGCCAATTCTGTAACTTTAATTAAAATTTCAAAAAGAGTTTTCATCTCAGTATGACGATGACTGTCTAGAATAATGAATGTAACATTGTACCGTCTCCTCCACAATTTAAACGCATCTCCCCATAAAGCTCTGGGCACGACTGAAGGGCTGCCAGAGAAAAGCAGAATAATGTGTGTCATTTAGTGAATTTGAAAAGTAGTTCCTTACTGCTTTGGAGGGAATGTCTACTGGCATTTCAGAAAAAAACAATAATGACACAATCTGCATAATCACTTGTCAGTTAACTTGGGTACAGCAGGCCATGGAGAAAACTGATTGTTTGAAATACACTGTCTTGATAGATATGGATTTAATGATGATAATTTTAAAGCTAGGAATATTAACAAAAGGGTTGATTGAAGCTTTGAACATTTCTTTTTATAGTTCTGGTATTTTCATTCCTTCTTGTAAAGTACTGACAGTTTTCTCAAGTGGCAAAAACGTTTAAACTATTGCTTAAAATGTCATTAAAATAATAGCAAATGTGAACAAAATCAGCATACTTTTGGGTTTCTAATTCTGCTCAAACTAGAATATCCAAATATGATTATAACCCACTACTATTTTATTTATTAATAACCTTACATGATATCAATGGTATTCCAATAAAAAATGATACACTACAATAAAAAAATGTCATTTTTATTCCTGCTTTTGAAAAGTAAAATATAATTTGAACCACAATGTAAAAATTTTTTTAATGTTCCATTGTTCGATACATGCATATTTAGAATTGCTATGTTTTCTGGTCAGATTTATTTCTTAATATAGACACTCTTGCTTCTTTTTGATTAATGTTTGCATGATATACCTTTTTCCATCCTTTTATTTTTAACAGGTCTATATCATTATATTTGTAGAGGCTTTCTTGTAGACAGCATAAAGTTGGAAAATGTTCTGTAACGCATTCTACCAATCTCTGTCTTGTAATTAGTATATTTAGCCCATTTACATTTAATGTAACTACTGATATGTTAGGGCTTAATCTGTGGTATCAGTGGAGAACACGGGGTGAACCTGTGCTTCCACCCCAAACCACTAGTAACAAGGCACTCCTCCCCTTCCCCACTGGGTGGTGTCAGAGGAGACCTAGTAAAGAATAAGCACTTCATCACCACCCACCAGTAAGAATACCACCCTTCCCTCCATGGTGCCGTCAGAGGCCATATGAAGAGCCAGAACTCCCAGTCATCATATATCATGCAAACACTAATCAAATGAAAGCAGGAGTGTATGTTTTAATATCAAATAAAATAGACCTCAGAGCACAGAAAATTACCAAAGACAAAGAAAGACATTATATAATTATAAAATGGTCAATCCACCAAGAAGACATATCAATCTCAACTATGTATACTCCAAAAAACAGAGCTGCAAAATATGTGAAGCAAAAACAGAACAGAAAGGCAAAATAGACAAACTGACAACTATAGTGAGAGACTTCAACAACTGTTTCTCAACAATTGGTAGAACAACTAGAACTAGAACAAGCAATTGATCTTTGGAAAGACCAATAAAATAGACAAACCTCTAGCAAGATTAACAAAGGAAATTTTCTTGGAGAACATGCAAATTATTAATATCAGTAATGAAACAAGGGATAGCAACAGGGGATAGCACTTGTTTCTCTTTGTGATATGTAATCTCTAGTATCAGGGTAACTGTTGCACAATTAATGCTATTCTATAGAAGGGCTGAATTTCTTTCTGATAGTAGTTTAAAAGGTAAGCTTCTACAGTAGGAATTCTGAACGTACAGTTCTTTTCTAACCTAGATTCCACTACTGCAGCCTCAACTAAGCAATGAAACAAATGCTTCTCAGTGATGATGAAATTTTAAGGTTCAAAAGTACAAATAATGAATAAGCTCCCCAAGGGTTGGGACATTGTTTCTTTTGTAATCACCAGTACATTCCCAGCATCAAGCACAGTGTCCACTGTATCTTAGAGACAGTCAATATTTGCTGAATGAATAATTGAAGGAATTAGAAATTGGAAGAGGTAAAAACAGTATAAATTAGAAAACAGAGTAGGAGTTTAAATGAATGTTTGATTTACTTGATTTTCGTAAAAAGAAATCCATAAATCAGAGTAAGAGTCATGGGAGGGGCAGAAAACTGGGGAATGAAAGTTGGCTTACAAATCAATATGACATAAATTCTTGCTCAAACTTCTCAATTTCCCTGCTGTATCTCAAACCCACTCAAATACATGGATTACAGTTCACTGGCATCTGCTCTATTTGAATCAGAATTTTTCCCCTAACATTTCCCCTCAAAATATTACAAGACTTACTGAAAATAAACCGTAAACAAACCAACCTTTTCAGTGAAAAATGTACTGGAATATAGAACAAAAAGACTGGAGAAATATAGGTGGCTGATTTTAGAAAGTTAAGTGATTTAACTCAGTGATAATTTCTAAAAAGGAAATTGAGCTTCAATGAAGCATGCAGGTCCTCTTCTACATTATCCGCAACAGTGCGTGTAATTTGCACACATTTAATTAACTAATAAAACTCCTATCTGCAACATCAGCTTTGGAAATGTCATTGTTGATGACATGCTGCTCCATCAGGTTTAGTTGATTGTTTTTTGTTTTGTTAACACCAAATGACAACATACCCAAAGGTGCTGTCTAGCACTTCTACTTCTTTTCAAATATCGCTCGATTTATTTATTTGTTGGGGGGTTTCCATGTAGGATAGAATTTACAGAATTCTGTAAATACAAGGCCCTAACTAAATGGTGACTCAAGGAAAAACTGAGGCATAAAAGAAGCATAATTACAAGGGGATCCACTCAACCACAGATTGTGTTTTGCTACAGACAAATCAGGTTGTCGATTTGACAAGAGATATATAGTGTATCTCCTGCTCCACAACTTGGATTGCTTTTATCCTTGTTCCCTGATACAGGACCCTAGTAAGAGCTTGTAAAATACTTCTATGACACTAAAATCTTGAAGACAGAAGAAAAAAATATAAATGATATTTTCCACCTATATTTCACACAATGTACTAAGTCTTTATTATATATTGAATCCTATTTTCCCCTGGAACTGAATGAATCAGCCATTCAATCTCTATATTGTCACATGGATATAGTGTCAGCTTTGTCCAGAAAAAAATTTTGGTTGGAATCTGCCAGGTGAAGAGATGCGAAGCAATGCCATCCATAGTCTGTTCATTAACAGAGATCACTACTTCATTGCCAAGTCAAAAACACAATGATTGTTCTCTTAAGGTAATTAGGTTAAAAGTCCCCCTAAAATTTAGGATCTATGTTTTATTAAAATACATACATGAATGACATACATGTATAATGTACATGTACATGTATGATGAGGATATTTAGACTAATACATATAACACTTCTCTGGATCATCATACTTGCGTGTAAAGTATTGATGCTGATTTTTAAAGGTGACACACTTGACTACTAGCATTGAAGTAGTGAGAGTGGGCTTGGAAATGAGAGACTGAGGATTAGACAGAGGATCTGCAAAGCCAGATCAATAGAACTTGGCACATGACGAGATGTGGGAAGGAATGATCCAGGAGAATTCTGCTGCCAATAACAGAGATTAGACCATCCCAAGTATTTATTATTGGATAGGTGTCAAGGAAGGGTGTCAGGAAGGGTGGAAGAGACATGACAAGTTCACCTTTCGAGGGATGAACTTCAGGAGACTCTAGGAGGTCCTAATGAAGATGTGCTGCAGGATGTCACACATCCTGGTCCAGGACTTACAAATGAGGTCAGAAAGGAGAGTTAAACATAGAGGTGCTTGTCATTGACCTCACTGAGTGTGCCTGACCCCATATTCGGAGAAGTGAGATACAGGAAGTTGTTTTAAATTTCAGAGATATGGAATTCTTTGATTTCAAACAAGATTCACTTAATTCATAGTGTTTACTATCATATCACTTGCTAATGGAATAAAAAAGGGAAAAAATGTTACTAAATGTCATACCAGAGCAATATGTAGCACCAATAATTAACCCTGAACAGCAGTTTTATTAATATATTTCCTTCATAAAACGTGGAAACATTAAAATTGCTTTAGTGTTTTAAAAATTATTGACTTACCATGCAACACTGTGTTTTTCTTACTACTCTAGCTATATGACATAAATTCTCCATGAACTTGATCTTTCAGTTCTAATTTCTGTACATGGTGATTAAGCCAAAAATCATTTTTTTTCATTCAACAAGAGTTATCTCTTTGACAATTTTATTAGTGATATTTGCTAAGGCACAAAACCCACTGACATCATTTGGTACTTATGAAATGTCTCAGTAGAGTTGCTAATAAATTTTGAAACCATTTAGGAAATAGCCATTCATCAGTATAACTTTGATTTCTAACTGTCCTGACTTCTCTTTTCACCAGAAATGAATACTTGCTCTGTTAGGCAGAAGTCAGCAGGAGGAGGGAATCTTGGAGACTCACATTTGTACTTGCTAAACAAAAGCATTTATTAAAAAAGACGCAGGGCGCTTAAAATTTTAATAGCCACTTGAGTACTCCCTTGAGAAATACTTATTTAGGACAAAATGTACCACGGTTGCTTCCTGAAGATTAGTAAACTAAAGTTAGAACATTAGAAAATCCCTTCTCCTATGTAAGACTGCAAATTGCAAACCCTATCGACCAAGTCACTTCCAAATTCCTGTTGCCTCTCAGTTCAATCAATCCAATTCTACCCATATTTACTTGGAATTTATTATGTGCCTAATAGTACACACAGCCGAACTCCATCATACAGTTTTTTTAGTAACAGTCATTAAGACAATATTTAATATACTCAGCACCTTTCCCTTGATGTTATTTAGTCCTGATGTAGTAGGAAATGCTTCCTCCTATCCTTCCGCTCTCCCCATTGTTGGGTTTCCAGCTCTTGATGATCAAAGAGACTCCATCACAGGTAATATCTTTCAGGGCACAAATACCAAAGTAGATAGTATACTGACCTACCATTTGGAAACTTAAAAGCAAAAGGGCTGCTTGAGAAGAACCAGAACATGCTAGTTAAACAATGACAGCTCCAGAATTTCTCTCAGAAGAACTCAGCTCAGCAGACGTAATCTGCCGTACAGAGGAGCTGGGGGCATCCAGTGAGTTTACATAGCAAGTCCATGGGCTTCTCTTTGATTATTTATTTGAAGTGGCCTGCGGAAGGAAACTGGCAGAGATAGTATGGAGTTCAGAAATGCCCCAAATACCCCCTCACTGCATCCCCAAAGCAGAAGTTATGAAAGTCACCTTATTTATAACAAAAACAAGGTTCTCCTATCACTACTAATTCACCACTTATTGAGACGTGGTATGATTCTCTTGGTGGAAGATAAACAGGTGGAAGATAAACAATGGAGAGTAGACACAACACTCAGAGACAATCCTACAAGTGAGCGATCTTTGTCTTCTTTCTCTTAGAATTCTACCAGTAGAGACTGTCTGCTTTGACTGGCAACAGCCCTGAAAGAGCACTGACCCAGAGACTCCTGGGTGTCACTCCTTTGGCCTTTACTGAAGTCATGTTTTTAACACCCAAGGTTTTCTGCCCGACCACTACTGCTGGTCCTGTATGTTTCATCCATCTCAGTCTATTAGCATTTGCACAGTCTTACATTTCATAATAGAAGAAGTGGTACTTCTGTAAGCAGCAAAATCGAGATTTTTTTTCAGTTACGTCCTGTGGAAATTTAAAATACTATTTTTCATTTTCTGAATATATGCAGCACCTGCGCATGGTAGAGGGTTTGGAAAATACCAAAAAAAAAAAAAAAAAGAGTAAAGGAAAAATATACTTAATCTCCTGTCGTCCCACAACCCAAGTCTGGTCTGTACCTCGTGAATATCTATGGCATGATGTATATTTCCTTGAATGAGGTTTCTATGTTACAGGCCAAGTCTCACACAGCAGGAAAGGAAACTCTTTTTGTAACAGGAGTTTGTGGGAAGGAATTAGAGAAAAAGGTAGGAGAATCTGGCCACCAGAATCTTCCTCACTTTGGCCTAATATCTTGGAAATGGGGTGGGAACAGACAGAACCCATGTACTTTTGAACATTTCTGCCATTTAGAACTCTAGGAGGGAAACTCATCCTGGCTCCTATGGCCCACACATGGCAGGAAAGTTTCAGAAGTTCAAGCAAGCAGAAAGGAGTGCCTATGAGGTCTGAACTCTGGTGGAAACCAAAGGCACTGCAGTCTAGCCTTAAGGAATGGGCCGCCTGAGTTGATGAACAAATATAAATCACAGCCAGATTTCAGAGGGAATCTTGTGACCAAGCCAAAGGTGGTCATCAAGAAAGGGACCCAATTTGCAGATTTCAAGAGGAAACACAAGCAAGATTTACGAGGATACCATCAGATCAAACCCTCCACAGTAGATGCAATGTCCACCACCCAGAGGCAGAGCACTAGCCCCACCTTGGGCAAGGCATAATCAAAGGACTTCCACACCCCTCCCACCAGAGACCCCTAAGTCTTCCCCCATGCATGGATCTTGGGAAGGGAAGAGAGAGAGGAGTAACTGTGATAGGAAGTTAAACTATGAATTTACCGGAAAATTATCCAATAGAAAGTGTTTGGAAATCAAAGGCTACTTTGGAGAATGATATGACATCAATTTACCAACTCAAAAAAGTTCCATCCCACTTCCACCATCTCTACCACGTAGGGCAAGAGCACTCAAGAGGAGATTAATATCAATTACAGAAAACTTAAAAGATTCTATTTTCCTGCATATCTAATATGTAGGGGTTCCATTTTTTTATTCCAACACACACACATATGTTGCACAATAGTAATCTCATATTTCACAAATCCATTATATTATTTTATATGCACTCCTGTCCTCGAATGTTCTGACATCAGGGCTGTGGTAAACTGTCCTCTTATTCTATGTTGCTCTGTGTGTCTACTTTTTTGTGAGGTGCTTTGTCATGTACAGTAAGTCCCCTACATATGAACCTTCAAGTTGCAAGCCTTCAAAGATGCGAACGTGCGTTCCATGTCCAATCACGTAAGTTAGTTCACGTGTCTGGCATACATTGTCACATGCGTGCATCCTCTACAAGTGGTTGCGCTTTTGTGTACTTTACTGTACAGTACTGTTGCTGTGCAACACAAGGAGCTTACTAATGAAGACCTAATGGATTTGGAGGCCCAGAGAAGGATGAAGAGAGACAAGAGGAAGAAGTAACTGAAGAACCAAAGAGATTCACGATGCAGGAAATGGCAAGGGGATTTTCTTTATTTGAGGAGGCACTGTTAGTTTTGAGGCACAGGATCCAAACGCAGGACAGTACACGATGGTTGCAGCAGCCATTCAGAATGCAATTCAGTGCTACCGTGTCATCTATGATGAGAAAAAAAGAGCTACTACCCAGACATCACTGGATCGTTTTTTTCAGGAGGGTAGATAGAATTGAATCCAACAAGGAACCATAACCTGTGCCATCAATGTCAGGCGTAAGTGCAACTGCAGCTTGCCCTCCATCTCCTATTGCTGACAATCCTTCAGCTCTACCATCTCCCACCTCCTCTCCCTCCTCCAGTCAGTAACCCTTCTTGCCCGTTCACTCCATGCCAGCCCCTGTATGCCAGCTGTTGTACTGTACTACTGTACTTTTCAAGGTACTGTACTGTAAGAATAAAAATATCTTCTTTATTTTTTGTGTTTGTTTGTTTTTTATGTATTATTTGTGTGAAAAGTATTATAAGCCCATTGCAGTACAGTTCTATATAGCCAATCGTGTTAGTTGGGTACCCAGGCTAACTTTGTTGGACTTATGAACAAATTGGACTTATGAATGTGCTCTTAGAACGGAACTTGTTCACATGTAGGGGGCTTACTGTACTCACATATCCACTCTCAGGCCCTGGATACCTGTCCTAAGAGCCACTGCCCGTACTGCTCCCCTGACCCCCGTCTTTTTTTACCATCCACTGTGACTACACAGATCAGAGGATCCACATTCCGGGGCAGTCTCCAAATCCTCACCACAAACTTATGCTTGACTATCCTGATTCTCTAAGTGGTTTTCATTCTGAGATTTCTGTGAAGCTTCAGGTCTCCACTTTCTGCTCAGTAGGAGACTCTCTCTCTATCCTGCTCTGATGTTTTTAAATTGGAGACAGTAGCTTCTGGAATGATGCTTCTTTTCAGACTGTCTTGAGGAGCAAGAGATTTTCTGTATAATAGTGATTCTAAATGTCTCCTTTGAAAAATTTTCCTCTTCTCCCAGGGACTCGGGGTAAGTAGTAAAATGTCTATGTTTAATCCAGGAAGAACAGCTTGCATTTTGATGGTTTCATTTCCAACAACATGCTTTAAGTTTTAAAATGTTTTTCTTGCCCAGTTACCTATCATTTACTCAAGATGGTAAAACACATAGATCAAGAAATCAAATGTTCAAAATGTCCAGCATCTACTCTGCATCAAACACAGTGACATACAGTAGAAGACTCACATGCTCTCTGTGTGCTGTGCCCTAGACTCACCCTACCTTCCTCCAGGTAAACCGGATAATCTCTGCATCAGACTCATCACGTTATCATGAATTGTTTACTCACATTAGCGGACAACTTTTGAATTCATGTCTCCAATGCCTCAGAAATGTTCTCCATGTTTCAAAAGCACTTCAAAATATACTTAATATTGTTTAAACTCCAAGCATAGTGATACCATTTCCATATGTAAACCCATTGCAGGTTGAGCACTCAAGAATTTTATGGATCAAATATATATTTATTATAAACGCACATCCATATGTACATATACACATACACACAAAGAGACATATATAGAACTTTATTTCTCCTGCACTCTCACAATTCCACAAACTGCATTTTAACAATTAAGACACTCTGACTGATTAAGCACCTATTACCCAGTTATGCACTGAACACCATGGGGACGGGAAGAAATGACTAGAAAAATTAAAACCTGTGCTCTTATGAAGTTTTCACACTTGCTGAGGCCCTGTGTTATAAAATGAATAAATAGCTGAATTTATTTTCCCAAAAGTCATAGAAACAACAACAGAAGGAATCCACCTTCCAAAATGTTCTTTCTTTTGAGAAAACACAGGTCAAGTCACATTAGGACCTCAAGAAATGTGTGTTGGATGATGACTACATATTCCTACAGGACAAAATTGGTGGTTCAAATGTTTATTAATTGCTTCAAGGTGAGTTCTTCAATGCAGGATCCGGAGCCAACATGTCACTACTTAAAGGCCTGGGATCTTAACTTCTCTGTGTCTCAGGTGCCTCAGGAATAAAAAGGGGATGATAATATTGACTACCTCATGGCCTTGTAAAGATTACACGAGAGAATGCAAAGAAGCATTGACAGTAGTCTCTGGTACGTTGTTAACACTCAGTAAGTATTCACTATTATTATGAGGCTTCCGATTGTGGATGTCTTTCTAGGAAGGAGAAGGTTTACTGGTGCCTAGTATCCCATGAGGAAGCCATTCACAGGTCACTTCCAAGATATACATGAGTAAGATCTCAGAGATAATCAGATAACATCAACATATGCAAGTTCAAATTCTGGTGCGACCAAAGAATTGTGGTATTCAATTATAGAACTCCTTACATTTTTAAGATAAAATACTCATTTTGCCTGGAGAATACTGTGGTGCCAAAACCATTAACTGTCTATGGAGACAGAGTCAAGCATTAAACAAACTAATGTTGTTAGGATTCTATGAGTTATTTTTTTATCTTCTTTCTAGTCACAGATAATTCAATAGCAGATAATGAGAAACAAATTTCATTATAGTTCCAAATAACTTAATAGGGAGGGGGAAAAAGTAAAATCAAAAAGTACATCGATGCAATTACAAAATTGAACGATTTTATTTACCGATGCTGTTTATTTTGCCTATAGCTTTAAAAGTAGGCAGACACAACCTGCAGCATCCACAAACCACCCAAGAGCAACATAAAACTCCTACTTGTTCAGCGCACAGAAATTTAGTACACAATCAAGGTGATTCACTCTGTTTGAGGGAAACGGAATTTTACAGTCACCACATTATCCTCCAAATGGAGGAAACTGGGTTATATGCTAAACATGCAAATAGCAGCAGGAAATTTACTTCCTTATTTCTTTGTTTTCTAAAAACAGAAATCTGCTTAGGGGATTCATCAAATTCTCCTAATGCTGCTTCCTGATATAGCCTGGCGACCCTGGATCTCATGCCCAAACTCAGTTCTATATAATAATCAGATATACATTTCATCCTTGCACCTGTATCCATCTCCCAACAAGTCAATTCCATGTACTGGTCTCAACACGATTACATTATTGACATTTCTCAGCTGAAAGGCCCCTGAAAATACCATCCAATTTTCTAGCTCTTTCTGAAAAGATCAAAAGATACACCTTGCATAGTAGACAAGAATTTACACTGATGGCTGTCTTTGTCTTGAATACCAATGTTGCTGGAAGTGTTTTCCTGGAGCTACCGGGTAAGTCTCTATGATAACTAACTGCATTCAGTCAACTAGAGAGACTTTTACTGGACATAAAATATGTTTGTGCTTGTGAATGCTTTTTCAGCTTGAACAACCTCGAGGCAATGATCTTCAAGGCCTCCTAATTAGGGAGGTTTGTAATCAAATGAGAAACCTTGCCCTTGGAAATCAAATGTGTGTCATGCCTGAAAGGGAAATGCCTTCTTCACTGGATCATGGCTCACACTTACAGAAGACTCTGCCTTTATAGGTGCAAAGACTAAAGGTGATTTCAACAGAGTTCTTGTGACAAACCTTGTTCAAGGAAATTATCTTGAATCCTTGCTCTGGAGACAAAAGGAAATGTGTTGTATTTCACACTGTATTGCTTAGTTCAAGTCTGAGGTTTCTCTTAACAAGCTAGAAGATTAATTGTATAAATTTACCTAAAAGGATGCTGTTATTTCACCCAGCTTCATTTATTACCTTGCAACAAATAAGGACCAAATCTCTTTCTATGCCTCTGGTCTGTCTGCCAAGCCCAGGCTTATATTTGCAGTTGGCTGTAGGACATTTCCACCTGTACATGCTTCAGGTACAAGTGCAGAATTAAACTCATCTCCCTCCACTTCACACCAACTCCTGCTCATAGTATCCTTCTTTCTAGGTAAGACACTATCATTCTCTCAGTCTCCTATCTTCTATACCACTGCCCCAGCATCCTTCCCTTTGGTTGACCCCTAACCCAACCTCTGTCCAGTCCTATTTTTCACATCCCAACATTTTTCTCCCCAATATTTCTCATATCCACCCCCATGTCTTTTCTATTTCCCTTCCCCCCCGCTGCCCAATAACTTCCATCACCACCCTACCCTTCAGGACCTCACCACTTACAGACTGGACCAATACCACTCTCTCTGTTTCCCAACTTTCGCACCAGACTCCATTCTCTAAATTCTTGCACACTTATCTCCTTAGACTATAGTTCTAATTACATCACTTCTCTGCTCAAAGGCTTTCAAACCATCCAGTCTCTGGAGTGAAGAAACACTTCACCTTGAACCGACTTCCAATGACATCCCTGTCTGCCTACTCACATCCCAAACATCTCTATCTCCTGATGTCAACTCACTGCTCATCTGATCCATCTACCTACATGCTCACCCTGTTTATCCTTTGAGGCTAATCCAAAGCCTGCCTCTTCCTGATTTGCCCAAATTATCATAGCTGCCCTTCCTTGAGTCTGTCACTCTGTTTATGTCACATCATATTTCACCTTGTGTCATATATGTTCTTGCCCTATTACCTTAGTATGGCCACCCCCACCACTCCCTTCTAAGCAACAGTCATACCAGTCTGCTGAAAATGGCTTTTTATCCCCTGAAAATGGTTTTATCTTGAGAACAATAAGTGCTTATGCCAACTTTAACTGTGAAGGGGAAGAGAACGGGAAAAGAAAAAATGGAAGATGAAGGCTAATACTCATCAAGATATATACCAGTTGCTTACTTTTGGAAGACAATGAATCACCTCTACTTCCTGTAATGAACCTGGGGCCAGGTGTTAGGATGAACAGCACTCTGTAGCTCCTGCAACATCCACAGCTGTGTGAACATCGGTATGGTCCAGAATTATTTCTTTGCATTTGTTGACTCTAACTGTTATCGTTCATTTTCTTAACTGATAAAACCAGAGAGGGGTTAAGTTGGTCTTGGGGTCTCTCCGTTTCCTGAAAGTTCCCGCTTGCCTCTTAACAGTTCCCCTCTCAGGTCCTCCTGCTCGTCACAGGTTTCCATACTCACACCGACGGCTGGACAGAGAAATGCCCGCATAACCCTATCACAAAGCAAATGTCTTTAAACTCTTTATTCTAAACCAACCTTGGTCTTTTAATATAGAGCACATTTTGGAATTTGTTTTTCTATTTTAAATCCCACCAACAGAAGCACTTCTGATTGTGACTTGTCTTTTACATTATATTAAGCTGATGCTGGTCAACAACATCTGGGAGTTAACAGTTCTGGGACTGTTCAGTTATGAATTGGTGTATCATCCTCGATTCCTAATCACCATCCCCTCCCCCCCACCCATGATCCCAGCAACCAAATGTGTCAGACCTGGGACCTTAAGCTTACATTTCTGGGAAAGAAACTAATGATCAAAGCTTCAAATAAAAAAGCCCACCGTTTGACTTAGATAGAAGTCTTACGTCATAGCTCTTGTCTGGTTCTTAGAAAAATAGATCACAATATAGTAAATCTGATTTACCAAATCAGTTGTTTGGAAAATGTCAAGAGTTCCACTCTCTTCTCTTCAGATTATCTATCAAGAAACTCACCTCTGTGACTAAAAGCTATTATTGGATAAAATCTTCTTTCTTTGTAAAGATGTGTATGACTTTTGTTAGAGACAGATAAGAAAGTACTTCAAGAAAAGGGAGGATTGTGAATATTTACATCCAAACAGCAAAGGGGGAATGCTAAAGGAGTGAAAATGGCAGGGGACATTAAACATAATTGCAAAGATTTCCACCCAAGTTACCGATAGCACTTGGGTGAGTAATCATGTGCAAAAAACCAGATGACCCAGAGCCTGATGAGCTGTGGAATCGCATAAATCTGGGAGTCCTAAAAATGCCAAGTAAAGTACTAACATAAAACAGGCAATCGTTCTTCATTTAATCAGTGGCTTATTTTTTAACACTTTTCGAACGCTAGGCACTATTCTGACACTGTTTTGAAGGGCTTAGACTGTAATGGGGGAAATAAATGAGTAAAGCAATAATTTCATGAGTTCATAAGGTTTTGATGGTGCCTATACCTGATGCTGGGAGCACCAGGATGCCGCATGTTCCTAATCCTACATCCTACAACTTCACCTGGGACCCATTGTCAGTGCCACTTTTCAGATGTTTCTCTTCTTCCTGAGCCCAGCGTTGCAGTGTTTCAGAACTCAGCCCTTGGACTCCCTCTTCTCCAGCGACTCATTCTCCAGGTGATCTCTTCTAGCCTAGTGGATGTATATACCATCTTTATGCTAATAGCTTCCAAACTTCTAGTGCTAGCCCCAGGTACACCTTCTTCTACAGGTACACCTATCCAATCTCTTCCTTGTATATCTAAAGGCATCCCAAACTAGATTCTTGATTTCCAATCTCTCCAAGAAATCTCTGACACTCTCTGCTTTCTCTTTTGCAATACAAGGCACCCCATTCATCCTTCTCTTATCTCACAACCACACACGATACATCAGCAAATCATAATCTTAAAATATAGCCAGTATCCTACCACCGGTTAACACCTTTGCCTGGACAACCCTATCCCAAGTCACCCCCATTTCTTGTCTAAATCAGCTCTCCTCAAGCTTGAAAGTTTGAGATTCGTCTGGGGATACGCTGCAGTAGGTCTGGGGTGGGGCCTGAGAGTCTGCATTTCTAGGAAGGTCCCAAATGATGCTGATGCTGCCGCAGACAACTGCAAGACCCTCCTAACTGTCTTCTTTATTCCGTCTCCACCTCTCCGTGCTACAAGCAGGGCATCACATTTATGATGTAAATCTGACGAGACCCTCTCCTGCTCAAAGCTCGTTCTGAAAGCTTGCTACGTCACTTAGAATAAAACCTTAAGGTCCTATCAGGCCTTCAGGGTTTTGCAAAATCTGGCACCTGCTTAGCTCTGTAAAGGTACCTCTTTCCATTCCTCCTTCCCTCACTCCAACCCAGACAAAATGCCATCCCAAATGCCAGTCCGTTAAAAATGCCAAGCACGCTCCTACCTCAGGCCATTTGAATATGATGTTCCCTCTGCCTTGAATGTTCTTTCCCCAGACATCCACATGAACTGTTTGGTCAGTTTCTTCATGCCTCTGGTCAATCTTCTCTCAACAAGCTCTACCCTGAGCATACTATATAAAGCTCAGAAAGCAGCACACATATGCATATACACATATACTTTCCAGATCTTACCTTGCTACAGCTTTCTCATCATACCTAATAGTTTATTAAGTATTATTTATTATATGTCTTCTCTAATCTGAGATCTCCACTAACGGCAAGGACTTTGCTATTCAGTGTATTTGGACTCTGTAAATATGTATTGAATAAAAGAACATACTTTTGAATACAATGCAAACAGATAAATTTTAAAAGATATTCACAAATATTATGGTCTACCATTTTTGTCAAGCTCCCTTGTATATTTTATGCTTTAATTACAATACAATAAGACCTTAACATACCCCAACAAAACATGCCACTGAATAAATTTCAGCATGGCTCTGTCAGCAAACTCAGTAACAAACACTTTTCCCCAAAAAAGAAATAGCTTATTTTTCACTTTGCTTCTTGTGGTGCTGGAGTTGGGAACTCTGACTCTATTGAGACTAACTCACCTTTGTGGGATGTATCGGATTAGAGAAAAGCTCATTTAATGGTTACAGGACAAGCTTTGGGATCAGTCCAGATCAATCGAATATAAATCTTGGTTTTCTCAGCTATTAACTAGGTAAAATAGTATACTTCATAAAGTTGCTTTCAGAAGTAAATCAGATAATTCATGTAAAGAACTTGGCTCTTTACCAGCAAGGAGTAAATGCCCAATGGCGAGCAAATGTGTAGGAACATACATGGTGAAACTCCAATTGTGAGACCTCCTCCTGGAGCCTCCAAAGTCAACAAATTCAATTCAGACCAAAGAAGTTTGTAAAAGGTAAATTGCTAGAATTCACTAAGCTAAATAATAGTTCAATTGTTCAAAATGTTAGGGTTAGGGTTAGTTAGGTACTTTGTTTAAGAAATTATAAATTATCATAATCTAAATAACCTTAGATAATCCCCAATGCTGCATTGTTAACATTAACTTATTAAGTGCATAGTGCTCAATTTTATACACTACCAAATATAAAGTAGACAGCTAGTGGGAAGCAGCCTCATAGCACAGGGAGATCGGCTCGGTGCTTTGTGAGCACCTAGAGGGGTGGGATAGGGAGGGTGGGAGGGAAATGCAAGAGGGAGGGGATATGGGGATATATGTATACGTATAGCTGATTCACTTTGTTATAAAGCAGAAACCAACACACCATTGTAAAGCAAATATACTCCAATAAAGATGTTTAAAAAAATCAATTTTAAAAACCATAAATTGTCAGGCTTCCCTGGTGGCACAGTGGTTAAGAATGCACCTGCTAATGCAGGGGACACAGGTTTGAGCCCTGGTCCAGGAAGATCCCACATGCCGCGGAACAACTAAGCCCGTGCACCACAACTACTGAGCCTGTGCTCTAGAGCCCGTGAGCCACAACTACTGAAGCCCGCGCGCCTAGAGCCCGTGCTCAACAAGAGAAGCCACCGCAATGAGAAGCCCGCGCACCGCAAGGAAGAGCAGCCCCCGCTCGCCGCAACTAGAGAAAGCCCGCGTGCAGCAACGAAGACCCAATGCAGCCAAAAATAAGTAAATTAACAAATTAATTAATTTTAAAAAATAAATAAATGGTGAATAAAATTTTATTGGAACACTGCCACACCAATTGTTTTCTAAGATAATTTGAGGTGAAATTCAGATAACATAAAATTAAACATTTCAAAGTGAAAAATTCGGTAGCATTTAGTACATTCACAGTGTTCTGCAACCACCACCTCTGTCTGGTTTCAAAATATTTCGTCACCCCAAAAGGAAATCCCATGCCCGTTAAGAGATTACTACCCATTACCCCCTCCCCCAACCCTTAGCCCACCCCCACCCCCAAATCTGCTTTCTGTCTCTATGGATTTACTTATTCTAGATACTTCATACAATTGGAATCATATAACATGTGATCTTTTGTGTCTGGCTTCTTTCACTTAGCATGATGTTTTCAAGGTTCATCCACATTTTAGCGTGTATCAGTACTCCACTCCTTTTTATGGCCAAATAATAGTCCATGGAATCAATGTATCACCATTGGTTTATCCTTCATCCACTGATGCACATTTGGGTTGTTTCCACCTTTTGGCTAGTGTGAACTGTGCTGCTATGAACACGCATATACCTGTACTTGTTTGCATACCTGTTTTCAACTCTTTGGGGTACATATCTAGGAAAGGAAGGGAATTTCTGGGTCATATGGTAATTCTATGTTGAATCTTATGAGAAACAAACAAGAATAATTTTTTGAAGTGCAAATGAGTATCTATCAGAGTATTCCCTCAGAGATGTGTATTTTTAAAAAGTTAAAGTGCTGTACAGTATTGAAGAAAATAATTGCATATCAAGTGTATCTAGTCTTAATCTCTGCATGAATGTATATATACAAGTAATGTTAAAAGGGAGCTTGGCAAGCGTAAATCCAGAGTATTAATGATAATTCTTTGAGGCCCTCTTGGTAATTCTGCGTTGAAGCAGAAGTAGCAATATGGCTTGGTATTTTCAGAGATTAGGAAATCTACAAACCAGTCACGGACAAGTAAATTAATCCTTGGGATATGCTAAATGTTAATTTATCTTCAAAAATCTGATAAATCTATAATTCTACAGCCTAAGCTTAAAATGGATGTTCATTTAGTCAGATGGCTGAGAGAAGTATGAAATGGGAAATTAATTACTGTCACCTAAATGTATACACACATTGTGAAAGAAGGGAAAATTTAGACAACTATTTTGACTACTGAAACTAAGAAAGCCACCTTAAAATAATCTTTTCTTATTTTGTTTTTATAATCACTTTTTTATAGTGATTATCTACTTTGCAGGGTAGCAAAATGTTTCAAAAATATTGTCCCGGAAGATTAACCAAGATGGCGGAGTAGAAGGACGTGCTGTCACTCCCTCTTGCGAGAGCACCAGAATCACAACTGACTGCTGGACCATCATTGACAGGAAGACCCTGGACTTCACCAAGGAGGATACCCCACGTCCAAGGACAGAGGAGAAGCCACAGTGAGACGGTAGGAGGGGCGCAAGCAGAGTAAAATCAAACCCCGTAACTGCTGGGTGGGTGACTCACAGACTGGCGAACACTTATACCACAGAAGTCCACCCACTGGAGTAAAGGTTCTGAGCCCCACGTCAGGCTTCCCAACCTGGGGGTCAGGCAACGGGAGGAGGAATTCCTAGAGAATCAGACTTTGAAGCCTAGTGGGAATTGGATTGCAGGACTTTGACGGGACTGGGGGAAACAGAGACCCCACTCTTGGAGGGCACACACAAAGTAATGTGTGCATCAGGACCCAGGGGAAGGAGCAGTGAGCCTGGGGGAGACTGAACCAGACCTACCTGCTGGTGTTGGGGGGTCTCCTGCAGAGGCGAGTGGTGGCTCTGTTTCACCGTGGGGATAAGGACACTGGCAGCAGAGGTTCTGGGAAGTTCTCCTTGGCGTGAGCCCTCCCAGAGTCTGCCATTAACCCCACCAAAGAGCACGGGTAGGCTCCAGTGTTGGGTTGCCTCAGGCAAAACAGCCAACAGGGAGGGAACCCAGCCCCACCCATCAACAGTCAAGTGGATTAAGGTTTTACTGAGCTCTGACCGCCACAGCAATAGGGAGGGAACCCAGCCCCACCCATCAACAGTCAAGTGGATTAAGGTTTTACTGAGCTCTGACCGCCACAGCAACAGTCAGCTCTACCCACCACCAGAGCCTCCCATCAAGCCTCTTAGATAGCCTCAACCACCAGAGGGCAGACAACAGAAGCAAGAAAAACTATAATCCTGCAGCCTGTGGACCAAAAACCACAGTTACAGAAAGATAGAGAAGATGAAAAGGCAGAGGGCTATGTACCAGATGAAGGAACAAGAAAAAACCCCAGAAAAACAACTAAATGAAGTGGAGATAGGCAACCTTCCAGAAAAAGAATTCAGAATAATGATAGTGAAGATGATCCAGGACCTTGGAATAAGAATGGAGGCAAAGATTGAGAAGATGCAAGAAATGATTAACAAAGACCTAGAAGAATTAAAGAACAAACAAACAGAGATGACCAATACAATAACTGAAATGAAAACTACACTAGAAGGAATCAATAGCAGAATAACTGAGGCAGAAGAACGGATAAGTGACCTGGAAGACAGAATGATGGAATTCACTGCTGCGGAACAGGCTAAAGAAAAAAGAATGAAAAGAAATGAAGACAGCCTAAGAGACCTCTGGGACAACATTAAACGCAACAACATTCGCATTATAGGGGTCCCAGAAGGAGAAGAGAGAGAGAAAGGACCAGAGAAAATATTTGAAGAGATTATAGTCGAAAACTTCCCTAACATGGGAAAGGAAATAGCCACCCAAGTCCAGGAAGCGCAGAGAGTCCCATACAGGATAAACCCAAGGAGAAACACGCCGAGACACATAGTAATCAAAGTGGCAAAAATTAAAGACAAAGAAAAATTATTGAAAGCAGCAAGGGAAAAACGACAAATAACATACAAGGGAACTCCCATAAGGTTAACAGCTGATTTCTCAGCAGAAACTCTGCAAGCCAGAAGGGAGTGGCATGATATACTTAAAGTGATGAAAGGGAAGAACCTACAACCAAGATTACTCTACCCGGCAAGGATCTCATTTAGATTTGATGGAGAAATCAAAAGCTTTACAGACAAGCAAAAGCTAAGAGAATTCAGCACCACCAAACCAGCTCTACAACAAATGCTAAAGGAACTTCTCTAAGTGGGAAACACAAGAGAAGAAAAGGACCTACAAAAACAAACCCAAAACAATTAAGAAAATGGTCATAGGAACATACATATCGATAATTACCTTAAACGTGAATGGATTAAATGCCCCAACAAAAAGACATAGACTGGCTGAATGGATACAAAAACAAGACCCATATATATGCTGTCTACAAGAGACCCACTTTAGACCTAGGGACACATACAGACTGAAAGTGATGGGATGGAAAAAGATATTCCATGCAAATGGAAATCAAAAGAAAGCTGGAGTAGCTATACTCATATCAGATAAAATAGACTTTAAATTAAAGAATGTTACAAGAGACAAGGAAGGACACTACATAATGATCCAGGGATCAATCCAAGAAGAAGATATAACAATTATAAATATATATGCACCCAACATAGGAGCACCTCAATACATAAGGCAACTGCTAACAGCTATAAAAGAGGAAATCGACAGTAACACAATAATAGTGGGGGACTTTAACACCTCACTTACACCAATGGACAGATCATCCAAAATGAAAATAAATAAGGAAACAGAAGCTTTAAATGACACAATAGACCAGATAGATTTAATTGATATATATAGGACATTCCATCCAAAAACAGCAGATTACACGTTCTTCTCAAGTGCGCACGGAACATTCTCCAAGATAGATCACATCTTGGGTCACAAATCAAGCCTCAGTAAATTTAAGAAAATTGAAATCATATCAAGCATCTTTTCTGACCACAACGCTATGAGATTAGAAATGAATTACAGGGAAAAAAACGTAAAAAGGACAAACACATGGAGGCTAAACAATACGTTACTAAATAACCAAGAGATCACTGAAGAAATCAAAGAGGAAATCAAAAAATACCTAGAGACAAATGACAATGAAAACACGACGACCCAAAACCTATGGGATGCAGCAAAAGCAGTTCTAAGAGGGAAGTTTATAGCTATACAAGCCTACCTAAAGAAACAAGAAAAAGCTCAAGTAAACAATCTAACCTTACACTTAAAGAAACTAGAGAAAGAAGAACAAACAAAACCCAAAGTTAGCAGAAGGAAAGAAATCATAAAGATCAGAGCAGAAATAAATGAAATAGAAACAAAGAAAACAATAGCAAAGATCAATAAAACTAAAAGTTGGTTCTTTGAGAAGATAAACAAAATTGATAAGCCATTAGCCAGACTCATCAAGAAAAAGAGGGAGAGGACTCAAATCAATAAAATCAGAAATGAAAAAGGAGAAGTTACAACAGACACTGCAGAAATACAAAGCATCCTAAGAGACTACTACAAGCAACTTTATGCCAATAAAATGGACAACCTGGAAGAAATGGACAAATTCTTAGAAAGGTATAACCTTCCAAGACTGAACCAGGAAGAAATAGAAAATATGAACAGACCAATCACAAGTAATGAAATTGAAACTGTGATTAAAAATCTTCCAACAAACAAAAGTCCAGGACCAGATGGCTTCACAGGTGAATTCTATCAAACATTTAGAGAAGAGCTAACACCCATCCTTCTCAAACTCTTCCAAAAAATTGCAGAGGAAGGAACACTCCCAAACTCATTCTATGAGGCCACCATCACCCTGATACCAAAACCAGACAAAGACACTACAAAAAAAGAAAATTACAGACCAATATCACTGATGAATATAGATGCAAAAATCCTCAACAAAATACTAGCAAACAGAATCCAACAACACATTAAAAGGATCATACACCACGATCAAGTGGGATTTATCCCAGGGATGCAAGGATTCTTCAATATACGCAAATCAATCAATGTGATACACCATATTAACAAATTGAAGAATAAAAACCATATGATCATCTCAATAGATGCAGAAAAAGCTTTTGACAAAATTCAACACCCATTTCTGATAAAAACTCTCCAGAAAGTGGGCATAGAGGGAACCTACCTCAACATAATAAAGGCCATATATGACAAACCCACAGCAAACATCATTCTCAATGGTGAAAAACTGAAAGCATTTCCTCTAAGATCAGGAACGAGACAAGGATGTCCACTCTCACCACTATTATTCAACATAGTTTTGGAAGTCCTAGCCACGGCAATCAGAGAAGAAAAAGAAATAAAAGGAATACAAATTGGAAAAGAAGAAGTAAAACTGTCACTGTTTGCAGATGACATGATACTATACATAGAGAATCCTAAAACTGCCACCAGAAAACTGCAAGAGCTAATTAATGAATATGGTAAAGTTGCAGGATACAAAATTAATGCACAGAAATCTCTTGCATTCCTATACACTAATGATGAAAAATCTGAAAGAGAAATTATGGAAACACTCCCATTTACCATTGCAACAAAAAGAATAAAATACCTAGGAATAAACCTACCTAGGGAGACAAAAGACCTGTATGCAGAAAACTATAAGACACTGATGAAAGAAATTAAAGATGATACCAACAGATGGAGAGATATACCATGTTCTTGGATTGGAAGAATCAACATTGTGAAAATGAGTATACTACCCAAAGCAATCTACAGATTCAATGCAATCCCTATCAAATTACCAATGGCATTTTTTACGGAGCTAGAACAAATCATCTTAAAATTTGTATGGAGACACAAAAGACCCCGAATAGCCAAAGCAGTCTTGAGGCAAAAAAATGGAGCTGGAGGAATCAGACTCCCTGACTTCAGACTATACTACAAAGCTACAGTAATCAAGACAATATGGTACTGGCACAAAAACAGAAACATAGATCAATGGAACAAGATAGAAAGCCCAGAGATTAACCCACGCACCTATGGTCAACTAATCTATGACAAAGGAGGCAAAGATATACAATGGAGAAAAGACAGTCTCTTCAATAAGTGGTGCTGGGAAAACTGGACAGCTACATGTAAAAGAATGAAATTAGAATACTCCCTAACACCATACACAAAAATAAACTCAAAATGGATTCGAGACCTAAATATAAGACTGGACACTATAAAACTCTTAGAGGAAAACATAGGAAGAACACTCTTTGACATAAATCACAGCAAGATCTTTTTTGATCCACCTCCTAGAGTAATGGAAATAAAAACAAAAATAAACAAATGGGACCTAATGAAACTTCAAAGCTTTTGCACAGCAAAGGAAACCATAAACAAGACGAAAAGACAACCCTCAGAATGGGAGAAAATATTTGCAAATGAATCAACGGACAAAGGATTAATCTCCAAAATATATAAACAGCTCATTCAGCTCAATATCAAAGAAACAAACACCCCAATCCAAAAATGGGCAGAAGACCTAAATAGACATTTCTCCAAAGAAGACATACAGATGGCCACGAAGCACATGAAAAGATGCTCAACATCACTAATTATTAGAGAAATGCAAATCAAAACTACAATGAGGTATCACCTCACTCCTGTTAGAATGGGCATCATCAGAAAATCTACAAACAACAAATGCTGGAGAGGGTGTGGTGAAAAGGGAACCCTCTTGCACTGTTGGTGGGAATGTAAATTGATACAGCCACTATGGAGAACAATATGGAGGTTCCTTAAAAAACTAAAAATAGAATTACCATATGACCCAGCAATCCCACTACTGGGCATATACCCAGAGAAAACCGTAATTCAAAAAGACACATGCACCCGAATGTTCATTGCAGCACTATTTACAATAGCCAGGGCATGGAAGCAACCTAAATGCCCATCAACAGACGAATGGATAAAGAAGATGTGGTACATATATACAATGGAATATTACTCAGCCATAAAAAGGAACGAAATTGAGTCATTTGTTGAGACGTGGATGGATCTAGAGACTGTCATACAGAGTGAAGTAAGTCAGAAAGAGAAAAACAAATATCGTATATTAATGCATGTATGCGGAACCTAGAAAAATGGTACAGATGAGCCAGTTTGCAGGGCAGAGGTTGAGACACAGATGTAGAGAATGGACATATGGACACCAAGGGGGGAAAACTGCGGTGGGGTGGGGATGGTGGTGTGCTGAATTGGGCGATTGGGATTGACATGTATACACTGATGTGTATAAAACTGATGCCTAATAAGAACCTGCAGTATAAAAAAACAAACAACTAATACTAAACTTTCATTGGGTTATTTGTATGGAAACATGTTAATATAAATGTTTCAGACATTACATGAAATTTCTAAAAATCTTATATTTGTATTTGTATGGAAATATGTATGGAAATATGTTAATATAAATGTTTCAGACATTACATGAAATTTCTAAAAATCATATTTGTATTTGTATGGAAATATGTATGGAAATATGTTAATATAAATGTTTCAGACATTACATGAAATTTCTAAAAATCTTATATTTGTACTTGTATGGAAATATGTATGGAAATATGTTAATATAAATGTTTCAGACATTACATGAAATTTCTAAAAATCTTAGATGTTCTGGTATAATGTTATAAGTAATAATCCTAGTTATTACTTTAAAATGTATATCTCAGAAATAACTAATTTTCTTGTCAACTGCATTATTATGAACTGTCATCAAATCTTTAACCGTGGTCATTTTTAAGTCTTTTGTCATTTACAGACAGTTCTGGGTGTACTCTGGTGATTTTGCAAATATGTTCCTATAAAAGGGTTTCATCTTCAAGAAATACATGGAAAAGACTCTGACAAGTACAGGTTTCTGGTAACGGACTGTACTGCTGAACTGAATGAATAAGCATTTTCAGAACTCTAATGAAAAACTGATGAACTCATAAAAGTGCTAACAAAAGATCAAGATGAAAAAAAAAAAAATTAATTACATGGGACTGAGTGAACTGATGAGGATGAGTATAATTTGTGTGACTTTCTGTCTGAATTTAAAAAAAAAAAAAAAAAATTCCACAAGGACTCAGAGGCAAAGAATATACAAATCAATTTTCACTGCAAAGTAAAGGAGCTGTTGCAGTGGAGGATTACTGGACTGAATGTCAATACTATGACATAGTATGAGTGTGTTTCATGTTTGGTAATTGCAATCATTGTTGCTTTTGTTGTGGTCATCCATGTACAATGCTTGGTGTCAGTCGATTTATCTCTTGTAAAAATAAAATACAGTGTGTGTGTGTGTGAAAAAAAAAAAAAAAAAATATTGTCCCACAAACACTATTACATAATTATATAATGCATTATGACTCATCTCATATTTTTATTTTATTGTAAAATGCCTGAGATATTAATCATCAAGATTATTATATTAGTTTGTTTAACTGCAATTACTATTATAAACAGAATAAAATTGATATTCTGCTTGTTGGGAATGCCACTTACTGCTTTTCAGACTAGTTTAACATAGTTGCATTTGAATTTTTTAAGGTATAATGACATTGTTCTATTATAATAAATGTCTTTTTACTTTCTATATCTACTCTGCTGCTACCAAATATTCCAATAAGACACATGTTTATTACTGATATGTTTCACTTTATAACAAAGAAGTTCCTGATCCAAATTTCCAGGATTCAGCTACATTCCAGACTTCACTTACATGCTATCTATTTGTGCCTCTGTGAATGTGTATCTGTAGGTGCATGTACATGCATGTGACTTTGTGTCTTCATCTGAAAAGCAATAAAAGGAATAAATACAACTCACAAATCAATGGGATACCTCTTACCTAATGGATTCATTCAAAGTCAATATGAGGGACATAGCTATGAAGGTGGGTTAATATCTTCTTAATACTTGTTTTACCATTTCTCATAAGGTTTAAAGTCCAAACACATAAATATATTTCACTCTACTTGAGGTTCTCTGAGTCTTAATACAAAATATTCTACAATTGCAAGTACAATTAGGATAGATTACAGTGAGAAATGAACTGGTAAAATTCTGTAGATCATGGAATATTTTAGACCAAATGGTCCAGAACCACCTTGATATCTTAAAAACAATGTAGGTCAGTGCTTTGTAATTATATGACCAAGAAAATCACTGTCTGCATTAAAGAGCGTACTTTAGAAACTTCAACCAAAAATACTTAACTGGCGATAGAAATCAAGACATTAGAAGGTTTCTTTACTTTTAAAACCAAAAATGAATAAATTACATTATATACTTATGTTCTAATTCATTGGGTTCTGCCTATTTACTCATCTGCAAAATGGTCAATTGGAATAAACACTGCCTCATGAGGTTGTTGTTAAAATTAAGAAAAAGAAAAAGTAAAAACACCATAACATTAAAAATTTCAATAAAGTACTAGTCAGCATTTTCTATCTGTTCACATTTAACCCAATACTTGACATAAATTATATACTTACCTAATGGCTATTGAATTTGATTTACTAATTAACATTTATTTTTAAATTTACTAATTAACATTTATTTTTAACATTTATTTTAAATTTATTTTTATTATTACTAATTTATTTTATATTAGCCTGAGTTCAAGTTATCTTTGACTTTTGGCACAAAAATATTTGCAATATATTAGTATAAGGGAGAAAAATTAAAACTAGTGTCTGATATAAGGAACATTAAGATGAGAAGGAAAGAAAAGTCACTTGATTTAATGTATTTATTTTTCTGTTCAAAGTGAAGATGCATCTTTCAGTACTAATGTAAAAGTATTTTTAGAAGATTGGTGTATTGCAAAGTATTTAACTGAAACTTTCTAAACACCTTCCCTAGAAAGTTTTAAACTTTGGCATATTTCCAGATCAGATGTATCAGTATAAATAGTCTGCCTGGCAAATTAGTCATACACAGAATTTATATTAAAGTAATCATCTTAGATACATTTTCTAGGGCATTACACATTTTTATCCTAGACATTTAGTGTCGCCAGCAGAGAGAGAAGCCAATTTATTTAATGAATAAGGCTCTTCAGAGATTGTGTACAAAGCAAAATCAATTTTTCTGAAGGTAATTAGTATTTAAAACAGGACAGATTCTTGAAAATCTCCTTGATATCATATTTGTCAATGGCACAATTTAGTAACTTTTATGGGGAAAAAAGAATCCTAATATATTCTGGGAGACTACAAAGATCAACACACTCCCTAAGTTTTGGCAAAAGATCCAAAGAACTTGTTAAATGAGGTCCTCGGTTCAGAGCAATTATCAATACATGTTAGATAGGACCTTATTCATTTCTCTCCCGAACTAATAAAGACCTTACTTATGATGATGCCAGGAATATAACATATAGAGCAAACATAATGTCATATCTCGGCACATTGCTCCACCAAGGACTGCAAAATTGGGGCTATTGCTTTGATGATGATTTACTAGAAGCATATTCAAGCAGAATGTTATTTCTGACACAAAACAGTGACAGACAGTGACATTAGTGACCTACATATTCTCTAAGTAGGAAAAAAAATTCCCCATGTTTGTGCCTCTACTCATTTATACCAAGCCTAAGGGAGAGAACAAAAGATCAAACTAAGAAGAAATGTGATTCTAACTTCTGTTCATTAAATTTGTACGGGTTTTTTTACTGCTAGTGAAAAAAAAAAAGTTAGTATGACAGAATGTTTTATCCAACCAAGATCTGGTTAACTTTGTACTTTTTTGCAGTCTATCAAAAATATCACTAAAAGACAACATATTTTCTAAAACACTTTGATCAGAAATGGAAGGAGCAGCTTTTGTTTCTGAAATTGTTTCTGGGTGCCACAAGGTGAAATGCACCCAATTGTATGAACATTACTAATATTGAGCGCTTGACGCTTTAATCAGAGGTAGGGTGATAGCTAACCTCGTGCTCCATATCTGTGAGCAGAATCTTCACAAACAAATAAATAATGCAAGAAAGATGCTAGAAGGATTAGAAAGGTAAAAAAAATGAGATGTTGAAAATGAAACATGTAACTTCTACCTACTTTATCTATTAGAAAAACTCACCATTTACTCGATGAAACATTCAAAAGCTTCTTTTTTTTTTTTTAAATATTTATTTATTTATTTGGTTACACCAGGTCTTAGTTGCAGCAGGTGGGCTCCTTAGTTGCAGCATGTGAACTCTTAGTAGCAGCATGCATGTGGGCTCTAGTTCCCCGACCAGGGATCAAACCTGGACCCCCTGCACTGGGAGTGCGGAGTCTTATCCACTGCGCCACCAGGGAAGTCCCAAAAGCTTCTTTTTTTTATTCCAAAACATATCTTTCTCTAGTTTAAAAAGCTCTTTGTCTAATAATGTTGAGATTTCATATTAACTTGTAATTAACTTGCAATTAGAGGACTAAAGATTGCTCATTATTGGCCCATCAGTACCTGCAAGCTGATGAATACATCCTTGGGACTCTTGGTTCACTTTCTTGGGTTCATAATCCAATTTCCATCTTTGTATCATTCACGGGAGAGAGTTCTCCAAATTACGGTATATTAAAAAGCATTATGAAAGAAAAAAAAAATCAGCTCCATGGTCAACGAAGCTGTGCAAAGTCTAGACTGAACAGTCCAAGGTTTCTGCAACTGCAGGGCACGTCAGACCCTTGACCTGGGGAGAGCATCGCACATCCTGCAGAGAAAAGCCTGAGCTTTCCCCACACTGGTTCATTCATGGGAACTTGCACTTGCCTGGTGCATCTATCTCAGTATGGCTCATGTTTCATAAAAGCACTGGAAAGGCTGCCCTACTGTCCTCCCAGGGAAGTTTCTGGCAGGACTCAGTCGCTCAGAGCATTTACAACATTCGTAGCATCATCTCTCTCTGGAGTGAGTCTGAAGAGCAACAGGGGGCTTGAGTTAGGATCACAGAACTAAAAAATAAAAATCAAAGGTTCCAGGCTGCAGGACGCAACGCAAGTGCATCATTAAAAAAAGAAGAAGAAGAAGAAGAAGAAGGGGAACCTACAGTGCTTAGTACTTTTATTAGGGTGGGCACTGGTATGGAAGAGCGCCAGACCCTACGCTGGGACACCCCCAGTATTCAGTAAGCATTGTACCTCATCCTTCTCATGAAAAAGACAACTGAGTGAATTTTTTGGTCACTATAACACTAAAGACAGTGCTAACATTCTTTCTCTCGCCACGTGTTTTATGGTGGGAATATGCATTCACATTAGAATGTATTTGCTAATGTGTTTGCAATATCTTGAAACATCAGGAAAACAAAGCTTCCTACAAAAATATGTCACCATGGAACTTGAAAATGGTGAAGTATGAAGAAATTCTTTCTTCCTGACCCAGTTGTGTCAGCACAAATAAGTCCACATGTAGGTCAGTTATTTTGTCTAATGCAATACAAGGCCATTTCCTAAATTAGTTAGATATTAAAGAATTCACTTTGCTCACACATATTTTCATAAAAACTTCATGTGAACTCCTTTCATTCATTTCATGCTTCTGTAAATCCTCTTCCCTATACATGCAAGTAATATTTGCTATGTCACTTGGTCCCTTTTGAGTCACTGTACTTCTCACCAGTGGAAAAATGAGAATAATAAATTAACATTAATCTATCATTAATTTATGACTAGTCAACCAAACGGAAAGGTGGAAGGTGTTAACAATGGTGATAGGAAAGTAAAATTATAGAAAATGACCAATGGTATTGGTCAGCTCTAGAAGAATCTGTGACCAGTAATGGTCTTATTCTAGTTCTGTGAGGCAGGCTGCAGGTTTCTGGAGAAAGCATGAGAATGGCACCCAGATTTATGGATTTCGTTTCTAAGTTTAACACTGGTTTTCATTATGACCTTGAATGAGACATTTAGTGTGTATTTGTTGATTTTAGAATCTGAAAGAAAGATCGTTGCTTACTAGTACGTCAAATGAGCATTATAAAATGGGTTTTCTATGAGTTGTCCTGGAAAATACTAAAATGCACATAGCCAACAGGAGTCTAAACTGCATTTATTATATCACTAAATTATTAGTGATATAATAAATACTGCAAAACTGCATTTATTATATCACTAAATTATACCAACAAAATGCTTTACACTATACAGAAACAAACATCAACATAGCAATGCCTGAACTTTTCACAACAAGTAAAATCATAGCACAGAACTAAAACCCATGTAGAATTTGCATGGTAGATTGAATTTCCATTTTCAGTCCACTCTTTTATTCCTTTTTTTCTTATTTCTTTCCTAGTCGTCATCCTAATCCAGCAAAACATATGTTCATATACTTATCTGATCCATCCAAACTTGTTCATACACTACTTTAGGCAGTGGGCAATAAGGAGGAACAAGACACATGCTCTATACTTCAGGGGGGGCACAAAGGACAAAAAATATTATTCCTTAGTACCTCTAAGATCACAGGGTAACATCTAATGGTCTTGTGTACACTTAAAGCTGAGATGAATATGACAGTAGGGATTTCACACCATGGACAAGCCAATAGAAGCACTTCGTCGGTTTCCCTGGGAGCCCTTGAAGCCTTCTCTACAAGCCAATTGACTTCATAATGGCTAAAAAGGATCCCAGCAATTATAAATGGGAAACAAGTATTAATTGACTTAGCTCTACATTTACCTGTTCATGCTTTGCTGCCCTACTTGCCCAGTCACTCAGATTAGATGCTTAAAGAAGTGCATGGATGTAAATGGACATCACAGAGGTCAAACTTGGTGTGTTTCATTCTTCAACCCTTCACCTTCTCTTTAAAACTTAATGAAAAAAAAAAAAAAATAACTGCAGGACTCTGACCACAAGGCACTTTGATCTATAGTGATTTACTCAGCAACAATTCAGCTTCATTTGTATGACACTAAAAGCAGTCATCCCATAAGGCTTTCTTAATCAACTAGCCCAGCAGCTTTCAATAAAGAGATTAACTATGGAATTTTAAAAGGGCATGCTGGTCAGTCCATTCTTATAAATTCCACATGAACCAGTCTTGCAGACTATGGTGAACTTTTCTTTACCTCACTGAAGAATTCTCTTACATCCTCAGATCTCAGCCAACATATCAGATAAATGCCTACTAACGCTTTTTATTTTTTAAGATATCTTGTACCAGAACATCACCTCAAAACCATACACGATGTGGCAACATTCAATAAAAGGTAGGTTTATCATAAACATTATCCAAAAGAGTTTAATTTCTAAAAGACCAAAGGAGGTTCATCATAAGCTAATTTTACCAAAAAAATGGCCCTACTGAACGCATTATAGATTTAGCGTTTTTCAAAGAGCCAGTGAATTACTTTGCCTTTCTTATGGAAGTTATGTAAATATATTACAAAACGTATTTATCTTACTCATTTTAAGGTGGGGGGAGTGTGTGTATGCAGTTTTAAAAATTCTAATTTTTATCATTCACACTTTTAATGTGTTTGGGATGAAATTTTTTTTTATTATTTAACATGTAGGGTAGGCTCAGTTCCTCTGCTATTATAAACAGTGAAACATAGGACAAGGGAGCAATACAACAACACCAGCTATCATAACAGAAATAATAACTGCATCACCACAGTAACAAGTATACACTACGTGCCATGAACTTGCTCACTTCTTCACATGCATTACTTCACTGAATCCACTCAACAACCCTATGATATGGTTTTCCCTTCAATTTGCAGATGAGGACTTTGAGACCCAAAGAGACTAAAGAGCAGATCCAAGGTTATACATGGAGTAAGGGGGCAAAAAAAGGATCCGGGATCCAGGTCTGACTCGAGACACAATGCTCTGAAAACCAATGGCCCCCAAACATTTTGATCACACAGCCTATCAGTAAAACCATCTTCATGTAAAATCGATTGCATGCATTTTTATAAATTATGTACTATGCCAATATATCATGTATATTTAAAAATAGGAATAAAGAGGCATACTATCAAAATGAATATAATGGGATAACAAATGCATCCCTCAAGGGGGTGTGTACACTCCACTTTAAAGATATTACCTCTGTATAAAACAAGTAAGGGTCTATATAACTTCTCCCAAATTTCTAGCAAATAGGCTTTTATGATAAGTGCAATAAATCTGTTCATCGTTAATACTCAGCAAGTAAAGGTGGCAATTTGTTAGTAATTCTGAGTGATGCTGTTAGGCGCTTGGCTCATTCAGCTCAAAGCCAGTGGTGGCAACCAGAAGAGCAATGAGGTGAAAACACCGCACAAAAGGCTCAGGGATTGTCAGCCTTCTACAGTCCCAGCAATGACTGAATTAAATGGTCCCATTCAAGAGTGGGACTAGGAAGTGGGAACACAGCCAAAAATGGATGGGGCAAGCTGAATGCAGAATCAGCCACAATATGGATCCAGACAGCAAGGTTATGAAGGAGGTAATCGAGCTCAAAAAAGATGTAACCTGCTTTATTGATGAAACCAGAGACCTGGAAAATAGGGGTTGTCAGGCTAATCTTAGATTAACTGGAGGTTTTCAAGGGAGGGAAGGAAGAAAACACCTGGCAGGTTTGGGAGAATTCAAAGGGAAACAATGGAATCCAAGAGAAAGCTTGCCCTGGAATGTAATGAGTCCATTGGGCCCTCTAATGGCATCCCTGCTGAAGATATACCTGGCCTGTCCCTGGCCCAGCCCACTCTGCAGGACATTCCCCTCTTTGAATTTATTTTCCACTCAGAAACCAAAGAGTCTGGGCCACTTTGAACACAGAAGAACAACAGAGATTAAAGGTTCGAATGGCCTTGCTGGCAGCCTGAGCCCTTCCAGGTTGGGAAGTGGGAACTAGAAAAGCATGCCTCTGGCTGCATTATTTCAAAACTTTGCCTTGAAATGATTTCTTTTTCTGTTGCTTATAGTTAGACGGTAATTAGACACTGAAAATTCAATTAAAGTCATCAAATACTAATTTGCAACATCCTATGTGTAAGGCACTGTGCTGGCACTAGAAAGCATTTGAAGAGTACACAGGGAAGAAGCAATAAAACCCTTAACATGTCCAGCTAGGACAAGAGGGAAGAGGTAAAAGATCAAAAAAGAGGAACAAATTATTGGGAGATCAAAGGATGGCACATTAGGCAGGCATTTGAAATGAGTATAATTTGTGACGGGGGTGGACTATGGGGGTGAAAAGGCAATTTCAAACAGAAGGAACTCAAGGAATAGAGATGCAAAGGGTGGAAACAGGGTTTGTTGAGGAAATGTCAGTCAAGTTCAGCTGGCATTGAGAGACCTTCTGGGAGATTAAAGGATGATAATTCTATAGGAGGTCTTGGCAAGTCATTATGAGGGTCTTGAATGCTGAGCTGAGTAGTTTGGGGGAAATGGAGACAGAATCTTTGAGTTATAAAAAAGTCACGATGCAAAAGGGGAAAAATGCAAGAAAGAAGTGTGTTGGTTTTTGCAATCTTCCGAGTACATTAGCAACAGACAGTTATCCTAGTTCTAGAATAACTGTCATTACATTGGTACTAATTAACAATGTTACTGGTGAGTATCTGGGGCACCCTAAACCAGTTATGAAGCACTGGGCATCTGCAGTAAGAAATTCCAATGCTCACGGACACAATGGTCTCTGGCCAGGAGCCGAACAGATGGGACCCTCTGCAAGTACAAGGAACGTATGGGAGGGAGCCAACCTAAATGAATGTATTAAACTTGATCCACATGCTCTATCTCCTTGAGTATGCCAGCCAAATTATTCCGAGTTATATAAATGAACTGTCTTATCTTTGTAAAACCTTGCATGGTTTTGGAACACTAGGCAAATTTATACGTGTACAGGTCGACTCTAGACAGTGGTAGAGAAGAGCCGTCATTATTTCTCAGAACTAAGGAACAAAAAAGTATCAGATATATTCATATTTCTAATGAATTAAGTAACAGTAAGGGAGAGCTGTGAAAGGGAAAAATCCAACGTGCATCATTGACTGGTTGTCGACATTATTTCTTTACACATACGCAGGAGAAGCCTGCTAAGATTTAGCACTGGGAATGGGGTAAGACATTTTTAAGACTTCCACAGCATGTATCTCCAAGTTGCCTTCCTGCATGGTTGTACCTCAAAGTGGGAATATCAATTCATGAACCCCAAAATCCATTTATATAAGGTAACTGATAATTGTAGGAACAGGATTTAGTGGGATTTTTCCTTAAGTACCTGCCATCACATGGTAAGCGCCATTCTTATTTCTTCTCTTCCTGCTGCAACATCCCCCATCCCGTCCTGCAGTAACACCCTGTCAGTGCTAACTTTCAATACCCACCTCCAATCCATCCACTTCTCTTCTTGACCATCATCAACTATGCTAAACTGAGCCACCATCATTTCTCTCCTAGTTTACTTTCAGCACCTTTTATGGGTCTCACATCTTACCCTCGCGTCCCTAGAAGCCACTGTCCACCCACCACCTGAAATCCACTTGAAAATGTGTCAAAGTCCTCATCATGACCCAGAAGGATTTCATGATGAGGCCTGTAGGCCTCCAACCTCATCCAAACATCCACACTGCCATTCTTCCCCTACAGCCCACCGAACTTTCTATTCCTTGAGGGCACCAAGCTCTCTCCCACCTCAGGACCTTTGCTTTCCTTCCTGCCACTGAAACGATGGGCACTTTCTCACCCCTCAGCTCTCAGCTCATTGTACCACCTCCTCACTGTTGTTCTTTTGCACATTACTCCGTATATTTCCTTCAGTTATCACTGTCAAAAATTATCTTATCTGTCTTATTTATTTGTTTAATTGTAAATTGTCTTTCCTCAAGTAGAATATAAGGCCCAAAGAAGTAGGGGTTTTGTCCTCAATTTTATATGTCAAGAACCTTGATAAATGCTCAACATATATAATACATTCAAATAAATATTTGTTCTTGAATGAATTATTATTAACTAAAGCACACAACACATTTACCCAATAAACATTTTGAGTTAAGTGCCTAATGCTAATTTTCCAACAGATACTTCAATTCACTTATTCTTTTGGATTAATACTCCTTTTACAAGCAATTTTTTTAAACTCCTAACTTCATACTGAGAAAAGGCAAGTCATATATAATATATATATGTATGCTTGTATTTGACTAAAACATGATTGCTTTGAGTGTGCAGGACAGTCTGATAGTCATTTTAAGCCCAGGAAAAAATCAGAAGTAACTGAAACAAACAAACTAACAATACAAACAACAACGATAAACTTGCAAAGCATTTTTACTGAGCATTATGCAAAAGTGACCACTCTCCCAAGCTCTGAAAGTTATTCCAACTCTGACTGCCAATTCAATTGCCAGTTTCCAACCCCAGGGTGAGGAGTGAGGGTTTATTCATTCAACAATTATTTATTAAGTCTACTGTGTACAAAGTACCGTGCATGGATGTTGGGACACAATAAAAAATAAGGTCAGATCCTGCCTGCCTGGAGCTTCTGGTCTGTTCAGGAGAAAGAGAAAAATGAGTATACAATTAGAGGTCCACGTCTGCCAGGGTCATCATGAGGTTAAAATGAGAAAACACATAAACACCTATTAAGCACTGGGTACACCAGAAAGTGGTAAATGTGTGTGGGTGATGGTGGTGTTTCATTTTGGAATATGGTGTCCATTTCCACGTGCAGATGATACAGAGATGGAGAACCACAGTCATGAGAGACTTTCAAAGTATGGAAAATAGAAAACGGTGGCATGATCCAGTGTGCATCAGAATAAGCAGTAGGGATATTAAGATGACTCCAGATATTTGAAAGACTATTTGGTATCAGTAGAAAAGGAATAGATTCATTCTGTGTCATCTTAAAAATCAGAAGACGGAACTAGTGAATATGTGATTCCCAAAGGGTAATGGGCTATTTCCAAAAGAGAGTGAATAAACTGTTCACCACTGGAAAAGTTCAAGACTAAAGCAGTGGTTCTCATTTCTGATAAAGTAAAACTCTTTGAAATCTCCTGGGGAACTTAAACTATAAAATAACACCAACTCTAGATCACTAAGTCACCCAGTCGCTCTCTCCCTGCCCTCCCAATGCCACCTCCACACCAATTTGAGAACCAACGAGGGGAGCAGGGTTCTCCTCTACCACTGAAGTAGAACAGACCTACAGTTAATCTCATGCTTTAAAAAATATATTGGTATAGTAAAATATTGAATGATATCTAATCCCTAATGGGGAATATAAAATGCATTAAATTCTAACATGCTTATAAAATTCAGAGAGGTAATCATTCATGGACAGCCACTAATGATGGTGATTAAGGAAGATGACTTTAGTTCAAACAAGCAAATGATTAAGCTTGAGAATACAAAATGTTAAAGGGCCCTAATTAATAAAGTAGCAAATTTTTCTTCTCAGCCTACTTTCTAGAACATAAATATGTGAATCATCCTTCCAGGATGGAGATGAATGACCTTCTTGTTCTAAAATTCAGCTAGGGCAGAAATCACTGCGTGGAAACCAAAGTGTGATCCCAAAGGTCTCCTGGAAACGTGTCAGAGATCCATGTAAGAAGCCTTAATGAGGGTACTAATCAGAAAAGGAAGTTGAGAAGCTGATTAGGATGGAGAGAAAATCCTAACTTCCTGATTTCCTGGTCTGGCTTCCAATCATAAATTTCAGTTACATACATACCTTATTGAAGAAATTACTATTGTTGTATATTTATCTTTAAAATCTACCTTTCCATTCTTTCTCTAGACCCATTCAGTCATCAGCTACTGGTGAATTATAATGCCCATATTCAACTCACTGGGGTAATAACTTTGCAGTCGAAGTCACTCTTTTTGTTACTTGCTGATTTATATTTACAGAATAAAAAAAGGAAAAGAAAGCAAGAATCCCAATTCTTAAAATCAATCCCTTCCTCAAAATATTGTACAATATTAATGTTCAAGATAGCAAAAGACGAACAAACAAAAAGAATCTTTAGTGAGTCCTTTCCAAAGGGGTGCCCTACAGTTATTAAGGGCAGCAACCGAAATTCAATTCTGTTGTAAATGTAGCACCATCTGAGGTTGCAGATTGCAGTAATGCTTAGGGAGATGAAAGATCCATGATAAAGAGGAGGAAACTGGAACCCAGAAAAGTCCACTCTTCCTGCTCCAACTGTTCTCCATTTTCAGCCTTAGAAAATGTGACCAGAAGGGTAATCTAAAGTCTGTAATCCTAAACTACATTTAGAGAAGAAATCTGTTCTCTTTGTTAACTGTAAAAAAAATCTCCATCGGACAGGCAGGCATTCAGTATGTGTGCTCCCTTTCAATGCCAAGAGTGTCTTTGATGTCATTTCAGTAGACTTAATGCATTAATTTTGGTTAAGTGCACAAACTTTGGAACCAGAATATCTGGGTTCCAACAGAGGTTCTACAATGCCCTGTCTATGGCCTCAGACAGACGGTTTAATCTCTGTACCTTAGGGGTTTTTTTTTAATCTGTGAAATGAGGACAATGACACCTAATGAATAGGTTTGTTATAAAAGGTAAACAAATACACATAAGTAAAGCACTCAGTGTCTGGCACAGAATAAGCACAATGCTTGTGTTAATTAGTAATCACAACAGTGGAACTGGTAAACTAGTACTAAGCAGCTGTATAATCTTGAACCCTGAGCCACATATGGGCATCTCACTTTTTAAAAAGTCTTCATAGAGTTATTCTCAGCTTGTACCTTAGTCTCTATGATAAATTCATGTCTAATATTATGCACTGAAAATCAAACTAAACAAACTCAACGATGTCACAGCCGGTATCTTTATCCCTTTCACTTCTGGGAGAAAGTGAATTGTTAAGAATCAGCACAAGTTCCCAGCTTTTAATTTAAGAATTTTGCCATTAATGGTCACTGGAACAGGACAGTGATTATACGTCGTGCCTGATGGGATAACTCCAGAGACCACACTGTGTGTGGAACAAACACCAACTGATGTGTGTTTGGACATCATTAAAATAAAAGTGAACATGTTAAATACAGCAGAAATCTTTGCATTGAAGGAGCTTTGACAGCGACCGTCAGCTTGAACATTTTATGGCACCAGTGCAGCTTGTTAAGAGGCAATGAAAGACGGCGCTATTAAGCTCAGGATGGTGCTGAAATGGTTTCATACAGCCCGTACTCATTTTCCCTACCACCAAGTGAGGATGCCCGTTGAAAAAGGCCATCACGTACAGGAGGTCTCCACAACTCTTTGCTGATTGTAATGAGGAAGACATTCCATTGCCGCCTGTGTTACAGTCTACCTAGTTACCTACACAGCTGTTTTGATTAATACATGGACTCACATTAAAAAGGACTTGTACAGCACTTTTCCCCAACAGAGATTCCTTTATAAATTCCAAATAAAATGGAGCTTCCTACAAATAGAGAAAGGATTACACTGAAGTCCATTGTTTAGAATTCAAAAGCCAACCTTGAAGGTAGGGATGGATGAAACCATCTGACTGACCTTTCTGGAGTTAATAGGGCATCATTTTCATCAATAATTACTCGTCTTAATTGTAGCTCTATTAATTTTGGGTGCTAAGTAAAACTGTGAACTACTAGAAGGCATTCAAATCTGAAGGAACAAAGATTGCTCTGGTAAAGACTGTAGGAGATGTCCTATAAGGAGAAGACAAAGAGGAACAGCTACACTTGGAGAGAAAGTGACATCAGTATAATAATGTGGAGTGTCAAAAATGTCTTGTGCAAAGATCCTTCCAATGCACTGGTTTTATACACGTTTCTGCCAATAGTAGCAACATAAGCCAAACCTTTCCTGATAAAATTCCATACAGTACCAAACAAAGAGCAGGTTTGATTTTATGAGCTGATAACATTTTATCTCTTGAACTTAGCCACTTTCTCTTACGAGGGGAAGTGACTCTAGCAAAATTAGATTTTGAGAGATAACTACAAAATCTTATTTTTAGAGGAAGATTTAAATCTTTTTCATCATCAATTAGCATTTAGCGAGCACACGTTGAGTGCAAGCCTCTGTATTATGTGTCCTATGCTTATTCTTAGGAGAATAATAATTTATCTATCTTTTCATAACACAGTTGCAAAGCAGTCTAGAAGATTTTGTCTAGTGGTAAGTAATCAGAAGAATACAAGGAAGAAAAAATGTATACACACAATAGAGAACGCCAGGCTTATTCTAGGGCATAGGTCATAAACTCGAATGCCCACGGGGACTGGGAAGGCAAGGAAATACAAATTAGCTGGGTATAATACTAGACAGAGGCAGGAAGCCTCCCAAGGACTCACTGCAGTTGGTAAGCCCCAACAAAGGCTTCCACGTTATAACTGAATAACAATTAAGAAAAAAGTCAGAGGACCTATTTGGCCTACGGTCCCACCATCTCTACTACCACCACCCCTGCCGTACAGATGCAGGAATACTGACTCTGAGTTCAGGAAACCTGATTTTGATGCTCAGCTCTACTGGAAACCAATGATGCCATCGAGGAAATCACCTAATCTTTCTAGGTTTCACTTTTCTCCTCTTCAAAATGAGGATAACAGCTCATGCTTGGCCGTGAGAATGTCATTGGAAGACCCAAAAGAAATGCTGTGGGTGAAAGAACTCGGAACACTTGAAGAGATCTCAACAATGCGATGGACATTATTCTGATAATAAGCCAGAGAATTACGTATAGCTAGCATCAGCTAAGTAGGAAATCTTGTATTTGCTATTTATTGCACTGTACAATATGACAGGGTATCTGTCCTGCACATGACACACACTTTAGAAAAAGTAATTGCACACACAACTAATTATTACTAGCTGAAGAAACACCTGCCTTCTACATAATTAGCCACACCACTGGCATGGAGAATGTGGACGATAATCGACTTGATGAGTGCCTCTCAAGATGGATCAATAGTTGGAAGAAACATTCATCCTGTAAAGAGAGAAGACTCTGCCACTAATTGCCCATTTAATTTTGGTCACTCTATTTACTTTATCTGGGGGGAGGGGGGTCAAATAACATTAAAGTAAAATGTAATTTTTGAAGGTGAATAACTGAAAATATTAAGAGAAGCATGACTGATTTTAAGGGTTGGGATTAATTTTTTTTGTTCAAGTCTTTTATGAAAAAAATTCATTGAAGGACATTAAAAAAACCTAAATCAATGGTGAATTATACACATTGTTAGATAATAATTTGCAGTACAGAAAGATTTCTTTTCCCCAGATTGAGAAAGAGATCTGATACAATTCCAACCCAAATCTTAGCAGGGATTTTTCCTCAACTTCATTAGCTGAGTTCATAATGTATATGGAAGAGTAAAGAGCCATGAAAAGCTAGGACACTCCAAAAGAACAAGGTGAACAGAATACTAAGATTTTTATGTACAACTACAGTAATTAAAATAATATGATTTTGCTACACATCCAGGTAAACAGACTAACAGCAGAGAATAAAATCCAGAAATAAACATATAAGAAAACTATGACAGAGCAGGCATTGCAGATGGGTGAGGAATAGATGGATTAATCAATAAATGGTGATGGAAATTAGATATATATACAGAAATAAATGAAATGGCTCTCAACTTCCAACCAACATAAAAAGTCACAACAGGACGTCTTTATAAAGCTATGACAGAGGAGAATTTCTTAATCAATACACACAAAAAATATTGTAAAAGAAACTGTCTGATGAATCCAATTACATTAAATTAAGGATATCTGGTTTGTCAAGAATAAAAATAAATAAATAAAGAGCAAAAGAAAAGCCACAAACTGGGATATCTGTAGCCTAAAACACTAGCAAAAGACTCACATCTAGAATAGATTAAAACTGCTACAAATCAATCTTAAAAGATTCCAGGAAGGAGAAAAATGTTTAAACACACAAACAAGAATTTTGCAGAAGAGTAAATACGAATAACCCCCAAACACTTTACAGCCAATATTTTGGCAAAATTTTTAAACTACAACATCTGCTACTAGATGGTGTGCAAATTGGTACAACCACTTGGAAAACAACTGGGCATTTTCTAGCAAGGTTAAACACATGCATATCTTATGACCAGCAATTTTAACCCACATGTAAACCCTATAAATAACTCCTGCATGCTTTAACCAGGAGACTTGAACAAGGATGTTCATAGAAGCAGTGTTGATAATATCAAAAATGTGAGAATCATAACTCTAATGCCAAACAACAGTACACTAGGGAAATAAAGTGTGGTGTATCCATTCAAAAACATACTCTGGAGCAGAGAACATGAGCTAATTGTTACAGGCATCAGCATGGCTGAATTCTGCAGACATAAAAGTGAGTAAAAGTCTTCAAAGCAATCATTAAATATCATTATATTTATATAAATTTCAAAACCAGGCAAAACTAACAGAATATTGCTTTTAGATACATACACAGGTAGTAAAACGAAACATAAAAGCATGAGAGTGATTTACACAAAATTCAGTTCTCTCTCTGGAGAGAGAGGTGATCAGGGAAGGGATACAGGATGCTTGCAAGGTTCTAATAATGTTTTTTCTTAACCAGCATGTGGTGAGCACACAGTGTTTGCCTTCTTATTACTATGCCAACCATATATACACATTAAATAACTTATGTATATGATAAACAGTATTATAAATATTTTTTAAAGAAGAAATGATTATCAAAGTATGTAAGTTTGTAATAGATAATGAAATGACTATAACAAGTAATTAGGTATAAGCATATTTTGAAGCAGCAGGGTAATGCAAAGGATAAATAAATTGCAACTTCATTCATTCATGAAATTTCAATAATGAAAAACAGAAAAAAGAGAAAAGAACAATGCTTTGGGACTTCCCTGGTGGCACAGTGGTTAAGAATCCTCCTGTCAATGCAGGGGACACGGGTTTGATCCCTGGTCCAGGAAGATGCCACATGCCACAGAGCAACAAAGCCTGTGCGCCACCACTGCTGAGCCTGCGAGCCACAACTACTGAGCCCACGCACCTACAGCCCATGCTCCGCGACAAGAGAAGCCACCGCAATGAGAAGCCCGCGCACCACAACAAAGAGTAGCCCCCGCTCGCCGCAACTAGAGAAAGCCCGTGTGCAGCAAAGAAGACCCAACGCAGCCAAAAATTAAAAAAAAAAAGAACAATGTTTTCAGGGCCAGAGAAGATGGTTTCAAATGTCTTCCATATTAGGAAAGTATTCATTATGCAAATAAATTCTCCAGATATTGATGTGCTTATATTAGAAGAGAAAGACAAATACATTTGCTCCAAAAGGTGATAAAAATCAACTGTTTCTCATGTAAATTATTTCCACAGCAAACCTTTTCCAATTTGATGATGAATCGTCCTCTACCAAGCTTCTTAAGGAAGAGAGTTAAATGGCATCATTTTTTTAAATACACATTTAAAAATAATAGTAGAAGAAAATTTCAATTTGGGAGATGCCAGTGAGACAGGATAAAATTCCTTCCAAAGGGCAGAACTGATGGGAATATAATTAAACTTGGGCTACTTGGGACCCGAAAAAAATGTTATACAAAAGTATTTTTAGAAAGAAAGGAAAAAGAGGGAGAAGAGAGGAAGGGAGGAAGGGAGGAAGGGAAGGGGGGGAGGAAGGAAGAAATTAGTTAAAAGTGTATCACTCATCATTAACAGGCATAACATCCTAGAGAATAACAAACAAGATTGAAACGAAGCCAAAAATTCCTATCCCCAAAGAGTGGTCCCCAAGCCCCCCCCGGAAATACAATGAGCATGTGAGTCTTATCAAATAGTTACTAGCGCTACATTCCTTTTCCCACTAAACAAACAAAACAAGTTCTCCTTTATATTTATGATGAGGCCTATAAAAATCAAGCTAATTCCCAGGATTTACCACCTAAAAAGGTGATAGAAGCATAAGAAAATACAATTTTAGAATGCAAATTTTTGTTTGAATGTTAATTGTTTTATTTGGATTTATGTATGTTTAGACATATAAGATTATATCTATATGCTGACAGAAAGAAGCCAGTAAGTAGGGAAAGAAAAAATGAATGAAGCAAGAGAATCTTTGTAATCAATAAAGCAAGCCCTGGAATGAAGTTTTGGGAGGCAAGGGTATCAAGGTCAAGGGTGGAAGAAAAGAGCTGGGTACCTGAGGGAGAAAATAATGGGTGATAACTTAAATAAGAACAATGAAGTCTTTATGATAAAGCAGCAATTTGCAGTGGATGAATTAGCAGCCCCACTGGGAGTGTTTGGAAATCTATGCAGGCAGTTTAAATGGTCACAATGACAAGTAGGCTCCACTGGCATTCAGTGAGTGGGGACCTGAGATGCTGAACACCTTACAATACGCAAGGCGTTCTTGCACAACGAAGAATGACCTCACTACAAATGCAAAAAGCATCCATGTTAAGACACACTATGAGTCTTTGTCTTTTTTAATGCTTATACTGACTTTGGTCTTAATTATTGTGCAGTAAGATCATTAAAGTACAACTTCCAAGACTCATAAAACTTCCACTTGTAAAGTAGATCATTTCAATCTTAATAAAATCTGACCTAAGCTCTCTTGAATTTTTCTAAACAATGGATTTACTTATCATTTCATTGTCTTACAAAGTTAAATGTTATGAAAACTTTGTAACAGAGATTTTATGTGTCCATTCCTTTATTTGCTGGGTTTAAGGTAACTAGGAAAAAAGGAAACACACTGATCGTGTTTGACGTACACAACACTTTCAGGGAACTTATTTCCATTTAAACATTTGCCTCTCCTGGTAGCTATTTGGCCAAAAAAAAAAAGCCTAGAAGAATATAGTTATAGTAAGGAAACCCTAAAAATATCAATAACATGCTCCATTCTTTTCAGCAAGACCAGTAGACAGGCTCTTTATGATTTAAGCCATTTTTTACCATTTACTACTGAAACAGAGAAGATCCACTGAGAAAGTCTAATCTAAGGAACTTTAGGAAATAACATAAATCCTTATTAGCTATCAAAATTAATTTAAATATGCAATTCAGCTTTTTATATTGTAGCTGATCAACAGAGCCAGAAGTAGGGAGATAGTGTTTACAGAGTACCCAATCCTGTTTTTAATTAAATTGCAAAGAAAAGACTAACATTTTTTATATAATTATGAGCCTTTTAATCCATTTGTGATTTATAATAGCTGCCAATAGTGACTAGTAAGCTGGCTTTTACTTTCTTATGTTAGTATCAAAATGCTGCCTACCTGCCATAAATTATATTGTTTGTAGTTAGTATCAGAATTGGAGCGGAAATTAAGAAAATTTTCTCTGTGGGCAGTTAGGTTTACCATACAACCTAAGGAATCTGTGTCAGAGTTTCCCTGAGCCCAATGTGTTAAGAGCAATAAACAAATTCCTCAGTACTTATTTTTAGTTATTATGTCTCAGGACCCCAAAATTTAGTCGAGGTCACCACGAGAGGAATATTTATAGGCAATTTTAGCCAAGATAATTCTTGTAAAGATTTCCTCTAATGTGTGAAAACACACAATCTACCTTGGTCTTTCGCCTATACACAGAATCAGAATCTGCAGCCCTGAGATCTGATGACTAAAACTAAATGCAAAATCTATTTCTGGCATTTCAATACCATCAACAGGAAGCACAGAGCTATTTGGTGGATGTTTGCGGGGAAATCCTTGACTTTTCCAGTATTACATAGTCTTCTAAAATATTATTTCGGCACTTAATAAACACAAGGTAAAAACACAGACATATCTCATATTTGCCAGCATAGTTTATAGATTCTAACTAGTGATGAGGTTAATTTCCTTTCTGTATGAGCCATATTTTTTCAAGTAAAAGGATAGAAACAAACAAAATAATCTCTGTAGACTCGAGCTAATTATTTTGTTTGTTTTTCTTATATGAAATACAACACAGACACACACACACACACACACACTTTAACCTTAGTGGAACAGAAGCTAGAGTTTTCTTTTCTAGGATATAGAAAGGTAGACTGTGAGTGGCTCTAAGCTTTATACATGTAAGCACACCTGGGAATTTGCTTTATGTCTTTATATATTTAATTAAACTATTTTTAATAAGGACCCAAGCAAAGAATAAGGATGTCTTCTGAAAGAAAGTAACAAGAAAGTAAAATCTGTGGAATCATGCTAGAGAAAGAAAAGACCTAATAGTCTGGGAGGATTAGAACTGAGAATGTACAAAAAATAACACTGTGGTCAAAATGGTCATTTCCAAAGACTTTTTTTATACTTACACATTTCCTCAACATTCTGCATTATTTCCCCTGAATCCATGGATCATTCAGTTCGACAGCTCTTTCTTCAGAGAACTACATGAATTTTGGCACCAATTTCCACACGAAACATTTAGAAATCTTAAAATATAAATCTTTTTTAAGGTCTTTGTCTTCCACGCCATTAGATGAGATATTTAAATACTTATCGTTTTACAACACAGGGAATATAGCCAATATTTTGTAATAACTGTAAATGGAAAGTAACCTTTAAAAACTGTATAAAAATTTAAAAACTTTCAATGCTTATCATTGAATTTATTACCTATGTATTTCTCAATCAGAGCCACTTCCTTATGAGTACTGCCTGCATGAGATATTTTTTCCTGGCAGGCACACATATTACTATATTATAAATACGTTTTGCCTGTGCAGTATTCCATGCTGAGGAGACTGACACTCTGAAATGGTTATTAAACTGGCCAGGAACTGAGCCAGGATTTTAATCCGGGTCTTCTGATGTGAAGCCCCTTTCATTACACAATAGTTGTCTCCCTAATGAGGTTCTGGTCTATTAATGAGACTGAAACATCTCTATCTCCCTCTATGCAATTGACTTTTTCTTCCCTGTTAAATAAGAGTAGAGTCAATGAACAAGTGTAAGAGGAAGTAGAACTACAAACCCAACCAAGCAGAGGAAAGCCTTACCCCTCGAATATCTTCAGCGTTATACAGACCATGTCATCCTGGCAGGCACAGTAAAAAAAAGAATCCCAATCAGAGAAATACTTCCATTAAAAGGGAGTGATATTTACTCTTTTCCCCCCAATTATTTATCTGGTCAATGCTCAGAGCAAAGAGAATGTTTTCCAGTCACCGCAAGAGTAACTAATGCTTATGAAAAGATAGATTTAAGTCAAGGGCCTAGTTACTACCTGAACACTGACTGAATTTCAACACATCAAAAACTATTAGAAGGACTCTTCCCTCTCTGTTATTTTCAGCATCTTAGGAAAGCTCTTTTCTGTACTCTCGTCCTTGTTCTTATCAAAGATGCAGAAAACAAAAACCTGAGGATTCCTTCTCCACTGTTCTGCCTAGTGAAGCAACTAAAAAGTGAAAAACCAATAACATCTACTGTTTTTTAGTGCAGGCTCAGAATATGACACGCAATTATATACTTTTATTCCACGAATGACATTTGCTATCTTCTTCCCCTGAAGCAAGAAACACTACACAGCATTTCCCTCACAGAAACACATTTCTTAAAAATGTTAGCTGGACATGCTGTTTTCTCTTCTTTACCGCCTTTCAGATTTTATGGATTAGAGTTGAAAAGGCAACACTTAAAAATAAAGTGTGGCTTGGAAATGGTTATCTGTAAATATGAGTTCATTATTCCCCTTTGATAACCCTAAGTCAACAAAATATGTTCTGTCCATGTTTGACATAAAGAAATATTTTCCAGATGACCTGGAGATTATGGACTTTCTGCAAAAGCAATGCCATTGTAAATGAATGTATACGTACACATATGCAGGCATTCCCCCGTCTGTGAGTGGTTCTGCTCTTAAAGAGTTTGTTTATAAGTTTCTTCTAAACCTTTAAATGTGTGTGTGGGTGTGTGTGTGTGTGTGCAGACAGAGAAAGACAGAGATAGAAATAATGTGGCTGTTCTCCCAAAGCAGGCTGTTTATCTATCTTATTTTTTAAGCTTTTTAACTACTTTTAATCAGTTTTAAAACTACAATTCTATTGCTTCCAGTATGGTCCAGGAACCAGCATCATCGGCATCACCTAGGAGCTTGTTAGAACTGAAGAATCTCAAGCTCCACCCCCAATCCTATCTGCATCAAAATTTGCATTTTCGGGCTTCCCTGGTGGCGCAGTGGTTGAGAATCTGCCTGCCAATGCAGGGGACGCAGGTTCGAGCCCTGGTCTGGGAGGATCCCACGTGCCGCAGAGCGGCTGGGCCCGTGAGCCACAAGTACTGAGCCTGCGCGTCTGGAGCCTGTGCTCCGCAACAAGAGAGGCCGCCATAGTGAGAGGCCCGCGCACCACGATGAAGAGTGGCCCCCGCTTGCCACAACTAGAGAAGGACCTCGCACAGAAACGAAGACCCAACACAGCCATAAATAAATAAATAAATAAATAATTTTTTTTAAAAAAATTTGCATTTTCACAAGATTCCAGAGAGTTCCCAACACACATGAAGGTCTAAGAAGCACCGGTCCAGAACTTTCAACCCCGAAGTCTCCCAACTACTTCCCAAGTACTTTAGCTCAGCTTGTTCAAAACTGAACGTCATCTACAACTGCTTAGAAGTCACCCCAACTACACACATGAGCCTCTATCTCTTCTTGAGTGCATCAGTTTCCATCTAGTCACCTGAGCCGAGACCTGGAGGCTGGCTAAGACCGCCCTCTATGTTCCATGAAGGCAAAAAAAACATGTCTGTATCGCTCTTCATTAAGTCCTAGCACCTGGAGACTTCATGACTATCATCTGCTGAGTGAAGAGAACAAGTAACCAAGGAGACACCTCCCCACATCCCTCCCCTGCAGCCACACTGCTGGAGTCTCTTAATTAGGCTCTGACTCTTCTCCCATCCGGATGTATCCAGCATTGCTACCAGATTGATTTTTCTAAGACACAAATCAGATGCTCCTCTCCCACTCACACCCTCCATCACGCTTTAAAACTCTAAGGTCTCCCACGGCCTGAAAAATCAAGCTCAGTCCTTAGTACAGCCACTGGCAGCAAGATCGCTACCCGTACCACTCATGCGCCCCCAGGCACAGCCCCTGTGTTCCTCCTTTCCAGAAATATAAGTCATTCCTTGTTCTCATCTGAATTCTCAACTCCTCAACTCAGGCCCACATAAACTGAATCCTAATTTGCCTGTAAGGATCAAGTAACATTGCGTTTCCACTTCCTGCAAAGCTCTATTAGGCCTTAAAAATACTGCAATTCATCATGCAAATTCAGACTCCACACAAATACATTTCTTTAAAGAGTCGTTAATATAAAACCTACCTTTTGATTTTATTGGGGGTATGTTTCTGCATGGGCTAACTAGCTGAAAATTCTGAATATACAAACCCAGGTCTGTATACACTTTCTTCGTTCTTAGAGGGTTCTTAAGCACGGGACTTTTTCTTTTCTCCAAATATCTTCCTAAGCCTTTCAAAACAGAGACAAGTGTCTACAAAATTGTAATTGCCCACTTGCTGTGCATGAATTCTTCCAATATTTGTTTTCCAGGTAAATACCACAGTTGCTCCAGGTGAGTCTCAAGTAGGTTTTGGTTCTTAGTATAGGGGTTTTCCAAACAGCATGAAACTGGGAGCCACCACTAAAGCTGGATGAATTGAGGTGCCTGAACATTTAGCTCCAAAACCCGAATCTACCATTTTCACATCTCACTGCCTTTTTCAGATTTATCTGCCCAAGAATACACTGCACACCCAAAACCCGTCCCCAAAATATCCACATCCTCCACCATTGAATCACCTTCCCGCAGCTTAATTGTGGCACTTTGGTAAGTCTTTCTTGATTTATGCCACCATAAACTACCTACTCCCTTTTTTATGTCCTCATCATACCCTAAAAGACTTCTATCATAGCTTCTGATAACAAGTTATTCACATGTCTATCTCTTACTAAACTCCAACCCTTTGCTTTGCTGCAGGGCGCATGTCTTCATCTTTTTTCCCAAACACTTGGCATGGTAGCTCACACTGAATAAGCAAACTTTTTTTTTTTTTTTTTGGCGGCACTGCACAGCATGTGGCATCTTAGTTCCCCAACCAGGAATGGAACCCGTGCCCCCTGCAGTGGAAGCACAGATTCCTAACCACTGGACCGCCAGGGACGTCCCTAAGCAAACTTTTAATGTAGGTAAAATAGCAAAAAGAGCCACAAATGCACAATCCTGTTGAAGAGGTAGAACTTTCTGAGCCCTAAGTGTTCTGATTTAAAGTCAGAAACTGAATCTCTCTGGGACCTGAGATGAACCCCAGGGAACCATGGGCTGGACACAAAATGGGACTTGAATAATACACACACATCACATATTTTGCCTATTACATAATAAGTTTGTTCACATTAATGAGCCATCAATGATGCTATCATACATCTCCTAAGTACATGACGGTTGCCATAACAGAAACATTAATAAGACAACTGCTGATGAGTTGACTACTAAGAAATTTGTATTACAAAATCAATTTAACATTATATAATCTAACATAAAATGACATAAATAATGTCTAATAATAGTTACAAAAACAGATATAAAAATATGGAGCAAACTTTTGTATTGCTGGACCAAACTTTAAGATCTATCCAATTCCAGCACAAAGAAAAATTGGAAAGCTTGTTACCCAGCATCAAGTCTAGGAGACCACAGCACTGATACTCAAACTGAACTGCTTTTGACCAGACCCTAATGAGATAAATACAAATATTAAGGGTAAAAACATTTTTTTATATTAAGCTGACATTTCATATTTATTGAATCTAACACTAATGTACTTCCGTTTTTTTATTAATTTAAAAATCAATTTTATTGTATTTTATGAAAGAATCAATCTGTGATGGATTGGAAGGAGGAGGAAGAAAAGAAGGAAGAAGAAAAAAAGGAGGACTGCTCCTTCATGGCAGAGAGTTTGAGAACATCGCGCTATTAGATGTAATCCCACCAGGTAGTGGCTAACAGTGGTCTCACACGAGAACTTGCCATGGGCTGACAATTCAAGCTAAAAGATCACAGGTACTTGAATTTGGTTGCTTAAACTAATCAAGACATGGAGTACTGGGGGCAGTTCCTTAGTGATGCAACTTCTTTTATTTATTAGATGAGTGCATTTGGGACTATTTTCTTGGGGGAAATGAAAATTTCCCCCTTTTAAGAAAAATAGTCTTTTTTTAAATTTGAAACTGATGGATATAGAGTAAATACTTTCTGGGGTCCATTTCAACCCTAAAATTCTCTGATTCTATTGTTGGCTTACTGCTGAAAAATGTGCTAAATGGATTTCACTGCGGTTTGAAAAAATAGTTTGACACCAGAATCAAGGAAGGAATTTTCAATTAATCTGTACTATATACAACATAATATAAGATTGGAACTCTCAAGTCCAAGAAATAATAGGGAAAGGCATTACCTGGGAAAGAGAAACCATTCCTTTACTTGTGGGATAGTATTAAAGAAGGAAGGAAGGAAGAAAGGAAGGGAGGGATGGGGGGTGGGAGGGACACAATAAATAAAATGTGAGCTGCTAGTGATAAATTAGGCTGTGAGAAGGTTGAAGTTTTATTTGAACAAACACAGTCATTAAAGATAGGAAATTAGCAAACTCTAACGTGATGGGATTCTGAGTAAGTGAGAGAGTGGGATTTGGTACTTCAGCGGCTTTAGACAGGGTGACCTCACCACAGTTTTAAATAGACTGTCCATTATAAGCATAAATTATCACCCCATGAAACTTTGATAGATTGGACATTAACCTGAAAATTAACAATCAAGCATATTGTAGAAAAAAATTTAAATGAACCTTTCGCTTATAACCAGCATGGTGCTGATTAGAGAAAAAAGCGAAACCACAATTTTTTTTAAATTGCTATTGTTAAAATAGAAATGAGCTGAACAAGCAATGAAAAATTTTAAAAATCACTAAAAAAATCACCTGTCATAAAAAAAATCATTCCCTCCCCTGCCATGAAGATTTGTTGCTGGAGACCAATTTTTTTGGTAAAGTATTAGTAGTTGAGCAGTAAAGAAAGCTATAGAATTTGGTTCTGCAATTTAATAAACTGCTCATCAGTGAATTGTTATATCAGATAATATTGTGGAATGTTTCCCAAACTGAATCCAGTGTTTTTGTCCAAACCATTACATGTCATCAAAAATATATCATCAGGTTTAGATATATGTACATCCTTTCCAGAAATATTTTTCCAATATGGTTATTATTATTTGTGAAGGTCACAGCATTCTCCCTTAAACCATTCCTCTTAGTCCGTATATTTAATGCCATTTAAAATTCTGAAATATCAACCTGCTACAAAATAATTTGTTTCCTCTCAAAACAACCTGATTACAAGTGTTTACTAATATTATCTGTTGTTCTCTCATGATTTAAAGCCCTTTTCTTTGAGAAGCGTCTTCTGTAATAGATAGCTTAACTCAAAAAAAGTTAATACATTCATTGCAAAGCAATTATACTCCAATAAAAAAAAACTGAAAAAAAAAACTGAAAAAGAAATAAAAATAAAATGTCTTTTCCACACCAAAAAAAAAAAAAAAAGAAAAAAGGGAATCACTTTAAAATGTAGTTAAAACTATGTTTGGTAACTTATTATTCCTTCTTAAGAGTAAATGAATGCACAGCTCTTAAGAGTCAATTCTTCTGGAATATATAAAAACTCTACTTTTTGTTAAGGTAATGTGCAGTATTTGCTTTGTTAGGAGTATATATTTTCTCTGTTGAGCCAAAGAGTGTACTGTGATATTTATTTTTTGGAGAACTTCATTACTTTCCTGGGTTTAATTTTTGCCTCTCTTTTTTTCCTTATGCTTAGAATCTTGCCAAACTCTCCAACATTAAGAGCACTTAACATACAGGTTTTCCTATGGTCAGAGATGTCATCAGGTAATTCATAGTCTCCGCGCCTTCATTTCTCCTGCTCCAATTTGGATGGTTGATCCCTAGACCTGTCCAACAGCTACTGACCTGTGATTTCTCCTTTACTACTAGTTTCCACATTACTGCAGGGGCATCCTATATCACTTGCATTCTTAATCCATTGTATACAGCACATATAGTTTTCTCATTTAAAGGATCTGATCTTCATGCCTATAAAGTTGTGAAATTTCATAATCATGTTCTTGGCTTTTTTTTTTCATTAACTTGGTCATGAATTAGAATGTGGAAGCTTGTGTCCTTCAGTTCTGGGACAATTTATTTTTATTGCTTTGAAGATTTATTTTCTTTCATTTGCTCAGCTCTTTTAACAAAAACACTGTCAGCTGGAGGTTACGTGATAAACCAGTATATTTTCCAGGATATTATTCCCTTTAATGGTCATACTATTCTATTGATTAAGTTTATTTCCGCTTTCAATTTTTTAAAATTTTCACGAGGTCTCTCTTGTCCTTTAATTGTTCCGAATGTCAAAGCGTCACATTCCTTTTCATAGATGCAATGTCTTCTCTTATTTCCCTACATTAACTTTCTTTTTTTGTTTATTTGAGTCATTTCTTCTCCTCAACTAACTATTAATTTAGTTTCTCCAAGCTCCTTTTTAGTAGCTCTTGCCCCTTAGATGACCTTTTTCTTTCTTGTTGGAGTGTACTCCAAATACTTGGTGATCCTTCCTACATTTAAGAGAAAATAAAATAATGACTGGGAACACTGTGGGCAAACACTGTAGCTTATCAACTGATGGATTTCACCGCAGGGTGAGTAGGCAGGGATCTGATTCTTCAAATATCAAAGATCTGTAGATCTTTTCTTTAGAGCTAGTTTCTCCAGAAAATAAACATTCACAACTTATCTTCTGTTTGGGAGTTACAGACGTGTCTGCCAATGCTATTAAAGAAACATGGCAGGAGAGAGCTGGGAAATCTCACTGCTAATTACGCAGACTCTACCCTCAGCTGTGTGCAGCGTTCCTGTGTCTAGAATCACTCTAGTTCTTGGGTCTCCACAGAATAAATCTCACCTCTGACTAAGAGTAAGACCACTCTAGTAATCAGTTGTCTGCTCATATAGGGGAAGAGGGCATGGGGAGCTATAAGATACCCTATTCAGACTTTCAACAAATTCCCTGTTTTTGCCCCATAATTCACTCCCAGCTTCTGCAGTATCTAATATTGACCATTCCTGTCTTTTCCAGGGTTCTGAAGAGTAAATTTGTACCTGCTTGTTGGCCCCTTCCTCTGCAAGCACTAGGGATTCAACTCTCTCTGTTCTAGTAATCCCTCCTTCCAATTTATTTTACCCAAAAATTCAGGGCATTTCCAATCCGTTATCTCCTCTCCCATTCTCTTTGCTCCTGTGTGTTTCTAGCCTTTTTTACTCCTTTTGTTTCAGGAAGGTGTTCAGGAACTAGTGGAGGCAAACACATCTGCTCGAGTTGCCGTGTTCAGCTGGAATCTCAAGATCTTTTTTTCTGTGTCAGAAAATATGCTACTCCTAATTGAATCGAGTTATCTGACATTGAAAGCAGAAAAGAACCCTATTAGTCATATTATTCATTCACCCTCCTGATTTAAAATGAGAGTTTGCTTTGGGGAGGGTGGGGTGGAAGAGTCCACCAGCAACAAACAATAAAAACCAACACATATTTACAAACAAAAAACTGGCACATACTTACAAATAATTCAACTATCTAGAATGATTCTTAAAATTTATTTGGCTGTAAGGGATGGAGGGGAGCCTCCAATGGGCTGTTCTCTTCCGTGTGTCCACTTTTTACAATTCAGGAGATGAAGCCTATCGATCATCTGCAAAATACAGAGCGCTATTCCATCTTCTTGGCATCCATCAGAAATTTCGGGGCTAGTCCTTCCTTCTAAAATGACAACGCCACGTAATAACAGTTGAACTCACTGGAGGAAAGGCATGTATGATGGGACAAGGGGACATGACTATGACAAAAAGCATTGAGAGTCAGTGGTTTCCCTTGTCATTTATCATTCCTCCTTTCTCCTCCACACCATCACAAAGAAATTTCTTCCCGCGTGCTGAAACAGCAGCTGGGCTCATCATAGTACAATAACAGCCAGAGGAAAGTCCAAAATGAAAAAAAAGACCGACTTTATAACAAGAAGAAATATTTGAAGTTGGATTTCAATCAAGGTTCAAGCCTCCTCCATTCACTTCACTCTCCACTGGTAATTTTAATAAAACCAGTTGAGAATTCACCATGATCCTGTCAGTTTTCTGTTAAAATCAAGAAAAAAGTAAATGTAGGGGCCACAGAAGGTCAACATTGATTCCGCAGACATTTCCCTTCCTCTAAATTAAAAGCTCTCATAAATCCAGCTGGAAAAAAACAAAACAAACAAACCAAAGAAAAAGAAAACAAACAAAACAAAACAGAAAAGCATGTCTCTCACAAAAACTCAGGGCTTGGGATGACCAAAGGAGGTGCGTGAGGTTTACACGGATCACAAACATCCTGTGAGAGTTCAAAGTATGGCCTAGCTATCAAAATAGTTCAGACCACCTTGAGCAGCATACATAGAAGCGGGGAAGTTTCCAGCTGATCAAAGCATGATTTTCCCAAAATTTCTACCGATAAAAATTATCTTTTTTTTCTTTTTCTACTCAGAAAATACATCAAGCTACCCAATGCGTTTATCAAATACTTTTTTAAATTGAAGTAGAGCTGATTTACAATGTCGTGCCCATCTCTGCTGTACAGCAAAGTGACTCAGGTATCCACATATGTACATTCTTTTTTTATATTCTTTTCCATTTAATTATAACAGATGCAGTATTACGTGACTTGGTATGTACCAATTCTGATTTATTTAATGGAAAAAATACTTCAAAAAAAGGACTGTTAAAATCTGAATCTGATTTCTAAATGCAGGACCACCTACGAGCCATCCCATGAATACGTTAAAAGTCAGCCGATTTTTAATAACATATAAAGGATAAGAACAGGGACCACCTCTCCCATTACACTTCTAAACCTCCCCTCACATTTATAATACAGGTCTACATACTTGGAAGTGCTGTCGAAATTGACTTGCTAATGAGAATGGCTCAAAGTACTAAGATAGCTTTCTCCTCAAATGTAGATCAGATAATGAGAGCTTTAGCATTTTAGTGTATAAGCTGTAGAAATCAAATGAAAACAAGGTATGACGCCTTCTCAGAAGAGTAAAGTGCATTAAAGTATATGCTGAGCAATGAAACAAACATTTAAGCCACGAGTTCCGGATAACATTAAAGATTTTGAGTTATTGCTTTTGGGGAAAAGGCTTATAAGTCTGATTTAACAAGGTAAAATACTTTAGTATAATGCCAGTCTTAAAGAGATGTTCGACAAATGTGTGTAGACGCCTAGCACGTAATAAGGGCTAAAGTGATGGTTCTTTTATTTTGATTATTATTTAGTGATTATCAAAGAAATAACTCCGTTTAAAAGTTGCAGTTTTCCAATGAAGACAGTAGTTTAAAGTATAGATATAGTCTAGCTGGTTCTTTCCCTCTCTGCCTAGAGCATGTTTTTTATACATCCCTAACAGCACCCTACTGCAGTATCATTTATTCATATGTCCTCCTGAAATACTTGATCAGCAGCCCTTTGAGATCAGGGAAATATTAGGCCTCTTTGAGTCTCAAACACGAGGCTTGGCCTATGAAAGGCACACCATAAATGGATAACAAGTGCCCAGATATTAGGCAACCCAGGCATAAATGTTGATTTTATTTCTTTGTTTGGACAATAGACTACCCTAAAGCCCTTTCCTTGGTAATGGTCTAGGGCATGAATACCAAATAGTTTCCCACTCAAATAATAAATTTAATCAACTGGAGATTGCATCCTAAAGCACGTTGTTAAAAGGGATTCTCATAATGAATTTAGGTATAGAGTATCAAGGGCTGCAACACACTGTGCATGCAGAAAGAGGGTAAACCAAGCATACTCAATATTCCAAGCCTAGGTTTAAAAGTCTGATGGTCTTAAGTGTGAAAAGAAGGACAGCTTGTGAAAAAGACATTTTTGGAATTGTTTTGATCATGAATAAGCAACAGCACACTTAAGAATGTTATTCATTTCTTTCTTTCTTTTTTTTTCGTGCGTACACACATTAGCTAGAGGACCAGGCAAAGATGGTTTGTACTAATATCTAGCTCATATATATCATCAATAAAGTGTCTGCTATAAAAGTGGTAAACACAGAGAAAGGAGGGAAAACTCTCAAGTCCCTCAAATATCAGTTAGTAATGATTGATTACATAAACAGTGAAGATAAATTAAGGAAACAAATATTCTGTCAAATAAATATTCTAATTACGTATTATAAAAGAATATGCATTTTTAAAACTTCCTAACTGTCAATCTTAGGTATGCTTCTGGTTTTATTGAAACAATGCAAATTCTATAAAAAATATGAATATTTTGTGGTTGGCTTAGATCTCTAAAAATAAATAATTTACCTGTCAAATGTTTCTGAAAAATATATTTAACCACTAATTAAATGACTGAATAGGTACAGCCTTATCTATTACTTGGTAATAATTATAATTCTCAATAGCTAATAATGTACTAACTCGGGCAATTAAGGGCATTTTATATACCTATTCTCTTCCAAGAATACATTTTATCATTTCCCTAGAAAACAGAACGATACTTAAAGTTAAGACAATTTCTCTACAATATGATCACACTCATTTTTGGTGGCAAGAAAAAAAAATTATAGTCTTAAATGTATATAATTACAATTATAATTTTAAATAGAAAGTACAGTTTTAAATGTATATTTTAAAATTTGGATATCAAAATATTAAATACCTTCGTGGGTTTTTTTAAAGGACATAAATATTGGATAAAGAAGTCCCCCCCCCACTACTCCTCAAAATAATCAAAACATGAAAGCACCTTAATCATCCTGCAAAATTAACAATATGCTGGTTTTCAACTTTTAGTTCTAATTCTCTCAAACTCTTCATTCTCTTTTTCTACTGTCACCACACGATTCTAGGTTCTCATCAACCTCAGACCAAGTTACCCACCAAAAAATATTTAGCCATGTGATCCTTTGGGTTCACAGTCTATTCCCAAGTAACCTTCTTATGTGACATGATTTACCATACAGCATCATAATCAGCCCCCTCACTTAGTATACACACCCCTGCTCCTTGTTTCCTATCTAATGAAGTCCAGAATTATTCCTTGAACTCCACGGCCCTGCAACATCTGATGCAGTCATACCCATCCAGCTTCACATGCCTTTACTGGTTGCTAACGGTACAAAAGAACGAAGGTCTACTGAATCGCAGTCCAGTTCGAATATCAAAGACAAAACTGATAGCCTAGATTAAATGCTTCCATTTTATACAGTGGGGCATGAAGAACACAAGAATGCCATGTGGGGACCATAAGATACGAAGTTTTTACCCCACACTTGGTCACCTGTTCTGAACCCTCAACCCAACCATGTTTCACCCCTCATACTTAAGAACTGCTAAAATCTATGTTCAGGGTTAAGAAGGTAGGTTAATGCATTTAATCAATTTGGTCACTTTGATCCTGCATTTGTTTCCAGACCAGTCTCACCAACAATGGCTTGGTTCAAAAGCACATGTCAACTGTCTGACTCATTACATTGTGCAATTTCAAAGGGTAAAAGAAATTGTTGGGGTGGGGGGGAAGCCAAAAAGAAAAAATAAATAATTCTTCTATGCAATTCAGCCTGCCTACAAGTTTTCTTTGCTCATCTCTAGTGACATACAAACTGAAGACAAAAAGACACGTTTTAGAGCAAGGAAAACCAGAATAGAGTTCTCCGATAGCTCAAACTAGGGGATGGTTTAGCTTCCTGTAATTGCATCAAACTTACAACTAGAAAAACAATCAAGTACAATCTAAAGATGAGCATGGAGTTCATACCTACAATGTGAAGTTGGGCATCCATTAAAGAAAAATGAAGTCTGTGCCAACACAGAAAAATTCCCACTGTATATTTGTTTGTGAGAAAGCAAGTTGGAGAATAGCATATGCAGTATAATCTCATTTATATAATTCTTAGATGATAAAATTCTATTATATGTATGCTTGTATATGAATAGACAATATATAGAGAGTAAACACAAGAAACTATTTACACTGGTTACATTGGAGTAGATGAGAAACTCCTACTTCCACATTGCAGTGACTTGACATGTATTAATTATTCAGTAAAAGCATGTTTTAAAAAGGGCACAAAAGTGCCAAAAGCCATGCTGTTGGTCAAATCAAGTTGTTGTGGTCACACTTTAAAGTGATCTCCCAAATTCCAACCAAATGCTGAGAAATTGATGAAAAACGTTCCCACCTTATTTCAAAAGAAAGTGTACAAACACTGCTAGCTATTTGATGTTCAAATAATGGATTGGCTTTACTTGTCCAGGGAGAAAAAACACTACTTCATTTCTGGGTTTCAAGCCTCAAAGGTTTTATGGGTTCTTCATTTTTGTTTGTTTATTTGTTTGGTTTTGGCTGGTTTTATTCTTGGGCTCTGTTGAATAAATGATCCTAGAAGCTATTATGTCAAACATACAACAGCAAATCATCTAACAGATAGATGAGTATATAGCCATTTCAGAATTATATTTACTTAGGTCCAAAAAAGAATCTCTAAAACAGTTAACGTGTGCTGACAATGGCATGTTAGCGTCCTAACTTCATTACTTAGAACACATTGCTTCTCTATTAAATATGAAAATGGTTAGTTCTCTAATATCTGCTTACATTATCACTTAATATCATCATAGACTAAATTACATTATTAACTGCATTGCAAAGATGGCTTTAGTATGGTTTGTAGAGCCGAAGAGGATATCATTAAAATCAAATTAAACCATCCACTGGCAGGGTAAATCTGCTTGGGCACTTAAGGGTTTAGAGAAGGCAAAGTCACACACCAGCAGATGGAACAACTGTTAAGTTCCTGCAGAAGTAGCTAAAGATTTCAAAGTGCTCAACTAAATAAATTATTCTTCATTTAATTGACCATGCTATTCACAATGAACACCTCTTTAATAAATGGCTCGGTATAGGGATACTGACTTAGGAACCTAAAGCAGGTTATCCACTTAGAGAAGGAAATTGTTACCTAATGATGGAAGAATGCTGCGAGCTTGTCAAAGCAATCTCCAGGCTATATGAAATGAAGAAAAGTGTAAAAAAGAAAAAGAAAGCAGGAAACTGATTAAGCTGTAGGATTGTAAAGTAATAAAAATGGTAATAATATAATAGAAACCACTGGTATTTAATCAGTTTCAGTCTTTCTTGCTTAAAAACTCAAAATAGGAAATAATAGGTAGACTTATGTAACTCACAATGCAAAAGGAAATTGACCTGAGAGTAAGACCCTTTGGCCATATACAGTATAAACAGGAATGGGAGTGTACCCTGTTCTCAGAATCTACTGACACTTTGATAAAAAGAAATATGAGGAAATATGCTGAAAAGTGAAAAGCATAAAAACAATCAATTTCAACAGAAGAAAAGAATTCAAATCTACCAGAGGGAAAAAATGATTATTTTCAAGAAACTGTAAAAAGGAGAAAAAAATGAGAGGCTATCTGGTTTTATAATGCTTTCTGAAGTACTGCCAATTTCACATGAGATAGATGTGAAATGACTATATAATTAGGATGCTGAGGTGTTTTCTAAGCCATAGTAACTTTTTTTTTTTTTTTGCCACAGTAACTTTCTGAATGGTTTATTACTCACATACTATTGACAAGTATTGCACGTAACTTTGAGTATTCTATGAGGGGACCCATTTCTTCCTTAGCTTCTCTTTCTTTTTACTCCCGATCAGGAGCTAAAAACCATTCTTCTATCTGACTACCCCAAAGACCCTCCTTCCCCTGAACACTCAACAGTTACCTGACATCCAGGTGAGAATTTTGGAAGGGTGGATTCTTTAACGGTTCCCGAACCATGAATTTGCATCAGATTTGGAGTCTGTCATAATTTCCACCGTCTCTTTGTTAGCCTTCCAGGTTAGAATGTGAGTGCTTCGTACAGATCAAGGGCTGCATCTTCGTCTATTTATTTCATTATTCGTTTACAAAGGGACTATCTCTACAGGTTTTCATGAAGTTCCAAGCATCACAAGTTAACCATACAACATTTGAAGGAAGTATAGCTTAGCCACAGCAATTATATGGTAATTATAATAGACTTCCTAAGGCATGGCTGATTTCAAAAGCAGCGCGTGTCAACACTATGATGGTACTACCAGAACAAATAAATACGTAAGTGGTGCCATCTATGCTTGTAATAATAGAAGTATGAGGTCCTGTGTCTGAAAACTTGGTCTCCCTGCATGACTGAAGATGTGTTGGAGCCTTGAAAACATTCATAGGAGGCTTGGGAGAAGATACTGGATGCCAGATGTATTCAAATATCTAAAGGATCGTCCATGAAAGGAAAGGGTTTCTTCTGTATGTCCCTGCAGGGAAAATGTAAAATCAATGGGTAGAAGATGCAACTAGCCATATTTCATTCCCTGCAAAAGAATTATCTGAAAATCAGAGCTTTCCAGAGACAGGGTATGAGAATTTCCTCCATAGACATAGTGAGGGCCAGCTGGCCCTGCCCTATCCTGTTCTGATCCTGGAGGTCTAGGCTTCAGGGCCATGGTTAAGGCAATATCTGAATTCCTAAAACGGTGAGGATGTAGTGGTGCTTAATTCTCTGAGACTCAACAACTCCTTTTTATACCAGAAATGAAATTCATAGACAATATCACCCACCTACTCACATATTTTTTAATCAGCAAAATGTTCTAACCATAAAACAAAAGAACTTGGTAAAAATTATTTTGCAAAAATTAATTTTGTAAAAATTATTTGTAATAAAAAAGAGTAGTGTAGTATGCAGTGCTGAGGCTAGACTTCACAAGAAGGCCATTAAGATAATGAAAGGACAGCTACAACTGCCGATGAACAAAATGTGTCGTATCAGTTATTCCAGTACTAAGAGCAGTTTAGCCATCAGTCGCATGATTTGTTACAAGAGTGAATAATGCTTCGTAAAATATGGAACACAACAAAGTATAGTCTTTTCTCAATTTACATGGTAGTTGCATTTCTGAAAACTTTACTGTATAATGAAACAGTGGGAAAATATTTATTTAACGTATAGTAGAGTTAGTTTCCAAACTCAGAGCATTATATACAGGTTTTTCATTCACAGGAATGTCTTCAAGGATATTTGAAAGGCTTGCAAGATATGAGAAAACTCTGTGCATTGCAAGAAGTCAAGCAGCTCTACTTCCCAACCACTGCAAGCCAGTGGCACGCACTCAACTGCTGTGACACAGATATGTCATGTTTCCAAAGTGTCCCTGTGGGCAATCCTGGTTTTGCTCATTGTGTTGGTTAATTCTATGTGTCAACTTGATTGGGCTAAGGGACACCCAGATAGCTGGTAAAAAGTTATTTCTGGGTGTATCTATGACGGTGTTTCTGGAGGAGGTGAGCATTTGAAGCAGTAGACTGAGAAAGAGATCTGCCGTCCTCAGTGTTGGTGGGTAGCATCCAATCCCTTAAGGGCCTGGATAGAACAAAAAGGCTGAGAAAGGACAAATTCCCTGTCTCCCTTCCTGAGCTGGGACATCCATCTTCCCCTGTCCTGGGACATCCAGCGCTCCTGGTTCTCAGCCTTCAGACTCAGGCAGTAAAACCAGAGACCCCTGGTTCTAAGGCCTTCAGATTTGGACTACGTTAAACCACTGGCTTTCCTGGGTCTCCAGTTTGCAAATGGCATATTGTGGGATTTCTCGGTCTCCATAAGCACATAAGCCAATTCCTATAATGAATCCCCTCTTCATATCTATATATCTATTTATCTATATATCTATTTACCTGTACATCTATATCAATATTCTGTCTCTCTGGAAAACCCTGAATAATACAACCACCCCATTGAGAAGGACTTTCATTTGCAGATTCAACAATAAAGGGAAGTCAAAACCCAAAGCTGAGGGACACTGTTGTAGAAGGAAGTAGGTAGAAGAAAGATGAGGCCTGGAAGAGTTCCTTCAATGAAAGGACAATTAGCTGCAGTGGTTTCTACATAGTTTCTGCAGCTGTACCTCTCTCCTGAGCATCTAAGGGCACAGCTCAGAAGCAGAGGGAGGTTGTAGTTTCCAGTTGGTCACAGGTGGTACCCAAGCAGAGGCTGGATGACCATTCACAAGGAAGACAGAAGTAGGGATTTGGACATCTATGATTCCCTGAGACCATGTAAAATGTGTATTCACCATGGCAACTGGTCAAATAAGGCTTCCAAGGAATCTAGGGTAGAGCTGTCAACTTTCACAGCTAGTTCACACATAACCCTTCTCACAATGTACCCTACCGTCAGCCAAATCAGGTCACTCTGATAGTGCAAGTAGAAGCTCTTAATGAATTACCTGGTACAACACCTATAAACCAGGACTGTCCCAGGCAAAACTGGACCTGTGTTTACTGTATCTATGTTGGAATTTATTTCTAAGTAAAGAAGAACAACCAAGGAACAGTAGCATTACTAAATAAATAATATTCCCATATGACTGCCTAACTATTCAGGGCTTTTTTTCTCCTATATTTATTTTAAAAGTTAAAACCCAAAATTATGGCATTGTGAAAATAATTAGAACTTCCTATATTCCTATATATTTTTCCCAAGTAATATATTTGCTAGATGACTATGTTTACACTAAAGCATATATACCTTATAAATTACTTACACCAATTATAGTTTAAAATGTCATATTATTAAATTTAAGGCTTCATTAATTTAGGAAAATACATATATAAATATATCATACTGCACACTATAATATATTATGTTAACAGAGTGGTCTCAAAGTGATTTGATATATGTAATCTTATTAGAATCAGCCATCTAAAAATAAGAACAAGCATGAAGGGGTATATTCATACCAACCAAAATATTAGCAATATCATGAATTATCCTTATGTTTATATTTCAAGTCTAATAGTAAAGTGGCTATTTTTAAAGTCATTCTTTATGGAAAACAGAGATAGTTACATATTCAAATGTTGGCTCTACTCAGACCCTTTAAAACTCTTTGAAAAAACACATTGTTTATATTTAAAATAAGAATTATTTTGTATAATCTGCCTATAGGCTGTACATTCTTCTGAAAAAAATTAAGACCTCTTTGAAGGGAGGAAAATATCTGAATCCATTCATTGTTCCAGTTTAGTACTTGGCTCACAATAGTACCTACTCAGTAAATGCTCATTAAATAAAACACTGGATGACTGACTGACTGAATGAATGAATGAAAAAACCAGCAATCTCACAGGGAAATGTTTAAGATGATAACTGTTCAATGATCATCAATATTCCCAGTGGAAACAAACTAAATGCATCTAAAACATAGTATTTATTGCATCTAAATCATAGTATTGCAATTTGCTCTTTACATTTCTTAACCATATATCATAAAGAACCATTAACATTTTAAATTAAAATTATAGAGTCAAGTCTTATGTGGCTGTACCAAAGTTTCAGAAATTAAATTATATATAGTTATAGAACCATTTATTTAAATTTGGTTAACAATTTCTACCAACATCAGAGGATTTACTATGAACAAATTACCTCTCAGTCACTGTGGATACAAAAGAGTAACTTATGTCCTCAAGCAACTTTTTGTCTTAACAATAACATTTCTAAATTAAAATGAGTATTATTATAAAATTTTATCACATCAAAGCCTCATGACTCATAATAACTGATCAGGAGGTAAGTTTGGTTTATAACATTTGTATAGTGATTTCTAAAACCATCCTCAATCATATACATAAACTCTCCTGGGTTAATAGAAAGAGCCCTTCACACTTCACCTGTGTCTCACTTCACCTGTGTCTCTCTTCATGCACAATTATGAATGATTTACAATTAACATATTTATTATAATGATGATTTTTAAAGTACTCTGAATATTTTATTTATTTATTTATTTATTTATTTATTTATTTATTTATTTATTTTTGGCTGCGTAGGGTCTTCATTGCTGCACGCGGGATTTCTCTAGTTGCAGCGAACGGGGGGCTACTCTCTGTTGTGGTGCATGGGCTTCTCATTGCAGTGCCTTCTCTTGTTGCGGAGCAGGGGCTCTAGGTGCACGGGCTTCAGTACTTGTGGCACATGGGCTCAGTAGTTGTGGCTCGCGGGCTCTAGAGCACAGGCTCAGTAGTGTGGCACACGGGCTTAGTTGCTTGTGGGATCTTCCTGGACCAGGGCTTGAACCCGTGTCCCCTGCATTAGCAGGCAGATTCTTAACCACAGCGCCACCAGGGAAGTTGCTTAAAGTACTCTGAATATTTTTAACTTTTCCCCTTGCACTCTAAATAACCATTGATGGAACTTCTATGTGGTTAAGATTAGTAAGCAAGGATAATTTCATCCCACTTCCCATTTGATTCATCATAAAATCTGAATTATTTGAAGAGGCAGACTTTGCAGCTGTGAAATAACAATGAGAGAACATGATCACTTTTGGTAGGTAGGATTTAACTTGATTAGGCAAACATAAGGCTGTAATTCCACCCATACCATGAGTTACATTTCTACTACTGCCATATGCATAATATCTTGTTAAAAATATGAATCTGTCAAACCTTTCTTTTTCCTCAATTCAGAATAAAGTTAGGTTAAGTACAAGCAAAATTCTACAACTGATTACCAAGGGAAGCTAAGATACCTCTTTCACTGGCAATATTTTAAAAGAGAAATGAAAAATAAAAATTCAAAAGGATTTATTAAGCTTCTAAGCTCCATTAATCTTCTAAGCTTCATTTATTGCTCTTCTAAGCTCCATTATGAGCACTAAGGATATAAAGATAGGACATGCTCCCTGCCCTATTCGAACTTCAAGTTTGGTAGAAGGCAGACTTATTCTAAAAGAAAAACAAATATGCACTGTGGAAAATGTAACAAGAGCCCAGTCCTATAGGATCACAAAGAAAAACTCTCAACCATACAGTATGTTTTTATGTGCAACTTCAAAAAAAGATGGATAGACAAAATGACTTGACAAGATTCTTTTTAATCCCATGATTCAATGAATTTAGCTTCCCTTGAATCTTAAGTAATATCAGATAGTTTCATATGACACTCTTGGAGATAGAACTTATTTGAAGTGAAATCTTAGATCGATCAATTATATGAAATATTTAACAACTTTATTTCCTATGGTGAAGTATTAAATCTGTTTACTTTTGCTCTTAAAATTTAGAATTATTATATTCCATTTTCCTCTCTGAAATCTTTTCCAAAAAATCAGGTCATCAGATCCATCAAGCAGTTAAATAAAAGATATGTCTGAATATATTTAAGACCCAACTAAACAATGAGTAAAATAAGTTGTCCCTATTTTAATTATATATTGGCTAATAAATAGAATTTCCCCACTCATAAACATCAAAATCACACACACACACAAAAAACTAGGTCACTGTAATAGCAAAACCTTTGAAATTCAGCATTTACTTTCATCATCAGTTTTCATCACATGCTAAACCCTTGATCATTAGTTTCTACATTTCAACTTTTTACTATAAAATAATAGCTCTTTAACAAAAGATATACAATAACTCTATGTTGGAATGTGACTGTTAGATCCCCAACTGCATTAGTTGAAGTTATGTACTATGCACAGGTTGTTATGAAGCCTATTTATTAATATTCTAAACATAGTTTGAACTGAATATACTAACCCTCCATTCATTTACATAGGAAATAAGCACACTTACGACTACTTTAATCTTTTAGTGATCTCTACTTTCTGCTCTTTGGTTTTAATATTTTATTTTCTAATATAGTTCAGTGCATATGGGAAGCAGAAAGTTGATTGCTTGATAAGCACATTTAGAAAAATATGAGAAAAATAACAACAAATCTGGAAAGTAGATTGCTTGATAAAGTCATTTAGGAAACACGAGCAAGCTAAAATCAAATCTGGAGTGCTTTTCTGCACGAAATGCGACATAAAAAGTTTAGAAAAATAAAGTTGTTAAGCCATCCATAACACATCTGCGGACCCTAATGTAAGAAAACATGACTAGAAGAGAAGAGAAATATGTAAAAAGAAATACTCATATAGGGTAAAGTAATATGCAAGAAATAAGAAGAGACGATGCTCTCCGCCTTCAGTAGTGTCTCTGGCTCTTTCAAGGATAGAGGCGGCATGGCTTTGGACATCAGAAAGAGAGGGTTTCAGCTCCCTCACTAATTCTGTCACCTTGAATAAATCACTTAACCCTTCTAATAATAATAGGATAATCATGCCTCACAAGATTGTTGGGAAGACTAAGTTAAATGATATGCATTGATGAGCTCACATGACCCTTAATATGTAGTCAGTACAGGATTTTATGTTCTGCTCCCTCCTCTAAAAGTTTAGGGACGTGATTAATGCTACAGTCAACTACCGGTTTACAAACGAAGACTCACTTTGCAGGGCAGCAAGCCCAGAAGGAATAAGTGACCTAGCAGAGTGTCCTAGTTAATTGGGGAGAGCGCCAGTTTCTCCTCATAACTCTTCTAACAATAACCACCAGTCATGGTCCCAAAATGAGAGCAAACTGAAATCCCCATCAGATGCTGACCAGGAGACCTTGTGTGTTTGGTCCTCAGCCCAAGCTGCTCTTCAGAATCAACAGAGAAGCTTGACAAGAAATACCAATGCTTGGACCCAACTCCAGAGATTCAGATTTCATTGGCCTGGTATGAGGCCAGATAGAGTTGCGTTGTTGTGTATTTGTTGGTTGGTTGTATTAAAGCACCCCCAGATGTTTCTAATGAGCAGCCATGTTAAGGACTGCTGTTGTAACTCAAATGTAAATTATCTGAATCCTGGTGCCCATCACCTGCTCCAACCCCATGATCTCCAGTAGGAAGTAGGGACTGATCCTATTGTGGGTTTCAAGGATCCTAAGTTCAGAAATAAAGGCTGAACGGAGAAGTTCTCAGCCAGCACAAAGGTAAGTTGCCAAAACAGAGAGACCAGAGCCTCTCTGAAATGACAATGACTCCCTCCTTAACCAAACTTCAGTCAGTCTCTTTTGAGCCCTCATCTTTTTATTTAATTAATTAATTAATTTGTTTGTTTGTTTTATTTTTTGGCTGCATTGGGCCTTCATTGCTGCGCGTAGGCTTTCTCTATTTGCGGCGAGTGGGAGCTACTCTTCGTTGCAGTGCAGGGGCTTCTCATTGCGGAGCATGGGCTTCTAGGCATGTGGGCTTCAGTAGTTGTGGCACGCAGGCTCTAGAGCGCAGGCTCAGTAGTTGTGGCACACGGGCCTAGCTGCTCCGTGGCATGTGGGATCTTCCCGGACCAGGGCTCGAACCCATGTCCCCTGCATTGGCAGGTGGATTCTTAACCACTGTGCCATCAGGGAAGTCCTAAGCCCTGTTCTACAGTAGCCTTGTCCTTGGCCTGCTGAGCCCAGTGTAGCAAGAATCCCCCACCCATCCTTGATATCTAATCAAGTTCCTCTTAGTAAATTTCCATCCACTGACCCCCTCGCTCTGCCCATTTGCTATAAATCCCAATCTACCTTTGCTGTATTTGGAGTTGAGCTCAGTTGTATACTTAAGTCTCTCTCCCCTACTACAGTAGCTCTAATAAAATGTCTTGCTGTTTTAACAAGCACCAGAATAATACTTTAAAATTTCCTATATTCTCCAAAATATAGCCAAAACTACCGGAAACTTAACTCCATGTAGAAGTCTAAGTATGGAGCCAGAGATTCCTTGGATCAGGGAGAGAAAAGCAAACGAAGGCAAGACCAGATAAATGGGGAAGTTTCTATAGAGATTTTCTAGAAGAGATCTGAGCAGGGCTCTGTGAAGGCCAAGAAGAGTGCCTAAAGATGAGGCTACCAACCGTCAACTGCCAGCAGACACGCCAGGAAGAAGTCTTTGTAAATCTTGCACTGGTTGCAATGACTAATCCTTCACAGCCCCATTACCCTTGGTCACATCCCAGATTTAAGTCCTATGATAGCATTTTTTTGATGGCAGTATTTCCTCTCCTCTGAACAAGTCCCAAGAAACACCTCCTTTGCATTGTGTATTTTGAAATCTCTTTCAATAGTCTCCTCTGTATTTTCAAATCCTTTTTTGTATATAAAATCCATCGTTTACCTTAACTGCAAATCCTGTAGACATTGCCCCTGATGCCTACTCTTCTCTCACCCCATTTGGACCCTGGGATCAATGAATGGGGTTGGCATCCTCCCAACTCTGCATTGCTAATTCCATTATTATATTATCTTAGAATTAAAAAAATAGAATGAAATTCACCCATTCCATTTAAGAACACTTTGTTCCTCCACATTGTATCATCTATGTTCACTCTGACTGATTGAAAACTGGGCCCATACTCTTCATCAACCCAAGTCTTGTCATCACCTGGGCTTTATGCTGAAAGCTATTGTTATAGGTTGGGTATTTATGTTTGATATGCTCAAAAACTCATGAGACTTTATGTTTATAGATATTACCACTAATAATAATAATTCATATAGCAGTTACTGGTATCAGTTATTGATGCCTTCCTAAACACTTTATATGTATTAACTTAATTTTTCCCAACATTCATATGAAAGAAGAATTATTATGGAACCAAGGTTCCAGTGGACTGAATAAGTTGCCCAAGTTCACAAGCTAGTAAATGGCATAATCAGAATCTGAGCCAAAATCTGTGTGATATGAAAGCCTAGGGTTTCCCACTACAGCATTCTGTTTTGCTCTCACCACGTTCTATGCCCTAACTACTCCTGGAGGGAAAGGATTGAGGCCAATACAAATATATTCTCATCTTTAACTTCTGCTACAGGTATGCTACCCACACTCAAAAGTGGATTTTAATGGCAGACAAACTCAACTCCAGAACTTCCATTCAACCGTGTATGTTTCCTTGTTTGCTAAAGACCTCTCTGACCCTATGAGGGACATAATGACTCTCCCCTGATATTCAGCCCCGTGGCAATCAAGTTATTCTTTGTCAACTTACACTATACACAAAGAATGCCAATATTGCACTATATAAATTACTTTACTATATACTCCTCATTGAATACAAAGTGCTATTCTTAAAGAACACCCAGAAACTGAGAAATGTCTTCCATTCCATAGGGAAGTTCACTGGAAAAGGAGATAGAGCCAAAGAGTAACCAGACCACTTGAATGGTATTCCAGAAATAGATGAACTATGTGCTTTTTCATCATTTACCAGTACAAATTAAAGATTTTTACAATCAAGAAGACTGAAGTCAATTAATACACACTATCTCAGGCAGGAAACATACCACATCCCACGCATTTTAGAATTTAATGCTTAAAATAGTAACATCCCATTAGCTAGAAAAGAAAGTGTTCCCACAGCATTCCCCCATCCCATTCCCATTTATAAACAGGGCTTCATAACACTTTGCTTAACGCTTTCTGTATTCACAGAGGAAAATACACAGTGACCTAATTTTGATCTTCTTTTCAGAAGTCTGAATAAATCCTATTTGATTTTTGTATGACTAAACCAAGTTCATAAGAGGAAGCTTTGCAGGGATGTGAAAATTGCTAAGATAATCTTGTTCATTACATTAAATAGTTCTAGTCAACTTGTCAAATGAACAATCTATCGGGGCTAATGTTAATGTGATGTTCCAAAAATGGCTGCCATTTGTAGACATCTAAGGAAGTCCTAGTTGGTGTTGGATCTGGCTAAAAGAACCATCCCAACTGGCCAGTGAAGGGTGTCCTGACCACAGCATGTCTCGGATCTTCATCTCTCTAAGGCTGCATTTGTGCTGGGGAAGGAGGAACCATTATTGTAACAATCTCCCAGTTATCCACAAGCTATAAGAAGCCGTGTCCCCTGGAGCTGATAGGAACAAAGTTAAATGAATCAGTGCTCCAACATCTGCCGGTGTGAAGTGGGTGCGACTTATTCAACGTTGTGAAAGAGGCAACATACTCCCTTCTACACTTCCCCTTGCCCTACCTCATCCTTTGCCAATACAAGCTGCATAAATTAACTAACAGCAGCAAGGACACCAATCTCAGCATGGCAAACGCACGAAGAGAGTAATTCTAGCAACTATGAAGAATAACTAACATGTTTCCACTCTCTAGGAGGTTCTTTCTAGAATGACATATACAAGTCATTTTAAATTGTGCTTTCTCTGTGAAACCTTCTCAAGGTCCCTTCAGGAGGACCAGCAACACATTTCCAAATATCACCATTTTAGCACATAAATTGTCAATCTGTGATTATTTGTTTACATAAAGCACCAAATTTCAGACTTGGGGCACTCTGAAATTGCGACTCTACAGTTTTGCACGCCCACCATCCAAAACAGTAACAGTTGGCTAGTAAGGCTTGCAGTAACATATGTTGGGTAAGTGAATGAATGAATGAATGAATGAGTAAACCTGAGACTACAGTAATGTCTGCCAATTGAACAGGATTGGTCTTGACATGGGAACAAGAATGTAAGCAAGTAAAGGTTTTCTTTAATTCTCTATAAATTTGGAGATAAGAATTGGTCTCTATATTCTCTCCCCTATTGTCCTCCCTCCTATTCTTATACCTCAATTCACAAAAAGAACTTGCTGAATTTACAAAGAATAAAGCAAGACTAAATAAATATGAATACTCACTTTCAGTAGTACAGCGCTAAGACACAGAATCTCAGTGCACTGCTAAAATATAACCACCTGAAAATCCATTAAGGGTATCACTAAATGGCTTTGCAATCACCACACTTTCCTGGCTATGCCCCTGCTTTGGATCTATGCATCATAATGAATGGGCTCCAAGTTGTCACTTGTGTTATGTAAATGGTGACCTTGGTGTGTATTTGGAGATAGAATCCCTCTCCACTCTGCAGGCTCACTACCTTATTTCACTGGGAGTGATGGTTTTCCCAGGTGCAGCTATGCTGCAGCTTGGTGTAGCTGTTGACGTTAATTAATTTATGCAAATCAGCTAGATACCATCCCTGATTAATGTCTTCACTGCTTTATTAATTTTGAATACTTTAAGAGGCTGTTGGCCATGTATGACGCAATATCTGCTTGGAGAATAACTACTCACATGATTAATTGAGACCCTGAAGAACAGTACTTGATCCCTTCTAGTTGATGCCACTAATTACACAAAATTTATAACTTTAAAAAAAGTAATTGCACCAGAAATGAAACTAAGTTTTACGAATTTTCTACAAGTGACATTGGCATATAGCACCCTTAAAATAGCCGTATGAATTTACAACTTAAAATTAATAGCAGAGAAAGTGTGATGAGGGCCTATTCTGTGCCAGGCTCTGTGCTAAGGGCTTCCCATGCTTTTACCATCACAATAGAACAATCTAGCCAAGCAGACATGAGTGGCAGTTCTGGGATTCTAACCTTGACCACTGGCACCAGAGCCCAATTCTTAACCACTCTTGACACGTGGACCAAAATAGCTCACGCATTCAACAAAATTCATATAGAATTCACGGAAGTCATTTCAGTTATCACTGTTCCTTCCAAATGTTCATGTTTTCTGACCTTATTTGTGTCCGTTCCTCCACTAAGCACCAAGCTTCCATGAGGAAGCTGAATTCATATCCCACATTGCTCTCCTTTACCCACAAACATAAAAAACCATGGCTTGTACTGAAACTGGTTTCACTGATTTAATTTTATGGTTAAAATTATTTTCTATCAGTTTGTTAAAAGGGAAAATCATTTAATTCTCCTCCTCAGATATTTTTCTAAGAGGCAAATACTTGAAGACATTTGTGGTATAAAAGGGAAATGTTCATTATTAGGGAACCCGTGACTTTTTCAAAGAGCGTAGAAGCAAGATGGTGAAAAAAATGACAACCCTATGGGATCATTTATTCAATAATATTTACCAAGTTCAAGGCACTCTAATCGAAATGGCTGAATACAATATCTGCCACCATGAATGCACAATCTAATAGGTGGAATAACAGAAGTGAAAAATAACTATAATGAGGCATCATGTAACTTATTCCCATTTTTTAAAAGGAACTACAAGAAAAGAGCTTTTGTGGTACCAAGGTACCAAGGAAAATGATTACTTCTGCTTAAGAGAATCAGAGAAACCTTCTTGAGAGACACCTCATCTAGATTCCCAGAGACAGGGAAAGTCCATGTCAGGCAATAGGAAGAAAATAATAAAAAGGAAAGAAACCCACAACACTGGCCATGTGCCCGAGAGAGGGCCAAGGAGTCCACCTTGAAGATTCAGGAGGAAAAAAACCGAGACGATAACTAAAGCAAAGTCCTGAAAACTTTGCTAGGCCAAAGGATTGGGTTCTTACTAGAATTTATTACTTAAAATGTCTATAATAACTCTGGGCATATGCAAGGTTGGGGGATGGGGAGAGGTTGTCATTGCTGATGCTTGCTTCTAAAACTACATCTTTGTCTTGAAAATACAATCATTCTGTTCACAGATCTGTCTTCTCTGATGAGTGCCCGTGTCAGCACTGCGGGAAGAGACCTTGATTTTTGGTCTGATAATGCTACCATCAAGATGTGTTCCTTCCAGAAAATCACTTTACTTCTTTCCCTCACCTCCAAATATGTTTTAAAAGGGAGGGTTAGGTCAGGTGCACCTAATATGTAATATCTACATTTTATCAAGCCGAAGTGGTGGCAGCTAGATGATGATAAGACACATGCCACCTCCTCGTAAAGGCTCCACCCTCCCACCCACTCACGTTCCCCGCAGCATTTTCTTCAATTAAACGACTCACTTGGATGACAGAGGCCCTAGTCTCAAGCTGTTCCTTTTCTAAAGAGAAGATCATAAATAAATAATTAAACGATAACCTTTTAATAGGTAAAGTGCTATGGTTGCAAACAGGTGGAGCAACTGAATCCATATTTGGTGGTAAAAGAAAGAATTCCTGGAGGAGGTGACATTTTAGTGAAAGGAAGGGTGTAGGATGGGGAAAAAACACTTTACTTGGGATCATTTAGCTGTAAAAGAACGGTCTCACTGAAGTCATTATAAGGTAGGGAAGTATAATAAGGAGTCACTCTAAGGGTACATACACCAGGGAACCCAAGAAAAGCCAAGTAACTCAGCCTGAAGGAACGTCTAGGCCCACTGAAGGGACAGCACGGGGGCCTCACACTCTGACATCGATGTCTCAGCTTCTCTCCTCACTCACAGCTGGATTTCTCACCCTTTGCTCTGCAGATCTTTTGTCTGCCTGAGAGCTTCTCCTTCACGCTTGCACCTCCTCATGACCTTTGCTTGCTAGGCCTCCTGAAAGATCCCTCTGTCTCCCCTGTGGCAACTGAAGCATTCATTTGGTCCCAGTCAATGTATCATAACTCCTTGTTTTCTCAGTGGACGGTCTTAAGATATAAGGAATCTGATTGGCCCAGTTCATCCTTTCATACCTATGTATTGGCTCCTCCTGGCACAGATGCCTACACTCTGGCCAATTACTTGTCCCTGGAGGTGGAGGAGAAGGGGAGGGGACCGTGAAAAGCAGAGCTGCCCTCACTTCAGTGGGAACTCTGGGAAAGGCAGTCCCTTAAGACAAGTGTGGATATGGAAGGCTCTTGTCATATCCAAAGGACAGAGTTTCAAGCAGAAGGAGACCATGTACGAGGCACAGAGGCAGGAAAGAGAAAGCCATGGATGAGGAATTACAAGTTCAATACACTCAAGGCATAGCTCATGACAATCGATCACAGGCAACTATGTAGAACATTAAAAGAAGATAATTTAAGGTGGGAAGACGCTTTGGGAGCTTACTGCCACAGTTCAAGTGGGAGAAGATGAAGACTTCCACAAAGACAGTGCCAGCAGTACTAGAGGGTAGAAGGTGGGTTTCAGGGGAATTTGAGAGGTAGTATGTACTAGCCTACCTCACTAATTATGGGTGGAAAATGCGGCTTATTGAAAGCCTGGGTAAAGAACACAAATATATACATCTGCCGAAACTCATCAATCAGTTTATACTATCCATGAATTTCACTGTAGATAAAATAAACCTGAATTTTAAAAAAATACCTCTGGAGAGAAAGTAACTGATTAAAAGAAGATAAGTCCTTATTTCCTTTTTTCTTTTCCCAGCATATACCCATTTGTTAAGCACACACTCAGATCCTTTATTAGTTGCTCAGAATATATAAAACAGGAATATGACAAAAGTCCTTGTTGTCAAGGAACTCATGGTTTAAAGTTAAGCCAGACATGAAAACAGATCATTACAATGGATGATAGTCGAAGTAAGAATAGTGTTGAGGGTCAAACACGACTGTATAAAAATCTTTTTGTCTCCTCTGTACTCCTAGGTCAGATGCCAGGGGGAAATAAAGCTGAAAACCTCACTTTCTTAACTCATGAGTGAATAAGTTACCAGAACTATGTGTATTAATTACACAAGTAACAAATTATAAGAGACACAGGCAAAAAAAGGAAAACAAATGCAGTGTAATCATAGTGTGCTACTGGGTGTGAATTATTCTGTTTCAATGCAATAAATAATACTGCCCCCATTATATAAACCATTGTGTGTATGATGTTCACTAGTCAAGTAATCTTATATCACTTTCATCAATGACAAGTTCAATACTACTCAAACTCAACCACTCAGCTCTGACTTTAGGCCTGAGTACTCCACAACCCTTAAAAATATACTGATGCTTCAAGTAACATAGTTCTGACTCAGAAAGATAGACATCAGATTAATTTCTGGAAAAAAACCCTCTCCTATAAAGGTATATTTTTTCCCCTGGATTTTCATTTACTGGAACTGCCAAAGGTTTCCCAAATAATACATAAACTTACTTTTCAAAAGTTAAAGAGATGTAATTATTGATTTTTTTTTTATTTCTAAGTACTTCTAATATTGTGATACAAAGGTCAAGGATACAAAGTCTAAGTATTTCTAATACCTAGACACACAGGCCAAGAACAAGGTGTCTTTGGAGAGCCATGCTAGTCAATGAGGCAATAAACCTTTATTAACCCAGTACATATTGTTTTCTGGAGTATCTTCTGATGCATGGTAAATTGTAGAAACTGACCTCTGCGGAGGATTCAAATACCGTATATTTGAACACTGAATGAATACAGGTATAAAAAAAAATCTAAGTATTTTGCTAAAGGTAAAAGAACCATGGTAATTATACACTTAAAGTAATCATGCATTTTAATCATTAAGAGTAAATTAACTGCCAAAAAAGGGGGAATTTCACTTTTATTATAGATACATCAACACACTCTGTATAAATTGTATTACTTATCATTTATTCCATACATGTTTATTCTTCTTGACGTAAGTATACAGGCATGAACTACCTATCATGTCTTGGAAAGACTTTCTTTGAATATCTATGAGCCTATTTCTGAGAGTATCATATTATTGTAAAAATTTCATTATTTGGGTTGTTTTACATACTCTGAGATACTACTGAACTATACCTTTCATTCCTTTCAAAAATGCTATTCCTTTTCTCAAAATGTTGGAGTTCCCCTCAACTCTCAAAAAGCTTCTTTCCCTGGATAAGACTTTCCATGGAAGAGGAGCTGCCCCTTGAGTAGGGCACCAAATCTTGAGTCTTCATAGAAGTATGCACATGAGGTAGAAGTTATACATCCACTGGAGAGCATCCGGCTATTTTCCGCATTTTAAGGGCACAGGACATCTCCATTTTCATTTTGCCCCAACAAACAAACCAAAAAACAAACTCTGAAATACAATAAAGCTATTAGTTAGCTATTGGCAAATTTGCTACAAAATGCCTTGTAATATCTAAATTGCCTTTCAACTTAGTGATCATCACTAAATATTGTCAATCATATTTAAGGATTAGGATTCCTAATTGAACTAATAAAAATATATTACAGTATTTAATATTTGCAGCATTTTAACCTTTATATTTTTGTAGTGCACTGAAAAATTTTACCATTGTCTTTTGCTTCCAATATCTACACATTTTGAACTAACAAATGTTGGACAGGCAATAAACTAAAATAAATAATGTCTTTCACAAGATGAAATCTCTTTGGATGGGAAATACAATACCACTCCATATTTTAGTGATGTTGTTTCTTATGTATGCTAGGATGTTTGTTTGACTGGTAAATTATGAAAAATTAGTTCATAGTATTTTTGCTGTAGGGTTTAATATTCCAAAAATGAAATGGCAAGTGGACAGACCTGATAAAATGCAAGTGGGATTAAAATGTTCAGGTAATGGACAGTATAATTTGCTGTGGCCTAATGATAAAGACTACTGGCTGACTGTTACAGTGGAGGATTACTGCACGGAATGTCAATATTATGACATAGTATGAGTGTGTTTCGTGTTTGGTAATTGCAATCATTGTTGCTTTTGTTGTGGTCATCCATTTACAATGCTTGGTGTCAGTTTATTTATCTCTTGTAAAAATAAAATACAGTGTGTGTGTGTGTGTGTGAAAAAATAAAAAGAACTTAAAAAAAAAAAGTTAAGGTAACCTCTCAGTCCAAGTTAAAAAAAAAAAAAAAAAGACTACTGGCTGAAAAACAGAGGCACATAAAATATAGGTAGTCACATAAGATATAAAATATAATATATAAAATAAAGAAATTGTTTTAAGACTCCAAGAATCAGAAATATATAGCAACCAGGTTAAACTGAAAAATGAAAATTATGAGCCCCAGTTTTATTTAGCTTAACATATTTTGTTCGAAAACCCACTGAGTATACATGGTAGTGTGGGTACCACTTGGGTAAAGAAACCAATCAAAGCGTTGTCTATTGAGAGTTATACATAGAAAACCAAATTGAACTCAAGAGTCAATGGAATTTTTTAAATTAATAACATTGATTTTTAGAGCAGTTTTAGGTTCACAGCAAAATTGAGGAGAAAGTACAGAGAGTGCCCTTATATACTGTCTCCACACATGCACAACCTCCCCTAAAATCTATATTCTGCCCCAGAGTAGCATATTTTTAAAATTATTTTATTGAACTATACTTGATTTACAATGTTTCCAGTGTATGGCAAAGCGATTCAGAGATGATAGATAGATAGATAGATAGATAGATAGATATACTCCTTTTCAGATTCTTCTCCATTATAAGTTATTACAAGATATTGAATATAGTTCCCTGTTCTATACAGTAGGTCCTTGTTGTTTATCTATTTTATATGCAGTAATGTGTATCTGTTAATCCCAAAATCCCAATTTATCCTCCCCCCACCTTTCCCCTATGGTAACCATTAGTTTTCTGTCTGTGAGTCTACTTCTGTTTTGTAAATAAGTTCATTTGTATCATCTTTTTAGATTCCACATATAAGTGATATCATATGATAGACAATGGCATTTTTTAAAAACAGTCAATGGCATGTTACGTGTCTCATACTGTCAGCACTAAGGCAAAAATAACAGCCTCACAGGTCAGATTTCCAAAGCAGAGGTCTGGCAACCAATGTACGGATGGGACAGAAATCGCCAGACTCTTGACTGTAAGAGTTTATAATCCCTGAGTCCCGTTGTCAACCTAACTGGCTTCAACCTACATTAATGCAATACTATGTCAGCATTCATATCAGCCATCATGTGTCTGATTTTAAATAGTGATTCCTAATTAATTTTCTCAATAGATAATGCTTTGATTGGTTTCTTTACCCAAGTGGTCAGCTACAATTAGTATTTCAGGTCACAAAAAATATGCATAAAGAACTTAAAAATCATGGGGCATTAACTAGACTCTGACCATAATACTGAGCACACTTTTTAAAATAAACACTACTCTTATGCAAGCCTTCACATTTTCTTAAAGACCTTTTATTTATCTAAGTAAGCTGATTCTTCACAGCTAAGTTATAAATCTAAGACCATATCCTGTATGGGGATAAAGTTATGAGATCAGTGTGGTTCCCAGAAGTTTTATTTCTGTCGAAGGTTGGAACAAATGACTCACCAAAGTTATACTAATTTTCACAGTAGTGGGTAGTATGTCTATGCACAGAAGTCTGGTGTGAAATGCACTTAGTCAGACTGGGCAATGATAATTCCAGTGATAGCGAGAGGAAGCAGATTCCCCCAATATATGTTGCTTTGGAAATTAGACACATCAAAGATCATTATTTGTATACAATTTCCTGAGTGACCGCAGAGACAGTATCACAGAGATTTCAATCAAATCGTTTGATTACTCTAAAAAGAACCAATTCACTAGTTTTATTGTCTCTCTTTTTCCCCTCACGGTTAAAAAGAAACATAGGAGTGTACCAGCTAATGGTTGCATAGTGAAGATTACTACTGAACTCCTGGACAGATTGTGGAAATAGCTCTTAATTTATGTGCCCAGTGTACAGTATCGTATCTCAAGGCTCTTGTTCATTTGTGTTATTTTTATTAGATTTCAACCCAGCTGTCACTGCCTGCATTTTTCATTTTCATGGTTTAAAATAAGTCACATGGAAATACTCCTTACTGGGGGGAGGATTTAGACTACTTGACAAATTTGCACCTGGACCTTATCAAGTCAGCAAATGGTTCTGCATGATTGCCAAGTCTCGTTACACTGACTGCCCTGCTTCATTTAGAGCCCAGACCAAACACTATGAAACAAAAATGAATAACCCCATGTTCTGACTCTGGAAACCCTACCAGAGTCAGTTTCTTGCTAAGTACATGTTCAAGTGATGATACTTCTAAGTGGAAAACGTCTCTTTACTTCGTGAGTCCATGGGACACCAAATGATATCTTGCAAAGAGGGGTTATTTTTTCCATGAAATACCAGTGTTGCATGACTGACCAAAATGACAGATTCAGAAAATGTAAAAGAAGCTTCACTACTTATTTTCAGACCATGCTGCTCACCTCTTGATCCTGAAAGCAATGAAAGCTGTCCACATAAACAAATCCTTTTATATAGATTGGAATTCGCATAAATTTGAAATGGCTCAAAAGTACCGAATAAAATCTGCCTGGAAGCTGTTTGTAGGATTTGATCATCTAAATTGAAAAGCTGAGTTCTGCATACAAGTTTTATCAACACAGAGTGCATTTTTCCATATACATATATGTTTATTTGTCTTTATAAGTGAATATACGGATATAGATATAGGTATGTTAGTAATTGGGGTGTATAAATATGTATGTACTATACACAGAGTGTTCATGGCATTTTTATTTCTAAAAAGGGATCATTACCTTTCCTAATAATACTTATAAATACATCTATTTCACCCTTTGGTTGTCTTTCAGTGTACTAAAAATAATCAGTTTAATGACATTCTTATATCTTTGCAGTATCTTTCGATACCATCTCATATTTTGAAACAGTGTTTGACTTTCAAGGTAGGTATTACTATCTGCATTTTACAAATGGCAATACTGAAGCTAAGAAAGATTAAATGACTTGGGACAGAAGAGGACCCAGGCATTCTGCTGCCCGGGTAAGGGCTCCTCCCCTTGTCACCTGCTGTTCTGTATGAAAGATGTTGTGCTGTGAGCATTAATAAAGCTATTGGTATTCATTACACTAGGGTTTCAACATGCTACTAATAAATCCACTTAGCAAAATCGGTATAATAACATCACTATCTAGGGAGATTATCACTCTTACCCTGACACTTCTTTATTTTCCATTTTAAACCAAAATGAGAAATTCCAAATAGTCAGAAAACCATGTTCACATTCTCACCTTAGTGTCCTCAACATCACAGCCCTTCTGTTGCTTATTTCATTAGCATAACTGGCTTGCGGTTATAGACTGTCCTATACAGGCTGTATGAAGACTAATATTTGTTCATCAGGTGGTTTAACCACTTTGTAGGAATCACCTGTAGTGCCATCAATCACCTTAGTGGGCTGGGTATTTAGTGCTGAGCTTCTGTGCCTGAAAAAATGGCCTACTGAAAACTGGAGATCATGCATTTGCTATACATACATCAAATTGTCTATTTTTCATATATACACAGATTAAAACCCAGCAAAGCATCTTTAATCCATATAGAACAACTGTGTGATGCCAGATGTTTTTATAAAAGAATATTCTTAAGGTAAATGCCATAGTATTGTGTCAATACTGCCTAGCTTTTTAAAAAATTTTCTGAAGGACCTTTTCAGGAAAATCAGTGAAAATTGTCATGTTACCTATATACTAAATATCTCAAATGCCTTTAATAAAATCTATCTCAAAAATTTTCTTTCATCATCTCCACAGAATCCCTAGATTAGAACCCCTGCTTAACAAAACAAAAGAGAAAGTTTTAAAAATTTAGAGGCAATATTAATGTTAATTAAATCTCTTTTATCTGGATTGATTAATGTAATTTATTATTCACTACTCTTCTGGACAGATGTGTTAAATTACAGTTGATACAGAATACTGCTGATAGTTTATTTGATGACATTACTTCAGGCTTAAAAATATCCACACTTGAAATTAAGAGACAGCACACAGATTTCTAAAGAGGTTTTCCTGCTCAAGATTTTTTGGGTATGATCAAGCTCAAATGGTTGTGGCTGTCACATTTTGGATATGTTTCTGCTAATTATCCTTTGTAATTATTTCAATGTTACAAGTAGTATTACTTTGCAGTTTCAAAGTATGGGAATGTGAGTACTTCTGATACCACACAGCTTACTCTAGAAAATTTGCAGATGTATTTTATGAGGGAGGGCATTTTTGTCAACTTTACTTAAAATCAAAATTGATGAAGCTTAATGATAGTTTAATAAAATGTAATAAATTCAAGAGATTGCATAAGACCAAATCATGATGATGATATTCATCTGCCGTCACTGAACAGTTTTTCCCGTGGGGTTATTTGAACAAAATTCAAATTATAGGAAAACTGAAAAAACGTCATATCCTGAAAAACATATTATTTTAAGTGAGAAGAAACTTTTCAAGTGCTATCAAATAGCCCTTTAAATATACCCTTTAATGAACTGCGCAAGTGAATCGAACACATGGATATCATTTCCCTTGTAATGCCTATGGGTAAAAGTTACAGGAAATATCACTATCAAAATGTGTTGCAGACTTGATTACACCTCTTAACATTTGAAAAATAGTTGGATGTGTTTTATAAATGTAACATGTGCCACATTCCTAATTATTACTCAATTCCACATGTCCTCTCTCATATCTTTCGGATATGTCGAGGTGATAACGTTCTTCAAGATGAAAAGAAGTCATGCTCTGAGCTCAGTCATGCTCAGAGTCACCAGGTGTCTCCTCACACACACGCTTCTTGCAGAGCAAGAAAAGAGCTGCGAGAGCCGCTGGCCACAGACACCAGGCGGGGAGGCTTTCCGGAAGGTTCAGCCTCACCCTTGAACCAGCCTTCCACTCCTGGGGGTGCAAAGGCCTCTGCATTTTATGTCATCGACTTACTTTGTCATGAGGCCAAAGTAGCCTCATGAAATTACTTTACATTCTCATGGTGACTTTTTAATTATCTAGACATTATTGCTAGGTTATAACTCAGTTTCTAATTACATTCTTTTATTTTATATCACTAAACACTAGGAGTATTGGGAAGGAGGAAGGAAAGAAGGAAGGGAGGGAGGGAAGGGGGGGGAGAGAGGGAAAAAGTGTAATCTGGCCACCACTATCCACACGCTCAGAAGGCAGGGAAGGAAGGCCTCGCCTTAGGCAATTCCCTCAGGACATGAGAACTCCAAATCTTATCCATATTCCTTCCCTACAGAGGGTCAACAGTTGGGCCACTCTTTAATAAGTGGCATGGAATGCTGAACTTTGTCTTTAACAGTATAAGAGTTACCGAGACACAAACTATATATGGTTTGTCTGTTAATTTAAATTATAGACTGATTCAGCCTTCTCTAATTTGGGAGGGAAAATAATATATTTACAAGCGGTATCTGTAATTTGAGTCATGAATAGCTTCTGAAGACCAGGCTTTAGAGATTCCAGTATCCTCTGAGCTTTGTTCTACCTCAGGTTGTATTGGGACCGCCTCTCTGAGTTCGTGGAATCACTGATTTGAGATGGTCCTTTGTGCTCTGTGCCTACTTTTTTAGGGTCGCGTCTGCTTCCCTGATGGGTCTTCCACGTACAAGTTTCTGCTCTCTCCAGGCTGCCAACTTACGTTATTTTCAAATATACCTGTTGTCTCCTAAGCTGTTTACCCGTCTTTCTCATATAGGTTTAATTTGTGTAGTATATATTTACACTGACAATCACTGAAGGAGAAAATATCTATACTTCAACAATTTTTTTTAAATGTCCTCAAGGACAGTAATTTTGTACCAGTAATTTTCACACTTTTTGACATGGCCTAGAAAGACCCAACCTGAGCTTTGCTAACTTTTAAATCAGAGTTTTAAAAGATGTCACTCTTGTTACTTTTCTCTACTTACCATGAAACACACCTGTGTACACACACACACACACACCTATATATGTACACACATATCCCCTGAAAATAATTTCTCAATTTCGATGGAAAAACAAATTATACAAACTGATCTTCTAACAACAGGGTAAAGTATGTTAAAGATATAAACAGTACCATGATTTATAGTTTAATTGCCAAACTAAGGCTACAGTTTAATTGCTAAGCTAAGGCTATAATGACGTATAAAAACATCATTGCTTAGCTTATGAAATTATTTCCTATTCCAAATATTAGTAATATAGCATGGTAATAAGGGCTATATCTCCTTTAACCAGTTCAAGAAGAGTCTATGTTTGCACATTTATTTTTATCTATAAATAACTGGAAGGAAATTTATGCTTTTTTGAAATCAGTAACTTTTAAACTCTTTGTAGCTTTATTGAAGTAGAATTGAGGAATAAAATTTTAATTTAAAAAAAGATAAAGATTAAGAGGCTATGGGTAATAGGATTATCAGTGATCTTAATTTTCTTCTCTGTATATTATAATAGTTACAAAATTCTTCACAATAAACATGTATTATTCCAGGGATGAAGACCAAAACCCTTAACACAGCTCACATGACCCACTGGCCTGGAATCCCTCCCTGCCCTTCTCTGAGCTCCAATCCATGTTATCCATTCATTTCCTTAAAGAGGCCTCAGGACCTACGAAGCTGCTATTCCTTCTGACTGGAAGGTTCCCTCTTGCTCCATCTTTACTTAGTTAACTCCTACTCAAACCTTCAGCTTAGCCCAGACATTTACTTTCACAAGGAGGCCTTTCCTCACTTCCCAGACCAGACAATACCCCTCAGTAAAGACGCTGCACTATCCTCTACTTCTCTGGGACAGCATTACTGCAATTTATACTCATGCATTAATTTCATTATTATTTTATTTCGCTAAACCACAAGCTCCACGAGGCTCAGTTTTGCTCAGCTTTGCATCTCCAGCACTTGACATGTAGGAGGCACTTGCTAAGTATTCGTTAAGGAAATGAAGTGAATGTTTATTACGCTATATGTTAAAATAGTCATGAGATTTATGTATTTACTACAGGATTCTTAGACAAATCTGAGGTTAGAAAAGTGTTAATTACACAAATGCATTATATAATGGTTTCCCGGAAATCTGACAAATAATATGAAATACAGGGGCATATATCAAAAAATGTCTCCTATTATCAGCATTACTGCAAGTGAATAAAGAGAATGTTAAATGACTACAATGTACATACTAAAGAATTTCATTTGTTGAGACATTTCTGCTCATTATTCCTAATAAAAACTATTAAATATTCTCTGTAGCTCAGACAAAGCAGCTAACTACTGGTATAAATCTTCATAAGCCTCTAAAAGAACTTAAAGGACATCATAAACCCTATTTGTAAGACATACACAAGATTTGAGGTTGGCTTAGTTTGGGGGTCCAATTAAAATTATTGCCAACTGCATTGCGACTGTGCCCTGGGGGACTTATTCTGGGACTCCAGCTCAACGGCCCTGCTATTTTCTTGCGCTGTAAAGTACACCCTTTTAAACGTAAAATCAGACAAGAAACTCAGCTTTGTTATTTCAAATGCACAAACAAAGCTAGTGAACTAACAATATTCAATTTTAAAAAAAGCATTGCCCTCAGAGAATATGAACATTAATGTACAGTTGTCAATTCCTCATCATCCATTTCTTAGATTATCTACTTTGTGAGTCTTCCAAAAGGAATTTGAAATTGCAGGTGGGCGTTCTGCAACCTATTCGCTGAGCTACGGACTTCCTCCAATTTGTTATAGGCATTAGGAATACCAATTAAATATTAATCAAATGAAAGGAAATACCAGAAAGTGGATAAATGTAATAGCAGCGTTCATAGTTATCCAAACATATGAAGATGTATATAAAGTATCAAATTAAATATGTTTTAAAGTTTTTTATTACCTACAGTTTGGGATTATCTACCCATGATCACACGTAACTGAACAGAGACCACACATGTAATTTCTCACATGCAATAAACTATTGACCTCTCCCTTTCAGCTTTTTACTGTTTTCTTTCATTCTTTGCAGATAATGAAAATTAACATTCCATCCTTCCAAATGAATCCACTGTATTTGGTGGAGACACATCATATCTGTTCATATCAGCTGGTCATTCTCCATTGGTCTACAGCAATGCTTCTATTTATCTAACTCTCTAATGAATTACTGATAGCAGCTGATAGCAGCTCAACCTTGAAGATTAACCCATCCTTTATTTTCTTGAGAAAATTGTGGCCACCTTGTGTGACCTTTCCTAACTTTTTGTTTTTCTCCATCTCAAGATCTCACTTTCCTCTCTATTTTAGCTTATTTTCTATCAGAAAAACAAAACAACAACAAAAACCTTCCTAGTTTGGAGCTAATTAGAGATAAATAACATTGGGAAAAAATAGTGCCAAATTCTCTTCCACCATAGTGGGCAATCAATTCAAAATATCTAAAATTTTTAAATTAATCACCAAAAAAAAATTAAAGTGATTACCTCTGTGGAAGGAGATATAGGAATGGCAGCAGGTGATTTTTCTGTGTAAAATATTTTACTCTTTAAACTATGTTATAACTTTAAGATAAAAATACTCCTTCTGTTTAGCAAAAATTAATCTAGCAAAAATTAATCTCCCTAGTCAGTCTGTTCTTCTTATATTTAAGGAGAGAGTCCAGAGAGAAAATTGAAAGGAAATTTTTTTCACTCTAACCCGTGAGTTAGATCAGCTGATATGGGAGGGATGGGGACTCAGAACCATCAGAAGAATTTTTCATACAACGCAACCAGCCCTTTTCTCCATAGAGTCTGATAGTCTCAGGGGCCCATCAGAATCTGGGAATGGAAGATGAGTGCTTTTGGTGTGAAAATTTCCCAAAATGATTCTGATAGATTCCCCTGAGTTAAGAACTTTTCCCACATGCTGAGGATGATTTTCACAGAAAATTCATGGCTTTGTCTCCTCAGCTCAAGGGAACGGGATGGCCCTATTCCAAGTAAGGATTTTTGTTTCTTTCACTCTTCCTCAAAAAAATTCAAAAATCTGATTGTCCTAGATAAAACAGTGCAAAAATATTTCTTTATTTTATTGTACATAGATCCCTTTAAACAATATATTGTAAACTTTTACTGTCAGAGGCTATAAAAATTTCCTAGTAAATGCTCGATTCAAACAAACTTTATGGTAAATATTATCACTTATTACTAATTCTATTTCACTCAGGGTGACTATATTAGTACACATATCAAAGTATAAAAATCAAAGGCTAAATTGGCTCTACATAACTCACCTTTCTACCTTTTCCATTCCGGCACCCACCCAAGAGGAACCATGGGCCCTCTAATCCCACACTGTTACTTTCTTCACTTTCCAGGCAAAGTGGAGAAAGTAACAGAGGAAATTCAGAATTGGTTTCACTGCAATGATCACTAGAGCTCATTGGCCGATGTGGACTAAGCTAATGCTTGAAGAACAGTCACTCACACCAGTGAGTGATGAGAATCACCAGATTGTTCACATTTTCAAATGGAAGTATAAACCTGGGGGAAAGGACGCAACAGTAGTCACGCACAACAAGGAGAGCCTACAGGGTGGGAGAAGATGTGGGAAAGAGTGAGGCCAGGACACGGACCACTGACACCCTGCTCTGTTTTCTTTCCATGGGCGGCATTTCCCCAACCTTGCCTCGTACAGTTCCTGTAGTAATCACTCTACAAAAGGGTCAGCGTTTTGACTGGCCAACAGGAGCTACCTTGAGGAGTGATGACGGAGGAACAAAACAAATGACATCTGATCTCACCCTTTCTGTGGCGAGAAAAAGAGAGCAGCAAACAAAGAATGGTCTCCAAACGAAGAACTGAATCCTAGGTAACTCTGTAGGAGCGAGGCAGCAGAGTGGGTGAATTTACTGGCTTATTAACCACTTAGAAAATCACATTTGTCCCCAAGAGTTACCAGATTTCTTCTGAAAGATTAGGCTGCTTGCATTTATAATATCTGAAACTTACAATGGAAACAGCTTTTATTTCATTGCTTGAAGCATGATCTATGGTTTGATAGATCACCTTTTTTCAAACACTATTTCTACCATCCACTCACACTTCAGTGTTTTCATATGAAGGATGTACTAGGGGCTTAAAATGACTTTAACGGTATGATACCCACAGCAAAGGAAAAATTAGAGTCAGAATTAATACCGTTTTGAATACGTGAACACAGTCAATTCCTTATTCTTTTTTAAGTTTAAGGGTACCATAATGGCATTGGCGTCAAGAAATAAATACATAATAAATGCAATTCGGTGTTCACCTTTTTCTTTTTTTTGGTCTATGTACTGAATATCAAAATTTTCTAAGTCAGTGGTTTCAAAATACTGAATATTGAAGTTTTTTCATTTAAAGTGCTTTCTTGACGAACTAACCTCAGTAGTTAGTACAATGAGATTTAACACAGGTGTTACAACTAATTATTTGGGGTTATTTCTTATACATTTTAATAATTCCTTTCAATTAGAGAGGAGCTTTCAAAACTTAAGTCTGTTTTCCAGATAAGCCTCATTCTAGGCTTTTGTACTCTGGCCTCCTTTCCACTTAGTAAGAGCGAATGTGATGTGGAATTTGGAGGCCAAATTCTGGTTCAAAACCTGTTCTCACCACTTACGGGCTGTATAACCGTAGACAAGTTAAGCAGTCTTTCTGGATCTCCTTCCATGTTAAAATGAGAGTAATAACAACTGCCTGTGAGAATTTGCTCGGCCACGTGTGTAAAGCACCCTTTCCTGGGCACTCCCTCACAGAGCCCACCCGGTTTGCGGCAATGAACAGGTTACATCATGTTAGCCATTCAGCACAATACGAAAATAACATACATATTAGGTATACATTTAATTCAGTATATATTTCAGTATATATTTATTTTGTGTCTACCCATGTACATCATATTCAAACGTAATATATCCATATGTGATGTATAAATTCCAAAAAGAGAAAAGTGGGGGGATAAGCAATGTGTCATGTTCGGTGTCACCATTCTTCATTTTATTTACTTTGCATCTTTGCAGAAACTCTTATAGCTCTGGGCCAGTTACATTATTTGGCCCTAGATAAAAATTTAAAAAAAAATTTTAAGAAGTGGTTAAAAGATCCACAGACAGGAGATTATCATATGCATACAAGGAATGGTGTGTTTACAAAGCTAAATTTACTTAGGGAATTAACATAGGTCTAGGCCCATTCTTGGCGGCAGGAACAGGAAGCGGGAGACTTCTTTACCCTTCCTAGAGAGAATGCTTTGTTCTGATCCTTCTGCGTGAGAGTCTGAGGACTCTGAAGGATGGTAACCACGTGCAAAAACCTCACCTCAGACACAGGAGTGAAAAGACACATTCAGGTGAATCACAGGATAACCGCAGATGCTTTTAATCACTAGCTTGGCACGACCCTCCAAAGCTGGCCGCCTGGTGCATTTCAGGCTCAAACAGGTATCATTATGCTTCCCAATTCTTGCAACCGGGCCAGGCGTTTGCCTCGATATTCATACATTCAACCAATTTGTGTGTATCTATCATTGTGAAATGTACACAGCTCATAACTGAAAATTAGACAATTCATTTAAGATACTATGATAGAACTTTTCAATTACAAACCTCAAACACTGGGATAAAGGAAGCAACGTTTTTATTTCCTTTATTTACTATCTCTGAAGAAACTTAAAGTGCTTGATTCAACAAATCCTTTCTATTCCTCTCTACATTAGGAAATGGAGTTCAATCATTTTAAAGATAAGGAAGAGAGATGAACTACCCATTGCCCTGCCTCACCATGAATTTTATAACCCAATACTCTCAACCATAACGTTGAAACCTTATACTTGACTAATTCTTTATCCTAAAGAGCACTTTTTTAAGTTACACAGTAGACTATGAGTATCCCTCAAAAGGTAATAGATGTTAGTAAAAAGATGGTTCTGTAATCAAGTGAATTTATGAAATTTTAGGAAATACAGGAAACAAGGTTAAAGAGGCTATTTTAAGGCAGTATCACAAGGAGTCTTTCATATACAAACGGAGCAGTGACTCCTTACAAGGTGATTTCTAAACCCACTGGATAGGTCTTAACAAACTATCTTTAACTACCTTGAAGAGTATCTTGGGGACCGCTGCCCCAGACCAACAGTTCTCGAAGTGTGGTCCTCGGGCCCAAAGCACCATCAGCATCACCTGGGAACTAGTTAAAAATGCAAATCCTCAGGTTTCTCTCCTAACCTAGTGAATCAGCAGCTCTGGAGGTCTGGCCCAGCAATCTGGATCAAGAAGCTCTCCAGGTGATTGCGATACACACTCAAGTTTGAGGACCACTGATGTAATGAGACCATTCTTCCCTGCAAAAGTGACATGGTTTGTACAATCATCTTAGAAAAGAATGAGTTTTCAAATTAAAATCAGTCTTTAATAAGAGGCACTTTTAAAAAATATATCATATTGCTTCTTTCCTTACCTAAACCTAGTTTGATTCAGTAAAGTAGCTACTGCTTTACAAATTATAGAAAACCTTTTCATTCGCTCTCATGGTTTTACTGTTTACCTTTAGCAAGGCAAAATTCCTGATCCTTACTTAAGAAAATTAGTACCTGGTTTGGTTGTATATGAATCAAAATGAAAATATCACTTAGTATTACGTGATCCAGACTTCCTATCTATTTTTGAAAGACATACATAAAAGCAGAAATAAAAACAAATATATCAATACGTCTTTTAAAAAATATTTGTCTGTGAAGTATCTGAAGTAGTCAAAAATCACAGAAACAGAATGTAGAAGGGAGGGGAAACTAGTGTCTAATAGGCATAGAATTTGAGTTTTACAAGAAGAAAAAGTTCTAGAGGTCTATTGTACAACTATGTGAATATACCTAACACTACTGAACTATACACTTAAAAATGTTTAAGATGGAAAACTTAATGTTATGTGATTGAAACCACAATTAAAAATAAACATTTTATAAAAATATATCCCTATTCAGCTCATACAGTGAACCTGAATCATTGTGGCACTTCCTAACTTTTGGAAGCATTATTACAATATCAATATGCTCTACCCAGGAACTACAGTATTGAAGGAAAAGATTTAATTCACTGGGACATAATATAAACTTATTTTCAAACTAATGAGTGTGATTAAAAAGTGAAGAGCACAGCATCGAGGGGCTGAACTCTAATATTATGTTAGGAAAGTAAACATGAAAACCCTTAATGTGAATAAAAGAAACATTCCCTAGTCTCAATTTATTACACAAGGGCTTCTATTGAGCTTTAGGCACTGAGCTTGCCAACTGCTGGGGAAACAAAGACAAAAGCGATTCCTGATTCCTGCCCTTAGGAGGCTTACAGTACTTTGGAAAGATATTTGCAAATACTTACAAAAATTTTTCAAAAAAACACACAGTTGAACAATTATTCTTTAAAAACAGGTGAAAGACAATCCAAAAAGTAAATGTTTAAAAAAAAAAAAAATTTTTAACCGTAGTCTTAATATCGCTTCCACAGTGTAGCTAAAACTCATTTTTTAGGTTTTAGGAATCTCTGAACATTTCAAGTTCAAGCTCAGATTGGGATTTGAGGAACTGGGTTATAATAAAGATACTTTAGTTTACTCTGAATAGACAAGATTTTTGAGAAGTGAAAGCATTTATTATAAGCTTTTAATGCCTCCAGTATAATTTCACAATTCTCTACCAGCATTCATCATTTCTATTTGTATAGTGCCTGACAGTTTATAAAGCCCTTTCCTTGATATTATTTCACTTGATCCTTACAACTCTTAATTAGGCTGGCAGATCCCATCTTCATCATTTTATAAATGAGATGCTGAGACAGAAGGAGATGAAGTGACTTGCTAATGGTCACCAGGCTATTACTTGCAAAACCAGCACTAAAAACCAGGCCTTCTTTTCACTGCACTACTGTATTTTGTTTGTGAATTCCTTTACTCACAGTCAAATTATGGGGCAACCTTTGCAAAGTATCATAATTCAACTAATAATTAACAAAAGAAAGTATGTACTTAGAGGCTGTATAGGGTTGCATACAGTAAAAGGTTACAGGAGATGTCATGGGGAGAGACTTTTGGGGAAAAATTTCCCTCCCTGGGTTTCTCTTTTTTTTTTTTTTTTTTAATTTTATTTATTTATTTATTTTTGGCTGCATTGGGTCTTCATTGCTGCGCAAGGGCTTTTCTCTCTAGTTGCGGCAAGCGGGGGCTACTCTTCGTTGCAGTGCATGGGCTTCTCATTGCGGTGGCTTCTCTTGTTGCAGAGCACAGGCCCTAAACGCATGTGCTTCAGTAGTTGTGGCACGCGGGCTCAGTAGTTGTGGTTCGAGGGCTCTAGAGCGCAGGCTCAGTAGTTGTGGTGCACGGGCTTAGCTGCTCCGCGGCATGTGGGATCCTCCCGGACCAGGGCTCGAACCCGTGTCCCCTGCATTGGCAGGCGGATTCTTAACCACTGCGCCACCAGGGAAGCCCCCTCCCTGGGTTTCTCTTCTCTCCAGTCACAGAACCATATAATGAGCATGGTTATGAGTATTTTGGAAGCATTGATTATCATCTTTATTGCTTAAAAATGTTGAAATGGTGGATGTTATTTGTATGCGGCGGAATATAAGGCCCATAACATAGAAAGTCTTCTTTGCAAACCACTGAAGAGACTAGCAGGAAAAAAAGATAAGCTGGAAAGAAACAAGAACAACCTTGTCCAAGAAGTTGCAGAGGGGACAGTGCTCTGTTGTATGACAATAGAATCCCTGCCCGGGGACTGAGGCTTTCCCAGGCCTCCCACTCCGCTTCCCAGGTTCTCCCACGGAAGGCATAAGAGCTGGCAGCGAGCCACAGCGTTTGGGCTCCACGGTCAATCTGCGGTCCTGAGCTCCATGAGCTGGTCACGGCCACCCTATATATACTCCTCTCCAGAGAAGCCCTGACTTCCAGGCATTTCTGTGGCCAGAGTACACTTCCTCCACCCATTCTAGAGAATCTCATCCTATAACATCCTTCTCCATGACCATCGCACGCCGCATACTCTCTGAATTCGAGGTCTCAAGGCAAGAACGTCAATAAACTAATAAATGTGCTGTTGAAAAGGTCAAAGCTTCAGGCATTTTTTTAAATTTGTATGCTCCTGACTAACCTCAGGCTATAAAGGTCTCCTACATCAATGGTAAAATGGACCCTAATTAGTTTATTTGACTTTTCACAACCCAAAATGAGAAAGCTTAAGCAGAGAGTTAACCTCTGGTGTCAGGAAGAAACTTGAGGACTCACTTTCTCATATTCCCTCACCCGGGGCTCCAAGACCATCCTTGGCTCTTGCTTGGCTAAAGGTAAATGTTTTCACCTTGATCATTATTGAGTACTTCAAAATGGTCCTATCTGTTAGGAGCTGGATTGTTCCTCTCCCAGAAAAACTCGTATGTTTAAAGCACTAACCCCTAGTACCTCAGAATGTGACCATATTTGGAGATAGGCCCTTTAGAAAGGTGATTAAGTTAAAATGTGGTCAGTAGGGTTGGCCCTAATCCAATATGAAGGGTATCCTTATAAGAAGAGGAAATTTGGACACAGAGAGAGACACTAGGGGTGCACGCATAGAAAAAAGACCAAGTGAGGACACAGCGAGAAGGAGGCCGTCTGCAAGCCAAGGAGCAAGGCCTTAGAAGAAACCAAATCTGCCCACCCCTCGAGCATAGACTTCCAAACTCCAGAACAGTGAGGAAACACATTTCTGTTGCATACACCACCCAGTCTGTGGTATTTTGCGATAGAAGCCCGCCCTAGCAAACTAACATACCAGCTGAATCCTGTGTTCCCACTTGTATCATGTTTGAGGTCTGTTGACTTCCTCTTTGCTATCTAGTCAAACAGAGTGTCTAAAGAATGAAGCTCTCTTCTCATTTCTGTGCCTCATAAAATTGTATAACGTTTAAAACAAAAAGAGCCTTTGGCACATGTTGCAAATGTGCACATACTAGGATCAATGACAGAAGAAACCATTTCATGTACCCAATTAAGGTCTTAAATGAACCATTTTTAGAAAAATAACCATTAAGAACTTTAAAACAGTCTCCCCTGTCGAGATGAAAACAGCTTCAATGTATTACTGCATCTGTTTGCAACATGTCAGAGTTGGCAGACAGGTTAGTCTCTAATCAGAAGAGGCTTGCAGTTGGAAAGCAGGACGTGTAATATTCCTCAATATTTTGCCTGATTAAGTGCTTAAATTCAGAAGGCTTGAACAATCAAAATCTGTGAATATGTGATCTTGTGATTAAATCTCTCCAGTGTCTAACACCAAATCCTTACTAAATCCCTATAGAACGTTTTTCCCTTAGTCTTTTATGCAGTCTCAGGTAAGACCCTAATTTGGGATACAATATTTGTAGGTTAAAGTACTCTGAAAACACAGGAAATTGTTATATCAAAATTAGAATTAATTGCATTACGAATTCTAACCACGGTTATATTGCTTACTTGTACTGATCAATTTCCAGTCGTATGTTTTACTTTCAGAGCCCTGTGTCAGAGGTTTATGTATACTCTGAAGCTATATTTGATGCATATCAAGCCTCCATTTTATCAACAGCTTTAGGAATTATCTGGATTGTAATTTTTACATCAAAGATTTCTGACTACTTTTACCTGAAGCTTCAGCTGTTCCAGAAGAAGAAAGTTATTAATCAGTGTTTTCCAAACAATACCTTCGTTGTCTTAGGGGAGAACAGGTGAGATGGGGAGACAAACCGATTTGATCATTAAATCAATTTCACCTAACTTAATTGAGTTAAAAATTGAGTAAAACAGAAGGTAACATAGAGTGATTCAAGGTCTACAGTGTGAGTCCAACTTTCTCCCCTCTAGCACTAAAGTTTCCACACTCCAGGCCTCTCCTGACCCCTTGAGCACAACTACCCAGGGAAGGAAGAAGTATTATCACAACTAGTGAATGATGGAGAAGGAATCCATCTTGCACTACAAACTCTCGCTTTTCCCTTGAATGAATCTGCTTTCTGTTCAGTGTTTTGCCCGGAGGGAAAACGGCAGAGGCCTCCAGTTGTCCAGATGTGCCATTAACTACAGGGGCAAGTCTATTAAATTCTGCTGGGAATTGGCAGCAAGCTCTTTTGACCTAAGATCTAAATGCTGATTTACAGTCAGCTTTAATCTCCATTTGTCACTTTAATCTCCGTTTATCTGTGTTCTCTCTACTGTTTCTCATTTGGTCTGAAACTATGGAAGCAAAGGAAAGGGAGTGTTAGTTTTGACTCTCTAAAACCTCCAAATTTATATAAGACACCGGGGGGGGGGGGGGGGGGGGGGGGAATGTCCCCTGGGATTTTACTCCATTTTTGAGGGAAATAAACACAAATTTTAAAAGATGACAAATGCAAAAATGCTATGATAGAAATTCAAACTATATGGAGCTGGTCAAGGCAGAAGGGGGTTCTGGATAAGGGATTCTGGAAGGGCTTGCATGAGAATTTTAAGGAGAACTTGAAAGTATTTTGAATTTGAAAGGTAATTTATAGAGAAGAGGAAGGAAAAATATTCCAGGTATAGAGAAACAAAAATGATTTTTAATTCTTTGTTAAGTGGAGTTAAAAAAGCACAGTGGTTTACAATGCGTACTATCCAATCCCCAGACATGCTATAAATGTTATCTACATATCTATAAAGATATACATATAATATTGTCTGTGTGTTTACTCATATGTGTAAACCCTCAGAAAAACTCTGATGGGAAACATTAATTGAGAAGAAACTTGAGATTGCAGGTAGCCATGGGGACTTTTAACATTTACCCACACCTCTGGTGTCAGAATATGTACACTATATACTTCTATATATTGGCCTTGTGTTCATGTTAGACATATTTAATCGAAAAAGAGGAAAATAAAGGCAGAAAAGAATGAAGAAAAAGAAGGGAGGAAGGAAGAGAGAATTACAATGAGAAACACATGATAGAATTACACAGGCCTTAATTTACTTGTTTATTTAGAAGGTACTCTAGGACTATAAAATGTCAGTGGGATATTTTATAACAATCAATATTCATTACACTGATGAATACAAAAGTAGAAATCAATACTCAAATTTCGAACTGATAGAATGAGAAATAGATGTCATGTGGAAATTCATTTCTAAAAGTATAGGCTTTATATCAATACATGTCTTAATAAATCAAAATTTAATTGTATAATCTTTTCACTGATAGAACCCTAAGTCAATACTCTATGAGATTATTTCCAAATTTGTGACATGCCTCCAATTATTCATCAAGTACACAATCACTCAGAAAATAATATTGCTAGCAAAAAAATCTTCTCTCTAGGGTAAAATATTGAATTCTAAACCTTTCCTCAACCTACTATTTCTCTCTTTCCATGAATAAAAAATTAACTTATTCTATATGTTATGTAAATTTAATAACCATCGTCTTATTTGTTTCCACTAAGTTTGATTATGACAACTATTACAAGTACTCCCCAAAGACCTTAGAAGGCAGAAGGAAGAGGGTCTGACCTTGGCAAAGAGCTCAGGGCAGGCTTCCCAAGGGCATGAGGCCTGGGCTGAAATCTGAAGGATGCACAGGAGGTCATTTGTTGAGTGGGGGGCAGGCAGAGAAGAGAGCAGGTGAGTCCTGGAGAGAACCTGACTTCTGGTCAATGTGCTGGGAGTGGAGAGCACCAGACAACAAGTGTCTTGGGTGCCATGTTAAGCAATTAAGTCTTCATTCTAGAAGCAGTGCAAGACACTGCAGTGCTTGAACTAGAGAAGTGCCATTTTGAAAAGACCTCTCTGGCTTCAGTGAGCAAACCTTCCCAAGCAACTTCATACTCATGTGCTTCCAAATAAGACTGACTTGGCTGCAGAAAATGGCACTGACACAAAGATAGCCAAAATGCTTAGTAGATGGGGCATTCCACTGCTTTCATATAGAATTGGTCTTCATGTGGCTAAAAATGCTGCATCCACCCTCGTCATTCCCACTACACCTCCTTGCAGGCAGGAACCCTGCTTGCCTGTTCATGGCTCTGTCCCCAGGCACCTAAAGTAGTGTCTAGCATACTGTATGTAGTTTTTCTCACTGACTGAGGACCCTAATATTCAGATTTTAATATTCTAAATGGAAATTAACCCAAGACTTATCTCTACAACTCTACTTTGCAGATTGTCCATATGAACTTGGAAGAGTGTTTGATACAGGTCAACACACCTGCAACTATACGGGCAGAACCAGCCTTGGGCATATGGCATTGTAGAGTCTACCTTCTATGAACTATCTATCAACTGTCCAGGGGAGTCTCAGTGTATGTAGAACAATGTATGAATGTACCGTTCAAATAATCCTCTCATATGCTTTTTCCCTACAGAAATGCACATAACCCACTTTAAAACACCTATTAAGATGCAAAACATGCTAAAAATAAGCCCTGAGAAAGCTATGCAAATATAGATCACTTATTTTTAGGTCAAAATGAATACAATCTAAATTAAGGGGCTAGTTACTAAGGTTACAAAGAATGACTGAATAAAGTAAAACAGTATTTCAGTCAGTCTTATCAACAAGCACAAAAAAACGTGCTTAACAACACATAACTCTAAAGAGAGAGCTGTGACAACGCATTCTTCCTCCAGAGTTGAATGCCTACTAATCTAAGTGCATCCATTCTGGGACTTCCCTGGTGGCGCCGTGTTAAGAATCCGTCTGCCAAGCAGGGGACACGCGTTCAAGCCCTGGTCCAGGAAGATCCCACATGCCGTGGAGAAATTAAGCCCATGCGCCACAACTACTGAGCCTGCGCTCCAGAGCCCACGAGCCACAACTACTGAGCCCGCGTGCCACAACTACTGAAGCCCCCGCACCTACAGCCCGTGCTCTGCAACAAGAGAAGCCACCGCAATGAGAAGCCTGCACACCACAATGAAGAGTAGCCCTGCTCGCCGCAACTAGAGAAAGCCCGCATGCAGCAACAAAGACCCAACACAGCCAAAAGTAAATAAATAAAATAAATTTATAAGTGCATCCATTCTTTTCTACTTTTTCATCTGTTACATAAAAACTCTATCCCTAGACATATCTAAAAACCCTTGGCTCAACAAGCTGATGACAATTTAGGTGCATAATCTAATAAACTACTAATTTGTCCAGGTCACATTTGGCTTTTAAAAGAAAACAGTGGATACTGTTTTAATGTTATTTAGCCTTCTCCAAATTCCAAAGACTACACAAAAGGATTTAGTCCTAAAATTTTGAAGTCCAGCATTGAAAAACAATTATAGTGATTGAAAATAATATTATACATTCTTGTAGTTCTTTACAATTCACAAAGTGTTTTCATTAGATCATTTAGAAATTTAAAAAAAAATCAAAGACAAGTGTGTAGGAATTGGAGTTATTAGCCTAGAAAACAAAAGAGTAGATGTAACTTTATATGAATCTGCAAATATACAGGCATACCTCATTTAATTGTGCTTTGCTTTACTGCACTTTCCAGATATTATGTTTCTAACAAATTGAAGGTTTGTGGTAACCCTGCATTGTCAGATGATGGTTAGCATTTTCTAGCAAAGTGTTTTTTAATTAAGGTATGTACATTGTTTTTTTAGACATAATGCTATTACACACTTGATAGACTACAGTATAGCATAAACATAACTTTTATTTGCACTGGGAAACCAAAAATCTCATGTTAATTGCTTTACTGCGATATTCACTTTATTGGGGGGTCTGGAACTGAACCGGCAATATCTTCCAGGTATACCTATATAAAGAGATTTTTCAGAAAGAATCATCTGAATAAAATGATGGAAGAGGAAAACTGGCATGAATCACTTCATGAAAAATTGGAGTCGATATTAAAAAATTCACCTGGTTGAAAAAGTCTGTTGAAAACACTAAATGAGTGATCTAAGAGCTCAAGGTGGAAACTGCAAAGCTTTCAGTGATCTGACCTCCTATCTTCTTGGAAGAACCGGTGGAGTCCAGTATTAAATTTCCATCTCAGAGAAAATCACATTCTTAAAAATTTTCATTCTTAAAACTGGAATGAAATAGGTTGTAACAAATATGAATTCATCAGGACCCTACGAAACAAGTCTTCTTCAAATTTTCAAAGGCCAAACATGTAAACCTCTACATTTTAATAGTATAATATTGCTATTAAAAGAAACTAGCACAGCTGGCTTTCATTATTAGTAAATTATCACTACTCCTGCTTAATTGGGGTTTTACAAGTTATTTTCTTTATAGATCAGTAAGTAACAAACTAAAATAGGTGTCAGTGTCACAGTCTTCTTATAATCTCTTTTGCATCCAGAAAACATAAGCCTCTCAGTTCATTTTTATGCAGGATTTCTAAGTCATCATTTCTTTGTGCCTCTTGAGTAATACATGACAGAGTACAGAATAATAAATCACATTTTACTACTTATAGAATGGCAAAAGCCACAAGGCTATATACAACTGTCTATTACTCCTGCCTTCCATAAATGATATTTATCAGCAGAGCCCTAACTCTGACATTTAATCTCCTTAAATTCTGATCAAGTTATTAACATTACCTGTATTTGACTGGATAACAGCCATTCTTCCCTATTTCAACAGTGAGCGAAAAAATTAACAACACAACCTCTATAGGTTACTTATTTGCATGCCCTAAAGCCATCAGCTTCTACATTCAAACTCAAAGCACTTAAAACCTGGGCTATGTTGGACCAGGGCAATTCAAATACTAACTCATATGACTCCCAATAGCATTAATTCCCATTCTTCCTTCCATTTATATTAGAGGGACTGCATCACAGGAATTCCAACCATCCTTTCAACTTTAAAGTGTTTCTTTCATTTCACAGCAGCCCTTCTGCCAGTTTTCCTGATCCCTGGGATCAAATATTAGGGGACCTTTTGGCTTGTTACAGTTGTGAGCTCCCACCATGGTAAATCATGCAAATAGTATGTCTATAATGTATTATTTGCAAAAGATTCCTTTGGTATGAAAACATTTAAAAGCAACCAGAAATTATACACAAATGAAAAGGAAACTATAATGGTACATATGTACATTATTTGTACTTATAAAAAGTAACAGTAATCCATAGCACATTACTAAGGTTTTGTTAGAAAAGTACAACAGAACTAGTTTCTACTTTTTCCTGCTTACTGGAAATCAGACATGGTAAACAAATGGCCTTGTCATAGTTCTGAAGGTTTCGTCATCTTGGACAGAGTATCAATTATACATACGTATGTACACTGGTAAGTGTTAAACAACCAGCTTTCTAGGAATTAAGGCCCCGATTTTTAGAGTTTGCCAATTTCTGTGGTGTAAATACTCCACAGTACTTAACACTCCTCACACAAAATGTCTGGAAAGTTAACAATTGGCTCTTATGGCCTAGGATGAGATGGCTTCAGCACACCTCTGTGTGTATATTTGAAAGATATATATACACACGTACATATACATACCCACATATGAAACTTAAATATCATTGTTAACAAATCGAGTTTTTCAAAGTTTACAGCAGTTCTTTCTAAAGGTCAGAATTTCACTTTACATCTCCTGTCTTTCTAACCACATCTCTTATTACCATTGCCTCTGAGGTCCTTTAGAGTAATATCAATGGTTTTGAAATGCCATAGCATTTAAGCATATAATTAGCTATGGCCATATGTTTGGTGTCTAAAATGAAGCAAGCCAGATTTAAAAACTCAGCAGACCTCTACGTAATTTCGTGATCTGATCTTCTTATCATCCTTCGTGAAGTTCTTATACGAATGCATGTTGGTAAATGAATCCTGGGTTCACTTGGATAAAGGCTCATATATTCTATTCCAAATACAGAGATAAGCATTGAGTTTTCAGTACATCATTAACCCCACATATTTAACTGGTCTATTTTTATTCGCACAACTTCCTTCTGCAATGGTGCATAATCCTAAATGTTGCCTGAAGGGAATCCAAAAACTCCATCCGTCCATCTAAAGTTGAATAGCCCATACCCTGGAACAACTACCAAGAGCAATGAGCTAGCATCAGGCAGGGCCAGAAATAGCTGCAGACAGAGCACAGGTCCACCCATATGTACCGTCACGTGAAGAGTCATGATAGTACCCCTCTGGGGTTGTGCAACATGGTGACTCTGAGGCTTGCTGCTACATCAGAGTAAACTGGCAAAACTAAGAGAGAGAGAAATGTGGCAATGCCAATCAAAATGTTCATACCTCAGACTTTTTCCCCAGCAATTCCACCTCCAGAATTTCTCTGATAAACTCGCACTATGTGAAAAGGTGTACATGTGAGGACATTCACTGCAGCATACTTTGTATAGCAAAAACGAAACACTAAGATGTCCATGAATGGGACACCAGTTAAATAAGGTATAGAAAGTCTGTACGGTGGGATAAAAATGCAACCTCCAGCGGGGATGGCGAGAAAAAAGGAGGCAAGTCTTTATGCACTGAAATGAAACAAGTTTCAAGGTAAGTTGTTAAGTGGAAAAAATATCTGCATAAAGATGTATATAGTATATTCCCATTTCAGTAAATATATATAATATTTATGAATATTTTCCTATGCATATAACATCAACTGAAGCATCACAAGTGCCTAAAAGAATGACTGTCCCTCATATATACACTACCAAATGTAAAACCGATAGCTAGTGGGAAGCAGCCGCATAGCACAGGGAGATCAGCTGGGTGCTTTGCGACCCCCTAGAGGGGTGGGATAGGTAGGGTGGGAGGGAGACGCAAGAGGGAGGAGATATGGGGATATATGTATATGTATAGCTGATTCACTTTGTTATAAAGCAGAAACTAACACACCATTGTAAAGCAATTATACTCCAATAAAGATGTTAAAAAAAAAAAAAAAAAGAATGATTGTCCCTGAAGAGGTCAATCCTTTGGTATCATTTAAATATCTTTGTGGTACGAACCTATGTATTTTTAGAAATTAAAAACATCTGGAAGGATTTGTCATGATATGTCAATTGTTCAAGTTTTAAAGGACTGTAGGCCTCTCATTCTTCTTTTGGAACCTTCCTCCTTTTCTCTACAGAGGTGACATTTGAAACCAGTATCCCCAAGTTCACTGCCAGTGTCCCTAAGTACAACCATCTGTAGTGAGGAAGGTCAAGGTTATTTTGGGCTTGAGGAAAGTTCTAGAAATCAAGAAAAAAAATGGAAGGAGCTATAATATATTGTGCATACAATATGTTACCATTTTAGAGTCAGAATATATGTATGCTGAGTCCAACATCGGTACTCTCATGAATGACTTCCCGTCCAAAAGTACATAATATACATAAATATGTGTAAGGCATGTGTGTGTATACATACACATACATATGTATATATATCTGAGAGAGAGAGAAGACAAATGTGAATGATGCCAAAGTATCAAAGTTACTTCATCTTTATTAATCTTCTTTTTCCTTCTAGTACTTGCCTATCCTCAAAATTTTTCACTAAACCCCAGGTTGCCACCTCAAATGTGAACAGATAGTCAGTTAAAGCCACCAGTTAAGAAGCTTATTTGTTTGTCCAACCCTGGGCAAAGTACCTAGGAAACAAATAAAACTGCATAAACTTAGCCCTAGAGGAGCTTAAAATCTTCAAAGAGCTACCACAGTTCTCAGACAATTTTGGAGTGGTGGATTTATACTCAATTCCCCTAGAAACAGGAAAGCTCTTTTTTTTTTCTTAAATTACAAAATTCATTTATCTAGAAGTGGCAATTATATACTGAATTCTTCTTATACCTTAGAATGTTTTAAAAAGCAATACTGATACTGTATCTCAACAGAGCTATTTCAAATCAATACAACAGGAAAAACTATTAGTACAAGAAGGTGAACTCATCAAACCATAGTGGATACTACTGTCACTCTTAGAAATCAATTGCTGACAAACATAATGCTTAGAAATGGAGAGCTTGAGAAAAACCTAAACGATAGGTAATTCTCTGAATTTGGAATATTTGCTTTGAAAATCTCCATGTTTTCTATCAAAAAGGACCATTCTGCAATCACTCTTGCTTCTCCCTCCCTCTTGCCGCCAGAGCCATGCTCCTCTAACTCCCTTCTCCCTACCTGCCCACACCTCCTGGGACTGGCTTTGCAGGAGGAGCAAAGAATACTCAATAGTCAATAGGCTTCAGAAGAGAAGGAGAAGACATGGTAATACGTCTCGTCTAGGTCCTTAGGTCTGTAGGTGTAATATCCTCCACTTTCCTTCTGGAAACATTATTTGTTGTGAGTGAAGGAGTTTGCTTTGCATATCAAAGGGGAGGGGGAAAGGTGTCTGACACTGAGCGTGAAGACAATAATGGTGTATCTCCATCTGAACACTCACCATGACAATATATAATTCAAAGTTAAATTAATACGAGACTATAAAGAAAATGAAAGGAATTACAAATTCTAGTTTTTATCATGATGACTACCATATTGCTTGAAATATTCTTCCCAAAATACTTTCTGATGCCTCTGTTCACAAGTACCCAAAGCACACTCCTGGTCTGCCTAGTGGGTAACCCAATAGTGGCTTTCATAACTTCCCCAGCAGTACCGTAAGAAACAGTACTAAGGACTCAAAAGCTAGTTTGGCCAAATATATAACAAAATAACTGTTAAATCTTGCCTTTGATTTTCCCCAGAATGAATTCTCCAATGTCCCCGCTTCTTTGGGACAAAAAATTAAAATGAGTACGTCTCATTGGTTCATTCTAGGTCATGTGACTTGGCCTGGGAAAGCAAGCATCTGACCTTTTTAATTCCCATACCAGTAGGCGAGATCTGTCTTTCCTTAGACCCAAAAGGATGAGGATTTCTCTAAACCTAGAAAGGGGATTTAGATACTAGAAAGGGGGTTCAAACCTAGCCAGGTGGTTCAGAAACAGCTAGAATAATAATTATGTAACAATATAGTTTTACACGTGATGACTCAATCTAAACGAGAAATCAGTTATCGCTTATCTTACTGGGAGATTCTAGAGATGTCTCAGGGATAGAATCATGTTTGCTACTTCTTACCTCCTCTAACAATGGAAAGTTAAGTGATTCATAATATTTTGAAAGAACTACATAAACCGTTACATAGCCCAATAATCTGAAAAAATTATTTTAATTCTAGAAAAAGTTATTTTGCTCATGTGAAGAAGAAAATCATGTGATTCACGTGGGTAGTAGTTAAATCCATGGGCTGTGGAATCTTCCTGGCTCATATGCTAACCCATCTATTTCCTTGGACAAGTTAACTGCACTCTCTGTGTCTTCAGTTTCCTCATCTGTAAAATGTGAATGGTAATACCTATAATGGAGATGTTGTAAGGATTACATGAGATCCTACAAGTAAAGAGTTTAAAATTGTATGTGGGGCATAGAGAGACCTCAGTCAATGTTATTATATAACATATACTCAGTAGTATAACATGAAGCCCATTTTTAACAATCCTACTACAATTTCTATGCTTTATCTTGATTCCATTTCATTTCATTAAAGGGCAACCTTCCACTATATGGAAAGGTCAATCATTTGATACTTTTGTTAAAGGAAGAGAAAAGAGAGCAGACGGTCTTCTTTATCCTTTCAAAAATATCAGTGGAATAAGACCATTCAACTTACTGTAAAAGTCAGGGTTCTATAATATTGATTTTTTTCAGAAGCAAATGTATAGGTAAAATGCAAGGATGGTCTCTCTTTCTCCCTAGAAACTAGGGTGGGGACAATAATATATACTATTCAGCTGGACTACCTCTAAATATAAATTTTACTCTCTAGATTACTAATTTTACATGGTGGAGAAATATTTCAACATCAGTCTCAATAGGAAATAAATAACTTACATGACACTTTGTACTGCATGCCCTTCTAGAGCGTAAACTTATTAAGGGCAAGATACTCTGACCTCACTTGTGCTCAATAAATCTGTGGAAATGAAAATTGACAATATAATGGCTGGAAGTTAGCATATGTCCAGTAGCATATAGAATGCCCTTCATAACATAGAATATATATGAGTTGGTCAACATCTATTGATACAAAGAGGTTGTTATCTAGGAATCAAGTGAAAGCCCAGGTCGTTGTCATAATTTGGTACATTCAGTATGTGTGTACTGAATGCCTTATATGTGCCAGGCACTGAGAGCCATGCCAGAATAAATCAGACATGGCCCTGCCTTCTAGGACTTTATAGACTAATGGAGACTAATCAAATATATCAGATATTTATATTTTATATTTGCAATAAAAGTTAGAAAGTGATTACTGCTCCAAAATGTTTAAATAAAATATTGCAAGAGGTAACAGATGGGAGGAATTTTTCCCTCTAAATGCATTCCTTCATAGAAAAAGAAATTGATCTCTCTCGTCCATAGGAAAGTATAGCACCCTTAGGGTCTGTCCCATTTTTCCATGAGCATTGGTGGTACAGTGGTGAGCATAGCTGTCTTCCATTTTTTAAAATGAACAGAGAAACTTCCTTCAAAGAGTAGAAAACAAAATTAGCATGTCTATCACAGCTGCAATGTATACTTTAGCAAACCAGATTTATTATTAGTCTATAACAAAACCTAGATTGTTATTATTTATTGTGGCAGTAGTGAGTTCACACACACACCCATCATATTCCCCAATCTCAAAAATATACACTGTGTATAGAGGCTGATACTTTCCAGGTTAGGAAATTGGTCCACTCTCTGAGAATAGTGTCCCAAGACATACATATTTCTGACAGAGCGTTACATCTTTCATTCAGAAATCAGGCATACCATTTAAAAAGAAACAGCACCTTCAATGCTACTGCTATTCTGTTAGGAAAAGTTCAGGGCACCCTGAGGATCAATATACATAACACCTAAAGAAATCTGTATGTTCAGAGCTTCAATTCCATGTGGGAAGGAAAAACAACTTTGAACCTTGTTTTTAGAAAGAAATATCAATTTGTACAAATCAACTTTAAGAAAAACAAAATCATTTAAGAGAAATGAACTCTCTCTGGCATTCCCTTGTTTCATCACCCATTGCTTTCTGAAAAGACAGGTGCCTGCTGACACATGTGACCACGGGCTGCAGTGTAAGACCACCTGCTGCAAGAACAGAGCCGCCAGCCAGAGCAGGGAAGTGTCTGCATCCGGGCTGCTCACCAACTCCATCAATAAGGCTCTCTTGTGCCAGGCTTTTAAATACCTTCATTTTAAAATTAGATTTTGATTTTTTTCTCAGAAACAGCTAAATCTCTGTTGAGCTACCCAAACATATTTCACAACTTAGATTAGCGTGTTCTGCCTTCCTGCTTTTTTTGCAGCTGTTACTTTTAAGAGAGCACATTCTGCTTTCCAAATGAGAATGGAGGCTTTTATTTAAAGGAGGAATTTTTCTGCTTGTTGTCATCTGGGCATCCTCCCTACTTTTTATGATTTCAGAACCTGCTTAAAACATCTTCATATGCAAACTGTACAGCAGCACGAGTTGAAATGTTCACAGTTTCAAAAGTGATAGAAAACATAGAAACTAACTAAAAAGTAAAGCCAAGTTAGATCAAAGAGGGCACAAAAAAGCTCACTTGGTTTCACCTTTTCTCCAGCTGGAATCACTTATTACACTATCTATGCAAGAAAGTTAGTTAAAGGGATTCAGAGCATGAACTGTTCTTTTCAGCCAACCATGGCCAAAAAAAATTGCCTCACCATTAGTGTCATCTTTGATTATCAAAATATTGATGTGTCTATTTATACACACCATACCCACTTCAACAGGGTAGCTATAATGTCTGTGAATTTTTAAAATACACAGCACAATCGTATGCTAATAATGTCACCAAAGGAAGGTTCGTATATGAAATGACAGAATTATTGCCATTTAAAACTACATCTTTAAACAGAGGTTGTCACATGGGATAAATGTGGTTATCTTTTTAATACTTCTGTAGAAAATTTATTAAAATATAGAAGCCAAAATAATTGGGGGTTAAATATCATTCTTGAGTAATTTATACAATTCCCTAAGGACAGATGCATGTTCTATTTGCTTGAACAAAGATTGATGAGACTTTTCAAAATCATTGTTGCCCATTTCTTAGGGAGTTCACAGGCATGATGTATTTAACAGAGGAATTTAACCTTCCCTATTTACTATATAATTAGGGTTCATCCATTTATATGGAAGGACAAGTAATGCTGTATAAGAAATAAATTGTTTTAGTGGAGAAAAAAGGTATTTCAGAATCCTTGGTTCAGAGCCCTCACTTTCTCTCCCCCTCCCCCTCCAATATGTTACCTGTACCTGCCTTCCCACCTCTACCTGCTTTTCTCTAGGCTCCCAGCACCTTTATCACTCCATTCCCACATAGTATTGAGATTAATCATCTATATGTCTGTCTTCACTATTCTCTGTGTACCTCAAGGGCAGGGCAACTGTGGGTGTTTTTCTTTGACCAACTAATTAAAGATAAATTTGTACTGACCTGAACCAATGTAAGGGAACTTAGTTAGGTAACAGTTTAAAGTGGAATTCACAAAATTACAAGTGGTTCCTATGAACACTCCAGTGGCACAATTTATTATTCAAAGCTTCCATCATAAATAGATCATTCCAAAGGTGATATAATGTGATGGCTTTATCCCTTTAAAAAGGCCTGACTTTTTAAACTAACTTTCCTCTCTATCAATTTCTTTATCTCCCAGGAAATGTCACTGCAATTTAAAGTACTCTTTACATTTAACTCCTCTAATCTTTTCAGGTATTTGAAAGTTGCTGTCAGTGATAGCTAAAACATGACATGTTTTTAAAAAAAAAAAAAACATTTTGATAGACATATACATATATATAGCAGGTGCTTCATTGGAAGAAACGTTATACTCTAAAATAAAATGAAAGCAACAAAATGCATGTTCTACGCAATAAACTCAGGTGGTCTACACTTTCACAAATTGATTTCCACTGGCTAAGCTAATATAACTTATCAGCCGCAATCTTTCAAAGAAAATATAAGGGTGTCTTTATACTACACCATTTAATTTTGATCTTACTGAAAGTTGTCTGGAAGCCCAGACCACCCCCCCAGCCAAAATCTCTTTATATTTCCGATTAAGGAGTAGTCAATTATTTATTGAGTACCTACTATGCCCAAGCTCTATGTTCTAGGGAGTACAAATGTGTGTGAACGTTCCCTCAGCTATCACATAGGCAAATTTGGGAAACACAAATTAAGAGACTCATTTAATGACAGGAGACATGACAAGAGTCATGAGAAGGCAGAATCTGATTACCAAATGAATACACAAACATTCCACAAGCTTGGCAAAAAAGGAATAGTTAGGAACTGGACGGCCTAGGACAAATTCACGACGGGGAATCTGAGCTCAACTGGATTTTTGTTAGTGGAGAAAAGTGAGGAGGACAGACCAAGCCTTGTTATGAGGTGTTAGCAAATGAAATGAGACACAGAAAGAAAATGAAGTTTAGTGAAAAAGTTTTTAATCAGACAGAAATTTCTAGAAGGATGCTTAGAAGTAAACTGGAAGGATAGTTTGAGATCTTGAATGTCCAACCAACAGGGTCGAAATTTATTCTCAAGCCACTGGAGAACCAAACTGACCTTTGATAGTTTAAGGCTTAAAATTTAAGCCAGTGGGTCTCAAAGTATGATCCAGGGACTATCAGTGTCCCCTGGGCACTGGCCCCATCTCAGAGCTACTACATCGGAAACTCCTAGCATGGAACCCAGCAGCCTACATTTGAACACACCTTCTGGGTGATTTTGAGAACCACTGGTTTAAGCAAATTAAAATAATCAAGGCAATGTTAACAGCTATATATCCTTCTGCTGGTGGCATGCGCAACACAAACCAGTGAGAATGGCCTGAAAGAAGTTTCAGAGCCATTTCCAAGTAGAAGACCAAAAAGAAGAGAAATAAATATTTTTGAAAGATTTGCTATTTGACATTTAACAGCATTTTAGGATCACCTTTTAACGTTCCATTAAAGCTGCTCTCTTAGAAGGAAATTAAAAGTGACTAAGTCTTAAAGTGGGGATTACAGCCTACTAGGTTTTCTCTCTCCTCTTCTGATGAAGAAATAGGCAGATTTCTCATCACGAAACGTGTGTCAGGAGGGAATTGGGAAAAAAAAGAACTAACATTTACTGAAGATTTCTGTCAGGCTGTTCACATGCATTATGCCATTTAATCCTCACAAAAAAATGTTATAAGCCAACCTATAGTATTGCCCTTTTATATAGATATGGATACTGGGATTCAAAGAGGTAAGAAAACTTTAAAATGATCAATTAGTAAGCACAAAACAAGGACTTAAGTCCTTTTGCTTCTATATGGTACCATCTGCCAGGAAGTCCAAAGATTCCCATATAAACAAGGAATTCATGTTATTTCCAGTTCACTTGATGTTTGAGAGATTCTTTGGAAGCGTTCATCTTGTTTATGGAATGGGGGAGATATTCTGCAAATACTTAACTGATTCAGTATTTTTGCCCCTTAATTCACTGTTTTCTTACAAGCTTCCACCTCCAGAGGCATGGGTATCTGTTACTGGACCTTTTCAGGAGAAAAGTCTTCAAACCTGGATGAAGGGCTTGAGGTCCAGCCAGGAAGAGAAAGGGTAGCAAACCCATCCCGGCCCCAGAGGTCGCGGGAAGAAAGGAAGAACAGGGATGGTAACGGCTCCCCACATCTTCCAGTTTCTCCTCTCTGAGCTTTGCATCAAAACAGGAAGCCAAAGAGAAGAGGGATTTCTGGCTCAAATTCTGCTTAGGAACCTGGGAAGAGATTGCCCAGTGGGCTACCTGACACCAACCTTAGGGTAAACTTGGAGACACAGGGCGCTCAGAGGGAGGGCTGCACCCACACCCAGGGGACACAGGTCTGGCCCAGCAGTTCATACAGCCCTGCTGGAGGCTCAGAAAGCAGCTGAGTGGTAAACCAGAAGGTAATGAAGGCTACAGGTGGGCCAGAGGCCAGGTGAGGGACAGGTCTGACCTGTCAGGAGGCCTACAGGGCCAGAATGGCCAATGTGAGGGTGAATACTTCAGGAAAGGGGGCTACCAGGCCCTTCCCAAGTTGCACAAGATCAGATCACAAAGCACACCAACCCCAGATATCAGTTGTGTGCGGGCCAGCAGGGCCCTGGAGATGGGAGGAGCCCAAGGAAACTCCCTCTTCCCCCTGCTTTCCTGGGGAAGAGACACTCCCTAGACCCATGGAAGAGACTGATTTGCTTACCTAGCGTTTGTCGTTTAACAAACATGTATATAGCCTTTATTAAATGCCAGGCACTATTCTAAGAGCTTAAATGTTAATTCACGTAATACAATCACAACACTGAGAGGTAGGGGTTGTTAGTATCCCTGTTCACAGATGACAAAACGGAAGCACAGAGAGGTCCCGAAAAAAGGCTATACAGTACAGCGAGAAGTCAAAGCCAGCCTCTGCTTAAAACCAGAGAAAGTATCCCACATGATCTACTGAGAAGAGCTTAACTGATCACACTAAAATTTTTTACCCATCAAGTTACCCAGCAAGTGGGAGGTCCTAAGGAAAACCAGATGGGTCACGTGAGTGAAGCAGCAAAGGAGGGAGAGGAAATCTTGTGCCTTTTCCCATTGGAGTGGCAATGTGTCTATGTTTTCAACTTTGGGGGAAAAATATGGTGGCAGTTCACATACTTCCTAAAGGTCTTCCAAAAGCTTGTACAACAGGTTGAGTTCCTGGAGTGAGGAATCACGCCTTATCTGCATGGCTGGTTTTCTCTTGTCCAGTGACCACTGGAAAATTGAAATGTAGAAGCACTGCTTGGACCTAAGTGAAATCAAAAGACGTATATTTCTCTAATTTTTTTTTAATGGAAAATGTCCAATTTGACCACTGTTTCTCAGTGATGTTTAATTTTTTCCCCAAAAGCCCAAAAGACTGAAATACCAACCTCAGACCAAACCTTAGTTTAAAGGTCTTGAAGTTCACTTTGCAGGGAGCACAGAGCTGCCTATTCGGGAAACCCTTTACCCCCCTGCCCCACAGAAGTACAAAACGAACCGTCAAAACAACGGAAAGGGAGACAAAGGCAGATTGGATATAATTCTAAAAGTTCAGTGTACTGCTTTCAGAAATATACTGTCATTCTTAGGATCAAAATGAATGGACTGAAAGTATAAGGGGTTTTAGAGGCTTTCTGGGGCTTCATTAATTATTTTTTCCCTGATGAGATATTACCAAATGGAGCCACTACTAATGGTGACATGATCTCAGCTCCTGATGGGCGGTAAATTGGGACACGGAGCCCAGCAAGGTGGCAGCTGTATGGCACCGACAATATATTTATCGGAGATTTGGTTCAGTTTTTCAAATCTAACATGCCGCTGAATAGGTCCTGGGATACAGTGTTTGTACAATGTGTGTTAAAAAATGATTCTTTCCGGGAGGGGAAAAAAAAAAAAGAACAGTGCTTTCAATGTTCAGTATCCTTTACATCTGCTGCTCAGCTGGAAACACTGTTAAAAGGCCATTAGAACCTTAAGGTAGCAGACCTCGAAGGCTCTGAAAGCCAGGGAGCAATTTGCTGTTTGTGTGAGAGGATCAGCCCAGCCACTTCCTTTTCAAGGGCTGAAAACAGCTTCTGTCATGAGCCGTGAAAATCAATTCCACAGGAACCAGGCTGAAATGTGGCCGAAGGTGGTACACCTACAGGCTGGCGCTGCACGGTACAGCCTCCTTCTGGGCTTCCCTGGCACCTTCCAGAAGTCCCAGACAGCGGTTCCCCGGCAGTGCCTGCGAGGAGATAGGCAGCCTGAGACTTCCAGAAACCTCCAGGCTTCTCTCTTAGGACACTGGTTCTCTCTAATGCTTCAGTAGGTTAAAATGAGAATTGTCGCCCAGCATGAAGATAGCTTCAGGAAGTGTCACCCTGGGAAAAGCCTGCTCTCGCTTATTTGTATTCCATCTTTCTGTTTTTCCTGATGAGACTAATTGGGAGAGAGGCTCATTTTTTCCCAAAGAATACTGTTTCAAAGCCTCTCAAAACAGAGAGCAGTTTTAAACTGTTTTTTTCAAGTACCACATCATATTTTTGAAAGTAAGTATTTCAGAGGAATCACAATGGCTTTGTCAAGAGTCGTACTTTATAAACTAATGGTTAGAAAGGTTAAAACTCACTTTAAAATGCGTTACAGGGCTTCCCTGGTGGCGCAGTGGTTGAGAATCCGCCTGCCAATGCAGGGGACACGGGTTCGAGCCCTGGTCTGGGAAGATCCCACATGCCGCGGAGCAACAGGGCCCGTGAGCCACAACTACTGAGCCTGCGCGTCTGGAGCCTGTGCTCCGCAACAAGAGAGGCCGCGATAGTGAGAGGCCCGCACACCGCGATGAAGAGTGGCCCCCACTCGCCGCAACTAGAGAAAGCCCTTGCACAGAAACGAAGACCCAACACAGCCATAAATAAATAAAAATTAAAATGCGTTACAGGTTTCTCAGTTATAGGAAACTGTTATTCCAGTGATAAAATGCACCTTTGTTACTACATAGAATTAAGATCAGTATAACCTATATTTTTATATATAGTCAACACTTTGTTAAACTGCAAACCTTTGTATCATTTAATAATAAGCATGTTCTGGATAAAAATAAATCGCCATTCTTTAATCATAGCAATTAGTTTACGTTTATGCATATAACTTCTTACAATATTAAATTATCTATCTTTACAGCAATAACCCAGGCTGAGAAACTGACTCAAAGTTTATTTGTTAAATATAACAAAATGAAAAAGTATAATTTCATGGTTTTTTGCTGTGAATATCTGTTGCACCTAATGTACTGTTTTAACTGGAATTTAAGTGTGATCACCCTACTTGTATTTTTTTTGATTAAAATAGAAAAACATGGGTTTATACAATTTTTATATGTCTAGTATACAAAACACATCATGAAGATCTCTGATTTTAAGAAATCCCCAAGTTCCTTTTATTAAAGAAGGGAAGGTGATAATTGAAAAGAGATTATATGTAATGATTTTGTTGTTGATGACATAAGATTTGCCATTTGCAACCTATTATATTCAATTGAAATTGACCTTTTATGAGAGCCATGTGGTAATATAGGTGAAATGAATATATTCTTTATGGCAGTCATATAAAAAGATTGGCCTAAGCTTTTAACATAGTACTTGACCTCCTGGTGTCTGAATACCCCCCAGTCTGTGAAAGAATATTGAATAAGATAACCACATAATCAAATGAGTAGTAAAAGCACAGTAAAAGCCTTTCACACATTAGCACTTGATAATGTAAAAGTAACAGTCAACTATGTTCCCTAAATTCAGTGCAAACATGTAGCTGGAGGAGAGGCTAGAACAGATCAAGTAGGAATGTTCAGGAATCTTGCATTTCCAGACAATTAATGTTTTAGAATTACAAATTCTTATTTTCCAAATAGAGCTCCCATTATGTCAAAGATCACTTAAACTCTTCAAAATCATTTGTTAAACTTTTTGCTACAAAAAAAAATCAACGATCTTAAATTTTACCATTTTTTAAGTTTTAAAAACTCCCAATCATTGGGATTTGGAATAAAATAGGATAAGCAAACGGCTAAAGGACAACATTTCTTACTTTCTCAGGAAAAAAATTAAGGCCTGTCACTTAAAAATACCTATAACAGCCAAAAGCATGTTGGCCTTTTCAAGTTCATTGCAAAAGTGCTATTGACCGGCTTCCCTGGTGGCGCAGTGGTTGAGAATCTGCCTGCCAATGCAGGGAACACGGGTTCGAGCCCTGGTCTGGGAAGATCCCGCATGCCGCGGAGCAGCTGGGCCCGTGAGCCACAACTACTGAGCCTGCGCGTCTGGAGCCTGTGCTCCGCAACGAGAGGCCACGATAGTGAGAGGCCCGCACACCGTGATGAAGAGTGGCCCCCGCTCGCCGCAACTAGAGAAAGCCCTCGCACAGAAACGAAGACCCAACACAGCCAAAAATAAATAAATTAAAAAAAAAAAAAAAGTGCTATTGACTTTGAGCTATTCTGACCCATTAAGAAAATAATAACTGAAAGTTAGTCATCATTTTTTGGAAGACCTCAGAGTGCTTTCTTTGCAAAGAAAAGAGTTGCCTCAACTTCATTGCAGCCTTGAGAGGAAACACCTCTAGTTCCCTGGAATTCAGCAGAGGAGCACTGGCCCCTGCTAATCTCAGCTGTTCTGGGGGCACAAAAAGAGGAAGTCAATTTCTCAAGAAATCCAAGAAATGTAAGGAGCAAACACACTAGCTGATAAAGCCTACAGAACACAGGTGTGCACGTCCAGAATGTATTATGCTACATCTGTAATTAAATGTGTATAAAATGAAGGGTGCCCAGCCCTAAATGTAGTCTCCTTGTATCTGGAAGTCAGGAACAAATAGCTAGATCTGCACAGGAAAAATAGCTCAAGGCGGGATGGGGCAGGGGAGGGAGGGGGGGGGTAGGGTTGGAATTACTCTTGACCAGAAATCTTCTAAAAAAGACCCCCAAAGTGAGTCCTACCTACCCATAGGGAGCCTACCATATTAGCAAAGAATAATAGGGATCCTACCGTGAAAGAAACTTAAAATGACTTTTCCCAGTTCCCCTTGAAAGCAATGCTGTGGTTTTATTTTACTCGCGCAGAAGTGCCCAGGGCAGCTGGGTTAGGCCCCGTCTGCTCCAGGCACAGGTGATTACGGATTGAACAGAGCCAGTCCCTCTCTTTCCCTCGGTCCCCCTAGTGGTCAGTGTAGACATTTGGAAGAAAGCTGAGGAAACAGGGTCGGGGTGCGCAGTTTGGAAGCAGCAACTCTTTCTGGGTGGAGATTCCTACCCAAGGTCAAGGCGAAAAATAACACAAAATCATTGCTCAAATATGACTGTCTCCCCTGACAAAAACGTGTACTGAAAACCACATTGAATGCACCCGGAATGTGGCCCCCAGAAACTCAAAGGATGGTGCCCAGACCAACAGCATCAATGTCACCTGGGAACTTGTTAAAAATGCAAATTACAGGTCCTATCCCAGAACTCCTAAGTCAGAACTTGTGGGGACGACCCAAGCGTTCGCGTTTAACAAGGCCTCCAATGATTCTGATGCATGATAAAGTTTATGAAGCACTGCTCCAGACCACTGGCTCTCTTCCCTAGATGCACATCAGGATTACTTGGGAAATTTTCAAAAGCAAGGAAGAGAAGGAGGGAGGGAGGGAGGGAAAGTACCCTTCCCAGACCGATTAAATCAGACTATCTGAAGATGAAGCCCAAGTGCAGGTATTTTTTTAAATATCTCACATGATTCCAGGATAGCCCTGGCTCTTTCCAACTCGAAAGAGCCAGTTGTTAACTTTTCTGGAATTTTGTGAGCCGGTTGTTGAGCTGTGAGTAGCTCAAGATCGGTCACAGTGGGAACACTTAGACCACAAAAATTGGCAAATGCTACAAATCCGGTCTCTCCACACACTACCCTCCAGAGAGCCAGTTGTTTAACACTTATCAGTTCACCACTGGCCGGAGTTGAGAAACACTGGTTTAAAGCAAGAATGCCAAACACTTAATTCAGATAGTCTGAGTCATTCCTCTCAATTTCTCCGTTACCCCTAAGTTCCGTATTAAGATTATGAAGATTAACCAAGCATTTCAGTGGCCATATATGTGAGACAGGTGACTACCAGCCTGTCTTAGGGTATAACTGTGACTAGTTCAGATCAACAGCCATAGTCCTTTTCCTTTCTCTTCCAGGCATGGGCATAGGAAGCAATTCTGGAATGAGAAGCGTGGGTAAATCTGCTGGGGGACTTTTGAGGCTCGTCTGCCTCATCAATGGAGAGATGCACATGGGAAGAAATGGTCCCTTTCTATGCCTCTGGGTATAGCCCCTTTGCCTCTTGGTACTCCAGCAGCCATCTTGTTTCCATCATGGCCCTGACCTGGATGATGGTTGGAATGAGGATGGAAGAGCCAAAAGACGGGGAGAACCTGGGACCGGATGATGCTGTTAGCTTTCTGCTTTCTCGCTCCTAGAACTGCTCTCTGTTGGGACTTCTTCCTATGTAAGAGAATGGCTCTCCGTGATCATGTAAACTGGAACTCCTCTCATGCTTTCAGGGTCTTCTTTCCATAAAGGCAATGTGTGTGTCCTCTGCTCCCCCTCACCCCTTCCTGACTCTGTACTCACGCTTCAGAGCCCATCGCTCTGCTTCAAGGAGGCATTTCCATAACCCTGCGATCAGAACACAGGATCCTATATTTTTTCCGTTTTTTTAATTTTTTTTCTTTTTATTTATTTATTTACTGTGGCCGCACCTCCAGGCATGGGGGATCTTAGTTCCCCCACCAGGGACCTGAACCCACACCCCCTGCAGGGGAAGCACGGAGTCTTAACCACTGGACCGCCAGGGAAGTCCCCACATGATCCTACTGAATGCTTTGCCAGTGCCAGGTACCCTGGTGCTGTTCACTTATCTCAGCCATTCACTGTTAAAGGTGCCCTTAATTTCTGCTTCCCTGCTGGGATTAAAATTCCCTGGGGCCCTATAGCCAGTCCCTGGCATGGTGACTTACACATAGTAGGTAAATAAGAGCTAGTTATTGGAAAAATGAAAAAAAAAAAATGCCTAAAAGAAATGGAGAATAGGTTATAAAAATAATAACCTGAATAATGTGTAAATGTGGAATCAAATTTCTATTTCTCTTTGTTACTAACTGGTGCATTTGTTTAAAAATATTTTTCATCCAGGGTTATTAAAAACTCTTCAATATTTCCATCCAGGATTATTAGAATTTTTAAACCTTTACCCAAGAGTTAGCACTATGAAACCCTTTATTTACAAACATACCATCCAGGGAGTCAACTACACTTTCAAACACTCTCAGGTAAATCACTAAAAACTGAGTAATACAGGAGAAATCTATGAAACTACTTAAAGTCTCGTTGTGTGCCAGCTAAAGAATTTAAGAGAGCAGAATTTGGTCTGCAAAAGGATATAAGCACCAAGTTTGAAATATTAATTATTCCGTTTATACTGGCAAGACAACTCTAAGTCACCTTGCTGGCCTTGCTAGAAGTCTTTTGAGAGATGTGAATTAAGGAGGAAAAAACGTCTTATGATGTTACTTTTGTGGGTTTGAATATGAATTAAGACTAAGCTAATGAATTATTTTATCAATAATTCCTTTACTGCAGTTTTTAACCTAAACTCGTATTTCTATAAAAATCTAGTGACTGAATGGTAGGTCACTTTGCTTTAAAAGGACTCAATTTTATATTTTGTTAACTGTTCATAATACTCACCCATAATTGTAAAAGAACACTAGTCACCCTCTCACAGAAATTATAATGCAATGTTTATACTACAGTATTTTAAAGAACATAACGCTGTATATTTTAAATCACTTTTGATAGTGGCCTACATTTCTGCTCACAAGCTATTACAATGTGGCACAGTTAAAAGATATAAGTTTTATGTAAAGAAGTATATCAGTCAACTCAGATGAACTCTTATTCTCAACGATGACATATCATCTTCTAATTAAATCAGCTAAGATAACTCTGTTTGCAAGGATCATTCTAAAATTAATTCCCAAATCAAGAGTCTAACAAGTGGTACTCCTAATAGTCCAGATTTTAGATTGCTTTGATACCTGGAATTAATGTGAATCTTTTAGTAATCTAGTGACTTGACAAATCATAAAAAAACATTTGAAATTCCGCTAACTCATTTCTACCTCACAGTGTTCTTCGAAAGGATTTTAAAGACATCGCCTAACTAAACAGAGGGCAAAGAAATCAGAACTCTGTGAAGCAGGCAGCTAAATGGAAATTAAATTATTTATCCCAAACTAGGAGATTTAATATGTCTCCAAAAGAGTAAGACTTACCAAACACTGTTTTTTCATTTATGTTAATGTGATATCTACATGTAAAATTGAAAAAAGAGTTGGGTTAACAGCAAATGTATCAAATAAGTTGGTTTGCTGGGGAGCAGAGCGAGGGAAGGCTTTTCCCCGGGAAGCCCACCAAAAAAAGGAAAGGACTGCTGGACCAAGGCCAGATAAAATGAAGCATTACATATTTTGAAATTTGAAAACAACAAAGAAAGACTAAAAATGTCACTAGTATATCAGTGGAATATAAGAGAATGTTTTTTTTAATTTTAGACTTTGAGACAGATTTTTAGATTTTTGAGATAAATTGATATTAAAGAGATGGGAGAGAATTTACTGCTTTCTTAATATCCAGCTATAGCCCGACTCTCAAAATACCTGAGATAGAAAAAAGGTGGCAAACTAAATTATTGAGAACAGAGTTACTTATATTTTCTTCCTAATCTGTGGAGATAAACTTCCCTCCTCCCTCTACCCCCATGATAATTTCCTGGAGTAAGTTTTTTTGGACTAACCCAATATTCAGAAAGTAGGCCCAGTGTACTGAAAAAAACCCGACACATGTTTTTACTTTCTATCTTTCATAGAACCACATCTATACAATGATCGGGAAAATGCAAGAGTACACAGACAATTTAGTGGTGGTAGCGTAGCCAATTCCAGAGAACATAAAATCCAAATTCAAAGTGATTTTGAAAAATTGTAGATGTTGCAAGTAAACAGAAAAATAGCTTGAACTGTGAATGAATGCATATGGTGATTGATAATACCAGGTTATAGATGTATTAGATGAGGAAAGAATTGATTTTACATGCATTCATTCGACAAATACAGAATGGCAGTGGGCAAGGTGAAGTGGATGGACTCCAGTGCCCAGGGTCAGAGTGCCTGCGTTTGAATTCTAGCCTCATCACTTGCTATCTGAGTCATCCTTGGGCAAGTTAATTATTTGTCTCTGTGTTGCTCAGTCTTTTCATCTTTAAAATGGGGATAATGATAGCATCTAAGTTACTAGAAAAAGTCAGTAAGGCAATGTTTAATGTTTTCAAAGTAGGTAATGTTTTTCAGATAGGTGCCGGGCACATAGTAATTTCTATATAAGGGATTGTTAAGTAAAGTTGCGGTAGATAAATGAAAAACATTAACCTGTAAGCCAATAAATTACCACTAGTCAGCAACACATGCATATTATAATTAATGACTCCAAGAAGGCTCAAAGCATAAAATAGAGGCACCGTAAGCATAAAACAACATTCCCTGAATTGCCCAGACTTTTAAGCAGATGCTCTTTTCAGTTGTGAGTTCCTTTAGAAGTTGAGCGCCATCAGGATGAGTTGGATTGGAAAGTGAGATAATATTTCTGATGCTGGAAGAAACACTGGCATGTCTCACACTGACCTTTGATCAGAATAACAGTCCTAACAAAGAACTCGATGCTACATGGCTCAATATCTTCCCAGAAGATAGAACAAGAGAAAATAAGCAAGCACACTTTGAAGGCTTTTGGCTAGGTATCTGGAAACATTTTGATACCACAAAAATTACTAAGTATAGAATGGATTGCTGAGAGGGGCTCAAGAGTCTATTCCTTTGGAGGTCTTTGAAACAAGGGCAGATAGTCTATCTGATCTGCCTGGGATGGTTTAAAATCAGGGCTGAGTGAAGATTAATGGTACAAGCTGCCCCCTGAAGGCCTCCTCTTTCCCAAGCACTCTCTGAGAGTCGAACTTTATATATTACCCATCAGTTCCTCATCTGTTGAGTTTGAAGAACTCCCTTTTATCCTAGAATGGAAAAGGGCACACTATTTCACAATTGTGAGTTCCGAGTAAAACTTTAATAATGTCATGATGAAACATCATGTCCTTATTACTTCTCAGTTATTTTACCAGGCAAGCTACCTGTAAATATCTTTCAACTAGAAACAGCTCTCAAGAACCTGAAATCTGAATAGCAGTTCCTTTAAATTCATGTCCCCTGGCAGACTAACAGCACATGCCGTTTCTCAAGCAAACCAGTAAAAATCCAAACAAGGCAAAGGATGGAAAGGAGTTGAAGGGAAGGATAACCACCATATACTAGATAATTAAAAGTAAATGGTATCAGGAACGAGGGAAGAGAGGAAGAGTGTGTTCATTTAATAACAGGACACCTAAGTGATCATTCCAACAGCAATAGGTAGCACTGAGTAAAGTTTACCTTGAAAAAATGTTGATCCTTAATATACAGTTATCTTTCAACTCATTTCTTTTCCTATCAGATGTGCCTCTGACCCCCCAGTGACCTATAGCTTGAGTATTTCCACTGGCACAAAGGACAGGAGGATTTAGGCAAATTCAACAGTGCCCTTAGTCCTAGAAAGTGATTTTAACAAAAGTGCACACATTTTAGAAATTCGTAGCTAATTAGCAAGCAGTGTAATTGTCAAGGGGTGGAGAAAAAAGGGGGAAAAAACCCTCTGTAGTTAAAACTCTACTGAAGGATTTATTTCAACCACTGGCAATGTTTCAGGAAAGTCAATGGGGCCTACAGAAATCATACACACCGAAAACCTTCCCTCTGATATGAAGGAGATTTGCATCGCGGTAAGGATGAACTGTAGTCTCCTGAGAGTCCCATTATCCACTAAAGAATACTGAAGCAATTTAAAAATACTTAACTATTTTCTTCTTTAAGGTAGCTTATCTGAAATCATGTTGGGAAATATGTGTGTTTAAAAGTTTGAAAAAGCCCAGATAAGAGGAGAAAAAGTTCCTACAAGAAGTGATCCATACTCTAAACCTTTAAAAAGTTGAATTCTCTGAGATTGGGGGGGGAGGGGAAAAAAAGCAAAGCTGATGCTTATCAATTAATTAAAAAGAATGAAATAACAGTAGACAAAGGGGAAGGAGAGTTAAGAAACTTAAGGAGCTGCGGGGGCAGTCGCTTTCTATTCACTGATTAACAAATTAAGGAGCTCTGGAAAAGGGAGAAGAAGTGACAGGGAGAGAAAAGTGGTCTTATAATTCACCACAGGTTCCGCCTCCGACTCACCAGAGGCTGCCTATGTCTGGCTCAGAATTAAAAAAGGCTCCCTGTATATAATGCTCCGCGCTGTTAGCGTGATGTGTAAGCTGTTTTTTTTCAATGCCTGTATTTCTAGAAATGTGCTCCTTCCAGTGTGAGTAAAAATCCCCACTTGTAGAGTTTGTGGATCAACCGCAATAAAACAGCAATCCCACTACGTATCGAAACCGTGATGTTTTAAGATCTCTGCAAAAATGCTTTTCCTCCAGCGACCAGTTCTTTGGCAAAACGCAGAGAGGCTGGTGGAAATCCAGCGTTTTGACTCGACCCTCCGAGGACCCTGAGGACTCCAGCTGCGGGGTCTGAGCAGCCCGCGCCCCCGGAGCATCTCCTGGCCTCTCTCTCTCAGCCACAGGATTACCTCTCCCCAACACGTTTCATTCACCGAGCCCCCGACAAGCTCGGGTTCGGTTGGAGCTAAGAGCCGGAAAACACGCGCCCAGGCTGCCGCGCAAGTTGTCGGAGGGGCTCTCGGTGGAGGAATGCTGGTGGCCGGGCACGCGGAGGACGCGGGGTCCCAGGAGCCCGGGACGAATCCACCAGCGAGCCACCCGCTTAAGTTGACTCCGCTTCCCAGAGCGGGCGGCCGAGGCCGCGCTCAGGACGGGGCGCGGCGCCGGGTGGCCGGGGTGTCCCCGAACCGCGAGTGACCAACAGCAATCGGGGAAGCACTGAGGAACCGTAACGGGAAAGCCCGCCCCAAATCTGAAACGGGCAGCCCACGAACTCCCCTGAGCAGCCCGGAACCGCCGACGTCGGAGGCCGAGTCCCCCGGTGGGGTTCCCCCCCGCCCCAAGCCTCTCCCGCCCCCGGCCCGGGCGCCGGGCGCTCTGCCTCCCCGAAGGTCAGAAGAGGGGAGCGAGGGGCGAAGGGAGCCCTCCGCGTCTCTCCACCGCCCCCGCCGGCGCGAGGGCGGGAGCGGAGAAGGCGCCACTCAGACTGTGGCGCTGGGCAAACTGCGGCCGCAGTTCTTCCAAGTTTGCCTGAGCGAGCGGCGCGGGGTGGGCGCCCGCTCGGCTATCTGCCCCCGCGCCGCGGCCGCCCCGGAGGGTGCCGGGCTCCCCGGCCCGCGCGGCCGGGGCCAACGGCGAAGGGGGCGCGAGGGCGCGGGAGGGAGGGAGGCGGGAGGGAAGGAGGGCGCTCCCGCGTGTGCACACAATGAGGCAGCCGAGACGCACACCTTCCCCCGCGGGCGAAGCGGCGGGAGCATCCGCCGCCCCGCACAGAAGCGCCGCGGCCGGGAGAGCCCCGACAGAAAAGTGAACAGCAACAGGGGGAAGGCGGAGGGCTTCCGGAGGCGCGGGGGACGTGCGGCCGCCGAGGGCTGCAGCCGGCCCGGGCCGCGCGCCCGCGCTTACCTGCTATCTCCTGGTAGGGGATGTCCGCCAGGCTGAATCCCTTGGCACCGTACGCCTGGCGGACCTCGCCGCAGCTCCGAGCCTTCACATCCGCGCCGGCCGGGAGGGACAGCAGCAGCCCGGAGAGGGGAAGAATCACAGCCCCGATCCAAGAAGGCATGGTGCAACATGCAAATCCAGCTCGGTGAACCCCGGGACCCGTGCGCTCTTCACCTTGCCCCTCAAGCCGAAAGCCCGCCAGAGCCGGCGGCGCGCTCCTCGCCGCTGCCCAGCGTCACCCCCTTCCGCCAGCCGAGGGGACGAGCAGCGCAGCCCTCTGGACTACGCTCAGCAAACTTTTATAAGCCTGATGGAGGATGGCAAGCCAACCAGGGCGGGCTGGGAAAGCAGCCGCCTTGCTGCTCTGGCCCCCCAGACCGAAAACGGTGCAATAAAAAACGAGAAAGAGGAGGAAAAGAAATGTTTAGAAAACCACCATGGGGGTTGAGAGCTGCGACCCGAGTTCCGAGCCGCAGAATTCTAGCGCGCGGCGAGCTCGGCTCGCGGGAGTGTGCGGCGAAGGTGGGGACGCGCGCCGGCTCTCCCGGGAGGGAGATGGACACAAGCGGCCGCGAGGGTGTGCGCGCGCGAGTGTGTGTCGGTGTGAGCGCGGGGTTCTTGGGGCTGCGTGTGCGTGGAGGTATGTGTTGGGGATATACGGGATCCAGGGGAAACCTCAGCTTCACACAGGCTGAGGGAGCCTGTGAGAGTCCTCCTGAAATAGGGAGAAATCCTGGAGACAGACACTGGAGGCAAGAGGGAAGGAAAAAGGAGGGGCGGGAGAGAAACGTGCTACACATTGCACAGCCGAAATTCAGAGGCAGAGTCGAAGGCAAAACCTGGACTGGATTTCTTTCTACTCGGTAGAAGAAGGGAGGGGGAAAAGAAAGGAAAGGTTCGTATTTTCTCAGTCCCTGAACATCCTTCCTACTGATCCGAAATGCTACCTTTAAATGCCATAACAAAGTCATCTAGACACAAAAAGCATTTTTAAGTCATTAACTTACTTTACTAAACTATATTTTTGTGGACGTAAAGGACAACACAATTTCAATTGTTGCTCTAAATATGAGAAACAATTCACGACCTACTGAAACCCAAAGCCAGCGTGGAAATGAACAATTATAGGGGAAATGCAAATAGCAGGGCACAGTCATTACTCTAATTGCTGGTCTCATTTCTCTTTGACTTTGTTTTTATTTTGTAAACGCAGTTCAGGCACACATTAGAGACCAGTAGTTTTTCTTATTTTCAAATTTTGGGTTCTGGACTCAAAAATGTCCCCTTTTTCAATTTCAAATATTACATACTCTTGGATCAGAAATCATTATCTTAGGTTTCTAGTGTGTGGAGGAACAGGAAAGCTAAGGAGAAGCAGAACAAGGAAGCAGTGAGAAAATGAGAGAGCAGGGGTCTTTGGGGTACATGAAGGAAGACATTGGGGAGGGAAGTGAGGTCTTCCTTCCCTCTCTTCAAATACTCTCACATACTAGACTTACTGTTTTCTTCCAAGTTAACAGAATTCTCAAGTGGAGAATCAATTCACTTATTTCTTCCTGTCTTATACTCAAGTTCTGTGAAATGGGATCAATATGAAAATTCTTATCAATCTTCTTATGTTAATGAACTCTGCTAGGCAGAATTATGTGTTGAAACCCAAAGCTCATGCAGCTACTGGGGTAGTTAAATCCAAGACCAAAAAAATAAACTAATTAATAAAAAAATAAATTTTTAAAAGGTGATGCTTAACTTGTGTGGCTGTATGTATTTAGGTCAGCACATGATTCAGAAATAACTTGGGTAATGTCCAGCTTTTTGGAGCTTACCTATAAAGCTGTGTTTTTCAGATGACAGCTATTAATGACCAGAATGACTCATGAAATTTGTCATTCTGTTTGTTATCACCATCACAGTCATAATCATCTTCATCATCATTACAACACATTAGGTACCTCTTCTTCCTCTCTTTAATTAATTCCTCCTCTTTTACTCCACCAAAAAGACTTCTGAGTTTAAGATCCAACCTGGTTGAAACTAAGGAAATGCTTAAAAATGAGGTTCTCTTATTTACAATTTGATTTTTTCTTCTTGAAAACTCCATAGCTAAATATATCTTTCTGAAAACGACACTCACATATTTTTTCTCTTAAAATTTTAGCACAATGTTTGCCTTCGTGACATTGTACTAACTGGCAGACCTTAAGTGACTGCACTTATTTCCCTCAAAGTCTGAAATCAAGATGAGAACAAAATACACTCTAGTGTCTTTGTGGACAAAGGATAAAAAGGGTAGGTTTAGGAATTGCTATAGCCAAGTCATTATTTCTATGATATTTGACATGACCTTTCAACCTTCTGTTTCTATCAGAGCCAGGTGGTGGGCATTTCACACTCCAAAGGAAGGGGGTAAATACACACATAATTTATCCTCTCATCTCACACTGGGACTCATGGTAATTTATCCTTACTCTAGCAGTATATAGCAAATAATGCAATAGAAAGGACACTTGAAGTGGAGGAAGAATAGGTAAAAACATAGTATATGTGTTTTAAATTATTTGAAAATCAATCATGAGGTATTTAATGAGCATTCAATGCAACTATACAACCCTAGGTTATTGTACGTAGCTCCTACACTTGTACCAAGGCTAGTATGGAAAAAATTATAACTTAATCAGACGTAGATTAGTTTAATCCCATCAGGAGGGTGAAACAATTTAAGGTAAGTTTGTAAATTCCAATCAGACCAAAGAATTAAGTAACTTGCTTTACCGGTGCTCTCAAACCCTGCTTAGTCCACTCACTGAGTAGTGTAGCACTGTATGAAGTGGTGTAAGAAATAAAGTCAAACTTTCCAGCTAAGGGCAACAGCAGAGCCTAGATGAGGTATTGGAACGAGACTGGAAGGTCATGGACGTTTATAGAAGAGGCCTGATTAGAAAGATGAGAACTCACATTCAGGAGAAGTTGGTGTTTGATTTAGACAGGAAAAAAGAAGGTTAGCTGAAGGACTTGAACCCTGGCAGTAATGTTTATATTGTACGTAATAGGAACAAAAGTTAGAACATGAAGAACAGCAAACCAAAGGAAGCAAGCACATAGAAGCAAGAGAAAGGTAAGTAGAAGAAACACATAGAACTCTGCCACAATGGTCAAGATTTCAGGTGACTGAGACCAGAATAGGAAGATAGTAAATGGAAAGACGGTGAAGATAAATTTTGCAGAAAGGATTAGGATGATTTGGTCCTTGGTTCAATACACACAAAAAATTATTAAAAAGTTATTTTAAAATTGTTAGTCTAGGCTTCCCTGGTGGCGCAGTGGTTGAGAATCTGCCTGCCAATGCAGGGAACACGGGTTTGAGCCCTGGTCTGGGAGGATCCCACATGCCGCGGAGCAACTGGGCCCGTGAGCCACAATTACTGAGCCTGCGCGTCTGGAGCCTGTGCTCCGCAACGAGAGAGGCCGCGATGGTGAGAGGCCCGCGCACCGCGATGAAGAGTGGCCCCTGCTTGCCACAACTAGAGAAAGCCCTCGCACAGAAACGAAGACCCAAAACAGCCATAAAAAAATAAATAAACCCAAAGTTAAAAAAAAAAATTGTTAGTCTATATACAGTGGAATGTTACTCAGCCATAAAACAAAACGAAATTGAGTTATTTACAGTGAGGTGGATGGACCTAGAGTCTGTCATACAGAGTGAAGTAAGTCAGAAAGAGAAAAACAAATACCATATGCTAACACATATATATGGAATCTAAAAAAAAAGAAAAAAAAATGGTTCTGAAGAACCTAGGGGCAGGACAGGAATAAAGATGCAGATGTAGAGAGTGGACCTGAGGACACGGGGAGGGGGAAGTGTAAGCTGGGACGAAGTGAGAGAGTGGCATGGACATATATACACTACCAAATGTAAAATAGGTAGCTAGTGGGAAGCAGCCGCATAGCACAGGGAGATCAGCTTGGTGCTTTGTGACCACCTAGAGGGGTGGGATAGGGAGGGTGGGAGGGAGACGCAAGAAGGAGGAGATATGGGGATATATGTATATGTATGGCTGATTCACTTTGTTATAATGCAGAAACTAACACACCATTGTAAAGCAATTATACTTCAATAAAGATGTTAAAATTTTTTTTTAAAAAGTTGTAAGTCTCGTTGGGAAAATATGGTATATCTCCTATGACATAAAACTCCTGTTTATACAGCACTTTCACATCCCAGCTGTTTTTACACAACAACCCCTTCTGGGCATAAGATGAATGGAGCCTAAGAGACTTTAAGATATGGAGAGAAAAAGACTGGTCTAAAGGAGCAGCCATAGCTGATAGGTAAGCAGAGCTGCCCCTGTCAGTTGCCCACTCCATGACCATCGGTTCTTCTTTCTTGCTACCCTAAGCCTGACTGTGTTTGGAGCATTGTGCCAGCACCAAGGGGTGAATCACAATTGGTCGAGGCAAGTCAGGGCAATTTCTTTCCCTTTTCCATTATAGTGTAGGGGTGGGCATAACACCCATTTTTGGCCAATGAGATATAAGGAAAAGATTTCTGAGAAAAGCATTTTTCCTGATTAAAGGCAAGAATAGGAGCAGAAAGATCTTTTTGCCTTTGCCTCCTGTCTTAGAGCTAGTTGGCCATCTTGTGAGTAGGAGAAAAGACATTGCCAAGAGACAGAATGACAGAACAGAGGATGGAAAGAGCCTAGATCCTTGATTCCTGTTTGAGTCACAAAATCAGCCCTGGGACTGCCAACCTCTTAACTTCTTGTTAAATAATTCATAAACATCCTGTAGTTTATGTCACTGTCATTTGGTTACTCTGCTATTTACAAATGAAAGCAAAATTAATGTATATAGCAACCTAAAGGAAAAACAAAGGAAGTGAAGGCAACAGACAGGGGTTAGTTGCAAATATAAGAAGCAAACAAAAATGAGGTACCATCATGGAATCCAAGTTAGAAGATTTTGAAACATGAAGCAAATCCCAGAGGATGTCAAAACCAAGGAAGATGGAGAAAATGGTCCTTGGATGATGATAAAGAGGCTTACTGGAAACTGCAACAGAAACATTTTAGTAAAGTAATGGGGTAGATGCCATACCACATGGAATTGTATATGAAGTAGGTGGAGAGAATACTGAAACATCATGTATAACTGATTACCACCGTGTGGCAACTCTACGTGGAAGAGGGAAGGGATAGCCAAGGAGTGCTTTCCCGGGGAAGTTCCTAAGGCTACAGGCAAGAATAGGAGACTAGACATAGAAAGAGATTGAAATTCAATATATTATTTGGTAGGTTGATTTTAAATATTCCTCTTTCTTATCTGCATCCTATAAGCTTTGTACAGTAAATGTGAGTTCTTTTTATGATGAGAAAGATATCATTTTACAATGAATATGTCACGCTTTTAACAAATGCAGATGATGATAATATTTGTGCCATGTTTTACAAAGTAAAGGTGTCTTACCATTATCTCATATATGTAAAACAAATGGGCGTTTATACTTCTTACAAAAAGATAACAACTTTGTGGTACGAAATTTTTGTTGTTGATAATTTCTTTTAAAAGCTGTGAATTAGAAAAGAAAAAAAGAAGGCAATTACACAAGTTACTATTCTTTCGCTCAGCTATACCAATTCATGAATGCGAAGCTGGATGAATTCTAAGTTTTTTTTCTTTTCTTTGTGTGTTTAGATCAAGTAGGACAAATAAGTTCAAATGAAATCTTATGAAAACAAGAGAATGGACTTCAAGTGTCTATTACACATCTCAGCTTGGCACAAATCAAAATCGCTTATTTAACCTGCCTCTTGAAAAACAAGGGCCTGTAATGAAAAAGTCGTCAGAAATTTAACAACAGTAGCTCTTCCAGGTGCCTGGATAATGGGAAGGTTGCTGAGTTACAGAGAAAGAAAGGTAAACTTGGGTAAATAGTGACCAGAAGTGGTAAAAATAATTTTTCTTATCAAGTTTTATACCAAACCAAATCCTAATAGTCCATTTAACATTTATTGAGCCTTAAGAATTTACCTAGTACTAATATAAACCCATTAAAATTATACCTTTAGGGCAGCTGAGAACCAGCTGGGTTTCTAATGATGTCTTGGGGTAAGCCAAACACGAAGGGACCACAGATTTTTCTTGTCTTGCAATATTAGTCTAAGGCTCTGAAGCCAGAGCTATTTAGCTTCAGAGGAGAGAATCGTGTGATCTGCTTCATCAGATTTTTGCCTAATAGTTATGTCAGAGTTTAGCAAAGAGAATTGAAAGAGCTCTAATTATTTAATTATATTTAGTTTTCATATATGTATGCTGGAAACATGAACAATGATGAAAGTATTTCATGTATTCTTAAGCACTACTCATATTTACTTGAAATATTATTAACAGTCATCAAGAAGGTATAAATAGAAAATATGTTAAAGCATAACAATGATTTATACTCTATTTAAAATTTTTCGTATTTATTAATGATCCAGAAATCTACTCTCCATTGACTGTGAGTTTCATGCCTAGAAATACATCTTAAGCTATTAAGTACATTTAAATATTAAGTAACAAAATATTTTTTAAAAATCAGTGTTAAGACCTCTTTCTGCCTTGGAACAATCTTGGGAAATGGCATACTAGCTAAGCATCATTTTAGACCATCATTAGAAAAGCTTATTATACATAAGGAAGAGAATTTCGTCTGACTTTATGGCTCACAATATTAATAGATGCCTTCAACCATGTCATTATTTAAAGCTCATGTGTTTTTGAAGTGTTTCCAAATCAGATATGTAAATGTAAAAGTGACACAAATGAAAATCCTATTGCAGATTAATAAACTTGCATTTTTGTAGTTCATAAAAGAAGATCATTTAACCTTGTCTTACTTGTTATAAATTCAGATATTAATGTTATGAGAGATGATTCTGTAGCTAAGCAGTAATTTTACATCCCTAGATTATTGGAACCATACATCTTGGCAGTCATTACTCTAGTTCTGCTTTTGTGAAAGATGAATGGAGCTTTGTGTAGTTTTCAGATCATCTGGCACCATAAACAATGACATTCCTTAAGGCAAATGGATGACAACACAGGCTAATTTGACAGAGGATAGCTCTCCTTGCTAACTTTCATCAATGGAATACCTTAATTCTCTATATTAAAATGGTTTCTCAAATTTTAAAAGCTCTGAGTTAATTAACTATCATTAATTATTTCAACATTAAATAAGCAGTATGTCAGACTTGGTTTTTGGAAAAAAACTGATATGAACCCATAGAATATTGCTGTTATTAACTATTTTACTACATAGAGGTCTCTGCTCTTAACTTCAGCTTAGAAGGGCCCTGCTCTGAAGGAACAGGAAGATAATTTTCTGATTAGGATTTTTTTTAACCTAATATTTCTACATAAGAAAAGGATGAAAACAAACAAAAAGTTACTTAGATAAATAAATTAGAAAAATTGTTCGATTGATTAGAGTCAGAAGAAATCCAAAGAAATTTTAAAAGACATTAATGTGACTAAACTTTGCCATTGATGATCGTACTTTGATAGCAAGTTACTTTTAAAAATGGAAGGCAATCTGAATATTCTAAAATTCAATAATCAACATATTCATAGCTTTTAATTTGGGGAGTTTTCTAGTAACTTCTAATTATAATGATTAAATTCATTCAAGTTTGTTGTAAGTTAGCATAGATACTAGAAAGGAAAAAAGGAAGTGAAAAATTTGAATGGGTTCTTCTGCATCTACTGGTACATTCAAGTCAATAAAACTTCTTTGTTAAGTGTCACACCTTAAAGCAGTATTATTTTTCTGTAGAAAACAGGTGAAGGAGGTTAGAGGCAACGTTTTCTTAAGGCCAAGTAGAACAGTTAACTCTTCTCTGTTGAGGGGCTATAGTCACACAGATCTCAGCTAGAAACTATACAAAGACTATTGGTTATAAGAAAAAAAGGGTAGGAGTCAACAGCCAGGTTGTATTCGTATATGACTCTACAAAGAAAAACTCAGTCTTAATAGAACCAGTAAATAGTGTCAATCCGGTAGCATATCAATAACTTCATTGATACATTTTACTTGATCATTTGACAAAGATTATGATAATGTTATTTAAAGGTTTCACTTGAAGAAGCCAGGCTAATTCCTTAAAAAAAAAAAAAAAAAACCAAACTGATTCATTTATAGCAAATGTCATCTCTTCTGCAAGTTACTAGGACATTGTTTTCAATAATAATTCTTATTTATATAGGTTTTCAAACTCTACCGATTCACCTTCACGGTTGGAATGAATATACATGGACATCAGAAGTACAAAGAAAATTTATTTCCTCAACTTAGTCATTGCTCTGAATAATAAGTAGAAGAATTTATCAATAAAATATGCTCCTTATCAAGTCAGGAAAACAGCTTCTCGGTGTGTCCAGAAAAATCCTCTAACATACTCTCTGTCAATGCTAACATTTTCATTAAGAATTTTATGATTAAGTGTTCTTTTTAGTTTAGATTAAAATGTTCACAGATGTACTCTGCTCACCCACATAGAGCAAAGTTTTCTAACCAGTTTATGGCTACACTGCACCCAAACTTTGTCACATTTTAAAAGATCAGTAAACATTAAGGAAAACAGTCATAAATCATAATGTTTACAGCCTGCATAAGAAATACAAACTAGCAATAATTTTTAGATCTATGCTTAAGAAAATAGCACTGATCATGATATATGTCGTTTATTGGTAAGTCAAAGTCTAGACAAACTTAATTCCACTGAATGTATATAAAACATTTATGGCCAACATCCTCCATTTTTTATCAGCCACAAACAAGCAGAAGATATTTAGTTTCATATAAAACATCACCATTTTATAAAGAAGAATATGGTCTTATTTGTCTTCATAGCCTGAATTCACTTCCAAGCAATCATTTCTAACACTCACCTCTGTATTAACTTCACACATTTTGTTACATTTCAGGGGGATATAATTAAATATTTGGGATGGAGTAAACCTAGTGTATTTTTTACATTACTTGGAGAAAGAAAAAGTCTGACTTTGGAAGCTGGAAGTTCCATCCACTAACGATCTGTTTCCAGGGAGGTGTCTGAAGGAAGCAGAGAAGCACATAGCAATACTCTTTCAGTTTTCTCCTGATGTTCATCTGCAGTTATAGTCAATCAATGTTGAGGACATTACTAAGCAATCCAGTGCTGTTTGCTTTTAATTGGTAAACTATCTTCCAAAAATAACATCTTCAGGCTTCACAACACCCTAGTCATAGAGCCATTAAAGAATGAATGTCTTTACTGTACGGGAGGACCTCTATGAATAATGAATAGGGCTCTATTTTTCCTGGGAAACAAACATGCATGTACTGGTGTGTTCTTGGTAATGAACAGCATTGTGAGTGTGCATAACATAGAAGGACATTCCATCTGCTCTGACTTCTACCTTAATTTCAGTAGATAACTGATTCTAAAACCCCCTAGAGAGTCAAACAACCATATTCTAAACCTGTAACCCGTTGCCTGGCTTCTAGGTTGCTTTTATGAGTTCTAAATGATGATTTAGTACAAAAATTGAAGAGATGATGGATCCTGTTACAGTCTTGAAGGGGCAAGACTGGCTTACACAAATTCAAGAGGAAAAGAAAAGAATATTTGAACATGGTATTTAAGAAACTCTAATTTCATCTTTATTCTAAACTTCATGAAAACAGAGTTGAACCATTATTCTCCCAGGCACACATGAAAAGTTGTGCTGTGCAAAGTGCAACCAAATTTAGATATTTGTGCAAGAGATATTTCACAAAATAACTAATGAAAAGTAAGATCTAAGATTGTAAAATGATAATGACCTTGCAATGTGTTTAAAACTATTTGGCTTTTCCTTTAGCAAGATCATGAAAGGGCTTAATGTATTTTGTAAATTAGTTCCATAATGATTTCACTTACAAAGAATATAATTTGCTAGTCTATTTTCATAATGAATGAGAGCTTAATGAATCACACATACTTCCCCATTCAACAGAAATATGGGGCCTCACAGCACTGAATTGAAATATTCATTATAAGAAGTCTTCAGACTTTGGTTATAAGAATTCTAAAGTTCTCTTTTTCTTTCTCTTTTTTCGGATAGGGGATGTTTCTGTTCAAGTTGACTTAAAGGATTAGTTAACCATCATGCAAAATTATTGTTCATTGCAATTGGTTGCAGCTCAAATGGAAATTTTTATATTTGTGTAATGGTTATGAATTTTCACAGGCCACAAACTCAGGTGTAAGGAATGGAACTTCCTTTATTTTCCTTTAATGGAACTTAATTTCTATTTTAAGCCTCTCTTCTATTCAGCAGCAGAAAATTTAATCTTGCCAATTCAAGGTAAATTTAGTTGCATAAGAACATTCTTAGACATAGTTCCCTCCCCAGGGAGGGTTCATTTTTTCCATGTGGGGATGGTAAGACGTTCAGACATTGGTAAAAACAGATCATCTATTTGTGGTCATTGTTATCTTCTAGGGTGGTATTCTCTGAGTTATAAATAGTTATAATAGGTCTTTTCCCAGTCCCTGGCTGCATGGTCCATACTACATGGTCAGCCATGCTGTCCCAGAACCCTGCACATCTACCAGTGTGTGCGATCTACCAGTAGTGACGGCTGTCTTTCTCTCACTAATCTCTGCCCCATTGTTGATTGCACAAGGAATGTTGGGTTGCCCTCCTGCACCTCTCTGCCATTCCTTCACCCCGCCCCTGCATTCTTTGTGTACAGCTCCCATTCCATTGTAGTATAAGGAATATCAGAGAGATTACAGACGCCAGTGTCTCCAGATAGGAGAGTCAGAATACACATCTCCACCCCCTGGGAACCCTAATCCTATCAGAGTTCAGCCCACAGAGAGGACACAGGGCAACTCCAAGATCCATTAGCTTCCTCCAGCTTTCTCTCTTCCCCCTCACCCATCATTTTCACTTAGAATGGGATGAGAAAAGGGCTCTTGCTTCATGTAGTTTGCATTCTTTCTCATTTATTGCTTATGGCCTGCACAACAGAGCTTGCTTCCTTCAGAACTTAGACTCAGAACTCAGAAACACCCCCTCTCTTTCAGAACACTTTTAGCTATTGCAAATTAAAGCCGTGCCTGTCAAGACTGCAGTCTCTGCACTAAGCTTGAGAGACTTCTTAGAAATTTAAAAAATTTGAAGGAAATAATATCTTATATTTACAAAATTTTAAACTACTTAAAAAATACTTTCCATAAACTCTTCATCTACCCATTTATACAAACATAAGTCCTAAAGGCAATGACTGAGTGCATTGTGCTACAACCACTAACAAAGCCAGGTCCCAGGCTTTAAGCAGCTCAAAGTCAAGCCTATCAGGGACCTTAAAGACATTCTGCTGAGAAAAGTAGAGCTAGGTAGGAAAAATATATGGCAAACTTCTCTACCAGAGATTAAAATAGAGTTCATCTTGTAGTTTCCTGCTCTAGGGAGAGGTGCACAATAATTTGATCACGCAAGGAATATAAATTGCTCTGAGTCACTAATGGTAGCTTCTTGCCATCCCCACCTCCAGCTTCCGGGGGAGTGGGAGTACCCAAGGCTCTAGAAGGTACTTAGGGAACCTGCTTTCAGGAGATACAGAGGAATTAAATTCAGCCTTTTGAATATTCAAAGTTCTAAAATATGAAATGGCAGTCCTGGGGACAGAGATGGCACACACATGTGTTTCGTTGGCCTTGAAATAATTTGAAACAGTGCCAGTGCTTAATATTGGGAAATACAAAAGAAATTTAAAATGTGTGCTTTTCATGAAAATTCCAAAGATCTGGCAGAATGGGACCCCCATTTGGCTGGAGCTGTGGGAAGGCAGCCTCTCTTCGTCAAGTTCTGCACTCAAGTTCGGCCACCATTCCTCTCCCCTTCCTGTCCCTACCTGTCTACTTCACATGCTGACTTTTCCTGCCGCCCTTTCTCCTTCTGAGGTTGTGACCCCTGATGATCCCAGAAAAGGGACCCCAGAAAGTTGAAAGAAGGAGGGTGGGTAGAATAAGTTGAGGTATGTAGTGGTTTGAGACTGAATCATGGAAGATACAGAATAGCTGCCACTTCTGCCTTCAGGCCAGAGCAAGATAGGCCCTCACCCCCGGGCCTCTGTCTGAGTTGCGGATGGGTTTATCCGCTCCTGTGTCTCAGTTCCAGGCTTGCACCCCACCCCCCCGCCAGGACAACCTCTGCCCCCAGCATGCCCCACCTGGCTTCTGCCAGGACAGCTGTTCTCAGGCCCTTGAGTTGTAGTGAAGCACAAACTGCACCCATACACTGAGGCTCCCAACGCTCTTAGAAGGGAACAAATGGGAACGAATCTCCAGTAAAACATAACCAGCCCAGTCATGACCCCAGAATGATCCTACAGGTACAAGTCCTTCAGCAACTTGAAGCACATGGTCAGCTCCATGTCTGTGCCTGCATGTGTGCCTACGTGCATATGTGCACACGTGCACAAACAAGAGAGGGTGGGTGTGAGTTGGGAGAGCACCCCAGATAGGAGAAAGGAGGTAGGGCCAATGTGTTCCAGATCCAGGCTTGGGGTGCCCTACCCAGAGGGATATGCCAGCCCCGGTCATCCCAGGGGAAATGGGGATCCCAGGGGATGACTGCAGGTCATCCTGCAGTTTGGGAAAGTGAGCAGGGAGGGGCTCTGCTTGCCCATGTTTATGGGCTATACTGTCTCTGACTGACATTTATCCACCTGCCTCAGGTCCGGGGAATGTCATGGCGGTCTTCTTCGGTCTATCACTTCAACTCCACAATTTCTTACTACTTTGATTCCTCTAAATAGACTATCCATTCAGCCATTCATCCAAAAAAAAAAAAAAAAAAACTAAAACAAAACAGTTATTGACGATGTACATCACATATTGTGCTAGAAACGTGTTGTGAAATCATGAAAAGACAGGCTGTGTCTCTGCCCTCAGCAGCCTCCAGTCTGGTGTCCTGTTGAGCTGAGGTTCTTTAGAGCTTAAATGTTCTTTCTTAGATCATTGAATAAGAAGTAAAGGCAGTATAGTAGAAGGCCTCAAGAAGAACAAACAAGTACAGAGACCAATGCCTTCATTTATTTTAATCTCATGAATACTTAAAAATTTAGGTTTTACTATTATTTCTTGAAGGAATACCACTTCAATCCAATTAATTTGTATAATATATTTTGATATAAATATGTGCCACATTATGATTTATGTCATGGATTGACAATTGACAATCAAAGCAGGGAGCTGGCTACAATTACAATGGTGACTTTGGTACACATTAATTGAATGACTAGTGGCTCAGAAAACCCAGAGCTTTTGGTTTAGTTTATTAAATTTGATTATTCTAGCCCATAGGAAAAGGTCTTACCTAAAATTGGCACTCAGTTAGGACTTGAGAAACTAATACACCTGAGAATACATAAAATGAGCAGTTTAATAAGTTTAGCTTGACCTCCTTAACACTCACCATCTGCTTCATGTACCCCCAAACTCTACCAAGACTAAGGTAATTTTGAACATTTTGAATATTTTCCAATATGTTTTGGAGAAATTTTTAATATCTCCAAAATGGAGCTTAATATTTTAACTGGCCACAAATGACAGAAGAAACATTCATCTCTTGACTATTGCCTTGCAAAAGAATCTAAAATCAACAGTTTCCTATACTTTAAAGTATGATATTAATTCTGATTCAAAAGCAATGATATTATCATAACCTTTCAAGAAAATGAAATGTAAATCAGAATAATAACTTATTTTAGATTTTCAGAAGAGTGTTACGGGTCAGAAGGAGAGTCTCAATTTTGCAAATGAATTGTGCACTATTAGAATTCATATTCAAGGAATACAGTAAGTTTGTTGACAAATGGTAAGGATATGCACAATGTCCCCAGACTTCCAGATGCCTTGTATAGAAAAGAGGTGGTGATCCTCTCTTCAAACCAATTAAAAACCCCATCCCTACTCTACCATTAGCAACAGGCAGACACAAAGACATTGCTACCAATCAGGATGTCCTTCCTTATCCTCCACTAAGTAAACTAATCAACAGTTCATTCCTCCCCAAAGACTTGTATCAAGACTAGCACTACCCTAAGTATGAAGATTTAAACATAAATGAAGGTACGCTTCTTTCTTTCTGAAAGCTTATGGTCTAGTTTTCACAGAAAGAGGGAGGAATGACAGATAACATTTATTGAGTAACTGAAATTATCCTGCCACTGTATATATTCTTTCATCTAAATAAACACCCTATGCAGTAAATATAAATCAAAATTGGAATTGCTCTTACCACCACCCCGTGTCACAAGAATCACAATTCATATTTTCGATGTCAACAATGGCATCTTCGTTCTAGAAAACCTTTTATCTTTTGCCTCTTTTATCTTTTGCCTCTTTTATCTTTTGACTATTTTCATGTTCAGAATCCTTGTAGAAGTCTAAGGATCCAGAAGTTTGGCCTCTGCTGTGGTCAATTTATATGTTGAGAAACATAAACAACTAACACAACTTTTATATATATATAATGTGTAAAGTGTTTTGATTTCTTGTTCTTATATAGTTTTATGGTAAATACATCTTGTAGGCCTGGGAATTCTGCATTTTGAAGTATTCAATAATTACACAAAAACTAGACACTGTATAACTGTATCAATCTATTAATATCTCCATTAGAAATATTTGGAAAAGAAAGTATCCATATCTTCAGTAAATTATAGGAAGTACCAGTAACAAGGAACCTGTGTGATTGAATGCTGTTATTATAGTCATTATATATTAACTTTTATTTTTTATTACAGTTGTTTTGGCTACTATTTGTTTTTCCCAGTGGTTTAGCAACATCAGTGAAATAGTGAACTACAATATATTATAGTAAGAATTAATAGTATCTGAAATAAAATGTTCTTAGTTAAATTATTTGATTCCTGCTAGACCATCAAATCAAGGCTGGCAAATAGCTGTTCTATCACGTGCTAACTCAAAGTGATTTGAGGACTCTGAGGTCATTGCCAGCCTTAGAGACAAAGGTGCATTGCTAGATTAGTAATGTGTGTCATGGAAAGGGTTAGGTGAGTGGTGGAATTCATACTACATATTTGCCCTCTGTGATCTAGATTACTAGTTAAATAAATCCCACAAATTTTCTCTTCTAACGCAAAGTCAGTTTATCTATTAAGACAGAACAAACCGATTAACACATCTCTCTGCCAGTTGCCAAAATCAAAATTCATTTTCTTATCACGAAGAGTAGAAAAGAGAATCTGTGCGATGGGAGATTTCAATGATAAAAATTATTTTAATAAATGTGCTCTATATTTCAAAGTCACATCCTAAATTCCTGATTGAAGATCTAAGAAATAAAGAATAGCAATAGCTCTACATTTTCAGCATGTTCTCCTTGTCTTTTTTTATCAGACTTCGCTAAAATCAGGGAGGAGAAAACTGTTCATATTTTAAGAATCAGCAGAATCATAAACCATTTCTCCTGACCTAACATCTTTATAATAAAAAATCTACTATAATAAATTCATTGCTAGGTTGTGTTTTTATTACTACAATCTCCCCCATGAGTTCTCAGTTAAAAATATTCTGGGGGAGGCAGAAAAATGTCATTTGTGTCAGAACATAATTCTCTACCTGCTGAAAAAAAGACATACAATTGTGATAGTTGCCTATTATTTTTTAAAGATTGATATATAAGCTTACATATTTATGGCAAATTAACAAAATAGATGGGAGTATATTATACTATCAAGCTATTGTTACAGAAGTAACCAACATAAATTGTGAGGTGTCTAATATCCATCTCAAGCTTCCATAAGGAAAAAAAAAAAAAAAAAAGCCCAAATCTCTAAAACAAAGAAGATTAAAAAAAAAGAAGAAGGGCTTCCCTGGTGGCGCAGTGGCTGAGAATCTGCCTGCCAATGCAGGGGACACGGGTTCGAGCCCTGGTCTGGGAAGATCCCACATGCCGCGGAGCAACTGGGCCCGTGAGCCACAACTACTGAGCCTGAGCGTCTGGAGCCTCTGCTCCGCAACAAGAGAGGCCGCGATAGTGAGAGGCCCGCGCACCGCGATGAAGAGTGGCCCCCACTCGCCGCAACTGGAGAAAGCCGTCACACAGAAACGAAGACCCAACACAGCCAAAAATAAAAATAATAAATAAATAATAAATAAAAAATTTTTTTAAAAAAGAAGAAAAATGGTACTGAATTCATAATCTTGCTATCTATTCATGAAAGATTATCATATTTTTCTTTTTTATTATGAAATATGACTGTATTGATTCAATTCTGGAATCTATTAATTTGTATTGTGCTACTTTGAAAATTTGGATACATATATTCTGAGTTTAAAAATTTGCTGTATAACTAGTTAATTGTATCTAAACTACCCCCAGGCTAGAGCGAGGCCCCTTTGGAAGTTATCTAATGGCAGCTTCTCACGCAGGCATTTAAATCAGATACAAGTCATCTGGTGCCTATATTGGTACCCAGATTTGCCTTACTAAATTCAAATGTGCTAGTATATTTACTACAGGCTAAGGCAATAATCCAAGATGAAAAAACGCTATCTCAACTCTGGGCTTAAGCAGGCAAATCATCAAGGGTAAAAGTGACTTACTCCCTTCATTCTAAAGATTCTCAGATCCTATTTCTGGAATTACTCTTGTGTTGACATTTCTTCTCCATCTCCACCAATACTGCCTCATTCCAGAACTTCACCATTTTCCGCCCATACATAATCCCCTGGATTCCAATGGCTCTTAACGTCACATCGCTCTCCATAGCACCAACAGAATCATCTTTGAGGGGAAAAATACCCAACAACTACAGCATTATTTACTACTTTAAAGGAGTGGTATCAATGTTGCTTCAAAATCTTGCTTCAGTGAACCTCTCCAGTGTTCTTTTTCTTTATTGAAACCTCCGATTGCAACTTTACTGGACTTTCAATATTCCCTGTATGCCTGGCACCCTTTCGTGACACTATGTGTTATGCAGCTTTATCTTCTGCCATCTTCTCCTTAGTGTCTTAACGTATTCTCATCATCTGTCTTTGTTACCTTTTTTTCCATGAGTCAATATTTTGCCTTCTCTTTTGGTCTCTGTTAGGAAAAACTGTGAAAGACTTGAAAATGAGCAACAAAAGATTTCTGGGTAGACTTTCAGTGTAATGTTGACATTTTCTAGCTGGCCCTTTGGAGATATATCATAGTAGGGTGACTTTGAGAGTCTTTAACTAGATTATTTTATACCTCTGTAAACTGTAGAACATTTATAGTAATGCAAATGATTACTGTCCATAGAAATACAAATAAACTTTGTTCAGTAAAGACACAATTGATTTCTGCCTTGTAGAAGAGATGATTTCAAACATGACATTATATTGTCCTACAGGGTATTAAACCATTTTTGCCTATTAGGGTATTCATTTCAGCATTGTTGATGAGATAGACAGATACATTTGGATTCTCCTTTAAACCAGTTTTAAAATCGTCCTGGTTCTGTCACTAATAAACTAAATAAAACACTTTATATCTGTATGAGAGTCACAGATGTACATTTTTTAAAAACTATATTTGAACAGTTTTGAAGGGCCCACAGACATATGCAACAGATTCACCTGAAAAAGCCAGGCTGTAGGAGAAGTGTGCCTAATGGACTGTTTAGTTCCAGTACATATTTTCTTGGCTCCCTGCAGACATCACAAGTGGCAATAAAATTTAAACTTTGCTGACACTCTGTTTCATTATGTTGCCCCTCTCTACCAATCGTGTGTGTCAGGGGTGGGCAGGCATGCCTGTGTATACAGTACAATAATTTATTCCATATTGGTGACAACAGTGATTAGAAAATTGATGTTATGGTGTGACTTTCTGATAATCTCTGTCAGATGGATGATGGAAATATATTCTCCGATGAATGAGAAAAGACAGGGAATCTGGTGTGAAAGTCTTTTCTGTTTGTGTTTATTTTTTGTCTATTTTTGTGCTTAAATCAATTAAGAAATTTCTGTCGACTGATAATGAGAACAACTCTTAAATATCTGAATCAGTTAATGAGTTTTTGTGTTTCTGTGTTTACTTTGGACCTTTGCCCAAAATTATAAAACTGAAGCTATATGCTTTCTATGTGTCTAGTATCCATGTGTCTGTACGCCTCTAATTGAGAAAGGCCTTGACCTCTCTACGTGACTATGTAATGTTTCCCAATTTCTGGATGGATTTAATAAATTAGACTGCAATGTCTCTTAAATTAAAAGAGGTCTCTTTGGTTGGTTGTCTAGCTGACATTCTGGGCTTATGGATTCAGGCCTGTGCCTCTGAGTACCTTTGACAAGGCTATTTTACAACTCTTTAAGTAGTTAAAAACTGATAGTAATACAAATTATTCTTGTCCAGTGAAATGTAAATGAGTTTTCCCAGTAAAGATACAATTGATGTCTGCCCAATAGAAAGATATATTCCAAACACTGTGTTTTATTTCTCTAGTTTTGCTTCTGTAAACCGTCATTCCAACATTCTTGAATGTGTCTGCGTATTTACCTACATCAACATCTACATCTACATCTGTTGTTCAAATTTTCCTTTCCACCTGCTTTAACATCTTACGGGCACTCATTAATTAATGGACTAAATAAAATCTTTGACATCTGTTCATTTTATATTTGAATAGAGTAATGGTTTCAAATTTTTAAAAACTGTGCATTACCAGCTCCCTCTGCACTTTGTTCATACTTATGCATTACAGAAAAATTTCACTCTTCCTCTCCACTAAACTAGAAGCGTCTTAAAGGGAAAAACTATATATTCACAGAGCCTAACAAAATATCTCTTTTATAGTAGGTAGTAGGTACTAAAAATATATAGTTTTTATTATGACAAAAAAACTATAAGGCCTGCTAAGGAATTTGGTGAAGAAAAGCATGTAAGATGATAAGAGGATGACTAAAATTTTATAACACCTATTACATTTTATTCATCAGTTGACTCTAAGTAGTAGGAGTTAGTATTTGTCAATTTTGTTAAACAGAATTTATACAAAAATGACCAATTGAAATGTTAAATACCTGAAAACATTTCCACTACTCTCCCACCAACAAATTTCATTATGGAGAATCTGAAAAGGTGATATCTTTTTTATCATAAAAATTATAATACTACATAAACATAATTCTCTAAGTGAAATACAAATTTTCTCACTCTTAAGGTCTGACTTCACTTAGTCAATTAATTTTAATTAGTTATATTTTTTAAAGTCTGAAAAATAATAGTTGAAATTACAAATTTGCTTTCTACCTTATGTCCTGAATTCATTTGAATTTACATTTTGATTTTTAACCTTCTAAAGTCACTTTGCTAACAAATACTTTGCACTGATTATTTTTTATTTCTCAGAAACATACAGAGACCCACAATTCTAAATTTCTGATAAAATTGTATTTCTATATACTTGTTATTTCTCTTAAACTTTACTTTTTATTACAGGTAGAGATTATCTTACCAAAGCGATTAGAAAATTTTTTGAATTTTTATTTTGATGTTCTTGTAATTGAGCAGTTCCATAGTGTTCTTTTGTATTCAACATACAAATAAGCTGCTTTCTGAGAGAAAAGTAAATGAACCAATTTTTAAAATTAAATTTTTATCTCTATTAAAAAACCTTCCAAAATTATAGAAAATATGCACAAAATTGGAAAAACATCATATGTATGATGCAACAATTCTGTGGTATATCTAACTCATGCAATTGATGAATAATTAACTATAAATTCTTATAGATGTTGAGGTATTTTACATATTAAACATTTTATTTGAACATCCTGTTATTTTCATTTGGAATAACTCTTGGAAAAGCCCTAGAGTATTTTCATAGTGTTACATTTGTTTTATGTTATGTACCTATCCTGTTGCTCAAAATTGAATGTTTCCTATGAGTTTTGGGTCAATTAGGGACAAAAATTCCCCTGGTAACAAATTCTTTCAGTTAAGAGAAAAAGACTGAGAAAACTGCTTATCTACATAAAGCCTCATTTATTCCTTAGTGTTAAAAGTCCATTACGAAAAAAACACTAAATTCAACTCATAATGATAAAGTTTTACCTAAGAACATCTTAGCAAATCAATATTTTAAATGATTAAGCATAATCCAGTTCTGGCAATTTTAAGCATGATAATTGAACTTTCTAAATATTTATAGATACTAAGAAGAAAACCATTCCAGCTGCAGATTTCTGGGGGGAAAAAGTCCATATATTTTCAAAGTAGAAAGAAAGTCAGGTAGGTCATTCAGCAGATCAAAGATTTTTAAATCATCTCTTTTGGGGACTTCTGATACATTTTTCTTATTGGACAGAATATACATTTTAAAGTAAGGTGGTAATTCATTGCAATAACGAAACAAAGAGAAAGTAAGTTGTACTCCTTTTGTGAGAATATACAAAATGATCAGAATTCCAAAAATCAGAATGGTATTACAGAATCTCATTTTCTGTAAATGTCAATTTCTGAAAAAATAAAATAGACACTGAAAATTAATGGAATTTAATATTTAAATGAGATGATAAAATGTTTGTATGCACTTATAGCTTCACACGTAATAAAATTCACTCTCTTTTTGTCATAACCTTTTTAAATAATAAGAAAAAAACTTAAATACTTACCCATGAAGTTACCAATTCCAGTGCCCTTTATTCTTGGTGTAGATCTGTATTTCCATTTGGTATCATCTTCCTCTCTTTGTGCAGCTCTCTCCTCTCTGGCATCTTCCCTGCAAATTCTCGCTGCTTTGGCCTCCTCATGGCCTCTTCTCTTCCAATCAGGGAGCCCAGACAGCTCTGCTTAGGTTGCCCCTCCTTGCAGTGCAACCTGGAAACTCTCCAAAGGCAGGAAGCTAGGGCAGTCACAAGATTCACCTCTTTCTTATCTTTCGGAGATCACTCTCCTTTCTTATCTGATGTCAAATGCCTTGCAAATCATTAGAAAATCGTTACTCCATATATTGGTATCTGGTTTTTGTTTGTTTTTTTCAGTTATTTCAGGTGGGAGGGTAAATTTAGTGCCTGTTGCTGTGTCTTGGTAGGAAGAAGAAATCCTTGTCAGCAACTTTTTAAAAATCCACCTTCACTACTTCTGAGTCTAATGACATTTTACATATTCTAACACTTGGTAAACACCAGGGTTGGCAAAAATAGGGGATAATTATTTATTGGATTGTGGTCTATGAACTCTATCCTGCAGTGTATCTTAGTTGGGTTCTGCAATAGCAGACGCTGTGATAAGGCTTCAGGTGAAAGTGATTTATTAGAATGCGTCCCCAGGCAAACCTGGTGGGAACATTGGAGAAGTAAAGAGAAGGAGGTCAGTCAAGGTTGTAACATCAAACAAAGTACTCAAAGAGTAACTTGGGCTCAAGCCTAAAAGAGAACCATGGAGAAAACATAGTTCATACTTCAGAATTAAGGGATGGAGTGATACAGTGCTATTTACACCCCTCACCTCTCCATCATTGGCAAAGTGTTGCCCAGGTGGGAAGTATATTCTTAATCTCTTCAGGGGCTCCTTAGAGGCAAAGTTTGTTCTGACAGCCTGATGGTAGGGCAGGCACTGACGGTTGGGATTAATAGCAAACTGGTGCGCAAAAATAATGACAGTATCTGAGAGATGTGAGCAGAACAATAACAGCATCCGGTACCCAGTGCTTATGGAAACTTAACGCACAGGAGACTCACTTAGGGATTTCATTAAAATGCAAGTGCTAGTTTAGTGGGTCTGGCAGGACTCCTAGGTGATGCTGGAGCTCTTGGTCCACCAACATACCCCTCGACTCCTGGTAAGTCTTAAAGGACTGGGGGGATGGTTTTTATTTTCTCACCTTTCCTTGCCCTCACTTCATCGTTTTTAACACTTTGGAATTACTGAGTATCCTTCACATCAGGTTACAGTAACTTGATAAACACTGCTGTTATACCAACATTAAAGAGGAAGCAAAAAGGTAGATAAGTGGCTGTAAAGTTTTTGACCAAGACCCGCAGTATAAATATACATTCTGATCCAGCACACTCGTGTTTATTTAAACATATATGACCTGAACAAATGTGTCATGAACTATAATTGTGGATGCATTTTGCGTCTTTCTAATCTATTATTCTCTTCACTCTGTTTCATAAACAAAAATGTCATTTCCTAGCACACTACTAGGTCTCAACCCACAATTTAAAATAAACGTGATCCCAATGATAATGGAAACTGAATTGAGATTCTTATAGGTCATATTTTTGGTTCCATTTATGAAAAATTGTGTTCATTGATTTATGGTCTGCTTGAAACACCTGAGTGCTTTGAGGAAGATGAGGATTTGGGAGATCCTTCGAGCCTATATTTGTCAAATATTTTCTCTATGTTCATTTGGGGTGGAAGCTGAGTGCTACCTGAAAGAAGGATGGAGTAGGGAGGGAGCTGTGTTCTAGCAGGTTTCCTGCACTGAGCACAAGGAAATCTCTGCAGAACTGGACGGACATTCCTTAGATGGCGAACTAGGTACCGCCTAGCATTACCCACACACGCAAGGAGGGGTCCCATTACCTCAGCCTCAGCCCGAGTGGCTTACCTAAGTATTTCTTCCTAGTACTTAGTCTCTTTGAGAGAAGTTCCTGTAAATATCTTCTTCTCCATCTTGTCACGGTCCAGCTGACATTTCTGTGGCTTTTACAACCTGATAGTTGACCCACCGTGTAGCTGTGCCACACTTCAATTAACTTCTAAATTCATTCACATAACATGATCATATGAAGCACATATTAAGCACAGGCCACGTACTGAATGTTCAGTGGTTCACAAGACAGATCTATTCCTGCCCTTAGCTGCTTGCCGCCTAGTAAGGATGATATATAAAACATGAGAAATGTGATGTTAGGGTCAATATGATGCCATAAGAGCATAAAACAGAAGTATCTAAAACAGAGTTTGGCTAACTTTTTCTGTAAAGGGCTGGGTAGTAAATATTTAACACTTTGTAGGCCATATGGTCCCCGTCTCAACTGCTCAACCCTGTGAAAGCAGCCACAGACAGTATGTAACAACAAGTGTGTCTGTGTTCAAATAAAACCATATTTACAAACACAGGCAGCAGGACAGATTTGGCCTTTGGGACCATAATTTGTGCAACCCTGATCTAAAGGGATCTAGGGAGAGTCAGAGGAGATTTCCTAGAGGAACTCAGTGTTAAAACTGATTCCCAAACATGGGGATGAGTAATCTAATAAAGAGAAGGGAGGTCCTGAAGAAATGGGCCTAGAAGTGAAGGACAGATCATGTTGACAGACCGGAAAGATGTTCAATGTGGCTGTAGCTTAGATTTTTTTTTTTTTTTTAACTTAGGAGTTTTTTTTTTAGAGCAGTTTTAGGTTCACAGCAAAACTGAAAGTACAGGGATTTCCCATATATCCCTTGCCTCCACACATGCATTGACATTTGACAATTGAAGAATCTACACCAACACATCATAATCACCCAAAGTCCATAGTTTACACTATGGTTCACTCCTAATTATGTATATTCTGTGGGTTTGGACAAATGTTTAATGACATGTATCCATCATTTATGGTTTCATACAGAGTATTTTTACTGCCCTAAAGTCCTCTATGCTCTGCCTATTCATTTTTTTCCCCGTCACGATCCAGGGCAACCAACCACTGATCTTTTTACTGTCTCCATAGTTTTGCCTTTTCCAGAATGTCATATAGTTGGACATATACAGTGTCATATACAGTGTATAGCTTTTCATATTGGTTTCTTTCCCTTAGTAATATGTATTTAAGTTTCCTCTATGTCTTTTCGTGGCTTGATAGCTCATTTCTATTTAGCACTGAATAATTGTGCTAAATAGAATAATAATAACTAGTCCATTGTCTGGTTGTGCCACAGTTTATTTATCATTTACCTACTGAAGGACAGCTTGGTTGTTTCCAAGTTTTGGCAATTATAAACAAAACTGCTATAAACATCTGTGTGCTATAAACATCTGTGTGCAGGTTTTGTGTGGAATTAAGTTTTCAACTCCTTTGGGTAAATAACAAGAAGTGAGATTGCTGGATTATATACTAAGAGCATGTTAGTTTTGTTAGAAACTTCCAAACTGTCTTCCAAATTGACTGTACCATTTTGCATTCCCACCAGTAATGAATGAGAGTTCCTGTTGCTCCGTATCCTCACCAGCATTTGACATTATTGGTGTTCTGGATTTTGGCTGTTTAAATAGGTCTATAGTGGTATTGTTGTTTTAGTTTGCACTTCCTTGATAATATATGGTGTGCAGCATCTTTTATATGCTTATTTGTATATTTTCTTTGGTGAGGTATCGGTTAAGATCGTTGGCCTATTTTTTAATTGGGTTGTTTGTTTTCTTATTGTTGAATTTTAACAGTTCTTTGTATATTTTAGATAACAGTCCTTTAGGAGATGTATTTTTTGCAAATATTTTCTTCCATTCTATGGCTTGTCTTCTCATTGTCTTGACATTGTCTTTCCCAGAGCCAAAGTTTTTAATTTTAATGAAATCCAGCTTATCAATTATTATTATTATTATTATTATTATTATGGACCATGACTTTGTCATTGTATCTAAAAAGTCATCACCATACCCAAGGACATCTAGATTTTCTCCTGTTTTATCTTCTAGAAGTTTTATAGTTTTTGTGTTTTATACTTAGGTCTTTGGTCCATTTTAAGTTATTTTTTGTGAAGGGTCTGTGTCTAGATTCTTTTTTTTTTTTTTTTTGCATGTAGATGTCTGGTTGTTCCAGCACCATTTGTTCATTTGTTGAAAAGACTATCTTTACTCTCCATTGTATTGCCTTTGCTCCTTTGTCAAAGATCATTTGACTACATTTATGTGGGTCCATTTTCAGGGTCTCAATTCAGGTTCCATTGATCTATTTGTCTATGTGGCTCAGAATTTTGGGGGTATGAGGAACATTTTTTTATTCATCTGTCCATCTACCATCTGAAACCTAGTTTCATGTTTAGGCAATTTCCCCACTTTATGAGTCTTGGTAGGAAGTAAAACTTCCTTCCCTAAATGGGCTGAAAATGGTAGATGCTTGCATCTTCAGTCTTTCTTCTAGCTAAGGGATAGGTATGTGGCCTAATCTCCACCAGCCAGATACACCCATACAAGACTTCAACTCATAAGCCAGTGATGAAAGAGAGAAAGAGAGGAATCAGTGTCTCCCTCAATCTCTTTCCCTCTCTCTCTCTGTCTCCAACTGTCTTTTGCACATGCATGCAGTGTGGACTTAGTAGTGGTTGCAGTTTTGAGATATTGAAGCTTAAGTGGCACCAGAACTGTTCAAGATCTGGTGCTTGTTGGTGGTGGCAGGAATTTGTATGTCAGGCCAATCCTGCAATGAGATTATGGGCATTATTCCTCAAAACTGAGGTTTGTGCTCAGTTCTCCAATTCACTAACAATCTAGGAGATACTCTGTGTCCTTTTAATAAGCTCCTCTTCTATGACTTCAGCTAGAGTCAGCTTTTGTTGTTTGCAACTAGGAAATCTGACTTATCAAGGGAGACTGGAACAGAGAGATAACTAGGGGCCAGCTCTGGAGGACTCCTTAAACCATGTTAACATGTTTTGAATTTATTATTAATGTTGTGAGAAGTCTTTGAAAGATATCAAGGAAGAGACTGATATAAGCAGAGTCGCAATTTAGAAAGATCACCCTGTAAGCTCCCATATGACAGGGATTTTTTTCTGGCTTACTGATCTCTGCTCAGTGTTTAAACTAGTATCTAATACACAGTAGGTAATGAAAAAAGGTTTTGAATGAATGATGGAGCTTTTCATGAATGAATTGGAGGCAGAGGTTCAAGTTTGAACAGGGTTGTGTAAATCAGTGACAGTGGTGACCTAGACTAAGTTAGTGCCCTTGAGGATTCAGTGAAAAACATGGATTCAGAAGATTGCTAGGTAGGAGGCAGATTCTGAATAATGTGCACAGAAATTACAGATCAATATTTCAAAATGCAAACAGGCTTTAACATTAAACTTACAATGGTGTCAATTTCAATAATTATTATAATATTAATGGAGAGGGAATGCAGGGAAGTATGTGTTACAAAGATTTTCTCTATTCCCCACTCAAGAGCGCTGGTTCCATAGGTACAGCCATGGCAAGGTATGATGCATGGATTGAATATAAGCAACTTCCAATGGCAAGAAAGTGAACAAACCAACAGTGTAAATAATCATTTAGTACTGAAGAGATAAACATAATATCAAATACAGTTGCTTCCGCTGTTTAAGTATCCTATCGTTTCCTGCATTATTTGGGTTATCCAGCCTGTCACTTTTTTAATAAACCTAACAGTGGATTCAGTTAAGTAGATAAGGAGGATTTAAAAGATAAAACCCAGCTTGGCGTTCAACACTCCTTTCTCCTAAGCCCTCGGAGACGATTTAATAAGAAGGAGACAAGAATATTAATATTTCTGAATTTTTGTTTGGTTGGATGACCTTGGTAAAAGCAAGTAGGCATATTTAGAAATTAGTTAAATTGACTGTTATTACCATTCTGCTTTTTCACTGGAATAATTCACTGGGCATTCAAGTTGATTCACTAATGGAGCAGGTAGATAAATTAGGCAGGGCAAAAATCACCACTATATTTCAGTGATTTCCCCCAAAACCTGCTGGCAAATTGCATAGGTTAACATGAAATTTCACTTCATGTTCTCAAAACAATACTCAATAATATAGAAAATCAGGTTATTAGCGAACTACTAGCATGATACTTTTTCTGCAATAGTACGCAGCATTGGTATTCTGAAAAAAATCCCTATCCCTTTAGAAACCAACTAAACTACTTTGATAAAATTAAGTCAGTAACATTCTGGGATACAATGGGAAATGCATGTTGTCTAGTTTACTATGTCCAGTGGAAACATTTAATTGTGAATGAGGCATGGATTCTTAGCCTTTCTTGCTAGCCAATAAATTTGATCAACTCTTTAACATCTTCTTGCTACATTTCAATTTTTGGGAAAAAAAATCGAACGATAAACTAGCTTATATATTCTTACCAGTCAACAACCTCTGGCCTAATGTATGTATTGAGCAGGCAGGACTTTTGGGGTCTAATTTGATGGCTCCAGAAAACTGACTTCAACCCTCTCCCCAACCATACAGGCAAGTACACTGAGAATATCTTTAAGAGGAATTCTTGGCCTTAACAGTGATGCTAAATTAACATGTTTATCAGCCAATTTATGTGGAGACCAGCCTATAAGGGAAAGGGAATAGGAAAAGAGACAGTTCTGCTATGGGAAGGAAATGGAGCCCCAGAAGGATAGAGAAGTGCGCAGACTCTCTCAGGGCCTGATTTCATCAGCCTTGTTTCCACAGACTCTGTCAGGCTCACTGTGATTTATTTAATGAAGGTCAGTGAGAGAACACACTCAATGCTTTAACTTGAGAAATAAAGCAGGAAATCTGTGTGTACCACTATCATAAAACAACAAGCTGAAAAGGGAAAATTTCACACGGCCAATAATTTTGTCGACATGCCACCAACTAATAAGGTTTGTTTTTTCTGAAATGATGGATTGTTTGTGCCTCAACCACAATAAATGCAAAGCACTGACATCATTAACGTACTTTCGTCCCTGCCCCTAGCACAGTGCTTTACAATGGAAAGTGCAGAATAAACATTGCTGAATGAATGAAGAATTTTGTACGTGGCCTTCCCATTTTCATGGTCCTCAAATTCATAGTCCCTAACCTAAGCTCTGGCCTCATCCTGTCTACAAACCTTGTGAGTTTTCTCCATCTCCTTGTCTTGTTTATTTCTCAATGACTAGTCCAAACCTGCCCCATTCTCAAGATCTGACCTTACCCAAAAACCTCTCACCATATAATCTCTTTTCAAATTAATTCCCATTACGTACAAATTTACTCCTCTCCCCCTTTAATTCTTTTCCTCTAGGCCAAGAAGACAGGTGTTCCCTCCGTGTTCAAGTCAATCCATCCCCATCTTATACTGGGCTATACCGTCTTCCTCACATTCTTACATATCTCCAATCCGTTTTCTTAACCATTTCTTTCCTCTTAGCCTGTGAAGAAGTTCTCTCCCACAAAAGAATAAATCCCCCTTTACCCTATATGCTCTTCTCAACTCACTGTGTTTTCCATCCCTCCTTTTCCCAAGGACCACTTCATCCACACTCAGGATTTCATCTACCTGTTTAAGGCTGAAAAGCTCTAATTTTAACTTTTCAGGTCAGAATGTCCCCTTGAAGATTTTATGTCCAATTGTCTGCTTGTCACAACATCCATGATTTCATTCATTCATTCATTCATAAGTATTTGTTGCATACATACTTTGTGCCAAGAATGGCTTAATAATAGGAATGGAAGTCGTGTGAAAATAGATAAAGTCCCTACCCTCATGAAGCTTTACAGATGAACAATCCTGTAATGAAATAATCAAGAAATAAATGACAGATGTGACAAGTGCAGTGAAAACGAAAAAAGTTCACCTCATATGGAGCGTCCCACACCGCTGTTTGCCTCTTGTTCAGTGTCATTTTTCACTTGGTGCTCTCACAAACCTTCTAAGTTTCTCACTAAGATGCATAGGTGTTGACCTTGATCTACCCTGTAATCTTGATGTCAACCCATCTTAAAGTTCTGCTTTTTTTTTTTTTTTTACAGCCTATAATGTTTTCCTGCTTTACCTCAACAGCAGTTATACATCTCAGCCCCTCTGTCTTGCCTGTACCACCCTGATAGCAGTACAGTTGGTTGTCCTGTCTTCAATCTTGTTTTATTCTCAAATCCATCCTCATGTATTGTCAGAGGGACTTACATAAACCACAAACCTGACAATGTCATTCATTTGCTATTTTGGTCAGGATAATTAGCACTGGCTGCTATGACAAATGGCACTAGTACCGTAGAAGCTCAAAACAATGTGTGTATTTCTTGCTCATGTTGGATTCAGACCCAGGTCTGATGGATCTCCTTGATAGCTCTCCTCCAAAGGAAGTCTCAGTGATTCTGTTCTTTCCAATATGTCAGACTGCCATTCAAAACTGTATCTTTGAGGTCCTGTAGAAGTGAAAGAGAATCAGCTGAGGCTGTCAGGATGATTTTAGGGGCAGGTGTGGGCCACATTTCTGTTTATGTTACATTGACCAGAAGGTCAATATAGTCTCAAACTAACTGTATGAAAGACTGAGAAGTTTAGTCTTCTTGGGCGCCAAAGGAAACAAAAAACACAGGAATGTAAGCATCTAGCTAATCTCTGCCTGACTTGCTTTCAGTCTTTAACTTCTCACAGTCTAAAAAGTTCTAGGCCCTGAATACGGTTATAAGACTCATGTGCCAACATCTCCATTCTCTTTGCCTTTCTCTTCGTTTTATAGACTTTTTCTCATTCTTGCCCTCTACCCCTCTTTTCTTTCTCTCTCCCTTAAAAAAATTCAGTATCTGTATTTTCTTGGCTGGATATATTTTTCTAATGGTATTGCATGTTAAAATGAATTGCTTCTCACAATTTGTGTCTTAGGTATCAGAATCAACTACAGTTTGAAACTGCATTTACAGAAATCCTTGCTAAAGGAAGGCTTTTCTCCTCTTTGTATGAATTACTGACTCAATGAAGTATTTTCTAGGTGAAAACTTAAGTCTCAATACCTCAGCTGCACCTAACAGTTCAGAAATCATGCTGAGAGAAAATTTACAGATGTCAAAACATGTCCTCTGTCTAAAAGGGCAATTTTTTCAAAGGTGTCAGGATGAGAAATATTTTCTAAATACCTAGTGGCCTCCTTCCTTAACCTTTTCACCAGAGAAAATACATGACTGTCACCAGAGTTGATATCAGAGACTGGATAGGATTTAGTCACCAGGGCCCAGCATCTGAGGGGCTAGCACAGGACTGACTGTGACCTAAGCTTTACACCTGAAGATTTTGATTAAAGCCAGTTTGCAAACGCCTCACCTTCAAAATTATTTTTTCCATGAACCATTCGATTGTCACCATTTTTCCATCACATTGTCTGGATTGAGGGTTGAATGTCTTCTAGCCTCTTGACAATTATACAAAATATACTAATAATATCTACCTCATAGGACTGTTGTAAGAAAAAAATTTCACATGACATTAATGCTTTAAACTGTTGGTTTTTATTACTATTAATATTACCTTGGCAAATCCATGGAAACATTTATAAACACTCAACACATAATAGATCATCAATAGCTCTTTTTATAATATTTCTTTATGACTTTGAACATGGTCATATTTCAATTATTATTTATGAGAGATGTTTCTATTGGTGTCTTTGAGGGATATTATCTATGAGAAAAATAAAACCCAGTATAACATTGTCAGCAGAAGAAAGTGAATATAAATGTTGATACACCCTTTGTTATAATGCCCATAATTTACTTATTAACACCTTGGTGTTAAACAGTGTTATATATGTGTGTATAAATTAGATCTCATTCTTGGTGGGTAATTAACCAATGAACTACCATAACTTGAGGTCCACATTCTAGAAGTTTCTAAATAAGTCTTTGGATATCCCAAATTTATGACAGAAGAATCATTAATTAGAATAAGGAATGTTAGGAATAATATTTATGTAAGAAATAACTGATGGTGATGACCTTTGGCTCCCTAGAAAGTATAAAGGGACTAGCTAGAAGGAGCTCAGGTGACAGCAGTCTTCCAAATTGGCATAAGGAGCTGGAATTCAAGAGCACAGGAGAAACTGTTCAACCCTGTGAACTGTGTCAAGCTGAATAATGGTCCTCCCAAAGATGTCCACATCCTAAGCCCTGGAACAGTTAACTGTGTTACCATATAAGGCAAGAGAAACTTTGCAGAGGTAATTAAGTTAAGGTTCTTGAGATGGGAAGATTATTCTGGATTATCCAGGTGAGCTGAGTATAATTACAACAGTTCTTATAAGAGGGAGGCAGGTAAGGTCAGGTTCAGAGGGGAAGGTGAGGTGGTGATAGAAGCAGAGCTTAGAATGTGCTTGGAAGCTGGAGGGAGGGGTCGCAAGCCAAGGCTCACTGATGGCCACTATAAGCTGAAAAAAGTAAGTACGTGGGTTTTCTCCTCCCAGACTGCTGATAGAAGGAACCTGTCCTATAGACACCTTGATTCTAGCTCTTGAAGACTTCTTATTTCAACCTTCTAGCCTCCAGCGCTGCAGTAAAATAAATTTGTGTTGTTTGAAGTCAGGAAATTTGTGGTAATCTATTATAGCAGTAACAGGAAACTAATATATAAACTCTTCGCTGCTCTTTGAAGAATGAGACGCTATATCTTTAATTGACCTCATCTGTACCAGTACCCAAATTGGCCTTAGTTGAGTGAAATCATCTGAACTTGATTTTTCACACAGTAAGCTGGGCACAACCAGCAGAGAGATAATGTAAAAAATTAAGGGGCTATCAGGAGCAGAATCACCCCATTTTTCCCACACTCTTGATTCAGAGAGTGTGCAGCTACTTGACTAGGAAAGGCCACATTTGAGGGCCATAAGTGCAGGATGAGTCCTGAAAACCAATGTTATATTGTTCACAATTTGCCTGGGTCAGCTTCCTTGAACCATAAAGCCTGTGTAAGAAACTTGTGTGTGAGTGTACATATGGGAAAGGTGAGGGGAGGGTGCTTTGTCCAAATATATCTAATTTTAATGTCTAGTATAACTATGGGGTGGGTTTTTCTTAACAGCCAGCAGATGACTGGAAAATGAAACAAGAGCCACAAAGCTTCTCATACTTTAAAAGAACAAGTTGTCCTGTGTCAAAACATCCTGCCTCATGCAGTAACTGTAAACCCCACAGAGATAAGGTGAAGATACTGGAAAATCTTTGTATCTAGACAGCTCCCTTTTGCTAGTTTCACTACAGGGAGCCTGTGTCCATCTTTGGAAACTAGTTTAGCTTTTGGCTTAAATAGCCTTGTTAGCTCTGAAACCTCTCTTAAGGTGCTAGGAGGGTTTGTGAAGTTAATACAGATTGTTTGTGGAAGATGGGAAAGAAGTATGTTTAGTTGTGCTAGGAGCCCTCATAAAGGAAAGCTAATTCTTTGTAGCTTTAAGGAAGCCTAGTGTAGGTATGTGATTCCAAGCCTTACATGAAGAATTGACCAGATTCTATTTCTTAGAGTGAGGTCATCTGGGTATCCTGACTGACCCTCTCACTGAGAACAACCAAAAATGCCTCGTAAAGGTATAAAGAAATGTCATTTTTAATTAGTTAATGAGCTGGCAAATGAGTAAGAATTATTCAGAGGCCATAAACTGAGTGAAACTGGGAAGACAGGAAAGCAGAGGACTGATGCTGGCTTTTGTCTTAAAGGCATTTGCTGAACCAGACACCTTGAACTTTGGACTTCTTTCCTTCCCAAAATAAGATAAGACAGATACACAGCCCAGAACCAGCCCAAATGAGTACCTTGTAGGACAATTCACACATAAATCTGGGACCACAAAGAGCTATACATATGTCATAAGGGTCAAGGAGAAATATTACCCCTCAACTCGAAAACATCAAATATTGAATTCAGGCATAGGATATAAAATAAGTATTTTAATATGTTAAAAGTGAAAGATAGATGGATATTCACTGTATTATTCTTATAGCCTTTATGATATTTGAAATTTTTCAAACAAAAAGGGGGAAAAATCTAGGACTAGAAATAAACTTCCTTAATACAACAAAGGATAAATATAAAAATGTACAGCAAATATGTTACTTAATAGTGAAATGTTAAAAGCATGTGCCCAAGGCACTGGTGTCCAGTATCAACACTTCTGTTTAAAAATGTATGGAGATCCTAGCAGTAGGACACACAAAAAAATAAAGGGGATAGTCCAGATAAAAAGAAATAAAATCCTCATTGTTTAGACAATATGATTGTCTACAAAGATTAGTTAAATATGTAAAAATAATAATGAGAGTTTAATAAATCTGCTAGATATGAAACCAATGTACGAAAATAAGTAGAATTCCTGCAATTCTGCAATAGTTTAGAAAACATATTTTTAAATGAATTTACCAATTATAATAGCATCAAAAATACAAGGTGGTTAGAAATATATCTAACCAAATTTGAGCAAGAGACATTTTTAGAGAAAGTTGTAAAACTTAATGGGAGGCCATTAAAGAAAACCTATGTAAATAGACAGACATATAATATTTTTGGATTGGAGTATTAACATTACAAAGATGTTGATTTACCCAAAATTCACCAACAAGTTCACTGCAAAACCAATAAAAATCTCAATAGACTTTTTTGTGGAACTGATTCCAAAATTAACATAGAAGAATATAAGGACAAGAATACCCACTCTGAAAAAAGAACAAAGTGGAGGGATTGTATAAGCAGATATCAAGAATGATCATATAGTTGTATTAATAAACTGAGCGTCTTGCAAAGGAATAGACCTATTGACTAGTGGAATTGTCAGTTTCGGAAACAGATTTACCCAGATAGTGAAACTTGATCTGTGATTGAGCTGGTATTATAGAACGGGTATAAAAGATGAACTTTTCAATAAATGATTCCTTGACAAATGATCATATAAAAGGGAAAAATAAAATTAGACCTTACTTCACACCATAAATCAAAATTATAAAACTCCATGAAAACAATATATTTATAACCTTTGGGTTAGCTCTTTTTGAAAAGTATATTTAAATTGACAACTTCTGTTCATCAAGGGGTATAAAGAGTTTAGTGAAAGAAAAGTCACAATATGGCAAATGTGTGTGTAGTTCATGTAAATGACAAAATAGCAGTGTCCAGAACAGATTAAAAAAAAACTCCTACAAGCTAAAAAGGAAAAGAAAATGGAGTATCGGGTAAAAGGCTTAAACAATTCTTCACATAAGAGAAAAACCAAATGGTCAATAACAGGAACAATTTGTTTAATCTTATTAATAGCTGGAGAAATGCAAATGAAAAACCACGATAAAATACCAACATATTTACCACAGTGGAAAAATTAAAAACATTGGATAATATTAAGCCTCGATGAGAATGTGGAGCCAGTGCACACATGCACAGGTGGTAGAATGGTAAATGGGCAAAATCATTTTGGAAAACAGTTTGACACTGTCTAGTTAATTTGAGATGCACATATTTAGTGACTGAGCAATTTCATTCCTGTCTCAGAGAAGCTCTTGTCCTGGATACATGCACAAGTGTTTACTGCAGCACTGTTTGAGACAGCAAAATGCTGGAAACAACCCAAATATCCATTCACGTTAGAATAGATAAATAAATTGTGGCATATTCATCTGATGAAATACTAGATCATTGAAAATGAATGAATTACAACTTGAAGCAAAAATTTAATTGATTCTCAGGTACGTAATGCCGCAGAAAAATACACTAAGTATTGATACGTTTATACTTATATGAAGCTCTAAGCCATGCATATTTAAGTAATGTATAGTTTTAGGGATACACACTATGCAGTGAAGTAAACGTGTGAAGGAGAGTAAATGTGTAACATTACATTGCAAATAATGGTTACCCCTAGGGATGTGGTGACTAAGTCAGTTGCCTTGGAATACACAGGGCTTCAAAGGTGATGGTAACTTTCTATTAATTAAATTGGATCATGGGCACCCCAGTATTTGTGTTGTTTATTTGCCTTATGCATATTTAATAAAACTATTTTGTATCTGTTTAATATTTAAAAGAAAAAAACTATTGAGTCCAGTTAGAGGCATTTTGATACATCTACATACTTTCTGAGGGTTATTTTAAAAATTATTCACAGTATTTTCAAAATATGTACCGTATTAAAAAAAAAAAGCCAATGATTTTTTAAAGAGCACTTTTCTGAAAAACTTTCCCAAATATCTGCTTCTCTCAGTAGTTTTCTTTTATAGACACACCTAGACCGTGTCTACTTAATTTCTACCAAATTTTGGAAAATTAATTCATTTATTGACTCAACCATCATTGAATTCTGGGCTGTACATCCTCATATACAGGGTACCCTTGCCAGGAGCACTTGCTTTGTAGTCTCTGTATCCCTTCCTCTTTCCTTGCATAACTACTTACTGCTCATCTGGAAGATCTCAATTACTTATTATGGGTTACTCCCTCTGGAAGCTTACTCTGACCCCACCTCATGCAGAAGGGACAATAATTGAATATGTAATATGTGAAGGGATAATGACTAAAACTAATACACTTCCCTCAAGGAGCCTGCAGTCTAGTAGATAGTGGTGAATACAAGTACATGACATTGCCCTTCAGCATCACTGATAAAACAGGGTAGTTAAAAAAACAAGTAGAAAAGAAATGATAAAAAAAGAAATAATTATGTGATGTGATAGAGGTATTAGCTAAAGCTAAGGTGGTAATTGTATTGCAACATATAAATGTATCAAATCGATAGGCTATGCGCCATAAACTTGTATAATGTTATATGTAAATTATATCTCCACTATAAAAATAAAAATGAAGGGTGGGATTTGGTGATTGTTGTTGGTAATGAAAATATTATTAACTAAAATTAAGGACTTGGTCTCCTTAAAATAATGAGTTCTTTTTTTTTTTTTTAAAAGGAACATATTTATTAGCATAGGCTATTGGACATACCAATGAATACTACTGATACCCCAATCAGCATACTTAGCACCCAGATCTTGGTTTCTAATTAAGATTTCCTACTAAAAGAAACTCAGGTGTTTTGGATAAATGGCTGATTTACTGTGTGTTGCAAGAAATTAATTCTTTTTTTTCAATATTTTTATTGAAGTATGGTTGATTTACAATGTGTTAATTTCTGCTGTATAGCAAAGTGATTCAGTTATATATATATATATATATAAATAACTTCTCTGGGCTACACAGTAGGACCTTATTGTTTATCCATTCTATATAAAAAGCTTACATCTGCTAACTCCAACCTCCCACTCCATCCCTCCCCCAACCCCCTCCCCCCTTGGCAACCACCAGTCTGTCCTCTACGTCCATGAGTCTGTTTCTGTTTCATAGATAGGTTCATTTGTGTCACATTTTAGATTCCACATATAAGTGATATCATATGGTATTTGTCTTTCTCTTTCTGACTTACCTCACTTAGTATGATAATTTCTAATTGCATCTATTTGCTGCAAATGACATTATTTCATTCTTTTTTGGCTGAGTAGTATTCCATTGTATATATGTACACATCTTCTTTATCCATTCCTCTGTCGATGGACATTTAGGTTGTTTCTATGTCTTGGCTATTGTGAATAGTGCTGCTATGAACATAGGGGTGCATATATCTTTTTGAATTATAGTTTTGACTGGATATATGCCCAGGAGTGGGATTGCTGGATCATATGGTAATTCTATTTTTAGTTTTCTGAGGAACCTCCCTACTGTTTTCCACAGTGGCTGCACCAATTTACATTCCCACCAACAGTGTAGGAGGGTTCCCTTCTCTCCACACCCTCTCCAGCGTTTGTTATTTGCAGACATTTTAATGATGGCCATTCTGATCGGTGTGAGGTGGTACCTCATTGTAGTTTTGACTTTCATTTTTCTAATGATTCGTGATGTTGAGCATCTTTTCATGTGCCAATTGGCTGTCTGTATGTCTTCTTTGGAGAACTGTCTATTTAGGTCTTCTGCCCATTTTTCGATTGGGTCATTTGGTTTTTTGTTGTTGAGTTGTATGAGCTGTTTGTATATTTTGGAAATTAAGTCCTTGTCGGTCACATCATTTGCAGCTATTTTCTCCCATTCTGTAGGTTGTCTTTTTGTTTTGTTTATGGTTTCCTCTGCTCTGCAAAAGTTGTAAGCTAGATTAGGTCCCATTTGTTTATTTTTGTTTTTATTTCTATTGCCTTGGGAGAAGGGATTAATTCTTGAGCTTGGAACGTCTCATGTCAGAAAGTAAGGAAGGGCTTGAAAACTGATGGGGACATATCAAAAGGACATCAGAGCCAGCCTGAAGGGCTTTCCACTGGCCAAATTTGGGACAATTGGGCATCAAGAGAATGATGGTAGTAAATATAATGCGTTGAATTAAAAAATAATTCATGAATCCATAGTAACAGTAAAAAAGAAATAGGGAAGGAGGAAAGGGAAGGCTCTTCTTTATTGATGCATTCTAGCTGATATATATGATAAAAATCATTGAATTGAAAAAAGTCAACATTTTGCAGCCACAGATGTAATACTTGATTCTGGCAAGGATCATCAATGGATGCTAAAATTTTGGGGTGAAGAATTGTTGAGAAACAGAATATGTATACAGTTTTGAAGTATTGAAATGTCATATACTTAATTATAGATGCACATAAGTACCTTTATAATGAAGAAGTCTGGCACATCCCATCTTAACTGAGAGATTGAACCTAATGTCACCAGTAATGGGAGAAACAAACAATACTTACCCCCTCATGTTATGTACTGAGAAGAACCAACACCTATATAATTTTCCTGCCAAAAATATTTAGTCTGAATCTATTCATGAGGAAACCATCAGGCAAATTCAACTGAGGGTCGTTCTACAAAACAGCTGGCTTCAACTTTATTGACTCTTAAAATATGTCAATCAAGATGAAAAACTGCTCTGAAGGAGACCAGAGAGACATGGCAGCCAAATGCAGTATGTGGTCCTTGATTGAATCTTCAATGGGGGCAAAACATAAAGGACATTACAGGGAAAAACAGAAGAACTTTGAATATGTGATCCATATTAGATGATACTAATATTGATGTTAACTTTCCTGAGCGTGTCAGTGGCACCGTGGTTGTGTAGGAAAATGGCCATGTTTTTAGAAGATTTGTGCCAAAAGGGTGAAGCACAAGGAGGGGCAACGTTCAGATCTACAGGTCCAGTTTTCCTCCCCTGTCTTCGCGTTATCTCAGCAGAGGCCCCAAAGATGTGGGTAAATGAGCCTTTAGTTGATTCCAAGGAGTCCACTCCAGCTTTCCATTCTTTCCTGCTGAGTTTCCAGATATCTCGGAATAGAGATAAATCAACTTCACTGTTCCTTTTCTGAATTTTGGTTCTTCAGAATCTGTTAATCTAATGAAATTGTTCTTTTAAACCTCTGTGTTTAGGGATAATCTGTCATGGAGCAATTGTAACTGGAACAGAGAGATAAGAGATAGGTTCTTTTGATGGATTAGGTTGGAGTCTAACATTAATGCTTCCTTTCTATGATAGATCCCATTTTTTTCTTTCTTTTGGCTAGTTCAGAGATAGCTCCATCCACACCCCTTATTGTTCTGTTGACACCAGGGATTCTCTGTGTTTGACCAGAGGTCAGGAATAGCACCTTCCTAATTATCTCTTCTAAGTTCTCCTTGATGACTGGCCTTTTCAATCTCTGTAACTAACTCTAAGTCTTCTCTTAGCCTGGAGGTGGGAGGCGGATTTATGTTAGCAAAATCATTTTTCTTCAACCCTTCACTTGTCCCAGATAGATGGTCCTGCCCCTCACTTTTAGAATATGGGTGAGGGGTGGTTATCACCTGATTACATTCTCAGCTTTAACTTTGTATCTCTGGACCACAGGAAATATAATGCTACATGAGGATTTAGGTGTAACTTCCTCAGGATATATTTGAAAATCTATATTGCTTTTCTCTTTTATTTTGACCAAAAACTTTGAATCAATAACTCAGTAATCAGCTGTAACTTTCTTTTTATCAGTGAAACTTCTAGCAGAATGAAACAAAGAACCCCTCCTCCACTCTAATATTTGCTTGTCAACCCTTGGTTACACATTATGATTCCTGAACAGATTTAAAAGTATACAGATTTCTAGGCTCCTTCTGAAGCCAATGAAATAAAAATATCTGGATGTGGAGCCCAAGCATGTTTTTTTTTAAACATCTCTGAGTAATTCTATTTTGTAATTAGTCTGGGAACCACTGCATTAAGTCTTAATTCCATCAAATACATAATGGCTACTTTCAACTCTTAATGTTCTTTTGTTAAGAATAGACTATGGGGCTAATTTTATTTTTTGGAAAGTCTCCCTAAAATGCAAAATGAAAAAATTGAACATTCATATTCATCCACAAAGCATTTTGTTGCTCTGGCAAACCTGAGTCATATGGGCTGTGAAATATAGGTATTTTAATGCATCAAACAGTGAAACTTTGAACAATTACGATATAAAATCTATGAACTATACTTTTAGAGAAAAGCAACAATATTCACGTGACTTGAAAAATAGAAATCTTATATATTGGTTAATATATTAATACTTGATTAAACATAATTAATAATTGATTAATCATACCTATTAATTGATGGTAACATTTATAATTGATGGTTTTATATTTAAAGAAAGAGAGAAAAAGATATTAATTTGATCAATTAATCCAGTGTTTAATAACCCAATAGTTGGAAAATTAAACAACAATTTTTAGCACTATGCAAGATATTGGGGTAATAGGAAATGAAAGCTTCCCTTCCCTGATAAAACTTAGTAAGTAATGGATTCTAATGAGTTTTTCATGCTTTGAGGTAAACCAAGTTCTTCTCATTTTCCATGGTTGAAGCAGCTGTGTCTCGTATAAGCGTGGAGAGCTGGGTTTTGAGGGGCCTAGAGCTCGTACAATTTGGGGAGGACTTTTCAAGTAAAACAATATCACTAAATACCTTTAATTGGCTAAAGGTACCAAGAAGGGACCAATGCAAGTGAGAGGTCCTGCATGCACCCTGGCTCCATCCAGAAAGGAGGGAAAAGGGAACATGAGCAAAGAAGCAAGTTCAGTGCCTGAAGGCCTAGGTCAGGTCGTTGCCGGCAGCATTTTCAGTCACGCCTAACTGCAAGGAAGGCTGGGAAATGTAGTCTCCTGCTGGGTGGGCCCACGACCCTGCAGAAGGGGTATTTAGATTGGGAGACCACTGGCAATCTTCCTCTCAGAGGGAAAGGCTGAGGACTCAGGATCCCAGACATTATAGAGGTTCTCAGTGGAAGGAGCTACTTCAAAGAGGCCAGCTGTTCACAAGATCAAAGGTGAAAGTCCCAAGAGTGAGATTTTGATGAACTGAGAGGAGGGCATGTGGAAACACGTTTGCTGGGCTGGGAAGGCAAAACAAAACAGACAGGCAAAGAGCCTCCAGAAGCCTTCGGGTAACAGAGCGTGAGAACCAGAGATGCTGAACTTATCATCCCACTGTGACTGACACCTATGGGGGAAAGAATTCCCCAGAAGGAAACTGGGATGTCATTAGGAAAGGAGACACACATTTTTGTGTCCAAACTGACACACATGTCCACCATCCCTCCTTTAAGGGAGATAGAGAATGAACAGGTAAACACATAATTATGGAATGTGGTAAAATCCTTAGTAGAAGAAACAGAGAATGAAATTTGCAGTCATTTCTGGGATGCCCGAGGCTGAGGGAACAGAGGTGAATTTTTAGCTGAATCTTCAAAGGATCAGGAGAATTTTTCTAATTAGACAAGAGGGGGAAATACGCCCAGGGAAAAGGATCATGGACGAAGCTAGAGTTTTGAACAGGGGCCATCTTAAGGAAAATGATACAAGTTTATGAATCCAAAATTAATATATGGAAGTGAATATGTTTTTACAATGAGAAAACATATCACAACAAATAACTGGAGTCTTGGAAATTTTAAGTCTCTTTCTTCTGAGATCCATTTAGGCAATTTAATAGAAATGCTCCCATGGAAGTATTTCCTGATTGTAACTTTACTTTCTGTCCCTTCCTAGAATGTTCTAAAATACTCAGCCACCTTCACCACCCACAGGGAAAGAGTGGAGGCTTGTGTTTCATTAACTTCAGGGGCAATAGGCCTTGTGTTGTGAAGTGGTGTCATAGGTTTCAGGAATGCCAAATGGCTTGACTTCTTGGAACCCAGGCTTTTCTGGATTACAGTTGGAGCTGAGGTTAGACATGTAGGCAAATGTCGCTAATAAAGGATTTCATATGCCATCCTATGGAGCTCTATATCGTGGGATATGGAGGCTTTGAAGGATTTTATGTGAGAAAGGTACATGATTAAATTTACATTTAGAAAGATACCTCTGAGACATTTAGGGCCTAGGTAGAAATCCAGAGAAGTGACTTTAGTAAGTACTTGTTGGGAACCATTTAAAATCACCTAAAAATAAACAGGATTCCTGACTAGTGGAAGCAGACAGGATGGATTAAGGAAATAGTCATCAAGTAGAATTGACAAGAACCTAGATAAAAAGAGGCAAGTATGCAATAACTGACTGGATAAATAAAAGCGGACGTGGTTTGAGGAATGGAGGCCATTAATATTTATTTTGTATTTATATAAGTGAGAAGATAAGGAAAAATATGGCAGTAAGGTAAGAAAAGTAGGTGAACACAATTTTAGAAAGGCTAGGTTATAGTCTTCCTATCAGGAAGAAAGCATCCATCTAATTAGATAATGCATCCTTCGATAACAAGAAAATTATTTTAAAAAACAGGGAGTGAAAGATACTACATAAATATAATTATGATTCAATTTGATACATAGTATAATGTCTATGTTGTATCTTAATAAGCATGACGGCATTTATTACAGCTTAGCAAGGGAAAATAAAAACTGGTCTTAGCAATTCACCTTATCTACATGTAAATGAGATTAATTAGTAGTTTTTTCTGTCTAATCTTTTGGGGAGAGCAGATAATTGTAATTATACTGTTTATGCAAATTGTATCCAAATATGCAAAAGGACACAACAGTTTGCAAATTAAAGTTCAAGTAAGAAAATTATTCTAAAATTTACTTTTAGAATACTAGGAAAGCCAATTAGAGCATGTAAATGACATGTTATAAACAAATATGAACATTTTCCCAAGGGAAGTTGTTTTTTATTTAACTTTATTAATGCTTTTGCTCCCCATTTGAGTCATTCAATGAGGTTTAACATGTGTTTCAAACTTTACTTGTAATGAAGTACGTTTGAAATTATTTCGAAGGAAAAAGTTTTTAAAAAGTTAATACATTTTCTTCACAAAAATAGATTTTGACTGAAAAGCAGGACAAGTTTGATCCCCACTTTCTGGAGAAGGAAGTAGAAACAAATTTGATATTGTTACAAAACTAAGATAAGAACTTTGGTGTTCTGATTTCTAGTTCATTATTCTTTCCCACACATTCATGACCTACAGAAGGGGGAAAATCATGTCTCCGGTATCAGGGTTTTAAGGTTTCTCTTACTAATCTGTTTTTTTCCTGTCTCCTTTTATTATGGGAGAAATGAAATGCGTACTTCATTTGCAGAAAAACAGAAAACAGTTCTTTTTGTCAGTTTCAGAGACGATCAGAATACAATTTTTGCACGTGCTTTGAGCGAAATGATTAAGATATGCATTTATTGTTTTATTTAGTGAACAAACTTTAATATTTACTCTGTGACAGGATTTAACACAGACCATAGGGAAAGGGCTAGTACAATGTAGTTTCTGCTCTCAGAGAGAAGGTGTGGAGACAAAGAAAGTACATGATATGCAAACTTAACAGAGGTATGTACAGCAGAGTGCCCAGAGGCAGAACAACTAACTTTTGGGAAAGGATGTGCTAAAGAATGTTTGATGGAAGGAAAAAGTAGGAGAGGTTGTGTCAGGTAGATAGGAGAACACGTGCAAGACCCCTTACAGACACATGGTGTGTCTATTGATAAGATTATGTGTGGGGCAAAGACTGATGGGAATGTCAAGGTCGGTTGGATTCACCGAGTCCTGTTGACAACGTGTTTTTCAGACCACTTCTGTGTAGCTCCGTGATAGTTTGTTACCATTTTGTTTGCTTAGACTAATGTAATAGCTACCCTGTCTGTCTCTCTGAAAAAATACTTGTCCAGCCATCAATCTTTCTTCTGTAGTGCAGCCAAAGCAATCTTTACATAAAATGCTACAGATTATGTCATTTTCCTGTTAAACTCTTTAATTTCTTATTGTCCTTAAGATAAAAACCAAAATCTTTAAGATGACTTGTATGATCCTCCACAATCTTTCTTGGCCATCCCTTCTACACACATGTGCTCTCTCTCTCTCTTTCTCTCTTTCTTTCTCTCTCTCTCATATTACATCTCTTGGAGTTCTCTATCTTTTGTGTTCTCCTATTTCTAATATAAGTTAGTCAATGGAGAGTTGGAGTGAAGGCTGCCTTCTTGAGAGACTCATTTTGTTTAGGAATTTATTTATTTGCAAAGGATAGGATCAAAATGGCCCCAAGATGAGACACAGATGAGACCCTTCTAGGGACTAAGCCATTGTTACAGTCCTTTCTGATTCCCAGATAACCTTAGATACCAAGGTTTGGTATCTTGGCCTGCTTGTTATAAGACCTCCTCTGGATGCTGAGGTTATGATAAAAACCCGTTCTCTTACTGAAAAGGGACAGTGACAAATATCCATAACCTGAGAATCCTGAATCCCTGCATTCAATTACTAGTATTTTAGGAACTGTCCTGTAGAAAGTATCTTTTGTAATCCCTTGTTTAGAAAGTTAGCCCATCAGTGCATGAAGTTTGCCTTTCCAGAGAGGGAAAGCATAATTTTTATTAGTCAGTGTTAAAATGGAGAAGCGGAATCAACATGTGTGTATGTGTGTGTGTATGTGTTACCTATTTAGGTTCATATATATTTTCCTATCTATCTATCTATCTATCTATCTATCTATCTATCTATCTATCTACCTATCTACCTATCTATCTATGAGTTTCTATAAGTGGAGGGAATCTCACCTCTGCACTCATATGGTTCCCTAGGAGGAGTTAGAACTTCTACAGTGAAGAGTTGGGAGTCCCACGTGGTTGAACCTGAGTTTTGGGGAAGATGAGAACAGTGTGGAACATCTCTGTAAACTGTCAAGTGCAATCGTGTTAGACAATTGTGGAGGACCAAGGCTTACTGAGACTTAGTGTAGCAAAAAAAAGCCATGATAATAGTGATTACGGTTATCTATTATTATGGACTTTGTGTAACCTAAGGAACAATGAAAATGATTATCAAGTATCATGGGTATCACCTAAGCATTCAGGATTATCATTTGATCTAAAAGTAGGATGGAATATTGGGTGACTTACCTGCAGACCTGTGGCTAATCAGAGGCAAGTTTTATTTGATTCGGCATGTTAAAGAAGTGTGTGCTTCTGTCACAGATATTTTGCATCTCTACTCCCAAATTACCAGAAAGTCAAGAATTCTTGTCCAGCACATTTTTCCACAGGCTGCTACAGCAATCCTAACCCTGTTGGAGAATTAGTGTGCAGAGATAAGTGTAGCATCTAAAACATCTCTTCTTGTTTGAAATTTATCATTTGACTATAATACCGTTGAATTTGAAGGGATTCTACAAAATACTTAAAAACTTCAATACAGAAATAGAGTCATTGGCAGAATGTTCAGGATTGAGAAGAGGTTCAAATGCAGCCTTATTTGCCGAAGTGCTGAATTTCTTTGGAAATACCCATGAGGATACTGAGACAGGAGAGATATTAAAGATGATTTTAAAGACCCCTCTTTCAGACATCACGTTTCCAAAACTACTGGCCTTCTTCCTGAAGAGGGAGCAGCTCCCAGCATCTGGGAGTGGAAAAGACTTGGACATGAGAAAACCTCTGTTTCTATAAGCCTAGACAGGGTAACTGAGGCCCAGACTGAAGCGCTGTGTCAGGGGGCATGGGGTGTGCGCAAGGCTCCTTCTCTTGTAATGGAAAAGATAAATGACCAGAAACGAGTGTGCTGGGATGGAGGAATTTGATCTTTGACTACAACATTTTTTATAGACTAGTGCTTCAGTGTCATGCCTTAGGAGCTGAGGAATGCTAAGGATTGATAGACACTTTTACAGGCACCAGCTGTAAGGCCATTTCTTTCCTCAGTGTGGATGAAGTTTTGCTGACCGAGGTGTTGCAGTGTTGCAGAACTAGTCTTCAAATTTTGTTTCTGGGCATTAATCGCCATGGTTTCATGTCACAACAAAAGGGCCCTGAGTTTTGACTCTATGTCTTAAGACAAGATTTTTGACATAGCATATAATATTTTAGAGTGATATCCTATCAGAATGAACCATTATCCCCATGGCTCTGGGGCTCCTTATCCCCTTTACATTTGTGGCAGAAGGTACCTATTCCCCCAGACTTGTATCCAGCCCTAGTGGTCCACAGACAATTACAAGAGGGGATGTTCCACCATTGAAAACCATGGGCTGCTCTTTCCCATCTTGAGATGCCTGTAGGCATTTTACAGCTTTTTGGCCTGATGACCAGATCCAAACTGTGCATATTTCTCTCTGACTTTATCGCCAGAACTCACTCCCTGGTACCAATTTCCATTTAATATTCTTTGGATGAAAGCACAGAAAGTGATCCTAAGCCTCTCATAAAAATGATTGGCTGGTACCTGCCAAAACTGAACAAAAAGCTGAACCACCAAGTCTCAGAATATACAGAACCATTGCAGCTCTGGGGATCTCAGCATAAGAATTTATAACCTTTACTCTTTTTAGCATCTGCTGTCAGATGCTATCAGATGATACACTGAAAGTAAGGTTCCTGGTGGAAAGAACATGATTAGCTGAACTTCAGTCATCCTGTCTATCTTTAAGGCATGAAGGCTGGGTCTAGGATCAGGATGGGAGAGGAAGTTAGCAATACTGGCCTGAAAGTAAGTAGCTACTTTATGTTATTATGTTTCCCTGCATCTCTGAAGATGAGTCTAGTGATCCACTTTGGACGTGTACTTAGAAAACCAGTGAGATATTGTTGGGCCATAACATTTTGTGGGCCACATACCTTAATAACTGGAGTACACATATATATGAGATAAATGAGTGGGACCATGTATATCATCCATTATGGAAAAAAAAATTATCATTAACAAGCCCATATGTAAATACAAAATACATGATTTTGACTTCATCCTGGATGATGATGATGATGATGGTGATGGTGATGATAATGATTATAATACTGGTAACAGTCTGAGTAATTGTGTGGCGTTTTGCAAGTTTCTTAATCTTTCTGAGATATTTTCTTCCTTTGTAGAGATAACTACTGTATATATCAGAATAATACATATAAATTCAGTTTCTGAGATGTGCTCAATGATTTGTAGCTGTCATTCCTTTAGACTAAGAACCAACTCCCTTTATTCTGCTTTCTTGGGCTTATAGATTTCTCAACATATTTTTATCAAACACCGTTTTCTGATCTGCCCACTGTCTTTCTGAACCCAGCATATCAAAATTGCCTGTCTTTGATGATATTTCCCATAAGAAGATTCTATCTTTTCAAGTGATATTAGAGAAGGTATGTCATTACTTGTGCGTATTTTGAATGATTCTTGGATAATTGCCAAACATGCATTTAAGGTGGAAGTACTTTCAAAATTAAATTTCTACATTATAATGTATAAACTTTACAATACGCATTAAGTAAAGATGATGATAGAAATATGTAGTACTGAAGGCATTTTTATGGCATGCTTTTATAGTGCTTTATCTGTAAAGAGCCTGGATTCTCAGTCTATTTGCTCTAAAGCATACATATAAGTAATCATATCATATGTTTATACATTTGTTTAGTCTTATTGTCACTGTAATATTTCTAAGTTAACTGTTAGCATCCAGGCATTTTTTTATTATAAACCTCTAAAAGTCAAGGATGTCTTGTTAGTTTCACATACGCTACCCTAGTTGAAAATCATTGTATTAGTTATCTTGTGCTATATAACAAATCACCTCACAACTTAGTGGCTGTATTAGTTTGCTAGGGGTGCCATAACAAAATGCAACAGACTGAGTGGCTTAGACAACAGAAATTAATTTTCTTGCAGTTTGGAGGCTAGCAGTCCAAGATCAAGGTGTCGGTAGGTTTGGTTTCTTCTGAGGGCTCTCCTTGGCTTGTGGATGGCCACCTTCTCGCTATGTCCTCACATAGCCTTAACCTCTGCCAAAGCCTTCAGTAAGCAAATTACCGATACATCCTTAAGAGTTTTAGCAATCACAAATCACAGGAGTACTTATGAGTTGTAGTTTTATATTTGCTTTCATTTAAGATAAATTTCCCACTGACAATTTTAGAAGAAGGGGTGTGTAGATGGCTGGTGGGAATGTAAACTGGCACAGCCATTATGGAAAACAGGATGAAATTTCCTCAAGAAATTAAAAATAAGACCACAATATCATCCAATAATTCTAAGTATATATCCAAAGGAAACAAAATCACTGCCTTAAAGAGATGTCTGTATTCCTATGTTCATTGCAGCATTATTCACAATAGCCAATGTAAGAAAACAACCTAAGTGGCTGTGGACAAATGAATGGATACAGAAAATGTAGTATATATAGCCAATGGGATATCATTCAGCCTTAAAAAAGAAGGAAAGTCTGATATTTGTGACAAAATGGATGAAAATGGAGGTCATTGTGCTAAGTGAAATAAGCCAGGTAAAGAAAGAAAGACAAATGCTACATGGTATCACTTATATACGGAATCTATGGGAAAAAAAAAAAGGCCAACTCATCAAAACAGAAAGTAGAATGGTTGTTACCAGGGGCTGGGAGATGGGGAAATAGGGAGGGGTTATAAAATGAGTACAAACTTTCAGTCATCAGAGAAATAAGTTCTGAGGACAGAATATGTAGTATGGTGACTATAGTTAATTACACTATATTGTATTCTTGAAATTTGCTAAGAGGGTAAATCTTAAGCATTCTCACCACAAAAAAAAAAAAAAAGGGAAAAGGAAAACAAAGAAACTGTGTTAGGTTATGGATGTATCAATTAACTTGATTATGGGAATCCTTTCAGTGTATACATGTATCAAATCATCACATTACACACTTTAAATATATTACAATTGTATTTGTCAACTATACCTCAATAAAGCCAGAAAAATTTTTTTAAAAGAAGGGATGTATAGTAAAAATATGTAAACAATACTGTACATGTACACTGCATTGAACAAGAATAGATTTGACCTAAAATTCAAACTATATTAAAGTATACTAACCTATTGGGACTTTATTACATACCAATCTGTTCCTATTCTAGGGATCTATCATACTCTTCTGTTTTGAAAATGTTGCAGTGCATTAATTTCCTTATCTTTAAAGCCCAAAGATTTGTTTACTCCATGCTTTATAGGCTTGATCTCCAGATTGAACCTGGGCACATTTTCTGATTTTTTTTTTTTATTATTCTAAAGAAAATAAATTAAGTTCTACCAAAAATACTTCTACTACTTAGCTGTTGGAAATGTAATTTGCTTGGAGAACCTGAATTTCCTAGGTAATTTCTCCAACTCTACAATTCACCTGACTCTTGCGGAAACAGAGGAAGCTCTTAGCATCATTGACACTCCCTACACAGAAGACCAAAACTGATGCTCAGGTCCATTTGTGGGTTAAGATGCTCTATTATTCCAATTAATTTTTGGTTTTAATATTTTCTTAGCTATAGTAACAGAATATTTATCAGTCATGTTACTGAAGTTTTTTTCCCCCCTACAATTAAAAAATATATTTTCCATATTTTTCTTCTTTGAAAACTAAAACTAATTCTAGTTGTTCTGGAGCAAATGTTTTGTGGATGAGTAACACCGCATTATTACAAGGATGTACCTTCAACCTTGAATTTTAACCGTCATGTTGACACTGGAATATTTATCTTTCTTATGGAACTTTGCACATGTTATTAGGTTTTACCCTATTTCCATCTCCCACTACTATATCCTTGCAAGTATTATGGTGTCAAATAGCTGCCTTATTAAATTTTACATTGTATACCCGAGAGTCAAAACCTTCTAATAATATATACTGTCACTGGCATACGACGTCTTGAGTTTTTCTGTTAGGGGTTAGAAATTCAGTTTCTTTTCCTCTGGACTGGAGGATTATAGCTGGTGTTACATGTTTTGAATATTATCTTTTTATTCCAAGAAAATGAAATCCTAAACTTTGCTTGAAGTGTTGTATACATTACTTCTGCATATGTTCTAGTGTCCTTTGAGAGTCCGTTTATATATTATTAACTTCTGGATAGGGTTTCTTTGAAAGTAATGATTCCGTATCACATTAGAATTTCACATTAGTGAAGTCCTCGGAATTTCTCTCAAAGCACAGTGGCCCTTCTTAGGAAAGTGGCTTGCTGAAGATGGGTAGGAGAGTTGGGTGGATTGGAGAGATGGGAAAAAGACAAAGGCTTTAAGGAATACAGAACATAGGGCATTTCATTTTAAAAAATTTGGATGCTTCTTTTCCTACATTTTCACTGAGTCTACAGCTTTCCAATATGCAGTGCTCTATGCTTTCAGAGTTTGACTGACTCTGAAAATAGTTTCTTTACTATGTGTGCCAGTGGTTTAGTGCAGTAATATTTTTTTTCTTAGTTTTAATATGACATGCTTACCAGATTGCCTTTTGAAGCCTTCTATGTTTTTTCAAACTTTGAAGGGTGGGTAGAAGCCTATTTGATCTATGGCTCACCATTTTTTCTTGCTATTTGGGGAAGCGTTCTTCCCTATCCACACGGACGCAAAGAAGTTACCATGTTGGTACCCAGCCCAGAGGGGAGAATGGCTCTGGGATTAAAAGATGTCAGTCCAGTGTGGCTACTCATTTGAATAGAGAAAATATACAGTTGGAGGTGGTTCGTAGTGGCTGTTTTCCATCCTGAGCTTAGGGAAGCCGAGCCCCTGGTTTGGACTGTGGCAGGTGAGGTTGATAGAGCACAAGCTCAGAGAGAGGCAGACCAAAGAGGGAAGATGCAGGGGTTTGAGTCAAGGCTGAGTAGGTTCTGAGTCCCAGCAGCATCTTTGTTTTCATGAGCTCATTCTTGCACTTTTAGTAAAGTCCGTATTTTGCCTAAGCTAGTTTCCTCTGAATTTCTGCTATTTTATAGATGTCCAATCTAAAGCATGCCGTTTTTTCCCTTTGTTTTGGTTGAGAAACCTTTAGTTATCTATTTTTACTATTCAGGTAGAATGCTTTTTAGTATTCACTACCATTCATAATGGTATGTTCTTTATTGTCTTTTTAATGCAGTTCCTGAAGTGCATTTAATACAGTTCCCTAGGTGAAGGAGGTATTATTTTTATAGAGGTTACATATACCATATAATGATTTAAAAATTCATAATTATTCGGCTAATTCAATAGGACTACATTCACCCAGTCCACCAAGCACGTCTTTGGACATTGAAAATAAATTAGGAAACAGCAGAGGAAATAGGAACAGGACATTATAATATGAAAAATCCAGTTTAGAGCAAGCATGATAAGATTATTTTGATAGTAAAAGCCTTGAGTCATCTATGCTGAACAAAGATAAGAAAAGAATGTGGAAGTGCTTACTCTTCAAGACTTTAAACTTATTTTTCAATACCATCAAGATAATACTGCTTTATAAGAACTATCATTAATGTGTGGAATTGTTTCTGAGTTTAGTCAAACTTATTTCATACATTTGAACTAATCTTTATCTGTTCTTATCAGAATTGTTCTTTCTCAACAGTCCCCATGTCTCTATATGTATTGGAAAACCATGGAGTTGTTTGGTTCTTGTTTTGTTGACATTCTGAAGTTATGGAGAATACAGGGATGAGTTACTGAGGTGCTGAACTAGATAAGGCACCAGTCTCTGTTTCCCAGCTGATGGGCTACGTGCAATTTCTTGTTCTGAGTCTAATTACTGTAGAGATCTTATAATGGGCTAGATTGCAACATGAATTTAGCAAATTCTTCCAGTTCCCTTGAGAGGCCTCTGACAAAGCCATGGTAATATAGAAATTGACTCATTTTCCACTGTGAGGGCTGCTGGTGATATATTATGCAACTGATGTTCAATCAGCAACAGTCAGACAGGTCTGAATCATGATTTTTATCCTGTTTTTCTGTTTGTTTTGTTTTGCTTTTTAAAGATTGTGTGTCTCCTTTGTCCCCTCCTCACTTACTTCCTTTAGATGTTTCTAGTAAATGACAATGTGATGCAGTGAAAAGAATCCTTGACTGGCATCAGACAACCTGTGTTTCAGCCCTGGCTGTGCCCTTCTAACTCTTTGACTTTGAATGAGTCACTGAGCCTATTTCCTCATCTATAAATTGAAGATGAAATGCCCATGTCACAGAGTTGTTGTAAGAATTAAGTGAAATATATCTGGTATGAAATGCTCCAGAAAATCAAGGTATGATTCTTGGCAGTGCTTTTATTTCCCCCCCAAATAATAATAAATAAATCTACTAGTAGTTAAGCACATGGAATCTGGACAAAGTATCTGAGTTTGAATCCTGTCTCTATTACTAGCAGTCTGGCTTTGATGAGGCATCCCACCTCTTTGTGCCTCACTTTACTTATCTAAAAATGGGTATAATAATAGCACTTCCTCATACAATGGTTGTGAGCATTAAAGGAATTAATACTTGCAAAGCACTTGCAAGTTTCTATGTATAGTAATTCTATATGTGTTTGTTAAACAAAGAAACAAGCAACCAACTAAATAAGTAAAGGGATTACCTGCCTTCCCTCGGTTGACCTGGGAAGTCCCAGACTTTGAGGTAGACACCGAAGCGTGGAGAGTTCTGTCTGCTATGGTGGTTGCTTCTCATACTGCAAGCCATCTCCCAGGAGGCGCCATCCAGAGCCCTGCCATACTGCTTGGGTCTTTTGAGGAAGTGGGATCCCGGTCCCTCTGCATGGAATTCTCCTAAGGGTGTCCTTAGACTTAGCTCTTCAGTCCCATAAGCATCCATCTCCGAAGGTACCAGCTTTCTAATGAGCGTGGTCTTGGACTGAGAACAGTGTCCTTCCTTATGGACGCCTTGCCTCCTCTGGGATTCAGACTTCCAGTTTGGAACAGATTTTCCTTTTTTAAAAAAATTTTATTTATTTATTTATTTTTGGCTGTGTTGGGTCTTCGTTTCTGTGCTAGGGCTTTCTCCAGTTGTGGCAAGCGGGGGCCACCCTTCATCGCGGTGCGCGGGCCTCTCACCATCGCGGCCTCTCTTGTTGCGGAGCACAGGCTCCAGACGCTCAGGCTCAGTAGTTGTGGCGCACGGGCTTAGTTGCTCCGCGGCATGTGGGATCTTCCCAGACCAGGGCTCGAACCCGTGCCCCCTGCATTGGCAGGCAGATTCTCAACCATTGCGCCACCAGGGAAGCCCCAGATTTTCCTTTTTAACCATCAAGATACTAAAGGACAGCTCGCCCCCTCCGCTCCCCACACTCTCCTAGACAATGGATTGCTCTTCCCTGTGCTACCCTGTTGGGTGATCTTCCTTGAGAAATTCTCAGGCTCAGAGGGGTTCATTATACTCCCTTTCCCTGGACACTTTTCTCACAAGATAGATCCTGTATATCTACTTGCACTACTTCCAGAGAGTGTGGAGACTATGACCCAGGTGGGGTGGAAGCTGCCCTCAGTGAGTCCATGTTGGTTTTTTGGAAAGAAGGATCCAGTAAGTCCTTTTTTGAATTGTTCAATCAGCTTTTGCCAGCCAGAAATTAGCATCTGTGGTTCCAACCAATATGTGCACAAATTTATACAGTCAGCTAACCCTGGGTAATACATAACCTTGGGTAATACAAACCCCCTCCCAAATTTAAATTATTCTATGCATAGTTACCAGTCTTAGTTTAGATAAATCTTTAATTGTAGTTCTTAACTCAACTGAGGTCTAAGGTTTAAATTCCACAATTGCCTGAATATTTTGCTCACGGAAGAGAAGCATCTTTAGAAGCAAATGGCATTTAGGAATCTTTAAGAGACTGTTTAGGGAAAGGTAGGAGGTCTGCACAAGGTGAAGAGGAGAGATGGAGGTGTTGAAGGTACAGAGGGGAGGGACCAGGGGAATAAGGAGGAAGAGAGGATGTAGAAAACCAACTGGAGGAGAGGGATGGGCTTCACTGGGGAAATGAGTGCTTTGTTGTTGCTGGAGTTTGTCAAATTCCTCATTAGCTTTTGCTGGAGAATCTTTAATTGAAGCAATTTTTGAATCAGAATTTTGTTTGGAGGCCTCTGCATACCAATTAAAAAATGCTACTCACTGAACCTGAGATATCTTATTCTTTTTTTTTAAATTAAGATTTAATGGACATACAGCATTATATTAGTTTCAGGTGAACAACATGATTTGCTATTTGTACGTGTTGCAAAATGATCACCACAATAAATCTAGTTAACATCTATCACCACACATAGTTAAAAATTTTTTTTTCTTGTGATGAGAACTTTTAAGATCTCTCTAGCAACTTTCAAATATGCAATACTGTGTTGTTAACTATAGTCACCATGCTTTACATTCTGTCCGCATGAGTTATTTATTTTATAAATGGAAGTTTGTACCTTTTGACCCCCTCACCATTTGAACCCCCTCCCCTCACTGCCCACCTCTGGCAGCCACCAATCTGTTCTCTGTATCTAGACCTTGGTTTTTTTGTTTGATTTTAGACTCCACATATAAGTGAGATCATACAGTAATTGTCTTTCTCTGTCTGACTTATTTCACTTAGCATAATGCCATCCATTTCTGGTCCATCTATGTTGTAGCAAATGGCACTTATTGTTTTTTTTTTAAGGGGATTTTCAAGTAAACAATTTTGTTCAAGTCAAATACTCCTCAGAGTGGCCATACAAGTCTCAGTCATCCTTGCTGTATTTATGCCATTTACAAAGAGGGACGTAAGCTTTAGGAATGTAATGAGAGCACATATAAGATGCAGGAGTTTTCACTACGAGGAAAAGGTTTGGACTGAGATGACCTCATGAGAGCTGGCATTGGTCAGGTGAAATGATGTGTGTACACTTTGTGTCTTGGGTCTGCAGCCGGAGGGTTAGCTGCCTCTGCACACAAACTGCAAAAATCTGCATGCTGGCAGGTGAACAAGCAGAGAAACATGCTCTCAGGGTCAAAGACGAACTCTCAAGACAAAATGAAACATAAGAAGCACTGATCAGGTTTTATTGGTGTCCCACAGCAAAGTTTGTCCAAATGGACACCGGTCAGTGAGAACCAAAAACTCCCCTGTCTCTGGGGCTGGCTTGAACAACAGGCTTAAAGGGTCTGTCTTGTCATCTTTTGCTTATCTTCTCCCTCTGATTCTCCTTATGACAAATGATACTGTTAGGTAATACAACAGAAAATGGAAGCACAGAAGAGAACAAAAAGGAATGTTCTGATTCCACTAAGGATGCCAAATAAATTAGAACCAATAACAAAACCTGGGTACCTACCAAATTGAGAATAACTAGTAAGGAACTCAATTCAACTCAAAGGGAGTGGACTTCAGACCTAGTTCTGACTTATAACATCACAGACTTGTCAAGCCATGAGCAGCAAGACATAAAGAACCTCTCTGGGATCTGGTCCTCGTCAAATGCTCGGGTCTGCCACACCAGGCAGTATATATATACTGTATCTTGATGGAGCTTCTAGTAAAACTGTGGAAATAAAGACAACCACTCAAAAGGGAACAGACAGAGGCTATTTATTCCGAGCTTGCCATGGCAAGGATGTCAGCCACCATCACTTGTATTTGGCAGAGAGTAAATGACAAGCAGAAGTGTGGGAAAACTTTGTGGTGCGGAAAAAGAGAAGGCTTCAGGTATGTTCTGATTGGAGGCTGTTGGCATGAGAAAGCCGAAGGTAGGTTAGCTAGAATTGGGCGTCTTATGTGATTGGTTTGGGGACCATACTTCACTTTCTCTGGTTCATCCTGAGTTGGAAGTGGGGGCAATAAACAGAGAAACTGACACTCATTGAGCCAGCCCTGAGTGTTCTGAACCAATGACTGTAGAGGCTGTAGTTTAGTTTTCTGGACCAGTTGTTGCAGAAATTGTGGGTCAAAGTTCTGCTGTCATATACTGTCCTGCCACTGTCTGTTTGTATATTCAGTCTCTTAGTAGTTTTCATATTCAACTTTCTTTTGGTCATATGGACACATAATACAGACCCATCAAACTCAAGGTGTTTAAAATGAAATTCATCATTTTCATTAAATTTACCAACCTCAATGTATCCTATAAGACTGTAAACCTAGGAGTTTATCTTTTTTTTTTCCTCCCATCTATTTTATTACCCATATCTAATCAATCACCAATTCATATGAATTTCACATCTTTAAACTCTCTCCAATCTGTACTCTTATCTCCATCCCAATTGTCACTGCCCTATGCCTCAAGTTTTCAGAATTTCTTCTAGGCTTATTAATACATTCTTAGTTTTCATTGTCTTCCAATACATTCTCTAGATTTCTGACAGAGTAGCCTTTCTGAACCCACAAATCCCTGAATGACTGTAGGTCAATGTCCAAAATCCTTACCATGGCTTAACAATCACACACAACCCAATCCCTGACCAGCTCTCCAACATCATCTCTCTCCATTCTCATTCCTACACTATGTTGCACCATGAAGAGAAAATTCAGTTCACCACTTAAGTCATGTTTCTGTCTTCCATATCTTGTGAACAATAGTTCACACTTACTTGAATTCTCCTCTCACTGCATCTCACCTGCCCCACTCACAGATTTTGCACAGATAAATAGTACTTCCCCTTGAAGACTGGGCTGAGGGATCCCCTCTTCTGTTAAGCCAGTCATAGTTTCTCCCAGCAGAATGAGATTGCTTTCTGATGTGCTACCATAGCAACATGTACATACGTCTACCACGGTACTTATCATACTTTCTGTTTACTTGACCATATTCCACTTAGAACATTAATGTCTGTACAGCAGAGATTATTTTCCAGAGTCCTCTCTCCCTAACTGCAGTGTCTGGCATATAAGAGGTGCTTAATGCTTTTTTGTTGAAAGCATAAATGAAATAATGAAGTTATAATTAGTTGCTGGATAACCTTTGTGCAAATCAGTGCAACTTTGATTTCCACCCCCTCGTCGCATGTACCTTTCTTCAGAGGACAGCTTTCTCTAACGTGTGGTGTAAGGAAGATGTTCAGTTTTATTGTATCTCTGGCATTTCTGCTCAGCGCCCCTCAGAGACTTGTGGTCCTTCTTCACTCTTCCCAGCACCACCATGTGCTGACCACTTGCTAGTCAACAACTGTCACAGCAGGTGATGGACTTTTTGACTTAAAGATCTTTCATCTCCACAGGAGAGCAGAAAAGGAAACCAAGTGGAGTGTGGCTTATTTCTCCTCTTACTGTCTTGCCTCTCTACAGCAGAATAACAATTTAGGAAGGAATAGCTAAAGTTCTTTACGACTTGGACTTTCCCAAGGGTCCAAGTGGGAAAGCATCTGAGGGCAGCCGGAACCCTGCGGATACACCTCGCCTTACCTTCTGTCCGTCTTCAGGTGCTCAACCCTCCCCCATGCCCCATCTTCTAGAGAGCTCTCTGTGGACCTCTCTCCTTGGGAGACTCATCCTTGTGCACAGGGCAACATCTTGGTCCCTAGATCTAATACGTCACACTAGCATTTCATAATTTAAAAACTCGGTGTGGAGGAGGAAGGCTGCCCTAGGTAATTCCATGCAGGATTTTTGTTTGTTTGTTTTTAGCACAACAGTGTTTTAGGCACCTGCTGTGTTGTCTCTCAGGAATGCATCACAGCCTCCCATTTGTTTCAAATACACAGCTTGGCATTTTGTTTACTTAGCATTTACCTTGAGCGAAGACACTGGGGAATGGCTGCAGTTAGTCCACATCCTTTACTCACTAAGGAGCATCAGGTAGTTTCTATATTTGCATTTCATTGTTCTGCTTCCTGATGTTTTTTCACTTTGTCCCCAGGAAGTCAGTGAGAAAGGGACTGAGCATTGTGTCAACCTGTCACTGTGATTTTTGTGCTTGTGTTCACTCTCTAAAAATGCAATTAAAGGCTGCTTCCTTAGAGGGTGTTCATATAATAAAAAACAAACAAAACCCACAAAGTGATGTTCTTCCCTGTCATGCAGTCTGGAGACTGCTCTCCTTTTCAGCATTCCCACGGGTGCGAGAACAGGCATGTCTGTGTGCTAATCTACGGAGCCTCTTATTTGTTAGAGCAGAGGGTGCACAGCACATTTCCCAAGGACAGTCTCACTTTTTGTTTTGTTTTGTTATGTTTTTAAGAAAGGAGGGAACTATAGCGTAACCCCCATGTTGAGAATGGGAATATTTTTTAAGCAGCGAAGTATCACCATCATGCAGAGCAGACTTACTTCTATCCTTACTCTGCAAGCGAACTATATTGCCCTTTAGTGGGAGTTTCTGGTCATGGAAGTTTTAATGGAAGTTTCTGTTATCCCACAAAGTCTTTTAACATTTAGGTAAAGAGTAAATTTCTCATTAGATTAAGATAAAATTATTTAGTTCTCCTGCATGGGGATGTGATCGGTGAGGGGTGAGTCATGCTGATGGTGGTAATTCATCTTGTTCCATCTTCATGATGTTCATGGTCAGAGGCTAGATAACAATGTTTAAATAACTTCTAGTTGTATTCTGGGAAGAATGTGGTATGGCTGGATCATATTATTAACTGTTAACAAATCTTAAGGACACATAGCATATTCTTTCTCCTTCTATTTTCATTTCACCATCTAAGCAACTTGAGTTGTGTTCCAACTGTCTCAAAAGAGGAATGCACGGGGCTGAATGTCATAGATAGAATTCCTGGCTTTTTATCCCCATAAGTTATTCTTATTAAGAAGAACTGAATTTGCAGGACAGAAAAATAGGACTTCTTCTCAGGTTGGAAACAAACTTCTGAACGTGAGAGAGAGAAATAATGGTGGATCTAGGAGTAGCAGGTCTTTGTTCTTTCCTCTGGCGGAGCTCTTAGAAGAGCTCATGGTAACTTGTGTGGAAATTACATGACAACAGAAGACACTGCGTTCCCCTTGGCTATCTCTCTTGGGGGAACCAAGAAAAAATTATATACAATTTCCTTTATCTAGTGGGATGGGGGCTCAGATGCTTTTTTTTTTTTTAATTTTTACTTTTTAATTAATTAATTAATTAATTTTTGGCTGTGTTGGGTCTTCATTTCTGTGCGAGGGCTTTCTCTAGTTGCGGCAAGCGGGGGCCACTCTTCATTGCGGTGCGCGGGCCTCTCACCATCGCGGCCTCTCTTGCTGCGGAGCTCAGGGTCCAGACGCGCAGGCTCAGTAGCTGTGGCTCACGGGCCTAGTTGCTCCGCGGCATGTGGGATCTTCCCAGACCAGGGCTCGAACCCGTGCCCCCTGCATTGGCAGGCAGATTCTCAACCGCTGCGCCACCAGGGAAGACCTCAGATGCTTTTTTTATTTCAAGAAGCTGTGATAGAGCTGTGATACGTCTGACACATAAAGTTAGGGGACTAATTGTAAATCAGCTTCCACTTACTAACTCAGTAAAAAATTTGGGCAAGTTTCTTAACCTCTCCAAACCTTATGTATCTGTAAAAGAGGGAGAAGAAACTAACCTTGAAAAATTGTTTTAAAAACCAAAGTAAATGAGCTAACATTTGTCAGGGACCAGCAGGGTATCATTAAATGGCATCTATTATTACATTATTACTTTTACTTGTAATAAAGTGACAATTATGTTTATGTTATAGTTTGATAAAAGGCTTGTTTGATCTGATGTGAACCTCTCATTACTATGCTGTCACGCTGCCTGAATACACATTTACATTCTCTTCAAAAAGCTATAAATACAGTTTTATTGAGTAAGAAACTCATTATTGGAGATAATGTCTCAACTTTGGGAAACTGACTTGGTGTTTAAGTCAAGAACATAGGTAATACAGCTTCTTTAAGTGGCAAAGATTTACTCATACTAAATTCTAATTTATTGCCTGTACATCTCAAATAAATTTATGAGAACTTCATTAGAAACTGTGAAAATGTCAACATAGAATTGTAATTATTGTACTTACTGCATACTTGAAATGTCACAAAATATCAGGATTATATGAACTAAACAAATTAAAAGCATCTTTAGGGAATAAGCCATTTCTAGTATAAAGTCATATGTCCTTATTCCCTCAACCATTTGTTGTTCAATAAATACTAATGGATGATGGTACAATGTAACATTTTGTGAATTTAATTTTCTCAGTTTTTCTCTTCTGGGAGGGTGCATGAACAGTACTCTTCAAATAGTTATTTTTTCAACTCATCCAACTTCCTGTTAAAGCTACATTTGCCTTTAAGTTATTAATCTTTGGTCCCCTTAATCAGAGTTTTATAACTATTGATACACAGCACACGAAAAATGGGTTACAAGTGTGCCTAGGGAGGATTCCCTCCACCTTCAAGTTGATGAGTGGGGTATCAGGGTAGCAAGAGCTCCATGGTCCCTCCAGCTAAAGCAATTACTTCTGTCTATGTCAGTGTTCTGTACACAAATTATTAGTTTCTGTATATGACACAAAATGAAAAATGCAGAAAGCCTGGCAAACAAATTTTTAAAAATCACAATTTGGTTCTAACTAATTTAAAAAATCTCATTTAGCCCTTTTTTGTGTCTTTCCACATCTTAAAAATTTATAGAAATGTTAGCTCCATGATTCTTTTCCCTAGATTCACATACATTATTTTTCTAGGAAAAATAAAAAGGCAAAAATCCAACAGTGGGAGGCATCTACCCTAAGAGTGAAAAATTAATAAGAACAAAATAAGACCAATGTAATTTCAAGATGTTGTGCTGAACTTAAAAGCTAACTTTCACATTATCTTAATATTTAATACTTTACTTTTATGATAATATATTCATAACATAAAAATATTTCCCATTTATTAAAATCTTGTCTTAGGATTAAATATTTTAGAAAAGTTGCATGGAATATCATAAAACATCCTTATAATGACATTTTATACGTTGATTTGCATCATGTCCTCCTGTTCTGTTTCTACATAAAGATAGTTTTATTTCAAATGGTGGAAATGGTAAAACAGAACACAATAATTTGTGAAGGACAAGGATGAGTAAATTCTTCTAAAAGAGTTTATTGAATGGGTTGTAGGTTCAACTTCTACGAGAAAGACCAAAAAAACAGTGGTTTAAATAAGATTATTTCTCTCACAAAAGAATTCAGCACAAACGTGATGGCTCTGAATGTCAGGGATCCAGGCTCTCTTATCATGTACTGTTCCAGGATCCTCCCAAAATTATTTTTAGTTCACAGTCCAAATGTCTGTTCCAACTCCAACCATCACGTCAATGATCTCACTGTGGAAGTAGAGGACATAACAATTTGTTTTGATTGGTTAAACTTGAAGTTTCACACATCACTTTCTCTCACAATCGGTTGGTAAGGATTTAGGCACATGGCCATGAAATGAAGGATGGAAATGCAATCCAGCTAAAAATTTGATCACTATGAAAGGGGAAAAGGGACATTATAAAACAATTAGCTGTCTCAACAGCAAAGGACTAATGTGGAAATGTCAATAAACCATCCCATATGAGACAAGGGACGGATTGATATTTATTGTGGACCTTAGTATACTTTGGTTTTACTGGAGGGCCAAAGGGAATACATGGATGTCACATATATAGTGTGTTTTCCTTCAATCTAGGGTATGCTCTCAGAAAATAATTGTTTTCCATCCCGAGATTGTTTTTACGTAATAAAATAAAAATAAGGCAAATAAGGAAGTCTTCTCGTCAAGGAATTTATCCTCTATAAAAGAAGATAAAAATAAAAAATTAATGTCATGTGTTAAGTGTAATAAGAAAAAATATATATAAAGTTCAGTGGTGGAATAATAGTGATTAAAACAATTCCCTAGTTCAAAGACAGTTTTCAAGGATGCAGTTCTTGAGCTGGATTTGAATGGATAAAGACTTGTGAGTTTTTATCTATTTCTTGGATAAAGAGCAATTACACACAACTTTAGCTTATTAAGGCATGATTTCTCATCCTTATAGCGAAAAGATCAGGCAGTGAGAGCAGGAAGAGACCCCCATTTTGTACAGGGTTGCTGGAAGCTGGCTTTGAACCTCCACTGAAGATAATGGCTGTGTTGGCCAGTGCCCTCTCCGCACGCAGCACTCTCTTTCTTCAGATCTGGGATGGTAACTTGCTCTTACTAGTTCTGGAGTCTGCACTATCCTTTATGGTTTTCCTCCCCTGCCAACCCTTTAAAAAAAATAGTCCCTTAACTAAACCTACTTAAAATTGTTCAATTTGTGTCATTTATTTCCTACTTGAAACCTAATGGGTATAATGTGTAATTATATATTGAAATAAAGTACACAATAAAAATAAGGGAATAAATGTCACTTTACTCTAAATTACAAAGGTAATATCACAAATAAAAAGAACAATCAGATCAGTAATGCAAGTAGAACATATAAGGGCATGATTATAGTGAGATAATTTAATATCGCATTCTTGGTCAAGGGAATATTAAATTAGCAAAAATAAAGACCTTAAGGATTGAATTGTTATAATATAAAAAATGAATTAACACAGAGGTATATAGTTTTGGATTTACATATTTTGTCCAATGAATTGAGCATATGATTTTAAATAATCATTAAACTCAAAATTAATCAGGATTAGCACATTGAGAGCCATTTCCAGTTATAGTATGGAGAGTTTCTAATTTCAGTTCAATAAATCAAAAAATAAGATGACAAACAGAAAAACACAGTGATCTTGTATTTATAAATACGCCCTTTTTGCACTGCTTATAAGAAGAGTTTAAACTAAATCACAGATAATGGCATATAGTCAATAACAATTAAGATATTGTTATTCAAAACATGGTGACAGTGCTAATGCAACACACAGAGGTAAATTTTTTTTCTGTTGGTTGCAAATTATTCTGTTCTTTTTTTTTAATTTTTATATTTTATTTATTTTTTATACAGCAGGTTCTTATTAGTCATCCATTTTATATGCATCAGTGTATACATGTCAATCCCAATCTCCCAGTTCATCCCACCACCACCCCCACCCCGACCATTTTCCCCCCTTGGTGTCCATACGTTTGTTCTCTACATCTGTGTCTCTATTTCTGCATTGCAAACCAGTTCACCTGTACCATTTTTCTAGATTCCACGTATATACGTTAATATACGATATTTGTTTTTCTCTTTCTGACTTACTTCACTCTGTATGACAGTCTCTAGGTCCATCCACATCTCTACAAATGACTCAATTTCATTCCTTTTATAGCTGAGTAATATTCCATTGTATATATGTACCACATCTTCTTTATCCATTTTTCTGTTGAAGGGCATTTAGGTTGCTTCCATGACCTGGCTATTGTAAATGGTGCTGCCATGAACATTGGGGTGCATGTGTCTTTTTGAATTATGGTTTTCTCTGGGTATATGCGCAGTAGTGGGATTGCTGGATCATATGGTAATTCTATTTTTAGTTTTTTAAGGAACCTCCATACTGTTTTCCATAGTGGCTGTATCAGTTGACATTCCCACCAACAGTGCAAGAGGGTTCCCTTTTCTCCAGATCCTCTCCAGCATTTGTTGTTTGTAGATTTTCTGATGATGCCCATTCTAACTGCTGTGAGGTGATACCTCACTGTAGTTTTGATTTGTGTTTCTCTAATAATTAGTGATGTTGAGCCGCTTTTCATGTGTCTCTTGTCCATCTGTATGTCTTCTTTGGAGAGGTGTCTAATTAGGTCTTCTGCCCATCTTATGATTGGGTTTGTTTTTTTAATATTGAGCTGCATCAGCTGTTTATACATTTTGGAGATTAATACTTTGTCCATTAATTCATTTGCAAATATTTTTTCCCATTCTGAGGGTTGTCTTTTCATCTTATTTATAGTTTCCTTTGCTGTGCAAAAGCCTTTAAGTTTCATTAGGTCCCATTTGTTTATTTTTGTTTTTATTTCCATTTCTCTAGGAGGTGGGTCAAAAAAGATCTTGCTGTGATTTATGTCAAAGAGTGTTCTTCCTATGTCTTCCTCTAAGAGTTTTAGTCTGATCTTACATTTAGGTCTTTAATCCATTTTGAGTTTATTTTTGTGTATGGTGTTAGGGAGTGTTCTAATTTCATTCGTTTACATGTAGCTGTCCAGTTTTCCCAGCACCACTTATTGAAGAGACTGTCTTTTCTGCATTGTATATCCTTGCCTCCTTTGTCATAGATTAGTTGACCATACGTGCGTGGGTTTATCTCTGGGTTTTCTATCCTGTTCCATTGCTCTATATTTTCTTCTCTGACTGCCGTGGCTAGGACTTCCAAAACTATGTTGAATAATAGTGGTGAGAGTGGACATCCTTGTCTTGTTCCTGATCTTAGAGGAAATGATTTCAGTTTTTCACCATTGAGAATGATGTTTGCTGTGGGTTTGTCATATAAGGCCTTTATTATGTTGAGGTAGTTTCCCTCTATGCATACTTTCTGGAGAGTTTTTATCATAAATGGGTGTTGAATTTTGTCAAAACCTTTTTCTGCATCTATTGAGATGATCATATGGTTTTTATTCTTCAATTTGTTAATAGGGTGTATCACATTGATTGATTTGCATATATTGAAGAATCCTTGCATCCCTGGGATAAATCCCACTTGATCATGGTGTATGATTCTTTTAATGTGCTGTTGGATTCTGTTTGCTACTATTTTGTTGAGGATTTTTGCATCTATATTCATCAGTGATATTGGTCTGTAATTTTCTTTTTTTGTTGTATCTTTGTCTGGTTTTGGTATCAGGGTGATGGTGGCCTTGTAGAATGAGTTTGGGAGTGTTCCTTCCTCTGCAATTCTTTGGAAGAGTTTGAGAAGGATGGGTGTTAGCTCTTCTCTAAATGTTTGATAGAATTCACCTGTGAAGCCATCTGGTCCTGGACTTTTGTTTGTTGGATGATTTTTAATCACAGTTTCAATTTCATTACTTGTGATTGGTCTGTTCGTATTTTCTATTTCTTCCTGGTTCAGTCTTGGAAGGTTATACCTTTCTAAGAATTTGTCCATTTCTTCCAGGTTGTCCATTTTATTGGCATAGAGTTTCTTGTAGTAGTCTCTTAGGATGCTTTGTATTTCTGTGGTGTCCATTGTAACTTCTCCTTTTTCATTCTAATTTGATTGATTTAAGTGCTCTCCCTCTTTTTCTTGATGAGTCTGACTAAAGGTTTATCAATTTTATCTTCTCAAAGAACCAGGTTTTAGTTTTATTAATCTTTGTTATTGTTTTCTTTGTTTCTATTTCATTTATTTCTGCTCTGATTTTTATGATTTCTTTCCTTCTACTAACTTTGGTTTTTTTAAAAAATTTATTTAATTTATTTAATTTTATTTTTGGCTGCATTGGGTCTTTGTTGCTGCATGCACACAGGCTTTCTCTAGTTGTGGTGAGCGGGGGCTACTGTTCCTTGTGGTGCACGGGCTTCTCATTGTGGTGGCTTCTCTTGTTGCGGAGCACAGGCTCTAGGTGCGCGGGCTTCAGTAGTTGTGGCACACAGGCTCAGTAGTTGTGGCTCACAGCTCTAGAGTGCAGGCTCAGTAGTTGTGGCACACGGGCTTAGTTGCTCCACGGCATGTGGGATCTTCCTGCACCAGGGTTTGAACCTGTGTCCCCTGCATTGGCAAGCGGATTCTTAACCACTGAACCACCACGGAAGCCCTAACTTTGGGTTTTGTTTGTTCTTCTTTCTCTAGTTCTTTTAGGTGTAAGGTTAGATTGTTTATTTGAAATTTTTCTTGTTTCTTGAGGTAGGCTTTTATTGCTATAAACTTCCCTCTTAGAACTGCTTTTGCTGCATCCCATAGGTTTTGGATTATCATGTTTTCATTGTCATTTGTCACTAGGTATTTTTTGATTTCCTGTTTGATTTCTTCAGTGATCTCTTGGCTATTTAGTAACTTATTGTTTAGCCTCCATGTGTTTGTGTTTTTTACGTTTTTTTCCATGTAATTGATTTCTAATCTCATAGCACTGTCGGAAAAGATGCTTGATAGGATTTCAATTCTCTTAAATTTACCAAGGCTTGATTTGTGACCCAAGATGTGATCTATCCTGGAGAATGTTCCTTGCACACTTGAGAAGAAAGTGTAATCTGCTGTTTTTGGATGGAATGTCCTATAAATATCAGTTAAATCTATCTGGTCTATTGTGTCATTTAAATCTTGTGTTTCCTTATTAATTTTCTGTCTGGATGATCCGTCCATTGGTGTAAGTGAGGTGTTAAAATCCCCCACTATTATTGTGTTACTGTTGATTTCCTCTTTTATAACTGTTAGCAGTTGCCTTATGTATTGAGGTGCTCCTATGTTGGGTGCATATATATTTATAATTGTTATATCTTCTTCTTGGATTGATCCCTTGATAATTATGTAGTGTCCTTACTTGTCTCTTGTAACATTCTCTAAAGTCTATTTTATCTGATATATGTATTGCTACTTCAGCTTTCTTTTGATTTCCATTTGCCTCGTGTATCTTTTTCCATCCCCTCACTTTCAGTTTGTATGTGTCCCTAGTGGGTCTCTTGTAGACAGCATATATATGGATCTTTTTTTTTGTTTCCATTCAGTGAGCCTGTGTATTTTGGTTGGAGCATTTAATCCATTCACATTTAAGGTAATTATTGATATGCATGTTCCTATTACCATTTTCTTAATTGTTTTGGGTTTGTTTTTGTAGTTCCTTTTCTTCTCTTGTGTTTCCCACTTAGAGAAGTTCCTTTAACATGTGTTGTAGAGCTGGTTTGGTGGTGCTGCATTCTCTTAGCTTTTGCTTGTCTGTAAAGCTTTTGATTTCTCCGTCGAATCTGAATGAGATCCTTGCCGGGTAGAGTAATCTTGGTTGTAGGTGGCTATTTCCTTTCTCATGTTAGGGAAGTTTTCGACTATAATCTCTTCAAATATTTTCTTGGGTCCTTCCTCTCTCTCTTCTCCTCCTGGGACCCCTATAATGCGAATGTTGTTGCATTTAATGTTGTCCCAGAGGTCTCTTAGGCTGTCTTCATTTCTTTTCATTCTTTTTTCTTTATTCTGCTCCATGGCTGTGAATTCCACCATTCTGTTTTTCAGGTCATTTATCTGTTCTTCTGCCTCAGTTATTCTGCTGTTGATTCCTTCTAGTGTATTTTTCATTTCAGTTATTGTATTGTTCATCTCTGTTTGTTTGTTCTTTAATTCTTCTAGGTCTTTGTTAAACATTTATTGCATCTTCTCGATCTTTGCCTCCATTCTTTTTCCGAGGTCCTGGATAATCTTCACTATCATTATTCTGAATTCTTTTTCTGGGAGGTTGCCTATCTCCACTTCATTCAGTTGTTTTTCTGGGGTTTTATCTTGCTCCTTCATCTGGTACATAACCTTCTGCCTTTTCATCTTGTCTATCTTTCTGTGAATGTGGTTTTTGTTCCACAGGCTGCAGGATTGTAGTTCTTCTTGCTTCTTCTGTCTGCCCTCTGGTGGATGAGGCTATCTAGGAGGCTTGAGCAAGTTTCCTGATGGGAGGGACTGGTGGTGGGTAGAACTGGCTGTTGCTCTGGTGGGCAGAGCTCAGTAAAACTTTAATCTGCTTGTCTCTGGATGGGTGGGCCTGAGTTCCCTCTCTGTTGGTTGTTTGGTCTGAGGCGACCCAGCACTGGAGCCTACCCAGCTCTTTGGTGGGCCTAATGGTGGACTCTGGGAGAGCTCATGCCAAGGAGTGCTTCCCAGAACTTCTGCTGCCAGTGACCTTGTCCCTGTGGTGAGCCACAGCCACGCCCCACCTCTACAGGAGACCCTCCAACACTAGCAGGTAGGTCTGGCTCAGTCTCCTATGGGGTCACTGCTCCTTCCCCTGGGTCCCGATGCACACACTACTTTGTGTGTGCACTCCTAGAGTGGAGTCTCTGTTTCCCCCAGTCCTGTTGAAGTCCTGCAATCAAATCCTGCTAGCCTTCAAAGTCTGATTCTCTAGGAATTCCTCCTGCCATTGCTGAACCCCCAGGTTGGGAAGCCTGACGTGGGGCTCAGTACCTTCAATCCAGTGGGTGGACTTCTGTGGTACAAGTGTTCTCCAGTTTGTGAGTCATCCACCCAGTGGTTATGGGATTTGATTTTATTGTGATTGTGCCCCTCCTACTGTCTCATTGTGGCTTCTCCTTTGTCTTTGAATGTGGGATATCTTTTTTGGTGATTTCCAGTGTCTTTCTGTCAATGATTTTTCAGCAGTTAGTTGTGTTTCCGGTGCTCTTGCAAGAGGGAGTGAGAGGTAAATTCATAGTGAAAATATTTTCTATATGTTAGTGGAAAGAATGAAAATAAATAAACTAATTATTAAAGTGAAGAATCATGAGAAAATTTTAAATAGCAATGTAAGGGAAATATAAAGAAAAAATTAAGTAAATAAAAAATAAAAGAAATATATATTAAGCGATGAGTAATTCCAAGAGCTGATTTTTCTCAAAGGTATGAAATATCTACTAAAATAATATTTTCTGGTGAGTCTAATCAATTCAGAAAGAGATTGCAGAAACTATATTTGGAAGCGGAACAGACATAACTAATCAGAAAAAAATTAAAACTTTTTTTGAGTCTTGTCTAATAGTGTTTTCAAAAGCATGTGTTATGATTAGAAAAAAATGTTAAAAAAATAAATTCTAGATGAGTGGAAGAGTGTAATTTAATTCTGGAAAAATATAAATTACCAAAATTGATTTAAGGAAAAAAGCAAAATCTAGAAAAAAAGGTAGTAAAAGTGTTTTAAATTATATTGTCTAAACAATTTCCAGATTCTCTCTGGGTTAGAAAGTTCATTAAAAACACATTCAATTGTCTTAAGAAAGGATAACAAGACAAAAGGAAAGACAGAATATCACAGAAGTTAGAAGATTAAATTGCTTATTCCTGTGCTAGAAAATTTGAGACCTCTGATGAAATGAATCTTCTTTTTTACCTTTACAGAGAATAATGAGAGAAAGCTCCTTTCCAAAAAAATTATCGATAATTTTCTTGACAAAGGTTTAATGCACAAAATAATCTCCATCAAATTATTGTATATTTTGATTTGTGCTCTGGTCATGATGGAGTAACAGAGAATAGATTTATCTTCCTATTAGGAAGGGTATCCAAAGCAGATCATGCCAATCTCCTTGTGTTGAGGAAAAAGAGATTGGATTTCAGTGAGGCTGAGGTGACCAGAATTTTAAGGGCAGATTTTCAGAGAAGGAGCCGTTCTTGACATTTTAGGAAAAAAGAATACCAAATATATACAGATTCTTCCAGACACTTGAAAAGTATGAAACATCCTCTGGCTCTTTTGATGAGCTCAACATAACTTGCAGAACAAAACTTACAGGAACATTACTGACTAATGTCTCTTCCACTCATTTGACTCATGAATACTGATGCAACAATTCTAACTAAAATACCAACAAACTGAATCCAGCAACATATAATTTTATAGCATGTAAAAGGTTGGCTATACAATATTCTTTCAGGGATGCAAAATTTGTTCAATAGTAAACATACCCTACAGTATTCCCTATAGTCCTCCTGTGAACAAAGTGATGGAGAAAAATATCATAGCTGCTGAAATAGCTACAGAAGAGCTTTTGATATTAGACATTTAGTCATGACAAAACTTTTATATTAAGAATAGAAGGGAACATCATTAATATGATAAACCCCAACCCCTGACGCCAGCACCATACTTAATGGTGAAATGTTGATAGCTTTCACTTTGGGAGTGAAATGAGGCAGGGATATTTGCTATTACCATTTATCTTCAATATTGTACTGGAGGATTAGGAAAATACTGTTCAATAAAATATAAAAAACTCTAAAAAATGTATAATTTTGACTGTATTAAATGTAAAAGCTTACATTCCTTAAAATAACCCTTTAAGAAAGTGAATATTAAGCCAAATAACAAAAGATATTTGTGACCCATTTAACTATAAATGGCCCAGATTTCTAAGTAATTCATAAAAACCAATAAGGAAAAAAATATCTGGTAGAAGATTGGGCAAAAAATTTGAACAGGCATGTTGTATAAGAAAATATCCACATTACGCAATTATTATACAACAGAATATGTGGTGCTATTTTACTAATAGTAATTGGGAAGCATAAAATAAAACCACAGTGAGATCCCATTAGACCCCACCAGAATGGCTAAAATTTTAAAACGCCAGAAAATGCCAGGCTATTTTGTTTTGCCAAAAAAGTGAAACAATAGGAACTTTCATACAGCTTTGGTGGAAGTGTAAACTGGTGCAACCGTTTTGGAAAGCAGTTTGTCTTAACAATTAAATTGAAGATATGCATTCCTTATTACCCATAAATTCTATGCTTAGGAACTTATCCAGCAGAGGTATATGCAGATTTCCCCTAGAAGACACATACACAAATCTTTACAGTAACATTACTCATAATAGCCCCAAGCTGGAAATAATTCGAATGTCTATTATAGAGTGGGCACATGAATTGTGGTTTATAATTACAATGGAATACTATTCAGGAAAATGAATAAACTTAAGCTATAGGCAAAAACATAGAATAAAACAGATGTATAATATACTGTTGAAAGAATCCAGAATCAGAAAATATGTACTATTCAAATCCATTTATATAAGTTTCAAAAATAGGTTAATTAAACCATTGTGTTTAGAGATGCATCCCTACAAGTGTACAGAAAAGGAAAAAAAGGAATATGGGAGAGAGTGTGAGAGAGAGTGTGTACTGGGGGTTTCTGAAAGTCACTGGCAATGTTCTATTTCTTCATCTGTTTTCACGGGGGGTTATTTTATAATAATTCAATAAACAAAATGTATCTTACGCACTTTTTTGTAAGTATGTCATAATACACAACAAAACGTTTAAAATAATAAAATTGACACAATTTCTGGTCTTGTTGACTGTAAATCAAATGAGGAACTCTGAATTTACAAAGTTAAAATTAAGCTGAATGCCACAAAGTAGAACAAGTCAACTAATTAATTTACTCATTTTCCTTTGCATTAGAATTGTTTTTTTTTTTTTATCATAAACAGTGCTGGATTTTTATACAAACACCCATATTTTCTCCTCCCTAGTTTTACAAATATCGTTGGGAGTTTGTTTTACAAGTAGTTTTGTACTGCTTTGTTTTTGAGGACGTTTGTAATAAGTGGACATAAATGGATTTAAGCAGACATGGCCTGCAAAACACTCACTTTTCTGGCTTTTGTTCCACAAAAACCTGAGCTATTGAAGCAATTTTGCTAGGTGTTTCAGATAGAGACAGTGCTTTTATAAAGAAACTGGAGAATAGGGAGAGAATCTCCGTGTCAACAGAGCGTGTAAAGTTCGTGTGTCCTGTGATTAAAGAGATTCACTTTTTGCACCTTTTTTCCCCCAAGTAGAAGAGAATTGAAGCCCCAAGAATAATAGAGACTTCACTTTCTGCTGCTCCAATGGGAATGGGCTTAGACTTACATTTATGTTAATTTAATAATGATTATCTTTATGTATTTAGTGACGGGCACAAACAGAAGCCTCTAAAGTATGCTTTAATTTTTAACTTGGTTGGTGATTACATGAATGTTTGCTATGTAAAATCTCTACTGCCATGTGTTTTGGACCCTGCTTTTTCTTGGTTTAGCCTGTGGGCTCTTGAAAATCGAGTCAAATGCAAGGATTAAGTGCTGATGCTGTGTGAGGTGCAGTTCTAGCAAATGAGAGTGAGGGCAAAGGGAAGTGAGGCAGGGAAGGCTAGATAGGTGCCGTGCAAGGCGATATAGTATAGTGCTAGCCCTGTTTCATGCTGTACTGCAACAGATACAGCTGGCTGCTTGGTGGGAGGCCTGCTGTGCCTTACAAGTCATCTCCTCCAGGCAGGGTCAGCAGAGAAACTGGCTCAGAGTAAAACCTTGGGGAAGAAGGAGAGGGAGTTTATATGACTGACTTGTTTTTGTCTCCTGTCCCTATTGGTCAAAGTTCACCACATGAGGTATCAATTCCCTTGTTCTTCTAGGTTGCATTATTTGGCCCCTTTGGCAGCCACTTGGGAAACCAGATATTATTCTCATTGGTTTCACGTGGGTTCAAAAATTCTTTGGAGAGCCAGGTTCTCCTAGACTATGATTGTTCATGTGATTGTGGTTGAGTTGGAATGCCAAGAGAGCAGCTGCTGTGAAGCAAATAGGGAAAGATCCAGGGGGCAGGAGAGGCCAAGAGGATATTTGAGAAGAACATATTTTAAAATAAAAAAGTAAAGTCATACATATTTTGTATATACTTTCTCTTACACATAAAAACTTACTTGAAATAAATTGTCTCTAGCACTCATCGCCTTAAAATACGTTCTTGCATGCTGATAAAAGAATGTCATCTTCTTGATTTCTGTGCTAAGAAAAGTAAATTTTATTTCTGAGACAGAAAACAAATCAGTTTGTAGCTTCGTATTGGTAGAGACAGAAATTAGTCCATAATCGTCTCTTTGTGATAGTGTCTTAAAATTTATGTTTGGTTTCAAAAGGATTGTATCATTTATTATTATTACTGTATAAACTGTTTTTGATATATTAAGTGCAAATTTCCATTCATACTGCAAGTTACTTATTTTCAGTCATGATGGTTCAATATTGTGGTTCAAAGTACTTTTGAGAATAATTTCCTTATTTCCCATGATGTTAGTTTTAGTTTTTATTAATGGGGAAAATTATAATGTCAAAAACTCTTTCTTTGGATTTAATGATGGTTGTAAATAAATTTTTAATTTTAGAAATCATACCACCAACCACAGAATTTTGAAAAGGAGTAGCGTATGACAGACCCTTGACTCTCTTGCTCTTTATCCCACTCGGTAAAAGCACTGGTCAAATTCAACTCTGCACACTCTATGCCCATACTATAACCAAAAAACAAACAAAACAAAACAAAATGTGCTTACCGATCTCACTTTAAATTTATAATCTCTAAACTAAGAGGATTCTTCTTGCTGCCCATTGATCAAAATACATTTTCCTGGTTGATTTTCTCTTTTGCACACCACTTCTTTTCTCCCCATTTCTTTATACTTGCAACATGTCTTCTTATCCTTATTATCAGCTCATAACTTAATTTCTTTCCTCTTTGCAAAAATGGAAGCAATCAGAATAAGATTTCCAAGAGATCCGACCCCATCTACCCAGGTATCTATTGCTGAGTTCCTGGGGACAACATTGTCTCATGTTATTATGAAGGAACCTTCCATATTCTGCACTGAGGATGGCTCTGGTTTTGTGCCCTTATCCTATTTTCCCTTACTCGCTCAAGGATAATAATCCAGGAATTCTTTCATCTCCCTCCTGCATCATCAGTTTTTCCCTTTTCTTAGATTATTCAGAACATCATCCAGGTAGGATTTTTTTTTTTTACCACCATCATGAAATGATTTCCTCTTGACTCCCTATCTCCTTCCAGCTCTCACATCATTTTTCATTTCCCCTTTTAAAATAAAAGCACCCTCTAAAAGACTCACCCTTTCTTGTATTCTCCTCTCATTCTCCCTTGAATTCACTGCAATCAGGTTTCCTCCTATACTATACCAGTGCACTAAACCTGCACTTTATCAAGATCAGCAGTGACCACCAATTGCCAATGATCATTTCTCACGCCTCATCTTGATTTACAGGTAGCATTTATCATAGTTGATCACTATGTCCATCTTGAAACACTTTCTTCACTTGACTTCCAATGCCACACTTGCCTAGTTCTCCTTTTACAGTTGTAGCCACTTGTTCTCATTGTCTTTTGCTGGTTCCTGTTCATCTACTCTATCTTCACATATTGGAGTGTCCCAGGGTAGAGTAGTTGGACATCTTGTCTTTTCTAGTCACACTTACTACCTAAGTGATCTACTCCACTCACGTGGCTTTACATATTATCTAAATGTTGATGACTCCCAAGCGCTGGATTCCAGAAATGCTTATGCAACTGTCTTCTACGTTATCCCCACTACCACACACGGTCAAAGTTTTCAACATTTTTTATCAACATTCTTGTAATATGCTTCGGATGGTCTCTCTGCTTCTGCCCTTACCCCATCCTATCTCCTTTTAACACTGCAGACAGAGTGATCCTGTTAAAATGTAGATTTTCTTAAAATCCTTACACTGCTTTTTTTTTTTTTTTAACATCTTTATTGGAGTATAATTGCTTTACAATGGTGTGTTAGTTTCTGCTTTATAACAAAGTGAATCAGTTATACATATACATATGCTCCCATATCTCTTCCCTCTTGCATCTCCCTCCCTCCCACCCTCCCTATCCCACACCTCTAGGTGGTCACAAAGCACAGAGCTCATCTACCTGTGCTATGCGGTTGCTTCCCACTAGCTATCTATTTTACGTTAGGTAGTGTATATATGTCCATGCCACTCTGTCTCTTTGTCACATCTTACCCTTCCCCCTCCCCATATCCTCAAGTCCATTCTCTAGTAGGTCTGTGTCTTTATTCCCATCTTGCCACTAGCTTCTTCATGACCTCTTTTTTTTTCTCCTTAGATTCCATATATATGTATTAGCATACTGTATTTGTTTTTCTCTTTCTGACTTACTTCACTCTGTATGACAGACTCTAACTCCATCCACCTCACTACAAATAACTCCATTTCGTTTCTTTTTATGGCTGAGTAATATTCCATTGTATATATGTGCCACATCTTCTTTATCCATTCATCCGATGATGGACACTTAGGTTGCTTCCATGTCCTGGCTATTGTAAATAGAGCTGCAATGAACATTTTGGTACATGACTCTTTTTGAATTATGGTTTTCTCAGGGTGTATGCCCAGTAGTGGGATTGCTGGGTCGTATGGTAGTTCTATTTTTAGTTTTTTAAGGAACCTACATACTAAAAATATGGAACACTTCACGAATTTGCATGTCATCCTTGTGCAGGGGCCATGCTAATCTTTTCTGTATCGTTCCAATTTTAGTATATGTGCTGCCGAAGTGAGCACCTTACACTGCTTTTTATCTCAGAGTAAATGCCAAGGCCTTAATATGACCTTCGAGGTCTGACAAGATCTAGCCCTGTGTTATCCTTCTAACTGCATTTTCTACTCTTCTGTTGACTCTCCTCAGCTACTCTGAATTTTGTGTAGTTCCTTGAATACACCAGGTACTTTTGTACCCAGAGCCTTTTACTTGCTGTTCCCTCTGCTTATAGGGTCTTCCCCCATATAACAACAAATTACAAATTACAAATCTAGCCAAGTATAAAAATATGATACATTTTACCAAGTTGTGTTTATTTTCTAATGCAAGGATGGTTTTCCATCATGAAACATATTAATGTAATTCACATAATTAATGTAAGTAATGTAAACATTAAAATGAAACCCACAGAATATCATTAGATGCAAAGAAAGTATTCAATAAAACTCAGTATCCATTCATAAGAATTCTTAGAAAATGATAAATATATACAAAAACTACAACAAATATCGTATTTTATGATGAAACATTGAAAACATTTCCCCCAAAAATAAGAACATGGTCGAAGATAGCCACTATAATTTCTTTTCCATTTTTACCTTGCAATTCAAGGCAGGACAATAGTAAAAGAAAAGAGAATGCAAGTATATAAGAATAACAAAAGGTAAAACAAAATATTCATTTGCCAAAATATGATTATCTTTACAGAAAACAAGACTCTTAAGAAAAATGATTAGAATTTTATGAGATTTAGTAATGTTTGATTCAAAAATCAATATATAAAAAGCAATTTTTATTTCTACACATTTGTAAAATACAATTAGAAAACACAGTTTGAAAAGGTAAATAATTTATAATAGCTATAATAATGTGCAGTGTTTAAGAATAAATATAGCCAAAGATACACAGGAATTTCATACATAAAATAGTAAACTTTTAAGGATATTTAAGAAAAAACAAATAAATAGTGATACTTTCCAAGTACATGGATTCAAAGACTAAATACTTTAAACATGTTAATTCTCCCCAAATAGACCTACTGATTCAGTGAAATTTTATATAAAATTTCAAACAAAATTTTAGTTGTTATGTGTATGTCTGTGTTTGTGTGTCCATGTGGAAAAGAACACATTTATCCAAGTTTCTTTTATGTAATAACAAACTGAAGATTTATAAAAATGTTGTAATACTTAAACAATATGTAGTACATACACAGCAGTAGACAAGTTGATTAATGCAAGAGGTTAGTGATCTTAAAGGAAGACCAAGCAAATATAGAACTTGAACTCGGTCAGGAGGTCTATTAGAAGTTCAGTGAGGAAAAGGTTGAGTTTTCAATCATCAAAACAAAATAAATAGATAATAAGACAGAAAATGGATCACTAACTCATGCCATATCCAAAAAAGAAAAGAAATAATTCCAGTTAGGTTCAATGTGAAAAATACAACTGTAAACTTTTAAAAGAAGATAACCAAAGACAATATTTTCTTGCCTTTTGGGTAAGAATGGATTTATTACAGACAGAGGTAAAAAATACAAAGAAAAAGATTGATAAATTCTCTACCATTAAAATGAAGAACTTCTGGTCATTAGGATATACCGTAATGGCAGTGAAATAGTAAGTCATGGAATGGCAGAGAGTACTTGTGACAAATATTCAAAACAGTCTCAGTATAATAATTTGACTTCTTTAATACCAGGTGCACATTGGTGACTCTGGGGGAAATAAGCCAACAGAGGTTTCCTCATGAGGTCTCTAACATTGCCCTCTGACCTCTCCTCCCACCCCTCAATTTTAAATTTTCAAAAAATTCCAATACTCTTAAATTTAACTGAAGAAATTTTAGAAATTGAGTGCTAAAGAGGGAGAAGGAGGGGCAGAGAGAACTCAGCTGAGATAGCATAAACTACCTCCACTTGATAGGGTAAGACTGTTCGTTTTCTGGAAATACAAGGTTATATTTCATAGTGCCATTTTAACATTATTATTAATGAATTAATGTTTTAAACCAAAGCAAAACACATCTGTGGTTGGAGGAGGCAATGTTACTTAATGGGAAATATCATATTCTTTGGAGTCAGCCAGATACAGGGTTTAGCTTCTCCCTCGAGCATTAATGAGCAGCTAGCAAGAACAGATGATTTAACTTCTTGAAGAGGGTTATTCTAATAGGCTCAGTTTCCTCATTGGCTCCATGGACTAGATATTACCTACCTTGTAGGACTGGAATGGGGTTTAAATGACTCAGTACTTATAAAGACCATTCACAGAACCTGACACTTTGTAAGCACTAAGTGAGTGAAACCATAATAATTCTGTTTAATTTTATTTTCTGAATTTGAAGGATTTAAAATAGCAGCAATTTGCAACTCCTAAATGAACACCAATTCTGGCAAGGATTATCAATTAGTGTAAAGACTATTAGGTTTGATAGGGATTGGATATTTGAAGGACACCAAAGTAAAACCACAGAGATAACTTTCTAGTCCCAAGGGAGAGAAGTAGCTATACTTGAAGGAATCTATCATGACCTAAATTCTGTGGTTAGTCTTAGTGTCATGAATGATGAGTCATCCAGATGTCTCCTGATGTGTTGATGTGAACTGCATCACCTATGGTGTGTTCTGAAGCCACCAACTATTTAGAACCAAATTCAAGAGAAAAGAATAAGCTAAGTTACTCTGTGGCACATCTAGAAGGTGAAGTATTCTTCAGTATAACTGGCAAAGTCTCCTCAACAAGTCAATACTGTGAAGGAAAATAACAACAGAAGGGGCAAGTGTGTTAGATTTAAAAAGAAGAGATTCAAGGACTGTCAAAACAAACAAACAAACAAACAAACAAAAAACAGAAGCCAACGTGTGTTCTGGTTTAGACAAACCAACTGTAATGAGTATTTCTGGGTCAGTTGGGGAAATTAGAATATGGACTATATATTAGGTAACATGAAAATTTATTGATAAGGAAACAGAGGTTAACTAACTGAAAAAAAATGTGGGGTGTGTGTATTTGTGTGTGAGATACCAAAATATCTTGGAAGCTTTACACTGAGATCTAGTCTAAAGAGTGTGTGTAGCAATCTATGGATGGTAGAAATATGGCATTTTTATTTTCTTGGTATTATTTATCTGAATTTCCTTACTTTCTACAATGCATACAGACTGCATTTAGACAACGTAAAGATGTTGCCTTTGTAATTAAGCAAATTTTGAAATATTTTTTGAGATAAATATCATTTTAACAGATGTATTAAGTGACTTCATTGGCAGTGCATTTATATTACATAAGTTAAGAATCATTTAAATTGAATACATAGGCTTGGGTGAGCATGAGGGCATTTATGTACTGCCTTTTTCCTAGTTGGGTGCTTACTGCCCCTAAAGCTTCAGCCTTTGTCAATTACTTGGATCCCATCTTGGCCATCACCAGAGTACAGCTAAGTATACAGTAGAGAAAGAAATAAGCATCATTGTTTACTAATGAAATTATAATTTTACTAAGATTTCTCTAGAGAACATATTTAGTCTGGCATTTAAATAATTAAACTCAAACAGCACTGTAAATTGTTTTTATGTAAATAATCTAACAATGAATCGTATTTTTCCATAAAGTAATTACCAGGAATTGGTAACATGTCTAACTTGATGATTCTTCAGAATGTATTTGTTAAAAGGTTGCTCTTAGAAAATCGCAAAGCAACCTCATATTTATAATGTTGTGAATTATACTTTCCTACATTTCACTCTTCTCCTTTGAACTATTTATTTTCTATCTTGTTAAAATGCAGCAGCCCTAAACTTTGCATGCATTTCTTGCAATTTTCAATTATTTTCTATGAACAGTTGGTAAACATTCCAATTTTTTAAATGAAATTGTCATTGAAGAGCAGGTATAGAGTTCCCATATGGGGTACTCTTGTAGTTTTGATTTGCATTTCCCTGATGTTAAGCCTCTTTTCATATACCTGTTGGCCATTTTGGTGTCTTCTTTGGAGAAATGTCTATTCAATTTTTTTACCCATATTTTTATATCAGGTTATTTGTGTATTTTGCTATTAAAGTCTAGGAGTTTCTTATTTATTTTAGATATTAACCTCTTATCAGAAGTATGGTTTGCAAATCTTTTCTCCTTTTCCATCGGTCTTTCCTTTGTTATGCAGAAAATGTAGATATATTTGAAGGAAACTTTCAAGTATATGCAAAAGGTTTAAAATGCAAAAGGTTTAAAAAAGTGTTTATTGCTTGGTTATCATTATTACTTGTGTTTTACATGACTGTTTCAGAATATTGATCAAGCCTCACTCACTCCACTTTTTAACAGATAAGTTCCTTGTCATCTGTCCTTTTCATCTTTCTTGCTCTGTTCTCTAAGACAATTGTTCTCAAACTTGAACATGCATCATCACCTGGAGAGCCTGTTAAAACCTGGATTGCTGAGTCTCATCCCCAGAGTTTCTGATTCAATAGAGAGGTGGGGCCCAAGAAATTATGTTTTTTCAGTTTTTCACATGATGCTAATGGTGCCCATCTGAAGCCCATACTTTGAGAACCACTGCTCAGAGGAAAAAAAAAAAAAAAAAATCAAAATTCATTTACCCAAACCAGTAGAACCCAGCTCATGGCTTACCTCTTCATGGTTTCATTCTCTCATCCAAAATGACATCTTTCAACCTCCAAGTTCTTAACTATCAGAACCCTTGATCTCATGGTTAATGCCACCTCCCTGACACATCAGCCATGAACGGAACTCCCTATCATAAAACACCTCTCCCAGTCACTCAGAAGTGTCAAATTCAGCTCTTCTGCGAATTTTCTTGTGTCTCTTTTTCCCACAACTGTTGAAACTTGCTTTCTGCCTTGGGAATTATGACATTACTCATCCCAGCCTTTTCTGGCTAAAATCAAGCTTCTCTCAGCAGACCAAAGTTGAGTCCTTCCCACCGTGTACAATGCTAAGCGGTCAGCTGCCTCAGTGCTCCTGACAGCATTTTGGACTCCCTCGTGGGCCCTCCCCATCTCCAGCCTTCTACTTGCAGACTGCAGACTGCTCCCAGAGAAAGTCCTGGGACTTCATGCAGCTGGTGCCCTGCTTGAGCCTGCTCTACAGCCTCAACATGGCCAGGTCCACCCGCTCAACACTCCCTTTATTTACCCCTCATTGGTTCCCTGGATTATTCTCTGTAACTTTTCAGGACTTGTTTTCTTTCTTTAAGACCTCAATCCTATCAGACCTCTCAACTTTAATTTTATCTATCTATCTATCTATCTATCTATCTTTTATTCTTCTCTTAAGTCTCAAAGAAAGATATATCCTCTCTCAAAAGTTTTCTGATGTTTCAAGCAGATGTCTGATGTTCCTTGGCTTTTTTTTTTTTTTAAATAAATTTATTTATTTATTTATTTATTTTTGGCTGCATTGGGTCTTCATTGCTGCGCGCAGGCTTTCTCTAGTTGTGGCGAGTGGGGGCTACTCTTCGTTGCGGTGCGTGGGCTTCTCATTGCGGTGGCTTCTCTTGTTGCAGAGCACAGGCTCTAGGCACGAGGGCTTCAGTAGTTGTGGCACATGGGCTCAGTAGTTGTGACTTGAGGGCCCTAGAGCGCAGGCTCAGTAGTTGTGGCGCACGGGCTTAGTTGCTCCGCGGCATGTGGGATCTTCTCGGACCAGGGATCGAACCCATGTCCCCTGCATTGGCAGGCAGATTCTTAACCACTGCGCCACCAGGGAAGCCCTGTCCCTTGGCTTTTATCTCTTCACACTTTTAAAGGAACTTTTTTGATTCTTCTCTTTACTGCCTTTCCCTTTAATTTTTCCTGCCCTCTCCTAATCGTCCCCCTTCCCAAACTCGGAAGTCTTTCCTTCTGCTTTGAAAGCTGCCTTAATCTTCTTTATAAAAGTGAAATTTTTACTGCATCCTGATTCTCCTTCCTAATATCATTCCATTTATGCTATCAATTGCGTTCTTTGAATGAATGGTCTTATTCAATTTAATTCATGAATTCCCTCACTAACATCTTTCCTCCTAACTTTTTGGTAATTTGAATAGGGGTCCAATCACTCCATGAAAACACTTTCTCTGAAGTTAGTCATGGCAAACTCCATCTCTCCTCTCTTCCTGTCCCATCTTCACTGAATACCTGTTCTCAGCATTGATTCTCCTTGATTTCTCTGCTGTAATTGTATCTATTTACTTTTCCATTCTTTTAAACAATACTATTTTTTTGACATCTGAGATACTTTATTCTCTTGTTTCCAGATCTCTGGACCTTTCATGGTTTCACTTTTCTTCTCCTAACCTTAACAGTTCTTCTCTCCACCAACTTCCCAGCCCAAACTGGCTTTGGCTTCCACCTTCCATTACTGTTTGGAGTATATAACCATCTTGTCTAGACTTTCGACCCTGAAATTCTCACCTTTGGTCCCAATCCCTAACAATTCTAGGTACTTATTGAACTTTTCCTTTGAAAATGTAAAAACTTTGTCTTTTCCCATCAAAAAATTCCCCTTTTATCCTCTCTCCCTTTGTATTTATTTTTTAAATTTCTTTATTTGGAGCAGCACCATTCACAGTGTCTATATCTTGAGTGGTTTCTTTTACTTTTTGCTGACCTGTACCTTCTGATCTCAGGTGGCTGTGAGGTGGCCGCAGCCTGCGGAGGCTTGAAGCAGGATCTCAGTTCCCTGACCAGAGATTGAAGCCAGGCCGTGGCAGTGAGAGCCCTGAATCCTAGTCACTAGACCATGAGGGCCAGTGACTGGTGACAAGGCCTTGGCTCATCTGCTCTGGAGAAAGGAATTTCAGCAGAGAGACAAAAAGTAGTGAAACAAGTAAAGAGTTTATTAGGAGGGAAAAAAGTAACATGTAGATAGACCCACGGGCAGGCTCAGAGAAAGAGTTGTGCGTTTGGGGTAGTTTAAATCACTTATATGGGGGCAGTTCTTCCAGGTTTCCACTGGCCAATCATCTTGCTTTGTCTGGCTCTGAGTCCATATTTGGTCTGACTCAGGGCCCTCCCCTGTGTGCATGTGCACCTTCTAGTCAAGATGGATTCCAGCACAAGGGTCTCTGGGAAGTTGACAGAATATATTATGGTCTGGCGCTCCCTCCCTTCTCTGAGCCCTGAGGAACCTTTCTGTGCATGTGTAGTTTGGGAGGTCTCCTTGACCTCAAGAATGAGAAATATGTGGTCTCTAACTTTTATCTAAGCAGGACTCAGCTCCTCCTTGCTCCTGCCACCATCTTTATCTTGGGGTATCTGTCTGTGGGGAATGGATTCCAGCTGCTCAGCCTGGGGTCCATTTATCTCCTGCCTCACTTCCACAGGCTACTGGTCACTGGGCTCATTTAGTGCTTTGGCATTTCTAAATCTTTCTTTCCTTTCCAACGTTACTATCTACGCTTTCATGAACTTATGTTCGGTTTTCTTTAATGGTCACCTTACAAGAAACACAATGCATCTTTGGTTCAAATAGCAGTTTAAATTTCTTGTTATGCTGCTTGTATCATGTCATTGAGTTCTGAAAATGTGTACTGACTTTGTTTCTCCTGGTAATCAGGTCCATCAGCCTTTGGTCAAAGCACATATTAACTGGCCCCCCAAGTGTCCTGCTTCCCCCTTACCCCCCCCCCCAAAAAAAGCTGCAGCTCAGGATCATTCCCTCACCATTCCCATGTACTTGTGTCTCCCTTCCACGTTTTACTTCCATCTCTGCCTTAAATTAAACTGCCTCTTTTCTCCCTTTCTTCGTACTTCTCTTTGATAATCAAATGCCTGTGCTTCTGTTAGGATGAACACTCCTTTCTCCTGAAGCCTTATTACTGCAGCCCACTGACATTGTTCCACTACTCAACTTCTATAACTCTTTTAGAGCCTAACATTTAATTATGTACTCAACCAAACCCTTTTTAGAGATTTCACATATGTATATCAATTTCCCAGTAAAATGTAAGTACCATATTCTTGAGTTCTATTCAACTGCAAGTATGCATTAAGTGAGTTCTCTGTGGCTTGTTCCATCAGGACACAGCTCCTAGCCTTGTGCTGCATAACAAAAGGGGGTTAAGATGGATTACCTTCCTATTATTTAGAAAGATAGAAGGGTTTACTTCCTGACTCCCCTTAGGTTTTCTCTATGGCAAATTTGCATGATTGACTTTTTAAACTACCAAGTACTAGGTAATCATTGTTTGTAGTTGGTTCTTAGTTTAACGCTATAATGATCAGCATCATTATTATCAGAAACTCAGCCTAAAGAACTAAATAACTTGCCTCAAGGCACAAAAATTTGTACCATAGATTTTGTGGACTTTTTAAAAACTAGAGCTGTAGTCTGATTCTTCAGTCTCTGACTTCAGCACCTGGGGCCTAGTCAGACCTTAATAATCATGTTTCAGCAAAGACTTTTCATTACATTCGAATGAAATAGGTAATATTTTAAATCATAGATCAAAAGAACCTAGAAAGAAAAATTTTGGGTGTTTAGAATAACACATACCATTAATAGTATATTTGATAATTTTATTTAAATAAAAGTAACCTAAAGATGTGTGAAAACAAAATATTACTTGGTAGTACAAGCCATATCTGTTTAGAACTTAAAAAACTTGTAGATTAAATATTTTTAAGTGGTAAGAGATATTAATTTATTAATGAAGATGGAGTGAAATAAAACTAAATGTCATAATCTTTATTTTTCTGATATGTAAGGTAGTTCAGTTTATGAATGAGAAATGACATGGGAGTATTTTATTACACTAATGTTAAAATGATAAGGGATCTAAGGATATATTGTCTTTTTTCCTATGTTTTAGATAAGAAGTGCGTAAAGATACTTTTGGAAAGACCTGAAGTCCTGCCACTGACTTGTCATGGCCACTGGATGTCACTAAGACCAATGACATGGATATGAGCCAAAATGTTCATGAAAGGCTTAAATACTAGTATTTCATTTTATTTTGAATTTATTTTATTCTCCAAAATGGGAAAATTCAAAATCTTATTAGGTATGAGTGATTTATAAGGAGATAGAGAAAGGAAGAATAGGACTATAGTACAATTAAAGTACAAAAATAAATGGTAAAGGAAAAAGTGTTGTGAATTATGACAGATCTCAATGTGACTCCAATAGATCGTTTTAACTCTAGCAGGGTAACCATTTGTCTTAAGTGATGCAGATACAACTTTAACTGAGCATTCAGGTCATTCTGCTGAAGGAAGAAGCCAGATATAAATTGTACCTTATATTGAAACTGAGCAGGACCCTGTGGGGTCCTCCCAGGTACAAAACCCATCTGGGTCCCCCCGTTTCTTTTTATAAAAAAATGATTTAGTCTCCTAGGCCTTTCTTGTGTTCCAAAGAGTAGGCTCAAGCAGTTACTAATTAGGGAAGGGAGAGAATGCAGAAACAAAGGACAAGCAGTTAAGCCAGATAGCCTGAACAATAGTTCAATAATAAAACAGTCCTAGTTCTTTCTCAGGGGATGTACATAATAATCTGACAGTTATCTTGGAGTTGTTACCTGGCTCAGGTGGAGGATGGTAGCTACGTTCTGACCACAAGCACGGAGACCCCAGACTGGTTGAAATCAGAAGTTAGATGAGGGCTTCCCTGGTGGCGCAGTGGTTGAGAGTCTACCTGACAATGCAGGGGACGCGGGCTCGAGCCCTGGTCTGGAAAGATCCCACATGACGCGGAGCAAGTGGGCCCGTGAGCCACAACTGCTGAGCCTGCGCGTCTGGAGCCTGTGCTCCGCAACAAGAGAGGCCGCGATGGTGAGAGACCCGCGCACCGCGATGAAGAGTGGCCCCCGCTTGCCACAACTAGAGAAAGCCCTTGCACAGAAACGAAGACCCAACACAACTAAAAAAAATAAATAAATAAATAAAATAAATAATTAAAAAAAAAAAAAAAAAAAAAAAAAAAAAAAGAAGTTAGATGATTAGGATTCTTAAAGCATCACCCCAGTATTTCACCACCAACCAATCAGAAGAAAGTCATGCATTGTGTTTCTAATTTTAATACAAACATTACCTATAAACAATAAATCTAAAACACATTGTAAGTCATAACCCAAATAGAAATATTATTGCCCAAAGAAAATTACAAAAATTTATATCATATAGAAGATATTTTATAAATGTTGGCAACTGTAATTATTTGGATTAATACAATTTCAATAGATGGGACATTGTGAAAATGGTGTAACACTTTTAAAAATCAAGCACAACAATGAGGAAGTTAGTTGATAGAAGTTGTTAATATAATTGGGTTTTATTCTTTGAGCTTGTCAGATCCATGCCTTGGAGTGGGGAAAAATACAATGATGTATGTGAAAAAATTGTATACTGTCATAGGATATGTAAAGGCACCATTATTATTTCTCAAATGATAGGTTAAAAACCTTCTATACAAACTTAAATATTAACAATAATGAATAAATATTCTTGGGTTTTGGGGATTCCAATGAAAAAACAAACTTGCTCCTAATTACCAAAATTATACTTACTAAAAAAAATTGAGATGACACAGGAAATGCAAACTGTTCTGCCTTTGCAATTACATTGCCTACTATGCCACCTGTTACTAATGCTGATGCCAACTAGCTAAGTTTATGCCAATGCCCAATCCACATCTGAGAATTTTCTTGCAATCATTGCAGATTTGAAAGCATCTGTGAGCTCTTTTAATGTTTGGGCTAAAAAGTGGAATTAGCAATGGACTTGAGCACATAAGTCAATGTACTCATGTGTATATGATTTTGCATGTATATAAAGTTTTCAATAACACTCAAAAATGCTAAGTGGAACATAGATTATTTTGTTCATCTCAATTCGGCCACTAAATTTTCATCAACAATACTTGATCTATATTTAGACTTGAAAAGCTTTGCTTTTGAAAAGTAGATCCACATATCTAACTTGTTCCAAACCTACTTAAAAGCTTTCTAACTGAATTGAGGATCAAGAAAAATTTCCCTGTAATTTTAGCATCCATGTTGACCAAGCTGGTTCATCTCTTTTAGAAGAAATGATTTCACTTTGAAACTCTGAAGCAAAAGGGTATCAGTTTCAAAACCACACTTAAGTTGGTTAAATTTATTAACTCGTATGACATTTAATTAATACCAGTATTAATTATATCAAATTCAAAGGGATATTGTATACATTAAAAGCAACTCTAGATTTATCAATATCAGCAAAGCATTCTTAAGATTTTTCTGGTATATGTATTTTTCTACACATACAAAATTTCATGAATAAAACTATTCAAACCCATTTACTTCTGCTTAGGGTCATACGTTTTAAGGCAGCAGGCAATACTAACTTTGAAAGTATATGATAATAAATATTTCTATTTTATTAAATGATTTAAAAACTATACATATGAAAAAAATAAAATAGTTAGAAAAAATAGCTTGCTTAAATAATGCAAGAAACACATTGAAAGCATAGAATATATTCTATTTGAGAAAGAAATTTATCACTGATCTTCTTTACTAGCGAGTCTTAAATATACCTGGCACCTGGGGAGGGGGGAGGGAGGGAAGGACAATAAATAGCAAATATTGATTAGATCATCTCTTAGAAACTTTATGGGTGGCACTAAGGGCAACTTGTGCTTTTTAAAGAACTTTATGGCTTCCCTGGTGGCGCAGTGGTTGAGAATCTGCCTGCTAATGCAGGGGACACGGGTTCGAGCCCTGGTCTGGGAAGATCCCACATGCCACGGAGCAGCTGGGCCCGTGAGCCACAATTACTGAGCCTGCGCATCTGGAGCCTGTGCCCCGCAACGGGAGGGGCCGCGATAGTGAAAGGCTCGCGCACCGCGATGAAGAGCGGTCCCCGCACCGCGATGAAGAGTGGCCCCCGCTTGCCGCAACTAGAGAAAGCCCTCGCACGAACCGAAGACCCAACACAGCCAAAAATAAATAAATAAATAAATAAAGTAGCTATAAAAAATTAAAAAAAAAAAAAAAAAGAATAAGTTACTAAAAAAAAAAAAAAAAAAAAAAAGAACTTTATAAGCTCAAAATTGTGTCTACATTTGTTGAAAAATTCATTCAAATTGTTTTTAATGGGGGGAGGTGACAAAGGGATGTATGTCTTAATGACAGAACTCTGTTAAATCAAGCTTATCAAGTGTTGGTCATAAACATGACATGTTAAACATTTTTTTTTTCTGTTTTATAAGCAAGATGAAAAGGACAGTCTATACTTTTGCACTTATAGTTCTATAAAAATTAAACCCAGTCTTCAGATCAGACATGACAATTTCAGATGAAGTAGTTTTCTTACAAGTGGATTGGCGCTTGCCTATTGTGTTACTACAAAACTTGTTAATCATATGCTTTTATTCAAAATAATAAAACTAAAATGAAAAGCCTAATATTGTTGATGAGATGTCATCTTAGAGATACATAATAGTCTAGAAATTAACATTTACTAGAACCATCTGAATGTTGAAAAAAAAAATAGCTCAAGCTGTAACTAAGTGACAGCTAATGCTCATCCAGATTTTAACAAGTATCTGGATGTTTGGCATCGTGTAGGAAAGTTCCAGATGGTTGACAAGACTTCTCACTTTTCATTTGGATGTTTTTCCCAAGAATTTCATTCAGTTTTAATGTTCATCCATGGAGATAACTTGTGACAGACACATAACTTTCAGGGATATTCTTAATATATTCTATTAACAGAACATGAGTCATATTTGGGCATGCCATCCTTCAGTAGATTAAAATAACTTTAATAGGAATTAAATTACTTGCATATTTGAGTTCTTTGGTAATCACTACTAAACTTGTGCTTTACAATGATCTCAAAATACTGGTTAACCCTGTTTCAAGTAATATTCAGTGTCTGAAAGATAGTGGGCACTCAATAAGTGTTTAATAAATGTATAAAGAAAAATAAAGATAGTTTCAATGGAAAATATCTATAATAGGTAAAGTCTACAGATCACAAGTTAAAGGGGGGAAACAGAAAATTAATAAGGTGTATGAAGGAAATTTAAATATTTGAACTATGAAGTAATATGCAGGGATGTTGTTTCATCCAATTTGCGTGATTTGTCTGTCTGGCCATATTAAATAATCATCAACTTTCTCTGTTTGCTTTGTGCTGTGAAGCAGCAGACATGGCATGAAATATAGCAGTCTGGGGGTATTCCGTTTTACCTTCTGTAGTGCTGGCTGACAGCAACTGGATTGGGATCTCTTTTTTTGAACACATGACATGAAATGTTAACAGTTTATAAATATTGTTTTGCGTGGGAATAGAAGTGATTGAAAGGCAGCTCCCTTTTATATCAAAAGCTATTAAACTGGGGATGTGTTAATAAGCTCCAATTCTAACAAAATTTAGAGTGCTTGTGTAGAAATGCTAATTTTGGTTACTGAACAGGGGCTGGAATTGGGAAACCGGGTTCTGGGCAAGCCATCTTGTCATTTATGTGTACTTATAAATATACAACTTATGCTGCCAATGTGTGTGAAATTCTTTAAACAAACCCACCATTCAAGCATAAGATGTCTGTCCTTAATATGGAAGATTGTAGAACTTTCTGCAAAAGAGATCTCACCTAATTTCCCTCTAGATTAATATTGTGAAGACAAGTAGAGGAACTTTATAATCCACTGGTCTCTTCCGCCTCTGTGTAAATAGCTCATACGTGCTAATATGGAAGCATCAGCTTTCCTGGGAATGGCGGCCAATGGTGAGGCTGCGGACTGGTAGTTCTTTCTAGCCAAAGGCAAACTTGTGGAACGAGTCGCAGTAATTGGCTCTTTCTGGATGCTTAGCTATCCACCTCACAATTTTATGTTTTGTTAATGAATCGTCGACACCTCTTGTTAGCTCCCAAGATTTGGTGTTGCCCTATCAGTAGCCAAGAATCCCACATTTCAATTATTTTGGCTGGTAACTCACCACATATGTTTTTGGCATTGTTAACTGAAAAGGAAAAAGAACAAGTTGGGCTGCAATTAAAACAACACTGCAGAAAGGGGTATTGTGTGGCTTTTTATCGTGACCATTAAAATCACTGACTTTCTTGTCAGTGGGATATGTAGCAAAAGTGAGTTGCTATTTAAAGACATTTAATCAATACAGATTGTAAAAATTCATATTTTTTTAGAAGTGAAAGTAGTTTTATTTTTTTGTTTTTGAAAACAAAAAAAGTAGAATACGGTAATCCAACCCTTGGAGACTCAAGATTGAATGCAAAAAATAATACGTCTCTGGTGTTTGCTAGCAGCAAGGAGAAAAACTTGTAAAATACTACAACTGATAAATATTAACTAAGACTGTTTTGTGTTGAAATATCTAGGTTTTAAGTGTCCATCGACAGATGAATGGATAAAGAAGATGTGGCACATATATGCAATGGAATATTACTCATCCATAAAAGGAAACGAAATTAAGTTATTTGTAGAGAGGTGGATGGACTTAGTCTGTCATACAGAGTGAAGTAAGTCAGAAAGAGAAAAACAAATACCGTATGCTGACACATATATACGGAATCTTAAAAAAAATGGTTCTGATGAAGCTAGGGGCAGGACAGGAATAAAGACGCAGCCGTAGAGAATGGACTTGAGGACACGGGGAGGGGGAAGGATAAGCTGGGACGAAGTGAGAGAGTGGCATGGACTTATATACACTACCAAATGTAAAATAGATAGCTAGTGGGAAGCAGCCGCCTAGCACAGGGAGACCAGCTCGGTGCTTTGTGACCACCTAGAGGGGTGGGATAAGGAAGGTGGGAGGGAGACGCAAGAGGGAGGGGATATGGGGATATATGTATACGTATAGCTGATTCACTTTGTGATACAGCAGAAACTAACACACCATTGTAAAGCAATTATACTCCAATAAAGATGTTAAAAAAAATGTTTAGGTTTGCTAGTCAAGATAATGATATGTTCAAATATGCTCATCTTTACTAACAGTGGTTAATTTAAAAAAAAATGATACTAGTAAAATTTAAAACTTTTTATTTCTGAAAAGAGGGTTGAATTGTCATGGTAACATTCACCAAATCACCTGAATCAGAAAAGCAGGAATCAACATGGACTCTTTCCCTCTTCCTCACTCCAAACCACATAAAATCTATTCTAAGTTCATTCATGTTTGCTTCTTTAATAGCTTACATATCTGTTTTAACTCTTCACCATATCTTTTCTGATGAATTCACATGCTCATCTTCTGTTTATAGGGCCCCATCAATCATCAGTGACTGTTATTCCTAATCTCCTAGTTTGTCTTTCATACCCCATCCTTCTTTTAAAACCATTTCCATTTAGTTTTCCCATTGTCTTAGTAATTGGATGCTTGCATACAAATCCTTCCATGATTTTGGCCAACCATCTTTTTCAGCATTATCATTTGATGCTCCCACTCCTCCTCTTTCTATTCAACTCACCCCTCCATGTGACTTTCTGTGCACCAGTCAAGTGGAAACATTTGCAATTTCCTCTTGCATGCCATGCTCTTTTGTGGTTCAGGCTACTCTTCTGTGGTGGAAATATGTTTCCAATTCTGTTTACCTGGTGAGCATGAACTCTAAGGTGATCATCTCTCCTAGACAACCTTTCCTGATGCCCTGACTCCTCAAGGGAAGAACGAGCCATATTCCTCTGCTATGTGTTACATTGCATTTCATAATCATTTTTTGAACGTATTTTAGTTTCTGTCTTATACTTTCATTAAGTACGTATTTATTGGATATTTGCCATGTGGAGAACACTGTCTTATATATCTTCATATTCCTGGTGTTGAACACAGTCCTTGGCATACAGTAAGTACTAGAAGAAAGTAACCCTTGAACTGAAAAGGGAATGGTGACAGAAGTTCACCAGTCACAAAAGAGAGTTGTGACATGAGGAGAAGATGTTCTATGCAAAGGAAGGTCTCTTTAATGGAAGCTTGGCTGGGAATTTCAGGGTAGGGGAATTCTGTCTGGGTATAAGGATCTAGAGGTTGAGAGGTAAGATTATTTGAGTTAGGCAGAAGCCAAGTCATGCAAGAATTTGTTTATGTTGGAAATTGTACAGATTTTTTTCAGTAGGTTATGGGGAGAATTTTCCAAGTATGTGAGTGCTATGACATGAAACCTTTTTGAAATTTCAGTATGGTGGATGTATCTGAAGTTGGCATGTTGGAGAAAGAACATGGAGAAGCAGATTGATGAAGAGATATAAGGTGGGATAAGAAGTAGATTGATCAGTTAGGAGCTCATTGCAGTATCCTAGGTAAGAGATAATTATGTGGAAGTAGGGTAATGGCAGTTGAAATGGAAAAAAAGGGGTAAATAAAAGAGATACTTAGATGGTCAAAAATTCATGCCCAGGTGTATGCTTTGTTATGGTAATTGGGAGATAGATGAACCTAAATTGATTCCCAGGTTTCTAGCTTAGACCACTGGATAGAAGGAAGGCATTTAAGATTGGAAATAATGGGGGAATGGCAGGTTTGGGGAAGGATTTGGATTAAGTTTGAAGAATGTTACCTTATAGAGGCTTATGGGCCCACCAATTGGACATATCAAGTGGACAATCAAATATTATTGTTCAGAGACCATAAGAAAGATGTGAATAAAAAAAAGAGAGATTTGGGGGTCATCATAGTCTATGGACTGAATTGATGTATATAGGAGAAATTGCCTAGGGATCACTTAAAATGTGAGAGGAGAAGAGAGTTGAAAGAAACTTGGAGAATATATTTAGAGGCAAAGAAAAGAAAGATCAAGATGGAGACTGAGAAAACCCTCTCCCCGCAAAGTTTAGAAATCCAGAAATTATTGGTTTTAATAAACCAAGAGAAGAAATATTTTTAAATAAAGGTGTAGTCTGTAGTGCCAAAGAATGCAGAGAAATAAAGTAAGAAAAGAAAAATGTGGAAGTCAGTTAGATTGTGACCATGAGGCACCCTGAGATTTTAGAAGACGGTTTCAGGGGAGTGGTTGGGATATGGCTCCTATGTAATGGGTAGAAGTTCAAGTGGATATCAGGTACTAGGGACATGTAGCAAAATATTCATATTCTAAAAATGTTGCTGTACATAACAGGAGAAACGGGGTGATAGTGAGGGACTTTGGGTGTGTTAAGGGACGCATATCTAAGGTCAAGTGAGATTTTCTTCTCTCGACCACAACATTTGGTCCCTTACTCTCTTTTGTAACCGCTCCTTCAGTATCTAATTCACGGCTCTCTATTCCTAAAGGTATGACAGGTTATTTTCATGTTCAGAATTATCTCTTTCTCTACTGGCTCATCTTTCAGAGATTTTCCAAATCCATGGCTTTCTTCCATATTAATCTCAATTTTTAAAAAGTCTTTTATTTCAAATTCTAGTTCTTGATCTTAGGCTGCTTCTACTTTATAATATGAACATTTCCTCTTGGATAACATTTTGGAAATACCAGTTTAGCACTTATAAATTAGAACTCACCATTTCCCCCCAGGATACTTAACCCACCTCTTATGTTACTTTCTTGGTTTTGAAATGGTAATCGTCCATCCCTGTGTGTCAAGTCACCAGATTCTATCTGTGCTTTGCAATGTCTTTTCCATGGGTCCCACTTTTTTCTCTTTCTATTGTCACTATCTTTGTTAGTTTCTTATCATTCTTGCTGGGATACTGATAGCAATCTCAAAAAATAATTTGAAAAATTTGCTTGTCTCTATGCATTATTTTGATTATACCCATTCCTTAATGAAGAACCTTGAATGTAGACTATCCACAGTACTGTATATGTTAAGATTGGCCTTCCAAAAAGTTAATTAAATCCAATGATTGCAAAGAATTCCATAAGTAACTTACTTAAGAAAGACCCATGATGTGCAGGCAGAGAATTAGGCCCTGGGAGAACAGCAATAACTCAGGCTTTAAATAAGCATCTATTTAAATGAAAACAAATTGTCTTAGTGAACAGGGTCATTTACCTGTGATCACATTACTAGGTACAAAGAATAATGAAGATTTCCCTTTTACTGGTAATCAGATAGATCCCATTTGGTTAAGTCATCCAAAACTGCCAGTCTATCCTTGCTGTCAAAAAAAGGAGGAGAGAGGGTGTTAAGGTTTGTGACTGTGAGTATCTGAGTGTCTGGGTCGTCGCCCATTTAAATTCCTATCTGTGATCCCTAAGCCACAGTGCTCTGAATTTAGCTTTAAGAAATATCTGGCCCAACAAGCCCATATCTAGTTCCAGTCACTTCTTCTCCATTCCTACTACTTCCTTTGACCTGCATCATGGGCTCTTTCCTGTGTCTCCATCCTGACAGCCTTTAGACCTGAACTGCAATGTTGCTCTTTCCTGGATCTTTAGGCTGAAGGCCTTTGACTTGAGCTGCAGGACTATCTCTTCTTTGGGTCTCCAGCCTGTTGGCCTACGCTACAGATTTTGGATTTGCCAGCCTCAATCATATGAGCTAATATCTTAGAATAATTTATTGAAATAAATTTCTAAAAATGAATCTATCTCTATCTATCTATCTATCTATCTGTCTATCTATCTATTTGTCTATCATCTATCTATATCTATATCTATCTATCTATATCTATCATATCTATTATCTATCTATCTATCTATCTATCTCATGTATCTATCCTATTGGTTCCTTTTGTCTCAAGAACCCTTAATAATACACTAAGCAAGAAATGTTACCTCCCACCAGGTGATGTTGTATACAGGGGACCCCATTTTTATAATCTAATTTGTGCCAAGACAATGGTCACAAGATCAAGTATGGAAGTCAAGAAATTTTTCTACTGATATTTGCCTTATTTATTCTTTGGTCTTGTCTTTTCTAATCCACCTTGAACATTGCAGCCAGAGGGGCTTTCTAAAAGCTCAAATATGATGATATTACCTTCTTTTGTAAAATATTTAATAACTCCACATAACCTTACAAAATGCCAAACTCATCTGTATGGCCTACCTGGCCTTTTGTAATCAGGCTGCTGTGCCTCTCTAGCTTCTCCCCTGCTTCTCCTGCATGATCCAGCCATGGCGAACCACGCCTGGCGTTCCACCTCTTTGAGCCTGTCTTCCTCCTGTAAATCTTTAATCTTTAAGCTATTGCTTCTGCTTAGAATACTCACCGCTAATTTGTCTGTCGTGTGAGCACTTACTTATCTTTCAATTCACACCTCAAACACTCCAAATGACATCATTTCCTACTTGTTTCAGCCAGCGTTGACTATTTTCTACTCTGTGCCCTCACAGAGCTGTTTTAGGCAACCAGGGTTCATGATATCACGTGTTCCCTCTGCCATCCTATCTTTCCATATTCAAGGCTACAGCCTGTACTAGAAGTGACGACCGACACTTGTTTAACTGCAACCTCAGGACTCCATAGGGACACCAGTCCCAGCCAAGGTTATTTATAAAAAATCGTATGCTTGCCTAGTCAATGGGAGACAATCTATATACCATTGAATCAGGCAATGATTTTAACAAAGGCAGTCTGTATGTGGGAAAGTCTGTATGTATTTAAGAACAAACATGGTGAAACAGTGAAAGAAAATGTTTTCAACTTGCACAAGGAGAATTTGGTCATGTTAAGAGAGAACACTGATGTATCAATAATGTCAGAGTTCAGGGTGAATTGCAAGTACCATCACAGGAGACTCTTGACTTAAAATCCCTTTATGATCCTTGTTGAGGAAATAATTAAGTTACAAGTTTGGAGTCATCTGTACATTATTCATTCAGAGGCTTTGTAAGACTTCCTTTCATTTTAAAAATTGAATCTGTTTTTCTCTAAGTGATTGAAGACTCTCTTAAGGAAAGGGAGCACTGCCTGAAAAGAAGGATAACTGAAGACATAGTTGTTGAATAAATGAGGGAAAGGATGGAAGCCGATAATAAAAGTTTAACTAATCAGCTTTTGGTTGATTGTGGTAAGTAATTGAAAATCAGTCATTTCAATCAGTAATTGAAAATTGAACCTCAATAATCCCTGGGATGTAGATAATTGAAGGGATGGACCTTCCCCTGTCTCCTATTGATTGTCTCCTTTGTCCTGCCAACATGGGAAGCATTTTAAGTTATCTGGTTTGACCTTGTCAACAAATATAAGAGGTAAATATTATCTTCATTTTATAGATAAGAAAATTCAGGCTCAGAGGAGACAAATAAGTGTTCAAAGTCTCACATTTGGTAATAGCAGAGCTCCAAATCTCATACTCTTTCTAGCCTGTATTTCAAGACTGGCCACTCTTATATAAAGCCCTTCACTCAAGTTAAATTTATCCACTTAGCACCCCTTAATGCTTTAGCCCTTTAGCCCTTTGTATTTATGATTCTTTACTTCCATCCGTCATATCTTTTCTCTTCCATCCTTCAGCACTTTAGAAAAATCCTTTTTATGAAAACGGCTTAGCTTTAGTCCAGGGTTTCTCAACCTTAGCACTATTGACATTTTGGACCAGATCATTCCTTTTTGTGGGGGATGGTCCTGTGAATTGTAGGATGTTCAGCAGCATCCCTGACATCTATCCACGAGACACCCATATCGTTCCCCCTCCCAGCTGTGGCAGCCAAAAATATTGACAAGCCTGCCTTGCTTAGCATTTCCAGGGGGGGGACCAACTGCCCTCAACAGAGAACTGCTGCTCTGATATATCCTTCCCTATAAGTCTTTGCAGATCTTTCCGAGGCCTCTGCAAAAACCACAGCCCTTTATTAGTTATCTCTGTATTTGCAATTAAACACGTGCTTCCTTAAGACCTCCCTTTCCTGATTTTCTTTATATTTTCAGTCCTATGTTGCTATTTAACTTTTCATGTGTAGAACTCTCTCTTCAACTTTCTAAAAGTTTCTTTCACGTAGAAATGAAGCCCTTACAGAATCTTAATAAGCCTTTGTGTTTTGCACAGAACACAGATTTGGTAATCTGATTATTTTGTGGCATGGAAATTTGAATTAACGAATGATGTGAAATTATTTGAAACACCTAATGACTAATGATGCCCAGCAGCAGCTCAAGTCCCAGTTGTCAAGTCACCTGGGAGGAAAATGACAAATGCCATCTACTGTTTACTTTCTATTCGTGCACCGGGTTAATTTCTTAAACAGTAACAAAAATTTGGATTTCTACATAGTTTCTCTATTGTATTGGAAAAGGCAAGAGATTTTTAAAAATGAGGTGAATTAATTAAATCATGAGATGGTATTAATACATTCATGTAAGAGCAAAGTCACTGTTTACCAGAGAAAGTATAGAAGACTTTTTTAAAGTTGCAGTTTTGTACCTTACTGGAGAATACACGAACCTTTCTGCATTTCCACAGGTGTGAAAACCAAGCAGATTCTAACATCTTTCAGGTGCCTAGGCCCAGGGCCCATTTTAGGAATCTTGGGTTTATGTTGTAATTGTGATTTTGTCATCTCACAGTCACTTTAAGTTTTGTTAATGTGGTGAATATTCCTTCAGGACAAGAATAGAAGACATCTATGAAATCTGTTTTATTAAAAAAATTTTAATTGTGGTAAAATATACAGAACATAAAATTTGTCATCTGAATCATTTTAAGTGTACGGTTCAGTACTGCTAAGTACGTTCACATTGTACTATTGACTGTTGTGCAGTCAATCTCCTGGTGCTTTTCACCTGGCAACAATGAAACTCTACACCCAATAAAGAACTCCCCCTCTCCCTTCACCCAGCCCCTGCCACCACCATCCTACTTTCTCTCTCTATGAATTTGACTACTCCAGATACCTCACATAAGGGGGATCATACCATATTTGTCCTTCTGTGACTAGATTATTTCACTTAGCATAATATCCTCAAGATTCATCCATGTTGTAGAATATGTCAGAATTTCCTTCCTCTTTATGGCTGCGTTATATTCCATTGTATGGATAGACCACATTTTGTTTATCCATTCATCTGTTGATGGACACTTGGGTTGCTTCCATCTCTCAGCTCTTGTGAAAAATGCTGATATAAACAGTGGTGTACACAAATCTCTTTGAGATGCTGCTTTCATTTATTTTGGGGCATATACCCAGAAGTGGAATTGCTATATCATATGGTAGTTCTATGTTTAATTTGTTAAGGAACCATCATATTGTTTTCCATAGAGGCTGCACCACTTTACATTCCTACCAACAATGTGCAAGGATTCCAGTTTCACCACATCCTTGCCCACACTTGTTATTTTCTGTTTTTTTTTTTTTTTTTGACAGTAGCCATCAATGAGTGGTATCTCATTGTGGTTTTGATTTGCATTTCCTTAATGATGCGTGATGATTTGAACAACTAATGATTTGAGCAACCTTTTTCTGTGCTTGTCGGTCATTTGTATATCTTTTTTGGAGAATTGTCTCTTCAAGTCTCTTGCACATTTTTAAATCGATTTGTTTGTTTTCTGTTGTTTAGTTGTAGGAATTCTTTACATATTCTGCATAGTAACCCCTTATCAGATATATAATTTGTAAATATTTTTCTCCCATTCCATAGGTTGCCTTTTCACTCTGTTGATGGTATCCTTTGATGCATAGAAGTTTTTAATTTTGATGGAGTCTGATTTATCTCTTAATACTTTTATTGCCTATATTTTTGGTTTCAGATCCAATATATCATTTAAATCCAATGTCATGAAGGACTTCTATCAAATTTATCTTCCTCACAGAACCTAGAACTCATGAATTACTTCCATTTCGGTTGACTGAATGATTTAAATGTTAACTACCAACCAAATCTTCATAAAGTTTCCTCACTCCAATTCCATTATATAAACATTTGTACTGTATAAACTGTGGGAATGTACTCTCTCTCTTTCTCTCTCAATCTATCTTTCCCTCTTCGCTCTGGCTTTTGTGCTCTCTTGTGTACTGCATACTCTTTTATTCTCTTTAATATTAGTCTCTGTGTAAAAATAAGAGAATTATTCTTATCACCAAACATTTTGTAAGGACTAAATTGAAGAAAAAATGTATGTGTAGGTTTGGCAACATTTGGCAATAGTAATTGCTCATAAATTATGGTGATTAACTATTGACAAAAAAGAAATCAGACTTGCAGGACATAGAAAGTCCTTAAAATTTGCAATACTGATACTAAACATCTGCATGACACTGTCAGGGTCTTACACTCTTTTTGGGAAGATAAGTTTAGATTAAAATGTGTGCATAAAAAGAATCATGATCATCAGTGAGTAAAGCAAATACTGATGTCTGCCCAAGTTCCAAGGAGAGAGAGATTACTGTGGAATTGAGCAGCAAGATAATGCTTCATAGAGAAGATGAACTTGAGCATCATCTTGATGGACAGCTGAATTTAGATGACAGGAGAGGAAAAGAAGGACACGCCAAGACGGTGAACACTTGAGGGATGGTTAGTCTATCATTTGGCCTTCAGAGTGTGGAAGGCCTTAAACAACATGTTATGGGTTCTGTACTTCATCTTCTAAACCAGGGGTTGGCAAACTTGTTAACTTGTTCTGTAAAAGGCTAGACAGGAAATATTTTAGGTTCTGTGATCAAAAATGTTCTCTGTCACATATCTTTTTTGCTTTTTTTTTTTTCCAACAACACTTTAAATATGTAAAACCCATTTTTAGTTCTCAAGCTGCACAGAAACAGGCCAGAGGCTGGATTTGGTATAGTTTGCTGACTGAGAGATTCTATCAAAGATTTTTGAACAATTACTTAACATGATCAGAGGTACATTCTAGGAAAATGGCTGAGGGTGGTGAGAATCACCTTACACATCTTTTCTACCTAGATTTTGTATCTTCAGAGAAAACATGTTCTACTAATTAAACTAGAAGGACAAAGCTTTATATTTTCTGACTGTGTATATAGAGCAGAGAATTCTACCATCACTGAGAAGATTACAGTATATAAGGTCTTTAGGATTACATTTTCATTGCATCTCACCCTCTTGCTGGCTACAGTTGGCATCATAATTGCTATTAATAGCATTACAAATGGGTACATTGTAGACACTTAATGGCTACTTTAAGAAGTGAATTTAGGAGGTGAAAATGCTTTATGGACTCTGTGATAAAGAAGTTTTATTGCAGCTAGTTAAGAAACAAATATTATGAGAAGAGCAGATTCTTCTAGTATGTATCATAAAGTATGACCACCTTTATGCTAGCAACTTAATTCTACACATTTCATGTGTTTGTGTTTAAAGGTATTTCCATCAAAATGATGATACGCAACCAAAGACATATATTGTCCCTTTGCTGATCTCCTTATCAGTTAATGATTACTAGGGAGATTTGGGTCAGCTTTACAGGAGGATTGATTAAATAGTTTGTTATATGAACAAAATTAAGTTTCTTCATCTTTAAATGCAGTATAGGAGAACCCAAATGCTTTGAGTTTATGATAATTTTATCTGTCAACTTGACTAGGCTACAGTATCCAGATATTTGGTTAAACATGATTCTAGGTGTTTCTGTGAAGGTATTTTAGATTAGATTATGTTGATCCCATATATATATGTGTGTGTATATATATATATATACACACACACACACACACACACACACACAAATAGTTGGTTCTATTTCTCCAGAGTGCATGTGTGTGTGTGCACAGTATCTGACTTAGAGTATAAGTTGTGTAGTATATTGGCATATATAAATTAACTTTTGGCAAGGGAGGGGTGAGCTTGTAGGTAAGGAGGTATTTCACAGAGTGATTGGAATCAAAGTCTGCTATTTGCATACTCTTGTATGCTGTATGTTTTAAGCAACTGGACAAAGAGAACAAATAACAATTTAAAGTATAAGCCCCCAGAGGACAGACAGCAGAAGCAAGAAGATCTACAGTCCTGCAGCCTGTGGAACAAAAACCACATTCACAGAAAGATAGAAAAGATGAAAAGGCAGAGGGCTATGTACCAGATGAAGGAACAAGATAAAACCCCAGAAAAACAACTAAATGAAGTGGAGATAGGCAAACTTCCAGAAAAGAATTCAGAAAAATGGTAGTGAAGATGATCCAGGACCTCGTAAAAACAATGGAGGCAAAGATCGAGAAGATGCAAGAAATGTTTAACAAAGACCTAGAAGAATTAAAGAACAAACAAACAGAGATGAAGAATACAATAACTGAAATGAAAACTACACTAGACGGAATCAATAGCAGAATAACTGAGGCAAAAGAATGGATAAGTGACCTGGAAGACAGAATGGTGGAATTCACTGCTGCAGAACAGACTAAAGAAAAAAGAATGAAAAGAAATGAAGACAGCCTAAGAGACCTCTGAGACAACATTAAACGCAACAACATTCGCATTATAGGGGTCCCAGAAGGAGAAGAGAGAGAGAAAGGACCAGAGAAAATATTTGAAGAGATTATAGTCGAAAACTTCCCTAACATGGGAAAGGAAATAGCCACCCAAGTCCAGGAAGTGCAGGGAGTCCCATACAGGATAAACCCAAGGAGAAACATGCCGAGATACATAGTAATGAAATTGGCAAAAATTAAAGACAAAGAAAAATTATTGAAAGCAGCAAGGGAAAAATGACAAATAACATACAAGAGAACTCCTATAAGGTTAACAGCTGATTTCTCAGCAGAAACTCTACAAGCCAGAAGGGAGTGCCATGATATACTTAAAATGATGAAAGGGAAGAACCTACAACTAAGATTACTCTACCTGGCAAGGATCTCATTCAGATTTGATGGAGAAATCAAAAGCTTTACAGACAAGCAAAAGCTAAGAGAATTCAGCACCGTCAAACCAGCTCTACAACAAATGCTAAAGGAATTTCGCTAAGTGGGAAACACAAGAGAAGAAAGGGAACTACAAAAACAAACCTAAAACAATTAAGAAAATGGTAATAGGAACATACATATCAATAATTACCTTAAACGTGAATGGATTAAATGTTCCAACCAAAAGACACAGGCTTGCTGAATGGATACAAAAACAAGACCCATATATATGCTGTCTACAAGAGACCCACTTCAGACCTAGGGACACATACAGACTGAAAGTGAGGGGATAGAAAAAGATATTCCATGCAAATGGAAATCAAAAGAAACCTGGAGTAGCAATACTCACATCAGATAAAATAGACTTTAAAATAAAGAATGTTACAAGAGACAAGGAAGGACACTACTTAATGTTCAAGGGATCAATCCAAGAAGAAGATATAACAATTATAAATATATATGCACCCAACACAGGAGCACCTCAATACATAAGGCAACTGCTAACAGTTGTAAAAGAGGAAATTGACAGTAACACAGTAATAGTGGGGGACTTTAACACCTCACTTACACCAATGGACAGATCATCCAAACAGAAAATTAATAAGGAAACACAAGCTTTAAATGACACAATAGACCAGATGGATTTAATTGATATTTATAGGACATTCCATCCAAAACAGCAGATTACACTTTCTTCTCAAGTGCGCACAGAACATTCTCCAGGATAGATCACATCTTGGGTCACAAATCAAGCCTCAGTAAATTTAAGAAAATTGAAATCATATCAAGCATCTTTTCTGACCACAATGCTATGAGATTAGAAGTGAATTATAGGGGAAAAAACGGAAAAAACACAAACACATGGAGGCTAAACTCTATTTTACTAAATAACCAAGAGATCACTGAAGAAATCAAAGAGGAAATCAAGAAATACTTAGAGACAAATGACAATGAAAACATGAAAATCCAAAACCTATGGGATGCAGCAAAAGCAGTTCTAAGAGGGAAGTTTATAGCTATACAAGCCTATTTCAAGAAACAAGAAAAATCTCAAATAAATAATCTAACCTTACACCTAAAGGAACTAGAGAAAGAAGAACAAACAAAACCCAAAGTTAGCAGAAGGAAAGAAATCATAAAGATCAGAGAAGAAATAAATGACATAGAAACAAAGAAAACAATAGCAAAGATCAGTAAAATTAAAAGCTGGTTCTTTGAGAAGATAAACAAAATTGATAAACCATTAGCCAGACTCATCAAGAAAAAGAGGGAGAGGACTCAAATCAATAAAATTAGAAATGAAAAAGGAGAAGTTACAGTGGACATGGCAGAAATACAAAGCATCCTAAGAGACTACTACAAGCAACTCTATGCCAATAAAACGGACAACCTGGAAGAAATGGACAAATTCTTAGAAAGGTATAACCTTCCAAGACTGAACCAGGAAGAAATAGAAAATATGAAAAGACCAATCACAAGTAATGTAATTGAAACTGTGATTAAAAATCTTCCAACAAACAAAAGTCCAGGACCAGATGGCTTCACAGGTGAATTCTATCAAACGTTTACAGAAGAGCTAACACCCATCCTTCTCAATCTCTTCCAAAAACTTGTGGAGGAAGGAACACTCCCAAACTCATTCTATGAGGCCACCATCACCCTGATACCAAAACCAGACAAAGATACTACAAAAAAAGAAAATTACAGACCAATATCACTCATGAATATAGATGCAAAGATCCTCAAGAAAATACTAGCAAACAGAATCCAACAACACATGAAAAGGATCATACACCATGATCAAGTGGGATTTATTCCAGGGATGCAAGGATCCTTCAATATATGCAAATCAATCAATGTGATACACCATATTAACCAATTGAAGAATAAAAATCATATGATCATCTCAATAGATGCAGAAGAAGCTTTTGACAAAATTCAACACCCATTTATGATTAAAACCCTGCAGGAAGTGGGCACAGAGGGAACCTAGCTCAACATAATGAAGGCCATATACGACAAACCCACAGCAAACATCATTCTCAATGGTGAAAAACGGAAAGCATTTCCTCTAAGATCAGGAACAAGACAAGGATGTCCACTCTCACCACTATTATTCAACATAGTTTTGGAAGTCCTAGCCTTGGCAATCAGAGAAGAAAAAGAAATATAAAGAATACAAAGTGGAAAAGAAGAAGTAAAACAGTCACTGTTTGCAGATGACATGACACTATACATAGAGAATCCTAAAGATGCCACCAGAAAACTACTAGAGCTAATCAATGAATTTGGTAATGTTGCAGGATACAAAATTAATGCACAGAAATCTCTTGCAATCCTATACACTGATGATGAAATATCTGAAAGAGAAATTAAGGAAACACTCCCATTTACCATTGCAACAAAAAGAATAAAATAGCTAGGAATAAACCTACGTAGGGAGACAAAAGACCTGTATGCAGAAAACTATAAAACACTGATGAAAGAAATTAAAGATGATACCAACAGATGGAGAGATATACCATGTTCTTGGATTGGAAGAATCAATACTGGGAAAATGAGTATACTACCCAAAGCAATCTACAGATTCAATGCAATCCCTATCAAATTACCAATGGCATTTTTTACGGAACTAGAACAAGAAATCTTAAAATTTGTATGGAGACACAAAAGACCCCGAATAGCCAAAGCAGTCTTGAGGGAAAAAAACGGAGCTAGAAAAATCAGACTCCCTGACTTCAGACTATACTACAAAGCTACAGTAATTAAGACAATATGGTACTGGCACAAAAACAGAAACATAGATCAATGGAACAAGATAGAAAGCCCAGAGGTAAACCCATGCACCTATGGTCAACTAATCTATGACAAAGGAGGCAAAGTTATACAATGGAGAAAAGACAGTCTCTTCAATAAGTGGTGCTGGGAAGACTGGACAGCTACATGTAAAAGATTGAAATTAGAACACTCCCTAACACAATACACAGAAATAAAGTTAAAATGGATTAGAGACCTAAATGTAAGACCGGGCACTATAAAACTCTTAGAGGAAAACATAGGAAGAACACTCTTTGACATAAATCACAGCAAGATCTTTTTTGATCCACCTCCTAAAGTAATGGAAATAAAAACAAACATAAACAAATGGGACCTAATGAAACTTCAAAGCTTTTGCACAGCAAAGGAAACCATAAGCAGGACGAAAAGACAACCCTCAGAATGGGAGAAAATATTTGCAAATGAATCAACTGACAAAGGATTAATCTCCAAAATATATAAACAGCTCATTCAGCTTGATATTAAAAAAACAAAAACTCAATCCCAAAATGGGCAGAAGACCTAAATAGACATTTCTCCAAAGAAGACATACAGATGGCCAAGAAGCACATGAAAAGATGTTCAACATCACTAATTATTAGAGAAATGCAAATCAAAACTACAATGAGGTACCACCTCACACCAGTTAGCATGGGCTTCATCAGAAAATGTACAAACAACAAATGCTGGAGAAGGTGTGGGGTAAAGAGAACCCTCTTGCCCTGTTGGTGGGAATGTAAATTGATACAGCCACTATGGAGAACAGAATGGAGGTTCCTTAAAAAACTAAAAATAGAATTACCATATGACCCAGCAATCCCACTACTGGGCATATACCCAGAGAAAACCACAATTCAAAAAGACACATGCACCCCAATGTTCATTGCAGCACTATTCACAATAGCCAGGTCATGAAAGCAACCTAAATGCCCATCGAGAGATGAATGGATAAAGAAGATGTGGTACATATATACAATGGAATATTACTCAGCCATAAAAAGGAATGAAATTGGGTCATTTGTAGAGACTTGGATGGATCTAGTGACTGTCATGCAGAGTGAAGTAAGTCAGAAAGAGAAAAACAAATATTGCACATTAATGCATATATGTGGAACCTAGGAAAATGGTACAGATGAACTGGTTTGCAGGGCAGAAATTGAGACACAGATGTAGAGAACAAACGTATGGACACCAAGGGGGGAAAGCGGCGGGGGGTGCGGGTGGTGGTGGGATGAATTGGGAGATTGGGATTGATATGTATACACTGATGTGTATAAAATGGATGACTAATAAGAACCTGGTGTATAAAAAAAAAAAAAAAAAAAGGTGGCATTCTTTTCTCCCCCTCCAAAACAATAAATAAAAAGTGAGTGGAGAGATATTAGAGAGAGTCTGTAAGAAAAAATATCTAGAGAGAGTCTGTAAGAAAAAAATAAATAAATAAAATATAAGCCCTCAAAATTAAAGTTATACGAACAGATGTTGGAGTATTACATGCTGTGATGGATACAATGTGAGGTGTCCCTCATGCAGGGTAACTAAGTCACGTGGTCTTCAGCGGGTGTGCAGGGATCTATTCGTTGGTATCTTGATGGTTAATGACTCTTGCAAACCATGCAGTAAACGTTAAAAATTTTACACTTTCGGACGTATTAGCCATTACCAAAGGCAAAGTTTCTTTATCAACAATACAAAATTTTGGACTAAATTGGATGTAATTCAGTTTTAAGTTCAAGCAACATTTACTGAATGACTCCCATGTGCTGGTACTAGGCACTGTTCACAGGTGAATAAAAGACAGTTCTCTCAAGAGTATAGTTTCATGATGGCTATTAAGCCCTTAGAAGAATGTCTACATTAATGAATAAACACATAGTCTATATAGTCTAAATTCATAATTATCTTTCTCAGAATAAGGAAAATTTTCATCTTAATCACAGTTTCTTTTCTTGTTCCCCCCTATATTTTGGCCACGCTGTGCAGCATGAGAGATCTTAATTCCCCAACCAGGGATCGAACCTGTACCCTCTGCAGTGGAAGCGCAGTGTCTTAACCACTGGACCGCCAGGGAAGTCCCTTAAGCACAGCTTCTTTAACAGAGGGCATAATTGAAAGATGCTGGAGGTTGAATATCACTGATGTGTTCTGTGGGAACAGAGTTCAGGACGTGTATATTTTCATGAAGAAGACAGACAAGTAAAGACTTGGAGAAATGGCGTGTTCAGAGACAGAGACATATGTGATGAGATCCACTGGGAGACATTAGGCAGGTAAGGATGGAATTGGGCCCCAGAGATTGGACAGGATGAGGGAGCATAAGTGTTGGGAGGTGGGGACAAGGTGCTGCTGGGAATCTTTATCTTATTTATAGTCTCGTCTATAATCCTTCAAATACTTTGACTAAGCAATTATTTGATGAATACCTCCAAATGCTTCATGTGTAACCTAAATTAAAACTAATATTACAAAAGGGAAGCTTTTAGTTTTGTGCTGCTTCTTTCTGTCTAAACTGTTACTGAGGCTATAATTTTCCAGTGTTGTCTATCCTTGCTTGTTAGGTTTTATAGATTTTACTTTTCTGTTAGAGCAACTAAATTTCATTGGCAGGGTCTGAAACACTTAAGGGATTTTTAACCATAGAACTGTTTTTTGTACAATCTCCTTGAGAAAAGTAACACCATTCTGGCATTTTATATTGTGGGAAGAGAAGCAATTTTATTTGTTCAAACACTGACGCAGACAAAGAACCCATTGGCTCTCACAATAATACTAAAATAAACTGTATTGCTCTTTGAACCACAGGTACAATTACCTATTTTCTACTTCTATTCAGAGGGAATTCAAACCGTTGTGAAGAAAAAATATTGAATGTCATAGTGCATTTGTCTTTGCAGAAGTAGTCTGAGGTGTTATTAATGAGGATCTGCAAATAACCACAATTTTGCACGGCTCAACATTCATAAATAACTACTGGTTAAATCAAGGGAGCAATTTCTGCTTTCATTATATCTTGCATGTGAAGTGTACATGTTATCTTAACATCAAAATGTGTATAGTACTACCAAAGGAAGGAATCTGATGATGGCAGTATTTTGAGCCACAAGTTATCAATAGATCACTTAGTGGTAGGGCAGTGTTCCAACCAGGCAGAGTTTCATTTATGCTGCAAACAAAGGTTGTTCTTTTGCTCATGTTTGAAATCCACACTGATATACATGATTAGTTCTACTAGGCTGCTGGTTGATTTAAGCAGACGAGGATTTCTTTTGATTAATATTGTGAACAGACACACGTGTATATATACATGTATGTGTGTGTGTATAAATATATACATATAATTTTTAAAAATTGATGAATAACTTTCCGGTAACAGTACTTACCTGGCAGTATTGAGAAATCTAGTTGTTGGGTGATGGGGCATGGTTCTCCTTGTATAAAATCAAATATTGATTACTTCTGTTAAATTGCCCATTTTAGCATTATTTATATTTTAAGGTTTCAAGCTTGAAATTGGGAGACTAGAAAATGGCTCTGCTCTTGGCTTAGGTGACAGTAGTTTTAAATTCCTGCAAATATACTCAACCCCAAATGGTTTCCACATGTAATTTTTTGCTGGATTCTTGATACTACCAAAATTTGACGTCGACTGTGATCTTGGATGCTGCAACTTTAATTCGAACCTGAACCCCGTTGACAAACACTAGCTTTTACTTTTGATTTTCTTTTTCTCTGTTTTGATTTTTGCTCCTTGTTTTCCAGCCTTCACAGCCATGAATGGCGTGTTGAGCTGCTGCTTGAGGCACACACTGCAGATCACTGAATAATGTAATTACAGTCTGTTAGCTGAGCTCTCAACTCCCACTGCAGGCTGTATCTTGCAAAAGTGGTGACTCATGTGTACCATGTAGCACAGTGGGCTCAGAAAGATCAAAATGTGATCTGCTGAAACTAAAGAGTCTTAAATTTTGAGCTTCGATTTCTGCTAAAATTCAAATTTGGTAAATTCTGTTTATTATAAGCATAGTACGAGAAGTGACAAATTGCTGAGCTACATGGTCTTTCACATTTTGGTATCATATAATTGTTTAGATGATTACAAATAGCAAAAAAAAAATTGATAATAAAAGATATATGGTGTTTTGGATAAAGTTGTCTTCCAGAAATTCTTGGTAAATTTTATTGAAGGCATAAAATTCTCTTTTGAACTGCTCTGGATATACTGGCGAGAGGGCTTCTGAGTTCTACTGCCTTCCTTTAAATATTTAATGAACATTCACTGCTTGCAAAATTTTAGACATATAATTGTTTTTCTGCTCCTTAGGGATAACTTTGGGATGATACAAGCTTTATAGCTTTTTTCCAGTGGATTTCTACTCATTTTCTTTATATGAAACTGTGTAGAATTATAAACTATGTCTAAACAAAGAAATGTATCCATTTAAGAAGTTGAAGTGGACAGCCTTTAAGGAGAGTAAAGTAAATTATAATATTTATGTTATAAATATATAAATATGTATCAGTTACAATGTAGGTGGCCTAATTTTAAGTAAGACTGATATAAATTTATGTAAGTGTCCTTAATGAGAACTCAGTTAAGGGGACTAGTCAGTATTAATGGCTACAATAAGATTAAATCTAGTTACCACAGGAGCAAGATTTTAGTTGTAATTTAAATGAAGTTTTTCATGATGCGGAGTGACACAGATATTTTAATAATCCAATCCAACATGCCACATACAAGTACAACAGAAATAGAAACGCTGTGCTCCGTGGGCCAGACCTTCAGTATTCTTTAGATGTTCTATTGTTTGATGGAGAACTTTTTTCACTGGTCCCCTGCAATGCATTTCTGTGTAGATATATTGCTATACAGACATATACTGTTATCTCGTGGATTTCACTTTCCTAATCTTTTAATCGTTCTTCATCCTTGCCCATGTTCACATGACATGCTGTTCAGTGTGCCACTGATGTGAATCTCTTCTGCTACCTGTCTATTAGTAATAACAGTATCAAGATAATAGCTTGAATGGAAAGACCCTAAAAACAGCTTGAATAGGAATCTTGAAATATTCTTAACTTTTAGGAAGTATTGATATAGCTTGGTCTACTTATACAGACCAGTGGATTCAAAATGTTATAACTTCTAAGGAATCCTTTGATTCGGGCTACCCAATGGCTTAATAATTTTATGTTATAGAAAGCACAGACAAATCTAGGATTTATTAGACCCAGTGATTATAGTTAGAATAGCCTCAGAATTGATTTTAACACCCAAGTTACACTTTTAGTGTCGTTAATATAAAAAGGTGGATTGAGAAAATTTAAAGAGCTTGATTTGAATAGATCGTCTAAGAATGGCTCAAAGAAAATCAGTGTGCATTGAGTGGAAATTCTAGAGAGAAAGAATGAAATAAAATTCAAATTATAAAAACGACCGTGAAGTAGACAGTTAGTATATCCTTGAGTACAGCAAGGTTGAAAACTGAAGGACTTTAAAATTTGGCAGTCTACTTTTGCAGCATCAGTCTGATATTATTCAAAGGAAAGGGAATAGAGGAAATTTGTAAAACTTTTTGGAGAATGGTGCAGGAAGCTACCACTAGAATAAGCAATGCATGAATCTTCACTTTGGCTGTAGGGTGTGGCAATCAGGAGGAGAGCATGTTAGATTCAGCAAAGATAGAAGCTCGTATGTATATTCTCTTAAAATGGAACAAGTTTATGTCGTTTTGGAAAGTTTTTCTATCTCACAGACCTTTATGTGTCACTGTAATCTCTGCCTGCATGGCCCAGTGCATACAATAATTGGGCTTCATTTCTTGATTTTAGCCCTTCATCTTTGAAAACATTTCTTTCTTTGCTGTAGTTAAGGGATTTTTGTCTTGAGATTCTGGTTTTCCTCCAAAATAACACCTTCCATGCCAGTGTCATGTGTTCTGGATGTGTCTGCTTTTCTGTGGAGAGGTCCATAGCTTTTCATCAGCTTTTCTGAGGGATCCATGTGCCCCTTACAAAACTCTGCAGTACAGGATACAGGAAGTATCTCCAAGACCCTCCACGTCTCTGAAACTAATTCTTTTCATTAATTGATTTTCTATTTTTACCTGGTTCTTAATTCACCACATTTTCTTATGGCTTCCCAATCTTTCATGACCAACTTCCCCAAAGAAAGATTATTCTCAATCCTACATACATATTTGAATCACCTGGGAGACTTAATAATAGAAGTATGGTTCCTGGGTCCCATGCCCAGAGATTCTGAATAAATTAGTGTGTGGGGAGTGGCAAGGGGGTGGGGACAATATTGTACATTTTTAAAAAGCTTCTCTAGATCATTCTAAAGTGCAGCCAGACTGGAGAACCACTGAGCTAAAGTGTTATGGAGCTTCACATTTTAATTAGTCATGGTAAATTAGGAACAGTTTTGAAAATTGCATGGAAATGTCTTCCTTTGTTGCTTGTGGTGATCAGATTTGATTATGAAAATAAAGGGGAAAAAAGTGAATGGATCAGGCTATTTTTTATATATTTCAGTGCTTAGCACTTGCCTAAAATGATGTCGCCTCTAAATTCATTGTAAAGCTCTGTTAATATGAGGAGCTGTATCTTTTCCTTAATAAATCTTGTGTAAACAATGAACAAAAATACAGATTACAGAAATTTGACTATTCAAAAGCATTTAACCAAAGCGTAAATATTGAATCATGCATGTTATTCATGAAACATTCATCAATAAAACATAACCTTCCCCATTTCTGTCTAGAGTCTGACTAGTTTTCAAATTAGGTCATTGACAAATCTCCTACAAGTATGCTGAGATTTTAAAATAATGCATTTCTAGATTTTTTAAGTCAGGTTCTCGAAATGCAGATACACATTTTAATTCCTCCAGTTTTAGTGTTTTAGCCTAAAGCCCCTCCTTCCAGTCTTATACAAAATCTATATTTATTTTTTTCAATTTAATTAACAGAACTTCCTGCTTTATGAAGAATATATTTTCCTCCTTCTCACCCCTTTTCCGTTTCCCTTTGATTTTTAAATCAAAATTCAAACCAAGTCTTATTCATTGACAAGCTAAATAAACTGTTCTTTAGCAAAGAGGCTGCTTTCTAATCAGCTGTAGGATATAATTAGTACATTCTGGGCCAGTAAGAATTGGATTTACCAGATGCCAGCAACTGATAATCTGGGCAATGCTAGTGGTAAGCAGCCAGAAGTGTGGGTGGAGAAATGGGGATAAAGGAAGGGTATCCTTACTACAGGGGGACAAGGCTGTCAGGATTTAAGTGAGGAAATTTCTGCAAAGTCAGTCACTTGTACTATTAAATATGTCAAAGCTTCAAGTTTCAATCTGCAAGTCTACCAGACCAAAAGGAACCATGGAGGATTCTGCATCAGTAATCATATATTATGGCAATTAGTCCATGAAGTACAAAGCTGCCATAGATGTAAAGCATCTTAGTTGAAAACCAGAATCTTGGCTCAAAGTCAAAGTTTAATTTTTGATAGAAGCCTGAACTTGGCTTCAGCTTTAGTCTAGCACCAGGACACCATGGACCCGTGATAAAATTATATTACTTCTTAATAAGAAACCAGAGCATGAAATAGTTTAACTCTACCTAATTTTCATGAAGTTCCAGTTTATCTAATCCAATTGCAGACACACATATGCGGATCAAAATGAAGATCTAAGAGCCTTTTGAGCTATTTTTAAGATCCGAAATAGCAGCATATTAGATTTCATTTTGAAATAAAAATACATTACTTACAAATAGAGCAAAAAAGTTTCATGTTTGACTAAATCCTCTGAGAAATTTCTTGTGAAAAGAGATGGATCTAAAAAGGGGCATTGCAGTGTTCTATGAAAATAATCACCAGGGCCTTTCAAGCCCATTTTACTTGCACTTTTTACCAGTTCATAAATGAGGAAGTAATAGTTATTATGAATGCTTTAAAATATTCAGAATTGCCTAGTATTCAAAGTATAATAGTATTATCAGTATGTGTTGTAAAGCCTTATTAACTCCAGCTCTACTGGTGTGGAATTTATGAAAATAAATTTATTCAATTCCTGCTACAAAGTTTGTGAATTCTGGATAAGCAAGAATCATTGTCCAAATATATATATATATATATATATATATATATATATATATATATTTCTAAGTATATATATTCCAAATATATATATATCCATATATGTATACATATATTTAAGTTTTAATTAGAAGGCAGGTAATGCAGATAATCATAATTCTAATTTTCTGCACAGTCAACTCAGGATTATTCAGATTGACAGATCAGAAATGATTCAACATAAAAGATGTTCGAAGGAATTGATAGTGTTTATCTTGAAGAAGAAAGGACTTAGTAGGAATATAACAGCTATCGTCAAATATTTGAAGGCCTTTCATATGGGGCTGAAATTACTAGGAGCAAGGTCTTTGTGAGAACTCAAGGAGTTATTCTTCAGTGCTCTGAACATGTGCGTAGCACTTGATCAGCCCTTGGTAGGTGTAAAATGAGAAAAACCTCATCCCAGAGAATTGAAGGGATCCACCAAAGATCACTGCCTGTTCCTACAGTTGTCTGTGTCTCAGTATCCTATGTGGAGGTGCCGTGGCTTGAGTTATAGTCTCCCAAAGATATGCAAGGTCCTAAACCCCAGTACATGTGAATGTAACTTTATTTGGAAATAAGATCTTTGCAGATGTCATCAAGTTAAGATGGGGTCATTAGGGTGGACCCTAATCTGATATGATGGGTGTCTTTATCAGAAGAAGCAAATTTGGGCAGACTCAGGAGAATACCATGTAAAGACACAGAAACACAGGAGGAGAATGCCATAGGAAGATAGAGACACACAGGAAGAAGGCCGTGTGACAAGAGAGGAGGAGATTAAGGTGCTGCAGCTGTGAGCCAAGGCATGCCAAGGATTGCCGACAACCACCAGAAGCTGGAAGAGGCGAGGCAGAATTCTCCCCTCCAAGTTTCAGAGGGAGCCTGGCCCTGCTGACACCTTGATTTTGCACTTCTGGACTCCAGATCTGTAAGATAATATATTTCTGTTATTTTAAGCCACCCAGCTTGAGGTACTTTGCTATAGAAACCAGGGGTATTTAATAAATTCCTTGTCATTGGAAGGGCTTGTAGCAAGACTAATAGAACCATCAGTCAAGAGCGTATGGGGAAGAGCCCTTCCCTATGTGGAAAGTAGACTAAATCTAGTCAGTGCGACGTTTTTAATCGAATGCCCATAATTAGGGCTGTAATGATAAATTGTTCATCTTATCCTTAATTATTTCATAGTTTAGATTACTTCTAAGGTTTATATAACTCTAAAATATTGTATTATTTTATGGTAATTAAATTGTATTAAATGTGGAAGATCAAACAGCTTGTCAAATTGCAGATACATTTAATAATAAAAGCATACAAGGAAGTGCCTAGTAGAATGAGTTTGCTTATCAAAATAGAATTTTGATCCTAAAATAAAATGTCAGATGATTAAAGATGAATCTGTTAATATAACTTTTATATATCAATTTTTTCCCAATGCCCAAACAAGGCCCCTTCTAATACAAAGTCTGATATATGCATATGACTGCATAAACATCTGCAATATATTAAATAATGCTTAAGGTTGCACACAGTTTATGCTTATGCAAACATATTATTTATCAGTACTTAAATAAAAGATTATATTTTCAAACTCTGTTAACTGGAAAGTGTACACATAATTGAGAAAGTTTTAGAATTTGAGTTTTAGAAAACTGCTGTGGACCACACATGCTTGCACTGGTTCCATGTAAATTATTTTATTTTTCAATTTTTATCATGAAAATTTCAAAATATACCCCAAATTCGAATAATGTAATCGATTCTCATGTAGCTATCATCCTGCTTCAATGACCAACACTGTAAAGTATTTTAAATAGCCACTTTCATGATTCAAGGACCGTGAGCCCAGCATCAAAATGATCAAACTTATTTTAATAAATTTGTTAATACTTGAATATTCCACACTGGGAACAATGACAGGCTCATGGTAGACTCAATATTTCTGAGTTAATAATATTGCTGTTTTATAATCCAAGTGAGGTTTTGCTTGCATTTTATTTTATTATGTTTTGCATTTTAAGAGTGCATTTAAAAAAAAAAAAGTGCATTTTAGAAGGTTAGGGGAAAGACAGTAGAAAAGTTACCATTGTGATTGTATTCAAAGATCACTCACTTATGATGCTCAGCAAGTTGAAAGACGTCTTTTCTCTAGGCAGGAACTTAGAGTAGGTTAGAATGTAGTGAGACTTTTTAAAGGATTATTCTTTTAAAAATCTCTCTCCCCTTCAAAACATAGTTTAACTTAAAAAAGTATATATTTGAGATCCCAGTGCTTTTAAAAACATTATTGTTATAGTCAACATTTTCCTCTATTATCAAAATTATTTTTCATGCTGCATAGTTTTCCATTGTGTGAACTATTCCTTTTTCAGCCTTTCCCTGTTGTTGGCTGTTAATGGTCGTTTCAGGTTTTAGCTATTATACAGAACACTGCTCTGAGAGTCCTTATATACAAACTCTAGTTTCATTCCTAATTATTTCCTTAAGACACACACCTGTAAGTGTAATTACATCGCTAAGGATCCTAAAACATAATGCTAAATTGCCTTCTAGAAGGATTACACAACTCTAATCTTCAACCACCAGAAATCCTCAATAGCAATAGGCATTATTTTTAAAAAAATCTAATTTAAAGGGAAAAACATATACTCTTGTATGTTTTCACTCACAGTTTTAGAATATTAGTAAGGTAGAGTATCCTTTTTTTCCTGTAAATAAATAGAACATTGTATTTATACTATATATTCATTTTTTAGTTTCTTTGCCTGTTTTTCTCACAAGGTTTTATTTTTAAAAATTATTTATTTATAAGCAATATTTAGATAATAAAGATATTCACCTAAGGGGTTACTCTGGAGATATATTTAGGAGTAGAGAGTTTTTATTTTATTTATCATCATCAAATGAATATTCAGTAGAATTATCTGTTCATGTGACTCCTATGTATAAAATATCTCAATAATTCCCTGTAGTGGATGAATATTGAAGTCTCCTCCTCAATATGTTTCACTCCCACCCAATCCCTGCCCCCACCCCCAGTGTGGCCGCTGAGTGGTTGGGTGACTGACTTCTACTCCGCGGGCAGCCCCAGGTGTCTAACTCAATCACAATAGTCCCATCCTCTTGCTAGGGATTGGTCAGGGTTCCAGGTCTGAGCCAATAAGGGCATCGATCTGATGACGACTATTAATGCTGGATAAAGCAGGTGAAATAATTTGGCAAATGAGATGTGAGTTCTAGTTCTCTGGAGGCAACTGGGAACTGCTTCCCGACTCTTTAAGAAGAGTGCAATACTGAAAAGACCATTTCCTTTCCTCTGGACGCTTCACATCCATGGATGTGAAACTTGAACAGTGGTAGTGATTTAACTACCAAGCTAAGGATAAAGCCAGTGCAGAGAGGACGGCAGAGCCAGGAGAATAGCAGGGATCCAAGATGGAATCACAGAGTTAATCATCACCAGAGTCTACACTACAGCCGGACCTCCAGGTAGGAGCGCTAATAATTCCCTTAGTGTTTTTTAAACTTGAATTGAGTTTTCTGTTAATTACAAAGAAAGTATTCTAAGCGATACTTATTAATATTACCTATTAAATACAATCCATATTTTTACCTTGGCCTGTCTTATCTCCTACTATTTCCTGATTTATTCCCTGTATACTAGCCACATTACTTACTACGGCTTCCAGTTTTATTGCTTAAAATGTTGTTTCTCAATCATAAGTTATAAAAGTTTAATTTTTCTTGAAGTTCCAGCTAAAATCTTACCTCCTTTATAGGGCAATCCATGTTAACTTCAGCTGAAGTAAATGATATGCACCTGTAAATTATTATACCATTTATTATTTTGTTTTCTCACTTGTTCGTTCATTTACTCAATGCCTAGTCTATGTATTCTAATTCTCACATGTATTACATGCTCTCTCATGGAATCTATTCCTGTCCTATCTTTTTTACAAGACTGATGGCTCCTTGAGGACAACTGTTGTATCTTTCTATGTTTACATCTCATCTAAAGTGTAGCAACATATAACTTTATTCTCTGTTGGTCAGGGGTTGCCATACAGTTTTTAAAACTTTCTGTGATAAGGGGATAGTTGTTCTCTTTTATTTGTAAAGGTGAAGGAAGTAGAAAGTAATTTCCTAAAATTAACCAACAAATCAGTGGTTCTGTTGTAACCACTGATAAATATAATTTGTAAACTGGAGGCTCAACTACTGATAAGACAAGTTGAATCTGAGATGGGACTTGAGTCCCATTGTATCCATAATGCCTTGAACTCTATTCAGCACATAGTCAGCTCTCAATAAATGTTATGTGAATATGCGAATGGGGCCTCCAATGAGGAAAAAGTAACAAGAGCTCTGAGAATCACCGGAATGACCTTAATTAGATGAGCAGATTTAAATGAGTTCCGACTTGCTTAAATAACAAAGCAAAACCTGCATGATTTAGAGCTGTGACTCATGGGCTCTGTAGCCCATGAAATACATGTTATTTAAAATTCACAAATGATGAAGTTCCAGGTCTTTTTAATGAGCTCCTGAAGAAATAAGCAAGATTAAATTTTACTAAACACTTTTCATGTGCCAAGCACTGTGTTCCAATGCTCATATATACTATTGAGACAGCTGAATGTCTGAGAGCTTATTACGTTGCCAAGGTCACATGGCGAATAAGTAACAGCTGGGGCTGCAGTTCAAGGCTGTCAACCTCCAAGGACCTTGTTTCTTCCACTACACGCTTATGTCAGCTGAGTAACTGCCAAGCAACCTGTGGTGAAGTGTGTTGTTTTGTGTAGTTTCCTGAGGGTGGAGGGAAGGGCTGGATCATGCCAGGCCTCTGCTCCTAATACTCGGTGGCCTCCAGTGCCTTAACTCATTCTTCATTCATTCACTCCATAGTTACCAAGAGACCATCGTGTGTTGGCTACTTAATTATGTGTTAAGCATCCAAAATGATTAAGGCATGGCTTCTTCTCTGAAGGAGCTCACAGAGTAGTAAGTGAGGCAAATGAGTAAGCTGCTAATGTAGGAATCCCCAGAGTCTACGCTTCTCTCTCTCTCTCTCTGTTAACGCCCACTGTTCCTTTATCATAAGCTACCCCATTATAGCTGTGGATCGTTCTTTCCTATTCTCCCCAATACCTTTACGTCGGTAACCACCAAGTTGACTTCTACAGCCCTAACTTCTCTCCTGCGTCTCAGGCACTAACAGCTTACTCACCATATCCAACTGGGTGATCAATAACCTCTTTGACATTTCCAAAATACAACACCTGACTCCTCATCCTCCCAACCCCAAACCTGTCCCTTCCTAGTCTTTTCCATCTTATCTGAATAAGTCATTTCTTTTTCACATCTCAGAATAATTCTATTATACTTATTCAGTTGCTCAGGCCAAACATCAAGTCCTCCTGACATCTCTCTTTCTTCTATGTGCCATACCTACAGAGCAAATCATGTTGACACGACCTTCAAATTCTATTACAGTCTCCACATTACAGTCTCCACCGCCACAACTCTCATCCCAGCTGGATGGAGGCCACAGCCTCAGCATCCCATCTGTTTCCCCCTTCAAACCCTGATGCCTGCTGTCTTTTCTCCACCCAAAGGCTAAAGCAGTTCTTTAAAAACAATAAGAAAACAACAACAACAAAAACAATTAAAAAGCAACCCAAATAGAATCATGTTATATTACTTTTTAGTTCCAAGTGATTTAACTATTTCACTCAAAATACAATCCAAAATTCTTATCTTGTTTAAAAGGCCCTTCCTAATCTGACCCCAGGCTACCATCTAATCTTATCTCCTCCCACTCTTTTTTTTTGCTACCTCAGTTTACTAACCCTTGAACAGGTCAAGCTTGAACCCTTATCTGGGCCTCTCCCTGGAATAATATCCCCCGATATCCATAGGCCTCACTTCCTGACTTGATTTAGGCCTCAGTGCAAAGACCGGCTGCTTAAATATTTTGAGGAACACCCTATCTAAAACATAGCACTTCTCATTACACCTTGCTGGTATATTCTGCTTTATTCTTCTTCTTAGCAGTTATCACCACCTAGAAGGTATATTTAAAAGATTAAAGAAATTTTTCTGTCTCCCTCTACTAAAATAGAAGCTTCAGAAGAATAGGGGCTGTGATGATTGGTTTTGTGTGTCAGCTTGTCTGGGCTATAGTACCCAGTTATTCAATTAAACATGAACTGAGGTATGACGATGAAGGTATTATGTAGATATGGTTAACATCTATAATCGGTTGACTTCATGAAGAGACTATCCTCCATAACCCGGGTGGGCCTCGTCCAATCAGTTGACGGTCCTTAAGAGCAAAACTGAGGTTTTCCTAAGGAAGAAGAAATTCAACCTGTTGACTTCAGTTTCAGCTTCTCCTGGAGAGTTTCCATCCTGTTCAGTAGATTCTGGACTTGCCAGCCCCCTCGATTGTGCAAAACCAATTCCTTGAAATAAATCTCATTATAAATATATATATATATATAACATATACATATATACTGTATATATTTTAATATATTTTATATTCATAGAAATTTATATATTTAAATGAAATATAAATATAGTTTATATATAAAATATTAATTATACCTTTTTATGTAAATCTCTGGGTGTGTGTGTATATCCTACTGATTCTGTTTCCCTGGTAGACCCCTGACTGATGCAGAGACTATGCTGAATATTTTTGCCCCTTCAGATCTCTCTCTGCTCTTCTTCACCAGCTCTGTGGCCCTGCGTGGCCCTATTCTGACTGCACTGAGTGGCTCCTTTGCCTTCTAGTTGGGAGCCAGTAGGAAGAAATTGAGATGCAGGAGATGGGCTATGTATTCACCAGACTGACTCCCAGCTGTCACTGCAAGCTGATAGTGACCCTTTACTGAAGGCCACCCTCTTGTCAGGCAGCCCTTTTCCTGTGTCTTCTCCTGGGGTCTGATAACTGCTCCCCATTTTCCCTTCAAACCTAGGGATATTAACCGCTTCCCATCACTGCTAGATTTGGGGTATTGCATTATCCTTTGCAGATTTCCTTAACACCTGCTCACACCTTTGTAAAGAGTCTTTAGATTATACCCTTCCCTCTCACCCTCTTTAGATAAGCTATGTGTTTCCTGCTGGAACTGTAAATGATACAGAAGTTTATCTTCCTTTTTTTATGTATTTATTTTTGTTTCTTACTATTTTGTTTCTTACTATTTTGTTTCTTACTACTTTTGTTTCTTACTATTATATCCTCAGTATCTAGAATAGTAGGATCTCCATAAATATTTGCTGAATTGATGACCAAATGAGCATGTAAGCTTCATTTTAGTCATTGTGTCATAAATACATTTTACTATCTCAGAAGCATCCCATGTTTACTTCCCCGTGTCCCACCTAGAACAGCTCTCCTCTCCCCCTCTACCTGTGTATCCAACAATTGATATCTCATTTAAATGTGAACTTCTTCAAGAAAATATTCCAAATTATTCTAACAGCCAGGATTGACTGTTCATCTCTTCTGATTTCTCCCTGAATGTATTGCCAATCTATAAAACAGAGTTTAGTACTTAGTCATATCTGGTCTTGCACTGGTTGTTTTTATTTACTGTGTCTTGTTCCATCCTCCCAAGGTGACTATAAGTTCCTTGAGGGAAATGATCAGTTTTCATCTGTTTCTTTTATAAAACGTGAGTAATGTTGATTGTTCATTCAAAATGGCTTAGAATAACATCCTTGGATATTATTTCTGGGGACATGGAATCATTGGAATTTTCCCTGTTGATTTAGCAGAAGTAGTTCCTTCATCTCAGTGTGGTGAGAATTTTAAAATCTATATACATCTTGACTGTAAGCACTGAATTTTATTTTAGGATATAATGCTGCACTAAAAAAACTTTTTAAGGCCAACTTTAATCAGTGGCTGTACATTTTTCTGTAATAAACAAAAAAGCAATGACATTAACTGACAGCAAGGGTAAATTGCACTATCCCTCATTTAACGCACAAAATATTGTTTTTCAAGAATTTAGTAGTCTACATGGTCTGGAGCTTAGAGCAAAGGGTTGTGATCTGGGTTTCTGATTTGAACTGAGCCACTGAATTTTGATGTTATCCCAGAGAAGTCATTTAATCTTTTCTGTACTTCTGTCAATCAAAGCCTCCATATCTTACAAAGCAAGAATCTATTGTACAACAAAACAAAACTAAACATACTATGTCTGAATTAACAAATCTTGTTTCATTACACTTTTAATAAAACTAAAGCCTTTAAGTGCCAACAGTTATGGCATTAAAATGGTAGTGTCAAAAAAACTTACCAGATACACAAAATAGGCAGTCTTAAATGTAAGCCCACATTTACGTTGAATAAACATGCCTAAAGAAAATGCCCTTCGTGTTCATGTTCCTAGGGTTTTTCCCCCTGTGAATAATAAAGCCCCTCCTCCCCTGAAATCATCAGAAGGACTGAGTGCGCAGGGCTGAGCTGCTGTCTGTAATAGGCTTTGAAGGAGAGCAAATGTGCTTTGTCATTTAGCTAGTTATTGCCTCTTTGCTTTTATAAAGATCAACTTGGGCCAATTAGAAAACTAGAGAAAAGGAACTTTTAACAGCAAGATGAGGACATTAAAACCAATATTGTAGAGAACGAAATGGAAAGCATTAGAATGGCATTATTGATTGTTCAGCCTGAAAAAATATGGTAATTATTCTGCAAATAGCAGGAAAAATGGACTGGATCATCTACTGTGTCTCTTCCGGTTCTGTGATCTTATCTAGCTCTCTCAGGGTAATAAAGATGTGAATGGTACTTTCAGATGAATTTGGAGGTGTCTGAATCTATGGTGCTTGAATCATCAAGGCTTTCAAAAAACGGCACACAAATTCTCTGTCTCAGCCATGTAGCTTACAAAACCAATACCCCTGGCCTCTTACCTTAGACCTTATAATTTAATACAGTACTAGTAAGTTGAACCTAGTGGAACTCTGAGTCATGCATTTGAATATTTTCATGACTTTTAGAAGCAGTAAACTCAAATAACTTATGTTTCTACCTGACGTTCAAATTCGATACCAACATCTCCCCATTTGTCTTATTACCTTTTCTCTCATTGTTACCAATATAAGGATTTGAAATTTACAGAAAAAAATACTGTGTATTCCCAAACACCATCTTTATATTTCAAAAATTTACAATGTCATTCTGAAACTCTCACATTATTATCCTGTTAGGTGCCATTCAGCTAAAACGATGTACCACTAATATATAACAGTGACGTCGTGACATTTTCACTTGCAGAATATTTAAGATTTTCCAAGAAGACATCATAAAGTGCTAGCCTTCAGTACAAATTTCCCCCCCTGGAGTTCCTTCCACAGAAAGCAATCTTGTTCAGTAGCCTGTTAACAGTACATTTTTTTTTGCATTAGAGGTAAAGCCAATTGTTGGCAACTAATCCATATTGGAAACAACAGGGTGTGTATCTTACTGGGATCAAACAAAGCATTACTGAAATTTTAGTAAGAGAGATCACCAATTCACATTATTTCTAGAGACATCTGAAAAATACAACATCTAGCTTGAGAGAGAGAATGATGGAATCAAAGGTAAGAAAAGAGAGGAAGAAGAAAACTAAGAGACAAGTCTCGTAATCTTGACAAGCCCACAGAATGATATGGAAAATTCTCCTGAGCTGTAGAGCTTTTAGCCTGACAGCCCTGATATGTCTTTCTTCCTGAATATACACATCCTAATTGGAAATGTGGCATTTTATGCATACTCATGCATGCAGTCAGTGTAAAAGGGCAATACATGTCTTAGAGAAGATTCATCTAACAGATAATATTCATGGGGAAGGAGTTGAACGAAACACAGCACAAATCACCTTTTTGTAGTTCTATGAAGGAGAAAGAACCCCCCTCAATGTCATCTACTGAGATTAAAAATGCCCCCCTGCCATTACTTATCTTTAAATACCTATCAATTTATATAGTGGTTCTTATGGACTAACATATTTTATTATGTCCTTTCAGTAAATAATATACTACTTCTCATTTGGAGCATATTAACTCAATGTAGATGTTTTCCCTTTCTTCAGTTGCTTTTCCTTACTTATGTTGTTTTAGTACAAAGAATGTTACCGTGTATAGTGGAAGAACAAGGTAATCTCCTATCCTAGTGACTTTGTTCAATGTCCAAAATGGCATTTGTGCTTCCATCCATGAAAGGGAGAGGGCTTGGGGTCCATCATGCAAGGTTCTGGGGAGCACTGCTGAGTGGGTGACCAAGCAGCTAGATGGTTAAACCTAATCACTTACTAGTACCTTCTGGTACAATGTAGTCACTGCCAAAGTCTGTAGTAAGGTATCTTTCATCTAAGCTGGATGGTCCCAAATACCAGGGCCATTTACAACTGAAGCAATGAAGCTTTCAATTATAATTCATGCGTATTCCAAAGGCCTCTTCCTCTGTACCAATTCTGCCACCCTGTAATTCACTTTAAATAATTTGAGAACCGTTCCATTGTGTAAGACTTATTACCAATTGAAATGAAGATGTACCCTTGAAGTAGAACACTGTTAAAAACTATGATTTTTGTATTATGTTCTGGGCTCTGGCCATGAATGATACTTTATGAGAAAAGAAAAGGTGGATGTTTTTTTAAAAAACAATTACTCCTAAACCAAAATTATGAACTATCTGAAGAAAGTTTACTAATATAGGAAAATTATCCAAACAATACAGAAAAAATGTTTTGAGAAAATTATCATTTTTGCCTTTGTTTTAATATCCAGATAATTGTGTTAAACTCTAGCCAAAATTAATCACAAGAAACATAGTCATCTGAATTTTCATGATTACTTTCACTATAATAATTGCTTGTCAAATGTCAAAACCAATCTGGCTTAATGCTGACTTTCTGCTCTTATGTACAACTTTTCTTTTGTTATATTAATTTTCAGACATGCTTGTTTAGATTCACAAATAACTTAATTCATTCCAAAATTATACTCCTGAGATTCTTTTCTCTGAGCCTCCTAAAAGGTCTTCTTGCTGCTAATTCAATCTCCCCAAAGCATTTTCACAATCAACAAATATGAATCATGCTATAACATTTTGCTAAATCTAATAATCTACATTTTCTCAGTCTTGGATATCACTCACCTGCAATTACCCCAGTGAAATGGACTTTTGTAATTCTTACAGAATCAGATAACCAGATTATGTGAATTAAAGTTGGAAGGCAGGGAGGGGCCATGTGGTGTGAGATACAGAACGTGGCTATTTAGGAGATAACATTTTAGGGGCCGATTATTCTGAGGCTCTCTCTAAGCCTTTACAAAATGAAGATACACTAATTACTTATGCTGTGAACTATGCGACAATGTTGAAAAAATTCTGATCTCAGGATATTTGCATGTAGACTTCTTCCCTAATGAGCTATTTATGAATGGTGACTTCTCCCAGATGTGGTTTTAAAATATCATAACTTATTTTATAGAATAGAATAGTTCTCAGAAGAAGCCAGTGAATGTATTTTTCCTATGCCATATCATTATCCTCACTTACCTTCATTTATTTAAAAAGTTGCTGATTTCTAGGATATTTTGTTTCCAAAATATAGAGAAATCTAGTCTCTATACCTAAGAGTTACATATTTAATGGGGGAGAAAACCCTCTTATATTTTCTCCTAAATGAAGATAATGCTACAATAAATCACAAAATACCAAAAAAGTAAGTTGGGTTTTGGTTTGGAATTACGTCTTACATGTTCAAAGGGTGAATATTGACAACTTAAACAAAACATTCTCTTTCACTGTTTGAATTCTTGCTTCCTGGGATTTTGTTGAGGTAGCTGTCGTTTTGTGTTGAAAAAGCTTAATCTGGATTTTGAATTGAAAAGCTTGATCTATAGTGAAATGCAGAAACATTACAATGCAAAGGTGACAATTCAAAATATTCCAGTAAAGAACAAATTTGGCAGTACTTTTGATAGAAACAAAAAGCGAGGTTTAAAGGTGGTATGTATTTTTAGAAATATGGTTTACTCCTCCATTCAACACCAGATATTTCTTAAACATTACGTGCTCTGTAGGCACTGGGGCTAAAAAGGATTATGAAAAAAAGGCCTCTGCCTTTATGGAGTTCAGCCTCTAAGGCAGTGTTTTTGGAAGGTGGGTCCTTTGCATTAGTATCACCTGGGACGCTTGTTTAAAATGTAGGTTTCTGGCTTTCCTCTCTATACTTGAATCTCTAATAGTAGAATCAATACATTTTAACAAACTGCCTTGGCAATTCTCCCAAATTAAAGGAAAGTACTGAAGAGATCTTGAATATTCCTGAGGGACTGAGTGCTGTTCACCATTCCAGTGACTGGGGTGATCCTGGGACCCCCACTCTGCCTTTTTTCACATCAAATTTTTATTCCATAAAATGAGAGTGAAAGAACTGACTTAGAGAATGTCTAAGATTCCTTTCACCACTGATATTCCTTTCAGGTGAGGGATGATATTTTATATGGTACCCCGTCCTAGGTACTCTAGTACCTGGCTTCTCTCTTTCTTGCAGTGTTATATCTTGCTGTTATTACCTCTGACAAGGAACAACACAGCAAAACTACAAAGAGAATGAAAAGAATCAAATATCTGACTTTTGAGTTTCAAAAGCCCACATCCGGGCAAAAGACATTAGATTTAGAAGACTATGAAATGAATCAGAGCCATTTTTTTCCCCTTGAACTCCCCAGATCAGGTGAAGATTTTATGGGCTTGTAGGTGAGAGACCAAATTACTCAGATTAAATGACAGGACTAGGGTCTAATGGGATACCTTTGGTTATAGAAAAAGGATGTTGTCTCATATGTCCTGCTTTTGTGCCCTGGGATTCATGTCTCACTATACATTACAAACATAATTGCTTGTAAATGCCTCCCATCCTTCTAGACCCAGGTTAAGAGTTTACATTTTTGTGAGGTCTTCTCATTCGCTTCTATCAAACCACAGGCATTTTTCCTTCTATATTCCCACTGCACCCTGTACCTATTTCTATTATAGTTCATATTTCATTTTATGACCATTGTTGCTTGGATGCTGACTTGCTGTAAATCTCCAAGAGCCTCCTTCAAGATATTTCATCTGGCTTTTTGCCTGTGTGTTCTCATTAATGCCATAGATTACCATGTAGTTAAACTGCTCAGTACACATGCCTAGGATTTATTCCCATAGAATATGTGAAGTGTTTTGTAATATTGGAGAGATGAAGTGAATTTTTATAAAATGAAAACAAGGGCAGCATGATAAGAGTTGGGAAGTGGAGAAAGCTAATGAAGAAAAAAATGAGAAAACATCACTTAGCTTCCTAGCAGCCAGAGGGAAAAGACAAAGTGTTGAACTGAATAATTCTCATTTGATAAATGATGCCAAGTCACTAGAAATAGCCGATATGTCTTAGTTCTGAACTCAGAAAAATATATCACATGTATTATAAATGAGATAGAAGTTCATAATAAACTCTCATCATGTATAAGCAACAATAAGTGAAGCCGTGTCCTTCACCATTTCATATACTCTCCAGGTAAAAGGCAAGGTTCAGTATTCAATTGTAGTTCTGAGAAGACATTTCTATGTGGGAAGAGTTAATGTAATGTCCTAAATGCGTACCTCTTTCTCATGATCTGAGCTGATAAAAAGGTGAGAATTAGAGAATCTCAGGAAATAAATGGCTAGTCTGTCCTTATCTGGAGCAGCAATTGTCTCCGTAGGTTTTCTGATGGGAATCGTTCAAGTGTAGATGTTCTGTCTTATTGATTGAAAGGCAACCCACATGCTTTAGAATTTAGGCATGACTGACATTTGATAAAATAATTACAGAGCTGAACTAGTGTTTCTTATCCCTGGAGGTCTGCTATAGGAATACCTTCAGGCAGGACCAAGACTTTTCTCAAAAAGCCTTTTCAGAGAAGCACAAATGCTATAAAACAATGCAAAATAAATCCTAGCATTGCCTATCATTAAGAATAGACAATATAAATTTAGTTAAGGAAATGGAGGTACCAGAGGTTACCAGAAGGCTGCCTTTATCATGATTGTGACCTTGATAGGATTCATTATTCAGCATGATTGCATCATCATTCATGAATCTACGAATCAGGTTTCTCATTCATAAATTTCATAAATTCTGTGCATAGTAAATTTCTGTGTGCTCAAATGTTTACATACAAATTCATGTAATTTGGTCTCATGCATTTTTTCTCAGATCTGTTTACCGCTCCTACAAGCACAAGGTTATATGCTAAATCTCTGGCTCATTAAAAAAGCAATAATATGCTTATTGTGTTGGTGAATGTTGAGAATGTGTTTATTTGTTCTTTTAGCCAATAATGAAGAGGTTCAATAAGATGACTACAGCAAGGATCCTAGTCTTAGAAATTTAGACAAATAAAAAGATATCAAAGATATTTTCAATATGGTTTTAACAGTATCTCAATTCTTAAACTGAAAATACTTATAAACAAACAAAAATAAAATCATATTTTAGTAAAAATTAAGATTTCTTGATAAGAGGGTTAAACGATACAGATAGAGATACAGCAAGATTCATGAAAATGTATTAAATCTTTTATTAAAATAATGCATGTGGCGTGCAGTGAATTCTGCTGGTTATTAAAACTAGTTCTTATTTCATTCCTCAAACTAATACCTGCCCTAATTTTGGATGTATTTTTCCCTTTTAAATGTACTTTATTTCTTAGAACAGTTTTAACTTCACAGTCAACTTGAGCACCAAGTACAGAGGGAGTTCCCATATACCGCCCTACCTTCCACAAACTCACATCCGCTCCCACTATGAACATCCAGCACCAGAGGAGTACATTTTTTGCAATGGATGAAGCTACATTGACGCATCATTATCACCCAAAGTCCATACTTTAGAGTTCACTCTTGGTGTTATACATGCTATGGGTTTTGACGAGTGTATAATGACATGTATTCACCATTACTGTAACAGAATAGTTTCACTGCCCTAAAAATCCTTTGTGTTCCACCTATTCATTCCTCCTTCCCCACTAACCCCTGGTAACCACTGATCTTTTTACTGTCTCCATAGTTTTGCTGTTTCCAGAATGTCATATAGTTGGAGTCATACACTGTGTAGCCTTTTATTATTGGCTTATTTCACTTTGTAATGTTCAATTAAGTTCCCTCCATATCTTTTCATGGTTCAATAGCTCACTTCTTTCTGGCACTGAATAATATTCCATGGTTTGGTTGTACCACAGTTCATTTATCCATTCACCTACTGAATGACATCTTGGTTGTATCCAAGTTTTGGCAATTATGAAAAAGCTGGTATAAAATCTGTGTGTAGGTTTTGTTATGGATTTAAGTTTTCAACTCCTTTAGGTAAGTGCCAAAGAATGTGATTGCTGTATCATATGGTAAGAGTAATTTTGGCTCTACCGTTTTGCATTCCCACTAGCAATGAATGAGAGTTTCTTCTGTTCCACATCTTTGCCAGCTTTTGGCGTTGTCACTGTTCTGGATTTTGGCCATTCTTATAGGTATATAGTGGTATCTTACAGTTTTAATTTGCATTCCCTGATGACATATGATGTGGAGTGTGCTTTCATATGCTTATTTGCCTTCTGTATATTATCTTTGGTAAGGTGTCTATTCAGATTTATGTATATTTTGGATAACAGTCCTTTATCAGATATGTCTTTGCAAATATTCTCTGCCAGTCTGTGGCCTGTCTCTTCATTCCCTTGACATTGTATTTCACAGAGCAGAAATTTTTAATTTTAATGTTCAGCTTATCAATTATTTCTTTCATGAATTGTACTTTCGATGTTGTATCTAAAAAGTCATCACCATATCCAAGGTCATCTAGATTTTCTCCTATGTTATCGCCTTTGAGTTTTATAGTTTTGTGTTTTACATTTAGGTTTATGAGCCAGTTCGAGTTAATTTTTGTGAAGGGTCTAAGGTCTGTGTCTAGTTTTAGCTTTTGGAATGTGGATGTCTGGTTGTTTCAACACAATGTGTGGAAAAGATTGTATTTTTTTCACTGTATCACCCTTGCTCCTTTGTCAAAAACCAGTTGATTATCTTTATGTGGGTCTATTTCTGGGCTCTTTATTGTGTACATTGATCTATTTATCTATTCTTTTGCCAATACCACACTGTCTTGATTATTGTAGTGGGATATTTTTAAATAAAAGGAAAAAAGTTATGGGAACACGATAAAGCAAAGGTTATAACAGAGGTAGAAATTATTGCATGATTTCTACACATAGATTAAAGGTCTATGTGTAAATATCCTGAATGATTCTCTTTAACTTTTAAGTCAAAAAATTTAGTGATTCCCATCTCTCCCATTTATTGTCCTATTTCTTTCCTATCTCATAGAAAAATTTCACAAATATATTTGTTTATGCTTGTTGGCTCCCGATTCAACTTCTCTACTCTCTTGTTTTTCCAACAGTTTTATTTTGAAATACTTCAGACCTATATAAAAACTGGAAAGTTAGTACAATGAATAGTGTACATATGCATATAGCCATCACTTAGAATCACCAATTAACATTTTTCTACGTTTGCTTTCTCTTTGTCTCTTTTTCTCTGGCTCACACAGTGTTAATTTTGCTAAACTATTTGAAAGTAAGTTGCAACTGTCATAACATTTCACCCCTAAATACCTTGCCATGTATGTTCTAAGAAATGGTATATTCCTCTATGTAACCACAACACTATAAATGTACCAGAGAAAATTAGAAATAATTCAGTAGTATTACCTAATATGCAGTTCTTTAAAACAAATGAATAAACAAAACAAATCAGTAGTAGACTTATATATACAGAGAGAAAACTGGTGGTTGCCAGAGGGGAGAAATAGGTGAAGGGGATTAAGAGATACAAACTTCCAGTTATAAAATAAGTCATGGGATATAATATATAGCATAAAGAATACAGTCAATAATACTGTAATAATTTTGTATGGTGGCAAATGGTTACTGGACTTGTTGTGATGATTAGTTTGTAACCTTTATGAATGTTGGATCACTATGTTGTACAACTAAAACTAACATAATGTTGTATATCAACTATACGTCAATTAAAAAAATGTAAGAAAAAAGATTAAGGCAAGACGGAAAAGAAAATGAATTCAAAAGTACTAATTGATTTCTCTAAATTGTGGGATAGAACATTTACAGTTCATAGTGAAGATTTGTGTGGACTTTTGAAAAGTCTCTGTCTTCACCTTAAATGTCATTTGGCTTTTGGGTCTTTGGAAACAGAAGCAACATTTCGTTAGGTGTTTTTCCCTATTTCTAGGGGAAAAAAAGCTTATCTTTGGAAATATTTCTCAAGAGAAATAACTTAAAAAGCAAACAAAATAAAGCAACTCCTCTCTCCCCCACCAAAAGAAATTATTCACTTTGAAAATGAGTAGTGATGCCAAAAGAGATCAGAAATAGACATTGCATATATGCTTATATATACAAATATGTTCAAGTTTAAAAAATTTCGCATTCACATAAGTTGATCCTTATTGACTTGTTTTTTAAGTAATTAATATTTTTGCTTGAAGTGACATCATTTCGTCACCAAATTAAAACTTTTTAAAAAACTATCATCCATATTTTCTCCTTGAAAATTCAAGTTCATAAAATTTGTGGACCTTATCAGTTTAAATGGTTCTTTTTTTTTTTTTTTTTTTACATTTATTTATTTATTTTATTTATTCATTTTTTTTGGGCTGTGTTGGGTCTTCGTTTCTGCGCGAGGGCTTTCTCCAGTTGCGGCAAGCGGGGGCCACTCTTCATCGCAGTGCGCGGGCCTCTCACTATCGCGGCCTCTCTTGTTGTGGAGCACAGGCTCCAGACACGCAGGCTCAGTAGTTGTGGCTCACGGGCCTAGCTGCTCCGTGGCATGTGGGATCTTCCCAGACCAGGGCTCGAACCCGTGTCTCCTGCATTGGCAGGCAGACTCTCAACCACTGCGCCACCAGGGAAGCCCTAAATGGTTCTTTAATTAGTAATTCAAAAGAAGACTGTGTAGGAAGAAATCGATACCACTGTTGATCATTACTTGATTTTCAGTCATAAACTAGAAAGGGACACTTTTATTATTGATGTGGATGCTTCCAGAAATTTGTGTGTTTTTTTTTTTTTTTACAATTTCCTCACCATTTTGAAAGTGAATGTCTTCAAATTAGGGTTACTAAATAAATTACTGTTCTAGAAAAAATAAAACCCAAATGTCTCAATTTTCTAATTTTGGTCCATTTCTGTTGAATAATGTAAAGGGAAGTGAGCCTATTACCATGTGTCTGGTAAGTTTTTGTAGCATCTTAGAGAGTCAAGCTGTTGGGTGTGCCAAGCTCACACAATTTCATGGCAGTAAGTCAGTAGGTGTGGTCAGAATGCCTGGTATGAGTGAAAAGAACCATAATGAATACAGTTCCCATCCCTTGAACACTGACCCTACGTTCTAATTTTGAACAATAAAATCCAGCTGCATAACTGACTACCGACACACTGTCCAGGCTACTTTGATTCTTCCTCTTCCTTGGGAGGAGAGAACCATGTGTCTTCTCTGAGCCATTGGCCCATGTTATTAAAGAAAAACACAATTAAAGCTGTTCCAGCACAAATTTACAGTTGCCCATAACATAACCCATGAGATTGTGTCTGTGGAAACAGGAGCAAAATCCAGTTAAAGTGAATGCTTTTTCCTATTTCAAGGAAAATGTATATCTTCTTAGGTAATATTTCCCAAGAGGAGTAATTTGAAAAAACAAGTAGCCCCTCCCCCTATTTGTCACTGTGTAACTAACAGTACTAATAAATGTAAGAAATAGTTACTGTTGAATATACATATGCAAATACTATATTCTCAGGCAGATATGTGCTACGTAATCCTTGACCTGTTTTACTTACTCATTACAGCAAAATTAATCCTACATTTTTTTCCTGAGAAAATGATAAAATATTAAGCCGTGCTGCTCTTATTCACTTAATTAACTCATTAAACACTGTTTTATTTTGCAGCTCTATACTCTGGGAGCTAAGGAATATTTCAGCTTGCTTTTGTTGCATAACAAAGCACCTCAAACACTAGTGGCTTAAAACAGCAACATTTTTTTGCCAGCAATTCTGTGGGTCAGCTGGGCGGTTTTGATCTGGGCCAGCTTGGTTAAGGCTGGATCATGTAGGAAGCATCGCTCATATGTCTATGCCCATAGCTGATACAGCAGAGCCTTTCCTCACATGGTATATCATTCTGGAGGGGGTCAGCCTGGGCCAGCTGACATGGTGACAAAGGAGTTCCCAGCAGCAAAGAAAGAGCCAGCAAGATGTAAGCAGAGGATAAATTCCTCTGCTGAATCACATCTGTTAAGGCCTCGCAAACCATCACGAGTCACATGAGCAAGTCAAACAGCAGAGAAATAGACTGCATATCTTGACTGGAATTCATGGAAAATATTGTGGCTGGGTTTTTGTTATTGTTCTTTTTTTTTAAGTACCACAGGGAAATGTTGAGAAAGAAACAAAGGGAAGAGAAGCCACACTTCCATTTTTCTTTTCCTTAAACATGTAGACTTCTTTGTAATTGGAATTGACACGGCTTTGGGTTGGAGTGGAAGGGTGGGGGGATTCTCTGAGCTGCAGATATAAACAGAGATTTCTGGGAATCTGCAATCTAGCTAAGATCAGGGAGTAAGCTCCTAAATTAGCACTTGAAATTTCTGATGTTAAGAAGAGATACCTCTGCCCCACTCAATACAACCATACAGAAATTATGTCTTTAAGACATAGAGTTGCCCTTGGCAGCCAACATCAAGCTGGGCCTCCAGTGGATTCCCAGAAGTTCTTGCTGCAAACCCCAGGAGGTGACATCTTCTGGTCTTTACCCTACTGCTAACTATTCCATCCAAATGGCTCAGTGCTGCTAAATCCATAACTACTACCTAACTTGACCACACAGACCAGAAGGTTGCTGGGATGCTTCTGCAATGGTCAGCCCTTTCCAGGAAGGGGATGAGGAAGAGCTGTAACACGGGAAATGAGCATTCTGCGTCACGAGGCCGCTCCACTACTCAGCCTTCCCCTGGCCAGATTGTGATGAGAGTTGTAGAGAAGGAAAGCATACTGGATTCTAGGTCTTTGTGCCTTGATACAGCTCAAAAAGATATAAATGTTTGTTCTGTAAGCATGCTTATATGTTTTTTAAAGAAATAGATATAGTTACTTCCCACCTGAAAGTGATACTGGATTGGCTGGGATACAAACTGAGTATAATAGGATATAAACAGAAATCAGATTTTGGGGCTGTAGGTGTGGGAGAGATCTGGAAAATCTGGATGACAACCATAAAAATAGAGTGGTGTCAGCATTATTCTGGCTTTGCTTTGGGAGAGAAGCTTTAATAACACATACCCATTTCATCTTTTCTGTAAACCAGAATGGTAGGTGTGATCTTAATGGTACTTGTAAGGCATTAGGCTTGGGTTTTCATGGGGGTAAAACGTAAAGTGGCCACAAGGAGACCTTTGCCTGTTAGCATCCAGCACTGCCTCCTCATCCACCTGTAGCCTTCTTTCCCAGGGTGTGGCTATTATACCTGCAGCCTCAGGCTCAGAATGCCTTGGTGCCAAAGGAAAATTACTTGATGTGATGTTCTTCCTAGATTTTTACTGTAGTTATCATAAATTAAACATAAATAACCAATCAATTCTTCCATACAGTGACTAAGTTTCTCATTCTTGTACCTAGTGTTCTACTTTGTTCCCTTGACACTTGGTGCCTTTGTGTAATCTGTCTGATCCTCTGACCCCTCTATGACTGGAGGCTTCTTCATCTCCCTTCAGAGATTAGTCCCTGAACCCCAACGTTGAAGCCGAGGTCCAGCTACTTGCTCTCAGACTTGATTCCTTCTGCTTGCTTGCCTTGGATTCTGAAGATGCTTAGCTCTTTCCCTCCATTACTCTTTTCAGGAATTCCAGAACATGCTGCATGTACGATTACCCTTTACTCAAATTGTTTTCCTGAACTATATCACTGTTTATAGTATTTATTGCCAGATATCATCAATGTGTTTTGTCTAGAGGATGGGTCTCTTTCCAGTGTTTCAAGCTTGCTCAGTTCTTGTGTCACCTGCTTCATTCTTGGGCCTGGGTTGGGAGTCAGAGGATATGGTTCAGGTGTGGGGTTTGCCCCATCTGTCTGTGCTTGCCGCAGTTAATCTCTAAGATGGGGGCTGTCAAGATATATAGGAGCACCACATTTGTATCTTCACTAGTTATATGCAGAAAAATGTTGATGAAACCAGAGGAGTGTATTTTGCAGGGAACTGTGATTCAGGGAGAATACTCAGAATGTTAAAAGAACAAAGGAATTAGTTCTGAATCATGAAAGAGAAAACATACCTTTTCAAAAATGAATGCAATAACCCTGTAAAGAAGGTGTTTTTTGCTCTTTCAAAAGCTCAGATAATTTACAATAAACCCAGCTAATTAAAAAAATTTAGGGGATTCTAGCTATTAATTAGCTTATATTTTATTTCATTAATTTCACATAAATGCCTTTTCAGATCACTCATGACCTAGAAGAGTGGTCTAAGGTATTTACAAATTAGATGGATCACTTGCACACTATTAAAGTGATCAATGTTGCCTTGAACTCTTTACTTGTTCCCATGACTACCATATAAATTTCCCAGCAGTCATTTAAATGGCCGCATAAAATTTTAGATGATTTCCTTTGGAGGGTAAGAGACCTTGAATTAATGGGACCACCCTTCTGGATGTTTAGAGTGAAAAAGGAATTATTCCCTTTTCTCCTTGAAATGGTAAGACTTATCACTATACTTGTGTCTTACACACTGCCTTATTAAGGGATAGTAATTGCACTTTGTCTAGTTTGGCTACTTTTTTTTAAACCTTATAAGACTGGGCAAAAATGCTGAATTCTCTAAATGCAGAGAGATCAAATGCAGATTTCACTGAGAAAAATTATAATTATGACCTGTTACCTGTTTTTTTTTATTTATTATTTTTAATTTATTTTATTTTAACATCTTTATTGGAGTATAACTGCTTTACAATGGTGTGTTAGTTTCTGCTGTATAACAAAGTGAATCAGCTATACATATACATATATCCCCATATCTCCTCCCTCTTTTGTCTCCCTCCCACCCTCCCTATCCCACCCCTCTAGGTGGTCACAAAGCACTGAGCTGATCTCCCTGTGCTATGCGGCTGCTTCCCACTAGCTATCTGTTTTACATTTGGTAGTGTATATATGTGCATGCCACTCTCTCACTTTGTCCCAGCTTACCCTTCCCCCTCCCCATATCCTCAAGTCCATTCTCTATGTCTGTGTCTTTATTCCTGTCCTGTTCCTAGGTTCTTCAGAACTATTTTTTTTTTTTTTTTAGATTTCATATATATGTGTTAGCATACGGTATTTGTTTTTCTCTCTTTTTTATTTATTTATTTTTAACATCTTTATTGGACTATAATTGCTTTACAATGGTGTGTTAGTTTCTGCTTTATAACAAAGTGAATCAGTTATACATATACATATGTTTCCATATCTCTTCCCTCTTGCGTCTCCCTCCCTCCCACCCTCCATATCCCACTCCTCTAGGTGGTCACAAAGCACCCAGCTGATCTCCCTGTGCTATGCGGCTGCTTCCCACTAGCTATCTATTTTATGTTTGGTAGTGTATATATGTCCATGCCACTCTCTCACTTTGTCCCAGCTTACCCTTCTCCCTCCCCATATCCTCAAGTCAATTCTCTAGTAGGTCTGTGTCTTTATTCTCATCTTGCCCCTAGGTTCTACATGAGCTTTGTTCTTTTTTCTCTTAAATTCCATATATATGTGTTAGCATACTGTATTTGTTTTTCTCTTTCTGACTTACTTCACTCTGTAGGACAGACTCTAGGTCCACTTCACTACAAATAACTCAATTTCGTTTCTTTTTATGGCTGTGTAATATTCCATTGTATATACGTGCCACATCTTCTTTATCCATTCATCTGTCGATGGACACTTAGGTTGCTTCCATGTCCTGGCTATTGTAAATAGAGCTGCAATGAACATTGTGGTACATGACTCTTTTTGAATTACAGTTTTCTCAGGGTATATGCCGAGTAGTGGGATTCCTGGGTCGTATGGTAGTTCTATTTGTAGTTTTTTAAGGAACCTCCATACTGTTCTCCATAGTGGCTGTATCAATTCACATTCCCACCAACAGTGCAAGAGGGTTCCCGTTTCTCCACACCCTCTCCAGCATTTATTGTTTGTAGGTTTTTTGATGATGGCCATTCTGACTGGTGTGAGGTGATACCTCATTGTAGTTTTGATTTGCATTTCTCTAATGATTAGTGATGTTGAGCATCCTTTCATGTGTTTGTTGGCAATCTGTATATCTTCTTTGGAGAAATGTCTATTTAGGTCTTCTGCCCACTTTTGGATAGGGTTGTTTGTTTTTTTTGATATTGAGCTGCATGAGCTGCTTTTAAATTTTGGAGATTAATCCTTTGTCAGTTGCTTCATTTGCAAATGTTTTCACCCATTCTGAGGGTTGTCTTTTCATCTTGTTTATGGTTTCCTTTGCTGTGCAAAAGCTTTTAAGTTTCATTAGGTCCCATTTGTTTATTTTTGTTTTTATTTCTCTAGGAGGTGGGTCAAAAAGGATCTTGCTGTGACTTATGTCATGGAGTGTTCTGCCTATGTTTTCCATTAAGAGTTTTATAGTGTCTAGCCTTACATTTAGGTCTCTAATCCATTTGGAGTTTATTTTTGTGTATGGTGTTAGGGAGTGTTCTAATTTCATTCATTTACATGTAGCTATCCAGTTTTCCCAGCACCACGTACTGAAGAGGCTGTCTTTTCTCCACTGTATATGCTTGCCTCCTTTATCAAAGATAAGGTGACCATATGTGCGTGGGTTTATCTCTGGGCTTTCTCTCCTGTTCCACTGATCTGTATTTCTGTTTTTGTGCTGGTACCATACTGTCTTGATGACTGTAGCTTTGTAGTATAGTCTGAAGTCAGGGAACCTGATTCCTCCAGCTCTGTTTTTCTTTCTCAAGATTGCTTTGGCTATTCAGGGTCTTTTGTGTTACCATACAAATTGTGAAATTTTTTGTTCTAGTTCTGTGAAAAATACCATTGGTAGTTTGATAGGGATTGGATTGAATCTGTAGATTGCTTTGGGTAGTAGAGTCATTTTCACAGTGTTGATTCTTCCAATCCAAGAACATGGTATATCTCTCCATCTGTTTGTATCCTCTTAAATTTCTTTCATCAGTGTCATATAGCTTTCTGCATACAGGTCTTTTGTCTCCATGGTAGGTTTATTCCCAGGTATTTTATTCTTTTTGTTGCAGTGTTTCTCCTTGAAATGGTAAGACTTATCACTATACTTGTGTCTTACACACTGCCTTATTAAGGAATAGTAATTGCACTTTGTCTAGTTTGGCTATTTTTTTTTAAACCTTATAAGACTGGGCAAAAATGCTGAATTCTCTAAATGCAGAGAGATCAAATGCAGATTTCACTGAGAAAAATTATAATTATGACCTGCTACCTGTTTTTTTTATTTATTATTTTTAATTTATTTTATTTTAACATCTTTATTGGAGTATAACTGCTTTACAATGGTGTGTTAGTTTCTGCTGTATAACAAAGTGAATCAGCTATACATATACATACATCCCCATATCTCCTCCCTATCCCACCCCTCTAAGTGGTCACAAAGCACCGAGCTGATCTCCCTGTGCTATGTGGCTGCTTCCTGCTTTCTCTTTCAGATTTTTCATCATTAGTGTATAGGAATGCAAGAGATTTCTGTGCATTAATTTTGTATCCTGCTGCTTTACCAAATTCATTGATTAGCTCTAGTGGTTTTCTGGTAGCGTCTTTAGGATTCTCTATGTATAGTATCATATCATCTGGAAACAGTGACAGTTGTACTTCTTCTTTTCCGATTTGGATTCCTTTTACTTCTTTTTCTTTTCTGATTACTGTGGCTAAACCTTCCAAAACTATGTTGAATAATAGTGGTGAGAGTGGGCAACCTTGTCTTGTTCCTGAACTCAATGGAAATGGTTTCAGTGTTTCACCATTGAGAATGATGTTGGCTGTGGGTTTGTCATATATGGCCTTTATTATGTTGAGGTAAGTTCCCTCTATGCCTACTTTCTGGAGGGTTTTTATCATAAATGGGTGTTAAATTTTGTTGAAAGCTTTTTCTGCATCTATTGAGATGATCATATGGTTTTTCTCCTTCAGTTTGTTAATATGATGTATCACATTGACTGATTTGCATATGCTGAAGAATCCTTGCATTCCTGGGATAAACCCCACTTGATCATGGTGTATGATCCTTTTAATGTGCTGTTGGATTCTGTTTGCTAGTATTTTGTTGAGGATTTTTGCATCTATGTTCATCAGTGATATTGGCCTGTAGTTTTCTGTTTTTGTAGCATCTTTGTCTGGTTTTGGTATCAGGGTGATGGTGGCCTCATAGAATGAGTTTGGGAGTGTTCCTCCCTCTGCTATATTTTGGAAGAGTTTGAGAAGGATAGGTGTTAGCTCTTCTCTAAATGTTTGATAGAATTTACCTGTGAAGCCATCTGGTCCTGGGCTTTTATTTGTTGGAGGATTTTTAATCACACTTTCAATTTCAGTGCTTGTGATTGGTCTGTTTATATTTTCTGTTTCTTCTTGCTTCAGTCTCAGAAGGTTGTGCTTTTCTAAGAATTTGTCCATTTCTTACAGGTTGTCCAATTTATTGGCATATAGTTGTTTGTAGTAATCTCTCATGATCTGTGGTATTTCTCCAGTGTTGTTACTTCTCCTTTTTCATTTCTAATTCTATTGATTTGAGTCTTCTCCCTTTTCTTCTTGATGAGTCTGACTTATGGCTTATCAATTTTGTTTATCTTCTCAAAGAACCAGGTGTTAGTTTTATTAATCTTTGCTATCATTTCCTTCATTTCTTTTTCATTATTTCTGATCTGATATTTATGATTTCTTTCCTTCTGCTAACTTTGGGGGTTTTTTGTTCTTCTTTCTCTGATTGTTTTAGGTGTAAATTTAGGTTGTTTATTTGAGATGTTTCTTGTTTCTTGAGGTAGGATTGTATTGCTATAAACTTCCCTCTTAGAACTGATTTTGCTGCATCCCATAGGTTTTGGGTCGTCGTGTTTTCATTGTCATTTGCTTCTAGGTATCTTTTGATTTCCTCTCATTTCTTCACTGATCTCTTAGTTATTTAGTAGTGTATTGTTTAGCCTCCATGTGTTTGTATTTGTTACAGAGTTTTTCCTGTAATTGGCATCTAGTCTCATAGTGTTGTGGTCAGATAAGATACTTGATATGATTTCAGTTTTCTTAAATTTACCAAGGCTTTATTTGTGACCCAAGATATGATCTATCCTGGAGAATGTTCCATGAGCACTTGAGAAGAAAGTGTAATCTGCTGTTTATGGATGGAGTGTCCTATAAATATCAATTAAGTCCATCTTGTTTAATGTGTCATTTAAAGCTTGTGTTTCCTTATTTATTTTCATTTTGGATGATCTGTCCCTTGGTGAAAGCGGGATGTTAAAGCCCCTAATATTATTGTGTACTGTTGATTTCCCCTTTTATGGCTGTTAGCATTTGCCTTATGTATTGATGTGCTCCTATGTTGGGTGCATTAATATTTACAATTATTATGTCTTCTTCTTGGATTGATCCCTTGATAATTATGTAGTATCCTTGTTTTTCTCTTGTAATAGTCTTTATTTTAAAGTCTATTTTGTCTGATATGAGAAATGCTACTCTAGCTTTCTTTTATTTCCATTTGCATGGAATATCTTGTTCCATCCCCTCACTTTCAGTCTGTATTTGTCCCTAGGTCTGAAATGGGTCTCTTGTAGACAGCATATGTACAGGTCTTGTTTTGTATCCATTCAGCCAGTCTATGTCTTTTGGTTGGAGCATTTAATCCATTTACATTTAAGGTAGTTATCGATATGTATGTTCTTATTACCATTTTCTTAATTTTTATGGATTTATTATTGAAAGTCTTTCCCTTCTCTTGTGTTTCCTGCCTAGAGAAGTTCCTTTAGCATTTGTTGTAGAGCTTTTTTGGTAGTGCTGAATTCTCCTAGCTTTTGCTTGTCTTGAAGGTTTTAATTTCTCTGTTGAATGTGAATGAGATCCTTGCTGGGTAGAGTAATCTTGGTTGTAGGTTTACCTGGGTTTACAGTTATCATATTTTAAATAAATTATCCAGCTAGATGGCACTGCTAATTTTACTTTTCATTTTGTAGTTACATCTTTGAAAATTTTATGTGAGCAGTTTAATGTTTCCACAGTTTTCTTCAAAGTGTGATTATAAAAATGAATTGATATATTAGGAATTCTAATTCTGTAGTGTAATGTCATTTAAAAACTTATTTGTACTAATGTGAAATTAAGTTTTGCTGAAAATTATACATTAAACAATCAAGGTCTGCCTTATTGTAAATATTCCAATATTTGAATGAAAACAGATCACTTACAAATTTTTAGAATATGTAGTGTTATGAAAATTTTTATTATTTGAGTAAAATCTCTGTAGAAGAATCTCTGTTCAAAAATATGTTTCTAAATGCTATATGGAATAAATTTAAAAATAGGAGTAAAAGACATAAAAGAATAAGAAGAATAAAAACAATATCATTTGGTTCAATGTAGGATGAGATAATATAAAATTATAATTAGACTCTAATTGCAGTTATTTTAGAATAAACTAAGCCCAAATGAACATCAGCATGTCTGAAAATGTTATTGATGCTAAAATTTCCCACTCTGTAAATATTCAGGCAGTAAACAATGTCTTATTTTCTCAAATTTTGTTTTATATCACAGTCTAGAAGATATATAGCTATATATATATATATATATTTCCCAAGGCAGCCAGTTGCAACTCCTGAGGCAACAAATATTTTTAATTCAGTTTAGCCTCCTGAATTTCAGGAAATTTTGATGCAGACCACATATTATATTTATTTTATGTTTATGGTTTAATCAAAGGATTAAATGATTTATTTCTGAAATAGCTGTTTATTTCTGAAATAGCTGTTTATCTCTTTCCTTTTTAAAACTAAACTTTTTTTTCTATTTATATAGCAAATGATGAAAAGTGAGCTGGTCTATACATTTATAGAATCATGTTACTTGCTACTGACATTACCATATAATATAACATTCCTTCTTTTGTGAGAAAAAAATGAGATATTTGTTTAGTTTGAACAATTTATCTTTATTTTAGCAAGAATACTTTGTGTTTTAAAATGTATTTTTGGAAAGATTAATCCAAAAGGACTGACCATATTTTGAAAACCAAAACACTGAATTAATTATTCTCTTCCTGTTTTTCTAGTTAAAAGGAGATAAATTGTGATAGTAAAATTTAAACTTTTACTTAGTTTTCCTATTTACATTAAGAAGTATTTATTTTCTGATCCTGGAGTTGGGAAACATGTACTGTGTTAGCACTAGTGTGATGTGAGAAAGGGTGTGAGGATAATTTGAAGAGTATTGGAAAGGTAATTGATTAAAATATCTCAACTTATACTCAGATTCTGCAATCAAATATTTATTTATTTTTAATGGCTCTCCTATAAGATACTTAAGACTGAAATATTTTATCAGTCTTTTTGAGGAAGCCATTGTGATCGATTATTTTTACTAGAAGATGTAATGCATTCGTTACCATTAAATTTTTGAGCAGTTGTGAAAAAGTGCTCATAGGCTGGGAGTTGTATTTTTTAGGACTCTGATTGCAAATAATAATAAAAAAATTAATGTGGTTTAAGCAAACTGAAAGAATTTATTACCAGACTTGAGGAAAATCTCATTAGCCTCAGTGTCAGGAGTGCAGCTAGACCTGGAACAAAGACCTCAGATGCTGTGAAGACTCTCTGTGTATCTTTCTCTCAGCTCCTTTCTGCATTTCTGCTTATGTTTCTCTCTCTGAAGACCTTAGTTCAGATGACATGATGAAGGCTGCTGCTTCACAGTCTCAGAATTGTAAGGTCATGGGCTCAGTGCAATGGAAAGATTGACTTCAGTGGGTCAGCCCAGATTCCAGTTTCCCTGGGAAGACCAGCTGATTGTCCCATCTTGGATCAGGGGTCCATCCATGGTCAATTCGAAATAGTCTATTCACAGAGTAGGGAGTCCCCATGTTCACTGGAGAGAAATGGGGAATAGTTAGCTCAGAAACGTAAATCTCCATGATTGGACAGATGTCCCAGAATGTTTTGTCTATAAGAAGTGTGGGTCAGAGTAAGAAAGAGATGGCAGGACCCTGAATATAAATTTCATATACCTGACATTTTTTTCTGGAATCAGTGTTTGTTTTTGCTCTTTCTTTTCCAGATTTTCCTCTTTTCTTGCGTTTTGAACTCAGCTAAGAAAGAAGGTCTTTGACTCATTACAGTGGTTTCCACTGCAGGAAGGAGTTGCCTTAACATGTTTTTGTTTTTTCTTTTTCTTTTTTTTAATGTGCAGGAACAGACATATACATAGTGAGGGAGGTACAGCAGAAAGAAATCAAGTCTTGGAGTCTGAAGACCTATATTCAAATTTTGTTTATGCCACTTACTATCTGTTGTCATTCTCAAGTTACTTAGTTTCTGTCTTAGACAAGATGGCTAAGAAATGAAATGGTAACAAATAACTTCCAAAGTTTCAGCTGTATTTCTCCTCTTTGGGTGTTTGTTGCATCAGATTATTCTCAAGCTGAGGCTTAATATCTGGAACTTGTCAATAGTTGTCACAAAGGGAAAAGAGCTCTGGAGGATCATTTGGCATCAATTAAATCTCATAACGCATTGCCTGAAAATAATTGGATGGCCTCAACTTTACTAGAAAGAGGACCAAGAACTGCAACCCAATCATGTATTTAGAAGGCAGAGAATTGCAACTCCGAACAGCATGAATGACTAACACAGCTTTCCTGAGATTCAGTTTCTTCACACATGAAATAAAAATGTTGGGAATAAAACATGATAATGTGTGTAAAACACCTGCTAGGAATAGTGCCTTGCACATAATAATTTTACTAAAAGGTAATTATGAATCTCATCATTTATTATCATTAGGATACTGAAGCTCAGGGAGATCTAAGTATATCCTAATTCATTACAAGGAAAATTTAGGAGACTCACAGGGGCAGTGATCCATGCATCATCGGCCAAATCAGGCCCACCACCAGTTTTTATAAATAAAGTTTTATTGAAATGCAGTCAGGCCCATTCATTGTGTATTGCCAATGGCTATTTTCACTCTAAAATGGCAGAAGTGAGCAGCAGCAACAAAGACCATATGTACTACAAACATTTACAATCTGTCCCTTTAGAGAAAAATTTTATGGGTCCTTGCTCTAAAGCAAGAACAGGTAGTAAACAGGGTTAAGTGTCTTAGTTGTGTGTTTCCTTGAAAGTGAAGCTTGAGACAAGGACCTGGATGCAAGTAGTTTATACAGGACGTGATCTAGGAGGTGGGGGTAAAGGAGACGGTCATGAAGGGATGTAATGAAGTGAGCATGCAGGTGTGTAACTGAGGTAGCTGCTTTTGCTTGTACAACGTTCTCTTGATTCCATCAAGTTGTCCTGAGAAGTAGACAGAATGTCTACCTGAATTTCCTAAATTGCCAACCTAAAGGGCAGAAGGCAGGAGCCTTTACCCACTGGCTCCTGTCCTGCAATAGTTTAGGGTTGCCACTGGAGTATTAACCCAGTACTTTTGGGTTGTGTTTGTATGAGGGGCAAGTGGACCTCATAGTGTTGAAGCATGTTCTGGGCAGAACGTAGAAAGATATGTGGAGCATGCTTGAGAAGAGTGACCATCAGTGGGAACTTACACAGCGCTGTCCATCCCAGCTGCGGCTGAAATCAGAGTTGGAACTGGGGACATGATACAGGGAACCAGAGGGCTCACTTGCATTATCTGATACCATAAAGAGGTCTCTCTTCTCTCAGTTGTCATGTGGCTCTTGAGTAAATTCTATTGACCACAGTTATGATGTGCAATGTGAGGAGAAGTGTATGGAGGAGCTATGAGAAAAGATTATTTCATCACTGGCATCGTACTTGTGCTTGTAATGGTAGTGTAAAGGGGTAATAAAAACAAGTGCTCAGAAGGTGGTAAGCGATGAAAAAGATCATTTACTATTTCTAGTGACTTTTTGTTTCTGTAAAGGAAAAGTGCCTATTAGATAATAACTATTATATACTCTGATCCTCTTAGGTCTGATAGAAATGCCACTGATAAAACATTTCCTGTTTATCTCTGTTAGGGGTACATACTGCTGAACTCTGAGAGGGTATCCATTAAGTGCAGATACCATCAGCCCTTGCTTAAATTTGTAGTGCAACTGAGACTAATAATTTTCAAGTACATGAGTTTAAAACAAGAAATAAAACCATTTGGAATCAAACTAGAGATAAGTGTTATGAATAAAAGAAAACCTGATTGAAGAGCCTATTCAACTTCATGAGGGTAACAAGTTTTTTTCCTTCAGCCGTCATCCAGCCTCAGTGACGGAGACAACATGAAGCCATAAGTCTGAGTCAGATCGCTGAAAGCATTTATCTGCTAAATAAGTCTCCATTAGCAATTAAAATTACCTTATTTTTTAAAATAAAAGCAGTATAAAGAAAGTTACACTTTTCTGCACCTCTGGATTTTGGGGGCTGGTGTCTTGCAGTCTACTGAGCTTTAATTATGACTCTGAAATCATAATACAGTAAGTCCCGTACATACAAACCTTCAAATTGTGAACTTTCAAAGATGCAAACGTACGTGCCAGCCCCTGTATGCCAGCTGTTGTACTACACAACTGTACTTTTCAAGGTACTGTAAGATTAAAAATGTTTTCTTTATTTTTTGTGTTTGTTTTTTATGCACTTATTATTTGTGTGAAAAGCATTATAAACCTATTACAGTACGGTACTATGTAGCCAATTTTGTTAGTTGGGTACCTAGGCTAACTTTGTTAGACTTACAAATGTGGTCTTGGAAAGGAACTCATTTGTATGTAGGGGACTTAGTGCATATTAGATAAGCTGTAGTGAGAAGACAAAAATGTTTTCGTTTTTAAAATAATTTTGTTTAAAAAATTATCACCCAACTGTCTTTGTGGGAGAAGAAATAAATATGACTAGACACATAATTTAAAGAAGATAATAGTGCTTTATAATAGCTGGCATGGAATGATTTATAATATTAAAACTTTATCTATACAAGGACCACTGCTCAAATTTTTAAAATGAATGAATGAGTATGCAGTTTGAGATGATGTGCAATGGCAAGGAAACCCTGTAGAGTTCTTCCAAAGATCTCTCAAGTTAAGATAAAAGCTATTAAGAATTTTTATCCTAGCTAAGCACACACTCAACTCATGTTGGTCCCCTCACCAGGCCTCGGCACTATGCTCTTTTTGCAGTCCTGTATGATCTCCTTCTTCCCCTCCAACATACATACCTGCCTGTGTTTCAAGGCTCTAAGTCAACTGCACTTTTCTAGAAGACCCTTCCACCACAACTTCTGCCTACATTAGAGATGAATGCATATTGTTTGTGAAATTTCTTCATTAACTAGATTATCTAGTCATAAAATTAATATTCTGTGCAAGAAGTTTACTTTTACCTAATAATTTTCATATGTGTGTATATTTGCTCCCTTAAATTGTTTTAAGTCCCTGGAAGGGAGCAACCATTTCTTGTAAACCTTTTCTGTCCCCTCATTCAACCTGTTGCTAGGTTGAATGCTTATCTTGGCTTCATATAATGCTGTGCTTATGCTAGCTAGTCATGAGTTATTTCTAATGAATACATTGATCATCTCTACATTGTCACACTTGCCATGTTAACACAAGTCTAAAAGTGTCTTTGTCCTATATTCATGTGCAATTAAACAAAAATGTGATTTTTGTTCATTCACTTATAAGATGATAAAATTGTCTTTTAAAACAGACAAATATGCATATTTTTCTCGCAATTTATCTTGACTGTCTCTTAAACTCAAGATCTGCTCATTTCTTTCATAGAGAATCTAAGTGGAAAGCAGTTTTCCCCAAATTGGCTGCCTCTAAAAAAAAAAAAAATCTTTTGTAGATACGTATTTAAAATGCAGACTTTCAATCTCCATCCCAGACCTACTGAATTAGACTTCAGCAGAGAAGGGGCCTGGAATCTGGATTTTTGTCAAGTAATTGTTAGTTCTTATATGCCTACAAATTTGAAATGCACTTGTATATGGAAAACTGAGGATTTCTTTTAAACACTAAAATGGACACAATAGTACCCAATTTATAGAGTTACAGTGGGGATGTGATATCAATGTGACTAGATATTATACCTAGGAAAGCCCAGGGCTCATAGAAGACCATTGTTAAACTGTAGCTGAGATTTTCCTATTTCTTATCATACGATTCTATAAAATCTTATTTTGAAAATTTAGAAAAAAAAGTAAATAAATATGCATTTCCCTTAGAAAGCCCCAACTTCATGCTTATTCTATTACTCTCTGAGTTTACTGACTCATTCCCACCTCTACTATATTTTTCGGTGAACCTAGTTTCAGTTGGATCTCTTGGACTTCCCATGTTTTAAGGTAGAGATCAGTTCCAGGGGAGGCTTGTGTCTTTTCTTCCAGGAACTTTAACACCAAATAGTCTGATAAGTCAAGAAGATATTAACTAATATTAGTCCGTCAATGTTACAAATTATATTTTGCATCCCCTTTATCATCCCTATACCTTGAAAATTACTTTTAATGAGTTCTTCTGGGAATTTTAACAGAAATCATTTCCTCTCTGTCTGTCTGTCTGCCTTTCTGTCTATCTGCCTTCCTACCTGTCACCTCTCGGGGCTATTTGAAACTAAGGTTATCCTAAACAAAGTAACATTCTTACCTGCCAAACTATTTTATATTCAAACATATATTTACAGCAGATCTTCTAGTTATTTATTGATTTCTGTGAAACCCCTTAAAGGTCTGGCCTCCACCTATTTTCCTGCAGAGAGCAAGGTGTTGTTTTTATTTTTGCTAAGCTTCCAGAGGAGTATCTTATTTCAGGTTCCCTAAATATAGATATGGGGTTTAATATGAGACATGGATTTTGTTCACATAGCTAACTTAATTAACCATGCTGAATTGAATAAGCTAGAATATTTTTTGGTACCCTAGGAAGCTCCAGTTGATCTTATCAATTTATTTCAGAACTATAAATTAGAGCTTTAAAAGAGTTCCTGAATTTATGAGTTATATATATATCTCAGTTGTCAAAAGCCAAAAAATAATTTGTCCATGTACGGGTCTATGTATCTAAGTATCTCTGTATCTATCATTTATCTACTTAAGGATATTCAAGAATGCTGAACAAAAGGAATATACCATAATGACAATATATTTGTTATTTGAAAAATATTAACATTTTCTTTCACTTGTCCCCTAGTAATTATTTAAATCTAAGTCTTTGAGTATAATTTTGAACTTCCTTTATAATGATATAAGTATACTTAAGAAAGAGTACGAAGCCAATCTCCTGATTATACTAAAGTTTGCCTGTGAAATATATTACAGCTTTCCCTCTATGATTTATCTGGTCAAACTCTCAGAAAGAATTATTCAAGTGCTAAAAGTATATTACTTTTTCATTTTAAAGTACTACTGACAGAGGTTAGCATTGTTTTTCTGAGGGTTCTAGGATTCTGATCCAAAGCCATGGAGAGAAATAACCATTTGCCCGATGGCATCTTGCAAGTTCACTCTCAAGCCAGTAACAACTAACACCCTTAGGGTATCCTGAGGCATCCATGACTCTGATAGTTCATATGGGAACTAACATGAATTCTGGGAAATTTACTAATCATTTGAAGGACATTTTTGAACAATTAGTAAATGCTGGAAATCCTGGATGACAAAAGTAGAATCATGTTCAGTTCTGGAAAAGGTAAATGTGTGGCTCCATCTGCAATGTTGCTAAGAATATTTCCTCAAACCCTTATGATCTTCCTGTAATCAACCTTGTAAATGATGCAATCACTGGACAAAGACAGGGACAAATGTATTTTGGAAAAAGAAACCTAGTTAATTTAGGGAGAAAAAATTTAAATTGATTAGGTTTCAAAGATTGCACAAAGCTATATGGAAAAGATTCTGCTTGGTTCATGTACTCATAGTAAATAAAATAGTACAATTACTTAAAGACTTGGTAAGTTTAAGCTTGGTCAAGTTTCTTCATTTGTCGGAACCTAGTTTGGTCATATTTTAAATTTTGGTAAAAACACCTACCTTTCAGGCTTGACATAAAGTCTGATTGAGATAACGTAAGTCTAGCTGTCAGATTACTGCCTGCCACATAGTAATGAATGGATACTGCTATATGATAACAGTGGTTATTCTTTTGAAAAACATTTCATGCAACAGAACAAAATGGAACATATTAAAAGAAACACTTTGATGGAAATGTTTTGTTGGATATATTCAGTTCTTATTTTTTAAGATACTGCTATATGTTTCAGCTCCAAAATGATTTGTTGCCTTTGTGTAGAACTTGCCTCTTTAGTCATTTTTACTCAGGTGCCTTAATGAAATGTCATGGAAACACTCTAAATCTCACAAAAAAATCTTGAAAGGGGAGGACCTTCAAGATGGTGGAGGAATAAGACGTGGAGATCACCTTCCTCCTCACAAATACATCAAAAATACATCTACATGTGGAACAGCTCCTATAAAACACCTACTGAACGCTGGCAGAAGACCTCAGACTTCCCAAAAGGAAAGAAACTCCCTGTGTACCTGGGTAGGGCAAAAGAAAAAAGGAAAAACAGAGACAAAAGAATAGGGATGGGACCTGAACTTCTGGGAGGGAGGTGTGAAGGAGGAAAGGTTTCTACACACTAGGAAGCCCCTTCACTGGTAGAGATGGGGGGTGGGTGGGGGGGGGAAGCTTTGGAGCCATGGAGGAGAGCGCGGCAACAGGGGTGCAGAGGGCAAAGCAGAGAGATTCCTGCACAGAGGATCAGTGCCGACCAGCACTCACTAGCCTGAGAGGCTTGTCTGCTCACCTGCCAGGGCGGGCGGGGTCTGGGAGTCGAGGTTTGGGCTTCGGAGGTCAGGTCCCAGGGAGAGGACTGGGGTTGGCTGCGTGAACACAGCCTGAAGGGGGCTAGTGTGCCACAGCTAGCCAGGAGGGAGTCCAGTGAAAAGTCTGGACCTGCCTAAGAGTTAAGAGATCATTGTTTTGTGGTGCATGAGGAGAGGGGATTCAGAGCACAACCTAAACGAGCTCCAGAGAAGGGCGCGAGCCATGGCTATCAGTGCGGACACCAGAGATGGGCATGAAATGCTAAGGCTGCTACTGCAGCCACCAAGAAGCCTGTGTGCGAGCACAGGTCACTATCCACACCTCCCCTCCTGGGAGCCTGTGCAGCCCACCACTGCCAGGGTCCCGTGATCCAGGGACAACTTCCCCGGGAGAACACATGAAGCAGCTCAGGCTGTTGCAATGTCATGCCGGCCTCTGCCGCCACAGGCTCTTCCTGCATTCCGAACCCCTACCTCCCCCTGGCCTGAGTGAGCCAGAGCCCCTGAATCAGCCGTTCCTTTAACTCCCTCCTGTCTGGGTGGGGAACAGATGCCAGAGGGTGACGTACAAGCAGAGGCGTGGCCAAACCCAAAGCTGAAACCCAGGAGCTGTGTGAACAAACAAGAGAAAGGGAAATTTCTCTGTGAGCCTCAGGAGCAGCGGATTAAATCTCCACAATAAACCTGATGTACCCTGCATCTGTGGAAGAGACAACGAATCATCCCAAAACTGAGGCGGTGGACTTTGGGAGCAATCTATAGACTTGGGGTTTGCTTTATGTGTCTAATTTGTTTCTAGTTTTACGTTTATCTTAGTATTTAGAGCTTATTATCATTGATAGATTTGTTTATTGATTTGATTGCTCTCTTCCTTTTTTTAATATTTATATTTTTTCCTTTTTCTCTTTTTGTTAGTGTGTATGTGTATGCTTCTTTGTGTGATTTTGTCTGTATAAGTTTGCTTTTACCATTTGTCCTAGGGTTCTGTTTGTCCGTTTTTTTTTTTTAAGTATAGTTTTTATCGCTTGTTATCATTGGTGGATTTGTTTATTGGTTTGGTTGCTCTCTTCTTTTACTTTAAAATTACTTATTTTTATTTAAATATTTTTTAATTTTTTATTTAAATAACTATTTTATTTATTTTTTGTTTTTTTGTTTTTTCTTTTCTCCCTTTTCTTCTGAGCTGTGGGGCTGACAGGGTCTTAGTGCTCTGGCCGGGTGTCAGGCCTGAGCCTCTGAGGTGGGAGAGCCGAGTTTAGGATATTGGTCCACCAGAGACCTCCCAGCCCCTCGTAATATCAATTGGCGAGAGCTCACCAGAGATCTCTGTCTCAACGTTAAGACCCAGCTCCACTCAATGATCAGCAAGCTCCAGGGCTGGACACCCCATGCCAAACAATTAGCAAGACAGAAACACAACCCCACCTATTAGCAGAGAAGCTGCCTAAAATCATAAGTTCACAGACACCCCAAAACACACCACCAGACGTGGTCCTGCCCACCAGAAAGACAAGATCCAGCCTCATCCACCAGAATACAGGCACCAGTCCCCTCCACCAGGAAGCCTACACAACCCACTGAACCAACCTTAGCCACTGGGGGCAGACACCAAAAACAGTGGGAACTACGAACCTGAAGCCTGTGAAAAGGAGACCCCAAACAAGTAAGTTAAGCAAAATGAGAAGACAGAGAAATACACAGCAGATAAAAGAGCAAGGCAAAACCCCACCAGACCAAACAAATGAAGAGCAAATAGGCAGTCTACCTCAAAAAGAATTCAGAGTAATGATAGTAAAGATGATCGAAAATCTTGGAAATAGAATGGAGAAAATACAAGACACGTTTAACAAGGACCTAGGAGAACTAAAGCACAAACAAACAATGATGAACAACACAATAAATGAAACGAAAAATTCTCTAGAAGAAATCAGTAGCAGAATAACTGAGGCAGAAGAAAGGATAAGTGACATGCCTGGAAGATAAAACAGTGGAAATAACTACACAGAGCAGAATAAAGAAAAAAGAATGAAAAGAATTGAGGACAGTCTCAGAGACCTCTGGGACAACATTAAATGCACCAACATTCGAATTATAGGGGTCCCAGAAGAAGAAGAGAAAAAGACAGGGACTGAGAAAATATTTGAAGAGATTATAGTTGAAAACTTCCCTAATATGGGAAAGGAAATAGCCACCCAAATCCAGGAAGTGCAGAGTCCCATACAGGATAAATCCAAGGAGAAACATGACAAGACACATATTAATCAAACTATCAAAAATTAAATACAAGGAAAAAATATTAAAAGCAGCAAGGGAAAAATGACAACATACAAGGGAATCCCCATAAGGTTAACAGCTGATCTTTCAGCAGAAGCTCTGCAAGCCAGAAGGGAGTGGCAGCACATATTTAAAGTGATGAAGGGGAAAATCCTACAACCAAGATTACTCTACCCAGCAAGGATCTCATTCAGAACTGATGGAGACATTAAAACCTTAACAGGCAAGCAAAAGCAAAGAGAATTCAGCACCACCAAACCAGCTTTACAACAAATGCTAAAGGAACTTCTCTAGGCAGGAAACACAAGAGAAGGAAAAGACCTACAATAACAAATCCACAACAGTTAAGAAAATGGTAATAGGAACATATATATCGATAATTACCTTAAATGTAAATGGATTAAATGCTCCAACCAAAAGACACAGGCTTGTTGAATGGACACAAAAAACAAGACCCATATATATATGCTGTCTACAAGAGACCCACTTCATACCTAGGGACACATACAGGCTGAAAGTGAGGGGATGGAACAAGATACTCCATGCAAATGGAAATCAAAAGAAATCTGGAGTAGCAATTCTCATATCAGACAAAATTGACTTTAAAATAAAGACTATTACAAGAGACAAAGAAGGACACTACATAATGATCAAAGGATCAATCCAAGAAGAAGATATAACAATTGTAAATATTTATGCACCCAACATAGGAGCACCTCAATACATAAGGCAAATGCTACCAGCCATGAAAGGGGAAATAGACAGTACCACAATAATAGTAGGGGACTTTAATGCACAATTTTCACCAATGGACAAATCATCCAAAATGAAAATAAATAAGGAAACACAAGCATTAAATGACACATTAAACAAGATGGATCTAATTCATATTTATAGGACATTCCATCCAAAAACAGCAGAATACACTTTCTTCTCAAGTGCTCATGGAACATTCTCCAGGATAGGTCTTATCTTGGGTCAAAAATCAAGCCTTGGTAAATATAAGAAAACTGAAATTGTATCAAGTATCTTTTCTGACCACAATGCTATATGACTAGATATCAATTAGAGGAAAAAAATGTAAAAATTACAAACACATGGAGGGTAAACAATATGCTACTAAATAACCAAGAGATCACTGAAGAAACCAAAAAATACCTAGAAACAAATGAGAATGAAACACAATGACCCAAAACTTAAGGGACACAGCAAAGGGGTTATAAGAGGGAAGTTTATAGCAATACAATCCTACCTCAAGAAAGAATAAACATCTCAAAAAACCTAAATTTACACCTAAAGCAATTAGAGAAAGAAGAACAAAAAAAACCCAAAGTTAGCAGAAGGAAAGAAATCATAGAGATCAGATCAGAAATAAATGAAAAAGAAATGAAGCAAATGATAACAAAGATCGATAAAACTAAAAGCTGGTTCTTTGAGACGATAAACAAAATTGATAAACCATTAGCCAGACTCATCAGGAAAAAAAGTGGGAAGACTCAAATCAATAAAATTAGACATGAAAAAGGAGAAGTAACAACTGACACTGCAGAAATACAAAGGATCATGAGAGATTACTACAAGCAACTATATGCCAATAAAATGGACAACCTGGAAGAAATGGACAAATTCTTAGAAAAGCACAACCTTCTGAGACTGAAGCAGGAAGAAATAGAAAATATAGACAGACTAATCACAAGCACTGAAATTGAAGCTGTGATTAAAAATCTTCCAACAAACAAAAGTCCAGGACCAGATGGCTTCACAGGTGACTTCTATCAAACATTTAGAGAAGAGTTAACACCTATCCCTCTCAAACTCTTCCAAAATATAGCAGAGGGAGGAACACTCCCAAACTCATTCTATGAGGCTACCATCACCCTGATATCAAAACCAGACAAAGATGTCACAAAGAAAGAAAACTACAGGCCAATATCACTGAAGAACATAGATGCAAAAATCCTCAACAAAATACTAGCAAACAGAATCCAACAGCACATTAAAAGGATCATACACCATGATCAAGTGGGGTTTATCCCAGGTATGCAAGGATTCTTCAGTATATGCAGTTCAGTCAATGTGATAAACCATATTAACAAACTGAAGGAGAAAAACCATATGATCATCTCAATAGATGCAGAAAAAGCTTTCGACAAAATTTAACACCCATTTATGATAAAAGCTCTCCAGAAAGTAGGCATAGAGGGAAATTACCTCAACATAATAAAGGCCATATATGACAAACCCACAGCCAACATCGTTCTCAATGGTGAACCACTGGAACCATTTCCACTAAAATCAGGAACAAGACAAAGTTGCCCACACTCACCACTATTATTCAACATAGTTTTGGAAGGTTTAGCCACAGCAATCAGAAAAGAAAAAGAAATAAAAGGAATCCAAATCAGAAAAAAAGAAGTAAAACTGTCACTGTTTCCAGATGATATGATGCTATACAAAGAGAATCCTAAAGATGCTACCAGAAAACCACTAGAGCTAATCAATGAATTTGGTAAAGTAGCAGGATACAAAATTAATGCACAGAAATCTCTTGCATTCCTATACACTAATGATGAAAAATCTGAAAGAGAAATTAAGGAAACACTCCCATTTACCATTGCAACAAAAAGAATAAAATACCTAGGAATAAACCTACCTCTGGAGACAAAAGACCTGTATGCAGAAAACTATAAGACGCTGCTGAAAGAAATTAAAGATGATACAAACACTTGGAGAGATATACCATGTTCTTGGATTGGAAGAGTCAATATTGTGAAAATGACTCTACTACCCAAAGCAATCTACAGATTCAATGCAATCCCTATCAAAGTACCAATGCCGTTTTTCGCAGAACTAGAACAAAAAATTTCACAGTGTGTATGGAAACACAAAAGACCCCGAATAGCCAAAGCAATCTTGAGAAAGAAAAACGGAGCTGGAGGAATCAGGTTCCCTGACTTCAGACTATACTACAAAGCTACAGTAATCAAGACAGTATGGTACCAGCACAAAAACAAAAATATAGATCAGTGGAACAGGATAAAAAGCCCAGAGTTAAACCCACACACATATGGTCACCTTATCTTTGATAAAGGAGGCAAGAATATACAATGGAGAAAAGACAGCCTCATCAATAAGTGGTGCTGGGAAAACTGGACAGCTACATGTAAAAGAATGAAATTAGAACACTCCATACCACCGTACAAAAAAATAAACTCAAAATGGATTAGAGACCTAAATGTAAGGCTAGACTCTATAAAACTCTTAATGAAAAACATAGGCAGAACATTCCATGACATAAATCACAGCAAGATCCTTTTTGACCCACCTCCTAGAGAAATGGAAATAAAAACACAAATAAACAAATGGGACCTAATGAAACTTCAAAGCTTTTGCACAGCAAAGGAAACCATAAACAAGACGAAAAGACAACCTTCAGAATGGGACAAAAGATTTGCAAATGAAGCAACTGACAATGGATTAATCTCCCAAATATACAAGCAGCTCTTGCAGCTCAATATTGAAAAAACAAGGAACCCAATCCAAAAATGGGCAGAAGACCTAAATAGACATTTCTCCAAAGAAGATATACAGATTGCCAACAAACACATGAAAGGATGATCAACATCACTAATCATTAGAGAAATGCAAATCTAAATTGCCACGAGGTATCACCTCACACCAGTCAGAATGGCCATCATCAAAAAATCTACAAACAAAAAATGCTGGAGAGGGTGTGGAGAAAAGGGAACCCTCTTGCACTGGTGGTGGGAATGTAAACTGATACAGCCACTATGGAGAACAATATGGAGGTTCCTTAAAAAAACTAAAAATAGAACTACCATATGACCCAGGAATCCCACTACTGGACATTTATCCCGAGAAAACCGTAATTCAAAAAGAGTCATGCACCACAATGTTCATTGCAGCACTATTTACAATAGCCAGGACATGGAAACAACCTAAGTGTCCATCAACAGATGAATGGATAAAGAAGATGTGGCACATATATACAATGGAATATTACTCAGCCATAAAAAGAAATGAACTTGAGTTATTTGTAGTGAGGTGGATGGACCTAGAGTCTGTCATACAGAGTGAAATAAATCAGAAAGCGAAAAATAAATACCGTATGCTAACACATATATATGGAATCTAAAAAAAAAACATGGTTCTGAAGAACCAGGGACAGGACAGCAATAAAGACGCAGGCGTAGAGAATGGACTTGAGGACACAGGTAGGGGGAAGGGTAAGCTGGGATGAAATGAGAGAGTGGCATGGACATATATACACTACCAAATGTAAAATAGATAGCTAGTGGGAAGCAGCCACATAGCACAGGGAGACCAGGTCGGTGCTTTGTGACCACCTAGAGGGGTGGGATAGGGAGGGTGGGAGGGAGGGAGACGCCAGAGGGAAGAGATATAGGGATATATGTATATGTATAGCTGATTCACTTTGTTATAAAGCAGAAACTAACACACCACTGTAAAGCAATTATACTGCAATAAAGATGTTAAAAAAAAAAAAAAAAATCTCGAGAGAGTATTCTTGTTCCCAGACTTTTCAGTTGAGGGGGAAAAAGAAAAATTGATAAATGTGAGGAGAAATATAACAATTATTGTAGCTTTGGAGCTTTGGATTAATGTAGATCATCTTATTCTTTAAAATTTATATGTTAATATACACCAAGATACATTTTAGAATATAATCTAAATAACACACATATTAAAATTCAGTTCTTTTGTATATATCTACTTATATGCTTAGAGTTTTTCTTGAAATTTAGTGTCAGGCCAAATAGGTTTTAATCAGGCACAGTTAATTATACTCATAAAATTACTAATAAAGTACTAAAATAAAATCATATTACTTACATTGACATCACTTCTGATGACAAAGAAGACTAATAAAAGAAAAATCAGTGTTTTATATTCTGGAACAACTTTCCAGTTAAGATATAGGATGTCAACATAAGTTTTTCACAAGTTGTTTTCATCATGTTTTTAGACTAGTGATGAAATCATTTGTTGCATTTAAAAATGTAATTAAATAAAGAGCTTTATCCTCAAAATGTGGTGCTGGTCACATCACCTTTTAAATCATTTCTAGTAGAAAAGATCTATATGTAGCTTATAACAGGTAAACAATCAAAATTTGTTGACTAATGAAATCATTTTTTTAATCAAAAGAATAAGATAATTATCATGAAATCAGAATAAAATGTTAAGAAAACTGGAAGAAACAAAATTTAAAAAAGTTTATTTTGGTTGTTTTTTCATGTTTCTATTTCTTTTCCCTTTAGAGCATTATTTTTTTTATTATTATTATTATTGCGGCCAGACACCATACAAAATAACTCAAGCTGTTTTTAGTGTTTCACCACACAAAAGAACAAAGTTTAACCTTACCGGATCTTAATATTTATTTTCTGAATTATTTATTCTCTAACCATTCTAGTCATTGCCCATATGTTATGTTCATATTCTCTCAGGTTTCAATAAAACGAATAAAATATCACAGAGGACACTTAAAATATTTTATGGTGTTATCATGGGAAGAATGTGGAGAGAAGGATTCCACAATGCCAACCAAACACTGTAGGATGTGAAATATTTTTACAACTATAGAACAGGAAATTATTAAACAAGTGAATAAAAATTTACTAGAAAATATAAAGGTTTAAAGCTATTAATGTGAATTAATATGTCAAGGTCAAGTCAGGACCACACCTAAATATCACTCACAGGAATTTCTACATCCCTTATGCAACAATTCCTAGGTGGCACATAACTCCAAAGAAAGAAAAGAAGAGAAAAAAGAAAAGAAGCTAGTTGCTTATCTATGGAAACAGGGAGTAAAGAAACTAAGGAGAGGGACTGAAATTCTTAATTTTTAAAATTATGTTTACGGTGTAGGTGAAGCATAAGAACACCAACTTGAAGGCTATTTATGATGCAGAATAATCTATTTGGAAAGGATATTCAGGGAGAAAAGTGGGGTAATATGGGTTATTATAAGCATCTCCAAGTCTCTGTTTCAACTATACAATGAGAAAAATAAAGAGGGATTTTCAAGATAAGTGTTTATTATTGTACTCCAAGTTATAGACATTTTCTTAGGGCAATTTTATCTCTACATTGAAAATATAGCATATGTCAATAAGTAAATTATAGGAATTGGGATGGTTACAGGTGAAACATAAGGTATATAATATTGTGTTCATATAACGCCTAGACCAGAGCAAAATCACTTAAGTAGCATATCTTTAATAAGTGTGGTGGTCACTAATGCTGTTTACAGTGGTTCCGGTTCTTATTCTGGGCACAAGGGAGAATTTCATTTTGTCTCTCCTTTTGAAGTTGGATGTGGTCATGTAATTTGTGTTAGCTAATGAAATGTGAGTAGAACTGTGTATCATTTCAAGATGGAAGCTTAAAAAACCAGTGCAGAATCACTGTGTTCCCTTCCCCAAGACTAGCGTTTTAGAAGAACAGGTAAAGATGGAACCTCTATCATCCTGGGTGCCTGAATGACCCACACAGCAATCATGTGAGATTTTAATCTCTTTAGGTTGCAGAGAGCCCTTGAAGTCTACACAATAGTAGTACCTATATTCTAGGATGGTCGTGAGAATCAAAGATAACTCATCTTTGGCACTTGACGTGATATCCAATAAATGTCCACTATTAGCACTACTGTTAAAAATGAAAACAAAACGCTTAAAGCTTTTTCTGGAAATTTTATATTTTTCTTCCTAAATGATAACTTTAAAAAGTGAACCATTTTATTTATCATACTAATTTTGTGACATTTTTTCCTTTTCCTTACATTGTGACTTGCTTCCAAAGAAAGAGTCAGCATTCAAAAGTCACAGAGTTTCCACCTATGCTTAACATAGAAATCACATGAATAATCTCACTAGACAGTATAGCAAAAAGGGCAGAGAAGAGAATTATAATGGGTTAGCCTCTGGCTGTCCAAGGGGTTTATGGTGTTCTAGGAAACTAGAAGTGAGTGGTCAAGTATTATGTATCCAATATTACCGAAAGAGTGAGGGAGTTTTTTGCTGAAATCTTGTAATTCAAATCTACTTGTAACCTCAGAATCATTCAAAAATATGATAAAATAGTGAAGGTCATCACTCTTGAAGAGCTTCGGCTGTGAATTTTCCATTTGATAAGAAAAAAGTTAGCAATTCTTGGAAAGAAGGAGTACACATAATAAGATATAATGTAAGCCAAGTAGGGCAAGTTCCTTTTCTTTAGTAAATCATTTCGGTCTACACTGTAGACTTTGGACAAAGCTCAAGGATTGGCAGTAGAATGCATTTGATAAGGAAGCTGCTGGAAATAAAGTCCTTCACTCAGGCCGTTGTTGTTGTTGTCATTGTTGACCAAGGTTTTGCAATGCAAAATGGGGCCGCTTAAATCAATTTATTGACCTGTCATTGATTAACAGAGACAATATGACTTATGTAAATTGATTACAGTATGCAAGAGAGCTAGCTATTTCCACATCACCTTTAAAGTGAGGCTTTCTGTAAAATGCAGGCTGCTCAGAAGTTATTTTCAGAGTCACCTCTGTCTTAATATTTAGAATAGCCTTGTGCCTTTTTCTCAAATTTTTCCATTCTACACCAATATTTTACCAGCCCACTCTTCCAGTGGAGATTAATCTGTTAAATAAGATGAATGAAACTACTATTTAGTTCTGTTTATTGTACATTTAGTTTCTCTCCTGTGCCTGTTCTGAGAAGAAAACAGGACCTGATTCACTTTGGCACCCACTGGAAGTCCTCAATGCCTTATACTCTACTCTGCTGTTTTTCTGTTCAACTCACCAATAAAACAAATTTATTAAAGTGGATTACAGGCAATAGCTTTAAAGTGTTAAAGGCAGCCACTAGGGTGGCCCAAGTATTAAAGAACCTGACTTTTTCTACCTTAAAAATCAGCACTTTGGACTTGTGCTATAAAATAGGTTCTTGGCATTTTGGAAACTTCTTGGCATAGAGTGTTACAGCTTAGGGCCAACCTTGTTTTTCACAGTGATTGAGTAGAAGGTCGACTAACTCTTAACGTTCATTTAGCTTGCAATTCAAATGTACACTTGATTAAAAATAAAATATCTGAAAATAAGTGGCATCTGCCCAGTACTTTGGGGTTTTCTAAAGGCCTTTACATAAGGTATTTTATTTAAGCCTTATAACAGTCTTGTTTGCTCAACATTATTACCTTGATTTACATAAAATATAAAGTTCAGAGAGGTTAAGTGAATTGTTCACATAAGTATAAACTGAAGAAGCCCAGACTTAAATGTATTCTACGTATTCTACACTACCAAATTTGTCCTTCGCAGCTGTACTGTCCAACAGAAATATAGCAGGGGGCACACATGACATTTACATTTTTGCTGGAGCCACATTACAAAAGGTAAAAAGTAATCAGTGGAATTAATTTTAGTAATATATATATTTTACTTGATCCCAAATATCAAAAATACCATCATTTCAACATGTATTCAATTTAAAAATTGGTAATGATTTATTTCATGCTTTTTTTTTTTGTACAAAATTTATGAAATCTGGTGTGTACTTAAAGTACATCTCACTTTGGATGCTAAATTTTCATGAGAAATACTTAACTTGTATACGACATAAAATTTAAAGTCAAAAAAGCAGATTCACATACTCGAATTATTCTAAGCATACTTAAAAATTTTTTCCAACAATGAAATTCAGTGTTAGTTTTCAAATTTAAATTTAAATTTAATTTTAAAATTTAGTTCCTCAGTCATAGCAGCCATGTGTGAAGTGCTCAATAGTCACATGTGACTGCCATATAGACAGAGGCCTTATAGTGTCTGTGTATTAGCAGTAGAGTTTAAAGTCAGTTTCATACTGTTTATTTAATCTTTCACCTACATCAATTATGAAGAAAGAGATAACATGTTAAAGGTGGGCAATTACATATTCAGATGGTCTGATTTTCTTTCTTGGTTTCCAGATAAATTTTTACAGGTTGAGCTTTTCATGGAAACACGTAGACCTAAAAGAAAAAAAAAACAAAACCAAAACATTCCTTTGTAGGTCAAGTAAATAAACAATATTTAAGAAAATACAACTCATTTCTTTTACCACTCCATCAAAATCCTGGTTGTTAGCAGTCAGTTCATACATTTTTGTTGAAGGTAAACATAGTTTGCTTCTCCCTCTGCACTACTGCTCTCTTTTCAGCTCAGTGAATGTAGAGTTTATAAGAATTTTTATGAAATGTTGGAATGTGATAAAATAGTGAGGTGAAATTCGCCTTGCAAGCCGGAATAAACTTCTCTTCGCCTGTCTCTCCCTTCTGTGGTAACTCCTTCACCACTTAAATGCTATATGTTTCCTTGCTGCCCTTAGTCATGAAGTCAGATGATTTTGGACTTGAGTCCTTCCTCTTTCTTGTCTTCATTTGACTCACTCTATGATGTATTTCTCTCAGGAAAGGACGTTATAAACTTCTTTCTCTAAGGGATGATTGTCACCTTTCTAGAGATATTAAACATGAGATGAGGATTTGAGGTAGCAGCAGGCTATAAAGAATATATTTTGGGGGTCAGGAGAGGTGCGAAGTCATATCACTTTGTCAGGAACTCCTGCCTGCCCTCCACTGGAAGCCTTCAGCCAGCTTCCGGTGCACAAACTTTAATACAGAAAGTATTGCTTCTCATCTGAGTTTTAATATTGAAAAATTAAGTTATGATCATTGTTAAGAAGCTTACTAAAAGGAAGCCACCTTTAGTTCATAAAATTCAATTCACATATCCATCTCCGTAAGGCAGGGCTATAATATCCCACGGGTTTGGGTTCTTGGGTGCCCTGTTAGAATTTACCCCGTGCTGAGAGGGTTGTCTTCCTTTGTGAATACATTTCTTTAAAAATCCATAATAATTCATGACTAATTATTGGACATTCCGAGATACATTGGAAGGATTTCCTCTTGATTAGCCGTTATCACCTTCTGCCAATAATACACTACCTAAGTTTACAAAAGGGCTTTGGTGTAGAGAACAAATGTATGGACACCAAGGGGGGAAAGCGGTGGGGTGGTGGTGGTGGTGGGATGAATTGGGAGATTGGGATTGACGTGTATACACTAATATGTATAAAACAGATAACTAACGAAAACCTGTATTTAAAAAAGAAAGGCTTTGGTTGCCAGAAGTTGCTGAATTCCAAATATTGTGAAATATTCTGTCTAGGCTGTGGAGCCAGTGTACCGTTTCTGGGAAATTATTGGCAGACTATTATGGCTACTTAGAGTCAGTCTAGGAGAATACCTAAACTCTTCTTGAAAATTGCGCTTACAATTTGAATAGTTACAAAGGATTATTTATAAGACAGATGTCAGATATCAAGGATTATGAGATATTGAACGAAGTTTAACAAAAAAGAGCATAACCATTATCTTTGAATTCCCCAGTGTATCCATCAGAGGTAATCACTACCTGGCTTATGCTTTAATCATTACCTTATACTTTGTTTTTCTTTATAGTTTTACTACATATGTTTATTTCCCTAAATGATGTTTGGCTTCATTTTCTAAGTTTTTGAATTTCATATAAATGAATTTATGTTTGTTTGCAATTTGCGTATTTTTTTGTTCAAGAATATGTTCTCACACCAACACTAAATAAATTGATCTAGTTGTTTTTCATCCTTTACAACACTTGGGGTGGTGAGTATTAAGTGCTCTTCTAATTACATTATTTTTTCTTTATTTATGAGTAGATTTTTTTTTTTTAAAGGAATTCCTTTATTTTTATTTATTTATTTATTTATTTATTTTTGTTAGTGTTGGGTCTTCGTTTCTGTGTGACGGCTTTCTCCAGTTGCGGCGAGCGGGGGCCACTCTTCATCGCGGTGCGCGGGCCTCTCACTGTCGCGGCCTCTCTTGCTGCGGAGCACAGGCTCCAGACGCGCAGGCTCAGTAGTTGTGGCTCACGGGCCCAGTTGCTCCGCGGCATGTGGGATCTTCCCAGACCAGGGCTCGAACCCGTGTCCCCTGCATTGGCAGGCAGACCCTCAACCACTGCGCCACCAGGGAAGCCCTAGATGTTTTTACATATCTGAGAACTAATATGCCACAAATACTTCTCCTAGTTTGTGGCTCTTCTTTTTATTATATGATGTCTTGATGAAGACAAATTCTTTAGTCATCAAATTTCTCATTATTTCTCTTTTGCTGTCTATTTTTGTGCCTTGATTAAGAAACCCCTCCCTTCCTTGAATTGATGAATAGATTTTACCGTCTTTCAAAATTTTGCCTTTTACATTTGCTTTAATTTACCTGAAAACAGTATTTGTGGATGGTGTCAGGTAGGGGTCCAATTTCATATTTATTCCACACATGGATACCCAAATGTGCAGGTATCTTTTATCAACTTGTCTCTTTCTTCTCCCAGGTGTCTGTAATACTTGCTCTGCCATAAACATGTGTCTTATTTCTGGGATCTTCATGGTCAAATGTGTCCATCTTTGCACTAATACAAAAATGCCATTATTTAAAGGTATCATTTTGTTATCTTGTGAATCAAATCTTCTCACCTTTCTCTAATTCTTCAGAATGTCTGTTTATAGTTTTTTGTTCTTTGATATACATTATAAAATTAGCTTGTGACAGTCATTCTGTTTCCTCCAAAGTTGTGATTTTGATTTGAAATGTCTTGATTGGAAATAACTTTGACGGTATAGATTAATTTGGGGAAAAGTGCCACCTTTATAATATTGTCATCCAATCCATGATTATAGTACATTTTCTAGATTATTTAATTCTCTAATGCCTTATAGTAATGCTTTATAAGTTTCTCTGTAAATGCCATACACATCTTTTATTAGCTATATTTCTGAGGACATCATATATTTTGATGCTATTGAATATGATATATATGTTCATAATTTTTAAATCTGCACCTTGATGTATGTTATGTATGTATAATAACACATATCTTTTTATGTTGTAAAATGTCCTTTATATTTCTAGATATGCTTCTTGCTTTAAAGTACAAGTTACTTTAAAGTACAGTACAAGTTATGATTATAAATGTATTTCCAAAAGGCAATGTTATTATTTATCTTTATTTAGATTTACTAACATATTTACCTTTTCTTTACCCTTAATTTCTTTTAGCATCTCTATACATCCCTTGAATCATTTTCCTTCTGCCTAAAGAACCCCTTTGAGTAATTCTTTTAGTTTGGGTTTATTGATGATATATTTTCTCAGTTTTTGTTTTTCTGAAAATATTCTTATTTTGCCTTAATTTTGTTGAATATTTTCACTAGGTTGGCAGTTATTTTCTACTGGGAAACTGAAGATATCATTACACTGACTTCTGAATTACATTTTTTTTGTTGAGAAATCAATTTTTAGTCTATTTGTCATTTGAAGATAATACTTATTATTTCTTGGCTACTTTTAATGATTTTCTTTTACTTTCACCAGTTTTATTATGATCTACATAAGTATGCATTCTTTCTTCTTTATTTATAGTGGTTTTTAGAACTTCTTGGATCTATGCCTTGATGAATTTTATCATTTTTGTCCTTTATATCTTCAGATATTGTTTCTGTTTCATTACTCTCTCTTCTGGAGTTCCAATTACATCATGGTAGAAGTTTGGACTAGGTATCCTATGACTCCTAAGTTTCTTTTAATATTTTCATCTTTTCTTCTCTTTAAGATTCAGTCTTATTGTCTTCTAACCTATCTTCAATTTCATTAGTTTTCCTTCAGCTGTTTCTAGTCTGCTGTTAACTACATCCATTAAACTTTATTATTTTTAAAAATTTTATTTTCTTATTGAAGTATGGTTGACTTACAATATTATATTAGTTTCAGGTGTACAACATACTGAGTCAATATTTTTATAGATTATGCTCCATATAAAGTTATTATAAAATATTGGCTATATTACCTGTGGTGTACATTACATTGTTACAACTTATTTATTTTATATCTAGTAGTTTGTACCTCTTAATCCCGTTCATCTATGCGTCTCTCCCCCTAAACTTCTCCCCTCTGGTAAACACTAGTTGGTTCTCTGTATCTATGAGTGTGTTTCTCTTTTGTTATATTTGTTTTTGTTTGTTTGTTTTATTTTTAGATTCTACATATAAATGAAAACATATAGTATTTGTTTTTCTTTGACTTATTTCACTAACCCTCCATGTCTATCCATTTTGTCATAAATGGTAAATTTTAATTCTTTTTTTTTATGGCTGAATAATATTCCATTGTGTGTGTGCATGTGTGTGTGTGTGTGTGTGTGTGTAATATTACTCAGCCATAAAAAAGAAGTAAATGTATACACCATATCTTCTTTATCCTTCTGTTGATGAATGCTTCCATATATTGGCTGTGGTAAATAATACTGCTATGAACATGGGGGTGCATATTTTCTGAATTTGTATTTTTGTTTTCTTCAGAAATACCCAGGAGTGGAATTGCTGGATCATATGGTAGTTCTACTTTTAATTTTTAAGGAACCTCCATACTGCTTTCCATAGTGGCTGCACCAATTTACATTCCCACCAACAGTGTAGCAGGGTTCCCTTTTCTCCACATCCTAGCCAGTGCTTGTTATTTCTTTCTATTTTTGTAAATAATAGCTGTTCTGACACATGTGAGGTGATATCTCATTGTGGTTTTGATTTGCATTTCCCCTATAATTAATGATATTGAACATCCTTTCATGTGCCTGTTGGCCATCTGTATATCTTTAGGAAAATGTTCAGGTTTTCTGCCCATTTATAAAACCAGGTTGTTAGTTTTTGGGGTTTTTTTGATGTTGAAATATATGAGTTCTTTATATATGTTGGATATTAACCCTTTATCAGACATATCATTTGCAAATATTTTCTCCCATTCAGTAGGTTGCCTTTTGGTTTTGTTGATCATTTCCTTTGCTTTGCAAAAAGTTTTAAGTTTGATTAGGTCCCATTTGTTTATTTTTGCTTTTGTTTTCCTTGCCTGAGGAGACAGATCAAAATATATATTGCTAAGACCAATATAAAAGGGCATACTGCCTATGTTTTCTTCTAGAAATTTTATGGTTCCCATTCTTAAATTTAGGCCTTTAATCCATTTTGGGTTTATTTTTTTATATGTGTGAGAAAATATTCTAAGTTCATTTTACATGTAGCTGTCCAGTTTTTCCAACACATACTGAAGAGACTTTATTTTCTCCATCGTATATTCTTGCCTCATTTGTCATAGGTGAATTAACTATATGTGCATGGGTTTATTTCAGGGCTCTCAATTCTGTTCCATTGCTCTATATGTCTGCTTTTGTGCCAGTACCATATTGTTTTGATTACCATAGTTTTATAGTGTAATTTGAGATCAGGGAGCCTGATACCTCCAGCTTTGTTTCTTTTGTTCTCATGATTGCTTTGCCTATTCAGGGTCTTTCATAGTTCTATTCAAATTTAGGGATTATTTGTTCTGTGAAAAATATAATTGGTATTTTGATAAGGATTGCATTAAGTAGTACGGTTTGAATAGTATGGACATTTTAACATTATTCATCCATTCATGAATACAGGATATCCTTATATTTATTTGTATCATTTTCAGTTTCCTTCATCAATGTTTTATAGTTACAAAGTACAGGTCTTTCACTTTCTTGCTTAAATTTATTCCTAGGTATTTTATTATTTTTGATGCAGTTGTAAATGAGATTGCTTTCTTTTTTTTTCATTATTTTTTTTCTATTTAAAAAAATATTATTTACTTATTTATTTTTGGCTGCGTTGGGTCTTTGTTGTTGTGCACAGGCTTTCTCTAGTTTTGGTGAGCAGGGGCTCCTCTTCCTCGTGGTACACAAGCTTCTCATTGCGGTAGCTTCTCTTGTTGGGGAGCAAGGGTGTAGGCACGCGGGCTTCAGTAGTTGTGGTGCGTGGGCTCAGTAGTTGTGGCTCACGGGTTCTAGAGCACAGGCTCAGTAGTTGTGGTACATAAGCTTAGTTGCTCTGCCACATGTGGGATCTTCCTGGACCAGGGTTCGAACCAGTACCCCCCGCATTGGCAGGTGGATTCTTAACAACTGCACCACCAGGGAAGTCCTGGGATTGCTTTCTTTATTTTTCTTTCTGATAGTTCATTATTAGTGTATAGAAATGCAATCAATTTCTGTTTATTAATCTTTTATCCTGCAATTTTACTAAATTCATTTATGTGTTCTAAAAGTTTTTTTGTGGAGCCTTTAGGGTTTCCTAAATATAGTATCATGTTATCTGCAAATAGAGACAAGTTTACTTCTTCCTCTCCTATTTGGATGCCTTTTGTTTCTTTTTCTTGTCTGGTTGCTGTGGCTAGGACTTTCAATACTATGTTAAATAGAAATGACAGGAATGGGCATCCTTGTCTTGTTCCTGATTTTACAGGAAAAGCTTTCAGCTTTTCATCATTGAGTATGGTGTTGCTGTGGGTTTTTCATAAATGGCCTTTATTATGTTGAGAGATGTTCCGTCTAAACCATCTTTGTTGAGAGTTTTTGTCATGAATGGATGTTGATTTTTGTCAAGTGCTTTTTTCTGCATCTATTGAGATGATCATGTGATTTTTATTGTTTGTTTTTTTAATATGGTGTATGACATTGATTGATTTGAGGATAGTGAACCATCCTTGCATCCCTGGAATAAATCTCACTTGATCATAATGATCCTTTTTATTTATTGTTGAATTCTATTTGCTAATATTTTGTTGATGATATTTGCATCTATATGATAGACACATCAGTGATATTGGCCTGTAATTTTCTTTTTGTGTAAAATATATATCTGGTTTTGGTATCAGGTTACTGCTGACCTTGTAGAATGGGTTTGGAAGTGTTCCCTCATCTTCAGTTTTTTTGGAATTGTTTGAGAAGGATAGGTATTAACTTTTCTTTAAATGTCTGTTAGAATTTTCCTGTGAAGCCATTCTTTCCTGGACTTTTGTTTGTTAGGAGTTTTTTGATGGCTGATTCAATTTCAATACTAATAATCTGTCTGTTCAAATTTTCTATTTCTTCCTGTTTCAGTCGTGGAAGATTGTGTATGTCTAAGAATTTATCCATTTATTCTAAGTTGTCCAACTGGTTGACATATAACTGTCTATAGTCGTCTCTTAGGATTGTTTGTATTTCTGTGATATCAGTCGTAACTTCTCCTCTTTCATTTCTGTTTTATTTATTTGGGCTCTCTTTTTTTCTTAGTGAATGTGTTTAAAGATGTATCAATTTTGTTTATCTTTTAAAAAAAACCCAGCTCTTGTTTCATTGATCTTTTCTTTTTTTTTTTTTTTTTTTCCTTTGGTCTCTATTTTATTTATTTCCACTCTGATCTTTATTTCTTTTTCCTTCTGCTGACTTTGGGCTTTGCTTGTTCTTCTTTCTCTAATTCCTTTAAATGGAAAGTTAGGTTGTTTATTTGAGATTTTTCTTATTACTTAAGGTAGGCCTGTATCAATATAAAATTCCCTCTTAGAACTATTTTTGCTGCATCCCATAGATTTTGGAAAGTTGTTTCTCAAAGCATTTTCTGAGTTTTCCTTTGATTTCTTTGTTGACCAATTGGTGTTTTAGTAGCAAGTTGTTTAGTCTCCACATTTGTGGTTTTTTCCGTTTTCTCTCCTGTAATTATTTCTAGTTTTATACCATTGTGGTTGGAAAAGATGTTTGATATAATTTCAATCTTAAATTTATTGAGTCTTGTTTTGTGGTTTAGCATGTGATCTATCCTGAAGAAAGTTCCATGTGCACTTGGTATTCTGCTGTTTTTGAATGGAGTGTCCTGTAGGTATCTATTAAGTTCATCTTATCCAATGTGTCATTTAAGGCCACTGCTTCAAGTCTGGGTGATCTATCCATTGATGTAAGTGGGGTGTTAAAGTCCCATATTATTGAATTACTGTCAATTTCTCTGTTTATGTCTCTTAATATTTTCTTTATAAATTTAGGTGTTCCCATATTAGGTGCATATATGTCAACAAATGTTATATCCTTTTCTTGGATTGACCCCTTTATCGGTGTGCAGTGCCTTTCTTTGTCTTTTATTATAGACTCTGTTTTAAAGTCTGCTTTGTCTGACATGAGTATTGTTACCCAGCTTTCTTTTCATTTCCATTTGCATGGAATATTTTTCCATCCCTTCATTTTCGGTCTGTGTGTGTCTTTAGCTCTGAAGTGAGTCTCTTGTAAGCAGCATATAGTTGGGTCTGTTTTTAATCCAATTAGCTACCCTATGTCTTTTGATTGGAGCATTTAGTCCATTGACACTTTAAATGATTATTGATAGGTATGTACTTACTACCATTTTATTACTTGTTTTCTGGTTGTTTTAGCCATTCTTCTCTTTTCTTCTATTTTGATCTCCTCCCTTTTGCTTTGATGATTTTCTTTATTGTTTTATTAAGGTTCTTTTCTCTTTATTTCTTATGTATCTAAGTTTTTTTATTTGTGGTTACCATGATATACATATGTATCAACTTATCACTACATCTACTTGTTTTAAGCTGATAATCATTTAAGTTCAAACACATTCTAAAAGATCTATGATTTTTACTCCCCCCACCTTTTGTGTTTTTGACATCATATTTTATGTCTTCATGCCTCTTAATTGTTTATTGTAGTTATGGTTGATTTTATAGTTTTTGCCTTTTAACTTTTATACTGGCTTATTTAACTGGTTGATCCACTGCCTTTACTGTATATTTGCTTTACCAGTGAGATTTTTCTCTTCCTATATTTTCCTATTTCTTGTTACAGTGTTTTTTGTTTTGTTTTGTTTTTCACTTAAAAAAGACCCTTTAACATTTCTTGCAAGGCCAGTGTAGAGGTGATGACCTCTTTCAGTTTTCACTTGTCAGGAAAACTCTTTATCTTTCCTTCAATTCTGAATGATAGCTTTGCTGTGTAGAGTATCCTAGGTTGTTTGTTTTTTCCTTTCAGCACTTTAAATATACCATGCCTCTTCCTTCTGGTCTGAAAAGTTTCTGCTGAAAAATCAGTTGATAGCCTTAGGGAGTTCCCTTGTGTGTGACTCTTTGTTTTTCTCTCACTGTTTAAAAAACTCTTTGTTCTTAACTTCTGAGATTTTAATTAAGATATTTTTGGTGTGGATCCCTTTAGATTCATCTTGTTTGGGACTCTCTGTGTTCCCTAGATCTGGATATCTGTTAGGAAGGTTAGATAAGTTTTCAGCCATAATTTCATCAAATACATTTTCTGCCCTCTTCTCTCTCTCTCTTTTCCTTCTAGGATCCCTAAAATATGAATGTTAATATGCTTGATGTTGTCTAAGAGGTCCCTTAAATTATCTAAATTATCTTCCTTAAAATTTCATTGTTCTGATTTGGTGATTTTTACTCTTCTATTTTCCTGGTTGCTTGTGTGTTCTGTATCACATAACCTGCTATTAATTCCTTCTAGTGCCTTTTTATTTATTGTATTCTTCAGCTCTGATTGGTTCTTTAAAAAATTTTTCCTAGTTCTTCACTGACATTTTCAGTGTGCTCCTCTACTCTTTCCTGAATTCAGTGAGCATTTTTATTACTATTGCGTTGAACTCTTTATCAGGTAAATCATTTATCTCTGTTTCATTTTTTTCCCCCTGGGGTTTTTATCTTGTTTTTTTGTTTGGAACATATTCCTCTATCTTCTTATTTTGTTTTACTTTTTCTGTTTATCTCTATGAAATTAGGCAAAACAGTTACCTTTCCCAGTCTTGAAGGTGTCTCCTTGTGAGGGAAAGTCCCTATGCTGTCTGTGTGTGCCCAGTGGCTTTGGTGGGAGAGCTGGATCTGAAGTGAGAGGGGGTACATTATATCCCAGTGTGCTCTGGCAGCCACTGCCTTGATGGGAGGTACGGCTGGAGTAGGATGGGCTAGAGCCAGAGCCAGGTGTGTGCCTGGGCTTCTCCCAGGCTCAATGGCTGTCTCTGTCCTATTGGGAGGTGGAGTGGAGCCTGAGGGGCTGGAGCAGGAGTCCTGAGGGAACTGGGCTTTGCTTCAGAGCAATAGGAGTCTTTGCCTTGGTTGGGGGCATGGAAAAGGCCTGAGGGTCTTGAGCTGCACTTCTGAGCTGGCTCTGCTTTTCCCAGTGTGTGCACGTGTGTGATGGTGATGGTTGTTTCTGCCTTGGTTTGTGGCTTGTTTGGGGCCTGATGGGTTATAGCTGCACTTCTGAGCTTGTTCCACTTTTCCTCTAGTGTGTGTGCATGCAATGGTGATGGTGCCAGAGAGGAGGGACTGGGGCAGGAGCTTGGTCCCGGCTGCATGTGGTGTGCAGTGGCAGTCCTGGCAGGCTGGCCAGAGCACCAGACAATTTTCAATCTGCTGCCTCTGTGCTGGGACAGGGAGCCGGGAAGTTCATCCATGCACTATTCAAGAGTGGAGTCTCAGTTTCTCACAGCTCTCTGGTAAACCCCACTCTGTTTTGAAACCAGCTAATGGGGCTTTTCTTCCTGGTGCTGGACCCCAGGGCTGGCATGCCTAATATGGGACTTGAACCCCTTGCTCCTTAGAGATGATCCCTGAGCCTATAATATCCCCCTCCTCTTCTGCTAGAGGTGTGGGTCCTAACTAGATTGCTTCTCCTCCCTTCCTACTATACTGTGTATTGTTCTATCTGTATAGTCTTGGTTGTAGAAGAGCTGTTCTGTTAGTCTTCAGGTCATTTGAGTTGTTCTATATGTCGTTGTAGTTTTGCTGTGTTCCACTGGGGGAGATGAGCTCAGAGTCTTCCTACTCTGACGTCTTAATCCTGCCTGCTACGTTCCTTAAACTTTATTTCAACTTTATATGTATTCATTTAAGAATACATATTTGATTCTTTTTTTATAGTTTTCAGTTATCAAATGACACTTTCCAAATTATTATTTTGTTTGTTTACTAGACAAAATAAATATACTTTTTTTGTGATAACTCCAACCTCTGGGTGACCTCCAAGTGTTTTTCTACCATGTTTCTCATCTTGCTTGGTCATATGGTCTTGTGACCTAGTTTTTTGGGTAATTTTTTAGTGATGCTGAACATGGTGTAAGAAAAGTTTTAGCGGTAATATGATTCTCTGGATGTTTTCTTGTCCCCTAAAAAGGATATAATTAGAGACTGAGCCTCAGTCTTATGAGATCTGCTCTATTTCTGGTTCAATTCTACTCCTAGCATGTAGCCTTTCATTAGTTTCAGCTGAAAGCATGAGGCGTTTATTAGGGATTTTTCCTCTATGGAAGGGTCAGTTACACTAATTGTTGGCTCCATAGCCCCTTAAGATTGCTGAAAGTTGTGCTTTTAGCAAATCAGCAAACATGTTGAGAATAAAAGTGGGGAATGAAGCTGAAGTGGGCTGTTTTTCACTTCCTCCAAGATATTTGTCCATTAAATCTTCATTGCATTACTGTGTCTTAAATGTCTTTGGACTGATAGTTTTTATATTTTGTCAGGGTTGGTCTACAATAAGAGAACCATTATTACCAGAATGAGAAATCCTTTATGTAAGCTTGAAACTAATAAGTGTTCTGAAATTTTAGGGTGCATTGTTATATCTGTGTGTGTTGATCATCTATAAATGTTTCTGTTTACCTCTTCCGTATTACTAATGATTTATTTTGTCTGCTTAATCAATAATTACATGTGTCAGAATCTACCAGTACAATTATGAATTTGTCAGTTTCTCTTGTTTTATGAATTTTTATTTTGTATGCTCAGAAGTTATTAGTCTATACTATGTTAGAATCTTTACATTTTTTCTGGAGAATTGAAAATTTTCTCATTATTAGTATCCCTCTCTTAGAGTTAATAATATTTTATGTAATCTTATATTTGTTGCAATCAAAGATAGATTTATTTCCAACATAATGTTTTCCTCTTTTCTTGCTCTCTTTTGGATTTATCAAGTATGTTTTCTCACTGAATTAATTATAATCCTCAGTTCATGGCACATTATCATTATCACCAGTGGTTGTGTGCAAAATCCTCTCTTGTATTATGTGTATATTTTTATACTTATTCCTTTTTCCTCATAATTATTATTTTTCCACATAATTTACCTCATATTAATCTTTTTGATTTTACATGGTCTTACAAAATGTGGATGGTTTCTGTATGCAAGTACTTTTTTTTTAACATCTTTATTGGAGTATAATTGCTTTACAATGTTGTGTTAGTTTCTGCTGTATCACAAAGTGAATCAGCTATATATATACATATATCCCCATATCCCCTCCCTCTTGCATCTCCCTCCCACCCTCCCTATCCCACCCCTCTAGGTGGTCACAAAGCACCAAGCTGATCTCCCTGTGCTATGAGGCTGCTTCCCACTAGCTACCTGTTTTACATTTGGTAGTGTATATATGTCCATGCCACTCTCTCACTTCATCCCAGCTTACCCTGACCCCTCTCCATGTCCTCAAGTCTATTCTTTATGTCTGCATCTTTATTCCTGTCCTACCCCTAGGTTCTTCAGAACTTTTTCTTTTTTAGATTCCATATATATGTGTTAGCATATAGTATTTGTTTTTCTCTTTCTGACTTACTTCACTCTGTGTGACAGACTCTAGGTCCATCCACCTCACTACAAATAACTCAATTTTGTTTCTTTTTATGGCTGAGTAATATTCCATTGTATATATGTGCCACATCTTCTTTATCCATTCATCTGTTGATGGACACTTAGGTTGCTTCCATGTCCTGGCTATTGTAAATAGAGCTGCAATGAACATTGTGGTACATGACTCTTTTTGAATTATGGTTTTCTCAGGGTATATGCCCAGTAGAGGAATTGCTGGGTCATATGGTAGTTCTATTTTTAGTTTTTTAAGGCACCTCCATACTGTTCTCCATAGTGGCTGTATCAGTTTACATTCCCACCACCAGTGCAAGAGTGTTCCCTTTTCTCCACACCCTCTCCAACATTTATTGTTTGTAGATTTTTTGATGATGGCCATTCTGACTGGTGTGAGGTGATACCTCATGGTAATTTTGATTTGCATGTCTCTAATGATTAGTGATGTTGAGAATCCTTTCATGTGTTTGTTGGTAATCTGTATATCTTCTTTGGAGAAATATCTATTTAGGTCTTCTGCCCATTTTGGGATTGTTTGGGTTGTTTGTTTTTTTGATATTGAGCTGCATGAGCTGCTTGTATATTTTGGAGATTAATCCTTTGTCAGTTACTTCATTTGCAAATATTTTCTCCCATTCTGAGGGTTGTCTTTTCATCTTGTTTATGGTTTCCTTTGCTGTTATGCATGTATTTTTAATTTAGATAAATGTTATTGTGTTAGATCTCTCCATCTTCTTTATATATATTTTTTTTTCACTCAGCATGAGCACTTTAAAATTTGAGTTTTTACTCACTGTGCATCTTGTCTGCCTTCTAATTGCTGCCTAGAATTTCATGGTGTGCATCCACCACATTTTAACTATCTGTTCTTCTTATTGTCTGCTGCCACACACACACACAAAAAAAAGCAGCAGTGAAACTTAATCTAATATGACTCCTAGAAATCTATTTACTCTCCACATCCATTGTCTTGCCTCTCCATCAGAGTCTCTGCCTCAGGAGACTGACATGTAAGAACTACATCAATATATTTCTTTGCCATCTACTTCCTGGTAGGATTCAGCTAACAACAAACCCTGGCAGGGCAATGATGATAGAGAGGAGAAGGATTCAGGGTACTTATTACTTTGTGTGGTCATCTCAGGTTGACTTTGTCACCTTATTCATGTTTACAGTTCCTCTCAATGAAGCCATCTCTGTAGGCTTTTCTTCTTGAGGATTCTTCCCTCATCCCATTGGGTCTGGAGGTGGTAAGAGCCCAATATACTGAACTCTCCCTTTAGGTTCCCCTGCATTATACTCATCCCCTTTTAATTGTCTTTTTAGTAACTCCCTTCAAATTATTCTAAAATGCTGGGATCTTGGCTTGTTTAGACCTTTATGGAATTGTAAGAAAATTGACATTCTTTTACTTTGCTATTACTGATTCTTTTTTTTTTTTAATTTTACTTATTTATTTATGGCTGTGTTGGGTCCTCGTCTCTGTGCGAGGGCTTCCTCCAGCTACAGCAAGCGGGGGCCACTCCCCATTGCGGTGCGTGGGCCCCTCACCACCGCGGCCCCTCCCGTTGTGGAGCACCGGCTCCAGACGCACAGGCTCAGCAATTGTGGCTCACGGGCCCAGTCGCTCTGCGGCACGTGGGATCCTCCCAGACCAGGGCTCGAACCCGCGTCCCCCGCACCGGCAGGCAGACTCCCAACCACTGCGCCACCAGGGAAGCCCCTACTGATTTTTTAATTGATCAAAATCTAAAGCTAATCAGTACCATTAGCCTCACAAATGATACAGCAACTAAAAGAACTTTTTCCTTGTCATGAGCCCTCTGGATTTATATACTGTTTTTTGTCTCATACATTAATCTATCTTTTGTATTTTAAAAAAATCATCAAGTTGCAATTATTAATGTTGTAAAGAGTTATTTTTTGTTTAGTTTTACATATTTACCATTTTTTAATTTTCATTCTTTTTCATGACTTAAACATTTTATATTGGGTCACTTTCCCTCTTCCTGAAGTATAACCTTTATAATATTTTTTGTGAAGTATCTAATTTGAAGTTGATGGATGTTTTCTTTCAGTACATTGATGATGTTATTTCACTGTATTCTTCCTGTTGCTGTCAGTAAGTTAGCTGTCATTCTAAATACCTTCCTTTTAAGCAATCTGTGTTTTTCTGTTTGGCTATTTTATGATCTTCTCTTTTTGTCTGTGTTCTCTACTGCCACTGTGGTATGGATTTCTTCTTATTTATCCTGTTTGTAATACAATGGCCTTCTTGAATCTGTATTGGCGCTTTTCAACTTTTGTCAAAATTTCTATCGTTACTCTTAAAGTTGCTTCTGCTCTATTCTCTTCTTTTTCCCTTTATGCAGCTGCAATGGAATATAAGTTGAACTGTCACTTGGTCCTTGTCTTTCAAACACTGTTTTTAATTACTACATCTTTGTATTTCTGTGCTGCCCTTTGGATTTATATGTATACGGGAATTTACTATTTCTGTCTTCAACTATTCTAGTCTATTAATCTCATTCATTGACTTTTTAATGTCTATTTTTTTTATTTCTAGAACTTCTATTTGTTTACATTTCAAATATATTTGATAATTAATTTTTTGCCTTTTGTTCCTTTGTCATTCTATTATATTTTTGCTTTAAACTTTTAAATTATATTATTTCTTTAAATTGTGTAAAGTACAATTACATGATGTTTTATATATGACAATCCCAACACCTCATATCTTTTGAAGGACTGCTATTGTTGTCCCTCATGGTGTTTTGTTTCCTTGTGTGTTTGTTTTTTGGACTGAATCCTCCTATTTACTGAAAACTTTTTTGTGTTCAATATTAAGAATTTATATGGAAGTTTTTCCTCCAGTGATGATTTACATTTGTTCCTTCCAGAGGTCTGAGGCATTTCCAATCCATGACCTCTTTAAATCAAACTCTTAACTTGAAGCTTTTTGAACTGGTTGTAAACTGAGGGAAGACACACTTATGGTTATAAATTCCCAGCAGATACCACCTCAAATTCACCACTAAGTTTTTACTTGACCAGTTTTCTGAAAATCTTCCATAGTAGACATTTGGGGTCCAGGATTATTTCTAATTCACCTTTAAATCAAAGGTGAAGAACTTTGAGTTCCCAGAGATATCTGGAAGTTTTCTAATAGCCTATCTACCTTGGGTGTTGCTTGGGCTTTTCTTTAGGCATTGATTTCCTTAAAGCCTATGAAAACTAAAGCTGAATTTCTCTTGGTCAACAAAATCTTTCTCTCCATTTGTAAGACTCAGTGCTCTGGTTAATTCTCTGAGATACAGCTTCTACTTTCTTTTTAACCTCTTTGTATTCCTCAGTGCTTTTGTCAGTTCATTAATGTGTTTTAAAAGATTAGAAAAATATTTTATTCAGCATTTTTAGTTGTTTTTCAATGACGGGCGCCGTGAGAGAATCTAATCCACCATTACTCCTAGAAACACAGTTTTAATTTTGTGGGGCTTTGGCAGTACTATATATACTTCAGTTATTCAAACATTTATGTTATTGGCATGATTAATATTTAATTTGTTTAGAACAATATTTAGAACCTATTACTAAGACACATTTCTTTCTGATTATTCCAGTTGTTCTTTTATCATTGCTATGGGCAATGGATTCTCCTGAAATGTGGTTTCTCAAGGCAGTTTTCTATATTTGTCTTCTGTGATTCACTAACAGCTTGTTTGATTTCCATAACAGAAAATAATTCTCTCCATATGCCAAAAGACGACTCATTTAAATAAGCCTGGTTCATGGGTTATCAACTTGATTACATCAGTTCTTTGAAAATATAGGAGTTTATACTATGGTTTTAGAATAAATTGCTTTCTCTAGTGTCATTTATATTGTACTAGAAAACAAACATGTAATTTGTAAAGCTATGCCATCATACTAATAGAACAAGGAGGGATTTATCCCTCTATTTCATCAAAAAGTCAAATGCATAACAAATCATTGTCAATGATGAAAGTATTTCTTGTGCATTGTAAGGATCAAAGTAGACTAAATGACTTCCTCAAGGCAAGGCCATTGTCACCAGTTATCATAGTGAAGCAGAGACATGTTGTAGGATGGAGAACACTTTGTTTTTGCACTTGTAATACCTGTTTAAGTTAGTATTTCCACCATGTAATTCATATCAAAGGAGTGTGAAAGCCATTCCAAAATCAAAACATATGGTATATGCTGATAAACTGTTTTTTACAAAAGTTGTATATTCTTGCCTTTCCTAATAACCTTGTAGAGCCTGTGACAACTAAAGAAGTAATCCTGTTTGCTTTTTCCCACAAAGAATAAGAACAATATGAACTAAATATCAAATGTACGTACCTAGTTAGAAACAGATATATAATATTATATCTCTTAGATATTGTTAGTTTTGAAATTAAAAAGTTCAGACGTCTCTACCTAAGATTCTCTGATGGTTGTCATTACACATAACTGATAAAGAAACATGAATCCATTTCTGCAGTGGTTCTTTTCTATGAATATTCTTTTTTTAATGTATATTTTACATTTTATTGAGCCTAATTCTTTCCACAAATGGACAAACCAAAACAATTGTTGTGTAATTTACATGTTGCACATAGCACAACCACAGTGAGAACAGTTATTCAACGGAAAAACTTTTTACACATTAATATATTCTTTTTAATTGAAGTATAGTTGATTTATAATATTATGTTAGTTTCAGGTACAGCATAGTGTTTCAGTATTTTTGCAGGTTATACTCCATTACAAGTTATATAAGATAATGGCTATAATTCCCTGTGCTACACAGTATATCCTTGTTGCTTATCTATTTTATATATATTAGTTTGTATCTGTTAATCCCATGCCCTTAACCTGTCCCTCCCCCATCCCCTTTCCCCTTTGGTAACCACAAGTTTGTTTTCTATATCTGTGAGTCTGCTTCTGTTTTGCAAATACATTCATTTGTATTATTTTTTAGAGTCTACATACAGGAGAAATCACATAATATTTGCCTTTGACTTACTTCACTAAGCATAATATTCTCTAGGTCCATCCATGTTGCTGCAAGTGGCAGTATTTCATTCTTTTTTGTGGCTAATATTCCATTGTATATATATATCACATCTTCTCTATCTAATTGTCTGTTGATGGACACTCAGGTTGCTTCCATGTGAATATTCTTATTTTTAGAAACAAACACGCAAGCAAAGCCAAACCAAAAACTTAAAAAATAATTAACCTAGTCAGATTCATTATAGCCTTATGAGTATTCTGTCCTTAAAAAGTGAAATAAGGCCAGGGCGAGGGGTGCAGCCTTGGAGTTGGGTGCATAGAAAGCAAGGGCTGGTGGGCTGCCCATACCATGTGGACCTGTGGGCCCACCTGGCCCCCCACTATCCTCACAGAGAGTGCCCCTTTTTTCACTTTAAAAAAAAAAGGGAAAGAAGTCACATATTAGTCAAATTCTATACCAGATTCAACTTTTTAATCTTACTAGAATCTATGAGATAACTGTGAAATAATTAAACACATAGTTTGTTTCAACTAGGATCTAATGCCTCTCACCCCTCCCCCACCCCAACCCTGAACCCATCATGTAAAACTAGCTTTTCTTGAAATCACTGGAATACCTTTTTGGTATGTAGAGAAAAGAACACTAGGAAAATACAGAACAGGGAGAATAAAATGGCGTTTGAAATATCCTTGGTTTTATTTAAAATAATAATAATGATGATGATAATGATGATGAAGGACAAGAAGACATGATTACATTTTATTTGACATGCTAGAATAGCCCTGTTCCTTTTTCTTTCCAAGTGGAATTTGTAGATTATGGATAACAATGGAACATGTACAAAAATAATATCGGTAATTTATTTCTGAGAAACGAAGACAGAGAGTATCAAAAGTGTCCCTGAGTTTTTTCTTCGGATTTTTTTGTAGACCTAATAAAACTATTTCTTACTTTTCTAAATGCAAACTATTAAAAATATAGGTAAATATAAAGTATGGTCCTTATCCTAAGGCAAGTTATAATCCAGCTGGGAGGAAAAAACTGTGCAATTCTTATTCATGGAGATATCCTTACCTAAATGTGCCCCGGTTGCTTTTTTTGGCCAGCCATGGGGATAAAAGTTTGTTACTGAGGATGTTGGAGTACATTGTAGAGCAGGCTTGAATCCTCAGTGATGTCAAATACTAAATGGAGTATCTAAACTGAGGGTGGGAAAACTTTTCCTGTAAAGGTTTGCAACCACTCAACTCTGCTATTGCAGTGAAAAGGAGCCATAGATAGTATGTACATGAATGGCTAGGACTGTATTCCCATAGAAAGAGCAGTAGTTTACTGATCCCTGCTCTACATCCTCTGCACTGCCTACCACCAGATTTCATTTATCTGTTGAGATAAACCCTTGGAGTTCAAGCTACCGGCATATTCCTCTGAAATCTGATGTGCTAAGACCAGATTTAAAGAGTAATAAATGAAAACAAATGAACTGAACTACAAGGTAGAGATCATATTGAGGGGGCCCCACCTGGAACTGTTTCATGAAGATGGGATCTAAAGTGCATCTTGAAAAAAGGTCACTTTTGGTATGGGAGAGAAGAAAAGCGTTCCAGGAAAAGAAATGACTGGATACAAGAGGAGATGTGAGAAAATGCAGCGTGCACATTGAGGACTTCTTTGACTAGAGTGGTGGACTAAAGAAAGAAAGAAATAGACAAAATTGGAATTATATTCTGTGGTTTTGCTGTTTAGTGGCATTGAAAGCCAGGCTAAGAAATGCATGTTTTCCTTCTCTTTAATTATAATTCATTGTCTTTGTCCCTCCCCTTGCCCCTATTCCTCCTCCTCCTTATCCTCCTCCTCTCTCCTAACTGTTTCTTGATCAGAGGTCAGCCTTGGCTAAACAATAGGTAGGATGATCTAATGATGTCATCAGCAAAGGGTGTATGTGGAAGTTGCCCAATTATTCTCCCTTAGTGCTTATTCTAGGTGTTCGAAAGGCACTTTTCCATCTATCTTTCACCATATGCAGAATATTGTAAGATAGTGTATTTACTTTCAAGAGATTTCTAGGTGTGGAAAGACAGTGCAGGTCAAAGCAAAAGATGAGATAATTTAGAAAAATCTAAAGCCCCTCTTCCTGTAACCTCTGTGTACCTCTCTGTCTCATCAACTCCAACTAGTTTAAAATCTCATTTTACGTGTAATTTTTCACTTCTTTCCAAAATTGACATAAAGTATAGAAGTTGTTATATATCAAGTACTCAGAACGATCCACTTCTTTTCTTTTTTGGGGTAGTTGTTGTTGGGTTTAATTCTTGAAGGTAGGGTGTTAATGGCAAAGATGTATTTAAACTTTATCCTTTAAAAAAAAACAACAACCTGTTAACAGAATCCCTGACCTTTTCCTTCTCTTCTAGTTGCTAAAATTTCCTAACTTTTAGTAACACACACAAGACCAATCATGTCTGCTTAAGTAACTTTAATAACATTCTGAATTTTAGAGAATTATCTTTCCAAGATTCATGTACAGCATTTAATTGCTGAAAACAGTAGTTACACAGAAAAAATCTTGAAAGGAGTTTGGATCAAGACAGAGCAGAGTGGAACTACTGAGTTCACTCCTTCCATTTTATCGTCAGATTTACTTTAAACAGTTGCTCATGAGCCCTTCTCAAAGTTGTTTCACGTGAAACCAAATATGGGAGGAGACCCACATCGGTCTTCTTTATTCCTCAGATCAAGCCCTATGTATGAAGAAAAAATAGTGACCTCAAAGTAATATGTGCTGCAAAGACAATTTTTGCCTGATTTGTGATGAAGACTGCAGTAAGCACTCAATAAATGCTTGCTAAGTGGCTAGTCCTCAGGATATTGCTGTCCTTAAATCATTTCTCTGAGGAGTGGATATGTTGCAAAGTCATATGATCTAGTATATCCATGTGTCTGCCACATGTTCACTGGGTTGATCTATGAAACCCCATCACACCTATTCTACAGCTTTACAGATTAACACATCTGGGGTTAGGTTCCTAAGTACAAAGGGATACCTATTGGACCAAAGCTGTCTTTGCTTTAAATCTCCTGAATGTGCAGACTTCATTTGACACTTAGGTCTTTTGACAGGAGAGCCTCACTTCCTGAATAATGTTAAGTAGTGCACTCTAATAAATGTGGGCTTGGTAAATGAACGGCATCATTGTGTGTGCTCTCTACAAGCCTGGGAAGATGAGACTGACAATTTATAGGAGAATAATACCGTGTCTAGTCCCTGTACAGAAATTAGGTACATGGCTTTTTAGTGGGTATTTCAGGAGGCTGTCATGCTTCAGAATTTTGAGAAATGATGTTCAGATAAAGAACTTTAAGAAGTGTTAAATAATGATTTAAACAGGAGTATAGGAGCTAAGGGGGGAAATCTTGACTGATCCACTCTAAAGACTATTAGTTGAAGGAGAAATTAGATTCTAAAGGTTATGATTATATTTTACATGCCGTACAAAAACTCTCACTAAATCTACTTAAAAATTCTAGGTGGGGAAGAATGGGGTGGCACAATTATTATTAGAAAAAGCACAGAGAACAAATGCAGCAGTTTCATTTAGTGCTAACATCCTATCTGTACTGAGTTATATACCCTTTGTCTTTTGGAGAAAACCAAAAATATTGGAAGTGGTGCTAATTCCAGTTTGCAAAAGACCACTATTATTCTCAGAGGAATGGAAAGATAAAAACAAAAAGAAACACAGAAAAACTACAAACTATTTTTTTATGAACATGAAAATCTGATACTCTTATATGGATGACATCAGCATATGTTTATATACAAAGAACACAGTATATTCAGTATTCTCCAAAATGTATCTACATGTGTGAGCAATGCAATGCTATTGTGATTTTAAATATAGTATGGAGGTATAAGAAATCTCTGACTATGTAATAATTTTGGTCTAATTATATTGCCTTGTATAATATAATTCTGAAATACAATGAAGTTTGAATCCTAAATCATTATTACTTATATGTTAAAAATTATACTTAATTTAATGATTTTTATTCTCTTAAGTAAAATGACTTGTTTCATTTTCGTAGAATAAGGTGGATTCCCCTATTCTCATCATAAAATAATAGTATTATTTTATTATATGTTATATTTATTATATCAATATATAATATAATTTAATTTAAAATATATTATAAATTAAACTATCAATTTATAACCACATCATTATGATATAAGTATATATTATGTTTGTTTTAATAATAATAATAATATGTTTAAACAAATGAATATTATCATCTTTACCCAGTTATCTTACCTGATCTTCTTGCTTCCTTGATGTTTTTTATTAAGACCTTTTTATAGTCACTTACATTTTGCCTTCCATACTAGAGTTTATGCTCATTGATGGCACAACCCATGATTTATTGCTTTTGCCACCTTCACATTGTATTAAGAAAATACCTGTTTTAAAACATGATTTTTATATTTAGGTAGCTTCTTTCATCATAGCTGAAGTATCACAATGGAAAATATGATTTTTGCTACTCAATTGGCTTCTCTTTTACTACCAGATTTAGTGTTAGGGTGCTAAGTCTTTTTGGTAATGAAATAATCTCTATCTCCCTCACTTCCTTTACATTTTCCAGTAATTCTATTTCCCTTGACCTAATCTTTTATTCTTCATGCCAGTTAATCCATGGCTATTGGAAGGCAGTAGAATGACTGGCTTGGAGTTCAGCTTTGCTTAGTGTCAGTTCCTGGCTCTCACCATTATCTCCTATAGCCTTGGAGTGAAGTTTCTTAATCTCTCCTTCTCTTTGACACTTCTTGCAAATCATGTTTACAGATTGTACAGGAAAAAATGTACACATATCTAGGGTTGGTTGAACAATTTAGATTTTCATAACTGATATAAAAGCTATAGGGTAGGACAAACCATGGGTGTTAGCATAGGATCAAAGAAGAGAGTTTTTTAACAGGCTCTGGGTTTTATGTTTTTCTCTCTTGTGTTTCTTTGAATTTTGTAATAATGAAAAATTATATAATTCTTTATCCTTTTTAATACTGAAACTTTTTTTTTTCCTTATGAAACAGCATTAGAAACTGTACTGTTCTGTAGAAGTGTAATTTTATAGATAACTTAGGAGGAAAAGATTAAAGATAGTATCAGAAAACAATTGTTATTGCACAATTAATGATATTTATGTAGGAGCTCAAACATTTTCCAAAAAAAACAAAAACATAAACAAAAACCATAACTCTTTCTCAAGAAGGAAATATCTGGCTGCTTTACATGCATGAGAAAATGTACGTTTTTGAGCTACTTATGCATTTGTTTCTCCCAAAATATCCTGAAGGATTTTTGACAGTAAATGCCAGAGTTATTCAAAGTTTTAACTTTTACCTTGCTGTTTTGCTGTTATCCAGATCCTTTAACTACATATTAAGTTTAGAAATAGAGTATTTTTAAAGTTTTTAAAAAGAGTATTTTAAAAAATACAACTTTAAACTTGCATTAATTGAAGACATCTATATAAAATTTGTTCAATCTTTCTGAAAGTATTCTAATTCTGTGATTACCCAATTAAAATATGATCTAAGGAATACTACTTTTATTCATTAATCTTATAATGCCAAAAGATAGCTTTGTATTTGTTCTTTGATCAATGTTGCAATGATTCATTTACTCCAGGGATTAATCCAAACTCTATTACTTTAGCAGTATTTATTTACATGATTTTGAGTGATATAAAGTAAGATGTCTTATTTCGTTTTTTATTTTGCAGTTACTTTGTCCTTTTAAAAATACAGTTAGACATTAACATGCATATTTACTTCTCTCTCCTCTTTTTGGCAAGGCCACTTGTTATGGACTTTTGTTTGTATCCCCTCCCAGAATTCATATGTTGAAGTTGGAATCCCTAAAGTGATGGTGTTAGGAGGTGAGGCATTTGGGAGGTAATTAGATTTAGATGTGGTCATGAGGGTAGGGCTGCATGATGGGATTAGTGTCCTTTTCTCCTACCTTGTGAGGACACAGAAGGAAGAAAGCCTTCTGTAAAAGGAGAGCTCTCATCAGATATCAGTTCTGCAGACACCTTGATCTTGGACTTCCCAGACTCTAGAGCTGTAAGAAATAAATGTCAGTTGTTTAAGCCACACAGTATATGGTCTTTTGTTTGGCAGCCCAAGCTGACTAAGACATAATTTTAGTTCTGTTCTTGGGTTTAGATTTTGTAATTATAGTCTGAAGTTAGGGAGCATGATTCTTCCAGCTCCGTTTTTCTTGCTCAATATTGTTTTGGCTATTCAGGGTATTTTGTGTTTCCATACAAATTTTAAAATTATTTGTTCTAGTTCTGTGAAAAATGCCACTGGTATTTTGATATAGATTGCACTGAAGCTGTAGATTGCCTTGGGTAGTATGGTCATTTTAACAATATTGATTCTTCCAGTCCAAGAACATGGTATATCTTTCCATCTGTCTGTGTCATCTTCAGTTCCTTTCATCAGTGTCTTATAGTTTTCAGAGTACAGGTCTTTTGCCTCCTTAGATAGGTTTGTTCATAGGTATTTTATTTTTTTTGATGAGATGGCAAATAGGATTGTTTCCTTAATTTCTCTATCTGATACTGCATTACTAGTGTATAGAAATGCAAACGATTTCTATGTATTAATTTTGTATCCTGCTACTTTACCACATTCATTGATTAGCTCTAGTAGTTTTCTGGTAGCATCTTTAGGATTCTCTATGTATAGTATCATGTCATCGGAAAGAGTGACAGCTTTACTTCTTCTTTTCTGATCTGGATTCCTTTTATTTCTTTTTCTTCTATGATTGCTGTGGCTAAAACTTCCAAAACTATGTTGAATAATAGTGGTGAGAGTGGCCAGCCTTGTCTTGTTCCTGATCTTAGTGGAAATGGTTTCAGTTTTTCACCATTGAGAACAATGTTGGCTGTGGGTTTGTCATATATGGCCTTTATTATGTTGAGGTATTTTTCCTCTATGCCTGCTTCTGGAGAGTTGTTATCATAAATGGGTGTTGAATTTTATTGAAAGCTTTTTCTGCATTTATTGAAATGATCATATGATTCTTATTCTTCAATTTTTTAATGTGGTGTATCATATTGATTGATTTGTGGATACTGAAAAATCCTTGCATCCCTGGGATAAGTCCTACTTGATAATGGTATAATTGGATTTGATTTGCTAATATTTTGTTGAGAATTTTTGCATCTACAGGAGACCTATCTGAGGAATTGGCATTTTAGGTGGTACTGAATGGTGATAGAATGGGATGATAGATAACAAAGAGTCTTCTAGAGAGATGAAAACAAGTGAATCAGGAAAGAGAATAGCATATACAGGGATAGAAATAAAGCCAGTGTGGTTGAAGTACAGTCAGCAAGTTGGGGTGTGATGAAAGGTGATAACAAAAGGGAAAACAAGGGTTAAATTTTATAGGCTATGAGAAGGAGTTTAGATTTTTATTACAAGTGCAGAGTCTTGTAAGTGGGGAGAGGGGTAACAGAACCTAATTTAAACTTTGAAAGATCATTCTGGCTTCTGGGGAAGGGGAACGAGAATAGAAGCAAGAAGGCAAATTAGGAGGCTCTAACGGCAGTCCTGGTGAATGATGGTGGTGCCTTGGCTCAAGATTCTACCAGGAGCAATACTTAAGTTGTCGTCTGGTTCAGGATACAACCTTGGACCAGTGGTTGATCAATTGGAATTGGTGTGTAATGAAAGGAAGGAAACCAGGGACAAGTTAATTCTGAGATTTAATGTGTTATGCAGTCAAGTGGAGATTTCGACTAGGCAGCTGGATATAAGAGAATGGAGGTCTTTGGTGAAGCAGGAGCTTGGAAAATAATTATAACTTAAATGATTAGGGAAGGGGGATCTCTGATGAACTGTTTTTTTCCTGAACATTTGAGAGTTGACGAGACATCTTTTTGGCTTTTAGAAAATCTTTCCAAAATATATCTCTGCTGACCTGTCTTAGACCTTCATAATGTAACATGGTATGTATTCAATGCACATAACATGTCCAATGAATACTTACTGATTAAGTGGTTAATTAGTAGTTTATCATACTGATATTCTTTACCTTTCAATGTTGATTGAGGTATCTCTTTGGATAAAGGGCTTACCTGGGCAATTTCTTCTAAAATGAGTATAACAATATGTTTCTTGCAGGGTTGTGAAAAGGACCAGGAACATAGTAGGTATCAGTGTGTAATGACTATTACTGTAGATTGAATACTGGTCAATGTAGATCTAACAGTAAGGCAGTCTGAGAAATTGTTTCTCTGAATTGAAAGAGCCCCAGTTGAAACTGCCTCAGCAAAAGTATCATTTCAGGAAATAATACTCAATAGGCTAGCATTTCCTTTCAGAATGAAGAAAATGGCTTCTGAGTAACCTGTGGTTTATTCAGTCTTTGACTTGTATCAAATACCTGTATTGTTGGCTCCAAGAAATCCAGTGGTAACATGTTTGGTATGTATTTTTATTAGTCACGGTTTTCCAAAGAAACAGAACTAATAAAATATGTGTGTGTGTGTGTTTGTGTATAAAAAGACTTTGTAATTAACCTCAAGTCCAGACAATCCAAGGAACATAGTATGAATTTTCATGGTTCTGGTGTTTCATAACCCAACAACTCTATTATATTTTATCCATATATAAAAGAGGTTAAGTCAGATTTGTCTAGATGATATATAAATAAGGGGCAAAAATAATTTTAAATGAATTAAAAAGAGATAAGGCAATTAAAAAGGGGGAGATAGAATTGAGAAATACCTGTTGAAGATAATATAACATACCACTATTTATTAACAGTAGTCTCGGCTGTTCCAGTGACTTTGTACATAGCAACTGATTTACAAAGTGTGAAACTTGCAAAAGGTCAGGAAGGCTATGATTGGGGTGATCTACTAGGGAAGTATACATTATTTTGGAACACATATTAGGTACAGATTGCATGACAGTTTCTTGTTCATAGATGCAGAGGAGAAATTTAGAGAGATTAAGCAGCTTGTCTGAGGAAAGTCAGCTTAGAAAGAGCAGAGGTGATGATTGGAGGCCATACTCTTTCTGTAGTATCATGTTTTCTTGCTACTTTGGACACTCTACCTTGTTAATCCTTTTTCTCATTTCTTCTCTAATTGGTCAGTAGCTCTCTCTCTTAACAGTTAAATCCTTGAAATAAAGAGAGACAAATAAAGGTCCCTGGCTTAACATAAATAGCAATTGGCTCTACTGCCAATAACACAGTAGTTTTAATTCACATCTTTCTGACTCAGGAAACACACAATGCACTTAGATTCTTTCACTCTGTTTTTTCTTTCTTTCTAAATACTATAATTTTCGTTATTCCCAAAGTAATATTACCATGTTTGTGCTGGATGAGGTTTAAAGTGTTAACTTTGCTGGATTTAGAATATATGTTTTCTGCTTTATTCTGTCTCCTATTGCCACAAAGATGAGAAGGGTATTAACTGAAAGGAGAAAACACCTTGGTGTCCATTGTATGTAGCTTCCACATTCTGGGCTCCCAGAGTGATATTGGATCTGAACATTTGGGGAACTAAATCTCAATCTTTATACACATAACATATAGTAACTTTATTCTCAAGACTCTTTTATATGTATATGGTTTTCAAAATTCTGCCTCAGCTTTTCAGGTTTACATCTTAAGGTCTGGAGGGTTATATTCTAGAGGCTTGAATACATCTGTTTTCCATAGATATCTTCCATGGTGAGATAGAGGGAGTGTTGGACTATGAAACAAAATGTCAAATTCTAGTTCATTTCTAACACTTTCTTGCTTTGTGACCCTTCCAGCTCAACGGTCTATAAAGTTTTGTCCCTTAGGCTCTTTAGAGGAAGTAATGTGAACCCCACAAAAATTTTGTTATAAACTGGGAAACAAGATTCAAATTAGGTAGGGCTATGAAGTTGCTGGTTTAGATATTTGCGGTCATTGTTAGTGCATGAAATGCAATCAAGTATTTTGTGACACACTTACTACTCCCAAATGAGTTGGCATTGTATCCCTCCCTTGTGGTTTTGGTGTCGGTGAGAGAAGAGAAGGAAACTCTGCTGATGGGATTCAGAGGATCTCAGGCTCATGGAGTATGGAGGGCTCTCTTCCCTCAGGACCTGGACAATACTAAACTAGGACTGTAGAGCTGAGTCAGGGGAGAATTCAACTCATCAACAACTCAACAACAGCACATGACCTATGATTTAGTTTTCTTTGGTTATGTTCTAGACACTTTGGAGAGCAATTAGCAAACGTGCTTCCATTTCCTTCATTCCTTCATGCATGTTTCTAAGTGTGTGCTGTGTTCCAGGTGCTGTTGTGGGCATTGAGATTGTAATGATGTGCAAGGCACACGAGTCCCTGCTTTCATGGAGCTTAATTTTAGTAGGAAAGACTGACAATAAATAAGAAATGAACAAACCAAAACATAAGATTGTTTCAGAAAGTGCTGTGCTAGGAAGAAAGCAATACAGGTAACATAGTAGAGAGTTAAAGAAGGGGAAGGGAACGTAATAATAGATTGGGTGCTCAGGAAAGGGCTGAATGCAAGGCAACATCTGAAATGAGACCTGAATGATAAGAAGTCAGACATCATAAAGATCAGAGGGAGGTACAATCTAGGTAGAGGAAAGATCAGGTGCAGAGAGCCAACTGAAGAGGGAATCCCTTTGGATTATCAAGGAATTCAAAGAAGGCTAGTGTGACTGGAGCACAGTGAGTGGAGAAGAGAGGGATGAGAGTTGACACTGTGGAGGTGGGCAAAGATTAGACCATACTGCAGTTTGTATGCCATGGGAGAGAGTTTGGATTTTATTTTAGGTGTAAAGGAAAGGTTTATACAGGGCAGTGGCATGGCCTGTTTCATGTTTTAAAGTGACCATTCTTTAGTTAGATAGAGTATGGATTGAAGAGGGATGAAGTGTGAAACCAAGGACTGAATGGGAGGCTACTACAGTACTCTAGGCAAGAGATGCTGGTGGCTGGAATTAGAGTGGTGGGCATGGAGGGAGAGAGAAGTAGAAGGTTTGGAGATGAGGTTTGAAGGATTTCATAGGATGTGCTAAAGGATTGAGTGTGCTTTTTAAGTGAAAAAGAAAAAAATCTAGTAACCAGAGAAGTAGACATACTAATTTTGAGATGCAGATTTAGTTAGGATGCTGGTTGAACTGTTGAAAAACATATGAAAATGAAAGTGGTTTAAATAAGATAGACTAGCCCTGGTCCGGGAAGATCCCACATGCCATGGAGCAACTAAGCCCATGCGCCACAACTACTGAGCCTGCACTCTAGAGCCCGTGTGCCACAACTACTGAAGCCTGCGCAACTAGAGCCCATGCTCCACAACAGGAGAAACCACCGCAATGAAAAGCCCGCACCCCACAACGAAGAGTAGCCCCCACTCGCCACAACTAGAGAAAGCTCGTGTGCAGCAACGAAGACCCAATGCAGCCAAGAAAAAAAAAAAGATAGACTATTTCTTTGTAACAGTCTGAATATAAGCAGTTTATGACTGAGGTCCTAGGGAATGATGTGAACCTAGAGTTCTATTATTTTGTTCTTCTGTTATCTTCAACATTGAATTTTCTTCCTATGGTTTATGGTAACTGCTTTGGATCCTTTTATCACTTTCCAAGCACTGGAAAGGGAGGGAGAATGGGAAGAAAGATTGTGCATTTTTTTCTTCTTAAGAATACAACTCTAAAGTTACATTTATCACTTCCACCTTTATCCCATTGTCCAAAATTAAGATATATGGTCCCACCTACCTGCAAGCAGGGGTCAGGGGTAGGAAAATGTGGGTGGTGACATGACTGAGAACTCTGACCACCTACATCAATATGACATAACTGTTAGTACTAAGAACCAAGAGCATCTGTGTCAACATGATGTAGTTGTTTGTTTCAGCCCAGAAAAGATAAGACTGCAAATCAATAAATAACTTCTCTATATGCTTCAGGAAATTATCAGTCAGTTTGTCTGTTGCTCTCATCTGTTCAAACAGGTTGCTTATCAAACAAAGTTTACTTTTCAACACTTACTTCAAGACCCTTCCCTTACTATCCCCACCAATCCTGAGCTACTATGTCTTGAACTTTGATCCCAATCAGTTCCCTTCTTTGAAAAGCCTGCTTTAAACCAATTGAGGCCAGAATCCAAACCCTATAAATATCTCACTTCTAAATTCCCCCTACTGATACCTTAAAACTTTGTCAAGATGGTGTTCTTTCTCTCTTACTGAAGTGAGTTTAAATAACCTTAGTTTTTACTTTATTAAAACTAGTTATTTTGGAAATTTCAACTGTCTTGAAGTTCACTTAGTCCAACTAAGATGCCTCTCAATGCTACAACATAAGACCCTGCAGCTTCCCCTGACTAGAATGGGGGTGGGGAGCAAGTCTTTAATTGGATCAGAGCTCCAGTTATTTTTCATTGAACCATAAATGGTAAGTTTATATTTCTCCCTAGGAAAATATTTCTCCTTTGAGAATTCTTTGGTAACTAATTGGATTGATGAACTCTCATTCTTGATTGGAACTTGCCTTGTGGCTAATAAAACCACTGTTTGTTTTGTCCCTGTCTATTCTTGTCTCTGTGTGTTTTAAATTTACTAGAGTGAACATATAGGAAGAGGATGGGTTTAGATTTGATAAGCTCATCTATGAAAACAAGTTCAGAAAGTCTTATTGGACATCCCTGTAAGCTTTATTATATGTCATCTTATCTAGACATTATAAGATTTTCCTCAGTCTTATTTTTATATCCCCTAAAATGATTTGGCTTAGACGCAGCTCCGTGGAGTCTGGAGTTTTGTCAGATTCTCAATCAGGGTGATTAGTCAGTTGGTTACATTCTGGAGACATGAAGTTGCACACTTAGCACTCTGACTGATCATGGTAGTGCTCTTGGGATTGTCTTAGTCTAAACCTAAAGATTGTTTCTCCCCTGGGCTATACCCCTTACATGTATTTATACTGTAACTCTACTCCATGTGTCTATCTTACCAAATGGCACAATCTCACAAGCATCATTTAGAATTATTAAAAAAATTTTTTTTTTTAATTTTTATTGGAGTATAACTGCTTTACAATGGTGTGTTAGTTTCTGCTGTATAACAAAGTGAATCAGCTATACGTACAGATATAGCCCCATATTCCCTCCTTCTTGCGTCTCCCTCCCACCCTCGCTATCCCACCCCTCTAGGTGGTCACAAAGCACCAAGCTGATCTCCCTGTACTATGAGGCTGCTTCCCACTAGCTATGTATTTTACATTTGGTAGTGTATATATATCCATGCCACTCTCTCCCTTCATCCCAGCTTACCCTTCCCCCTCCCAGTGTCCTCAAGTACGTTCTCTATGTCTGCATCTTTATTCCTGTCCTGCCCCTAGGTTCTTCAGAAGAATTTTTTTTTTTTTTGGATTCCATATATATGTGTTAGCATACGGTATTTGTTCTTCTCTTTCTGAATTACTTCACTCTGTATGACAGACTCTAGGTCCATCCACCTCACTACAAATAACTCAATTTCGTTTCTTTTTATGGCTGAGTAATATTCCATTGTATATATGTGCCACATCTTCTTTATCCATTCATCTCTCGATGGATACTTAGTTGTTTCCATGTCCTGGCTATTGTAAATAGTGCTGCAATGAATATTGTGGTACATGTCTCTTTTTGAATGATGGTTTTCTCAGGGTATATGCCCAGTGGTGGGATTGCTGGGTCGTATGGTAGTTCTATTTTTAGTTTTTTAAGGAACCTCCATACTGTTCTCCATAGTGGCTGTATCAATTTACATTCCCACCAACAGTGCAAGAGGGTTCCCTTTTCTCCACTCCCTCTCCAGCATTTATTGTTTGTAGGTTTTTTGATGATGGCCATTCTGACCAATGTGAGGTGATACCTCATTGTAGTTTTGATTTGTATTTCTCTAATTATTAGTGATGTTGAGAATCCTTTCACATGTTTGTTGGCAATCTGAATATCTTTTTTGGAGAAATGTCTGTTTAGGTCTTCTGCCCATTTTTCATTAGGTTGTTTGTTTGTTTGTTTGTTTTTTTTAGAAATTCACGTTCTTTTATTTATTTATTTATGACTGTGTTGAGTCTTCGTTTCTGTGCGAGGGCTTTCTCTAGTTGCGGCAAGTGGGGACCACTCTTCATCGCGGTGCGCGGGCCTCTCACTATCGCGGCCTCTCTTGTTGCGGAGCACAGGCTCCAGACGCGCAGGCTCAGTAATTGTGGCTCACGGGCCCAGTTGCTCCGTGGCATGTGGGATCTTCCCAGACCAGGGCTCGAACCCGTGTCCCCTGCATTGGCAGGCAGATTCTCAACCACTGCGCCACCAGGGAAGCCCGGGTTGTTTGTTTTTTAGATATTGAGCTGCATGAGCTGCTTATAAATTTTGGAGATTAATCCTTTATCAGTTGCTTCATTTGCAAATATTTTCTCTCATTCTGAGGGTTCTCTTTTCATCTTGTTTATGGTTTCCTTTGCTGTGTCAAAGCTTTTAAGTTTCATTAGGTCCCATTTGTTTATTTTTCTTTTTATTTCCATTTCTCTAGGAGGTGGGTCAAAAAGGATCTTGCTGTGATTTATGTCATAGACTGTTCTGCTTATGTTTTCCTCTAAGAGTTTTATAGTGTCTGGTTTTACATTTAGGTCTTTAATCTATTTTGAGTTTATTTTTGTGTATGATGTTAGAGAGTGTTCTAATTTCATTCTTTTACATGTAGCTGTCCAGTTTTTCCAGCACCACTTTTGAAGAAGCTGTCTTTTCTCCATTGTATATTTTTGTCTCCTTTAGCAAAGATAAGGTGACCATATGTGTGTGGGTTTATTTCTGGGCTCTCTATCCTGTTCCAATGACCTATATTTCTGTTTTTGTGCCAGTACCATACTGTCTTGATGACTGTAGCTTTGCAGTATAGTCTGAAGTCCAGGAGCCTGATTCCTCCAGCTCCATTTTTCTTTCTCAAGATGGCTTTGGCTATTTGGGGTCTTTTGTGTTTCCATACAAATTGTGAAATTTTTTGTTCTAGTTCTGTGAAAAATGCCATTGGTAGTTTGATAGAGATTGCATTGAATCTCTAGATTGCTTTAGGTAGTATAGTCATTTTCACAATGTTGATTCTTCCAGTCCAAGAACATGGTATATCTCTACATCAGTTTGTATCCTCTTTAATTTCTTTCATCAGTGTCTTACAGTTTTCTGCATACAGGTCTTTTGTCTCCCTAGGTAGGTTTATTCCTAGGTATTTTATTCTTTTTGTTGCAGTGGTAAATGGGAGTGTTTCCTTAACTTCTCTTGCAGATATTTCATTGTTACTGTATAGGAATGCAAGAGATTTCTGTGCATTAATTTTGTATCCTGCTACTTTACCAAATTCATTGATTAGCTCTAGTAGTTTTCTGGTAGCATCTTTAGGATTCTCTATGTATAGTATCATGTCATCTGCAAACAGTGACAGCTTTACTTCTTCTTTTCTGATTTGGATTCCTTTCTCTTTCTTCTCTGATTGCTGTGGGTAGACCTTCCAAAACTATGTTGAATAATAGTGGTGAGAGTGGGCAGCCTTGTCTTGCTCCTGATCTTAGTGGAAATGGTTTCAGTTTTTCACCATCAAGAAGAATGTTGCCTGTGGGTTTGTCATATATGGCCTTTATTATATTGAGGTAAGTTCCCTCTATGCCTACTTTCTGGAGGGTTTTTATCATAAATGGGTGTTGAATTTTGTCGAAAGCTTTTTCTGCATGTATTGACATTATATGGTTTTTATCCTACAATTTGTTAATATGGTGTATCACATTGATTGATTTAGTATATTGAAGAATCCTTGCATTCCTGGGATAAACCCCACTTGATCATGGTGTATGATCCTTTTAATGTGTTGTTGGATTCTGTTTGCTAGTATTTTGTTGAGGATTTTTGCATCTATGTTCTTCAGTGATATTGGCCTGTAGTTTTCTTTTTTTGTGACATCTTTGTCTGGTTTTGGTATCAGGGTGATGGTGGCCTCGTAGAATGAGTTTGGGAGTGTTCCTCCCTCTGCTATATTTTGGAAGAGTTTGAGAAGGATAGGTGTTAGCTCTTCTCTAAATGTTTGATAGAATTCGCCTGTGAAGCATCTGGTCCTGGGCTTTTGTTTGTTGGAAGATTTTTAATCACAGTTTCAATTTCAGTGCTTGTGATTGGTCTGTTCATATTTTGTATTTCTTCCTGGTTCATTCTTGGAAGGTTGTGCTTTTCTAAGAATTTGTCCATTTCTTCCAGATTGTCCATTTTATTGGTATATAGTTGCTTGTAATAAATTCTCATGACCCTTTGTATTTCTGCAGTGTCAGTTGTTACTTCTCCTTTTTCATTTCTAATTCTATTGATTTGAGTCTTCCCCCTTTTTTTCTTGAGTGTGGCTAATGGTTTATCAATTTTATTTATCTTCTCAAAGAACCAGCTTTTAGTTTTATTCATCTTTGCTACTGTTTCCTTCATTTCTTTTTTATTTATTTCTGATCTGATCTTTATGATTTCTTTCCTTCTGCTAACTTTGGGGTTTTTTTGTTCCTCTTTCTCGAATTGCTTTAGGGGTAAAGTTAGGTTCTTTATTTGAGATGTTTCTTATTTCTTGAGGTAAGATTTTATTGCTATAAACTTCCCTCTTAGAACTGCTTTTGCTGCATCCCATAGGTTTTGGGTCTTTGTGTTTTCATTGTGATTTGTTTCTAGGTATTTTTTGGTTTCCTTTTTGATTTCTTCAGTGATCTCTTGGTTATTAGTAGCATATTGTTTAGCCTCCATGTGTTTGTATTTTTTACAGTCTTTTTCCTGTATTTGATATCTAGTCGTATAACGTTGTGGTCAGAAAAGATACTTGATATGATTTAATTTTCTTCAATTTACCAAGGCTTGTTTTGTGACCCAAGATATGATCTATCCTAGAGAATGTTCCATGAGCACTTGAGAAGAAAGTGTATTCTGTAGTTTTTGGATGGAATGTCCTATAAATATCAATTAAGTCGATCTTGTTTAATGTATCATTTAAAACTTGTGTTTCCTTATTTATTTTCACTTTGGATGGTCTGTCCATTGGTGAATTGGGGTATTAAAGTCCCCTAGTATGATTGTGTTACTGTCGATGTCCCCTTTTATGGCTGTTAGCATTTGCCTCATGTATTGAGGTACTTGTATGTTGGGTGCATAAATATTTACAATTGTTATCTCTTCTTCTTGGTTTGATCCCTTGATCATTATGTAGTGTCCTTCTTTGTCTCTTGTAATAGTCTTTATTTTAAAGTCTATTTTGTCTGATATGAGAATTGCTACTCCAGCTTTCTTCTGATTTCCATTTGCATGGAATATCTTTTTCCATCCCCTCACTTTCAGTCTGTATATGTCCCTAGGTCTGAAGTGGGTCTCCTGTAGACAGCATATATATGGGTCTTGTTTTTGTATCCATTCAGTGAGCCTGTGTCTTTTGGTTGGAGTATTTAATCCATTTACATTTAAGTTAGTTATCCATATGTATGTTCCTATGACCATTTTCTTAATTGTTTTGGGTTTGTTTTTGTCAGATTTTCCTTCTCTTGTGTTTCCTGTCTAGAGAAGTTCCTTTAGCATTTGTTGTAAAGCTGGTTTCGTGGTGCTGAGTTCTCTTAGCTTTTGCTTGTCTGTAAAGGTTTTAATTTCTCTGTTGAATCTGCATGACATCCTCGCTGAGTAGAGTAATCTTGGTTGTAGGTTTTTCCCTTTCATCACTTTAAATATGTTCTGCCACTCCCTTATGGCTTTCAGAGCTTCTGCTGAAAGATCAGCTGTTAACCTTATGGGGATTCCCTTGTATGTTTTTTGTTGTTTTTCCCTTGCTGCTTTTAATATTTTTTCCTTGTATTTAATTTTTGATAGTTTGATTAATATGTGTCTTCTCATGTTTCTCCTTGGATTTATCCTGTATGGGACTCTCTGTGCTTCCTGGACTTGATTGACTATTTCCTTTCCCACTTTAGGGAAGTTTTCAACTATAATCTCTTCAAATACTTTCTCAGTCCCTTTCTTTTTCTCTTCTTCTGGGACCCCTATAATTCGAATGTTGGTGCATTTAATGTTATCCCAGAGGTCTCTGAGACTGTCCTCAATTCTTTTCATTCTCTTTTGTTTATTCTTTTCTGTGGTGGTTATTTATACTATTTTATCTTCCAGGTCACTTTTCTGTTCTTCTGCCTCAATTATGCTGCTATTGATTCCTTCTAGAGAATTTTTAATTTCATTTACTGTGTTGTTCATCATTGTTTGTTTGCTCTTTAGTTCTTCTAGCTTCTTGTTAAACGTTTCTTGTATTTTCTCCATTCTATTTCCAAGATTTTGGATCATCTTTACTATCATTACTCTGAATTCTTTTTCAGGTAGACTGCCTATTTCCTCTTCATTTGTTTGGTCTGGAGGGTTTTTACCTTGCTCCTTCATCTGGTGCACATTTCTCTGTCTTCTCATTTTGCTCAACTTACTGTGTTTGGGGTCTCCTTTTTGTAGGCTGCAGGTTCGTAGTTCCCGTTGTTGTTGGTTGTTTTTGCCCCCAGTGGGTAAGGTTGGTTCAGTGGTTTGTGTAGTTTTCCTGATGGAGGGGACTGGTGCCTGTGTTCTGGTGGATGAGGCTGTATCTTTTCTTTCTGGTGGGCAGGATCACGTCCGGTGTTGTGTTTTGGGGTGTCTGTGACCTTATTATGATTTTAGGCAGCCTCTCTGTTAATAGGTTGGGTTGTGTTCCTGTCTTCCTAGTTGTTTGGCATGGGGTGTCCAGCCCTGGAGCTTGCTGGTCATTGAGTGGAGCTGGGTCTTAGCGTTGAGGCAGAGATCTTTGGGAGAGCTCTTGCTGATTGATATTTCATGGGGCTGGGAGGTCTCTGGTGGTCCAGTGTCCTGAGCTCTGCTCTCCCACCTCAGAAGCTCAGGCCTGACACCCGGCCAGAGCACCAAGACCCTATCAGCCACACGGCCAGGTATGTGGGGAGTTTCTTTCCTTTTTGGAAATCTGAGGTCTTCTGCCAACACTCTGTAGGTGTTCTGTTGGAGTTGTTCCACATGTAGATGTATTTTTGATGTATTTGTGGGTAGGAGGGTGATCTCCAAATCTTACTCCTCCACCATCTTGAAGGTCCTCCCATTCCACCAAGCAGTGACTGTGGCACTATGTGTTAAGCTTATTGTTCAAATAGCAGTGGGAGGATGGGGCTGGATGACCTTTAAGTCATTAGATGCTACGGTTCACATCTTTCACACTGTGTGTCTGTGTGCTCGTGTGTGTGTGTGTGTGTGTGTGTAGTTGGGAGGGAGGGGACAAAGAGACAGAGAGACAGAGATCAGAGATGAGATGAGGTGGGATGCAGTGCAGTAAGAGCAGATCTGTGGATCTTTAATATGAACAAAATTCATTTGAGAAGTGTCATACTCTGAAAAGGGACTAAAATTCCAAACATTCAATAGCCGTTAATTTTTTCATTGGTATAAAGAAACTTTCAAAATAAATTTAGATTCCAAAATTCCTTTCTTAGTAGAGTGTTTGGCAAAGGCAAATGAAAAATGTGGAAAATCTGAAACTAGATTTCTTTTAATCTCCCCAAATCAAGACCTGCACCTAATGAGATAAACATTACTATTATATTAAATTGGCAGAGGAGGAAACAGGCTTAAGGAACAAATAACTTGTCCAGTGACAGATAGTTAGTGTGGCAGGCATAATAATGACCTCACTTCACTCCGAAAGATGTCCATGTCCGAGTCTCCAGAATCTGTGGATATGTTACCTTACATGTCAAAAGAGACTTTGCAGATGTGATTAAGAATTTTGAGATGGTGATATTATTCTGGATTATCTAGGTGGGCCCAATTTAATCAAAGAGGTCCTTATAAGTGAAAGAAGGAGGTAGGAGGGTCAAAGTCAGAGAGAGGTTTGAAGATGCTACACTGCTGGCTTTGAGAATAGAGGTAGGGTCATGAGCCCAGGAATGTGGGTGGCTTTGAGAAACTGAAAAAGGCAAGGGAATGCATTCTTCCCTAGAGCATCCAGAAAAAATGCAGGCCTGCTGACACCTTCATGTTAGCCCAATGGAGCACATTTTGAGGTCTGACCTCAAGAAGTGTGGATGAAAATTGTGTTGTTTCAAGCCACGAAGTTTGTGGTGATTTGTTACAGTAGCAATAAAGAAATAACACAGCTAGTAAATGTTGAAGCAGGTACTTGTCTGACAGTAAAACACATATTTTCAACCAGCCCATATAGCTCCCCCAAAAGAAAAGCACCAAACAAGCAAACCTCACAAACCCAAAGGGGGCTGAAAACAAAATGGAAGCCAAGGTAAGGAACGAGGGACCAAGAGTAAAATCCGATTTTAAAAATGTGTGTGTTTGTGCTGTGTGTGTGTGTGTGTGTGTGATGGTGATGGTGGTGAAGGGAAGCTGTGAAGTGAGGGAGCTGCTTTATTTTTTAAATGCTCAAATAAACATCGGTTTTATTACACTCTGTTCAAAGTGTGTAACTGGGAAGTTCAAATAAAAAATGTCCAAACAGGGCAGGCACTACCTACAACATCCAACACTTCAGAAATATTTTCTTTTGAAAAGTGCCCCTATCTTTAATTGATTTGCATCTCTGTTCATTTCAAGAAAGCTCTTACTAAATTTAATGTGCTTCAGTTCAAAGGTATTATCAATGGAAAAATATTTTTATCATGTTTTCACTTTAGGTCCTCCTGGTTAACAGAAAGGTTTTTGACATTACTTCAGGCAGGGGAAGGTCACATGATAAACCAAAATTAGAAAGGAGTATATGTGGTTTTCACAATGCTATATCCTTGTACACTCACATTGATACAGTAACAGACTTGCTAATTAGTCTAAAGACCTTGGTTGCCAGTGTTCTCAAGGTTCTGTGAAACTGCTGCCTATCACCTCTGCTCTCATTACTATAATTGCCTACAACTATCTATAACAAACTCTCTCTTCACTCAAACATCCCTGATTTCAGTTATATCCTAAAAAAGCTAGAAAAAGAGAAATCTTACCATAGATCCTACTCCATATTTATATATGCTATTGGCATGTCCCCTTATCCCTGACTTGTATTTATGAAGACAGATTTAGAGATTCCAAAGTTCTATCAATATTTTTTTTCATCTCCGAATCACTTCTTTCCTACCTCAAGCAAAAGATATCTGAGCAAATAAGTGTGGTATCATGAGCATGTGTGTGTGTGTGTGTGTGTGTGTGTATATATACACACACACACACACACACACACACATATATATATATATACACACACACACACACACACATATATATTTATTTCTTGAACAAAGTTTTGGTTTAATTTAAATTCCTATAAAGACACCTGAAGCTATTTTCAGTGATAGTGCTTATATTAGTACTATGCATGGGATACTCTTTTGTGAAACTACAGTAATAAAGAGCCACATGTTCTCACTAAAAAAGCAAACTCTAATCCCCTCTTCTGCCCTTTTTGTTTCCCAACTGAAAGTTTGGAAGAGTGTACATTTGCTTCTCTCTCTGTGAAATATACAAAGCATGTAATCTGGTCACCCTTTTCAGCACTAAGTATGGACAGCACCAAGGATGACAGTCTATCCCAGGCAGGAGTTGTTCTTCCTGGCTAAAACAGATTCGGAGGTAGATGTTGGGAATTATAATCTTCTTTATGTAATCTGCTTGTTGTACTGACTACAAGACAGAAGCCACTCTTCAAATCACTGTAAACAGGGAGAATAAAATGTTGTTCTTTTATAAAATTATTTCTTTTTTGATTCAGTAATACATGCAAGTGATATAAAATTCCCCAAAGTGCAAATCCACTGTAGCCATATTTTTTTCTCCATCATATATTTTTCTCCATCAGGCACATCAAAGCCTTTTTGTGCCGAGTAATACTAGTCAGCACTTGGGCACTATGCTTGGGGCCATTTTAAACAGCAAAATCTCGAAAAAAAACCCCCAAAATATAAAAAATGAGGCACTAAACAGAGTCCCCAAAGAATACTTCTTTACAGTATAAGAATGAAATAAGAAGGCAGAGAGTCACCTTCTTTGACTTCAGCTAGGGACATGTGCACTGGGGGACTCAAATTTTTTGCTGCCCTGTGCATATCCACAAATGAATACAAAGTTCGAGTATTGATTTTGAAGTTACAAAGAAATTTTACCAAGTAGGTGAATCTGCAGATGCAGAAAAATGAATAATGAAGATCGATCTCCTTAACAATATACCTTGGCAGTCTTTCTTAATAGTACTCAAAATGCTGCCTGATTCTTTTAAATAGTTACATTTTATTCCATTTAGAAATACAACACAATAGATTTAACCAACCTCTTGTTAATGAAGATTTAGATTACTATTTTTTGTTGCTGTTGCAAACAATGCTACAAGAAATATTCTTGTAAAGTGATTTTACACATTTGTAAGTATAACTGTAGTATATTTTTCTAGAAATTGGATTGCCAGATCAAAGTATATGTAAATTTTCCTTTTTGATATTTTCCTTTGCTCTTTTGTTACTTTTAAATCATAAAGCTACTCCACTAAAATATTGCTCTCCAGATTTTGTGAGCAAACATGTCATCTTTTAATAACAGAAGGATAGCATTCCTTTAAGAAGGACTATCATATTTTTAAGTGGAAAATCTAAAACTTGAATTGAGTTCTATCCTGTAGGAAAAAAGCAAGATTCTTTTTTTTGAGGTCAAAACAATGGTCTTTTTAAAAATTGAAGTATAGTTGATGTACAATATTATGTAAAGTTACAGATGTATAATGATTCACAATTTTTAAAGGTTATACTCCATTTATAGTTATAATAAAATATTGGCTATATTCCCTGTGTTGTACAGTATATCCTTGTAGCTTATTTTATTTTTGAATGATTTTGATACTGTGAGACAAAAGTAAGTTAAAAAAAAAAAAGATGGTGTGTTTTGCCTCATTTCATACTGGTTACTGGGACTTGGTAAAAGTCCAATGTGTTTCAAGCAGAACATGATGATTAATAAGTGATGACAAGGTTCAAAGGCAGTCACACAGCCAGGCTGCTACAGGCAGCTCCCATCTCACCATGCTTCTTTTGGCAGCAGACTTGTTGGTACTGGATAATGGTAACAAGAATTCCATGACTGTCTAGGGAAGGAGATATGCATATTCTTCCTGTCAAATAAAAATGTGGAAGGAGATATAGAATGACCTTGCATACATAGCTGGCCTACTCAGGATTGTAAGGTTCCTTATAACTGTGAGAAAAAGAGTATATTTTGGCATTTCTTTTGTTCAAGGAACTCTACTGTTGTCAACATAAACCCAAGCTGGTTTTGCTAATGATGTTTGACCTGAATGTTGACTTTTCCTTTTTTTCACCTATATGACTGAAAGAGTGGGGAAATTTGGCTCTCCTTCGTGGGAAGAGAGAGCTTGATAAGACTGCTCACTATACAAGGATCTGGGGACATAAGAGGTTTGAAACTCAAGAAATGTGCTTTAGATAAGAAGCCCAAAGCAAAATGTAGAAAGTAGATTTAAGTAGGTGATAAATTTATGAGCTATCTGTGCTAAGAAAACAATCAAATCAGAACCAGAAAGAGGATGAAATATCAGAATTCGGCAATGAGTCAGAACAGATAGGTCTTGGAGGACCTGGAAGGCATTAAAGTTGAAAATGAGCATGACACGTGCGGATTATCAATTATAGATCCACTAAAAACTGAAAACCGTGATTAAGAAAACCAAGGCAATTTGTGTAGGTCAAAACTTTAATACAGTGGATCCATACATTGACTAATGAACTATCTCATCCTTGGTATATTTAGGTTTCTGTCAGAGTAAGAACTAATTTCCAAGTTTGGCTCTTCTGGATTCTATAGTTGAACTGAAGCAGGAGCACAAGGTAGTGAAGGAGTCTCAAAAGCTTTAGGTACCATATTTGCTCAGTCTTAGAAAACTTCCATTATATCAATATTATAAGTTCTGCTTAAAAATGATGTTTCAGAATTTTACTACCTACAGGATCAATTATAAACTCTTGAATATGTCAAAGAAGGGCCATCATCTTCATCCCCAACCATCATTCTTGACTCAGCTCCCAGCATTCCACCACATCTACTACTCCACAGCATTAGAATTTTTTTTACTGTGCCGTGTTCTCTCTTGCCTAAGATGTTGTACATTCTGTCCCTTCTGCCTACACCTCACCCTTCCTCTTGTCTGCTTGTAAGACTACCTACCAATCAAGTATCCCTCCTCGTTGAAGTCTTCCCTGACCATCCAGTGGAGCTAAGTCCTCTTCTCACAGTACCCATAACATCTTGCACAAATCTCTTTGTTTATCTCATCCCTGCTGCTATTGATAGTAGTGGAAATTGAAGCTCAGAAATTACAGCAAAAAGGCACCTGCCCTGAATATTGTTTTTCCCAAACCATAATCACTGATTGACCTTATTCAAGATGTTTAATTGTCTATACTTTCTAATATAGAGTATTTGATACTCAGTCTCTTTCTGTCTGAGTGGGATAAAATGTATGCCTGGCTGTAAAAATACAGTGATAGCTGAATTTATTTTTAAAGGGAAAAGGCCAATAACCTTGAATTAAATTCCAGTAAAATTACATATTTCTCATGTGAGAATTACTCTTTTCTTATCTACCTCCAATTATGCCTAAATATCATCTGATGATATTGTTTATATTCCTAGTCATAATCATTACAATAATACATGGAACTAGTGTGATTTACAAACTACTCAGAAATGCCCTGGTCTTTTTCTTCAAAACAAGCCATTAGGATAGTTGTTTAAGAATTATTACAGACAAGAAATTGTGTTTTACTCAAAGTAATACTGTCAACAATGGTGATGGGACTTGAACACAACTTTTCTGATTCTTTGTATACTGATCTCTCTATTATGTTGTCAAATAAATAAACTTTCTGTTGATTTCCCACATAAATTCTCAACTAAATTTCTACAAATTGAGTATTATCTGGTATCATAATAAAAAATGAGCACTTAGAATTTTCTATGGGCATGAATGTCACGCTACAAATTCGGCAAGCAAGGAACAATACACTTCTCTATTTTCCATCGATCAGTTGATTCCCACATTAAGCCTAATATCCTACTCAGAGGGCACAGAAATTAATCTCAGTTAATCTTGGGCTTCCCTTCTTTTTCAAGGTTATGTAAGGGTCTGGGACTTCACAGTGTTAGATTTGTCGGGGAAGGATCACCAAATCATACATTTCCACAAGTTACCCTAAGACAACCAATATTCCTGACCAAATAGCACCTTCAGGTCTGCAGCTTTGTGCTAGAGACCCAGAAATACATTTCTTTCTGGGGTCGTGTCTGCACCAAGCCAGGGGATCCACCACAATAGACCCCTTCCTCCTTCCCTTCCCAGCACTAAGTTATATACATAGTTTGTGTAGGGGTTGAAAACATGGCTAAAGGATGTCTCCCTGAGCTCTTCAAATCAACCTGCCTCTACTTTCAATCTGCTTTTTTTCTTTTTCAACAAACTTACTAATTTTTCTAAAATGTTGCAGGCTACTCATTTTTTGAGTTCTTTTACATACCTTCTTTCCTCTGAGCTGGCTCCCTGTTTGGAACAGGAAAGAAGGCAGTTGAAATATGTGTGGTGAGGGGAAAAGGGAAAATAAAGCAGGAAAAAAATTGTAAATCAATCACAAATCTCAAAATCGCAGTATTACCTGTCAATGTTTTTAACCTTACAGTAAACCTCTTTTCCACACTATAGATGCAGGAATAGGGTATAGGATTAGGAGAAAAAAAAAAAAGCATATGTAGGGGCATAATTTTTAGGATATTTCAACATCAGGCCATTGCCTCTGAAAATATGGTTATCATATCAGATATTAACAAGCACATGACTTTAAAACCTGGACTAATCAGTGAGTGTGCACACAATATTTTAATGAAAGTTTAATCATTTAAGAAACTTGGCTTGGCTTCTGAGCTCCCATAATTGATTTTCTTTAGGAAAGAGGTGAATTCTTTCTAAACATTTGATGCTTTTGTCCTGTGTCAGTGTTGAACTCTAGGGTTTGGGTTTTTTAGTTCCATTATGAACTTTAGTTTCCTGATAATACTTTTGGGTGGAAGGGAAACTTTCATGACAGTTTCTGTGTAGGAGGATATGTTTTTGTCTAAATACTCTCAACCTTGAATCCTAACATTTATTTCTCCCCAAGGAGATGGAGAGAGTTCCTTCACTGTTGACTTTGGCAGAAGCACTGGGGATCTGACCTCAGCCTTTCCCCACCCTTCTCTCCGGGGTCAACCTGCCTGTAGAAAACAGGCCTTCTGACCTCTGCCTGGAATTAAGTTTGACAGAGAAAGACTCCATGTAGGGAGTTTTGCCTCGTTCAGCCTCTGAGTGGGTGGGTGAATTGTCCCACTCTGGGCAGCCTTGAGGGAGCAGTTGTAGTTCCCTTTTAAAGCCACATTAATCAGTGTTAGTTTTATCAGTAATACAGATGATTTTTAAAATCTTCACTCTGTCTAATTTTTTGTCTTATTTTTTAATTGGTTCACCCTTTGGGTGTGGAAAAACAACAATATAATTAATTGGGTTTCTTCTAAACTATTAACTATCAGTTTGACAAGCTCTTTAGTTTCTGGAATTTAAAGCTGTGGCTCACATGGAACAAAAGCAACTGGCTGAAAAGTTCAAAGCAAAAAAAAAAAAAGAAATTAATCAACTTTTCAACACATTGCCAAATAAGGATGGCTGTATTGTTTTTTATTACTTAATTGAATTTCTAAATTGAGGTCAACTAAATCTACCATTCATTTTGTTGTCATAGTTTCAGTGTCTAATACAGTTAAATTCTTTTTGGGTATTGCTTTAAAATTTTCCTGTTAAAAGGCAATCTCACTTATTTCACAAATATTTTTGAATATGACTCAGACATACACATTTATAGACTTAAACCCAATCATTTCTTTTTCCCTTCCAGTTCTTGCATCAAACACATTTCCTACAATGGTACTGGTCAGAGTAGTCTTTGCCTTTTGGATTTTTTCAATAATACTGAATGTGGAGAATAAAAAACTTTTGACTTGTTCATTCTAGATCTTATGAATATGACTTCAGAACAATTTCAGAACTAAATGGATATAATCTTCCCCAGTGTTGATAAGCTATGACGTCAAGACAGAATTTTCAGCAGAAGTCCCCAGTGTTATTTGGTCTTTTTTGGTACTAATTAGGAAATGAACAGTTTGAATGAAAATAATAATAAGAATCTAATTTTAATGCATTTTTGTTGGATAGTCCAAATGTAGAGAACAAAGTCAATGCAGGTAAGAGGAAGTTGAATTAGTTTTTCCCAATAATAATTAACATTGACTTAAAGACAACCAAAATTTTTATAAAGTGATTAGCAATTGAGTATGACTATAATTTCAGACTTTGCCTATACATATGTAGACTGTATGTAAATTTCTTAGATTTCTCAGATTTTAATATTAATAATATTGTGTTGGTTGGTCTATAAATGTAATGGGAAAATAATAACATGAGTATGCAATAAGTGGTTTTGTGCATGTACTTTCCACATCTTATTTATTTATTTATTTATTTATTTATTTATTTATTTATTTATTAACTTTCCACTTAGGATGACATCATTGAAATGAATCAATGGTTTGTTAAGTTATTATTTAATAACAATTTTAAAATCCTAATTCTTTAACCATGTTGGCCATCCAAGAAGTAAATTTTGAACTAAAGACTTTTTTCCATTACCATCCTACACCCCTGACTGCTCAACTCCTTCAACATACGTTTGTTCATTTTCTTGGTAATGAGATTCTTACTTTTATGAAAATGTCTCTCTCATTTGTGAGACCAACTATGATTATTCATTAACTGTGATTAGCCCTAATAAGTTAGCAGTGGAGAATGAGCTGTCTCTGGCATATTCTTTAGAAATGAGTAATCTAATAGTGAAATTTTAAAGAGTTATATCAGACTAATAGAAGACTTGTTTGTGGCATTTAGAACATAATAGGCCAATATAGGAAGTATTTGAAGTAATTTAGAACTTTCATGTTGTCATTTAGCAAATCATTTATACATTGAACAAAATTTCTTCAGCATCAACTGTATACCAGACACTACTGTACTAAAGGCTAAGGTTGCAGAGCCTCATGCAACTTCTTAGGTCATCTATTTTAGTATGCATTCCATTCATCCATCTGTCCATCCGTCTGTCCATCCGTCCATCTAGTTATCCATTACTGAATGTCTTTTATGTGTCAGTCTCTAATTCAATGTTTGTCTTTCCCGTCAGAATATAGTTTTACAGAGGAGTTTCCAGTGTTACATGTCTGTGCCTAGCATAGCATTTTGCATATGGTAACTTAATAAAGATTTATTGAGTCAGTGAATGAATATGCCAGGTCCTGTGCTTGGTGATGGGGAAATAAGATCAAATAGCACACTGCCTTTGCATACTATATCTGAATGCCTATTTAGGAGATTATAGTAAATTCAGTCTTGTCATCTGAGTGATTAAAGGTGAAACTTAATGTTATTTCTCCTAAAGGAGAACCTAATTTCTTAAAACTAAATTTTTCCATCTCTTTACCATAAGCCAATATTATATTTTCCATGTCCTCTTCATTAGCCTAAGAATGATTTACTCCTCTGACTTATTTTAACACCTTCTTTTGCTCTTTTCATTAAGTTAATATAAATAAAATACTTTTATGTGCTAAGAGCCTTTCCCTCCCTCTCCCTCCCTCCCTCCCTCCCTCCCTCCCTTCCTTCCTTCCTTCCTTCCTTCCTTCCTTCCTTCCCCCTACAGTCACCATTAAACTGGAATAACTAGATATAGTTCTGAATTAATACTTGGCTTTTAGAATATATCTGAAGGTTGTATGAGAATTTGGAGACCATCATTTCTTAAAAGGTTTTATTTCATTGTCATGTGTGCAGTTATCTACTGATATTAGAGTGTTGGTAAAATTTACATATTCCATCAAACAGTTAAAGGTAAATCTGTCACAGAGGTTGCCCTGGCCCTTATTTCAGTTCAGATGTGTACAAATTTGGCAGAGTAAGCCATCTCCCAAGTACTCCCTGGGCAATTCCTAAAGCTTAATAGCTCATCATACACATGTTGAAAATATATCTGGACTGAGGTTTGACCAATGGACACACCTAGTAAAACACATTTTTACATTGTTTGTATTCACATTTAGAGCAGGCCCAAGGAATGAAGATGTCTTCAATGTTATCTCAGAAGAGTTTTGATTTTTCTAGTTACCATCAAAGGGCTTCCAAGAAGCTGCTATGATGCAATGACAAACATCTGAGGAAACAAAATGTCTGTTACTAGGAAAGTACCATTAGTAGAACAACCAGTTGCCAGGTGCCAACCTGAATTAGATCACAATTAGAAATGGGGAAGTCTCAGGAAATATGCTGAATTGTAGTGGTGGGGACTGTTGGCGTTTTGGCCTCTTTGGACCTTTGCACACTTCAGTGACTTTTCATTAATTATGTTGTCAGTACAGCAGACCCTGGACACCTGAAACAGCCTGTCTACTCCTCGGAGGAAAATGTAATGGAAACATCTACAAAGTATTTGCCAACCAAGTACTTGTCAGAAATATTTACTTTCTACTTAAATCAGTGTGAAAATAAAGGAAGTCAAGAAAAAAAATAAGGATTTTTTTTCTGACTGGAGGTCCTTGTGCTCACAATGCAGAAAATTTGAAAGGATTTGAATTGCTCACATGCAAGTTCTTTTCCTTCCTATTCCTGGAATCCACTTAGCTTATGCAAATTTGGAAACAGGGTATTGTAGCACTGTAGACTGCCATGAATCAGAAGTAAATCTTACTTTCTATTTTTCTTTAAAAAAAAACATGAAAAATGAGCATTTCTGCAGTTCATCATAGAGATGAATGGATTAGATTTTCTATCCATATTGTCAAACGGATCAAAGGATGAAAATTTAAACGTAATTTGGATAAATTAACTAAAAATATAAAAGGCTAAAGTCAACCCAAACTTCTAGGGCATCTATATCAACAAGATAATCAGTTTGAATGATATTTCCTTACTATGTAGCCATTAATATTAGCGTTAATTAGATATGCTAGGCGTTAGGTTTCCAGAAAAAAAATAACAGATATATATATATATATATATATATATATATATTTATATATATATATATATATATATATATGATACATATTGCATGTAACATCTGAAATGTAAAACATATATTAATATCTATTAAACATGTATCTTTTTGAATTAATGTTTTTATTTTTTTTGGATATATACCCAGGAGCAGAATTCCTGGGTCATATAGTAATTCTATTTTAAGTTTTTTGAGAAACCTCCATAATGTTCTCCACAGTAGCTGTACCAATTTACATTCCCACCAACAGTGTAGGCGGGTTCCCTTTTCTCCACATCCTCACCAACAGATGCTAATGGCATCTAGTAGATGGAAGTCAGGGATATGGCTACTCATTCTGCAGTGCCCAGGACACTCCTCCACAACGAAGAACTATCTGGCCCCAAATGTCAATAGTGCTGAGGTTAAGAAACACTGCTCTAATTCATTCTCATCACTGCCTCCAGAATCATTTAGTAGGAAAGCAAATTTGATTAGACCCGACTCCTGTGTGAAACCTTTCAGGTCTTCTCATTGTTTATAAATTCACATTCAAAAGTTTAACGTTGGCCTCCCTGCTTACCCTGCCAGATTTGTGATGTGAAACTTTCCTTCTCATTTGCCAATGTTGGGACATACTCTACTTTTCAACATTCTTTCATCTCACTATATTCTTTCTGGAGAGTGATTTTGTATTCGTTCTATTGTCTGTCTGGAATGCCCTCTAACCCTCTCCCTTCATCTGGCCTAGGTAATCCTACTCACTCACAGGTCCGAGGATAAATGCCACTTCTTCAGAAGCCTTCCATGATCACTGAGAGCAATTTAGTTCTCTCTGTTACACAGTTCTTAGAATTCTGTATTTCTCTCTCATAGCGCTCATAAGACTTTCATTATTTCTCCAGTCGTCTGTTATCTGGCAAACTAAATAAAGGTGTAAATTGGGTCTATATTGTCTATCTTATTTCTAGTGCCTGGCACGTACAAGGATCTCAGATTGTTGTTAAATCAATTACTATTATGGAAATCAATCCTATTTACACTTATTGTTATAATACATCAGTGTCATAATATTTAGATAAGTTTGTTGTTTTCCATCTTGTTTATGTTTGCTCTAGACTTCTTTGTCGGTTTCATTATTTTCTAAATTTTGCTATATCGTCTGTTACCCAATCCCTAGCCACCATTACCAGTAATTTGTTAGGTAGGCTGCATGTTTTCAGTTCAACTAATTATTACTTTTATAACTTCAAATAATAAACTTAAATGTATACTTAATATATTTTCTAATTTGTAAACTTCTGAAATTAAACAGCAGACACTGAATTTCTTTATCCCCAAAGATGATGAAATTCTCCACTTCTTTTTTCCTTTTTTGGTAACACAATCTTGGGTTTTGGTGCCAATCTATTATTCAGTTTTATTACTATTATAACTTAAATTCCTTCTTTATAGCATTCTTTTAACTTTTACAATAGTTCAGCTGTTGGGAATATAAATACTAATAAAATTTAAGATAAGTCGGTGCTTATATTTATCCTCTGATTCCTATTAGCCAGTTCATGCTCTGAGTTCTTCATTTGTGAGTTTTTTATTTGAATATGTTTGTTGCCTGGATTGGGTTAAACATTTTTCTCCCCAGGAAATATCTGTCTGTCTGTCTATCTATCTATCTATCTATCTATCTATCTATCTATCTATCAATTCCACAGTCCCCGAATATTTAAGACTGCCTGTTTAATCCCTTCAATCATGATTAATAACAGACTGATTGAATATATAATTTTGTCAAAGACTTTTCCCATCAAAATTTTGTTATCTGAGGTTACTGAGAATGTTCAGGCCAGTCACATATTTCTTCTCTGATTGGTAGATAATCTCTTCCTTTTTTCCCCTATTAAGTAAGGTTTCCTTCTTGCCCCTTGAAGCTAAAGAATATCATCATTAAGGTATACCTTGTTTTGTAACTCTTTTTTGTTTTTTTTTGGGGGGGATAGGGCGGCCTGTTCAACTGTAGATTCAGGTCTTCCTTAATTTTTTCTGTTTTTTTCTTATTTAAAAATGCATTTTGCTTCATTTGTACACATCTCTTCTTTTTTTTTTAAATTTTTTTTAAAATTTTATTTATTTATTTATGGCTGTGTTGGGTCTTCGTTTCTGTACAAGAGCTTTCTCTAGTTGTGGCAAGTGGGGGCCACTCTTCATTGCAGTGCGCGGGCCTCTCACTATCGTGACCTCTCTTGTTGCGGAGCACAGGCTCCAGACGCGCAGGCTCAGCAATTGTGGCTCACGGGCCTAGTTGCTCCACGGCATGTGGGATCTTCCCAGACCAGGGCTTGAACCTGTGTCCCCTGCATTGGCAGGCAGATTCTCAACCACTGTGCCACCAGGGAAGCCCCCATCTCTTCTTTAGATACATCAAATACCTATATGTTAACTCATATTTGTTTGCCCTCAATATCCTTCACCTTTCTTCCTCATTATTCTTCTCTTTTATTTTTCCTTCTGTGATTTTTCTCAGAATATCTTCCCCATCGAAATAATGTATATTCTCTGCTTCTCTATAAAGTTTCTATTCCTTCCAAGTTGTCTTCAATTGCATTATTATCCATTGAATTTCTTTGCTCAGGCAATAACTATCTGATCAGTCAGTAACTGCTTCATCTTGTTTTCTTACTGAGTAACCCATTCTGAATATTTTGTTTCAATGTCTACATCTTCTTTTATATCCTTGATAACATGAATCAGTTATATTAAAATTTCTTTTGTTTTCTGGAATAGTGAATTAAATTTCTTAAATTATGATCTTAACATACCTTTCTTCATGAACTTTTTATTTTCCTTCCCCACACCTAGTACACAACTTTAACCCATCCCACAATACCCTTTAATTGTTGCACAGTTTTGTATTTATTTTGTTTGTTTAACTCATCTTACAATAGGAGACATTTTCCCTTGAAATGTTATACATCTCACTTCCCTGTTACCTAAATCCTTCTCTTAAACCTGAACAGAGCTGGATATTGACAGTTTATATCATTTGTTCAGCAACTCATCTGTGTAAGATGTTGGAACAGTACTTTGAGCAGTGAATGATTATTTGGGGATCATTATCTCTGTGCTTCTCTAGAATCATCTGCATTAAGGATTACCTTTCCAAATTGTTGGCATACAATTTTGAATCAGAGAAAGGCTCTTAAAGTTTTCCTTAAAATCTCTCTATAAAACCACATTGATCTTATTGGTAAGATTGTTATTTGATTATTATGTCAGGTTTGCAATAAATATTACAATCCATTGGCTTTTGTTTTGTAGTAACTTCAAAACTATTACTGTTTCCCATGCTTGGTGTTAATAAGCAACAATGTCCCCCTTAAAATTGTTTCCAATCTATACTGCTTTACCCACTTCTCAGATAAAATTTTTGCTTTTGGTAAACAATGGAATAACAGGGATAATATTTAACCTCTCATCAAAAACAACCAGAAAATAAGAAAAAAAATATATGAACAGGTTTCATATATTGGAAAACATCCAGTGCAATACTGTGATTCTTGAGAGTGGGTAAGGAAACAAGGTTATCCCTACAGTTACCTCGGCTTTCTCCTTGGAGGCATGATCTAGACCTTAGAGCAGGGAGAAGGATCACAAGTAGATCATGGTTGAAAGTTGTGGTGGTAGATTTTGAAAATAAGGGATTTACACAGAACAAGTGCTCCATAAATCTGCCTAAGTGCCCTATTGATTCTATTCTGAATATTAAACTGACCAAGTATAGGATGAAACTCCATATGGTTGGACAAAGAAGTATGAGTGAGCTGTGAGCTGAATTGTTTCTAGACCTTGCACAACGGGATCGAAAGATGTTTAATTTCCCAGTAGTCAGAGTTGCAAGTCCTCATTGATCACTCAAGGCATTCACTAGACATCCAAAAAGTTATTCCTTAGAAATGTGGCTAAACATTCCCTAGAGTATAAGCTACTATAGAAGTACCCCAAAAAAGTTAAAGTAAATACTGAAAGGATCAAACTTAACTTTAAATAACATAACTGATAAGCAGAACAATAATCAACACCCTTTAAATGTAGTGAGCAAAGACCAGACATTCAACAACATAAAGTTCACAATGTTTGGCTTTCAATTAAAAGTTACTAGATATGCTGATAAGCCAGACATTTTAACACAAAATCAGAAGAGAGATAAGTGTATAGAAAAAGGTCCACAAGTGAAAAGTGATGGGATTACCAATATGTTATTACAAATATGCTCAACTACATAAAGGAAAATATGAAGATAGGTGAGAAATGGAATATATACAAAAGAAAAAAATAAAAGAAAACTTCTAGGAAAAAACCAGTATCTAAGATGAAATAGTCACTGATGGTATTAGCAGAAGATTAGAAACTTCAGAAGAAAATCAATAAACTTAAATCCTAATAATAAAGACTATGCACAGTCAGAAAAAAATTCTGAAAAGTAATGAACAGATCTTTAGTGAATTGTGTGACAGTAAAGTATCCTAACATATATGTAGTAAGATTCCACAGAGGGAGAGTGTCAGAAAAAAGATTTAAAGAAATAATGACAAATTTATTTCAAATTGGATGAAAAATGAATACAGATCTAAGAAGTTAAAAAATCTCCAAGCAGGAAAAATACAAAAGTCACCTCATAATGAAATTTCAGAGAACCAGTGATAAGTAGAATTTTATAATAGTAGCTGGAGAAAAAAAATACACACTATATATGGTGGAAAAAAGATTAAAAGACTATAAATTTTCATCAGAAACTATGCAAGAGAGAAGACAACGGAAGGAAAATTTATGTAAAGTACATAAAAACAACTGGTAAACCTAGAATTTTCTACCCTGCAGAAGTGTCATATAGCATAATCTATACTTAAACCCAACAATACCAATACTTTCATTAGATGTAAATAATCTAAACACTTCATTAAAAATCAGAGATTGTTAAATTGGATGATAAAATCCCAATTGAACTGTCTTCAAGAAACCCTTAATATATGTAGAAACAGCTATATGAAAATTGGAGGGATGAAACAATATATACTAGGTAAACAATAATCTTAAAAACATTGACTTCACAACAAGGGATGAAGGGATGAATTTCAAATGATAGAAGGTCAATTTATTAATTAGACTTAGTAATTCTAAATGTGTATATAATTAATAATAGAGCTTTAAAATGCATGAATCAAATACTGACAGACTGAAAGGAAAAATAGCTAAATCCACAATTATATTTGGAGACTACAACAGTCCTCTGTCAGTAATCAGTAGAATAAGGAGACAGAAAATCAGTAAGGATATTGAAGACTAGGACAACATTGTCACCAACTTGACCTGACTGACAATATAGAACATTCCACCTAGCAATTGCAGAATACACATTCATTTCAAGTGCACATGGAAACATTCTTAAAGCTAGACTATATGCTGCTATTTAAAAGTCTCAATAAATTTAAAGGACTAAACCCATACAAAGTATGCTCTTTGCCAATGATATAATTAAATTAGGAATAGACATAATAAGATATCTAGGAAAGATTCAAATACCTGAAGGTTAAAAAAAACAAACAAGCATACCTCTAACTAATGGGTCAAAAAAGAAATCACAAGGGAAATCAGAAAATATTTATAAATGAACAAAAGCAAAAATATAAAAATCTGAAATTTTAGGATGCAGTTAATACGACACCAAGAGAAAATTTACGGCTTTAAGTATTTATAATTAACAGAAGCAAGGTCCAAAATCAATTATCTATGTTTCCACCTTATGAAGCCAGAAAGGAAAGGGCAAATTAAATTCAAACTAAATAGAAGTAGGGATATAATAAGAAAGCAGTGAAAGAGAAAATGAAAAGACTCAGTGAAAACGAAAGCTTGTTCTTTGAAGAGAGTGATAAAATTGAGGAACTTCTAATTAGATTAATCAAGAGAAAAGAGGAAAGACACCAATATCATGAATGAAAGGACATCAACACAGATTCAACATTATAGGGTAATAAGGAAATATTATGAGTAATTTTATATTAGCAAATTGTACCACCTTCATGAAATGAGCAAATTCTTTGACAGACACAAATTACCAAAATTGACTCAAGAAGAAATAAAAAATTTAAATAGCTTTATATCTATTGAGGACCTTGAATTAATAACTGAAATCTTCCCACAAAGACAACTCTGAGCTACAATGCATTTGCTGGTAAATTCTATCAAACAATTAAAAAAATAATAACACTAACTCTACCAAACTCTTTTAGAAAATAGAGCAGGAAAGGAATTCTTTTAGATCATTTTATGAGGGCAACACTACTCGGAAGTGAAAATCTGCCAAAGACATTAATAAAAAAAAAAAACTATACACCAAAATCCCTCAAAAAAATAGGTGTAAAAACTTTTAAATAGAGACACTGGAACTCACCAAAAAAGATACCCCACATCCAAAGACAAAGGAGAAGCCACAATGAGATGGTAGGAGTGGCACAATCACAATAAAATCAAATCCCATAACTGCTGGGTGGGGGACTCACAAACTGGAGAACACTTATACCACAGAAGTCCACCCACTGGAGTGAAGGTTCTGAGCCCCACGTCAGGCTTCCCAACCTGGGGGTCTAGCAATGGGAGGAGGAATTCCTAGAGAATCAGACTTTGAAGGCTAGCGGGATTTGATTGCAGGATTTCGACAAGACTGGGGGAAATTGAGACTTCACTCTTGAAGGCCACACACAAAGTAGTGTGCACATCGGGACCCAGGGGAAGGAGCAGTGACCCCATAGGAAACTGAACCAGACCTACCTGCTAGTGTTGGAGGGTCTCCTGCAGAGGCGGGGGGTGGCTGTGTCTCACCGTGAGGACAAGGACACTGACAGCAGAAATTCTGGGAAGTACTCCTTGGCGTGAGCCCTCACAGAATCTACCATTAGCCCCACAAAAGACCCGGGTAGGCTCCAGTGTTGGGTCACCTCAGGACAAACAACCAACAGGGAAGGAACCTAGCCCCACCCATCAGCAGACAAGTGAATTAAACTTTTACTGAGCTCTGCCCACTAGAGCAACAGCCAACTCTACCCACCACCAGTCCCTCCCATCAGGAAACTTGCTCAAGCCTCTTAGATAGCCTCATCCACCAGAGGGCAGACAGCAGAAGCAAGAAGAACTACAGTCCTGAAGCCTATGGAACAAAAACCACATTCACAGAGAGATAGACAAGATGAAAAGGCAGAAGGCTATGTACCAGATGAAGGAGCAAGCTAAAACCGCAGAAAAACAACTGAATGAAGTGGAGATAGGCAACCTTCCAGAAAAAGAATTCAGAATAATGATAGTGAAAATTATCCAGGACCTCAGAAAAAAAGTGGAGGCAAAGATCGAGAAGATGCAATAAATGTTTAACAAAGACCTAGAAGAATTAAAGAACAAACAGAGATGAACAATACAATAACTGAAATGAAAAATACACTAGAAGGAATCAACAGCAGAATAACTGAGGCAGAAGAACGGATAAGTGACCTGGAAGACAGAATGGTTGAATTCACTGCTGTGGAACAGAATAAAGAAAAATGAATGAAAAGAAATGAAAACAGCTTAAGAGACCTCTGGGACAACATTAAATGCAACAACATTCGCATCATAGAGGTCTCAGAAGGAGAAGAGAGAGAGAAAGGACCTGAGAAAATATTTGAAGAGATTATAGTCAAAAACTTCCCTAACATGGGAAAGGAAATAGCCACCAAAGTCTAGGAAGTGCAGAGAGTCCCATACAAGATAAACCCAAGGAGAAACACGCCAAGACACATAGTAATCAAATTGGCAAAAATTAAAGACAAAGAAAAATTATTGAAAGCAGCAAGGGAAAAACAACAAATGACATACAAGGGAACTCCCATAAGGTTAACAGCTGATTTCTCAGCAGAAACTCTACAAGCCAGAAGGGAGTGGCATGACATACTTAAAGTGATGAAAGGGAAGAACCTACAACCAAGATTACTCTACCTGGCAAAGATCTCATTCAGATTTGATGGAGAAATCAAAAGCTACAGAGAAGCAAAAGCTAAGAGAATTCAGCACCACCAAACCAGCTCTACAACAAATGCTAAAGGAACTTCTCTAAACGGGAAACACAAGAGAAAAAAAAAGACCTACAAAAACAAACCCAAAACAATTAAGAAAATGGTCATAGGAACATACATATCGATAATTACCTTACACCTGAATGGATTAAATGCTCCAACCAAAAGACACAGGCTCACTTAATGGATACAAAAACAAGACCTGTATATATGCTGTCTACAAGAGACCCACTTCAGACCTAGGGACACATACAGACTGAAAGTGAGGGGATGGAAAAAGATATTCCATGCAAGTGGAAATCAAAAGAAAGCTGGAGTAGCAATACTCATATCAGATAAAATAGACTTTAAAATAAAGAATGTTACAAGACACAAGGAAGGACACTACATAATGATCAAGGGATCAATCCAAGAAGAAGATATAACAATTATAAATACATATGCACCCAACATAAGAGCACCTCTATACAAAAGGCAACCGCTAACAGCTATAAAAGAGGAAATCGACAGTAACACAATAATAGTGGGGGACTTTAACACCTCACACCAATGGACAGATCATCCAAAATGAAAATAAATAAGGAAACAGAAGCTTTAAGTGACACAATAGACCAGATAGATTTAATTGATATTTATAGGACATTCCATCCAAAAACAGCAGATTACACTTCTCAAGTGCACATGGAACATTTTCCAGGATAGATCACATCTTGGGTCACAAATCAAGCCTCAGTAAATTTAAGAAAGCTGAAATCATATCAAGCATCTTTTCTGACCACAACGCTATGAGATTAGAAAAAAATTACACAGAAAAAATGTAAAAAACACAAACACATCGAGGCTAAACAATACTTTACTGAATAACCAAGAGATCACTGAAGAAATGAAAGAGGTAATCAAAAAATACCTAGAGGCAAATGACAATGAAAACATGATGATCCAAAACCTATAGGATGCAGTTCTAAGAGGGAAGTTTTTAGCAATACAAGCCTATGTCAAGAAACAAGAAAGATCTCAAATAAACAATCTAACCTTACACCTAAAGGAACTAGAGAAAGAAAAAGAAACCAAACCCAAAGTTAGTAGAAGGAAAGAAATCATAAAGATCAGAGCAGAAATAAATGAAATAGAAACAAAGAAAACAATAGCAAAGATCAATAAAACTTCTCAAAGCTGGTTCTTTGAGAATGTAAACAAAATTGATAAACCCTTAGCCAGACTCATCAAGAAAAAGAGGGATAGGACTCAAATCAATAAAATTAGAAATGAAAAAGGAGAATTTACAACAGACACTGCAGAAATACAAAGTATCCTAAGAGACTACTACAAGCAACTCTATGCCAATAAAATGCACGACCTGGAAGAAATGGACAAATTCTTAGAAAGGTATAATCTTCCAACACTGAATCAGGAAGAAATAGAAAATACGAACAGACCAATCATAAGTAATGAAATTGAAACTGTGATTAAAAATCTTCCAACAAACAAAAGTCCAGGACCAGATAGATGGCTTCACAGGTGAATTCTATCAAACATTTAGAGAAGAGCTAACACCCATCCTTCTCAAACTCTTCCAAAGAATTGCAGAGGAAGGAACACTCCCAACTCTTTCCAGGAGGCCACCATCACCCTGATACCAAAGCCAGACAAAGATAATACAGAAAAAGAAAATTACAGACCAATATCACTGATGAATATAGATGCAAATATCCTCAACAAAATACTAGCAAGCAGAATCGAACAACACATTAAAAGGATCATACACCATGATCAAGTGGGATTTATCCCAGGGATGCAAGGATTCTTCAATATATGCAAATCAATCAATGTGATACACCATATTAACAAATTGAAGAATAAAAACCATATGATCATCAAAAAAAAAAAAACTTTTAAATATTGACAAATAAAATCCAGTTTAAAAAAAAAAGGTTAATATATCAAGTAATTGACCAAGTAATGTTTATATCAGGAATGTAAAAATTTGGTTTTACATTTGGAGATACATTTCACCATAATAACAGAATAAAGGAGAAAATCCATATGATCGTCTAAATAGAGGCAGGAAAAAACATATAACAAAAATTTAACAACAAATTTGTGAGACGACTATCACCAAATTAGGAACAGAAGAGAACTTCCTCAATCTGATAAAGAGCTTCTACAAAAAAAATATAGCACTGACGCCATGCTTAGTTATCACAGTGAATGTTTTTGCTCTAAAATTGGGCACACGGCAAGATTGTCCTCTGTCATCACTCTTATTCAACATTTCAGCAATAATGTGTAAAAAAGAATTAAAAGACATTCAGATTGGACAGGAAGAAGCAAAGGTGTCTTTATTTGTAGATTTCATAATTGTTATTTTAAAAATGCTAAGAAATATACACCAAAGCTATTATATTTAATAAATAAATTTACCAACATTAGAGAACAATAGGTTAATATATAAAGATTAATTTTATTTTTATTTACTAGCAGTAAACAATTGTAGATAAAAATCTATTGAGATAGATACCAATTTTTCAAAAAGGACATAAATCCACCAACCATAAAAAAATAAACTGATAAAGGTACTCAGGAAAAAAATAACTTCTCACAGAAGACATTTAATAAAATGACAGGGGGAAAATCTTTACAATACATATGTCTGATGAAGGATCTGTGTCCAGAATATGTAAAAAGTCTTACTACTCATTAATAAGTTGAGCCAATTAAAAACAGGCAAAAGGTTGAAAATACATGACATAAAATAATATAAGCAAAAGGCTAATAATCACATGGAAATTTGCTCAACATCATTAGCCTTCTGAAAAATGCAAATTAAAGCCACAAAATATACCATTACATACATACTATAATGATTAAATTAAAAGGTATAACAAGTACCTATGTAAAAACTAGGGCAAAAATGTTATATCAGCATTTTTCATGATACCCTTGACTGGAAAAATCTCAACTGTTCTTCAGCAGTTGGATGGATAAACAGATGACTATGTATAGACAGTGGAATACTACTCAACAGTGTAAAGGAATAAACACACTGATACAAGCAACCATATGAATAAATCACACTGAAATCTTGCTGAGCTATAGAAGTCAGATACAAAGCCTGATGTAAAACTTCATTTATATGAACCTCTACAAAATAGGCAAGTTTAATCCAAAGTGAAAGGAAGCTGGTCAATGTTTGCCTGTGGCTGGGGGCAGAAGGAGAAGGATTGATGGAAAGGGGTACATGGAACCTCTTGGGGGTGATGGAAATGCTCAATATCTAGATTATGGTTAAGGTTACACAGGTGTATAAATTTGTCAAAACTCATTGACATGTACACCTAAAATGTGTGCACTTTATTTTATGCCAAGAAAACTTAAGATGCTGTCCTTAAGTGTATTTGCAGGGACAAAGTATCAATAAATATTCTGGAGCTGGAGAATATAAGTGGACTTATTTATAAGCATGCACAGTGCAGACTGGGGACTCCTAAAAATGATTCAGTAGCTGTGTGGGGTTTGGAGGTTGGAGCTGTAGCAATTTACAGGTGGATTACAGAACCAGTAAAATGTGATGTGGTATAAAATCTGATGTGACCTCATTCATTTCTGCAGGCTGGTAAGGTCTGAAGATATATGAATTACATACAAGGGTATACAGAATCCGTTTTTTTTCTCTTAAGTTTAAAGAACAGTAATTAACAGATTTTCTATGTAATTTAACTGTAGTCCTCCCTGGAAATAGAACAATAAATGTATTACATAGCTTAGAGCATCTATAGAATGTTATAAATTCAATCTGCACAGATACCTATGATAAGTAGAGTAATGAAAATAATTTGCAATTGTAAAGCAATATATTGAGAAGTTTATACAGAACCATAATTTTAGAGATAGAAAGGGCCTAAAAGTATCAAGTCCAATTTCCTTATTTCAAATATAGTGATAGCAGGCTAGCTGGGGGTGTGGTGGTGAGTTGCCTTATGGTCCTTGATTTTTTATCTTTCTCTCTATCTGGGCCCTTTGACATGTGGGTTTTTTAGTTTCTCACATAAAAGTGAAGTGTATTCCCTGACCATTGGCTTTTGCGTTTAGTTATGTGACTTGCTTTGGGTAACAAAATAAGGCAGAAGTGACAGGGTGCCAGTGCCAGGCCTTGAGTGAATTCAGAGTGGTTCTGTTGTGTTTCTGTTAACACCACAAAGAGAACATTCCTGAGTTAACTTGCTGGTCCGAGGAAGTGAATGAGATAGGTGAGCAAAGTTGCCCCAGTTGAGATGTCCCATCTAAGTCAACTCTAGAATAGCAGATCCCGAGGCAACCTGCAGAAGCAATGTCTTCTTCTCAATGTTAACTTATTACTTTTCTAATGTCTAGTAAAATAAGTTATTTGGAGAGAGTCTGGTGTTGGTATAATATAGGCCATGGGATTAGAAGCGCTCAGTGAAATCTAGTGTTTCTCCATTAAATGGAGAATGGACTTTTATGAACGTATACAAGAGTATAAGGCCCAAAGCAAAATATGTAAAAAAAACCAAAATTAGCTTTGATGCACGTTTAATCTATTAGAAGCTAAGTTTTTTCAGGTGACCTTTAACCTGGCCTTGGAGGAGGCCTCAAAAGTCAGTGTAAAGCACAGTAGGAGACCCTGGCTAGGTCAGCTCAAATAACCACATGGTAGGCCTGAACTAAGCACAGAGAGTTCAATACATCAAAGAAAATTATTTTAAAAATCACAAGTTTTCTGATCAGACAGAATAAAATATCTCCTATTTAAGTAATGTCGAGTGTAAAATAGATAAGGGATAAATAGAATTAGTAGCAGAATAGCAGCTATAAACGCATATAAAGGATAATCCTTACATAGTTGAAATCTGACTTCAATAAAGCAAAGGGAAAAGAATTTTACAGTCAGCGAAACTAAAAAAAAGAAAACAAACAAAAAACCCCCCAAAACAGTCTACTGTGTCTACCAGGAATCCTTCAATAATCATCATTAAGACTTGGCCGGGGGAATGCTGGCGCCTCAACAGACTGACAGTGGGTAAAATGGACTAAGTTAACCGGGTGAGGCTAAGGTTAGGGAATTAACTGCACAAAGGGGCTGGCCTCAAAGGGAGTGGCTAGCTGCTGCCCTGTGCTTTGGGCATTAGGAAACAAAACCAGCAGGAGCTAGCTGACATCAACAACAACAATAGAAAAACATTTGTGGAGAAGATGCAGACTTATCTTTTACAAAACTGAAGATCATGGAGGACAGTTTGGTCTCAGCAGGACTCACGGGGAGTCGATGTCCTCACACCGAGCCTCACTCTTTCCGGGTCTCATGGGCTCTTGCCTCTGATTCTCTCTGCCTGTTTTTGTCATTTTCCATTCTTCGAAGTCTAGCTTTACCTGCTCCTCTGTGATCTTAGAAGAGGATGCTAACCTCATTTCTGCTGTTGTTGCATGATCTCAATTTAAGTAGACTGTCAGGCTGACCTCGGATCTCAAACTGCAAAATTCTAGGAAATATAACTTCACTGGCTTAGTTTCAGTGATGTGCCCACTTCTGCTCTATCAGTTATGCACAGAACAGGGTATCTGCATCGTCATGTTGTATAAACAGACTGCTCGAGACGTTGCTCTCCTCTGTGGGTGGAAAGGGTCAAGTACCATAGGAAGAAAGTTGTCATGGGGTGGGAGACATTGTCTGAGGTGTCTCCCTAGTGTTATTCCTTGGCTGCTCAACAGAAGAATGACATTCATTCTTCCCACATATTCACAGATGTTCTTGAGTATCTCGCTCCACCATTTCCTAATACATGACAACCCACAGGGCTATGCAGCTATAGTGCCCAGAGGAAATGCTCAAAGACTACTACCACCTGTAACCTATGGGAGAAAAGGAGTGGAAGAGAAAACTGTCATTAAAAAAAAAAAAAAGAAATCCCATTAGCACAGAGGGCAAAACCAACATCTCCAAAATAGCTCATGCAGTCATGTGTCCAAAGGATAAACAGCATCTTGAAAGAGGCACATAGGAAAGTAAATGAAAGGACCAAATGTTTATTGTAGCAATATGTATTAATTGGTTCATAAATATGAACACTATTTTTTCCTCTACTGAGTGGCTATTTCTTGTGTAGGATCTAGGAACCACTGGGAAGATCTGGGATAGGATACTCTTTGGGGGTGATAGGTGGCCTTCATAGGCCACTTCTTTGTATCTTTGTAATCAGTCCTAGGGCCTATAACCGACTGCCCTAAGGTACCCCTTTTGTATAGCTGGTATTTTTTGATACTACAAATCCTATAACAATAACTTCAGTTTTATATGTGAGCCTTTAGTTTACTATAATACCTCTTAAGAATTCTTAAAAAGTCATACTCTGGTAATATCCTTGCTGATTTGAATTAAAAGCCAGATTTGGACCAGGGGTAGTATAAAACTTCAGTTTCTTAGCAGCAAATTTGGTTGCTATTCTATCTCTATTATTCACCTTCTCAGTGGCCTTAACCTCAGGGCATTATTGATAATAAAAATGTGGAGATAGTGGAGACTATTTACATTCCATATTTAGAGATCATGGTGTTTTGTTTTATTTTTACTTTGTTTTTATTTATTTAGGTTATTTTCATTCCATTGGAGCTGGGTCCTTGGAGGGCCTGAGTAATGGTCTCAAAGTTGGGTCCTTTTTGTTATTTCTATTCTAATGGCCAAGAAGCTACCATCTTTCAATCAGCTCATTAAACTTTTTTACAGTGTGTGTGGGGGGGTGATTTATTAGCAAAGATAATTTTGGGAGTTGACAGATAAACCCCCAAATCTCGGTTTAACACAGTAGAAGTTTCTAACTCACAAGTCTAGTTGGCTACCAGTGGAGAGGACAGTCACTCAAGAACTTAAGCTAATTCTGCCATCTTAAAAATTTTGCTTGCAAGGACTTCATGGGATTGTGTCTCCAACTAGTAGATGTGGGAAGAGAGAGATAATTGGTTCTAAGCGTTTTGTATTGCCGAGGTTCAGAAATGGAAAGGCCTCTTCCAATTGAATAGAACTCAGTCACATGACTGCACTTAATTGCAAGGGAGGAAAATTTGGCTGTGTGCCCTAGAGGAAAATCACCTTAACTTGGTCAACAGCAAGCCACTCTCTGCAACTGCAATAGTCTTCTCTTTTGGTGACCAAATATCTGTTTCACTCTTTTCCCTACACATAGAGATAACCCAGAGTCCCATCTGGCCACCATATTTGCTCAAAGTCCAGTATTTCTAGGTGTTGCTCATAATCTCCATCAGACTAAAGTGTGGCATCTTCACTCAGTGACCTAGGACTAAAGACATGTTATCTCCTCCATCTTTTCCCCCACATAATTGTGAACCAGCGAAAGATAATAGCAATAAAACTCCTATGCAGAAATAGGAAAAATGGTAGAGATATGGCAATAATTGGTTCATAAAAGTTACAAAATCTTACCCAAAGAGTAAGGAAATTTCCTTGATTAGAACATGATTCTACTCTTTTGGAGGAACTGCCTTGTTTGTTGTTCTCTGTGAACTCAGGCTCCATCTTCTGAAGATGCTTTCTTTTAAATTACCTAAAATCGACACTGAAGACTGTTCTCTCCTTAGTGGCTACGTGGTTTTCTGAGCCCATTTCCTGCTGGTGCAAATTTGAGTACCCAAAATTTATATTAAGCCTGTTACAAACAAAGGTGTATTAACTCTGGAATTTGCTTTTGGTAATACAATCCCCTTATAAACTTAGTAGGCTGCTGATGTACTTGCTTGTAGTAGGTTTCATGTATCAGTGACCACCAGCCAAATTCTTTCCTAGATATAATGCTCAAGCTTGATTTATGTCCATTCTTTCTTGCCCTCATGCCTCCTTCTCAGTTTGTATCTGGCCACTTTAATGCCTTCTGAAAGAATAGATGGGATGGCTACACTCTGAATCTGATCATTTTTGTGGGGCTGAGTATTAAGGGACTTCTGTAGCTCAATTTTTTTTTTCCAGTCTTAACTCTTGTTTGGAGTCTGAAGTAGGCAGTGCTTTAACTGTCAAGGCTCCAAACTTCTGGATTCTCTCTCTTCCCCCATCTACTATCTGGATACAGAGAATTCAACAATGGAATCAGAGTTAGGGCATAGTAGAGCCACAGATGGATGGAGTTTGTGTCCCTGAGATATTACCTGTAGGATATCTGTCCAAAATTGCTGCCTTAAACGGAGCTTTTGCTGGAGTGAGAAATAATCCTTTAGTATGCTAAGCTTCAGGAATTTTGATGCTTGTCACAGTAGTTAACCTATCTTTACTGATTACAGGGGCAAAGCATAGAATTTTCTTATCATACATTTCTTGATCTAGACAGACATCAGCTGTCTCTATGTATATGCCCTAATTTTCTCCACATTCAGTATAAAAAGCCTGGATTAGAGTTTAGCTCTTTCTGGTTTGGTATACTCAAAATCTCTGAGAATTACCAAGCATATTTTCATATTCTTTCAGTATATTTCCAAAGAATGCTAGCTTCAGGCTTGGCTCAGGGGGAGTCCTCATAGCTAAGCCGTTGTGGCTCAGCCAATACCACACTTTCTCTTAGAGCCTGTTACAAGAGATGCTATTTCCTGGTATGAGGATTCAGAGGTATTTTATAGAAGGCAAAAGTAGAAAATATAGCTAAGCCTTGAAACTATTGATAGAAAGTCATCAGGAACTGGAAAATGATGCGGAAGCAAGGCAGTCTCTCTTGGGGCTACCTGGTCTTCACCTCTGCTGCTCTCTGCATGTCAGCTTTACTCCTGTCTTCTGCTGACGCTCTTCCTACAGTTCTTCTGGCTGCCCTGAAGTCCCAGAGTTTCCATTACTTCAGTTCAAGTGAATAGCTCGGACTGGAAGAGAACCTCTCAGTTACAGTGCTAAAATCCTAGAGTGACAATCCTATTGGTCTAACTCAGTCCAACTCCAATGTCCATCTACAGCTTGTAAACTGCAGGGTTGGGTCATGTAGTACAAACATGGCTACAAGAGGTCCAACCCTTTGAAATGTCAGGGAAATTTCCAGAAATAAAAACGAGGAGGTTACAGGCCAGACAGATACTTTGTAAGATTTACATGCTAACCAACCACAGTGCTTAGGGAACTGATAGGCTCATATTCAATCTGGGATGATGACTGATGTCTACATTTGAGAGAAAAAAAAAATGTTCCATTTTATACAAATAAGTAGCCATGGTATCGAAGACCCTATGGTGTGGCTAAAAAAATATTTGATTTAAAGTCAGCAACCTGCTATAAGTTGTGGCTTTGCTTATGCCAGAAGTATGACATTAGACAAACCATTTAACCTCTTCAGGTCTCATATTTTAGTGCTTGAAATTGGGCTAAGGGTCTCACAGTTTCTTTTTGTAGATTTGATAGGCCCTAACTGGTTGTTTTGACTATATAGTTTGATAAATACTAACTGTTGCTGTTCAGATGGTGATAGTTTTATTTTTAAGGCCTCAGGCTGTCTTTCTAATGAACTGAGTGAACAAATGTGTTCTAAACACCCAAATTCATTAACCTTATACCAGTCCCTATACACTAATTTCAGTGCAACAGATCTTTCCCAAACAGGCACTAGTTTCTAAACAATCCAATGTGGAAAATCTATAAATTAAACCTTAATTCATTATTAAAACCATATTTGCTTAGATCACACAACTGCCAAATCTGAGAGCCTTATCTGCCACAAATGAGATTTGCCTAAACGTGTTTTTAATCACTTTGTTTTCAGTGTACCATAAGTGTCTTATCTAATCTAAATAAATGTTGGTACTAATTCATAGAGCAGTCAAACAGTTTCTTCCTCTGTATATTGATAGCACTCAAGAACTCTTTGACTGTGTCTGCATACTGTTCAAAAGGATTGCCGCAGGCTCAAGGGTTAAATTGTTGAAGTGGGTGGTTTGCCTTGCACAGCTTTAATGCTCCAACTCAGCCAGGGACCCCAGGAAGAACTTCCATATTAATTAATCACTAGCTGCACAGAAGAACCTCATCCTTTCTAGTGATGCAAGGCATATAGACAATTCAGGACAATCTCCTTCCCCTTCATGAAAATTAATCAATTTCCTATGAGTAGAGTGTTCTTTCAGGAGCCTGTACTTCAGTGGAGCAATGGTAGTAAATTAATCTGAAGCTAAATGGGTAATGCCACTCCCTGGGTGGCAGCTTTTTGGCTACTGGTGTTACTGGAGTCCCCCATGATCCACTGTTAGGGTTACAGTTATTGTTATGATTATGGTTATGTTTATGGTTATGGTTATGCTTGCCTCTTAAACTTCATCTTTTGCCACTAAAGTAAGGATGTTTTACTGTCCGTTATTGCTTAACTCTCTACACTTTCCAGGCTATTCCATACAGATTGTTACATTATTTCTCCTTATAATCCCATCTCCATATTTTCTACTAGGTGGACACCTAAAAATTTAAATTCATGCTTCTGTGAAGAGTTTCTATACCAAATTAAGCACAGTGATTTATTAACCCTTCTTTGTGTCTCAACTCTTCAATACTTATCTCCAAAATAACACTCATCAAAATGTATTACAATGATTTAATTTCATGTTTAACATCCCACTAGATAATATGGACTATTGAGAGAAAAAACATCATTTTTTTTTTATACAGCAGGTTCTTATTAGTCATCAATTTTATACACATCAGTGTAGACATGTCAATCCCAAGAATAAAACATCAATCTTATTATTTTAGTAAGTACCCATTTCCTACCAGGTTATCTGGCACTTATAGGGAGCTCAAACTATTTTTGTTGAATATAAAAATAATAATATTTGTTAAAATTCCAGAGAATTAGTGTGTCAGTGCCAAGAAAACAATGTTTTGGACAAGAAAAAATAAAATCCCTTAAGAAATTATAATGTTTAGATCTGAATTTTTATCCAAGCAATGTTTCCTTCTTCTATACTTGTAAAATCATAGCACAAGTATTGATTGCTGGGTTTAAAGTTGTTGCTAGTATTAAATATTTGGAAAATAGTTGAAAGATTTTGTCATTTGATTATCAGTTCCTTGAGTAATTAACATTGTGTAGGACAACTGGCACTTGGACTTTTATCTAGATGTTTGAGAAAAATGGCAAACAAAATCAATGCTCCTACATTGCTTTGCATATACATCTCATCATGTTTGTTTTGATTCAACATTTTCTCATGGGAAGAAGAAAAAAAGTCTAGCTATTTTTGACAACCAGCATATATAAGGAATGTGAACCTATAAAATGACAGAAACTGTTAACATTTTTTTCTTGTTAGTATTAAATATGTAAAATAACAACTGAAAAAGTGTGTAATGGGATTCTTTCTAGTATGAAAGAATGCTTGACGATTTAAAAATATTGTATTTTATTAGCAGACAGTAGTGATTGTCTCACCCCTCCCCCAACATTTTTCCTCTTAAGAGCAAATAAAATAGAACATTTTCTTTTGACTTTGTAACCCTTTAGGTAACACATAATCATACTGTCCTGATTAAACATTTAGAAGACTACTCCTGTACGTCAGCAATGTGCTCTGCTATTTTGGCTTGTAACTGTGGTTGCATGAGTAATTTGGGCTTAATTCTAGCTCTTTCATGGTAACTTTAACTGAATTAGTCACAGATTTGAGTTAATAATTCTTTAACTTGCTCAGAAAAATGGCTAATCTCCCAAAATTATAATTTAGGGACAAAGGCCAAGGTATTTTAGCATGAGGTGTTGCTCAAATATCTAGGATCTTTTGAATACTGTAAGTGTAAAAGAGTGTTTTGTTTTTTTCATGTCTGTATAGGCCTCTGAAACTGTCCTACTTTGCTGAATTTCTATATTCTTTTGTAGTACTGATGATCTAAGTTATTTTTAGGTGTTTGCCCAAGTGAAAATATATTATAGTGGTGCATTGGTCCATGTGGGCTGCTATACAAAAATGCCATAGACTGGATAGCTTAAACTACAAACATTTATTCTCCACAGTTCTGGAGGCAGGAAAGTTCAAGATCAATGTACTAGCAGATTTGATGTCTGATGAGGAGCCACTGCCTGGTTCATAGATGGCCATCTTCTCACTATGTCCTCACATGGGGAAAGGGGTGAGGGAACACTCCAGGGTCTCTTTTATAAGGGCACTAATCTCATTCATAAAGGCTCCACCCTCATGACCTAATCACCTGGCAAAGGCCCCACCTAATACCATCACATTGGGGTTTAGGATTTCAACATATAAATTTTGGGGGGACATAAACATTCAGTCCATTGTAAGTGATTAATCAATTATTAATTATATTTACTGAGTTTGTTGAGGAAAGCTTAAGGAGTAAGGGCCTTGTTCCAAAATTTCCTTAATTACTATGTTTATTTTTTTGTTTTTCTGAGTTTTATGTACTATTAAAGACATATAGCATTGAACTTTTTTCTTTTTTAGTTTAATTTTTTACAAACAGAGTCCTGTTGTCTCAGTTTGTATTTCCTTTCACTAGTATTTCTCAAAGCGTGGTTCCTGGAGCAGCAGCCAGCATCCTCTGAAAACTTGTTGGAAATGCAGTGCTTCAGACCCTGACCCAGATTTATGGAATCAGAAACTATGGAGGCAGAGCCCAGATATTGGTTTAACCAATCTATCCAGGTGATTCTGATGGTGCACACGAAAGTGTGGGAATCACTATCTTAGGATGGGTTTGTAACTTTTGCCCTTCCTTTTGTTGATCTGTTGGGTTCATATCATTTTAATGTTTTCCAGTTTTATTCTATACCTGTCTTTGGAAGCCACATAGTGTCACTTGTGATGCATTCTATTGGTCACAGTCACAGAGTTCTGCCCAGGTTCAAGGGGAAGGGCTAGAGACTCCATCTTTGATGAAGGAGCAGCAAGCTCATCTTATAAAAAGAATATACAGGGTGAGAAATAGCATCATGCCATCTTTGAATAATACAAATTAATTATTAATTATAATTAATTAATTAATTATAATAAGTAATTATAATTACTTAATTATAATAAGTAATATGAAAACAAAAATACTTGGAGAATGAACACCCAGGCAGAGAAACACTTGTATAAGAGTTTTGGGTTAGAATGAGCTTGAATATTTGCACATAGTTAAAAGAAAGCCAATGTGGCTACAGTGCAGTGTTCCAGGGGTGGGAAAAGCAGGTGAGATGGGTACTTGAGGGCGCTCAGATTATACTCAGCCATGAAGGACAAAGTTGAGTTGGTATTATATTCTAAATATTGGAGGCTTTTAATCAGGAAAGAGATCTGTTCTAGGTTAAATCCCACTTTGTGGCTTCGGCAACGCAGATATCCTCAAATGACCTTGATGTCTGGAAATACTCATGAGTGTTCTTCTTTATGTTACTTGTAGTTTTCTCTATCAATTGCAATCTTGGCTGCTAAGAGTACTGTCAACAGGCACTTTGCCTGGCAAATGCTGCTTTCAGTTCAGTGGCCTCATGTTACCTCAATGAACCCAAATTGTCCACAGGGTCAACATGGGAGAGGTAAGACCTGAACTCCAGAGGAAAGGGGGAATGTATTATAATCACCATATGTAGCACTTCATTCTACCTCCATATTTTTCCTGTGGCAAATAACTAAGAGGGATATGAATGAGTACCTTCGTTGTGAGAAAAATTTGTCATTAAGTTCCTAAACATAGAACCACGGGAAGCTATAAAGACTATCAAGTTTTCACCTGGTGTTTTCACCCGCTAAAGATCCAGATAATGAAATTCTTCTAGACAGAATACTATTAAATTGTAGTATGGAACTTGCTGTATCTCTCTCAGAGGCAGCTGTTAGATACTGACCTACTAAAGAACATTCTTTCAAGCCATGCCTGCACAAGACCAAAACACTAGTTAGAACAAAGAGGTAAACCAAAATATTAAAGTCAAATGTAGACACACACACACAAACACACACACACACACACACACACTAAAACATAAAGCTTCTTTCCTAAAACAATTCCTCCTGAATTTTTCACATCATGGCACACATAGAAAATTATAGAATTTGTACAGCACACTCGGATAATAAGGTAAGGCTGCTGGTTGAAGTAGGTGACTATGACAGAGTTCTGAAAAGGTGAGGGATAGGACTAGTTAAGAAGGGTTACATGCTTATGTGGCAATTCTGAAAGAAAACCAAAATACAGTAAATAGTTTATGAACATATCAACAGGGAAATGAATTTGTCTCTTTGCTATGTTATTTTCATTAGCAGCACGTTTTTTGGGTTAGCTCTATAAAATGAATATATCACTCTTGAAATGCTCCTCCTGTCACACTTGTTTACAATACATAGTTCAGCAATCATCAAGATACCAGCAAGAGGCAGGCTGTGCATGGGATGAGTTTTAGCGCCACGCAAGTAGCCATGTTTACTTAATTTGGAAGATAGCACAGTAATTTTCCACTTAAATTTCCGTCTGTGAATCTATAATAGAAACTGTTTACTTGGTTGTGGCTTTTGCTGTTTTAACATTGTAGCAGTTGTTGTTTTGGTTATGCATTGCTATCCTTACTTTCCTTTTATGAATTACTTCCAATTATGCACTAACTTTGAGAATATATCTTAAAGGGAATTTTCTATTTTCCTAAATGAGTTTTTGAAGCTCCTCTCCGTGTTCAGGTAACTATTTCTTACAGCTTTATTGATTTAGGTCTAATTACTTGACCCAGTTTGTGTCATTTCTCTGTATTAAGGATATTTTATGGCTTTTTGTCTCAGGCTTTTAGTCTATACTTCATTAATGATGTTTTTTAAAGGTTACAGACATTTTCTATTGAAAGAACTCTTCCTTAATTCATCATTTTAAAATTTGCAAGTATATTTTCTAAGCATTTAATATTGTTAGTATCATTAATATTACTAACAGCATATTAATGAAGTGTCAATACACTGAATAATCTAGAGCACATGGAGGGAAATATTCTCCCTCCACAGCCAGCTCAAAATTTGTAGAAAACATTATATTCTTGTCTCCCGTTTAGTTGAGAAAATGAAACTTTTGGGATGGATGGAGAAGATGCTCTGACATTTCATGCACAGTTATTATTTCTTCAAATATCTACGGTGTGAGTGGGCCAGGTGCCATACATCCTGGAGCATAATGAAGTAGCTGGCTCCAAGAGTGGTGTTTTGTTCTATTGGCGTAGATTCACATTTTCCTTCCTTTTTGTGTACACTTTTTGATGTGGCATAAATGATGGCAGTAGTGGTAAGAGACAGAGAAAGAAACATCCTGCCATCCAGAGGATACAAGTGGACTCTGACATTTGCTTCTGCACCATCTGCCTTCTTAACCTATAACACACTCTTGAGAAACAGAAACAGAGGCTCCCCGAGACTGTTCATGGTAGAAGGCAATTGGCCAAGGTTCTTCTTCAGAACATGCGGGAAAAGACAGGAAACTTTGGACCAGGTATTTTCAATTGCTGTGTCTCAGATTCCAACGTCAATGAAATGTTTCTTAGGAGTTGGAAACATGGGTGAATGACAGTCATGCAAATCCACTTACCTCTAAATTGTTCACCAAAGACAATTGCGTTCACTTGGGGCAGATACCTGGGTCCTTGAATATTGTGATTCTTTTGCGGAGTGTATTGGGAAGTTTGGGTTTTCTTTAACTCTGCTCTCTCCCTTATCCCAGATATAAGTGTAGGCATACCTTTGTTTTATTGCACTTCACTTTATTGCCCTTTAGAGATACTGCATTTTTTTACAAGTTGAAGGTTTGTGGCAACCCTGCATCCAGCAAGTCTATCAGCACCATTTTCCCAGCAGCGTTGCTCACTTTATGTCTCTGTGTCACATCTTGGTAATTCTTACAGTATTTTAGAACTTTTGTGATTATTATATTGTTATGGTGATCAGTGATCGCTGATGTTACTATTGTAATTGTTTTGGGGCACCAAGAACCGTGCCCATATAAGATGGCAAATTTAACTGATAGATGTTGTGTGTGTTCCGACTGTTCCACCAACCAGCCCTTTCTCCATGTCTCTCTCTCTCCTCAGCCTCCCTATTCCCTGAGACACAACAATATTGAAGTTAGGCCAATTAATAACACTACAATGGCCTCTAAATGTTCAAGTAGAAAGTAGAGTTGCAGGTCTCTCACTTTAAATCAAAAGCTAGAAATAATAAGCTTAGTGAGGAAGGCATTTTGAAAGCCTAGATAGGCTGAATGCAAGGCCTCCTGTGCTAAACAGTTAGCTAAGTTGTGAATGCAAAGAAAATGTTCTTGAAGAAAATTAAAAGTGCTACTCTAGTGAACACACAAATGATAAGAAAGTGAAACAGCCTAATTGCTGATATGGAAAAGTTTTAGTGGTATGGATAGAAGAACAAATATGCCACAACATTCCTTTAAACCAAAGTCTAATCTAGAGCAATCCTACCTGTCTTCAATTCCAGGCTTAGAGTGGTGAGGAAGCTGCCAAAGAAAAGTTTGAAGGTAGCAGAGGTTGGTGTGTGGAGTTTAAGGGAAGAAGCTGTTTCCATAACAAAAAAGTACAAGGTGAAGTAGTAAGTGCTGATGTAGAAGGTGTTGCTTCCAGAATTTATCCAGAAGACCTAGCTAAGACAATTAATGAAGGTGCTACACTAAACAACAGATTTTCAATGTAGATGAAACAGCCTTATATTGGAAGAAGATGCCAATTAGGACTTCATAGCTAGAGAGGAGAAGTCAATGCCTGGCTTCAAGGCTTCAAAGGACAGACTCCTCTCTTGTTAGGGTCTAATGCAGCTGTGGACTTTAAGTTAAAGCCAGTGCTCATTTACCATTCTGAAAATTTTAGGGCCTTTGTGAATTATGCTCAATCTACTCTGCCTGTGCTCTATAAATGAAACAACAAAGCTTGGGTGACAGCACATCTGTTTACAACATGATTTACAGAATATTTTAAGCTCACTGTTGAGACCTACTGCTCAGAAGAAAAGAATCCTTTCAAAATATTACTGCTCATCAGTAATGTATCTGCTCACCCAAGAGCTCTGATGGAGACGTACAATGAGATTAATGTTGTTTTTATGCCCGCTAACACAACATCTGTTCTACAGCCCATGGATCAAGCAGTCATTTAGATTTTCAAGTTTTATTACCTAAGAAATACATTTCATAAAGCTATAGCTTCCATAAATAGTAATTCCTTTGATGGATCTGGACAAGGTAAATTGAAAACCTTCTGGAAAACATACGCCATTCTAGATGTCATTAAGAACATTCATGTTTCATGGGAAGAAGTCAAAATATCAACAGAAAACTCATTCCTGCAAGGGAGAGTCAGTAGATGTAGCAAACTTCATTGTTGTCTTACTTTAAGAAAGTTTCAAGCCACCCCAACCTTCAGTAGCCACCATCCTTATCAGTCAGCAGCCATCAACATCAAGGCAATACCCTCCACCAGCAAAAATTCACTGAAGGCTCAAATGATGGTTAGCATTTTATTAAACAATAAAGTATTTTTTAATTAAGACTTTTAAAAAACATGATGCTATTGCATACTTAATAGAGTATAGTGTAAACATAACTTTTACTTGTACTGGAAAACCACAAAATTTGTGTAACTCACTCTACTGCAATATCCCCTTTTTTGTGGTGGTCTGGAACCAAACATGCAATATCTCCAAGGTGTGCCTGTAATACAAAGCCTTGCCAATTTTGTCTTTAAACATTTTTCAATTATGCCCCCTTCTCCATCTGCAAATGCTATCTTGGGTGACACCCTCATCATCTTGCAAGCTGACCCTGAAACAGTCTATAAACCAGTTTTCCCAACTTCAGCCTTTTCCCTTCAAATCCATCAGACAGACCTAAAATAGAAACCCAACCCTGTCATTCCTTTGTTTAAAACTCTTGAGTGGCTCCTGTTGCCCAGAGGATATAGTCTAAGTTTCTTAACACAGAGATCAAAGCTCTGCATACAGACCCTCCGCCCCTCTGGCTTCGCCTCCACTCTGCTTCAGCAACACTGAGCACGTGTCATGCCATTTCTCTTTTTATGACTTTGCTCCTGATGTCCTAACTGCTTGGAATATATCTTTTCTCCTATTCATGTCTGACTCTTTTTCATACTTTAAAATTGCACAAATATCAACTCCTCCAAGAATGCTCTCTACTCCCTAAAAGGCAGGGTTAGATGTCCTTACTCTGTGCTTCATATGCTTGTAATGCATTTCCTTTATAATGACACTTACTATGTCATCTGTGTGCTCATTTTCACCACTATACTGCAAGCTCTTTGAGGACAGAGGATCTTATTCTTTGAATTCTTGGCCCCTGACCAAGTACATGACTCATTAAGAACACTCAGCACATGTTTGTGTAAAGAACAAACTAAAATGCCTCTGTGAATAAATGAAACCCCTATGAAGTGAGGAGAGAGAGAGAAAGAGAGGAGAGAAACCTGGAATAAGCCTTTGGAAATTCCCACAAATTATGTTCTCTATTGTATTTTACTTCATCTGTCTGTTCTTTTTATCTTTAGATCAAGGGCTATAGCTGATTTCCTGCTTTCTCAGAACCACTTCAAAATGGATGGTATGGTTCTCAACACACACACCGTGTGTTCAGTGAATATTTGTGATTGACTGATAATCCTTGGGACACCACTGAGATATTGCTCTGTGTCATGACTGAGCAATGTATAAGAAAAATTGGTTCAGAGCAGAGATATAAATACTCAACATTATATTGCAAGGAATGTTATTGTGCTTTATAGAAAAACATATGAGAACATCTGTGAAAGAAAGAAAAATGAAAAGCGGAAAGATCCATCCCTTCAGTCTATTTATCTTATAATTTATCATCCATCTGTTACCTTCCTAATCCATCTCACTTTACCCATCATCTGTTTTCCCACCACCAAACATTGCATTAGTTTAATGCAGTGGCATATATTTTATTTCTGTGGCACCAATTGGATATATTTATAAATAGGAGGGCAAACTGAATGCCAACTCTAACTGATAACATACATCCTACACTTATATAGAAGCCAAGGTCATTTTCTTTTTCCTGTCATAACTATACAAGTAGACAACTCTTTACCTGGTGAAACAGGAGCAGTTGTGTCATTCTTATATACCTAGAAAATCAGAACCAAGTGCTTTCCATAAAATTGTTCCATGTGAAATTGGCATCAATTAATGCAGTGAACTATTCTTTCTCCCGGATGGAAATGTCATTTAAGAAATATGAAGATATTATTTCATTGTACTAGGAGGAAAAACTAGGCGTCAGGAAGATTCTTATTCAGGCACAGATTGCTATTAAAACCTTACCTGAGGTGCCCTGTAACAGGATCTCTTTCACTTCCTGTCTTATCTTTGACAGCCTGTCTTAATGCAGACTTAAGGCCAGAGCCAGGCCACAGCCCAGGAGGGGTTAACACTGTGTCTATTGCACTAGATTCTATAGTAAATGCTTTTATCCATGAATCCCAACAGTCACTAACTTTCTTTATAGCTGCATATGTCTATGAAGCTCGTGATGGTTGACATATGTCAATCAGAAAAGGTTTACTCACCCCCCTTGCCACTCACAAGGCACTTAGAGAATTGAGGAAACACAATTCCATTGCATAGTATATTTGGCCACAAAAGGGTGTTTCACATTTACTTGAAGAGCAGCAAACTAGCATGAAATGAGGCAGGGTTAGTTCCAATTATACACTAGATCTCGTCAGCAGAGATAAAATTCCTTGCCGAAATATCTGAAATTCTTAATAAAAATTCCTGGAAGCCTGTGAACTTCTTGGCAGCATATGTAAATTTAGGAGAAAGAAATAATCACAAATCTGTCGTGCTGAAAGGGCTGATTGGGGTTTTGGGGTAACACTGGAAGAGTTATTAAACATTGGCATAGCTCTTTTCCCTGAATAATGAATATATTCAATATTCCCTGAATATTGTGCATATTTCCCTAAGACATGTAAAATATATGAAAGAAAGGGAAAACTAATCTATAATCAAACCATGGATCTTGAACAACCTCTTGACACACTTTATAAAGAAAATCTGGCAGATACAGGGAAATTTTGAACAAAATGAAAGAGGGCTCTGAGATTCACAATAACTGCAAAATGGTAAATATGATGTTGTTCTCTATAAAGAAAAAGATAGATTTGGGGATCATAAAAACAATAGTCCTTATCATGGAAAAACAAGCATAAGGCACATGAAGGAGCCGAGAGTGAAGTGCAGTGAGGGGCCCACTGCTTGAGGACTATTGTCTTTTTTTAGGAGAGCATGGAATTGGGCCTGAAAGAGCTCTTGAACTTCTATGTCATCTTAACTCTTCATAAGGCTTAAATAGAGAGGTAGCCTGGTGTCAAATGATACTCTAGAAGCAAAAAGAAGACAGGCATTGGTGAAAGAACAGTAGGCCATCTGAGAAGACATAGTTTCTGGAGGAAGTAAGTGACAAATGTCATGACTGAGAGATGAAGGATGTCATCTAAAGCCAAGGAACTGTTTCTGTGCAGAGGACAGAATAGATTTGGAACGTAGAGATAAATGTTTATACATTAGCTGAGTGTTGCCCCGAGACATTTACCATTTCCATTGTTTTCATATTTTCAACACTCACAAGCAGTTAAAGAGGGAACCAGAGAAACAAAATAAACAAACAGTATTTAGTTCTCCAGCTGGAGACATAGAGGAATGATTCTAAGGACATCTTACTGAAAAAGGAGGTAAGCCAATGAGGTTCACCAACACTATCTTTCTGCACGTTGTAAATCAGATACCATGGTCTGCATTTAAGGATGACTAATAAATACAAAAGATCTGGCATGCATAAAACACTACACAAGCAAATGAAGAAATGGTTAACATTCAAAAGACTATGAAGATTGAATTTTAGAAGAGGAACTTAGGAAAGAAAAGAATGTTAAAAATTATCTGCATTCTTAAGGAAATTAAAGTGAGTATGAAATTTCTATGTAACAAGGGATCATATAAAATGGGGTTACTGACAAATTCAGGGAAAGACATTGAGAAGAAACATAAAATGTGAAAATACTTAAAAACCACATTTGAAGAAACTAGAACTGGTACAGTGAAAATCAAGAAAACAAACCACAGTAAATACTAAAAAACAAGGAAGTGATGTAGGAGGTCGGGTAGATAAGATCATACATACTGAACAGAAAAAATTTATAAGAACAAAAATGACTAGAGAGAAAATGATAGTTACGGGGGAATGGCTATATATCCCCACACAATATGTGGATAACTAATGGACAGTTAGGGTTTCTTAGGAAGAGAACACAACAATGAGATTATGAAAAATATTTAAGGAAATGTAGGCAAAAACTTTCTTTAAATAAAGGGGGATTTAAATATGCATATTTATCATTATCTATTGATGTATAACAAATTAGTCCAAATCTTAAAAGCTTAAAACAATAACAATTTAAAAAAAGAATCTTTCATGGTTTCCTGAGTAGTTCTGGCTCAGGACTCTCATGGGGTAGCTAGAGCTAGAACAGCTGAGGCTGGCCAGGCATCTCTCTCTCTTTATGAAACGATTAGGGCCTCCCCATGGGGTCTCACGGTGGCCTACTTTGGGTCTCTTCAGAGCATTAGGGCCTCAGGGCAGTTGGACTTACCAAGTGACTGAAGACTTCCAAGAGAATTTTTTTAAGAGAACAAGGCAGAAGTCTAGGGCATTTTCATCACCTACCCCCAAAAGTTGCTTAAGTTCATTCTCTATGTCTACGTCTTTATTACTGCCCTGCCACTAGGTTCATCAGTACCATTTTTTTTAGATTCCATATCTATGCATTAGCATACAGTATTTGTTTTTCTCTTTCTGACTTACTTCACTCTGTATGACAGACTCTAGGTCCATCCACCTTGCTACAAATAACATAGAGAATGGACTTGAGGACACAGGGTGGGAGGGGGAAGCTGGGGTGAAGTGAGAGAAGCACTGACATATATACACTAGCGAATGTAAAATAGATAGCTAGTGGGAAGCAGCAGCATAGCACAGGGAGATCAGCTCGGTGCTTTGCGATGACCTAGAGGGGTGGAATAGGGAGGGTGGGAGGGAGGCTCAAGAGGGAGGGGATATGGGGATATATGTATACGTATGGCTGATTCACTTTTTTTAAAATTTAATAAATTAATTTTATTTTTGGCTGCGTTGGATCTTCGCTGCTGTGCGCGTGCTTTCTCTAGTTACAGCGAGCGGTGGCTACTCTTCGTTGTGGTGCGTGGGCTTCTCCTTGTGGTGGCTTCTCTTGTTGCGGACCACGGGCTCTAGGCACGCAAGCTTCAGTAGTTGTGGCTCACGGGCTCTAGAGCGCAGGCTCAGTAGTTGTGGTGCACGGACTTAGTTGTTCCGTGGCATGTGGGATCTTCCCGGACCAGGGCTTGAACCTGTGTCCCCTGCATTGGCAGGTGGATTCTTAACCGCTGCGCCACCAGGGAAGCCCCCAGATTCACTTTGTTGTACAACAGAAACTAACACAGCATTGTGAAGCAATTATACTCCAATAAAGATGTATAAAAAAAAAAAGAGTCACTCAGAGTCACGTCTCCTAGAGTCACAAGCCTGCCAACATTTCAGATAAGGGCCCATACACTCCACCTCTGTATGAGTGATAGTGTCACATTTTAAGAAGAGCATGTGGGCTAGAGGATATTGTGGTGATTTTGAAAACACAATGTCACACATACTGAAAGGGGTTACTATGAGTGTAGCAAGACAATGAAAAATTAATAGAGAATAATAGACAGACATAACATAGTGAGACTTTTGAACTTTAAGGTTAAGGAAAGAACAATATAATCATTCTGAAAGAAGAAATAATCACATGTAAGGGGGAATTGAGGCTGGGCTGAGATTTCCACACAGCAATGTTCAAGAACAGGAGATGATGAAGCACTTTCTTTAGAGTTAGGAGAAAAGACTTTTTCCCCAATAACTTATATCTAGTCCATACATACAAGTGTTGTGTATAAAGAGGACAGGAAGAAATGTTTAAAGGCTCATAGTATATATCATCTATTAACCATTAAGAAAAAATCTTCCTGAAGACCAAATCTAGCCACATTAAAAATAGAAGAATGAAAATTCAAAATAAAGGAATCATGAACAGATCTCTTTGTTTGAACATAGAAATGTAAAAATCAGCATTTTCCCCTTATCTTCTAGAACTCATCCAAAAACACCAAAGAGAACAATGAATGAAAGACAGAAAAACCATGTCTGGTGAAATTGGAAGACAGCTAAAGTCCAAGATCACAAGATACAAAAAATAATAATAAGTAAAGAGGGTAGGAGGAAACTTTTGGGGACGATGAATATGTTTATGGCATAGATTGTGGTGATAGTTTCAAAGATGTATCCTTATCTCCAAATTCATTAAGTTGCATATTTTAAATATGTACAACTTTTTGTATGTCAATTGTACCTCAATAAAATGGTTTTAAAAAAAGATATCTGGAAGAATGGCTTAGAGCAGAAATCATGCAGTGGGGTGAGTAGAAAGAAGCCAATAAATGATGATGTAGAGATGGCATAAGAGAGCTTCAAATCAGAAAAAGAGCCAGCAAAAAGTACAGTATCAAAGATGAAGGTCATGCCAGGTGAAAAACCCAAGTTTCTTATTTTCAGCAGCAGATAGAGCGGTACATCTGGCATTCGTTTTACTTGACTCAGTATGGTCCCAGGAAGCAGAGGAATTGGGACTAAATGAGCAATCCTATGGACAACCCATATGTGCAAGCAGTACTGTCTCTGTTGCAGCAGAAAGGAGATTGAATTGAGAAAAGGTTCAGTGATACTTGTCTCCATTGCATGGGGAAAATCACACCCAGAATCCTTGATCACAAGAAGAATTCATGCTTGTCCTGAATACTATTGTTTTTTGTCTGACATATACTCCTGGCAAATAGTTGGTGCAGGAAACACATTTTTCAATGATAAATAATACAAGAAAGCACCAGCACAGGATCTGTTCAAAGACAGAATTGGAAAACAGGAAGGAAAATTTTCATTATAAAATTAAAAAGATATCAATATATAAATTAACTCTCCTATCAAGGGTACAAAGCAAAAATGCAAAAGCTCGGGGAAGATATGTTGAGACAACATATCATCTGGTTGAGCTCAGGGAAGTATAAAAAAACACAAATCTATTAAGCAAATTAAGCTGAACTTGCAAGAAGTTCACTTAAGAATAGACTGTTCTGAAAATACAGACAATGGAAAAAGTAAATGAAATTAAGTAGGAAAATATATTAATATGAGAATTATGTAATTAAGGAAAAAATGACATTTAAAATATGACGGATTTGGAAGTCACATGCTTAATTGGAATCCTCTATGAAGAGATGGTAATTGTGAAACAGAATGAATATATAAGGATATGTTAATAACTATTTTTGAAATAAAAAAAACCCATGAACTTGCAAATTGAAAGGCTATATTGTGTTGTTCCCAGAAGAAAATGATGGTTAACAATGAGACATATTTCAAGAAAGTTATTTGTCTTTTTTTTTTTTTTTTTAATTAATTTATTTATTTATTTATTTATGGCTGTGTTGGGTCTTCGTTTCTGTGCGAGGGCTTTCTCTAGTTGCGGCAAGTGGGGGCCACTCTTCACCGTGGTGCGCGGGCCTCTCACCATCGCGGCCTCTCCTGTTGCGGAGCACAGGCTCCAAACGCGCAGGCTCAGCAATTGTGGCTCACGGGCCCTGTTGCTCCGCGGCATGTGGGATCTTCCCAGACCAGGGCTCGAACCCGTGTCCCCTGCATTGGCAGGCAGATTCTCAACCACTGCGCCACCAGGGAAGCCCCTATTTGTCTTTTAATGTACAAAAAGAATTCATCTGGGAAGCCTGATGAGAATATAAAGCAACTTATTGTATAAATTAATTTAACTTATACTTCTCCACAGCAATCTTTTACGCAAGTAGTCATAGACCAATACCTACAAAATGCTACAGGAAAGAGAATACACCCAAGGATTTTATGTCTAACCAACTGTCATTCGAGTATAAAGGCAATCTACATGGTTTTGAGTGTTTTAAATATTTTTTACTTATTCCGTCAAATTTTATTTTAGAAATTTAAAAAAATACTAGAATAGTTTGATAAATACTTGTATATATCCTCCATTTGAATTCAACAATTTTTATCTTTTGTGGTATATTTGATTTATCTCCAGCCTCATCTCACTCCCTCCTTTCTTTCTATGCCCTTCGCCCCTCCCCTCCTCTCTCTCTCTCTCTCTGTCTTTATCTATTTAAAAGTAAGTTTAAGGGCTTCTCTGGTGGTGCAGTGGTTAAGAATCTGCCTGCCAACGTAGGGGACACGGGTTTGAGCCCTGGTCCAGGAAAATCCCACATGCCGCAGAGAAACTAAGCCCGTGCACCACAACTACTGAGCCTGCGCTCTAGAGCCTGCAAGCCACAACTCCTGAGCTCGTGTGCCACAGCTACTGAAGCCCGCACACCTGAAGCCCGTGCTCTGCAACAAGAGAAACCACTGCAGTGAGAAGCCCACACACTGCAACAAAGAGTAGCCCCTGCTCGCTGCAACTAGAGAAAGCCCGTGCACAGCAACGAAGACCCAACGCAGCCAAAAATAAATAAATAAAGTAAATTAAAAAAAAAAAGTAAGTTTAAGACTTCAAGTCACTTCATACCTAATTACTTAAACATTCATTTCCCAAGGATAAGGATAATTTCTTATATAACATTATGCTGTTATCACATCTAAGAAATAGAAAATGATTCCATAATTTCATTTAAAATCCAGTCCATACTAAAATTTTCTAAATCATCACAATTTATATATTTGACAGTTTTCTATTTTAGGAACTGAAATCCAACCTAGGTTGTTGCTATGCCATTGGTGATTTTGTCTGCTTATAGTTTATTTTAGTAAGAAAATCCCCCTGCCTTAACAATTTTTTTCACTACATTCACTTTTTGAAGAATTCAGGACAAGCGACATACATATTTTTCCAATTCTGCATTTATCTGATTCTTTTCTCTTGGTGGTGTTTAACCTGCTCCTTTATCACTCTTATTTCCTGTAAACTGGAAATTAGATATAGAGGCTTGACAAGAAGTTTTTGAGTTGCACAAATGAAGAGAATATTTTCCCCATGAATTCTTTTTGAGGAATGTACCAGAGGAAAAACTTTAGCTTATCAAGATGTGACTGGAAAATTTACAAAAAAATAAAAAAATCAATGATGATCATTGGATTTATTTTAGTATTACCTACAGTAGAGGCTAAGCCACTGTAAGAGAATGACTCCAAATTCACTGGCTTAAATTGGATAAAAGTGGGTTTTTTTGGTTCTGTTTTCATGAAATAATCCAGGTGTGAGTAGTCCAGGGCTGATGCAGTAGCTATACTCCAGGAGGGCACTCAGGTACCTAGACCTACACATCTTATTTCTTCACCATCTCCCAGGATGACTACAGATTTCATCTGCACGACTTATACTGACTTATCCCCAATCCATGTTCCTAGGGAATTATGGAAGTCAAGAGCAGGCAGCTTCTTTAAAGAACTATCCTGGAAGGAGAACACATTGCTTTAGTTCATACTTGACTGGCTTGAACATAGTCAAAAAGACACACCTAGGTAGATTGGAGGCTGGGAAATTTAGCCTATTGTTTGATGACTATGAGCACAGCTAAAATGAAAGGACCTTATTATTAAAATGGAAAATGATATTACTGTGGGACCACTAGCAATCCTTACTACAATTTGAATGTACTAAAAACACTGAAAAGCATGGGGATGGGGGGACAGTAGAATGTAAATGCTAAATGCACTGGCAATGTACAAAATTAGAATTAAAAGGGAAGAGAATTAATACATACTGTCAAACAAAATGGAGTATTATCTGTATTAGATAAGATTATATGCTAAGTTATAAGCATAAACACAGGACACATTAAAAAACTTTAAAACATGACAGTGAAATGTTTTAAAGTAATGAAATCAGAAAATATAGCATAAGTTAAATTAATTAAAATCAAATTTATCAACAAATGTAAGTAGACATATCAATGAAGAAGACTTTCAGATTGGATTACAAAGCAAAGTCACGTACCATGCTATTTACAAGAGAATTGACTTCCAAAATAATTTAGAAAGGTTGAAAAATAAATATATGGAGAGAGATATGTTGGGCAAATGCAAAAAAAAAAAAAAACAGAGTTATGATTTTACTTTCAGTCAAGTTTGAATTAAAGAATTAATTGAGGCAAAGAGGAGCATGCTAAGGTGTGCAATTAACAGTGAAGACGATCTAACAGTTATAAATGTCTATGAATGAACAAACCTAACATCATTATGCATAAATTAGAAATTACAGGAGATACAAAGAGAAATGAACATATATCATTGGCAGTAAAATATAATTTAATTCATAGATTTTAGTCCATGACAGATGTAAACAAAAATTATGTAAAGATATCAAAGACTCGAATGGTATAATTAATACAATAGGTATCCTTGAAATATATCAAATTTCATACCTAAAATTTTATATCCCTTTACCTACTCTTTTATTTTTATTTTTTTTAACATCTTTATTGGAGTATAATTGCTTTACAATGGTGTGTTAGTTTCTGCTTTATAACAAAGTGAATCAGCTATACATATACATATATCCCCATATCTCCTCCCTCTTGCGTCTCCCTCCTTTCCACCCTCCCTATCCCACCCCTCTAGGTGGTCACAAAGCACCGAGCTGATCTCCCTGTGCTATGCGGCTGCTTCCCACTAGCTATTTATTTTACATTTGGCCTTTACCTACTCTTGAAGGAGTTATAAAAATATATAGACTTCAAGAGAAATCCTAATAAATTAAAAAAGTGTCAATTTAAGAAAATATTGAAACATTGCAAACTGAAAACAGAGATACAAATACATCTAGAAATTAAATACACAGGAAGTCACTACTTTTTGTAAACTAAACAAATAAATGTACAAAAACAATAACAATTTCTTTCATTGATTCCTGTTGTAAGAGAAAACCTAATTCTCAACTGCAAAATATCTGGAATATTATAAAAATGATAACACTACTAATTAGAAACTTTGCAATAGAGCTAAAGCAGATCTTAGAGAAAATTTTATATCCTTAAATAGTTATATTAATAAGCAAAACTTAATAAAAATTAATTCAGGATTTACCTGAAAAAGTAGGAAAAGAACAATAAAACAAAATTTAGGGTATCGTTAATGATATTAATAAAGATAAAATGGGAAATTAGTAATTTAGAATACACGGAAAACTGGATAGAAATAGATGCAGAAGTGTGTTCATTGAAAGAAAAAGTAAAGCAGATAAACTGTTAATCTGATTGAGGAAAAAAAATGGGAGGACACACAAATACTTAAAATAAGATAGAAATGAGAACCACAAATACAGAGAAAATAAAAATGCTCATTCTAGACAATATAGTTCTACTCAGCTATTAAAAAGAATTGAAAAATTAATTTTTGTAGGAAAATTAACCAAAACTAACTTTAGAAGTAAAAAAACAAAAACAAAAACACATGTAAGGACAAATTATCACTGAAGACACAGAGAAAGATGTCAAAGAACTATTACCCAGTATAGCACTAAGCTATGTAGTTCCAAGGGAGAATTCAACCATATCTTCATAACCAATATCTCCAGGGCTATTTAAACAATTACAAGACACTGAAAAATTATTTTATGAAGTAAATATAATTGACAAAAAGAATCAAACTCCCAACAAGTTATTTCATGTATATCAAAAAACTGATTTTAAATGTTATATAGAGAGGCAAAGACCCAGAATAGCCAGCACAATATTGAAGAAGAACAAAGTTGGAGAACTGACTTAAAACTTACTGCACAGGTACAGTAATCAAGAAAATTGTGGCATTAATAAAAGAATAGACAAATAGATTGATGCCAGAGAATAGAGAACCCAGAAGTGGACCCACATACAAATAGCAACTGACCTTTGACAAAGGAGCAAAGGCAATTTAATGGAGCAAATATAGTCTTTTCAACAAATGGTCTGGAACAACTGGTCATCCACATGCAAAAAAAGAAAAAAAAGTTAGATACAGACCTTATACCCTTCACAAAAGTTAACTCAAGATAGATCATAGACCTAACTGTAAAACACAAAAATATAAAACTCCTATGAGATAACATAAGGGAAAACCTATGGTGATGACGGTGATAACTTTTTAGATAGAACACCAAAGGCATTATCCATGAATAAATAATTAATAAGCTGGACTTATTAAAATTAAAAATGTCTGCTCTGTGAAAGACAATGTTAAGAGAATGAGAAACAAACCACAGACTGGGAGAAAATATTTGCAAATGACAAAACTGTTAAAGAAATGTTATCCAAAATATACAAAGAACTCTTAAAACTCAACAATAAGAAAACAAATAACCTGATTAAAAAATGGACCAAAGACCTTAACAGACACTTCACCAGAGAAGATATACAGATGGCAAATAAACATATGAAAAGACGCTCGACATAATATGTCATCAAGGAAATGCAAATTAAAACAATGAGATACCACTACACACCCATTGGAATATCGAATACTGACAAAACCAAATACTGGCTAGGAGATAGAGTAGTAGGAACATTCATTCACTGTTGATGGGTGTGCCAAATAGTCAAACCACTTTTGAAGACAGTTTGGCAGTTTTGTACAAAATGAAACATAATCTTACCGTATGATCCAACAGCTGTGCTCCATGGGGTATTTACCCAAAGGAGCTAAAAATGTATGTACACACATAAAAGTGCACACAGATGTATAGCAGCTTTTGCATAAACTGCCAAAACTTGGAAGCAACCAAGACGTCCTTAGTAGGTGAATGGACACATAAACTGTGATACATGCAGACAATGAAATATTTTTTTAACTTTTTATTTTATATTGGAGTATAGTTGATTAGCAATGTTGTGTTAGTTTCAGGTGTACAGCAAAGTGATTCAGTTATACATATACATGTATCTATTCTTTTTCAAATTCTTTTCCCATTTAGGTTGTTACAGAATATTGAGCAGAGTTCCCTATACTATACAATAGATCCTTGTTGGTTATCTATTTTAAATATAGCAGTGTGTACATGTCAACCCCAAACTCCCTAACTATCCCTCCACCCCCACATCCTTCCCCCCTTACAAATGAACTTGTAAATAAGTTCATTTGTATCATTATTTTTTAGATTCCGCATATAAGCGATATCATACAATATTTCTCTTTCTCTGTCTGACGTACTTTACTCAGTATGACAATCTCTATGTCCACCCATGTTGCTGCAGATGGCATTATTTCATTCTTTTTAATTGCTGAGTAATATTCCATTATATATATGTACCACATCTTGTTTATCCATTCCTCTGTTGATGGACATTTAGGTTGCTTCCATGTCTTGGCTATTGTAAACAGTGTTGCAATGAACATTGGGTTGCATGTATCCTTGTGGATCATGTATTTCTCCGGATATATACCCAGGAAGGGGATTGCAGGACCATATGGTAGCTCTATTTTTAGTTTTTTAAGGAACCTTTATACTATTCTCCACAGTGGCTGCACCAATTTATGTTCCCAACAACCGTGTAGGAGTGTTCCTTTTTCTCCACACTCACTCCAGCATTTATTGTTGAATCAGGCTCCCTGACTTCAGACTATATTACAAAGCTATAGTCATTAAAACATTATGGTATCAGCACAAAAAACAGAAACAAAAATCAATGGAACAGGATAGAAAGCTCAGAAATAAACCCGTGCACCTATGGTCAATTAATCTATGACAAAGCAGGTAAGACTATACAGTGGAAGAAAGGCAGTCTCTTCAATAAATGGTGCTGGGAAAACTGGACAGCTACATGTAAAAAAATGAACTTAGAACATTCTTTAACACCATACACAAAAATAAACTCAAAATAGATTAAAGACCTAAATGTGAGACTGGACACTATAAAACTCTTAGAGGAAAAGATAGGCAGAACACTCTCTGACATAAATTGCAGCAATATCTTTTTCAATCTGTCTCCCAAAGTAATGGAAATAAAAACAAAAATAAACAAATGGGACCTAATTAAACTTAAAAACTTTTACACAACAAAAGAAACCATACACGAAATGAAAATGCAACCCACAGAATGGGAAAAAATATTTGCAAATGATGTTACTGACAAGGGATTAGTATCCAAAATTTACAAACAGCTCATGCGGCTTAATATCATGAAAACAAACAACCCAATCAAAAAATGGGCAGAAGACCTAAATGGACAGTTCTCCAAAGAAGACATACAGATGGCCAAGAGGCACATGAAAAGATGTTCAACATCGGTAATTATTAGAGAAATGCAAATCAAAACTACAATGAGATATCACCTTACACCAGTCAGAATGGCTACCATCAAAAAAATCCGTAGATAATGAAATATTATTCAGTGCTAAAAACCATGAGCTAAACCATAAAATGATGTGGAGGAAACTTAAATGCATATTACTAAGTGAAATAAGCCAATATTGAAAGGCTACATACTGTATGATTTCAACTATATGACATTCTGGAAAATGCAAAACTATGGAGACAATAAAAAGGTCAATGGATGCCAGTGGTGTAGAGGGTAGATATAAATAGAGCACAGAAGATTTTAGGACAGTGAAACTACTGTATGATATTATAATGACAGATAAATGTCATGTGCATTTGCCTAAAACCATAAAATGTGCAAAAACAAGAGTAAACCTTGAGGTAAACTATGGGCTTTGGATGATTATGATGTGTCAGTGTAGATTCATTCTTGGTAAAAATCGTACCATTCTGGTGAGTGATGTTGTTAACAGGGAAGCTATGCATGTGTTGGGACAGGGGTGTATATGAGAAGTCTCAGTCACTTCCTTTTAATTTTGCTCTGAATCTAAAACTGCTCTTACAAAATAAAGTTTTTTTTGTTTTTTTAAAAAGCAAAGAAGAATAGTAAAAGAAAAACAAACACAAACCAAAGAAGTTTAATATACAAAAAGAAAACTACAAGCCAATCTCACTATGAATATGGAAGCAAAATGCCAAAGTAATCAGCAGCACATAAGACCACCATATACCTCTGCAAAGTGGTATTAATTCAAGAAATGATAGTTCTATAATGACTAAAATTAATCATAATAATTGATCTAAGAAGAAACAGCCTACTATCATTTCCATGTTGAAAAAGCATTTTCCAAGATTATATATCTATTCTTGATATGAACAGTTAAAAATGTCAGAATATATGAATACTACCTCAAAATAATAAAAAAAATTTCAAACAAAAGGCTGAAACAATCCTTATTGATAAAACTTTAGAAGTATTCTCATCTATGTCAGGAACAAGGCACATACTCCACTATTACCACTATTAATTAAATTGGGTTTGCAGATACTAACCAACATATTTAGATAAGAGGAAGAAACTACAAAAATTGGGGAAAAAAAGAGGTTAAGTTAATACTATTTACAGATGATATGATTATATATTTGAAAACCTTAAAATTTTCAGCTAAACCCACTAATTCAGTAGGGAATTCAGTAAGGTGGTAAGGTACAAAATTAATATACATAGTCAATAGTCTCCACTGATACAAATAATAAGTTACATGACATAATGCAATAGAAGACCTTATTTATATTAGCAACAGTAAAATACAGAATGCCTAGTATATTAGTTTTTTGTGGTGACCGTAACAAATTAGTACAAACCTAATGATTTAAAACAACACAAATTTATTATCTCACAGTTCTGGATGTCAGAAGTCCAGAATGGTTCTAAATGAGCTAAAATCAGTTGTATTGTATTTCTTTTGGTCGCTCTAAGGGAAAACACATTCCTTGCTCTTTACAGTTTCTAGAGGCTGCCCACATTTCTTGGCTCAGGACCTTCTTCCATCTTCAAAACCAGGCCAATTCTTTTTGCACTGTTAGCTCTCTGATTCTTCCTCATCTGCCTCCTTCTTCCACCTATAAAGGAGCTTTGTGATTACATTGGGCCTACCTGAATAACCCAGGATAATCTCCACATCTCAAGGGCAGCTGATTAGCAATCTTAATTCTATCTGCAACTTTTGTTCCCCTTTGCCATGTAACTAACATATTCAAAGTTTCTGAGCATTAGGGTGTAGACATCTTTGGGGCAGGGCGGGGCATTGTTCTTCCTACCATATCTAGTAATAAATTTAACAATTAAAATTGCAATGTTTATTATAAGAAAACTTTGAGATGATTCAGGGAGCTACAAAATAGTGCTTGAACAAATGAAAGGCATACTATTTTCTTGGCTAAGAAGAAATAGCATGTACTTTAATGGGAAGAAACAACATCACAAAGATATGTTATCCCTAAATAAACCTATACATTTAATTCAATACAATAAAAAATTACCTAACTGAATACTTTTGGAAAGAGACAAGTTAATTCCTAAAATACATGTGGAAACCAAAAACTAGCAAGAATAAATAGGAAAATTCTGAAAAGGAAGAGTAAGGAGGTGTTACCAGATGTTAAAGCATATTACTAAGGCTCAGTGATTCAAACAGTGTGATATTACTCATAAATAAACACATCAATGGAATCACATAAAAAAGTCCAGAAACAGGCCCAAATCATATGGGAATTTACTAAATGATAAATATTGCATCCTGGTGAAAAAATTGTTTATTAAAACCGGATGGTGGGGCTTCCCTGGTGGCGCAGTGGTTGGGGGTCTGCCTGCTAATGCAGGGGACATGGGTTCGAGCCCTGGTCTGGGAGGATCCCACATGCCACGGAGCGGCTAGGCCCGTGAGCCACAACTGCTGAGCCTGCGCGTCTGGAGCCTGTGCTCTGCAACTAGAGAGGCTGCCATAGTGAGAGGCCTGCGCACCGCGATGAAGAGTGGCCCCCACTTGCCGCAACTAGAGAGAGCCCTCGCACAGAAACGAAGACCCAACACAGCCATAAAAAAAAAAAAAAAAACTAAATAAATAAATAAATAAAATTAAGAAAAAAAACAAAAAACAACAACAAAAAAAACCGGATGGTGTTGGGACTCTTGCTAGCCATCTGTACTGAAAAGTTTTCTTCCATGTCTCATATTTTATATCAGGGTATCTTCCAAATGAACAAAAAATTTAAAGACAGAAATAAAGCCATAAAACCACTATAAGAATCCCTGGGTAAAAATGTTATATCAGAACAAGGAAGGCTTTTCTATGACAGAAAACCCAGAATCCATAAGAGAAATGACTGAAATTTTCAGCTACTTAAACACAATAAAAACAGCAATTAAAAAAGGCCAAAATTCATCACAAGTAAATCAAAATTCAAGCAGATTAACCCATAGACGAAAGTCTAATTTCCCACACGTATAAAGCAGTCCTACAAATTGAAAAAATAAAGACCAATAAATAAATATAAAAATATTTAAGAGGTTATGAAAAGATAGCAAAGAAAAGGAAAGACAATTTGGATTTTAGATATGTGGAAATATCCTCAACCAAACTCACTCATAATGAGAGAAATAAAGAGTAAATCTACAGTGAGATACCATTTGTCACCTTTTAGGTCATCAGCAATCCAAGAGGTTAATAGCATCTGCTGCAAGTGAGGGTGAAGAGAAAAGCCACACCCATTTATTGCTTGTAAGAATGTAAATTGGTACAGTCCCATTGTGGGGGAGGTTTTATCTATCAAAATTACACATCACATACCTTAGCATCCAACAATCTGACCCCTAAAATGTATTCAGTTATGTACAAAGTGAAAACATTAGTCGCTGCAGCAATCTCCTTTTAAAAGAAAAATATTACAAAAAACTTAAGCATGTATCAATAGGGGACTAGTTAATTAAATTATGGTACATCAGACAATGAATATTATTTAGCTATAAAACATAATGATAAAAGTCTTTATGTAGAGTATGGAAAAACCTCCATGATATATTTTTAAATAAAAAAGGCAAAGGGTAGACCAATGTGTACAACACTGAGTTGTGTGAAAAAGAACAAAGAATATACATGTAAGAGCCAACACTTACAAAGCACTTCTTATCCCTTCTAGTCGAAATCACTCTGTAAGGAAGGTACTATCATTCCTTTTCCTACACCATAAGCAACACATCTGTATTATTTACTGCTTTTTAAAAAAATTTAATTTTATTTATTTTGGTTGCGCCGGGTCTTATTTGCGGCTTGCAGGCTCCTTAGTTGCAGCACATGTGCTCCTTAGTTGTGGCTGGTGGGGTCCTTAGTTGTGGCATGCATGTGGGATCTAGTTCCCTGACCAGAGATTGAACCCACATCCCCTGCATTGGAAGGTGGATTCTTCACCACTGTGCCACCAGGGAAGCCCCATTATTTACTGCTTTATCTTCAGTACCTACCACAGAGCCTGACACATAGAGTGCTCACTAAATATTTGGGCAATAAATAAATAAAGGATTTCCTATTTAAAGATGAAAAAACTAAAGCTCAAGTAGATTAAATAGCTTGACCCACATCACACAACCAGTAAGTGGAAGAGTCTCATTTCTGGATAAAATATCTTTGGAGGTATACATGCCCCCCCACTCAAACACACAAACTCATCCCATTAGTTATCTGTGAAGACAGAAACTGGCTAGAGGGAGCTGAGGACACAGGTAAAGGTCAGACTTTTTCTATATGCCCTTTTATAGTTTTTGAATTGTGAGGTATCTGGACATATTACATATTCCAATGAAAGTACATGAAAATACAGCTCACAGATAGGAATGCTGACAAATAAAACACCAGAGGCAAGCACACGATTCATTTAAAATAAAAATAATACAAATAAATTATATAAGTAAATGTGGTTAATACTGTTACACAAAGGACAATTCTTGAAATATATCTTAAGAGAGTTATGATTTGAAAATAATAGACTGAGAGGAAACCTCAAATAGAACCACAAAAGCTGAGGTGGAAAATTACAAGGAAGAGAAGTAGTGGGCTTACTTTAGTTTCTGTGTCTCTCTTGAATAGTAGCCTCTCTGGACAGTTTTTCTGAAGAAGGTACATTGATACATAGGCACCTAACTATCTTATTTAAATGTATAAACATAATCTCTAACAGTATTAAAAACAGTTTCTACTCCTGTGGGCAATGGAAACAAAGCATAACAAAAAATACCACTGGAAGGAATATTATATGAATATTAAGTTATATGGGGTTATTAATATAACCCCATATGGGCTCATAACTAAATTCCAAATCATGTTAGTAAATTGTCCAAAATAACTAGGAAATTTGAAGTAATGGGCTAAGATATAATCAGCATATGTAAACAAAAAGAAGGGAATATCAAGGTTATGCAAAATATAATTTTAGAAAAAAATTTATTAAATGGGAACATGGTGGCTTTAAAATTATGAATTAAACAAGTTCTCAATGAGCCTTTCTGTTCCACTGACATAACATCAGAATACCTGAAGAAAATGTTGTAGGAACTGAAATGAGAAACAGATGGAAGAGCAATGGGAGAGAGAGAATTTAAGAGATAATTTTTTTGTCCTTGAAATATCATGTATATAAAAGTTGTTCCTACATGAAAATCTAAACAGTATTGTGAAAGATTGATATATTCTAGTCTATAAATAAACATATATACTAAAAGCTATAACCTATAAAAAAAATTTTTTTTTCAATGGCCCCTGGAGCATTTTACAAAAAATATAATCACATATTAGCCAAAAAGAAATACTCTTTCAGTTCCAAAGAGGAAAAATACTTTAGATCATATTCTAAAACCACAATCTAATAAAGTGAAAAATAAATGTCAAATTTAGAAACAAAAAACCCAAAGCATCTGACATTTTAATGCCTTTCTTTTCTAAAGAACTCTTGGAGCAAAAGGAACTAAAAAACCAGTTTCATAGTATTTATAAAATAGTGATAATAATAGTCTCAATATTTTTACTGCAATCAAAAATAATGAAAATAATGTATAAAATCTATAAGTGATGAAAAACAACCAAGTGAACCTAAGGAACACAAATGGAAAAAAAATTAATGAAGACAAAAGCATAAATAAATTAATTAGGAAACAGAAATGGTAGATTGCCAACAGCTTATTTTAACGGAAAAAAATAATTTGAACCACTTAGGAGAAAAAGAGAAAATGCCACTGAAACATAAGAACATTAGATAGGAGAAAAGAAAACTAATTATTGATGACATTAAAGAATTTTATGATAATACTTTACTATTTCACCCAACTCTATGTTAATAAATCGATAACCAAGATAGGTAAGTTATACTGTATTAAAATTGGACTATCTAAAATGGACCTAAGAATGGAATGAAAACACGAAACACAAAAATACAAATAACCAGAGGTAAAAACTCTCAAAGTTGTCTAAGAGTTATACTTAAAAAGATTATCAGGTTCAGATGACTGTATGGTTTAACTTTATCAATCCAATCTCAGAACATCTAATTTTCATGTTGAATGATTCCACCAAAAAAGCACAACCCCCCAAAATAAAAGGTCTGCTTTCTATTTCTTGTTATGAAGCCATGGGTCTAAGATGGCAAAATTCAACAAACATGGCACAACTCTAAAGACTAATATTCAAAAACTCACATAATAAAGCCACATATTAAATAATTCAATATGACTACAGTAGGGTTTATCCCAAGATGTGCAAATAGGGTTTAATGTGAGGAAATTTATTAGTACAATTCACTACAGTTAAAGAATGAAAGCCATATAATTATTTTGATAGACAGGAAAAGCCTTGGATAAAATTCCATCTTTGTTCCTGATAAAACTTTATATATACATTATAATAAGCAAACACTCCAAATGCTTCAAGCTGTTTTGAAAAAATCTTCAACAACTTCAAACAAAATTTTGAAGCTCTTTGTTAAGCCTCTAAATCTTATTTCCAGTTTATAGAAAAGAGAAGTAATAATGGAATAAGTTAACACCAAGAGAAAACAATCAGATAGAATCAGATTTGGGGAAAATATGTAAGACAGTTTATAAATATATACATATATACACATATAGAGATAGCAATTATATTCCTATATATGATTCTTAAGTGTTCAGTGATAAAACATTGTTGGAAACAATAGAAAAGTTATTAATCACCATTATTTTTCACATTTTCTTGCAGATACTAGCCAATGCAATTAAGACAAAAAACTAACTGGCAAACATGTTTAAAAGAATAGGGAGAACGTATTTATTTAGGGAGGTTATGCGAGAAGTAAGAATTAAACTAAATTGATTCCTTGAAGGCTTGCATCTCTAGAGAGCTCTATGGATCTGAGGTTATGTCCACAGGTTCTGTGCGTCACTGTCAATTACAGTTGAAAAGTTTGAATTCCAGTCTTATCCCACCTTTTAGAGAAGCTGATGTTTCCTTAAACGTGAAGGTTAAAGGCTTACAGCTCAAGGTCTGGGGCCCTCTCCCAGAACCTGAGGCCCAGCTCTGCTGGATCTCTGTGCTCTGTCCTAGAATACAAAAGACAGTAGGAGAACCACTCACTTGATACTCCTGCTAGCTCTACAATCACCTCAATAAAAGCAGTACTTTCAACCTTGGGGAAATCCAAGAAAAACAACTAAAAAATAAAACTTTTATAAACAATAATAAAGTTTAATTAGATTTTAATTATTATTAAAATACCATTAGCTTTGCTATATACAAACCAGCATCTGTTAGAAAGAAAATGAAAGCCAACATCCAGACCAAAAAATAAATATCCAGCCTGTGAAAATAGAAAAATGGAGATACTGATATGTATGGATACTGACGATCCTTAAGAATTGTCTGAGTCATAAGAATCGATCATAATCTCACCAGCCACAGATGTTATTTACAAATGCCAGCAGGGCAAGTGGAATCTGATTGAGCAAGGAACATTTGAAATGGTAAGAGGCTAGAGGAGATAGAAGCTAGATAATCTTAATTCTTCTCTACACTGTGAGGCTTCAAAGCCATACCCTTTTCCCTCCCAATCCTCATACCGAAATGTCATCTTGAGTATAAACTGGGTTTGGAGAACCTAAAACTGAGAAATCTGAGTGATTGAATTAGCATTACGTTTCCCTAAGCACAGAACACATATACTGAGAGGTGCTCAAAATTGCCCCCCACCAAAGACAAACCTATTTAAATTATGGGATGAGACTAAACTGTACATCACATTGGACACCATTACTTGTTTTATTCTGCAAGCTAGTTGTTGGGGGTACATGAGGAAGACTAGATTCACTGTGTAAAATGAGTGAGTTTACATTTTCTCTGAACAATTGAATTGTAGGGTGAGTTAAGTTTTGTTATCAGAGATATATAGACGGATTTTCTTTTTACAAAGGCACCAACAAAATATGAAAGAAAATAATAAATGCCAAAAATTTAACATGATTTTCTCAAGATTGGTTAAGATTTCAGAGACCTTTCTCCTCTTATTTTTCACATCTTAAAAAAAACTTATAATATGGATTATTTTGGCAATTATAAAAACTAAACTTAGAGCAAAAAATAGGATAGAAAAAATAATAGGTAACAATTTTTAAGACATACTACATGCCAGGTAGTATGCTAAGCCCTTAACACGTGTTAACTCCCTTAATTTTTCCATCAACTCCATAAGTTATATTATTATTGCCGTTTTACAGAATTGAGGCTTGGAAAGACTAACCTGACCATGGTCATAAAACTAGGTAATACTGTATCATAGATTCACAACCAGGCCATCCAACTTCAGAGCATCTAAGTTTAATTAACTTGCTCTATTGCTTCTCCTGAGACACCATAGACCTCCCATTCTATAGACTCTATCTGGCTCCTATACCTTTTTTTTCCATCTCATCATTTCTATGAGCAAAATTTCTGCTTGGTTCATTTAGGACTCCAAATGCACTTTATGTGCTATCTGTGGAAAATTTTGAGAGGAAGGGAAAATATAATGTCACCTGTATTTTTTTCCTTTTAGTTACCAAGCAGCATTTCTGGCATTCCTAGAAAAATAAACTATCAAACCCACAAGAAAGACAAGACACTATCTAGTCTACCATACTCAGTCACTTCAAATTATGTTAAAATGTGTTTACCAGTGCCTAGAGCAGTGCTGGTAACATATTAGGTGGATAATATGATTTATTGCTGTTATATCAATAACTCTTTTCTTTGTATTGATAACGTATTTTCACAGATCTTTCTGGCCGCTCCTGCCCTTTGTGCTTTATTTTCAAAAGTTCATTTATTGACCGTCTATATTGTAACCCTATTTTAGGGGATATAAAAATAAGACCCAGTACCCATCTTCAGAATGTTGTAAGCTAGTAGTGAAGATAAGGCACATTTATACTCTAGGCAGAAGACACAGATGTAAATGTCTATGAAAATTTTGTGTTGAGAGAGATCCTTTTTAGTCAGAGAAAAAAGAAAGCTTTATGAAGAAAATCACATTTAAAGTGGGATATGGGTAGGATTTCAACTAGAGGAAATGGGAGAAACTATGCTGGATGGAAAATCGATATGTGCAATGGCATGGGGGATTGGAAAATCAAACATGCACAAAGATTTGTGAATAATCCAGGTGGATTTTAATGAAGGCTAAAAAACATAGATTGAGAACCCATCTGATTATCCCCAAATGTCCAATAAGAGAGTATGCATTATATTCATTAACAAGGGAAGTCATTTACATTTTTTCAAAAAGCATCACAAGTAGAGATTTAATCTTGTGACCATGCACTATTTTCATTAAAGAGGAGAGAAATTAAGTGTTAAAAAATAAATCAGAAAGTTGATATAACAGCTCAGGTAAGAACCTATAAGAGGAAAGTAGTCCTAGAAATAGGAAAAGAGAGGGCAGACAGGGCTGCAATGTCAAGAAAATATCTGTGGGACTTAGTAACAGATTGTGAGGAAAGAAGGAAATAAAAAGGTATGATTCTGAGTTTGCACATCAGGAAGAATTTTGGTATTTTGAAGAAAATAGAAATTCAGGACTAGGAACTGGTCTGAGAAGGAGAAATTACTAATTTACTTTTGTACATGAAGAATTTGAAATATCTGTGGTACTTGGAGATAGATATTAATGTCCTACAGGTGGTTGGAAATATCAATATACAATATACAATTGGAAAGAGTGGTTAATTTTGGGAACTGTAAATTTTGGAGTCATTCACATTATATGACAGTCATAATGTTGAAGTGGTCAGGCTATGCATGGTGAAGATTGAGAGGAAAAAAAAGAAAGCTGTGCACACAACTTTGAGGAATGCCTACCTTTTAGGAACAAAAGGATTAGAAACAATTAAGAGAGGAGACAGGAAAGAAATGGTCAGAGACTGAGAAAGAAAATGAGAAATAATGAATACATTAAGAGGAGTTGGTTTTATAAAAGAAGAGTTGGTTAACAGTTCCAAATGTTGGAACTTTTGAAGTTGGAGAAGGGAAGTCTTTGAAAAGAGCATAGGAATAAATGTTGATAAATGTCATTATTGACAAATACCTCTAGTAGAGTAATTGAGAAAGAAGCCAAAATGCAAAATTTGGGGCTGTGAGTGTATTACTCCCGATTTCCTTCATGCTATAACTTGTTTTGTGCACTGTATATTTTTGTGGGTGCTAATCTTATAATCTAATCTTTACTTAGATTTAGTAGCTAATAATGGCCTACCAGTTTTATTTTGTCTAGGGAACACATTTCACAAGTGATTTCAATTTTCTAAGGAAAGCGTTGGTGAATAATTATTTGTTGAGAGGAGCTGTATTTAAAATACAGTGGAAATTTTAGATTGGAGATATTTTAAGACATGGAGAACATAAAATTTTGGTGTCCTTAAATCACAAATAATGCCTATTTCACCTGCTTGATAAACTACTTAGATTCCATCCACTCAGAATATTCACACACCAATTATCAACCATCTTTGTATCCCAAACATTAAAAATATGGGGCCACCATATCTTGAGAGCAATTAATTACCTAGAAAAGGAAAAGATTGCTTCTTGCATTCTTCTGACTAGGTGGAGATGAAATTTCTGGAACAATAAGTTTTTCACTTGTGAAAAGATCGTAAGTTATTCATTAGATGGTTAATTAGCACAGAAACACATTTTATCTTATAGAATATTCAGTTGAGATTTTTTTTTTGAAACCTTAACAACTCTGTTTTGAAATGGTTTCAAGATTCCAGGTAATTATTCAAACTTCAAAAGCAATGGTTAAAACCTATGAAATTTCTTTCTGAAGATAAATATAGACTTTTAATTGTGTGTTTATGTGTTTATGTGGTGTGTGTGTGTGTGTGCACGCACATGCTTGGAGATGATAGGGTATTTATAAAAATGAAGTGAGTTAAAAAGTGAATAATACTTAATGAGATCAATTCCTTTATAATGGTACTTTCTATATACTTTTATGAAGGACAAGTAGGAGAAAAGTAAGAATATATTTAAAAATTCACAAAGGAAAATAGAGTTCACGTTGAATTTGAGAATTCTAATTTTTTATTTCTTCTACTGCTTTCTAGGAGAGAAAAGCAAATCAACACTGGTCTCAACTTCTTTTTAAATTATTAATATTTTATATTGTGAAAAATAAAGGAATGCCTATATTATTTGATGACACACTAGAGAAGTAATTCAGTAATTTTAATTTTAAAGTAAATACAAAATTATTTGGTGGGTTAGTCAGACATGGACATTATAATCCAGTGAAATAAATTTTACACATCACCAATGACTATGATTACTCTGCAGCAAGGCTTAAATATATTTTCTAGCCTTGAATTAATATTTTTCTTTGATTTATATGCAAGGTATTTCCTATAAGATAATGTGCTTAAGTATTTTCTTTAACAAAACATCTTTTTGAAAATATAATTTGATAAAATAAAATTCACTCATTTTAAAGTACAGTTTATTAAGTTTTGACAAATAGGTAATTTGTGTAACTACCACCACAATCATAATATAGAATATTTTCATTTTCCCAGTATTTCCCACATATCCCTCTGCAGTTAATGTTTTTCCTCTACCGTTGGACAACCACTGATCCACTTTCTGTCATTGTAGTTTCACCTTTTCTATACTTTCATACAAATGAAACCATACAGTTTGTAATCCTTTGTGTTGACTTCTTTTACTCAGCCTGATGACTTTTAAGCTTTATCCATGTTGTTGCCTGTATCAGTTTATTCTTTGAATTGTTGAATAGTATTCAATTGGTAAATATGCCACAATTTGTTTATCCATTTGCCAGATGATAGACATCTAGGCTATATTTATGTTAACATATGCTTTCATTTTTTGGATAAATGTCTAGGATGAGGATTGCTAGGATGTATAATAATTATATGTTCAACTTTATGAGAAAAAGCCAAATTATTTTCTAAAGTATCTTTACCATTTTGCTTTCCCATGAGCAATGTATGTGAGTTTCAATTGCTCCTGTATTATGTTCATTTAATTTTAGCTATTCTAGTGTATGTGTAGTGGTTTTTCATTGTGGTTTTATAGTGTACTTCCCTGATGATTAATAATGTTTCCTTAATGATGAATTTGTCTTTTGCATGTTTCTTATGGTGAAGTATTTGTTCAAATCAATTATCCATTTTTTAAAATGTCAGGTGGTTATTCTTAATATTGAGTTGTAAATGCTCTTTATATTTTCTGGATAGAAGTGTTTATCTGATGTTTATGTTTTGCAAATATCTTCTCCCTAGGTACTTTTTAAATTATTTTTTGATGCTATTGAAATTGGAATTGTTTTATTAATTTCATTTTGAATTGTTCATTACTAGTGTATAGAAATACAATTGATTTTTGTGTATTGATCTGGTATCCTGCAGTCTTACTTAATTTGTTTATTAGTTCTAATAGTTTTTGGTGGATTCCTTAGGATTTTCTTTATATAAAACCATGAAATCTATAAATAGAGATACATTTATGTCTTACTTTGTAGTCTGTCTGTATTTCTATTCTGGATGCTTTTTCTTATCAATTTCCCTGGTTAGAAACTTCAGTGTAGTATTAAATAGAAGTGGTAAGAGCAGGCATTTTGTCTTGTCCTTGGCATTGGGGAAAGCATTTATTCATTTACCATTAAGTATAATGTCAGCTATGTTTTTTTCATAGAGGCTCTTTATTTGATTGAAAAAGTTTCCTTGCATATCTTGTTTATTAAATGTTTTTATCATGAAAAGTGTTGGATTTTGTGAGACAATTTTTCTGTATTTATTGAGATGATGTAGATTTTGTCCTTTATTAATACGATGCCTTACATTAACTGACCTTCAGATGTTAAACCTACTTGGTATTTTGGGGATAAATTCCACATTGTCATGTTTTATAATCCTTTTTATATGCTGGTGAATATGTTTTACTAGTATTTTGCTGAGGATTTTTGCATCTGTATTTATAAATGTTATTGGTTTGTAGTTTTCTTGTAATGTCTTTGGTTTTGGTAACAGGATAAAACTGGCTTCACAGAATGAATTGGGAAGTGTTCCCTTTTCTTCCATATTTTTAGAAGAGGTTGTGAAAAATGGGTACTAAATCTCCTTTAAATGTTCGGTTGAATGCACCAGTGAAGCTATCTAGACCTGGGTTTTTCTTTGTGAGTAGATGATGATGGTGATGATGATTACTAATGGTATTTCTTTACTAATTATAGATCTATTCAGATTTTCTATTTATTCTTGCATCAGTTTTGGTAGTTTATATCTTTCTTATAATTTGTCCCTTTCATCTAAGTTATCTAATTTGGTGACATACAGTTTTTTATTTTCCCCCAGCCTCTGGCATAGAGTGTTTTTAAATAGTATTCCTGTTTTAACTTTTTATTCCTGACTTTAATACTTTGTCTTCTTTTTTGCCTTCTTCGTCTGTATAGCTAAAAGTTTGTCATTTTTTCTGATCTTTGAAAGAAACACCTTTTGGTTTTCTTTATGTTTCTCTATCATTTTTTATATTCCCTGTTTCACTTATTCTCACTATAATTTTTAGCTCTTCTGCTTGCTTTGGGTTTCATTTGTTTTTCTTTCTTAAGGTATAATCTTAGTTACTGATTTCAGATCTTTCTTCTTTTCAAATATGGGCATTTATCACCATAAATTTTCCTCTACTTCTTTAACTTTACCCTATGAATTTTGGTATGTTGTATATTAACCTTCTTTTATCTAAAAGCATGTTCTAATCTCCCTGTGATTTCTTCTTTGATGCATATTTATGGATTACTTGTTTAATTTCCACATATTGGTGAATTTTCCAAATTGATTTCTGATTTAAATATTCTAAAAATTTTAGTCCTTCTTAGTTTATTCTCTTTTGTCAATATCCAGCTATTATTTCTGAATGGTCTATTTCTTTCTAAGTCCTGCCAGTGTTGGTTTCATGTATTTTGGTGCTCTGTTGTTAGATGCATATATGATGTCTCTGATCACTTATTTTTTTCTTAATTTTACATCTGGCCTCCTAGAAGTTGTACTGGTCAGCAGTATTAGTAAATGCTCAGGGATTGTCTTTTGAGATTGAGGTTTCTAACTTTTATTTTTGGATCTGTATGTGGCTAGGTGATTGCTTTCACTGTACAGTAGGTGATTGCTGTCACTGTACAGAGAGAGAGTCTATGGGGTTATCCCACTTTCAACCACGACTTGTAGTTCAGGATTTCTTTTTCTAGTTAGTTATTTTCATTCTATTTTATTTTATTTTCTATCTCTCTGTGGCTGTTTTTGTTTATTTTTCCTCCTGGTTATGGGTAATATTTTTCTTCTTTTCTTCATACCCAATCATTTTTGATTGATGTCAAACATCATGCATTTTACATGATTGGAAGCTGGATTTTGTTGAGTTCCTTTTAAGAGTGTTGGATTTTGTTCTGGCCTTTGGTTAAATAACATGTCAATTAGTTGAAACTTTTCAAAAATTTTTATGGCATTCAGAGTGGCATTTAGTCTGGGACCAATTTAGCTGCACTCCTAAGGCATGACTTACTGGAGGACTCTATCCAATGTACATGTTACAAAGTGTCTCTACTTTGAATAATGGAGCTATTTTAGTGGCGAAGACAGCAGTGAGAGGTATGAGGATTGTTTGCCATGCTGCTCTCTGGTCATTCCTTTCTGGCTTCAGGTAGTTCCCTATTGCTCATGTGTTGATGAGTACTTAGCCGACCACTCAAGGAGAGTTCTGTATAGATTTCTGGAAAACTCTATCTCCTTCTCTTCTAAACTCTGTCACACACATTCTAGCCACCATGGCCTCCCCAACCTCCTATCTTGTTTTTTTCACTCTATGAGTCTGCCAACCTCTGTTTGCATTGTCCCTCCATTTACTGAAGCCTCAAGCTGCCTCTAGGCAGTAAACTGGAGTGATCATAGATTCACTTTGTTTCCCTTTTCTAGGATTACTGTCTGAAAAGCATTTTTAAAAATATATATTTTGTCCCATTTCCTAGTTGTTAATGATGAAAAGGCAATTGCTATAACAATTAATCTTCTATGGGCATAAGCCATGTGACTGCCTTTTTTAACATAAAATTTTCTATCTAAATGAGTGATTATCTTTCAAAGTAATAACAGTGTTCCAGCATTGTTAATATTTCATAATTAAAAATAAATAAAAATAGCTAACATTAATCAAGTGCTTACAACTGTGCAATAAAACTTAGAGGCATTTTATAAACAAATTTTGAATTTCTACTAGAATCCTCTTCACAAGCTGATGCATCATTTTAGAATATCTTCTATGACCATAAATATTCATCTTGAGGATTGATTAAATCATTTGATCAAGTTAATAAAATTTGAGGAGTTTGAGAACTTAATAAAATATATGGTCAATATGAATATTCAGTTTTTGGAAGTAAATAAGTTGTGATTATTTAAAAAGGTTAGACTCCCTATAGTTTTACACTTGTTTTCCCTTTCTTTTGCCCTGGTTAGCTCTTACATGTGCTTCAAGACTCAACTTAGATGACATCTTTACAAATGTGGACTCTTTTCTAGCTCCCCATAACCGTGTTTGGTGTTCTTATGTGCTTTCAGATCTTTCTGCCCACACTACATTTTGTGGCATCTACCACTCCAGATAATATAGTCTGTTTCCTTTTTCACTTCTTCCTTTTCATGTGTTTTTCTTCTGCATTGTGGAATCCCTGACATATTCACCCTTCACCAAGTATGCTAGATTATATTTTCCCAATTATTTTTATATTTCCTCCTTTTCTTTATTTCCACACTATCTGCTTTCCTTAGGATGCTCATTAGCATTCTTCTCTACTTTAGTAGTAAGATTTAGAGTATATTTTCCCATCTCCATATGGACCCACCTTCTAATCCTATCTGACTAAATGATCTTTCAGTGGCTCCCCATTATTTCACCACTAAGTCATGTTTCTTTAGCAGAACATAGCACACTTACTCTGATTATTAAGTTCCCTATTTACTTGCATTAACACTGTGAGCTCCTCAAAAACAAGAGGTTCTATCCTTGATTGTATCCCTTCTAGCATCAGCACCTGGCATAGTGCAGGAAGTAGTTCAAGCAGCTGGTTTGTAATCTCTTCCCCTCTCATTACCAAAGGATTCTCCCAAGGAAAGAAAGCACATAATTGGTCTAACTTATTTATAAACATGCTGATGGTAATGAGCCTCATGGTAAACAGATTAATGCTATTGGCTAGAGAAAAAGTACTTATCAGTACTTTTATACAGTAGAAAGATTTTGGCAGAATATCCATGTTTTAGGATTTCTTATAATAGACAAATACAATATATGGATTTATGAAGCAAGGTTCCCTGGAGGATATCATGTAAGCCATTAAATGATCTGAGTATAAACTGAAAATGATCAACACATAAATGCTCCTTGCTTGCTGAAAAAAAACCTTCTATATCTTACTTAGAGATGACCTCTGTTGTTCTGGATGGGCTAGAGAGTGCATATTTAGAATAGTGAGGACTTGGGGAGCTACATGGATGGCCGACCTGCCCTCCCTGTGCCTCTTAATTGCTTATTTTCTTGAAATCATTAGTAAAGCTTGATACTAGCTGTGGTAGCAGAATATTGGCCCATCAAATGCATACACATCCCAAATCTCAGCACCTGTGTATATGTTATGTTATAGGGCAAAGAAGAACTAAGGCTGCAGATGTAATTAAGATGATTGCAAATCAGCTGATTTTGTTATGGAGTGATTAACCTTGTTCATCTGGATTGGTCCGATGTAATCACGAGGGTCTTTATAAGTAGAGGAGAAGGGCAGATGAGTGAGAAGTACAGAAATAGTAGTGTGGTAAGGACTCAGAGCCCCAACTTTGCTGGTTTTTGAAAATGGCGACTAGGACCATGAGGCAAGGAATGCAAGCAGCCTTTAGATACTAGAAAAGCCAAGGTTATGGATCCTCTCCTAGTTCCTCCAGAAGGAATGCAGCCCTGTTGACATCTTGATTTCAGCCCAGTGAAACCTATTTCAGGCTTCTGACTTGAGAATGGTAAGATAAAAATTACGTGTTTTTTTTTTTTAATTTATTTATTTTTGCTGTGTTGGGTCTTCGTTTCTGTGCGAGGGCTTTCTCTAGTTGCGGCGAGTGGGGGCCACTCTTCATCGCGGTGCGCGGGCCTCTCACTATCGTGGCCTCTCTTGTTGCGGAGCACAGGCTCCAGACGCGCAGGCTCAGTAGTTGTGGCTCACGGGCCCAGTTGCTCTGCGGCATGTGGGATCTTCCCAGACCAGGGCTCGAACCCATGTCCCCTGCATTGGCAAGCAGATTCTCAACCACTGCCCCACCAGGGAAGCCCTACATGTTGTTTTTAAGTCACTAAGTTTGTGGTAATTTGTTACAACAGCAAAAGAAAACCAAAAACAGATGACCTCTGATTCATGTGGTTCTAATTTGATAACCCTATCGCTTGTGTTAGTTCAGTAATTTAAACATAAAATAGGTTTTCTTTTTTTTTTTTTAACATCTTTATTGGAGTATAATTGCTTTACATTGTTGTGTTAGTTGCTGCTGTATAACAATGAATCAGCTATGCGTATACATATATCCCCATATCCCCTCTCTCTTGCGTCTCCTTCCCACCCTCCCTATCCCACCCCTCTAGGTGGTCACAAAGCACCGAGCTGATCTCCCTGTGCTATGCGGCTGCTTCTCACTAGCTATCTATTTTACATTTGGTAGTGTATATATGTCCATGCCACTCTCTCACTTTGTCCCAGCTTATTTTTCTGGGCTAATGAATGGTGTACTCACTGTCTTCTAAGATTGGCTTAATCATTGTTAGGATTATAAGCATTTGGTATTAGAAAATCACTTATATAATGGGATACAGGTTTACAGCTATAAAAACTAAACTCTCTATTGGTAAGAGGGCAAATTTGAGTAAGTGTGGTCAATATAACTCAATTTAATTCAGTAAGTATTTAACATGGTCTATGTTCAAAGCACTTTAGCAAGTTCTATGAATGAATTTAAAAAAAAACAATTACAAGATAAGAGTCTGTCTTCCACAAAACAAACATCTATTAGTAGATATAGATAATGCATGACAATATAAGAAGCATTAAAATATAGCTACAAAAACACTGTGAAAATGCTGAAAAGAAAAATTTGAGGCTTTGTAAAGAGTGCTCTTTGATTTAATAAATAATTAATATAACTTGGAAAGCCAGAGGTGGGCTATCCTGTAGACTGGTGTGGGAAAATTGTGGAATAAAGCCTAATTACAGGCATTGAGGTGACTGGTATAGGGCATATTTAAGAGGAGTCCAATATTCTGCTTTGGTGGTATCTTGCAAAGCCAAGCCAAGCCGTGTTCCATGCACATTAGAAAGTGTGGGTCAGATTGTGCTGTGCCTTGGATCAAGCAGGTGAAATTCTTTTCCTATAGCAGGTGGGGAGCCACTGAAGGTGTTTGAACAGGGCACTGCTATGATTGTAACAGTACCTGAAAGGATTTTGTGGGCAGGTGTATGTAAGAGCGATTGGAAGTGGATTGACCTTTTCGTAGGCTATTACAGTTTTCAAACAGAAATTCATCAGTGCTACTCTAAGTATACTGGCCACTTCTATTAATACTCTGAGTTATGGCATCTGGAATGCTGTTTTTGTACACGATCAGTTCTTCTGTGTGTTCTCTTACCTGCCGTTTGTAAATATTTTCTTTGCAAGATACGCATTACTTTTAAGCTGTGCAATTAAACCCTGAAAATTAACAAGCAGCAAGAAGAAAAAGCAATTTAAAATATTCTAAAGTCAAGGTCTAATGGATCACTATGTTATCATTGTAAGCTCATGTTTACTAAGTATCCAGTGGAGATGTATAAACTCTACTTGACTTTAGAATTATCATTAACCAAACACTAAATATCTGCAGTCATACGGAACCAGGATCTTAATGCCATAAGAATAAAAAGTCTACGCTTTCTTGCACCAGCAATATACCTCTTCCACAATAAAGAGCTCCATTAGTAAAGGGAAGATGCTATTTTAATATATTAATGTAATTTGTAGTACTTTCTCATAAAACTAGCTCTTCTCCTTTGTTCCCAGCCATATAGCAACAAAATGCTTATTCGTTGAGGTCAGTAATAATGAAATTAACATCAGTGTGTGTCAGCTACGCTCCAGACATTGTTCTAAGAATTTAAATACATCATTTCATTTTACGTTCACAGCAATTTTAGGAGGTTCTATTACTAATCCTAATTTAGAGATTTAGAAATAGGAGCACATAGAGAAGGCAAGTAACTTGTCTAAGATCACAGAGCTACTCAGTGATGGAGCTGAGATTTGAACCTATTCTATTGACCTTTAGAGTCCAAATTCTTAACTACTACACCACATTCCTTCCAACAGTGTGTTTCTTGGTGATTTATTTGGATACACCATGTATTGGTATCATCTTCCAATACAATGTCGATACTGGTATGCACTCCCATCCCACCTGGCTCATTTGGTAGGAGCAACAATCAGGAGTAACACTGAACAGAGAAGGTGAGGGCAAAGGGAGAGGGGAGGCACAGGGGGAAGAAAAAGACATAGGTCATTCTTAATATAAGTAATGAAACCTATTCTTCAAACAATTGAAAGATTGAATACAGTATTATTTTGTAACAAAGTCTGTGTTCCAAAAAAAGTCTTAAGACATTAACTAAAGACTGTATCGATTTTAGATAGGTGGAAAATGGATTCCTAAGTGGTTAAGTTACTAGCCCAAGGCCATGTACTATTAGTGGGAAAGGAAGTATTTAGCTGTCTTAACTCATGGGAGTGTTCAGTCTAATGCTGTATTTTGGTAAATGTGATTATGGGGAAAAAAAAAGCTCTTTAGAGAACTCCGTGTGTATGTGGGCCTTAGAATGATTTTATCATTATTATTTGTCATTACAGCAAAAGAATTACCATTATTTGTTTCTTTTGTTGAGTTTTGTTTGTTTTTATCAGAGTTACAAATGCACATATCTACATGCATTCTGTAAGTCTTCGGGTGAAAAACAGCATCACCCTGCTCTCACTCCAACTTTCCTGTTCCTCAGAGGTAACCAATGTTTTCAGCTATTAAAACACCTATTAGCTTTACTCTTCTCTCCATATCTTTAAATAATATGCTTTTATCTCTACTCTTTGCTTTTTCAACTTTAAGCATTAAGTGTTCATATCTTACTATGGAAGATGATTCAGCTCAACCACACACACATTTCCCATGTCCTGTCCTTCCACCTCTGTTGTATCATGATTTTGATTAGATCAAATACTTTGTGTGCATTGCAAATTGGGTTGCTTCTTGGTTCTTTTCAGTGCTTGCTTGAGTTTCAACTTCTTTGGGTCGGCTGATTCATTATTACTTGCTCTGTTTTACAGTTGGCAAAATTGTGTGGCTATCACCTTCTATCCCTTTTTATTTGTCTTTGTATGCTTATGTCTTTAAACATATCTCCTTGCTGAGGGATATGTGTTTGTGTGTGGAGGGGCTGCCAGTGTGTTCAATATGCTCTTTTCCCAGATGTCCTTTTAGTTCTATAGTATCCATTAGAAATCTGGGGCAAAACTATAATCTAGTTTTCACTTGTACAGGATCAATGCCTTGAGGGTAATCAAAACTCTGAGTCAGGTAAATAAAGACAGTAGAAAATGAGCTGTGTATTTTGTAAAATGGATTTAGAATGTGAAGAACTCTGCCATGGTGCCAAACTCATTTTAGTGGCAACAGATCTCCTATAAAAGGTGGTTTGGTTTGTAACACAATATTAAAATGGCTCAAAGACATAATTTGGAAATATTTTTTACAAAGGTGGATTAAATTTTTGTTTACATGATGCTATAACTCCCTTTTATACAAATAGTGATAAACTTAAATTATAAAACTGAGATTGGTAATCTCTCTTCTAAATCAACTTAAAGGAATGTCTCATTCAAGATAGAAAAGATGAAAGAGATATTAGTGTAGAAAAACTGGAGTTTTTAATGCTTATAACAAAGTATTGATTTGTATTTCTTAAACTCTCAGTTCATGTAGATAGATAAATTTGGATGGAATGTTCAATTATTTCGAGGATTTCCTAAAAAAGCAATACTTCTTGGATGTTAGCAAATTATAGTTATGAATCATTTGAACCTATCAAGATTGTATATATTTTATTTTCTTTTAGTTACAGCTGCAACTTCTGGTATGCTGAATTTGGACATTCATATTCTAATACATTACAATTATGCCTTTTCAATATTGGAATGTACTCTTGGGTTTTTTCCTTTTAAATGTTATAAAATTTTTTCCTGGAATAAGAAACACATTTTGAAAAAAATTCATATAACCATTAAAGAATTTGTATTTTTTTCAGAGACAAGTCAAATATATCTGCAGAGCTCACTCATATTTAGATAAATTTTTCAGTCATTCATTTATCACCTATAAGGCAATTAATTCATTTGTTTACCTAGCATTTATTGAAAATATTCAATGTGTGACATATCATCATTGGCCCTGCTGATGCAATGAATGACATACACTATGGCTTTCAAGGAGCTTGGAGTCTAAGAGAAATGCCATTGTGCCATTGTTGACGTCATTATAAAATAAAACCTGGTGTGTTTACATTTCCAAGAGAACGTTAATGTATAAGGGGAGCAGTGTTGAAGAAAGTATGTGGACTTTGGAGCTATTGAAGCTTAAATTTAATTCCTGGCTTTGGCAGTTACTGACTGGCATTTCTACAGGCATAAGTATCCTACAGGATCATTGTTAGGATTAAATGATATAATATATGCAAAACAGCAGACATATAGTAAAGCTTAACAGTTTCCTTTTTTTCATTGATTTTGGAATACGCAGTATCCCCAATATAGCATTCACTCCCTGGATAAAGAGTCACCACTGAAGTGCCAACAATTTCCGTGGGAACACTGCAAATACTTTGAAAAAAACTTTCGAACCAGAAGGGACTTTAGAAATGATCTAATCCATCTCCTTTGTAATGACCTAGCTCAGTCACACAGCTAACTGAATCAAAGCCAGGACAGAACAGAACTCAGATTCCTAAGTTTTATGCTCTTCAACCTTTAAAATAGAAAAGATATGAAAAATAATTTTTAAATGGTGGTCCATTATGAAATAAAAATAAAATAAAAATTGGGCATTTCATAACCATCCTAGATAATAGTTTTAGTTTAATGCCTTGCTATGTCTTACAAGAATTAAAAAATCTATGACCTTGAGTTTTGGAGATTTAAGAGACTGAAAAAGAATTCACCAGATGTTTGTGCTATTGTTTCCTAGCTCTGTTTTGAAATTGTTGTGGTTGATATTGGATGTTCACTCCCAGTGCTCTGTGTTGTTAAGTCAGAAACCATAAACAGCACCAGAAAACAACTTCCAGTCTTACTGCGAATGTCTAACTCAGATGATAGTTGGCTGCTTTCAGAATTGTTCTCTTTGATACCCTTTCTGTAATCTGTTCCTCCTGAGAAGAAATATGGTCTGGCTGCTTCTGTTCAAATCACCGTCAGATACCTGGGTGAGAAAAAACAATGAACTGTAGGAACATCTATTTCTGATGGACTGTAATGATTTGGAGAATAATAGAATACTACCTAATTGGAGCTTTCTCATAGCAGTTTTTAAACACAGATAACAATAAGCTGTAGTTTGAAGAACTTTCTACAGCACACAGATTTGGAATCTGTCCATTCTTGGGGCCCTCCCTAAGTTACACTGGGTCTTATTAAAACAATCACAAAACAGATGGAATCTTCTTAGAGATGGCACTCTTCTTGTTGCCTCTTTCCTTGGAAGGTGTTGTGTGAGCATAGCCCCTAAGAAGGGAGGCAGGCAGCAGCTTGTTCAGTTGCCGAGTCTTTCAAGGGGTTATGATTCAGTTACTTTGACAGGCCATTAGATTTGGGGACCCCCTTTCTCCCTTGTTTTTGTTTTTCACTTGAATCAAGGGAAGTGGCTTCCCCTCTGTGAGTTATCTAAATCACGGTGAAATAAACAAATGCTGGGGCAGCTTAAACACTTGGCCTTTAGGACTGAATTCAAATCTCAGACTGCTTGCTGTAGAGCAGCCAGAAAATGCCGATTTACGATGAGAATAAAAGAAAGGTGGCCTCCACGGTCCTGTTTTATCCTACAAAGCCATGACTTTTCAGATATCTTAAAGATGAATTCCTGTTTTAAAGGTGAATTCACACCCCTTCTATTGGAATTCTCTCATCCTTTAGATCTGCGGACACTGCAGGGTTTATTCTTCATTTCCTCTGGACCCATACTTTTATCAGAATTGAATTACCTTCTTTTGATGCATATGTGTTACATTATTTGTCATGCACTTTCCTTCTGCGGTGAGTTGAAATAAAAGCAATTATCCTGTGGCTTCCCTCTTTCATTCCTCTCCTGGACTTTCTGAGTACAACTAATCAGAATGAAGCAGACGTGAGCATTTTCCGCAGCAGACACTGACCCAGTGTAGAGACTGCTTTGAAAGAAAGAGACTGATTGTGGTTCTCATGTTGCTGTCATTCTCTTGCCTGAGTAAGAAATAAATGAGAAACCACCAATTCTCATAAGGAAGGTACTTTCAGACTTTTCAGTTGATGGTTAAGGTGCTCTCGACTATCGGTCTCTCAAAACATACACACTACTGACCTCAGTTTGATTGCTGACATGTAAAATATAATGTGAAACTAGCATGGGAAACCATTTTGAATAAAACAGAATGATACCAGTGAAGGTTCAATGACTATGAGAACTGTTTCTGGAGCTCTTTTCCCTTCATCGTTCAGATTTATGTGGCCTTGCCCTGTACCATGTACATTAACTGTTGGCTAGAAATTTCCTTGTACAGCATGGGTGGGTCCGTGTAAGCTGGCTGTTGGGAAAATGATTACAAGACCCTTGACTCTTATTCTCACTGCATGCAGGGAGTAAGTTGATGCAAAGACCTTTTAGTGAGTCAAAATGGAATGAATTGCATCTGAACTGATGCCTCCCTCATCTCCTTTCTATCTTGATACCCAAGGTTCCCTATTTCCAGCGGCAGCCTCGGGGCTTGCAGGAGGCCCTCGATGCTGGTATGTTACGTAGTTATTTGTGGTGGAAGTACAAACAACGTGTATACATGCTCACACAGGCAGATCCACACACACTTTATTTATTGAAAATCTATGTGCCAGACCCTACATGTCAATGATTTCATGATGTATCTTTCTCTTTCAATTCTTACAATGGTTCTATTCCTTATATTAACAAATATGCTGAAGGTACCTATTCCGAGGAAGGTATTTGTATTCTCATTTAATGTGAGAAGACTGAAACTCAAGATGATTAAAGCTTTTGCCTGAGTGATTGCAGAATCCCAAATCCACGCTACTCACTCTTAATTGCTCCATCCCAGTTCAATTCCCCTCCCGCTACCTCACCTCCCTGCGTCCTCTGACTGGGTACCAGAGCTTCTCAGGCTGATCAAGACAAAGGCTTCTGATATGTTACCTTGAGCACATCTCGCTTCACTGCTCACAGCTGCAAATGTGGAACTTTAATAGATCTGGGATTTAAAAAAATATTTTTTTGCATTGTCCAACGTGTAAAGCAAGCTATTTGCAAAGCTGCTTTAGCTGAAGTAGGACTGGGGTCCAGGGCCCAGATCTTGGCTTCTTCTGCTGAAGGGGCATTTCCTCGTCTTGAATCAGAACTAGCTGCTGGTCTACTTGCTTCCTTCCTGTTGGTTTTTTTTTTTTTCTTTCTTTTGAGGTTTTAAATATCTATAAAGTGATATTAGTAAAAATGAATATAAATATTACATAGGAGTCATAGAACAGTTGGTTCTGCTATAATGATATATATGTGCTCTAAAAATCATTGTGCTATGAAAAATAACAAGACCATAGGGATTATTGAACAGAGTGGAGTCAGGGGCACAGCACTCAAAACCTGTCACTGACACCTGGTGAAGTTGAAGAGGACTGACCACCCTGGCTTCTCAAAGGTGGGGACCTGCTCTGATGATCCCTTCCTGACCTGTATATGTGGCCATCAGCCCGACAGTCATAGTGGTCGAGTGATGTGTACTGAGGCAGTCAGTACAGATAAGGCTTCCACTGCTATCTCTTTCTTCCTCCTTTTTATCCTCTGAGACGCTGAAAACCAAGCTCCTGACTTGCTTGCTCCCCAAATTTCATTTACAGACAATTAGACCTAAATTCTTAGGGGCTAACTAAAGATCTCAGGTGATACAGCTAGCATTAGTGAGAATGACCACCATGTAGCAGGGATCAGGTGAAGTTCTTTAAAATCATTACTTCATTTCATCTTCACAACAACGTATGAGGCATGGATGATTATTCTCCATCTAGCAGATGTGTAAAAGAGACTTAGAGAGGTTTAGAAATTCATCCCAATTCTGCAGAGGAGATAAATGGCTGACTTAGAGATGGAAACCTCTGATTTGTTTGCTGCCTGACTGATGTATTCAGGATGCTGCACTAAGCCCTGATGCTTCCTGAGCGGAGTCCTGGGAACTGAAGCACAACCCAAGATGTCTTCAGTTACCTGTGTATTGACCCTGCTCGCTTTCCACTTGTAACTCCTCTTGCCAGATTGGAGGTCCCTTTTTCCCTCTGACTTCCCCTTCTCCCTTCCACTTCTCCTGCCATCAGCTGTCTGTCTTTCCTAACCAGATACCCAAGGTTTCTGGGATTGAGCTTCGGATTAATGGCATCCATTTGTCACTGTGTCTAACCTGCCTGACTTGACCCAAGTGTTATCTTTGCCACTAATCTGGCCACCTTGTGCCTACCTGGACCTGGATTTGGTTCTCCCATTAAGTGAGCTGAGACCTGACTTTTGGGCCACAGTCTTCCTCAAGGGCCCTTGCCTTACACCTGATCCTGAATGAATCCTTAATGAAACCCTTTATTTTTGATCATGAAATAAAGTTCATCTCCTCTACAGAAATGAGTACTTCCCTACCTAGGTTGGCCCCGAACCTTACAAACAGACCAAGAACGCTCATGTTTCAGGTAATGTAAAACGAAGGCAAAGTCTTTCTCTTTTTCCCAGGAACATCTAACTTTCCAACCAGCATCCAGTTCTAGCATCAAAATTCCGTGTGTCTTCAAGTGGGTTCAATTTTTTTCCCCCTTATGATGTAGGTTATTGAGCTTTGAACAAACTTGCACTGAAAGGGAATTTATTATCTTTGCTATTTCTGTTTTCAAAACCAGGACACCTACTGCCCTTTCACACTCAAAATGATAGCTGTCACAAGTAGATTAATGGGCATTATCAGGCTGGTTTGGAAAAGGCTGGAGCAGTGATAATTGTGTCACCGACAGTAAGAATGGGTGATTGAAGCGAATGAGTTAATTGATTTGTACACCAAACCAATCTTTTAGAAATCAAATACTTTTCAAGATTTAGGAAAGGATGGTCAGTTTTTCTTGGCAGTCAACCCTGTTTTCTGCTGCATAAGGTAATTGTGTGACAACCTGTCTGTCCTTTCTGAGAAAAAGACTTTGCTGCCTTCAAATTACGCTCTCATGTACAAGTTAGATTTTTGCATTGCTATTATTCCTCTTCTTTCTATTAGGACCTGAGACTTAAAAGAAAGTCTTATTCTCTGGGAGGTTGTTTTGATCACAGTGTTTTAGTGTAGAAACGACTCTTTTGAGGTGGTCAAAAAAGAGAGCAGGCAAACTGTTCAAGCAAAACCAAATAGCAACTCAATTGTTGGGAAAAGGAGGCAGGGCTGAAATGTACCATCTACACAAGGCCTCCCTTCTTTTGTCTCCTTTTTATACCTTCAAAAATGTTATTTGCTGAAAGTTATTTTCTGGGACAGATATACTTCCTTAATGTACTTTTTTTTTTTTTTTAAATAAAGGGCTTTTAGAAACCTTCTCGCAGGGTTTCTTTCTTTTTTTTTTTTTTTAAAGAAATTCATGTTCTTTTATTTATTTATTTATGACTGTGTTGGGTCTTCGTTTCTCTGCGAGGGCTTTCTCTAATTGTGGCAAGTGGGGACCACTCTTCATCGCGGTGCGCGGGCCTCTCACCATCGCGGCCTCTCTTGTTGCGGAGCACAGGCTCCAGACGCGCAGGCTCAGCAGTTGTGGCTCACGGGCCCAGTTGCTCCGCGGCATGTGGGATCTTCCCAGACCAGGGCTCGAACCCGTGTCCCCTGCATTGGCAGGCAGATTCCCAACCACTGCGCCACCAGGGAAGCCCCCTTAATGTACTTTTTAAAGAAAATGTATTTATTTATTTGGCTGCCTTGGGTCTTTCTTGCTGCATGTGGACTTTTTCTAGTTGCGGTGAGCGGGGGCTACTCTTCATTGCGGTGTGCCGGCTTCCCACTGCGGTGGCTTCTCTTGTTGCGAAGCACAGGTTCTAGGCACGTGGGCTTCAGTAGTTGTGGCACGTGGGCTCAGTAGTTGTGGCTCGCGGGCTCTAGAGCGCAGGCTCAGTAGTTGTGGCACATGGGCTTAGTTGCTCCATGGCATGTGGGATCTTCCCGGACCAGGGCTCGAACCCATGTTCCCTGCACTGGCAGGCGGATTCTTAACCACTGTGCCACCAGGGAAGTCCGCTTAATGTACTTTTAAATGCACTGAAGGAAAAAAACGCTGTTTGTCAGAATCCAATTGACGAGAGAAACTTTTTATGTTGCTTTTGTGCATTGACAGCCAACCCTTAGGTTTTCTTAAAGGAAGTGAGGATGTGTGTTTTTATGCTAAGAAAATGCTATTTCCTTCCTTATTGTAAAATGAGTGCTTTTGGGACAAAAAAAGTAGTGCCTTTTTCCGCACCCTCCCCAAAGCATAGTGTCTCGGTTGATTGATAAAATAAGACTTCCTGCTATGTAAAGTAAGTCCTATTGAACACTCAAATATCCTTCTTTTATTAAAAGGAAACTTGGAGGTCACCTTTCATCCCCTTTATTTTACAAATAAACAGAAACTTCTAGAGGGTCAGTACTTGCCCGAGTTCTCACAGATCTTTAGAGGCTGATTGGAGTATGCCATTGTCACATTGTTCCCCATTTGTGATTATATTTTCTCTGTGAACCTCCATATATTTATGGGCTTATGACTGAAATAAAATTTACCCCCTGGAACTTTGCACATCTGGAAGAAAAGGAGAAATAGAATAGGTATACTCCCCACTGGTGGAGAGGCCCTGATGAATCCCCAATTCTGGACTAAGGGGAGGCCCAAGGAGGCTCCAAAGATCTTTAGGAAAGTGCCCAGGCTTGACCAAAAGCAGGATTATATAAAGATTAAGCAACCCCTTATATCTTTCTTGTGTCCTTCTCCCTGTTACCTCCATTCAGTTATCCCACTATCTTGGACCACTTTCCTGGGGAAATTTATGACTGCCAGGCCATTTCAGTGAAGGAAAAAAAAAAAGTACTGTTATTTCCATTTCAACATGTCAGAGATATACTAAATTTCACTGATTTTATTCTTGAATATATTTTGTCCTACATTGAAAATCTGGTTTTAATAATATCAAAATAATGACTTATTTGCTTTATCTTAATATATTACTTATGTATGTAAATATAAAAATATAAATACATTTTTAATAAAATATATTACTTACATATTTATATTAAGATTAAATTTACTATATGTTTTGAATTAGAAAATATATAAACTAGCATAAAACAGTAATTTCAATATTACAAATAACAATTGTTTAGTGCAGCTTAAAATTTCCTTCTAGTTCTTTGTTACCATAGGATACATTCTATTAAGGATGGACAAGTAAGTACTGTCAACTGAAATATCTTTTTTTCTCTGAGGTGGTTTGCTATTAATTTGTTATACAGTTAGGTTTGCTTGTTTTATTTTGGTTTCAATTTTAGGTCTTGCTTTTTTGTTCTTTTTGACTGGATTTAAAATTTTAATATGTAAAACATTGATATGGTCTCCCAACCAGAGCTATAAAGAAAGGCATACTTAGAAGTCTTATCTGTGTCACCACTGCACTCTTCTTACTACAATATGTGCTGTATGTAACCATTTTTATTAACTTCTGGATTATCTTTTAGGATTTTTGTGGTGGTAGTGATTGTTTTTATAAGTATGTGTGTATTGCATGTATCTGTTCTTTTTCCTTCCCTTTCTTACTAAACGTAGCATGCAATATCCACTTTTCTTCACCTTGTTATATTCACTTGACAATATATCCTGAAAGTTCTTCCATATCAGTATAGAGAAATCTTCCACATTCTTTTTGTTGGGAGCTGTGTGTGAGGTGGGGGCTATATATTACTCCATTGTTTTTATTTTCCAAAATTTATTTCACCAGCTCTTTATTAATCAACATTTGATGGATTTCCAATTTTTGCCCATTACAGATAACGCTGCAATGAATAATCTTTTCACAATGTCATTTTGTATTTATAAAATGTGTCTTTGGGATAGATTTCTAGAATTGGGGTTGCTGGATGAAAAGGAACATTCATCTGTTGTATTGCTAGAAGTTGCCAAATTCTTCTCAAAAGGGGAATTATCTTGTATTCCGCTATTGATGTGTGAGAGTGAGTTTTTCTAAAAGTCTTGACAACCCAGTTTATAGTCATTTTAAATTTGCCAATCTGATATGTGAGAGGTGATACTTCATAGTTTTATTTTGCTTTCTAAAAATTCAGTGAAGTGAACATCCTTTTATACGTTTAAGAATGATGATTTAAGTGTTGTTTTGAAGTTCAGTTTTTTTTTTAACATAACAGGGTTAAAACTCTGATAAAATTTCACAAGGATATAATCCTTCTTTGTGAATTAAAATCGATTACATTTCATATTGTAAAAAATATGAGGATATTACATAAAACAAAACTGTTAATCGCTGAAGGTTTCTGAATTAAGCTACTGATTCAAAGTAGGAGTAATTATTTTCCTCTTATGAAAGTAATGTATGCTTTTATTTGGAAAGTCTATAGTGTAGAAGTAAAAACAGTTATACCACTTAGATGTAACATATTTTGGGATATTTTCTTTCAGCCTTTTTCTATTCTTTTGAAACATTATTGTTCACAGTAATATTTTTCATTTTATTAGACTTTATTTTTAGAGCATTTTTAGGATTAGAGAAAAATTGGGCAGAAAAATACAGAGTTCCCATGAATCCCCGTGGAATATCTCTTCATTTACTTAGATATTTGATTTCTTTCATCTGATTTTTGTAGTTTTCCTCATTTAAATCTTGTATATATTTTGTTAAATCTATACCTAAGTATTTCATCTTCTGTTGTTAATATAAGTTGTGTTGTTTTTAAATTTCAGCTTCTAATTGTTCATTGGTAGTATTTGGGAAAGCAAATTTACTTTTGTATATGAACTTTGTATCCTGAAAACTTGCTACTATCACTTACTAGATCCAGAAACTTTTTGTTGATTACTGAGGATTTTCTACATAGACAGTCAAGAAATCTACAAAGAAACACTTTTATTTCTTCCTTTCTAATCTGTATACTTTTTTCTTGTATTGTCTTACTGCATTAGTCAGGATTTCCAGTAGAATATTGAATAGGAATGGTGAAATTATTTTTGCCTTGTTTCTGTTCTTAGGGAAGAGCATCCAGTTACTCACCATTAAGTACAATGTTAGCTGTAGGGCTTTTGTAGAAGTTATCTGTTAGGTTGAGGAAATTTCTCTTTATTCCTAGTTCGCTGAAAGTTTTTGTCCTGGATGAGTGCTGAATTTTGTTAAATGCTTTTTCTGCATCTATTAATATGATCATATAATCTTTAATCCTTTGTCTGTTGATATGATGAATTACATTAGTTGACTTCTGATTGTTAAACAAGGCTTGTATAACTAGAGTAAATCTCACTCAGTCATAGTATATAATTCTTTTCATACATTGTTGAATCTGCCTTATTGATACTTTGTTAAGGATTGCAGCTATGATCATAAGAGGTATTTGTCTGTAGGTTTCCTTTCTTGGTAATGCTTTTGTCTTATTTTTGTATTATCCTGGTTTCACAGAATAAGTTAGGATGTATTCCCTCTGCTATTTTCTGGAATAGATTACAGGGATTGGTATCATTTCTTTCTTAAATATTTGGTAGAATTCACCAGTGAGACCATCTGGGCTTGGTGTCTTCTGTTTGGAAGAAACATTAATTATTGATTTAATTTCTCTACTAAAACCACTCTCTCAGTCTCTTTTAACTGGTATATTTAGAACATTAATATTTAAAGTGATTACTGATATAGTTGGACTAATATCTTCTATTTTGTAGCTGTTTTCTAGTTGTATTTAATTTTTTTCCTTCCATGCCATTTATGCTTTCTCTGTTTTTTAAAATTAATTAATTAATTAATTTCAGGTAACATTGGTTTATAACATTATCTAAGTTTCAAGTGAACAACCTATTTCAACATCTGTACACACTACAGTGGGCTTATCACCAAAAGTTTAATTTCTATCTGTTACCATACAGTTGACCCCCTTTACCCATTCTGCCCTTCCCTTCTGGTAGCAATCTGTTCTGTGTCTATGTGCTTGTTTTTGTTTTGTTTGTTTGCTTATTTATTTATTTATTTAATATTCCACATATGAGTAAAATCATATGGCATTTGTCTTTCTCTGTCTGACTTATTTTACTTAGCATAATACCTTCAAGGTCCATCCACATTGTTGTAAATGGCAAGATTTTATCTTAATGACCAAGTGGTATTTCATTGCACTTATATACCACATCTTCTTCTTCCATTCATCCATCAGTGGGCACTTAGGTTGTTCAATATCTTGACTATTGTAAATAATGCTGTGATGAATACAGGGTTGCATATATCATTTTGAATTACTGTTTTCAGATTCTTTGGATAAATACCCAGAAGTGGAATAGCTGGATTGTATGGTAATTCTATTCTTAAATTTTGAGGAACCTCCATACTTTTTTCCATAGTGGCTGCAATAATGTACATTTCCAGCAACAGTGTATGAGTGTTCCTTTTTTCTCCACATCTCCAACACTTGTAATTTCTTGTCTTTTTGATGATAGCTGTTCTAATGAGCATGAGGTAATATCTCAAGATAGTTTTGATTTGCATTTCCCTAATTAGTGATGATGAATATATCTTCATGTGCCTATTAGCCATCTGTATGTCTTCATTGGGAAAGTGTCTGTTCAGATCCTCTGCCAATTTTTAATCAGGTTGTTCTTTTGTTGTATGACTTCTTTATATATTTTGGGTATTAACCTCTTATTGGATATATCATTTGCAAATATATCCTCCAATTTGGTAGGTTGTCTTTTTGTTGATGATTTTCATTGTGCAAAGATTTTTTAGTTTGATGTAATTTTATTTGGTTATTTTTGCTTTCCTTTTCCTTGCCTGAAAAGACATATCCAGAAAGATATTGCTAAGACTGGTGTCAAAGAGCATACTGCCTATGTTTTCTTCTAGGAGTTTTATGGTTTCAGGTCTTACATTCAAGTCTCTAACCCATTGAGTTAATTTTTGTGTATGGTGTAAAATATTGGTCTAGTTTCATTCTTTTACATGTGGCTGTCCAGTTTTCCCAACCCTGTTTGTAAGAGACTGTCTTTCTCCATTGTATATTCTTTGTTCTTTTGTCGTAAATTAATTTTTTATATATGTGTGGGTTTATCTCTGGGCTCTCAATTCTGTTCCATTGACCTCTGGTCTGTTTTTCTGCCAATATCATGCTGTTTCGATTATTATAACTTCATAGTGTAATTTGAAATCTGGGAGTGTGATACCTCCCTCTTTGTTCTTTTTTCTCAGGATTGTTTTGACTATCTGGGTCTTTTGTGGTTCCATACAAATTTTAGGATTATTTGTTTTAGTTCTGTGAGAAATGTCATGGATATCTTGATAGGAATTGCATTGACTCTGTAGACTGCTTTGGGTAGTATGGACATTTTAACAATATTCTTCCAATTTATGTACATGGAATACCATTCCATTTATTTGTGTCTTCTTCAGTTTCTTTCTTCAGTGTCTTATGGCTTTTAGTGTAAATGTCTTTCAGCTCCTTGGTTAAATGTATTCTTAGGTGTTCTTTTTGTTGTGATAGTAAATGGGATTGTTTTCTTAATTTCTCTTTCTGATAGTTTTTTATTAGTGTGTGGAAACACAACAAATTTTTGTATATAGATTTAATACCCTGCATTTTACTCTATTTTTTTTTTATTATTTCTAATTTTTTTTCTTTTTTTTTGTTGGAGTCTTTAGGGTTTTCTGTATATAAAATTATGTCATCTGCAAATAGTGATAGTTTTCCTTCTTCCATTCCAATTTAAATGGATTTTATTTCTTTTTCTTGTTTAATTGCTCTAAGACTTCTAATACTATGTTGAATAACAGTGACAAGAGTGAGCTTTCTAGTTCTTGATCTTAGAGGAAAAGCTTTAAGTTTTTCATTGTTGAACGTATGATGTTAGTGGTGAGCTTGTCATATATGACATTTATTATGTGGATGTATGTTCCCTCTATAGCTTTTTTTTTTTTTTAATTAATTAATTAATTAATTTATTTATGGCTGTGTTGTGTCTTCGTTTCTGTGCGAGGGCTTTCTCTAGTTGTGGCAAGCGGGGGCCACTCTTCATCGCGGTGCGCGGGCCTCTCACTATCGCGGCCTCTCTTGTTGCGGAGCACAGGCTCCAGACGCGCAGGCTCAGTAATTGTGGCTCACGGGCCCAGCTGCTCTGCGGCATGTGGGATCTTCCCAGACCAGGGCTCGAACCCATGTCCCCTGCATTAGCAGGCAGACTCTCAACCACTGCGCCACCAGGGAAGCCCCCTCTATAGCTATTTTATTGAGAGTTTTTATCATAAATGGATGCTGAATCTTATGAAATACTTGCTGCATCTATTGAGATGATCATTAGTTTTTATTTTTCATTTTGTTAAAGTGGTCTATCATGTTGATTGATCTGTAGATGTTGTACCATTGCTGCATCTCTGGAATAAATCCCCCTTGATCGTGGTGTATGATTCTTTTAATATACTGCATGCAGATTGCTAATATTTTGTTCAGGAATTTTGTCTCTACATTCATCAGAGATATTGGCCTGTCATTTTCCTTTTTTGTGTTGTCCTTGTCTGGTTTTGGTATCAGGGTAATGTTTGCCTTGTAAAGTGAGTTAGGAAATACTCCTTCCTGCTCAGTATTTTGGAAGTGTTTGAGAAGGATAGGTATTAAATCTCCTAAGAATGTTTGGTAGAATTCATCTGGACTTTAGATTTTTAGGAGTTTTTTTTATAACTGTTTCAATCTTCTTACTAGTACTCATTCTATTGAGATTTTAAATTTCTTCATGATTTCTGTCTTGAAAGGTTGTATGATTCTAAGAATTCATCCATTTCTTCTAGGTTGTCTAATTTGGTGTACACCTCTTTATAGTATTCTTTTATAATCCTTTGTATTTCTGTTGTATCCCTCATATATCTACTGTTTCGCTTCTGATTTATCTGAGCCTTCTCTCATTTTTTCCTCAGTGAGTCTAGCTAAAGAATTGTCAATTTTGTTTATCTTTCAAAGAATCAGCTCTTAGTTTCACTGATATTTTCTGTTATCTTTTTAGTCTCTTTCATTTATTTCCACTCAGATCTTTATTATTTCCTTCCTTCAACTAATTTTGGGCTTTTGTTTGTTCTTCTTTTTCTAGTTCCTATAGGTGTAAGGTTTAATTGTTTATTTGAGATTTTTCTTTTTCTTGAGGTAGGCCTGTATTGCTATTAACTTCCCTTTTAGTATCATTTTTGCTGCATCCCATAGAATTTGGTATGTCATAGTGTCATTTTCATTTGTATTTAGGTATATTTTTGATTTCTCCTTTGATTTCTGCATTGACACAATAGTTGTTCAGTAGCATGTTGTTTAGCCTCCACATATTTGGTTTTTCCAGCTTTCTTCTTGTAGTTGATTTCTAGTTTTATACCACTGTGGTCAGAAAAGATGTTTGATATGATTTCAGTCCTCTTAAATTTATCGAGACTTGTTTTGTGTCCCAAAAAATGGTCCATCCCTGAGATGTTCTGTGTGCACTTGAGAAAAAGGTGTATTCTGCTGCATTTGGATGGAATGTTCTGTATAAATCTATCAAGTTTATCTGGTCTAATGTTTCACTTATGGCTGCTGTTTCCTTGCTAATGATCTATCTATTGATGTAAGTGGGCTGTTAAAGTTTCCTACTATTATTGTGTTGCTGTCAATTTTTTCCCTTAGGTCTCTTAATATGTTTTATGTATTTTGGTACTCTTATCTTAGGTGCACATTTATTAATAAATGTTATGTCTTCTTAATGAATTGTCTGCTTTACCATTATATAATGTCCATCTTTGTCTCTTGTTACATTTTATCTTGAAGTCTATTTTGTCTGGTATGAATATGGCTACACCTGCTTTATTTCAGCTGCCATTTTCTTGGAGTATCCTCTTCCATCCCTTCACTTTTAGCTTATGTTTGTCTTTAGAACTGAGATGAGTTTCCTGGAGATAGTATACAGTTGGGTCTTGTTTTTTAATCCATCCAGCCACTCTTTGTCTTTGACTGGTAAATTCACTCCATTTACATTCAGACAATTATTGATAAGTGAGGACTTAGAACTGCCATTTTATCTTTTGTTTTCTGGTTGTTCTATATCTCCATTGTGTCTTTATCCTTGTGTTTCTGTCTGACATTTTGTTTGGTGGTCTTATATGATGTTTTCTCAGTTTCTTCTTCTTCATGTTTTTTATCTGCTCTAGATGTATGTTTTGTGGTTACACTGAGGGTTTGTATAAAGCATCTTATAGATAAAATAGTCCTTTTTCTGCTGATAGCATTTTATCTTCATTTACCCATATAGTCATTTTCCTCTTTCATTTTTATGTTTCTGTTGTCTCAAATTATCCCATTTTATTTTGTGAATTCTATTATCAGGTTGAAGTAGCTATAGTTATTTTTACTATTTTTTCCATTTAATCTTTATGCTATAATTAAATGTTTAACCACCTTCTGACATAGGGTTGCAGTTTTCTGATTCTGTCTATCATGCTACTCAAAGTTTTGTGTACTTATGCTTTTTCATTTCAGGTAGAAGATCTCCTTTCAACATTTCTTGTAAGGCTACTCTAGTGGTGATGACTCCCTCAGCTTTTGTTTGTCTGGGAAAGTCTTTATTTCTCCTTCACATCTGAAGGATACCTTTGCTGGATAGAGTATACTTGTCTGACAGTTTTTATCATTTAATATTTTCTGTGTGTCATTGCACTCTCTGCTGTCCAGTAGTTTCTCTTGAGAAATCTGTTGGTGGCCTAATGAGGGTTTCTTTGTAGGTTACTGTCTTTTTTACCTGGCTGCCTTTAAGATTCTTTGTCATTGACTTTTGACAGTTTTAACATAACGTGTCTTAGAGAAGTTCTTTTGGCATTGAGATAATTCGTTGTTCTCTTAGCTTCAGAGATTTGTTTATCCAGTTCCTTCCCCAGGATTGGGAAGTTCTCAGTTATTATTTCTTTGAATAAACTGTCTACACCCTTCTCCCTCTCTTCTCCTTCTGGGATACCCATTACCCTTGTGTTGCCCTTTATAATGGGCTCTGATAGTTCTCATAGAATTTCTTCTTTTTAAAAAAGATCTCAGTTCTCTCTCCTCTTCTACCTGAACTATTTCTAGATTTCTACTATTGAGCTCACTAATTCTGTCTTCCATATGGTCTCTGAGATCTGTCATGAGGTATCTTGTCATGAGGTGTCTGTAATTAATTTTGGTAAAATTTCAGTAATTATTACTTAAAATATTCCTCTGTTTCTTTCTCATTCTCCTCTCTCTGATGTTTCCATACATGTATGTTACACCTTTTGTAATTGTCCTACAGTTCTTGGATATTCCATTCAGTGTTTTCATTCTTTTATTTTTTTCTCTTTCTTTTCAGTTTTGGAAGTTTCTATTGACATATCTTCAAGCTCATTTGAGATTTTTCTCAGTTGTGTTTAGTTTACAGATGAGCCCATCAAAGAGCATTCTTCATTTCTGTTATAGTGTTTTTGATTTCTAGCATTTCCTTTTGTTTCTTAGTGTTTCCATCTCTCTGCCTACACCACCCATCTGTTCTTGCATGTTGTCCAGTTTTGCCATCAGAGGCTTTAGCATGTTAATCAGAATTATTTTAAATTCATAGTCCGATAATTCCAAAATTGCTGCTGTATCTGAAATCTTGTTCTGAAGCTTGCTTTTTCTTTTCATCCTGCATTTTGGCCATTTATCATATCTTGTTTTTTTTTTTTTTTTTGCTGAAAGCTGAACATGATGTCTTGAGTAAAAGGAGGTTAGGTAAACAGGATTTTTATGTGAGGCTGTGTTATGGTTAGTAATTAGGGTGTGTTCATTCTTTGCTGTAGCTGTGGTGTCAGATAATAAAATTTCCTTTAATGTCCTTATTTTTATCTCACTGCTGTCTTTGGTTTTCCCTAGAGACCCTTTCTTAAATAGAGCCTGAAGCATGCTATCCTTTTAGCTGTAATTCCCTGTTATACGTAAGCCTATTGTGAGGTGGTAAGGTGTGGGGAAAGAGAAAATATTTTATAATCTTTTGATTAGGTCTTGGTAATTTTAGTGAACCTGTGTGCCTGGTCTGTGACCTTCACAAATGCTTCTCAGCTTTTACCCCCACCCCCTCAATGACGAAGTCTACAGGGCTTGGTGTTGGGTATACGCTTCCCCCACTTCAAAAGCTAGAGGGGGCTGGAGTTTGGGTAATTTCCTTCTAAGTTCAGTTAGTGTCTTGGAAAAGCCAAGTGGCTTTGGTAAAATAGTTTCCCTTGCGGGTAGGCCTTTTCTAAAAAGAGAAAGCTCTAGGTATATTTCAAAGCAGTTACTTTTCCCCTACCCCTGAGAGAAGCTTGAGGGGACTTTCTTCTAATCTTTTATCTGAGAACTGGGAGGGCTCCAGGAGGTAAATGCCATGGAAATGTGGGTGTCTCTCTAAGGACAGCCCCCCCCCCCAAATTTTTAATTCTCAAGTTAGTCCATGCTCAGCCGCCAGTAATTAGGCAACTATACTTAAATATTCTTACCAGTTGCTGGCTCCAGTAACACTTCTGCTCCCTGCAAGATGTGATTCTCTCTATTTGCCTATCTCTCCAATTTGGGGGCAGTAGTTTTTATAGCCTCAGTTCTCTGATGGACCTAAAAAGCATTATTGACTTTCAGTTTGATTCACTTTTTGTGTGTGTGTGCAGATGGGAGTGAGGACTTCCAAGCTCTTCGCATGTCTGACCAGAAACCGATGTATCTTATTGATTTTTACAAACATTATAAGAAAGATGATAATCTGGTATATTTAGTTATTTCTAGTTTTTGTTTTCCCATTAATTTTCATGTGTTTTGATTTACACAAATATTTCCTTTTTATGAGAATTTAGTAATAGATATTCATGGATATGGGAATTTCAGCACTGCCTTTTAAAAACTGAGTAAATGTCCTTCTAAATTAAATGATACAAGTTTAGAAGATTTTATTTGGAATGTAAAATTTTAAATTTTTTCTTGATATCTTATATGTGTACAAGCCTACTTGTAAAAGATTCCTTCTTGAGATACCAATTGAATCTTTTTCCAACCAAGTAATTTTCCAGATATTTTCACATATGTAAATATCCATTTGTTTTGAAAAATAAATCTTGTGGGAGAAAAATTATTCAATTTTTATGACTAACTTTTCTCAATAACAACATCTATATCAATTATATATTACATGATTTCTCTTTTTATGGGAGCTAACATTCATAGTGTTATGACCAATAGAACCTCCTCCAAAATTATTGGTGGTGTTGCTTTGGAAAAATAAAATTAGACTTTGATTTTACTCTGAACTTCCTAGTAAAATAATAGTAAATTAGTATGACCTCTTTAAAATCCATCGATACCAAAGTCACATCTATGGAACCATTTTTGTTTCATAAAGCAATGGATACTTCCCAACTGCTAAAGTAATTCTATTAGAGTACACTGGAAAATCCAAGTTATAAATGAGGCACATGGAGCCAACATCATCATCACTCTTTAGGGACAAAAGCACATATGGAAACACTTTATGGATTCATTAAATACCAATCTGAAATAACATAACATCAATATTGGTAGCTCAAAAATGATAACAGCTGACAGATGGCAACCAATTAGAGCAATTAGCAATTAACTTGTGTGTCCCTGTCCCACCTTCATTCTCCTTCACTTGCTGCATGAATTCCTATAATCCCTGGAAATGTGCCTGAGATTCAGTCTCTGCTACAGATCATTGGGATAATATATTTGGGCCAATTACTGAAAATGGATTTGGAGAGAAAGAGCATGTCACTTTTTAGCTTTTGTTTAAAATATGTCTATTCTTTTTAGGGAAAATCTAATTTAAAATATATCCTAAGATATATTTTTTCTAGAATGAAAAAGAATGTTATAAATAAAGTTACAAAACTTTAAAAATATTTATATACTAACACATAAATAGTTTTACTATATCAGTGGCCCTATAAAATAGTTCAACTCAACAAACCTTTCCAAAAATATTTTTTTCTTCAAAGCAAAAATACAGTTGTGAAATATATGTCCACTACAACCTATTCCAAGAATATCTCTGTTCTTTAGGCTTTCTTAACTGAGCAATAATATTGTTTATTTCATGACACTCAACATTGACCATTACCAAAATTTGTGTTCATATTTTCACCACAGAAAAATTAATTTTTTCTTAATGTTGAACATTTAAAATGATTTTATAATAGTTTTACAATGATATTAGTTGTTTCACCTTTGACAGCATAAGATTCCAAAATATTTACTTTGATTCCATGAACTGAATGAAAAAAATTGAACCATTATTGGAATTAACTGATTTTCTGGCTTGAAGCATCCAACGTGACTGATATAACATTGGCATCATTTAACTCTTTGCAAAATTCTTCTCTAAAGAAATCAGCACAGGCAAACTTCAATGAATGCTCCCTCCCTTTTAAAGACCATCTTAAGTTGTTTTTGCCATGTTGATTGTCTTCAATTAGTAAATGAAGGAACAGGAAGATTAGAGCATGGTCATAGAGGTGGGGAAAAATGTGCCCTACACTAGTTTGAGCCCTGTACAAAGTTATTCCCTAAAAAAAGGAAACAATCTGGGTGACAAAATAAATACAACCCTTTCTCTACTCCCCAAGCCATGGTGCCCTACGGGGGTTGCATCATCCTGGAAAAGTGGGTGAATTTTTAAATTAGCACAAAGTCACTGACTACTTTCAAACCATATGTCCACAGAGCTGCTGCTGCCCACCCAGATGGAGCTTTTTTCTAAATCACATGAAGGTTCCCTTTAGACTAGGTGTTGATCTGAATACAGCAGTGAGGGAAAAATCCTTTGAAGGATCAGAAGAAAAATTAGCCTTCCCCAAATCATTTCCATCTAGCTCCTAACATATTATGTTTCCAGACACCTTTGATTAATTTAAATTTTATTTGAATAGAGAGACCATTCTGCAGCTCTAACCTCTTAAAGTTCAACCATAGCTGCTCAACATGAAACATTTTAAGGGCTTTTCCATCAGTTTTGGCAAGTTTTTTTGGTCTTTTTGAATGTGCTTCCATATGACTAGCTGTCAAGGAATACTGTCGGAAAAGCTTTTCCTATAACTTTATGGTATGCCTAAAGAGACATTGGTTTGATGAAATATGTAATTTTTCCAAACATAACTTTGTTTTTCTTTGGGGGCGTTAATTACAAACCCTATCAATTTATAGGGAATTATCAGCTATAAAATATTCCAATTAAGTAGTTTCTAGAACTAGTCTTTTCCCCAAAGTCCCTTCTAACCTGGTATTTAACATAAGCTGTATTCTACAGATTGGAGGCATACACAAAATTTTGGAAAGGTGAAGACAGAGAAAGAGCTTCTCTCTTCTGTTCTTTGGACAAAATTTCACTTGTTCTTTTTCTAGTTCAGAGAGAGACTGAAAAACAGCTAAAGATAATTCATTAATATGAAGAATTCAACTCTCAAAAGAATACCTTTTATGATAAAATAACTTTTATCTACAGAAATCCAAAGACAAAACATATACATAGGGCTTTCCCCAAACTGTGTGAACAGCGTGACCGAACTATATATCATTAATCAGATAACAACAGCATTATACAAAATCAACCATAGCATAGCCTCCTTACACAAAACATGTAAGATTAGGGCATGATAGCTTTCATTTTCTTAATGTTATTTTATTCTTTTGCTCATGGAATAGTAACAAAAACTATTGAGTTATTTACCACTCCTTTATTATTTGTGGTTGAGTCATCTTCATTCTGCAAAATAATAATTTAAAAATCCCATATGAATTGAAATGGGATAAAAGAGCTCAACAGATGTAGCTGTATCTCTCATATGAAAATAAACGGAATGTTTTCCTTAATTAATCAGAATGAATAATGTTGATGGGCTTGGCAGTGACTAAATCAGGGCTGCCAGCTCCAGCTACCTTGAGTGATTTCATCTTTTCAATCAGACTAAAAAATGCTTTCCCTCCTTCACACTGGACAACTTCATTTTCACACGTTCAATTTAACAAAACTCAAAAGGAATTCCAAAACCTTTGCCTGTCTCATAAAATGTTTACCAGATATGTCTACAGGATGGCAGCTGTGCTAGCATGTTTCATAATAAGGAGAAATAAAGTGGCCAAGTAAACTCTACTGAGGAGCATAAACAATCATATTCATGGGAGGTTGTTTATTGTCGGTCATGCTACAAGGTCACATTTTTTGGCAATTTTGTTTAAAACTTCACTTAAACAACTGTCTGCTGTAGAACATCCTGGACAACTGGAAGGCTGCCTTTGTTTAAATCAGCTTTGAGAATATGACTGAGTCAGTGACACCCCTTAACTTTCTGTTTTTCACAGGAGTTCAAATGCATCTGTTTTTTGAGCTTCAATGTATATTTCCACAATTATTACCATAACAACCCAGCATAAGCACATTAAAAAAAGAGGCATTGGCCTTCTTTACCAATCCTCCTGTTTACAACATAGTCAACACAGTAAGACCTTCAGGGAATAAGAGGTAAAAGAATAATAAATCTAATATGCTGAGACTTTTGTGCATTTGTTATTATAAGCATTTAAATATATTCCAGTTTGAAATAATTTACATATATGATTATTGCTCTATTGTTATTATCCTATGAACATTACTAATTGTATCTCTATTATCATTATATAACTATTATTATATAAATATCTATTAAATATCTATTATTATTCACAAAAATTCCATTTTACAGATGAGTAAACTGAGGCATAGAGATTTCAGTTCCTTAACCAAAGTCACACTGCTTGTAAGTGGTGGAAACAGATTCCATCCTCAGCCAAATCTGATTACAGAACTCATGTACCTGACCTCTACCCTATATAGTTTTGTAGGGATCAGTTTTCTTCTTTGTTTGATCTTCTTGAAATATTCCTTTCTACTCTTTCTGAGGGTTCTGGGGTCTCAGAGATTACCAAAGCTAAGCTAAGATTTACACTTCTGTTTTCATGAGTGGTGTTGGGCTGTGAGTGATGAAGAAAGATATATACATAAAAATTTCCAGTAATTACATTCCTGGATTACTTGCAGTGAAGAGAAAGGAAGTCAGTTACATTCTTCTTGAATGCTGCCATTAAGTCACGCTTTGGCATTTCTACACTGACCCACAAGTAAACTATGGTTTTCATCATCTTAATCCAATCTGTAGCCATGCTAGTTATTACTAAACAGAGAAGCACTCATTCTCTTATGACAAATTGGTGCCTGAGATATCACTGGTGGGCAAAGGGTCTTCTCTGAAAGCCATGCAGCCTGTGGCCATGTAAAAAAGTATACATCCTAGAAGGTGGTCAGTCATTGCCACCTGGTGGTTAAAGCAATTTAACCTTCTATGTAGGTAGAGAAATCAGCAAGGCCATGGTTGGCTAGTTCACTCAATTTTACTGATTTTTGGCAGTAGAGACACTTATTTAGTGACAGATGGTTTTAAATGTTAAACAGAGTTAATTCCTACCACAAATTCATTTCCATCTCCCATATTTTTATATCTCCTCTGGTTATCTTACTTTTCTGTTTCTGCTCTGCTTTCATAGAGTTGGAAAAATATCCTACCAAAGCTCTAGATTCAGGACTTTTCACAATGCAGTCCATTCTGAGACAGACTTTATTATCTCAGAATATATCTCGATTGCCCTGAAGACATTGTTGTAAATTTTTTAAGGACATTATTCAAAGGTTGTGGTTTCTGAAGGGCTTTGGGATCTGATACAGGGAATATATTCTTTAAATATTGCCTGTTGGTATTGTCATAATGTGTCAGAAGCCAGATGTGTGATTTGGGGTCCAGAAATAAAAGAATGATGGGGTAAATATCTAAATCTAAAATGAAGCCAGTAATGACTGGTTCATGACATTAAATAGGCTAAAAAGAGAGGAGAACCAACAGAAAAATTTACAAAACTGGTGCATATAAATTGCAGTCCTTCTGATTTCATTTAATAGCAAGGTGATGGTATATATAAAAAAGATCATGGTGCTTAAAAGAAAGATATATTTTACTTACAAATACAATAATAAACAAATAAAGTGAATATCCTAGTTACTTCTCACAGTTTTTGTCCCAAGGCAAGAAAAGAGCTGGCTAAAGCCACACAAATGTAATCAGCAATCCATGTCCTTCTTTCCTTGGCAATTTTCTGTCTCCATAGTTGTAGAAACATCATGGAAAATCAAGTGTCTCAGATGAAGTCTCTTCTTTTCAGTTATGGGAATAACTTGGTCCATGTCTCACTCTTTTTGTGACAAATTACCATCTTAGAGAAGGTTCCGTAGCTTTTATTCTATACTGTGTGGGGTGTCTATTATTAACCCCTCTTCCTTTGTCTTTTCCTTCTAGCAGGGACAGAGTGATCTGAGGAAGTATTTAAAATAAACTCACATTTTCTGAAGCCATATTAAAATATACCACACGATCAGTGTTATTACTAGACAACCACAGAAGCAAGCTTTGGACCATTAAGCCGAATAGATAATATTTTGACAACCATTTTAGAGACCATACTTATCTCCTAATCTCGAGCTATGGTTTCACTACCTATACGTATAGTTCTATACGTATAGGTATACGTACTACGTATAGTTCTATAATCATGCATAAAAATACAATAAAAGGGGATTAAACATCCCTCTCCCTTGTTGTCAGCACCACATCTCATTGTACATTTTATTTCTACAGGATCCCATAAAGACAGCTATGCATCAGCAGGAAAATATACTTCCTAACATTCAAAATCAATGATGCAGATAATAGGGAACCAGCATCCTCAGTGTGAGATATATACTGTCCTTGGTCCCTGGCCCAGATGTTGGTAACAACCAATAAACTCTATTATAAACATATATTAAAAAAAGCAGCTTGAAGGAATGGGCTGCTTAGCTTAGATTTATTAGGAGACGTCTTTAATATGCCATATGGCAGCTTGGCTCTTGGAAGCAGTGCAGCCTTGTGAAGGAACGGATTGAGGTGTGATGACCAGTCCCAGCACAAGCATGGATACCCTTCCAGGGAAACAAGTGCTTGATGCAGGATTTTTCACCAGTGTCACCCATGGTATGTGCCTTAGTAGTCCATTATGTCTCAATACGTTTTCAATCAGAGCCGGGATCTCCATTATCCCCACTGTTTAGAGAAATCTCTATCCATCTCTAGGATGGGGGATGAGAGAAAGAGAGGGCAGGGCTGAGATCCATCATGTTATTTAACCTAACTTCTGCCTTTTATTGAAACACTTTGTGTAGAAATACAAACTAGGGGATTTGCAATGTTTTTAAAAGCTGTTATTCAAGTAAATGGAAAAGTGGCATCGTGTAGGTTGTTTGGAATACCAGAGAGCACAAAATAGATTTTTCTTCTACTTGAAGATGGCTGTGTGAGAACTACTTTCCTTTATTCAAACATCATGCCTTCCACACATAAAGGCTTTTTATTCAATTATCTGTATCAATCGTGTGCTTCCTTTTCATTAACATGCAAGATAATGTTATCAATATGTTAAAGCTGATAGGGAACAGTCACTGTGATACATGTGTACTAACTGCATCTTTGCAAGTTAAAAATGCAAATACACTTTCTAGGCAAATGACAGGGCAAGTTTTATGGTTTAAATTTTTGTAAATTTATTATTTAACTTTTTGTAAATATTTCAGGTCCTTGCTGAGTCCAAGAGCTGGAGTTATTGAAAAGGAATGGCATAACATGTTTTGCAAATGCAAACTCAGTGAATAGAGGCATATTTAAAATTAAGCCATGAGAAGAATACACATCACTTATCTGATAATTCTGCTAAAATGAAAAATCTGAATCTAATCATGAGGCAATATCAAGCAAACACAATTTGAGGAACATTCTGAAAAATAGCCAGCCTGTAATCTTCAAAAGTACCAAGGTCATAAAAGTCAATGAAGGACTAAAGAATTTTCCTAGAGTCAAGGAGACATAACAGACATGAAAACTAAATAAAACATAAGATTCTGAACAGGACCCTTTGGCTTAATTAGGGACACTATTGGGGCAACTGATGGGGTCTGTGGCATAGACTGAACCAATAATGTAAATTTTCTGGTGTTGATGGTTGCATTGCGGTTATGTAGGAAGTGTCCTTTTTGGTAGGATATAGAAAATAAAATATTTAGAAGCGATGGAGCATCATGTTAAAAATTTACTCAAGCGATTCTGTAAAAAAAAAATGTTCTTTATACTATTCAACTTTTCTGAATTGCAGTTATTTCAAAATAATAAAAATTAAGCTGCCTTTTATCTGATTTTTAAATTTCTTTGGTGGCTCCTTGGGAATGGAAGTACTTGCTAATTCAATTGGTAAAAGCAGCCAAATCTAAGAATTATATGAAAGAGATAACTGGCTAATTACTTATCATTATTTCTGGAATATATTAGTGATATAAAATTAAAATAATTATGAAATAATTGCATGAGTAAAATGGCATTTAATATTTTAATTTGTTCCTAAATCATTTGATTAATTTTTAGGTAATATTATTAAACTGAGTAAATGCCACAGAAACAGTCATGAAAGCATTATGCTATTAAAAGACAACGCATGCTGTTCAATTCAATGAAAAGTTTCTCATTAACTTTTTAAAGTGCAATTTTCTCTTTGTAGCAAGGCCAACTTCATCTATAAATACTGCGTCTTTGACAGAAAACTTGTAGTACTCTAGGCACTGTCTTGTTTAACCTTTGAGCATTAACTGATATTTGAGTAGTGATATTTGCACAAGAGCTGCTATGGTTTCAAGTTGACAAGCCATTAACTCTTCTTTCCCTAAAGCAACTACTAAACAATTCACTTGGAAATTTTACAATTAGATTTTCCACTTAGCTGTTTACCGCTTATTACTTCATTCCTCCTCCTTGAACCTTTGAATTCTTTAAATATCACTAATATATTTGGTTTTTATTTTTCTGCCAGTATTTAAAAAAAATTTTTTTTTTATTGATTGGCAACTAATTGTGGAAGAAAAAACTCAACATGGGTATGCATTCAATTTGATTGTGTTCATGTTTATCTTTAGTAGCAGTTTAATAGCAGTTTAATAGCAGTTTATTTTGATGTGGCAGGATGTTTACTCAGGCTTTGGAGCCGAGGCATGCTGACTAAAACTGTATCGCTTGCTGAGTAGTTGATAGGGTGATTGGAGGTAGACTTTTTGCAATAATGAGTGAAGAGAAAAATATAACTATACCTAGGCAGGGATTGATAAAAATCTTAAAAATCATCAAGTTCATGTCTTTTGTCTTCTGAAATGAAGACCCTGTGACTACATGAAGCTACAGGAATGGTCCATTGATCCTCAGGTATCCACAGCGATCCATGGAAGCACAAAAACCAGACAGAGACACAGGCTCATTACAAATGTCATATTGAAATAAACCCTAAGGGATCTTCTATAAAGATCTTCTTCTGTAGAATTTTTGAAACCTCTGCATTACTTTCTTTTTTTCCTCTTTTTTTCTTTTGCATGTTAAGTGGGGAATTTTTTTTGGCATTATTTTCTTTTTATAATTTTATCCTGGTGGCTCAGGTGAGCCAACAAACCGTGAAGAGGAAATTAACTTTTAGTTATAAATTGGCGATGTTAAGCTTAATGGGCTTTATGTTTTCTCTGAGCTCCAAGCCGTTGACAGCTTGGTACTCTCTTTGTGCAGTTGTGCTCGTTCCATGACTAAATATTTTCTCTTTCTCCTCCACTCGGAGGAACATTTTCAGAGGTGGGGCAATTTTCTCCTTCCCTGTGACAAAAGAAACATCTGTGTTCCATCTTATTTCATTCATGTTTTCTGTCCTGAACAGACTGGAGATAGTGTGTTGCCGGGTGTTTGAGAGCACAGGGACAGTGCTCTTCATGCAGTGATGTTTCCCTAGGTCACCTGCTACTGGGGCACCGTATGGCATCTGTGGTAGATGTCCAGCTGTAAAGTCCAGAGGAGGAGGGAGGAAGTTCTCTCTTCTTTCTGGTCTGAGGGATTTTTTTTTTTTATCCATCTTGAGTGTAATAGGAATATCTAAGCGAGTTGATAACAAAAATTTTAGAAGACATGGTAGGATTATGTGCATTACAAGCCATAATTTATCGTTTTCTAAGTAAAGGGCAAAAAGAAAAAGAATGTTGTTTATTTTCTTTGCTTTAAATTTTCATTATGGGAAGTTTTTAGATAGCTTATGTTTTCCTAATAGGTATTTTACCAACTATAAGGCAGGAATGAGGAAGAATTTATTTTTTGTTATAGTTCTGGGGTCTAAGGTCAGTAAGAAAAGAAATTATCTGAACTTAAACTTGCTTTTAGTTATGACTAGATCATTTTGGCATTCCAAATATTTATGTATTGGCTTTATATTCACACATTTTGTCTAAAAATATTGACATGCTATTAAAAATAGAAGATACTGGGCCTTATTTTTTTACCAAAGTTTTTCATATTTTAGCACATTATGTACAGTACATTTAAATTCTAAAAAAAAAGTTTTGATGGAGAGAATTTTTAGAGCTAAAATAAATGCTGTTTTAAGAAGAATGTATTCAAAGAAAAGAACCTTCTTAAGGTAACCTTTGTAGCAATAACATTTTTAAAACTTTTAAGCTCATAATGTTTATTATAAAATGTGGTGCATTTCATCTGGAGGTCGGGTGTAGATAAGAAATATCAACTTCTGAAAGTTAGTATTTAATAAGGTAAGAGATTTATTTCCATGAAACTTCAGCATCTAGTTTAAAAATGTTAATTAAATAATTCAAATATTGCTTAACATCACTGATAATTTAAACTCAACCAAATTTTACAAATTTGGAGCAACTTAAGACTTCCCAAAACAAAAATTATTGAAGTGGATCTAAAATATTAAAAACTATAGACAAAGAAGAAAATAACCTGAACTTTCCTCAAAACTTAAAAAATCCTCATGATTATTAAAACCAAAATATTGCTTTAACTTTTATAGCTATGAGACAGCTTCTGGTAGTCTGCTTATTTTACGTTTAGAAATATCCAGTAATGTCAAATACTTAGCTGGTATGGTTTCTTGATTCAAGTACATTAAAAAAAATTTTTCTTTATATGTTTAAGCATGCCCCAACTTCTGAATTAATTATATTCAAATATTATTTTGGTTGGTTTTTGGAATTTAGACTGTATTAACCTGTAGAAACAATAATTTAAACAGTGACTTGGATTATGGCAAATCTTATCTTGTCACTGTTTTTGGCTGAAAGGTGGTGTGTTTTAGTCTGTTCAGGATGCTATAACAAAATACCATAGACGGGAAGCTTATAAAAAATCAGAAACTTATTTCTCACAGTTCTGGAGGCTGGGAAGTCCAAGATCAAGGTGCCAGCAGATTCTGTGTCTTGTGGGAGCCCACTTCCTGGTTCACGAACCAATATCTTTTCACTAGTCCTCCCATGTTGGAAGGGGAAGGGAACTCTCTGGAGTCACTTTTATAAGGTCACTAATCTCATACATGAGGACCTTGCCCCCGTGACCTAATCACCTCTCAGAGGTTCCCCCTCCGAATACCATGACACTGGGGATTAGGTTCCAACGTAAGAATTTTGAGGGGACACATTCAGTCCATAGCATAGTGCTAGTACTTTTCTAGCCCTTATGTAAGTTTATAGCAATATTTCTTGAGGTTCCACCTTACAAATAATAGAGATGCATCTTTACTCACCGTTGCACCATTTTTAAAAATAATTTATTTATTTAATTTATTTATTTTGGCTGTGTTTGGTCTTTGTTGCTGTGTGTGGGCTTTCTCTAGTTGTGGCGAGCAGGGGCTACTCTTCGCTGCAGTGCGTGGGCTTCTCATTGCGGTGGCTTCTCTGGTTGTGGAGCACGGGCTCTAGGCGCGCGGGCTTCAGTAGTTGTGGCACGTGGGCTCCAGAGTGCAAGCTCAGTAGTTGTGGCGCATGGGCTTAGTTGGTCCGCGGCATGTGGGATACCTTTGGCAGGCGGATTTTTAACCACTGCACCACCAGGGAAGCCCATGCACCTTTTTTTATTTGCCTGCTTCCATTCCCCATGTATTTGTCTCCACTCTCTACTGCTTCCCCAGCTCATGGGGGATAGTCAAGTGTTCAAACAGAAACAGATGTTAAATGTCACAGCTCCAGAGTTGTTAGAGAAGGGGCAAGTTCTCTCAGTACTAAAGATGGAGTAAAGTCCTCTTCTGGAGGTGGAGGCAGGGGTATGGGTATAAGAACTGGAAGAAGGGCAGGAGATTACATAGATAAAGCTAGATTACCTCTGGTAGAAGAAAAATGTCAGTATCAGAGGAAGGGTTTTGAGAGTTTTGCTACTCAAGGTGTGGTCCCTTGGCCAGCTGCATTAGTATAAATGAAAATCTTGTCAGAAAAGCAGAATCTTAGGCCCTACCCCAGACCCACAGAATCAGAGTCTATATTTTAATTGGAGAAGAATTTAATTTGAGAAGCATTGCTTGGGAGGAGTGCAAGATTTTATATCAGGGAGGACATTGTATGCTCTCTCTGTGCTTTCATCAGCCCAGTATCCTCCTGTATCTTTAAAAAAAGATTTTGGTATTGTTTGGGAAACTGACCTAGATCCTCTAGATTGTCATTAAACCACTGGGGCTCTTATCCTAATTTCTTCTGATTCTTTTTTTCAACCATCATCCTGAGTCTCTGCCCTTTGGACTTGACCTTCATTTCTGTATTAACTCTTAGCTCCTGTTCAAGGTCCTGATGTAATCTCTCTTTACATGCATTCTCTCTTTACATGCTTTTCTTCTTAGAATTACCACTGGCATTTATTTTGCTTTCCTCCCCCAGTATGCTTTCTTAGATTCCATATAATACATTCTAAGCAAATAACTGTCATGTTTGCCGGGCACACTGTACCTCTCAAAGAGGGATTCGAACCATGTCTGGTATCCTTTTGAGGTTAGGAAGCAGGACATATATCTTCTTTGGATCAGGCTTGTCAGAGGGTGAGAAGAAAGAGGAGTAATACTATATTGGTGATTAGAAGGTATCTTAGTTTGTTCAGGCTGCTGTGACAAAGTACCATAGATCAGGTGGCTTATAAACAACAGACATTTATTTCTTAGAATCCTTGAGGCTAGAAGTCTGAGATTAGAGTCCTACTGTGGTCAGGTTCTGATGAGACCCCTCTTCTGGGTTGCAGGCGCCTACTTCTCATGGTATTCTCACATGGTAGGGAGCAGAGAGTGAAGCACGATCTCTCATGACTCATATAAGAGCACTAATTCCATTCATGAGGGCTCCACACTTATGACTTCATCTAATCCTAATTACCTCCCAAAGGTTTCTCCTCCTAATACCATCATACTGAGGGGAGGGGTAGTGTCTCAGTAAATGAATTTTGGCGGAATCTCAGATAGTCCTTAACAGGAGGCAATAGAGTGAGTTCATATATTCAGTGTATGTTAGAGATGAAAGGGAATCTTGGGACCAAGGGTGGTCAAATGACTTGATTAAAATTTTAAAGTTAGTGAGAAAGCTGAACTTGGTGCACAATTCATTTGCGGTCTATCACCATGGTAACCACTAGTTTCTGAGGCTGGCTTGTGTTGTATATTTAGATTAATAAAGAGACTAATAATGAAAGAAGCATCCTTGTTTTAATTTCTACTACGTATGTGGTACTGTTTTGGGCACTATCTATGTATTTGGCTAGCGAGCATTATATATGTGTGTATATGTATAAGCATATATATATGTGTATATATATATATATATATTTTTTTTTTTTTTTCCTAATCTTCACATTAACCCACTCAGATAGGCATTCCTCTCCTTATTTTTCAAAGAGAAAACTAAAGCTCAGGAAAGTCAGGTCACTTGCCTAATACCACATACTTAGTTATTGACAGAATCAGAATTTGAACCCTGTCCAACTTTAAATCATCTGGAACTTCTATTATTCCCCTAGGTCTACCTCTTATCATAGATAGTTCCTGCCTGGGTCATCAATTCACCTGAAAAGGTAGAATAATATAGTAATTGAAGGCATAGACCCTGGAGCCAGAACCTGGTACAAATTCCAGCTTTGCGTTTGTAAGCTGTGTGATCTCTGGCAAGTTACAGAACCTCTTTGTGCCTCAGTTTCCTCAACTGTAAAATGGGACTGATAACCAGAACATCCATCTAGTAGAGTTGTTACGAAGATTAATTTAAGGCATTTAGAAGAGTTTCTGGCCACGAAAAGTGACTAATAAGTGTTATCTATAATTGTTATTATTATTAAAGATGCATCATAATTATTTCTAAGCATAATTGGGAAGTAAAGATATTCAATAAGTGTGAATTATTTGATTAAGTTTGTGGTACTTGCAAGATCCTTTCCACTGTCTGTTTATACAGGTAGCTGGTATATACAGTGGTTATAAAGATATGTGTTGATGATATAAATTTCCAGAGAGTTCTCAATTTTGGTTTTGATTAGCAAGGTTAAAAAATACAAAATAATTAATTTTTGCATGCAGGGTGTATTCTTCTGAGGTCAATTGTGATTATCCTAGCTTTTAATAGATTTCAAAACCAATAGTTACTTTTAAAATAATATGTTAGCCTAGTTTTGAGCCCAAAGGGAGATGTGCCCCATGAAATGATTAAACATATGAGAAGATGCATGGGAAATGAGCATCTAAACTCAGATAGAAATTTATTACCTGGAATGGTAAATTATATAAAGGTTGTATGAACTAGGGATCTTAAAAGGGTTCATGCAAAAGCCAAAGCTCTAGTATATATATATTACAGATTTTTGTTTATGATCAATACTACAATCAGAGATCACTCCATTATTTTAAATCATGCTGGCCCAATGAACTCATTGACATTCACAGTTATTTACGTTTGCTCAATACCAGAAGGAAATTCGCTTGATATGAATGATGTCACACAGTGAAATGACTCGATCGCATATTTGAAATTATATCCTTCAGTTTCATTCAAAAAGAGCTGCACTTTAAAAATTGTTAAGTGCTTAGGAGTGCAATAAAGACTAAAGGAAACCATTGACCTAATACTGTTGATCAGCATTTTAGTTTTTTTTCTCTTTTTAATCTCAGAATTTGAGCTAAACACCCAGCTCAAAGGTTCCAAGAGAGAAAGTTTTCAAGGTCAATCTCTTTCCACCCTGTGGTTTAAAGCCAAGGCCTCTTATTTAGGTAGCAATTATTTCTTAAATGGCCTTGAAGATTTGTGATCTTGGGTATAGGATATGTAATACGCATTGATTACTTTTATTCTGTTCTAATTTAATTTTACTCTTTGTGTCTTTTATACCTTAATGCTTTTATGTTAAAAATAAGGATCAAATGAGTAAAGTAACGATAGAAGACATTCATCAGCTCATAGAGTTATATGCTTTTCTATTTTTTAGAAAGAATTCAGTCAAGATGGTTAACTTATATGTTCTCTTAAAAACGTGATTAGTAGTAGAGCATTTAAGTACCAAAGTATAATCCTTTGCAAAAGTTGGGTTGAGGCAACCCAACCCAGGTCCCTGTCCAGCTGTGCAGTCATAACGGGTCTAGTACATTGATGGCTTTCTCTACATCATTTCTAGAGTGTGGCTCTTGTCTCACAGTTCAGACACTGGATTCACATTCTGTTGCAGTAGGTTAGAGAAGGCAGGGAGAAGGGGAAAAGTGTAAATTCTAACTTTTTTTTTTTTTTTTTTTTTTTTGCCCTGAGAGCAAGAGAAGGAGATGGATGTCCCAGCTTAAGCAGAGAGAGTAAATTCACTCTTCTTGTGCCTTTTTGTTCTTTTCAGGTCCTCATTGGATTGGATGATGCCCACCTGCTTTGGGGAGGGGGATTATCTTTATTCAGTCTACTGATTCAAATGCTAATCTATCTCTTCCTGAGACCCCCTCACAGATACACCCAGAAATAATGTTTTACCAACTATCTGAGCATCCCTTAGCTAAGTCAAGTTGACACATAAAATTAACCATTGCAACTACGGCTTACATTTCATTGGTCAGAACAAAGTCATGGCCTCATCTAGTTGCAAATGAGACTGGGAAACCTTGAGCATCCTTACTGAAAAATGAGTGAGTTCTATTACCAAAGAAAGAAAGAGAGAATGGATATTGGGTGTTTATTAGCAGTCTCAGTCACCCATCTATTCAATCGATCTGAATAGTAAGTTGTTTATGGGAAGGGATGACAACTAACTTTGTACCCTGTAACAGTTCATGACGAGAAAACAAACATTTACAGAAACCTTGTAAGGAAGATGAGAGAATCTCAGGTTACCACATCTGGAGGAGCATTGACACATCATTTTCGAATATATGTTAGGGAGTCAGTGTTCACACTTCTAGACTAAAGAGAGAAAGAATGACAAGAGGAAGAGTCAGAACATGTTTTATTTTGAGAGTGATAAGATAAACATGTCAGCTTCTCAATCTGGTAGCATCTCAGAGGGTAGCATTTCCTTCATGGGACAAGCAGGGGAGGGCAAGAGCCAGAAACTAGATTTTTGTCAGGGCATTTGGAATTAACAGGGAGACGTTAGCCACATTCTCCAAAATAATAAGAAACTGGTATATAAATTGGAATTCCAGTTGAATTTATAATGCGCAGTTTGTAGCTCATTTTCAGTGCTTGTAATACTTTTCTTCATTGTCTTTCACTGATAAATATCATGATGCATGGAAATCTCCATTAGTAAATAGAATATTCTGAACAAGCAAAGAATCAAAGCAAAATAAAATTGAATCGCTTTCAGGGATAGTCCTGGTGATTTCTAATAAGCATCCTTGTCCCTTCAAAAGGGAACATCTTTCTGGCACTTTCTAAAACATATGTGTACCAATTAGGCTCTTTCAGAATGCAAGGAATAGCAACTTGCTCAGTTTACCTTAGTTAAAAAGAAGGTGAGTATAGAGCTGGAGACAAGGGGTGATGGTTATATCGAGCTCCTGTGCTAGGTCAACTATAGGAACCTGCTAAGTTATGCTTTCCTGCTTGTATTATTCATGTCCTGCTTTGGGGTCTTCCTATTTATTAGAATCACAAGCAGTCTTAGATAAGAGCGAAACTGCCTGGGCAGTGGTAGTGAAATGTTAATCAATCTGTATAGACTTCTGCCTGGGGATGTTCTGTGTCAAAGAAATGTGTTCAAAGGTCCCAAGCTGATAAAGCATGATGGAGTCAAAGGTTCCTATGTCAGATGGATTGGCATGAGGACAGGGGATGGAACAACTGAGCAGATAAGAAAAACAGACTTAATGTGTCAAAGAATTTTGCAACTGACTACTTGGAAACCATGCCCCAACACAGATGCTAAGGCGTGGATAACATAGGCATGTCAGACTTCACAGATTGGGGGCAGATAATACCCATAAGCAGCATTCCAATGTGAAACATAATCATATACATGGATTTGCAGGATGTATAGTCTGCTTTCTTCAAGGCATTCTTATTATGTAAATATTTGATAAGCCAAAGTGTTTAATGTCTGGGATGGGGCAGCTGGAAGGAGAGAAGCAATTCTAATAGCTTTTGTGATGTGGAACTAAAATCTACCCTTGGATATTGTAACCACCACCAGAAATTGCATTGAGAGGGCCTGCCATAGCACCAACCTGGAGAGTTGGTGCCTAAGTGTCAGGAGGGAAATTCAGAGAGATTTTCCACTTGCTGGGAGATGACAGTGGGTTCTAGTGTGGAGGATCGACACACTTCCTCAAATTACTCTCTATCAAGGAGCTCAGTGATTTATTTTTCAGCTCTTTTAAATCCCATTGTATATTGTGAAGTATCATTTATGGCAAAAAATTTTTTTGTAGTGTGTTAAGTGTTCAGGCTGCTATAACAATACACCATAAACTAGGTGGCTTAAGAACAACAGAAATTTATTTTTCACAATTGTGGAGACTGGGAAGTCTAAGATGAAGGCACCAGCAGATTTGGTGTCTGGTGAGTGCCTACTTCCTGGTTCAGAGATGGCCATCTTTTGGCTGAAACCTCATAAGGCAGAAGAGGACAAGGGAGCAATCTGGGGTCTCCTTTACAAGGGCACTAATTCCATTCATGAGCATTCCACCCTCCATGACCTAATCACCTCCCAAAGGCCCCACCTCCAGATACCATAATATTGGGGTCCAACATATGAATTTTGGAGGGACACATACATTCAGTCTACAGTAGCAGCAAAGACGTGTTTCTGTGAACAAGAAGTATTGTCTTTAAAGACTAAGTTCTAAGCAGTAAGTTTCTTTGACTGCCCGGGATGCAGGTATAGCTTCCTGTCCTGGGCATGGTAGCTCTTCCAGGGCATCATATCATTCCTCAGGGTTAGGTCAGTAAAGGGAGATCGCACCAGAATGACAGACTTCCAGGAGTCTCCCTTTGACCCATTCATACAGACATTTAACCAGGCCACTACTCTTAACCCCCCCAACCCCAGCCAGGATCTTCTAGTAATTGCCACTTCAGTGTCTCAGAAATTCCAGCCCTCTTCCTTTGTGGGATCTGTCCCGGGGTTTGGGAATTTTATTCTGTGAGGGAGGGATTTCTCTATGCTGCTATTAAGACTTGGTTGGGAATCCCCTTGATCTAATTTTGAATCAGGAAGAAAGAAGTGATTTTTAAGAATTCAAATTCTCCTATCCTTTTCTTTTTTAACAGCTTTATTAAAATATATTACATATACCATAAATTTCACCCATTTAAAGTGGACAATTTAGTGGTTTTTAGTATATTCACAGAGTTGTGCAACTATCACCGGACACTTTCATGACCCCCAAAAGAAACCAATATGTATTAACAGTAAAGTCTCATTCCCTCAACCCCCTGACAACTATTAATCTACTTTCTGTCTCTATGGATTTGTCTATCCTGGATATTTCATAAACATAAAATCATATAATATGTGGTCTTGTGTGATTAACTCCTTTCACTTAGGATATTTTTTTCAAGGCCTGTCTATGTTGTAGCATGTATAAGTAATACATGCTAATGTATTACTAATGTCAAATAATAATGTCAAATAATATTCCACGTGTAGACATACTACATTTTATTCATCAATTGATGGTTATTAGATTTTTACTTTTTGGAATTATGACTAATGTTTAATGTACAACCTTTTATGTGGATGTATGTTTTTATTTTTTCTGAGGTATATACTTAAAAGTGGAATTGCTGGATCATATGTTTTAACATTTTGAGGAACTGGCAAACTGTTTTTTAAAGTGGCTGCATAATTTTACATTCTCACCTGTGGTATATGAGGGTTCTAATTTCTCTATATCCTTGACAACATTTATTATTTTTCTTTCACTTTAGTGGATATGGAGTGGTATCTCATTGTGTCTTTGATTTCCACTTCCCTAATGACTAATTATGTTGAGCATTTTATCATGGATTTATTGGCCATTTGTTTATTTTCCTTGGAGAAATGTCTGTCCAGATCCTTTGCTCATTTTTAATTTGATTATGTATCTCTTTATTATTGAGTTGTAAGAGTTATTTCTATATTCTGGATGCAAGTCCTTTATCACATACATAATTTTTAAATACTTTCATACATATGCTTTTTTGATGGTGCCCTCTGAAGCACAAAAGCTTTTAATTTTAGTGAAGTTCCAATTTATCTCTTTTCGTTGCTTCTACTTTTGGTGTGGTATGTGAGAAACCATTATCTAATCCAAGACCACAAAGATTTACTCATATGTTTTCTTCTAACATTTTTGTAGCTTTAGTTCTTGTATTGAGGTCTGTGATCCACTTTGAGTTAACTTTTGTGAACAATGGGAGCTAGGAAATCAATTATGGATTCACAGTTCTATTCCACTGACTTATATATTTATCCTTAAGCCAGTACCACACTGTCTTGATAACTGTAACTGGGTACTAAGCTTTGAAAAGAGGAAGATTGACTCTTCCAACTTTGTTCTTTTTAAGATTGTCTATTCTGGGTTTCTTGCATTTGCATATGAATTTTAGGATCAGCTTGTCAATTTCTGCAAAAAAGCCAAATGAGATTTTGATAGAGATTGCATTGAGTCTGTAGATCCATTTAGCCATTTTAACAATATTAAATCTTCCAATACGTGGACATGGGGTATCTTTCCATTTATTTAGATCTTTAGTTATTTTCAACACTGTTTTATATTTGTGTGTATACGTCTTGTGTATGTCTTGCCCTTATTTTGCTAAATTTATTTCTAAGCACTTTATTCTTTTTAATGGTATTTTAAGTTGAGTTGCTTTCTTAACTTTGTTTTTGGATTATTCATTGCTAGGATATAGAAAAGTAATTCATCTTGCAATCTTTCTGAACTCATTTATTAGTTTTAATATTTTTAGTGGATACCTTATGTACACACAAGTTCATGTCATGTGTAATTTAAGATAACTTTACTTCCTTCTTTTCAATCTAGATGTCTTTCATCTGTTTTTCTTGTCCAATTGCTTAATTGTCCTTGCTAAATCCTCTAGCAGAATGTTGAATAAATGTGGGGAGAGCCAACTTCCTTCTATTGTTCCTCATATTAAGGGGAAAGCTTTTCATCTTTCACCATTAGGTATGATATTAGATGTGGGGTTTATTACAGATACACTTTGTCAGGTTGAAGAAGTTCCCTTTTACACAGCATCTCTAGATATTGATTCCTCTCCAGAGATTATTGTTATCGTTGTTTGCTTGCTTTGTAATTTGTTTTGTACTTGGCTACACTAGTACTTGGCTGGAACTGGCATCTCTGCTGGCTTACCATTACACCCAGTATGGATCGTCTGCAGAACCTAGGAGGATGGGATCTGCTGGGACTGAACAGCTGCCAAATCTATCTGGAGTTGCTCTTCCACACTGGGGAGCCAGGGGAGGTGGAAGCTGCAACTCGAGTTGCCTGAGAAAGAGGGACTGCACTCTTCACCAACCACCCCAGCCTATATCTTCCCTATTAAGTGGGAGTTAGGAGTGAGAGAATAGGCATTTCTACCAGGCTGCAGCCAGACCCAATATAGGTCTCCTATAGCACTAAGCTGTGAAAAACGGAATCTGCTGATGATTACCTGCTGCTGAATCTACCTAAAATGGAAGGAGGCAGGGGAGCGACAGGGTAGGGTGTAGATGGAAACTGACTTTCAGCTATGGCTCCTGTTGGAGCAGTTTTCCCCCAAGGCTTACCTGTGGGGGATGGCTGCAATCCTAACTTGAATGCCACTGCCTCAAATAGTTCTTACTGGATTTCCTTAGATTTGATGAATAAATACTTCTCTGTTTTTATAAGCCCTTTGAGCAATTTTCAGAGAATTTGAAAGATTATCATTGCTAATTTTGACCAACTTAATAGATGCCCTTTTCTGGGAATGTTTCCCTGAGTCTTCACAGTGCCATTCTGAAAGTCACAACATTTTGTTAAAGAAAAAATAGTATTAATGACACTTGTTAAAACTGTAAGGCAGACTTTATTTAGGGGGCAATTGACATAGGTTGTGAAGACCACTGCAGTGGGGCTTTGTAGTTGGGAAGAGAGGTTGGGTTTAACTCAGAATACAAGAATAAGTGGGAATTTATAGCCAAAGAACAAGATGGGCATCAACTGATGGAAAATTACTAAGAGGAAACCTCATGGGTATTGGGAAATTCTGACTAATGTGACCCAACAGGATTCTTGCTGAAGGCAGTCTAAGATGATCAGAATCACCTGGGGAATGGTAAAGGATGAAGAACCTGGGTATTGAGGTAACTGGATATAGCAGATGGAAGATTCTGGCTAAACTGACCTAGCAGGATTCTTGCTAAAATTGGACAATGTGGAAACCAATATGGAAACCCAAAATCAGGACTTAGTTAAGTAGAGAGTTCAGAAAAGGCTGAGTAGAATTTGGTCAAGGAGAGAATATTTGTCATCTTCAGAGACATCTCTTTGAGTTTTCAATTCCTATCCATGTTTAGAAGGACAGGTTTTGCTAATACATTTCTCCAAATTAAAATATATTTTCTTGTCTCAGATTTATGACTAAAGGAGTCTTCTCATGTTTTTCCCTTATGAATGATCTTTTTTCTCAAGGTGCCTTGGTGTCTCCACCTCTATGTGTTGTTCAATACAGGAACCACTAGCTCAGCAGCTGCAACACAGTGTGTCCACATTGAGATGTGCAGTAACCACATGCTGGATTGCAAAACAATGAATATAAAAATGAATAGAAAATATCTTACTGATGATTTTTATACTGACTACATGTTGAAATGGTGGTAATCTTCATACATTGGGTTAAATGTATTATTAAATATCAGCTGTATCTTTTTACCCTTTTTTTTTTTTTTTTAGTATGGCTACTGAGAAATGTTAAATTTCATAGGTGGCTCACATTACACTTCTGTTGGACAAAACAAAATTGATAAACCATTAGCCAGACTCATCAAGAAAAAGAGGGAGAGGACTCAAATCAATAAAATTAGAAATGAAAAGGATAAGTTACAACGGACACCTCAGAAATGCAAAGCATCATAAGAGGCTACTACAAGAAACTCTGTGCCAATAAAATGGACAACCTGGAAGAAATAAGAGCGTGCTATATAAAAAAATAAAATAAAATTCAAAAAAAATAAATAAAAAATAAGATGAACATGAACATGATCTATTGATCTTCATGTTTCAAGATATAACCTAATTATAATCTGGTACAGAGATGGTAAATCTAAAGATTGCAAATCAAAATAATATGGTAGAAAACAATAACAGTGGCAAAAAAGAAATGTTTCTTTTAATACCTTTAAATGTGACACAAAATATATTTTAATTTTATTTCCTATAATTTAAAGGCAAAATAGTTATAAATTTGAAAATTGTAATCTGTGTTAGAATAGGTTATTTATCAAGATGTCCCACATATGTTAGCAAACTGGTCAGTTTATCAAGAATCAGAAGTGAATTTGAAAAGAGATTTAACATTTATATTAAAACCATTACATTCAAATTCTATTACATTATCTCTACTATTTTAATCAATGTCAGGGTAGTGTTAGATTTTATAAGTTCTCTAGGTAGCCTTATTTTCATTTCCTGAAAATCATGAGTCTAAGCATAGTCTCCCAAGTTGGTAGGTTTGCCTGTTTCTGTTTAGTCCCTGTGGTTATGGTGCGATTTCTGTTGAATATTAGGATATACAAACATGCATTTTGATTCAGTACAGTGCACAGAACTTAAAAAAAATGAGTGTTTGCTGGTCTTTTGTTTTAAACTAGTTGTGTTCTTACTTTGGGTAATTCACTTATGTGTTCTGGATTTTAGCTTTCTCTTCTGCAAAATACAGAAATACATGATATTTAGGTTTCCAGATAGTTTTTTCTTTCTTTTTAAAAAAATATTTATTGGAGTATAATTGATTTACAATGTTGTGTTAGTTTCAGGTGTACAGCAAAGTGAATCAGTTATACATATACATATATCCACTCTTTTTGGATTCTTTTCCCATATAGGCCATTACGGAGTATTGAGTAGAGTTCCCTGTGCTATACAGTAGGTTCTTATTAGTGATCTATTTTATATATAGTAGTGTGTCTATGTCAATCCCAATATCCCAATTTATCCCTCTCCCCCTTATCCCCTGGTAACCATAAATTTGTTTTCTACATCTGTGACTCTACTTCTGTTTTGTAAATAAGTTCATTTTACCCTTTTTTTAGATTCCACATATAAGCGATATCATATGATATTTGACTTTCTGTGTCTGATTTACTTCATTCAGTATGACAATCTCTAGGTCCATCCATGTTGCTGCAAGTGGCACAATTTTGTTCCTTTTTCTGGCTGAGTAATATTCCATTGTATATATGTACCACATCTTCTTTATCCATTCCTCTGTTGATGGCCTTTTAGGTTGCTTCTGTGTCCTGGCTATTGTAAATAGTGCTGCAATGAACATTGGGGTGCAGGTATCTTTTTGAATTATGGTTTTCTTGGGTATATGCCTAGGAGTGGGATTGCTTCCATATAGTTTTAAAATCAGATGATTTTTCATTAAATCAGTTGCTTACATCTTAGTGTGAAAGATTTCACCTAAAAGCAAGTCTTGATAAAATGCTAACTCATATTTACTTAATCCCCACAATGTGCCGGTCACTGTAGATACAATCACTCAGTAAATCTTGCCAATAAATCAGTCAAGGGCGGGGAGGTATGATCATCTCAATTTCACAGATGTTTCAGAGAGCTGATATTCAAAACCAGGACTAGTCTTATTTCCAAGCCTGAGTTCCATTTTGCACATAGTGTCCCACACAGGCACTGAGAGTATAGATAACAAAGGCAGCGGGACAGTGAAAGGTGAGCATTACTAAGGGAGAAGACAACACAGCTGGTGACTTGAGGAAAATGAGGATACATTTGAGTTCTTTGAATTGTCATTCCTTTCTTGCTCAGCTTAACTTCAGTTAGTTGCTAACCTAAAAGCAAGTGAGTAAAGTCACACTTTTACATATTTTATAGTAAGAAACATAAGCTAACTATTTGTGATTTTGCATTGTTCTCCAGGGAATGGTCTCTTAAAGACAATAGAAAGGGTATATATAAGGCTGTAGCAGTGAGACTTTCTGCAATATAAACCTTATGTATGTGTCCTCTTATTGCTGCAGTGGCCCTATACGCTCTTTTGTGTATAATAAGAGCTTTGTTCAATGTTGATCTATTTGAAATGAAAGACGAAAGTCCATATGGAAAAATAATAAGCAGCAACTTTATAAAAATGATCTATTTCGCTGACCTTCTCAGTCTTTGACTGAAAAGCCAGAAATAATTGATATAAAGGCAAGTTTTATGAAAATGTAACATAAAAAGCCTTTATATATTATATTTTATCTAAACCTGTAAATATATGAATGTATATGTGTATTTTATAGATAAATATAGATAAATGTGTGTATGCATTCACATATTTACATTCAGTTACATCCATACTGTAATAGATGTGTAGGAAAAGTAGTAGTAAAGTAGAATTAATTTATTATAAATTTATAGCAGTTAACCATCTGTGATGAAATTCTCATAGATTCTCATTAATATTTTTAATAAATGAAGGAAACAAAATACTAAAATTACCAACAGACAATATTTAGAAACTATCTTTTCAGGTAAGCTGTGATTACCAGCTTCTGTCTGCTTGCTCACTGGATGATACAGAGCATTTGTTCCAACTGCTGCACTTCTGGTCTCTTTGTTTTCTGAATTAACCCCTATACTACAGGGGACCAGCTAACACGCCCCTGTGCTCTGTCAGCTTGTTCTGCAATAAATCATCAGACACAATACCATTTGTTTAGGCCTATTTAAAAGGGTCTCCTGGGAAAATCTGTGAGAAGAGAAAATACTGTCAAACTCACTTTTATTATTCATCTCTGACTTCCCTACACTATTATCTTTTGTTCCCTCAGTGGTGCCACTCTATGTACTATTTGTTTTTAAATATTGTGACACACCATAGTTGAATTAGTGAAGACCCCCTATCATAGCTGCTATAAGATTAGCTAAAACAATAAGCAATTAGTTGCTAATTATTTAATGACAGGATCGATTTCTTTGCTCAGGCATATTGTTCTGTCCATTAAATGAAAGCTAAAGAACTTTTGTTCTAGCTATTCTCCCCTTCATTTATGAAAAGATAATTCCACTCAATCTCATGCAGAAAAGCCACATCCCTATATGTGATAAACAAATTAGAATTATCACCGTATGCATAAAGTTGTAACTAAAATCACATTTTATGCATTATTTTTAAAGTGTTTTTTATGTATTAAGTAATAGTAGGTTATCATATAAGATATCGAGTAAATAAATATTCTGTATCGCTGCATCAATGTTTTCTGTTTTAGACTAGAGATCTAGAAGGAAATTCAGTGATCATTTGGCTCAAGCATATTATTTTACAAATGAGAAACTGAAGTTCAAAAAGGTGGTGGGACTTGCTGAAGGTCATACAGACGGTTAGTTCTAAAACCTTTGAAGCTGTGTTTGTTCTGGTTTCTCCAGCATTTTTTGGATGACTGTGAGTCAGTGGTTGAGCCAATCTCCCCATCAGATGGCCACACTCGGGCATCTGGCATATGGAATCTCTTCAGGATGCTCACCTTATTACCAGAGCTAAATTTGAGAAGAAAGAGAGATGGAAGGGAAAATTATCTGAGAGACTAGATGAGAATAAAAAGCGAATGGAACAAGGGAAATTTTAAAAATATCCTGTAAAACCTACAAATAACCTAAAAAATAACCTAACTTAACCAGCTTCCTTCTCAAGGGTTTTCTGAGTTTGGGGATATTGAGTGGTGCAGTGGAAAGGATTTTGAAGTCTGACCTGTTTTAGAATACTTGCTTTGTCACCTGTTAGCAACATGAACTTAAGGAAGTGACCTTGCCATTCAGAAATCTCCACTTGGTGGTGACTTTAAGGGAGATATTGAGCAATACACTGCTTGCTCATTGATTATTAGCTCCCACCTCACCTTGGGCTGCTCTCTAGCCTGTGCTGTAATCACTCTGACATGCGGTCTGAACCCACCAGTCAACTAGACTTTCAGGTGGGTTGGGGGGTGTTGAGGTTTTCAATCTGTTATAGTTAGAGACCAATTCACATGTAAACACTGGGACAGGGCTAACATCCCTTTATAATCAATAAAAACAAGACCCCTCTCTAACTCCCTATATTTAGGAAATACATTTTCAACGAATAAGCCTTGTAGCCAGGATGAGGCTAAGCAAAACATGAGACATGAAACAGGCAGGTGGGTCTCTCCTGCACGTTCACTCTGTCTTCTTTCTCCTTCCTAAGCTCTATTCACTCTCAAACCTTGTTATGCTGTTTCCCTATGAAAAGCTTATCCACAGGCAGAATCCATAATTCTATAGTTTGGTATTGTCCCAACCTGGGCACACATGCATTTTAACAGAAGGCTTAATGGGAAAGGAACAAGCATGGATTATTAAGGTTTATCATGTGCCAGGTGGGTCCTAAATGTGTGTTGCATTATCTAGTCCTGTAAGCAATTCTGAGTCAGATACAGCTATCTCAATTTTACAGATAAGAAAACCAAAAGGCAATAGAAACAACAGCAAGAAAATGTGTGTGGGCCGTGAGAGTGTGTATGTGGGCAGCAGGGAGAGGGGTGAGAATGTGGGGTGAGTTGGAGAAGCACAATGACTTGGTTAATTGTATTCTGGAAGTCTTTGACAATTTTGACCACAATTTTGTAGTTGGAATCCTTCTTGATTCTATGTGGGTCTTTCAGTGTTATTCTGAAGAAATTGCAGTTGTTAAAAATTCTTTACTGGTCAGTGCCTAGATTTCTTAAAGAGGTAGAATAAAACAGGTGCTTGCTAAACACACTGTACTGTTCATACATTTATTTTGCAAATTAGGCTCCCCCCCCCCCCTTCTAATGCTGCTGGCCTTGGCTGGGTGATCTCAGGCAAAGAGAGACCCCCTGCTTCCTCTCCTTCTAAGACCCTTAGTTCCTTCTAGTTCAGTGGTGCTCAAAGGTAGGTATTGAAACTCATAAAAGTAGAATTTACTCACCAAATTACCCAAGTTATTGCTAAGGGTCAATCCCTGTCTCCAGCCAGTTTGATCCTTAGAAATTCTTCAGTCTACTTTTAATTCTATGGCATTTCACATTCCTCTATACCCTTCCCTTTCTCTTGCTCTTTGATATAGTGAAAGTAAAAATTTCCAGGGAAGGTGAGATGCATGATCCTCTCATATATTTCATGGTGAAAATGATTCCAATGTGACAATTGACAAGTGCAGGAAGGGGAGAGACCCTTGCATCAGATGTTTGCAAATTTATCCACAAATATCCATCTCTACCACGACCATGTTCCAAATAAGTTATTGCCGTTGTTACAGTGAAGATATTAATCATATTGTGATGAAATTCTTCAGTTTTTTTTTTTTTTGCATATGGAGGCAGACAGGATAGCTTAGGATTGTATTTGATTAAATCTCCATTTATAAAATAATGATGATATAAGAGTAATTCAGTCATCATGTAATTCTAGCAAAGGCAAAGAAAGCAGATTTTAAACCTGAGAAATGTTTTATCTATATTTTAATCAGAAATGATTGATATACAACAATCTACAATTAAAGAAAAACTTGATATGCCCAATGTCATACCTAACAATTATTTCTGTTTTTGTACAACCCATGTCGTTGTACAGGATACCAATTTTGCAACCTAAAGAAATACTGATATCACAGACTGCTCAGGGAATATCTCATAGAATCGCAAGTCTAAGCAGGAAGAAACAATTTTAATTGTAACTGAAGGGTTCTGATGACAGAAACAATATCTTAAGTGATTGAAAACAATTAGCAATAAATTGAGTCCTTTTCAAAACATCATTATTGAGTACTTCAGAAAATCTGAGTGTTTGGGAAGAAATAGCTTATTAACTTCTGTCCTTTAATTAGAAAAGAACACTCCAGGCATTGTTTCATTATTTGTTTGTTCCTGAACAAATAGAAGATAAAAGGCAAATCTAAGATTTTTAAAAATTATATTCTGCCACACCCTTCCATCCTTCCTTCCTCCCTCCTTCCCTCCCTCCCATCCTCCCTTCTTTTCTTCCTTCCTTCCTTATTTTTTATGCCATCCTTTGTCTTATGGCCAAAGAAATGTTTCAACCCTTCAGTTGCACAGAAAACAAAATGAAATTTCATGATTCTGTTATAGTTAAAAAAATGTGTGTGTGTTTTCTCATTTTTGGTAGCTGGTTTATTTTAGAGGCTGATGTGTTTGAATAGAATTTTCACATGTGGGAGAGTATTGATTGGTAGGGAAGAAAATGTTCATGTTTACATTTTTCCTTTTCACTATGTTTTTACACTAATATGCAATTTGATAATTATACAATTAGAATTGTACAGTTAATTGTATTTGTTTTTTAAATCCTTGTTTGGAGACTTAAATCACCTCTGAATGACTTTTATGCTAACCTCAATATTCTTTACCACTGTTCTAGAACTATTATATCTTTTAACCAGGAATGTATATAGTTTATTTAGAGATATTACTTACCTGTCTGATTCTACTCTGACTAGTTGTATGACACCAAACAAATTACATAATATTTCTAGCTTCAGTTTCCTCATTGGTAAAATGGAGGTGGTAATATTATTGGGGAGATTGTGCATAAAAGCATTTATCATGGTATATACGCAAAGGGAAGGCATATTGAATGTTAGCTCAGATTGTTAACTGATTCTTCCCCAATACATGCAAAACACTGGACTGTTTCATGATTAATTTGTATAAAAATAACTCAGAAATTCAAGAAAATTCCTTTAAGTGATCCCAGTATGTGACTATAACTATGTGAGCGATATTTTAAAATACATGTATATTCACCTGAATGCTATCCTTTAAGTCATCTTGAAAAGCACACACGTATTCTAACAATTTTACCATTGCTTAAGAGCTTTTTAGACTTTACTGATGGAAAACTCTTCCGTAGCAAATTCTGAGCCATATTAAAAAACAAAACAAAACAGAACCTCAGTGTTATTGCTTTTATTTGACTAAAAATTGAGCCCATCCTTGAGGGGTGAGGAAGGTCAGATGAGATGTTTTATCTCATCTGAAATAGTCTTGTAAATTATAAAGAGTTATACAAATGTAACCTGCTACAGAGTACAATATTAAAGAATGAATAACCTCATTGAGAATATTAAAAAAGTATGCCTCAGGCTCTTCAAGAAATTCTGAAAACCTCCAAGTGTTTTGAGCTCTAGCTACACGATTATGGTATATATATGGTCTCCTAAGTGCCTATGTGGAGGTAGACAACACCCATTTGAGAATGTAAAATTTAGTTGATAAAAAATATTCATTCATACTATTGATTTTGTCACTACTCTGCTTTTAACCATTTCCTGCGATACCTAAAATTATCTCTTATCAACCGATTTTATCTCAGATTGCTGAACCATGTTCTTCAGTTTGTTTTTCTTACTGTCGCCTCAAGGTTTGGGTCAGAAGCATTGTCGTGGCAAGCCAACTGTGACTTGGGCTGGAGTGCCACAAATGGTTGACTTCATATTACTCATTTCAGAGCTATTTAAATAAAGAGCTGAAGTTGAAATGAAAATTTTAAAAAATATGTTAAGTTTGTAATTTTTGGAGCATTGTGGTGCAAATGAGCTATAAGCCAAGCAGATCATGGAACGCATATTAAGGTGAATGGAAGCTTAGGAAAATGACCTCCAGAATTGGCAGGTAAAGTAACACTTCCAGTTCTGAGGCATGTTTTAACAGACAAGAAAATGTGACTAGGCGGTATAAACATAGTGTGGTTTAAGGTGACAATCAACAGATCATTTGAATAATTGAGAACCTGAGGGAGAACAGGGTTTGATCATATAGAGTTTCCTCATTTGGACAGATTAATTTCATCTCGCAAATCTTTGCTGTTGATCGAGTCCCCTTCAGTTCTTTTTCAGAGGTCATTTCAAATCCTTTTGAATTTTTTTTAAAAATTTTATAAGTTCAGCACTTCTCTTTTCTATTCTGTCACTTTGTATTAATTATATTTTCTGGCTATCAACTGGATGTGATACTTCTTAATAAAAGCTGACTTATCTCTTCCTCCTAAGTACAGCAATAGACATCCTAATCAGTGCCTGCTGAGGCACCTTATCACAACTGGGAAATCAGGGACTGTGGATTAGCGGCTCTGCTAATGTGAAAATAGGAAAAGAGCTAAAACAGTGCATGCCATATTTTCTGTATTAGTACGTCTTTAGATATTCATAGGCACCTTAGAAATGTATAGACAATTGTTTGTTCAATATCAAGTTTAAAAAAACAGCAAATAATATTTTGAAAATGGATGAATATATCATTTTTCCAGGAGAAAATGATCAATATTCTTTAAAGTTTTCCACCAAATAATTAACAGCTTTATTAGCGATATTCCTAGAGCAGGCGTGTGTTTGCAATGTAGCTAAATCCATTCGGCAAAGAGAGAGGAGGGAACAGAGTCACAGTACCAAAGATGCATTTTGTATATAATGGGATACAAATCAGATGTTATCAAAATACTCAGCTTTAAGGTTTGTCAGTGGCTAAGTTACAGTGGATAAAAATTATCAAGCATCTTCAATGAAATTACATGAAATGCTCCTCGGCAATCTACTCTATAACTTATAGTCTTTCAGAAATTTCTTTCTATAACTTGCAAAATGGAAGAATCTCTTGAAAATGCATGCATACGACTTGCCATTGTTTGTTTTGATTCATTTAATGGAATTCTAATTCCAATATTTTAAGAAACACTATGTACTGTTTTCAGTGTCCTGAATATATACCTTCAATTTAAAACATTTTTCTTTTAAAAAGGAAGAGGTTGGAATTGAGGATAATAAAATTACAGATATACTAAATCCTTCTTATTCAGAGTCACTTCCGTGCTCTTCACATATGCAGGTTTAATATGTTAGAATTTAAGAATGTTTAAATTAGATTCAAAGAAGACATGTTTTCAAACAGTCTTTCATTTAAATGTTGATTTTTAGATACTTTGTGAACATACCAACTTGGCTTCTAAGAAGTTAGTGTGACATACCTTTTCATAAATATAATTGTTACATTTGAAAAGATCTCTTATTCCACTCGCAGAAAGAGAGGGGAGAAGTTAAGACTCTAATAAGACATATGTATCAGGGCAGAAGGGTTCAGTTACCAAAGCCCAGGAAGTAACATCACTGCACCCATCAGAGCCAATGCCATAGTTTCAGTTGTTGCTGTCCATCCTGCTCCAGTTGTGTCTGAAGTACTACTACCGTCTGTTTGATGGATTTGCTTTACATCACTGAGGTTCATCTCATCTGGCATCCCTGTAGAGGCAAATAAGAAAAAAACAGAATGATGGATAACTAGCTCACCATGATACATCTAGAGCAGCTCTTAAGCCAAATCGTGGACCCCATTGTTTTATTCTTTTTGTGTAGCATTCCCTGTGTGTTTCACCTAACTCTAAAAGATGAATATGACACATACTTCTGCTCTTCTTAAATTGGAAGGTACAGGACCTTGAGTGGGAGTGTTCAGAAACTTTATAAGAACAAAGCAAAGCACTTTCCAGCTTTTTAAAGCACTTGGAATGTTTCTCTAAATGTTATTGAAGTAAAGCAATTTAATTAAAATGACCTGAGGTATAGCATTATTGCTTGTCCCAGAGATGTGACAACTGTAGGAACTGTGTGAAATCTTTGCTTATGAAAATAAAACCATGTAAGGAGAAATAATTAAGTAGGACTTTTTTTTTTTTTTTAATTTTTTTATTCATTTATTTATTTATTTATGGCTGTGTTGGGTCTTCGTTTCTGCGTGAGGGCTTTCTCTAGTTGCGGCAAGTGGGGGCCACTCTTCATCGCGGTGCGCGGGCCTCTCACTATCGTGGCCTCTCCCCTTGCGGAGCACAGGCTCCAGACGCGCAGGCTCAGCAATTGTGGCTCACGGGCCTAGTTGCTCCGCGGCATGTGGGATCTTCCCAGACCAGGGCTTGAACCCGTGTCCCCTGCATTGGCAGGCAGATTCTCAACCACTGCGCCACCAGGGAAGCCCAAGTAGGACATTTTTAAGAAATAAAATTGATACAGATCATATTTTGTATTAGGCTAAACTTTGCATAGGATCCTTATTGAAATATATCAAAGAATAATAACAAATATTAAATGTTATCTTTTATACACATGCAGAGCTATGGGGATACGGGTATAGTCAATAGATCAAAGAATTTGTTAGTAGGATGGATTGTGGCTTGAAGTTAAGGATGAAGTGTTTGATTAAAGAAAAAAAATGTTGTGCAAAGTTACAGACCAAGATCTAGTCACATCCTGGTTATTACTTCTGTGTGTTGTAAAACCTGACAAACTGAGGAGGAGACCAGTTCTCAAATTATTGGGAATGAAATAGTTATTTTGTTAAAGAAGTTTACCTTACTATGGTATACCTAGGGAATTACTGATTTATCAGTTACTATCTAGTGCCACCAGTGTGTTCAGACCATAAGACTGTCTGGATTATCCCATGGCATGCCACCATCAGTCACAATTAACAAGTTTAAATTCAATGTTACTACAGCCACAAATATTGACATCGTAATTACAGTGAGACTGGAAAAACAAAGCTTCATATAAGGAAAAGTCAATATTTATATAATTAGGTCAATACATATATATAATTCAAAGGTAAGCTCTACTGCATTTAGGGATGAGAGCATTAAAACGAAGCTCAGCTCTGCTGATCTGACATATTGATTTTACAGTCTGAGCTCTTGCATTATTATTCATTGTCTGGGTACTTGTTTTGCCCTTCTGTGTCATTAGGCAAGACGAATAAACTAGCAATTCCTTTTTTTATAGTGAATGGAGTGGAGTGTGAATATTTTAGTCATGGTTTTATACTCCTTGTTATGCTAGAGTATAACAAGGAGCTATGCAGACTCTAGGTAATTAAAATTTTTTTTCCAAGATAACTACATAAATTTGAGCTTTAAGGGATTTACTTTTCTTTTTAAAAGCACTGTGAGGAGGTGCCTGGATTGGATTCATGAATAACTTTTCCTTATACCTTCCTGAGCTGGTATTTTCCTCATTCATTCATGAGCCAGGCACTGGTCTGGGTTCAGGGGGTACCATGGTGAGTACAGATATGAAAACAGAAACATGTTAAATCTTCGCCTGCAAGTCAGGCAGTGCCAGGAGGGGTATCCCATCTTCAGTCAGATGCCATTTTAACATCAGAGGTAGTGATTTGATAGTTCTAAGGATGATGGTCCCTTGAGATAAGAATTATATGAAAAGAAAAAAGATCCCTTGAGGAAAGGAATTTAATTAGCTAAGTGTGTAAATTATACCAAAGCTCAACCAAAGACCCATAAAAGAAAAATTGGTTTGGAGATTTCTCATATTAATAAACAAAAATGAAGTAATTTAAAATAACCTTTTCCACACATAATAGCGACACACAAAGATGACAATAAATTCATATTTCTGCCTTTGGTGACTTACAGTCTGGCGGGGGAAGACAGATAGCCATGCTATTACAAAAACAAATGTAATATTAAAACTCAGGCACATGCCTGATGGTTGGTGCTATGAAGTGATACAATCTTATACAAGATGAGGTGTCAATTATATACCGTCCGGTTGACAAAGGCAGGACAGAGAGGCGATGACAGCCAGTTTGGCAAGGATATAATCCTTTATCAAGGAAGATTGCCAAAATATACCAAAAGTGTTTAAAATGTACACTTACCTAGACCCCAAAATTCCACTTTAATGGAGAAATTCCATGGGAATAATTTTTAAAATATGCACATATTTATTCACAAAATGTTAACCTGTGCATTGTTAGTGCCATTAAGTGTCCATTAGTAGAGAACTAGGTTAAGAAAAGTGTATTCACTTATTTTAAAAGATTCAAAAAGTAGATATTGGTACAGAAAAATGTTTTGATATAATTTTATATGTATACTTTCAAGGTCTTTAAGAACCTTTAAACTCTTAATCTACAGCTGCTTTTCTTTGAGAGTACGGAATCTGTCATTAATTTCTGTATTCACCTAGTAAACATTTAGTAATAACTAGGCGAATGAATAAATTGATGAATTTAATCCAGGACAGAGAATTAAAAAACTATAAAGATACATTTCTCCAATTAGGTTTGATCCCCGCCCCAGTTTTATTGAGATACAATAGATATATAACATTATTTAAGTTTGTGTATAATATGTAGACTTGATGTACTTACATATTGCAAAATGATTACCACCATAGTGTTAGCTAATGTCTCCATCATGTCACTTAATTATCATTTCCTTTTCGTGGTGAGAAGATTTGAGATCTACTCACTTAGCACTTTCAAGTATATAATTCAGTATTAATCACTGTAATCACCATGCTCTACATTAGCTATCCAGAACTTATTTACCTTATAACTGGAAGTTTGTACCCTTTGAACAACATCTCATTTCCCCCTACATCCCAGTCCTTGGCAGTCACAAATCTACTCTGTTTCTATGAGTTTGGCTTTTTAAAATTTATACCTATACGTGATATAATACGGTATTTGTCTTTCTCTGTCTGACTTATTTCACTTGGCATAATGCCCCCAAACTTCATCTAAGTTGTAGCAAATGGCTGGGTTTTCTTTTTTCTCATGGCTGAATAATATTCTATTGTTTTTATATACAATACATCTTCTTTATTCATTCACTCATTGACAACTGTTACGCTGTTTCCATATCTTGGCTATTGTGATTAATGCTGCAGTGAACATGGGAGTGCAGATATCTCTTGAAGATCCTGTCTTCATTTATTCTGGGTATATACCCAGATGTGGAATTCCTAGATCATATGGTAATTCCATATTTTAAATTTTTAGGGAAACTTCATATTGTTTTCCATAGTGGCTGTACCAATTTACATTCCCACAAAGAGTGCAAAAGGGTTCCCCTTTCTCCACATCCTTGTCAACACTTATCATTTGTCTTTTTTGATAATAGCCATTCCAACAGGTGTGAGGTGATATCTCATTGTTTCTGTTTGTTTGTTTTGGTTTTTTGTTTTTTTCTGGCTGCACAGAGCAGCATGTGGGATCTTAGTTCCCTGACCAGGGATTGAACCCGTGCCCTTTGCAGTGGAAGCACAGAGTGTTAACTACTGGACCACCAGGGAAGTCTCATTGCGGTTTTGATTTGTACTTTCCTGATAATTTGTGCTGTTGAGCATCTTTTCATGTACCTGTTCACCATTTGTATGTCTTTGGGAAAATGTCTATTTAGTTTCTCAAATTCAGTCTCTTTTAATATAAAGGCATAGAATTATATTACAGCAACACCAAGTGTAGAATAAAATATTAGAATTAGATGTGAACTTAGAATTTTCACCTAAGAAGAAAAGTGGTGAATGTAATGGAAAAGATTCAGTATGAGAATATTAACTTAGCAAATATGTGTTAAATAAAGTTGCTATGGATCTTGTTATGTTAAATAAAAACTATTACCCTTGGTCATTACTTGCTGGATTTGGATGGTCATTTATACCAAAATCAGTCATATTGGCAGGACATTTAGGAGTCTAATAAATCTGATACAGCTTATATAACAATTTACCAATACTTAGTGATTACTCCATTCTTATCTCCCAGGAAATATGATTGATAGTTCCACCCAGGGTACTGACTCACTTGAATCTAGGATACATCCTGAAAAATGCTGAGTAATTTTCCAGTTTTCCTTGGGGGCTTCCATGTAATCCAATAACAAAAGCAGAGTAACTGTATTTTTGAAGAGAAAAGGTCCATGGTAATCATGAACACCCTAACTGAAGGTGATCTCTGTGATTATATATTTGACTTTCAGACGGTCTGACTAGTAAATGGGGCTATTCTCATGACAACCTCTTCCATTCTCTATGGGCAAATGTCTGAGATTTATTTACAGTCCCATTGGTCGACCCTTTATAGCCATGAGTAGTCTTCCTTTTTGACAATTGTGTAAGAATAATGAAGTAATTCTAATTGCTAATAAATTAAACAATGGATTAAAACATTAATGGGAGATTCTGACTATATACCAAAGTTTACAATAGTATGATGTATTGAGATATTTCAGCTCTGGGTAGTGTTGGAGATTGTTATTTATTTGTTACTGCATCAAATGAATTATTGGTTATTCTCCAATAATTAATGATAAATAGATTTTATTTTTCAGGATAGAGTTGGTGGCACAGAAAATATTGTTTGGATCTTTTTTCAGTTTCTGATGCTATTTTTTTTTTTTAACATCTTTATTGGAGTATAATTGCTTTACATTGTTGGTTTCTGCTGTATAACAAAGTGAATCAGTTATATGTATACATATATCCCCATATCCCCTCTCTCTTGCGTCTCCCTCCGACCCTCCCTATCCCACCCCTCTAGGTGGTCACAAAGCACCGAGCTGATCTCCCTGTTCTATGCGGCTGCTTCCCACTAGCTATCTATTTTACATTTGGTAGTGTACATAGGTCAGTGTCACTCTCTCACTTCATCCCACCTTATCCTTCCCCATCCCCGTGTCCTCTAGTCCATTTTCGACATCTGCGTCTTTATTCCTGTCCTGCCCCTAGGTTCTTCAGATACACTTTTTTTTTTTTAGATTCCATATATATATGGTATTGGTTTTTCTCCTTCTGACTTACTTCATTCTGTATGACAGACTCTAGGTCCATCCACCTCACTACAAAAAACTCAATTTCATTTCTTTTTATGGCTGAGTAATATTCCATTGTATATATGTGCCACATCTTCTTTATCCATTCATCTGTCAATGGACACTTAGGTTTCTTCCATGTCCTGGCTATTGTAAATAGTGCTGCAGTGAACATTGTGGTACATGACTCTTTTTGAATTATGGTTTTCTCAAAGTATATGCCCAGTAGTGGGATTGCTGGGTCATATGGTAGTTCTATTTTTAGATTTTAAGGAACCTCCATACTGTTCTCCATAGTGGCTGTATCAATTGACATTCCTACCAACAATGCAAGAGGATTCCCTTTTCTCCACACCCTCTCCAGAATTGATTGTTTGTAGATTTTTTGATGATGGCCATTCTGACCAGTGTGAGGTGATACCTCATTGTAGTTTTGATTTGCATTTCTCTGATGATCAATGATGTTGAGCATCCTTTCATGTGTTTGTTGGCAATCTGTATATCTTCTTTGGAGAAATGTCTATTTAGGTCTTCTGCCCATTTTTGGATTGAGTTGTTTGTTTTTGTGGTATTGAGCTACATGAGCTGCTTGTATGTTTTGGAGATTAATCCTTTACCAGGTGCTTTACTTGCAAATATTTTCTCCCATTCTGAGGGTTGTCTTTTCATCTTGTTTATGGTTTCCTTTGCTGTGCAAAGGCTTTTAAGTTTCATTAGGTCCCATTTGTTTATTTCTGTTTTTATTACCATTTCTCTAGGAGGTGGGTCAAAAAGAATCTTGCTGTGATTTATGTCAAAGAGTGTTCTTCCTATGTTTTCCTCTAAGAGTTTTATAGTGTCTGGCCTTACATGAGGTCTTTAATCCATTTTGAGTTTATTTTTGTGTATGGTGTTAGGGAGTGTTCTAATTTCATTCTTTTACATGTAGCTGTCCAATTTTCCCAGCACCACTTATTGAAGAGGCTATCTTTTCTCCATTGTATATTCTTGCCTCCTTTATCAAAGGTAAGTTGACCATATGTGTGTGGGTTTATCTCTGGGCTTTCTATCCTGTTCCATTGATCTATATTTCTGTATTTTTGCCAGTACCATACTGTCTTGATTACTGTAGCTTTGTAGTATAGTCTGAAGTCTGGGAACCTGATTCCTCCAGCTCCATTTTTCTTTCTCAAGATTGCTTTGGCTATTTGGGGTCTTTTGTGTTTCCATATAAATTGTGAAATTTTTTGTTCTAGTTCTGTGAAAAGTGCCATTGGTAATTTGATAAGGATTGTATTGAATCTGTAGATTGCTTTGGGTAGTAGAGTCATTTTCCCAGTATTGATTCTTCCAATCCAAGAACATGGTATATCTCTCCATCTGTTTGTATCCTCTTTAATTTCTTTCATCAGTGTCTTATAGTTTTCTGCATACAGGTCTTTTGTCTCCTTAGGTACGTTTATTCCTAGGTATTTTATTCTTTCTGCTGCAATGGTAACTGAGAGTGTTTCCTTAATTTCTCTTTCAGATATTTCATCATCAGTGTATAGGAATGCAAGAGATTTCTGTGCATTAATTTTTTATTCTGTTACTTTACCAAATTCATTGATTAGCTCTAGTAGTTTTCTGGTAGCGTCTTAAGTTTCTCTATGTATAGTATCATGTCATCTGCAAACAGTGACAGTTTTACTTCTTTTCTGATTTGGATTCCTTTTATTTCTTCTCTGATTGCTATGGCTAAAACTTCCCAAACTATGTTAAATAATAGTGGTGACAGTGGGCAACCTTGTCTTGTTCCTGATCTTAGTGGAAATGGTTTCAGTTTTTCACCAGTGAGAATGATGCTGGCTGTGGGTTTGTCATATATAGCCTTTATTATGTTGAAGTAAGTTCCCTCTGTGCCTACTTTCTGGAGAGCTTTTATCATAAATGGGTGTTGAATTTTGTCGAAAGCTTTTCCTGCATCTATTGAGATGATCATATGGTTTTTATCCTTCAGTTTGTTAATATGGTGTATCACATTGATTGATTTGCGTATACTGAAGAATCCTTGCATTCCTGGGATAAACCCCATTTGATCATGGTGTGTGATCCTTTTAATGTGCTGCTGGATTCTCTTTGCTAGTATTTTGTTGAGGATTTTTGCATCTATGTTCTTCAGTGATATTGGTCTGTAGTTTTCTCTTTCTGTGACATCTTTGTCTGGTTTTGATATCAGGGTGATGGTGGCCTCGTAGAATGAGTTTGGGAGTGTTCCTCCCTCTGCTATATTTTGGAAGAGTTTGAGAAGGATAGGTGTTAGCTCTTCTCTAAATGTTTGATAGAATTTGCCTGTGAAGCATCTGGGCCTGGGCTTTTGTTTGTTTGACGATTTTTAGTCACAGTTTCAATTTCAGTGCTTGTGATTGGTCTGTTTATATTTTCTATTTCTTCCTGGTTCAGTCTCAGAAGGTTGTGCTTTTCTAAGAATTTGTCCATTTCTTCCAGGTTGTCCATTGTATTGGCATATAGTTGCTTGTAGTAATCTCTCATGATCCTTTGTATTTCTGCAGTGTCAGTTGTTACTTCTCCTTTTTTATTTCTAATTCTGTTGATTTGAGTTTTCTCTCTTTTTTTCTTTATGAGTCTGGCTAATGGTTTATCAATTATTTTTTATCTTCTCAGAGAATGAGCTTTTAGTTTTATTGATCTTTGCTGTTGTTTCCTTAATTTCTTTTTCATTCTTTTCTGATCTGATCTTTATGATTTCTTTCCTTCTGCTAACTTTGGGGTTTTTTTGTTCTTCTTTCTCTAATTGCTTTAGGTGTAAGGATAGGTTGTTTATTTGAGATTTTTCTTGTTTCTTGAGGTAGGATTGTATTGCTATGAACTTCCCTCTTAGAACTGTTTTGCTGCTTTAGGTTTTGGGTTGTCGTGTTTTCATTGTCATTTGTTTCCAGGTATTTTTTTGATTTCCTCTTTGATTTCTTCAGTGATCTCTCGGTTATTTAGTAGTGTATTGTTTAGCCTCCATGTGTTTGTATTTTTTACAATTTTTTTCCTGTAATTGATATCAAGCCTCATAATGTTGTGGTCAGAAAAGATACTTGTTATGATTTCAATTTTCTTAAATTTACCAAGGCTTGATTTGTCACCCAAGATATGGTCTATCCTGGAGATTGTTCCATGAGCATTGTTGTTTTTGGATGGAATGTCCTATAAATATTATTTAAGTCCATCTTCTTTAATGTGTCATTTAAAGCTTGTTTTTCCTTATTTATTTTCATTTTGGATGATCTGTCCATTGGTGAACTTGGGTGTTAAAGTCCCCTAGTATGATTGTGTTACTGGCGATTTCCCCTTTTATGGCTGTTAGCATTTGCCTCATGTATTGAGGTACTTGTATGTTGGGTGCATAAATATTTACAATTGTTATCTCTTCTTCTTGGATTGATCCCTTGATCATTATGTAGTGTCCTTCTTTGTCTCTTGTAATAGTCTTTATTTTAAAGTCGATTTTGTCTGATATGAGAATTGCTACTCCAGCTTTCTTCTGATTTCCATTTGCATGGAATATCTTTTTCCATCCCCTCACTTTCAGTCTGTATATGTCCCTAGGTCTGAAGTGGGTCTCCTGTAGACAGCGTATATATGGGTCTTGTTTTTGTATCCATTCAGTGAGCCTGTGTCTTTTGGTTGGAGTATTTAATCCATTTACATTTCAGTTAGTTATCCATATGTATGTTCCTCTTACCATTTTCTTAATTGTTTTGGGTTTGTTATTGTAGGTCTTTACTTCTCTTATGTTTCCTTCCTAGAGAGGTTCCGTTAGCATTTTTTGTAAAGCTGGTTTGGTGGTGTTGAATTCTCTTAGCTTTTGCTTGCCTGTAAAGTTTTTAATTCCTCTGTCAAATCTGAATAAGATCCTTGCTGGGTAGAGTAATGTTGGCTGTAGGTTTTCCCTTTCATTACTTTAAATATGTCCTGCTACTCCCTTCTGACTTGCAGAGTTTCTGCTGAAAGATCAGATGTTAACCTTATGGGGATTCCCTTGTATGTTATTTGTTGCTTTTCCCTTGCTGCTTTTAATATTTTTTCTTTGTATTTAATTTTTGATAGTTTGATTAATATGTGTCAGCATGTTTCTCCTTGGATTTATCCTGTATGCGACTCTCTGTGCTTCCTGGACTTGACTGACTCTTTCCTTTCCCATATTAGGGAACTTTTCAACTATAATCTCTTCAAATATTTTCTCATTCCCTTTCTTTTTCTCTTCTTCTTCTGGAACCGCTATAATTCGAATGTTGGTGTGTTTAACGTTGTCCCAGGGGTCTCTGAGACTATCTTAAATTCTTTTCATTCTTTTTTCTTTATTCTGCTCTGCAGTAGTTATTTCCACTATTTTATCTTCCAGGTCACTTATATGTTCTTCTACCTCAGTTATTCTGCTATGGGCCCTTCTAGAGAATTTTTAATTTCATTTATTGTGTTGTTCATCACTGTCTGTTTGCTCTTTAGTTCTTCTAGGTCCTTGTTAAACGTTTCTTGTATTTTCTCCATTCTATTTCCAAGATTTTGGATCATCTTTACTATCATTACTCTGAATTCTTTTTCAGGTAGACTGCCTATTTGCTCTTCATTTGTTTGTTCTGGTGGGTTTTTACCTTGTTCCTTCATCTGCTGTGTATTTCTCTGTCTTCTCATTTTTCTTAACTTACTGTGTTTGGGGTCTCCTTTTCACAGGCTGTGGGTTCGTAGTTCCCATTGTTTCTGGTGTCTGCCCACAGTGGGTATGGTTGGTTCAGTGGGTTGTGTAGGTTTCCTGGTGGCAGGGACTAGTGCCTGTGTTCTTGTGGATGAGGCTGGATCTTGTCTTTCTGGTGGGCAAGACTACGTCTGGTTGTGTGTTTTGGGGTGTCTGTGAACTTCTTATGATTTTAGGCAGCCTCTCTGCTAATAGGTGGGGTTGTTTTCCTGTCTTGCTAGTTGTTTGGCATGGGCTGTCCAGTACTGGAGCTTGCTAGTTGTTGAGTTGAGCTGGATCTTAGCCTTGAGATGGAGATCTGTGGGAGAGCTCTCGCCGACTGATATTACGTGGGGCCGGGAGGTCTCTGGTGGACCAGTGTCCTGAACTCGGCTTTCCCACCTCAGAGGCTCAGGCCTGACACCCGGCCAGAGCACCAAGACCCTATCAGCCACACGGCCAGGTATGTGGGGAGTTTCTTGCCTTTTGGGAATTCTGAGGTCTTCTGCCAGTGTTCAGTAGGTGTTCTGTAGGAGTCCTTCCACATGTAGACGTATTTTTGATGTACTTGTGAGGAGGAGGGTGATCTCCACTTCTTACTCCTGTGCCATCTTGAAGGTCCTCTTCCCCTGATGTTATTTTGTATTCCATAGTGATCATCCAGAACTTTTTCCTCAGTTTGTTTTATTGATTTTTGAAGACTTTAGAAAGGAAACATACACCTCATATGAAAAAAGTCAAATTATTTTAAGCTATTTTATAATATTACTATTATGGGTTTTTTTAAACGATTACTGTGAAATTTCGTCTAGAAATACTTTTTCAATAGAAAGTTTGAAATGCCATTCTTTGTGCAATTGGTAATAAAAACCAAATAATAAAAGTAAGTCTATTAAATATACTAGTCCTCATTTATATACTACAGACCTTAGTCATAAGAATTTACAGGTATTGGAACTATTATATTTAATGCTTCTGAAAATTATTTTTAAAGAGTGTAAGACTTATCAAATACTCCTAGTTAATCACAAAATATTTGTAGTTCCTCAGTTAGTAATAATATGGGGTTAAACACTACTAAAAATTAAGATAATAAAATATCTATACCTAGACACATAGTAGTAATAGTCAATGGTATCAAAAATAGAAAGATTTTAAAGCACTCAGAGAAAGGACAGGTTCCTTTGAACAGAACAAAATACCTGTATTGTATTAATTTTCAAGAGCAATAATAGAAGTTAAAATTAAAAAAATTTTCTAATTATGAAAGAATGTATAATTCTATAAAGAGTTAAACTATATGGAAGAAATAAAGGTAAAAGTAAAGGTATTTTAACAAAAAGTGTTTTTAATACTCCCTAAACAATTCTAAAATCATTGTTAAAGAATATATGTAAAAATATAAGAAAATAAGCACAAATAAAGGAGTGGGATGAACGTTATAATAGTGTTCAAAATAATTGACAAACATCTTGGTTACTGTATATAAGTGTGTTGGTTAAGAAAACAACAACAAAATGGTTAATTTACATATAATTTTATGAGATATAATTAAAATACTTGAAAGCAATTGTTAAAACATTCTAAAGTATTTGTATGTTTGGGAAGAAATGAGAAATATCAACTTAAGGTTTTGTCAAGACCACTATGTATTTTAATGAATGTTAAAAATTCAAGCCTAAGAACTTAAAATTCATATGGAATATATATGTTCCTAATCCATTAAGTCAAAGGGGATTAATACAATTTAATGGAAGTCAGAAAAGAATAAACACACAAACAAATATGCCTGGCAAATAAAAAGCACAAAATCAGATGTTAGAACAATATGCAAATAATTTAGTAATCTCTAAATGAAATGAACTGAATAAAATTAGAAAAGAGACACTCAGTTTGGATTTCAAAAGAAATTTAGCAGCATAACAAAATGATACATAAAGGGTGAGAGTAAATGTTTGCAAAAACACACTTCAAGCAAATAATAACCAAAGAAAGGTGATGTCATTATATTAATAAAAGATAAAATAGGTTTTGAGCATCAAAAAGGATAAAGAAGGTCTTTACATAATAACAAAAGAAATAATTCAACATAAAAATATAACAATTCTGAGCCTAACTTACCTTAGCATATTCTCAAAATAAATCGCTATTAATAAAGGAAAATAATTGGGTAAAATAATAAAGCAAAATGAACACATACACATTCAGTGGGGGATTTTAACCCTACTATCTTGTTAATTAATAGCTCAGGCAGATGAAAATTAGTGAAGATATGGATGACTTAGTCATCAGAATCTTTGGGGCAAGAAAAGGAGAACTCCATTGCCTTCTAGCCTTGGTTCTAGTAGCAATCCTAGTATCCCTTTGCCCTACATCCCCATTCCTTCACATGCAAAGAGAACAGATTGCCCTGATTCCTAAGTTGGGAAGAAGAGCCAGAATGCTGAGCTTTTGGATTTCTCATCCTCTTTTGGATTTGCTTGCCCACAGTAAGGATGCATTCTTCCTGCTCTTAACCACGACATAAATTGAAGTCACCTTTTGCTGCAGGAAGGACCTGTAATTTTCTAGCTATGCTTCTGACTGGACAGTAATTCTTGGATGAAATAATAGGTGTCATATGTCAGGACATTCTCTAGTCCAGCTTTTAACAATAAAATGTTTTTATCTGTCTGATATGTGTGCTTATATTTTAATTGGTTCTAACCTCGGATGAAGAATAAAGGAGTATTATTTATTACACTTGATCCAAATACAAACTTTCACGAACTTGGTCCAATAAACAAATAAATACAGCTAGCTAGCCAGATGAGATAGCATCATGCAGTTAACGACTAGTGGATATAGTGCGTAAATATTCTTTTAAAACACACCTAAGACATTAATAAAAGTGATCACATAGCAGGGTACAAAGCAAATATCAACAACTAACAAGGAATTTTAAACAAAGAATATGAATTCTTTGACAGTAACACAATAAATTAAATGTCAAAACTAAAGGAGAACCATGATCCCTACAGCAAACCTTATCTAAGGATATAAAACAAGACCTAAATAAACAGATGTATCAAGTTCACAGATGAGAAGATTTAAGTTTATATTGTGTCTCTCACTATTTTCTGAAATTCCATCATGATGTCCCTTGGTGTGGGTCTATTGGATCCATTGTTTTGGGCACTCAGTGACCCTTTCTACCTAGAAACTCATGTCCATCTGGGGAAATGTTCTTGAATTCTTTATTGATGATTTCCTGTCTGCCATTTTCTCTGTTGTGTCTAGGTGTCCCATTATTTAAATGTTGGATTTCTGGAAGGTGTCCTCTGCTTCCCTCTTCCAGTTTCCATAATTTTACTCTAGTTTCTAGGATATTTCTTAAACTTAAGTCTTTTTTTGAGGTTTTCATTCTTGTATTCAGATTTTAGATTTACTAAACTTGATATTTTTTCCTCTAAATATCCCTTTTGTTTTTGTTTGTCTTCTCAGACCTTATTAAGATGATAATTACAGTACTTTTTCAAAGTTCTCTTCTCTCTGCAGTCTTTAATACAAATTACTTGTTTTCTGCTTGTGGATATGACTTTTCATGTTACTCACTTAGATAAGTGGTAATCCCTGATTCATGGTTATGTGCTAATATTTAAGAGTAGGAAGTGAAAATTTAGTTAGAACTCTGGGTGTGTGAATGGGGTTCTGTAATTAGTAGACAAATGTGGTCTTGTTTACATGTCTGTTGGTGAAACTACCTGTCAGTAGGATAGGGTAAGTCAGGCTGAAAAAACAAATGCCTCCAAAGTATTGGTAGCAACGTCTACTGCCTATTGAGGTAACTCTGCATTGTAACTTAGTACCTCACATCCATATTGACACATCCTTCCATGATCACCACAACATGGGGAAATGGGTGGAGAAACAAATTGGGAATTATAAGCCTCCATCTGGATGGGGTACATGACACTTCTGCTCACTAGGTTTATTGGACAAAGCTAATTACATGACTGTCTCTAACGTCAAGGGACAGGGATGTGTAGTTCTACTATGTGCACAAAGGGGACAAGACACAGAAATATTGCAGACCAGAAGTCACGTCTATCAGGTCCCCTTTAACTGTCTTTATTTGTTTCTTCTTAAGCTAGGTCTTCTCAGCAGAGACCTTACAGTATCCTGCCTAAGAGTAATTCCCTGCCTGCAAGGACTCTGGGAGCCAAGTGGGAGCAGGGTTGGGGGAGGGTATAGGTTTCAACATTCATTAAAGGTAAATAGGTAGATAGGTAGGTAGATATAGATATATATATTTACCAAGTATTATTTTTGAGAATAATACTCCTGCTTTCAACTGTGCCTGGCATTCCCCAGTCCAGAGACACTTTCTGGATTATACTTCCTGTAGCATACTGACTTATGGGAGAGACATACACCAATTGGTCAGGAGTGGAGGAAGAAATCATGGAATGGTACAGCTATTGACTAGTCCTTCTTTTGTAGACCCTCTTCTGTCAATCCCTTCTTACCAGAAGTGACAGATGATGCCTATTACTGTCTCTTTTGAGGATTCCATTGAGCAAATTGGGTTGGTTCTCTGCTTTCTTCAATGGTGTTTGGGAGTTGGCTTCCCTGGGTGTCCTACATTAGGCACCACTCATCCGTTTGCTTTCTGGCTTCCAAATGTTGTTATCAAACTTCTTCAGTTTCCTCTGCTCTCAGTAAATTTAGATTTTTGTTAAAAAAAATTCTTATAATGTATTTTAGCGGGGTGGCAGGAGGGAATAAAATTAAATGTGTTTGATCAATCTGTCATCTTGAAGGCAACTTGCTGAGCATTTCCAGCATCTGGCCACTGAAGCTCCATCTTGACTCTCTGGATAAGTCTAAGTCTCTTCAGCCCATTCACACTGGTGTAGTTCAGGTTGTTCTGGTTGATCAGTATTCCTGCTGCTAACTATTTTTGAGGACCATCCCTGATAGGGTGATTATTTTCATTAAAAGTACTGAGCTGTGTTGCATTTTGGCCAGGAAACTTACCAGTAAAGCATGAATGTTCCCTCCCCACTGATAGTAAATAGTGCAAAACTGCCTTATGGAAGAATGATTGAATGCACACTGGAAGACTGCAAGGCAGGTTATTTTGCCTCTGCATTGCCTAATCCAGGGTGCATTTGCTGTATAATATTGTAAAGATTGGTAAATACGCCAGAAGAAGGCCTAGCTGGCTATAGAGCTATGGGGATAATTGGAAAATTGAGACTTGCCGTAATTTGGGCCCTTTAAATATTTTCTTTTATTTGGACTTTTTTGTTGGACCCATAATACATATCTTTAAGATACTGGGTTGGGCATTGATTAAATAGATGACATTTCACTTACTAGTAGTTGCTAAAGATTAGCTGCAGCAAGTAAAATGTGAACACTGATGAGGAGACAGTTTTTCTCCCAATGAAATGTGAAAATTAACTTCAGACAAAATTTGCCTGTTTTACTTCAGTAAGTGAAGAATATTAAGTAGCTAATCCTTAGAGCCTAAAAAAATTGTCAAAATGTCTAAGAATGTTGTGCAAGAGAGATTGTGAAGCTTATTACATTTATTAAATGGAAATGAATTATCTTGGCTTGCATATCCGATTCACCATGTGTATTATAAATCAATATGTTTAACTTAGTATTTCAAGCCCTAAATATTTTGTATGTTATTTTTTAAGAAGAAATTCCATTGGCCCAAGGGATAGCTAAACAAAATATAGGGAACTAGCCATTGCCATCATCTCTGAGAAGAATATCAATGTTATTCATGAAAATATCCACAAAACACAACACACGTGAGGACAAGCACTTAGGCTGTGGAGGATGGCTGTCTGCTCACCCTTGTGGTGTTCTCAGTCGGATGTTTGTATTTAGATGGGACTATGTAACATTTTAAAGTATGTTATTTGCTCTACTTTGGGTTGACAAGACATTATGAAAATAGCAAGGCGTGTGTGAGGAGGGAAGACTCTCATACTGAAAGCAGGGGAATTATGCGGATGTTGAAAATTACAGGATCACTTTCCCTGACCCTGTATGGAAATGCATCCGTCCTTGCATTATATCTCCTAGAATAAATAACATCCATACTCATTCTCTCTCAAACCCACAATTCATTGTTGTCCCAGTGTCTAATTCCATGTGATATATTCTAATAAGTGGCACAGTTTTCCAACCACTGTAAGTTTTCTGGCATAAACGTTTCTGACAACAATCATGTCAATTCTTTCTGTCCTTGTCTCTATCTGTTGTCCAGTTATAAATACTACTGTGTTTTTACCCTAGGTGTGTGTATGCTTTCTTGTCATCATTACTCAGCTTAAGAATGTTTAAACATATATATCTATCTCACTTATATTTAGGTTTATATGTTGATCTCATTCACTTAATTTTAAGCCCATCGAAGTCATGATTATATTTATGTTTTCTATTTCTTGGGCTTATAAGTAGCTATTCACAGTATTCTACATTTGGTAGAAATGATTTTTGAATATATGACTTACTATAAATATTTGATACGTTAATAAGCACTTAACTCTTTTTAATTTATTTAAATGGGAGCTACCCAGACTTTTAGAATTCATGATAGAAAGCAGTGGAGTATAGTAGAAAGGAGCTAGGGTCAAGCCCCAGAAACCTTAGAAAATTCATATAGTCATTGAGATTCAGTTTCTTCACCTGTAACATTTACATGATAATAACGCCTTCTCCTAGATAGATGTAAAAATTAAATGAAATCATAAATATGAAAAACACTTTGTAACTTTTTTTACATAGACAAAAAATATGGTTATTATTTGAACGTTAGAGGCTGAGGCAAGCAAAGTGAGTTGAACAGCAAAGTTTCCTTGGAGAATAGCTGATAGAGCCTGAAATAGGATGCCAGTCTCCTGACTCCCAGTCAGGACCGGGCAAGGGGATTCATCACCTTAGATCAAATTACCTGCACTATTAAAAAAGAAAAAACTAGTCTGATGTTATACAATGTAAATAGGAACCCAATAAGTTAGAATCACCTCTATTATCAAAGAATTATTATAAAGATAATTCAACTGCTTATATACATATATGTGCTTATTATATATATAAGTACTTAAATTTCAAAGTTTAGCTAAGATGATTCTTTAGTTTATGTGTAGGATGAGTCCCTACATAGTTGGCACTTGATAAATGTTTTTGAACAAATAAATTTATATGAAACCATGGCGTCAATAAGTATTAGCCACACACAAAAAACAAACCTTCACTACAACACACCTGACCCCTGCATTTTCCTGTAAAGACAAATGTTCACCTTGTTCCCAGAGACTTTTTAAGACTTTAAGTTTTAGAGCAATTTTAGTTTTACAACAAAATTAAGAGGAAGGTACATAGATTTCGCCTAAATGCCCCGCGCCCACACATAGCCTTCTCTGTCATCAACATCATTCACCAGAATGGTGCATTTTAAAATTTTCACCAAGGATGAAACTACACTGACATACCGTAATCACCCAAAGCCATAGTTAACCTTAGAATTCCCTCTTGGTATCATACATTCTATAGGTCTGGACTAATGCATATGACATATATCCATCATTATAATATCATACAGAGTAGTTTCACTGCCCTAAAAATCCTCTGTACTGTCTATTCATCTCTACTCCCCACACTGCTGGCAACCATGGGTCTTTTTAACTGCCTCTGTAGTTTTGCCTGGTCTAGAATATCATGCATGGTATCATACAAAATGTAGCATTTTTAGATTAGTTTCTTTCTCTTAGTAATATACATTTATGGTTCCTCCATGTCTTTCCATGGCTTGATAGCTCTTTTTGTTTTAGCACTGAGTAATCCATTATCTGCCTGGACCACAGTTCATTTATCCATTCACCCACTGACGGACATCTTGGTTGCTTCCAAGATCTGGCAATTATGAATAAAGCTGCTGCAAACATTCCTGTGCAGGTTTATGTGTTGGGATAAATTTTCAACTCTTTTGGGTAAATACCAAGGAATGTGATTACTGGATTTTATGGTAAGAGTATGTTTAATTTTATTAAAAAGAAGAAGCCACCAAAGTGTCTCCCAAAGTAGCTATACCATTCTGCCTTCCCACCAGCAATCTATGAGAGTTCCTATTGTTTTACCACCTCGCCAGTATTTGGTGTTGTCAGTGTTCCAGATTTGGGCTTTTCTAATAGGTGTGTGGTGGTATCTCATTGTTGTTTTAATTTGCATTTCCTTGATGATACATGATGTTCAGCATATTTTCATATGCTTAGTTTCTATCTGTATATCTTTGGTGAGATGTCTGTTAAGATCTTTGGCCCATTTTTAATCAGGTTGTTTTCTTATTGTTGAGTTTTAAGTGTTCTTTGTATATTTTGGATAGCAGTTCTTTATCAGATGTGTCTTTGAAAATATGTTTTCCCAGTCTGTGGCTTGTCTTTTCATTCTCTTGATATTGTCTTTTGCAGAGCAAAAATTTTAATTTATTCTTTAAATCACAATGCTGTGCATTAGAGCTTCAGAACTTACCTTCTAACTGCAACATAAGTGTTAAACGTTAGTGAAGTCTAGTTTATCAATTATTTCTTTTATGGATTGTGTCTCTAGTGTTTTATATAAAAAAGTAGTATTCCTAAAGAATTTTAGGTAAATTATTTCCCTGAAGGTTTCCCATGGAACTCTGCTTCCTGACTTTTAGGAGTGTACAGGACTTTTGTGCACAAATAATCTATTATTTTAAGGATATTCTGATGTAAAAAAGGAAACTGGGTCTCTAAATGATAGGTGTTATTCTGAGGAATGGTCAGTTTCAACACAGAATGAGGAGGGAAAAAATCATTTCCAAGTGGAAATCCAGAGAGAATGTGTCCATGGAGGTGGGGTTGGAGGATATTGCACAATAAAACATGAGTAAATGGGGACCAGAGGGAAATGATGCTCTCTGAGCACTTCCAAGGAGTCTTACAATATCTCCCTACCTCTGCATACTAGACCAAATGTGAGCATATACTTCTAACTCTAACAATTAATGCATCATGAGTAGGAATGGTGACAATGAAAGTATTAAAGAAAGACTTTAAGATGGATATAATCTATAGTATATGTACCAACTCAAAAATTTTGTACACTTCTGTTTTCTAAATTTTTTTTGGATATGTGAAGCAAAATTTCAGCAGCTTGTGCAGATAAAGCTTCTAGAAGTTATTTAAATATTAGTTAAACCAAATTTATTGTATGAAACTGTCACTTACAACCACATGGTACACATTATGCACATGATAAAGGTCTCTCATAACATTCTCATGGGATATTAGCTTGTTTGTGGAGTACTAAAGCTGGGACACAAACTGAGAAGCTCTGGGATGCTGCCATTCTAGTCTCAACTCATTCTGCAGTGCATAAATAGAGTAGCACAGTGGGTGCTAGGTAGGATCTCAAAAATCATTACAACAGTAGGATTCAGTTTAAGGACAAAATGAATCCCATATTCAATACCAAATTTCTCCCTTAAACAGTATCTATACTTTATTAAATGATTGTCTTGAGACAGTGGCTGTCTTTCTATGCAATATAGTTTCTCAATCTTGTTTATGTAACTTAGGGCCAATTTTAAATGAGAAAAACTTTTTCTCACTGCCCCAGTTTAGAAAACTGATTTTAATTACAGTGTTAGTTAAATATGTGTAACGGTACAACTACACAAACTTTTAATTAATGATGTAAAGCTAAAATAAACGTACAAATTGAAGTCAAACATTGATGAAATTAACATTAGAATTATCACTCAATGTGATGGATGATAGTCCTCCCAACTCTAAATCCCCAATATACTATGAATACAGACAGTGTGATGGTTAGTTTTATGTATTGACTTTATTGGGCCACAGGGTGCCCAGATATTAGGTCAAACATTATTTTAGGTGTTTCTGTGTAGGTGCTTTTGGATGAGATTAACATCATAATGGGTAGGCTGAGTAAAGCAGATTGCTCTCCCTAGTGTGGGTAGGCCTCATTTGATCAGTTGAAGACCTGGCTAGAATAAAAAGGCAGCCCCTCTACCAAGTAAGAGAGAATTCTTCCTGCATGACTGATGTTAAACTGGGGCATTTGCTTTTTCTCCTGCTTTCAGATTTGAATGGAAACATTGGCTCTTACTGGTTCTCAAGCTTACCAGCACTTTGAACTGGAACTGTACCATTGGCTCTCCTACGTGTCCAGCTTGCTGACTCACCCCACAGATTTTGGAGCTTACTGGCCTCCCTAATTATGTGAGTCAATCCTTATAATAAGGAATAATATAATATATACATACAAATATCCTATTGGTTGTGTTTTTCTAAAGAACCTAAAATAATAGAGGTTTTGGTACCAAGAGTGATTCTAGAGAAACAGAATTTTGATGAGTTTTCTGACTTGGTTCTGAGATTTCTGGAATTGATTCTCTAATCTGATTAGATTTTTTTTTAATTAATTAATTAATTAATTTTTGGCTGTGTTGGGTCTTTGTTGCTGCGAGCGAGCTTTCTTTAGTTGCAGTGAGCGGGGGCTACTCTTCATTGCGGTGTGCAGGCTTCTCATTGTCGTGGCTTCTCTTGTTATGGAGCACGGGCTCTAGGCATGCAGGCTTCAGTAGTTGTGGCAGGTGGGCTCAGTAGTTGTGGCTTGTGGGCTCTAGAGCTCAGGCTCAGTAGTTGTGGCGCACGGGCTTAGTTACTCCGCGGCATGTGGGATCTTCCCAGGCCAGGGCTTGAACCCATGTCCCTTGCAATGGCAGGCGGATTCTTAACCACTGCGCCACCAGGGAAGCCCTGATTAGATTTAAAGATGCTAATGATTCCATTTCCAGTAGTAAAGAGAACACTAAGAGTCCTTGGCATAATCTGGCAATAGAAATACATGATATTTCCATTGGATACTTTTAATCACCTACTTATAAGAAGCAGAGATCTGGGTAACTGTGTATGTGATACTTTCTAATATTATGTTAAACTAATGGATATAATGGATTGGCTGATTGCTCCTAGTGTTGATGGACAAAGTAAGGAAAGAAAAGGATGAGCTCAAGGATTTGAATTCCTAGTTCAAGTGCTGTTTAAATGACCTGAAACCTTCTACCTGAACCCTGAAGAGTCCTCTTATCTTCTATAGCTGCAGGGCTGAGTTTACTGAAAATCAGACCTGGAATCTCATCCTGCCACTGGCTGAATTACAACACAAGTTAAAGTCTTAGCCTTGAAGGGTGTCTACTATTAAAGTGATGGCATTGATTGGAAAGGAATGGGATCCTTAAAGTTGGAATGGGGATGCGTGAGAAGACCCTGATGAAGTTGGGGACATTGGGCCCCTAAATCCTAATAAGTTGTCTTTGCCAGTGGAAGCAGTTTCCCCACCCCCAATGGAAGTGTCTTCTCCACCTACTTTTGATGGAAATAACCCTGCATTGCCTGAGGGAAACATAATGGCCTCCTCTGAGGCAGTTGACATTGAGACAGTATAATTCTCTCCAGGGTCCTCCCCTGACTACCCTTTTTTACTTCGAGACTTATAGTGGATTCAAGTTCTATCAGGCCCCTAACAATAAGAAACAAATTGTAGCCCATGAGGAGGTGCTCCATATTCCAAAAGAACTACTTGAGTTTTCTAATTTATACAGCAGAAAGCTGCTAGGGAACATGTGTAGAAATGGATATATAAGGTGTGGGTTAATGGTGGAAGGAACATAAATTTGGAACAGGCTGAATTTATTGATGGGGGTTTATTAAACAGATTCTGCATGAAATGTTGCAGCTGGAGGAGTCTGAGAGCTGACAGTGTGTTTGGTTGGTTAGCTGAAATATGGTCCAAAAAGTGGTCCAGAATGAGTGAGTTAGAGATGTCATATGGGCCTTGGTTTAATGCAGAGGAAGGGGTTCAGTGGCTTGGGGGGATTAGAATGCTAGCGTAGATTTGTCATTTAAGACCTACTCATCCACCCTGGGTACATCCGGAAGAAACAATTTTCACCACGACTGTGAGAAATAAACTTATGAGGGGAGCTCCAGCATCCTGAAAAGATCTATGATTGTAGGCCAGTCTTTACAGTGAAAACTGAGGTCACTGAATCAGGAAACCTAAATGCAATGGGACTAATTAGATCCTGAGGTGGAAGGGGCTAAGTGGTAGCACTCAACCACCAAAGGCAGGTGGGTATGGTTACCTTATCTTCATAGCACAGTCAAAGCAGTAGTCAGAACACTCTAATGCAGTCCTGTGGCCTAGTTGATCATGGTGTTCCTAGAAGTGAAATAAATAGGAAGCCTACTAAATTCTTCCCTGATCTGTATAAGCACAGAAATTCTAGGTTCAGTGAACAAAAGTCTAACCTGAATCATAAAAACAGAGAGGCATGTCTTCTCAATCAATTCCTAGACTTGAACAAGTTTATAGATCCAGAACCCTTTGAATGAAGGGGAAGCCATGTCCCTTTGTGGAAAGATCTTGATACAATGCCCCAAATTTATACTTTTAGTCTTTCTCCCAACCTTCACCAAAGGGACCTATGACCTTTTACTAGGGTAAGTATGCATTAAGGAAAAGAAAATCAGATATCTTAGGTACTACTGGACACGGATTCTAAACTGACACTGATTCCAGGAGACTCTAAATGTCACTGTGGTCTACCAGTCAGAGTAGGGGCTTATGGAGGTCAGATGCCCAATGGAGTTTTGGCTTGGATCCATCTCACAGTGAGCTCAGTGGGTCCCTGAACCCAGCCTGTGGTTATTTCCCTGGTTTTGGAATGCATAATTGGAATAGAAATATTCAGTAGTTGGCAAGATCCCCATATTTGTTCCTTGACCTGTGCAGTGATGACTATTGTGGGAAAGTCCAAGTGTGAGGCCACTAGAATTGCCTCCATGAAGGATAATAGTAAAATAAAAGCACTACTGAACTCCTAGAGTGACTGCAGAGGTTACTGCCACTATCAAGGACTTGAAAGACACAGGGGTGGTGATTTCCACAACATCCCTATTCAACTCACCTATTTGGCCTGTGTAGAAGACAGATGGATCTTGGAGAATGACAGTGGATTATTGTAAGCTTAGGCAAGTGGTGAGTTCAATTGCAGCTGCTGTGCCTGGTTTGATTTTATTACTTGAGCCAATTAACACATCTCCTGGTACCTGGTATGCAGCTGATAATCTGGCAAGTGCTTTTTTCTCTAACTCTGTCATGAGGAACACCACAAGCAGTTTGCTTTCAGCTGGCAAGGCGAGCAGTATGCCTTCACCGTGTATCAGGGGTGTATCAGCTCTCAAACTCTGTGTCATGATTTTTGTCATAGAGAGATCTTGATCGTCTCTTTCTTCCACAAGGTATTATAATGGTTTGTTACATTGGTGACATTCATGCTGATGGCCCTAATGAGTGAGAAGTAGCAACTGTTCTAGACTTAATTGTAAGACGTTTGCATGTCAGAGGGTGGGAAATAAATACTATAAAAGTTCAGGGACCTTCTACCTCAGTAAGATTTCTGGGGGTTCAGTGGTGTGCGGCATGTCAGGATACCCCTTTTAAGGGGAAGGATGCAGATGTCAAGTTCTGATTTGGGCAAGCTCATTCTTCTGTGTCACATGATAACAATTCATGTGCCAATTTTTCTCTGTGTATTTATATTTAATATTCATTTTTACTGTGAACCCTGATGACATTTGGCCTTCACTTGATGGAATCAGACCTTTACATTTTTAATCGCTGTGTTCCTTTCTCATTCATTAGATGTGGACAAGTAAGTAGTGTTATTTTTCAATGTGATTCTAAACACAAACATGGATATTGACATTGGTGCCTAATATTTAATTATTAAGCAATTTTCCAGGTGATTCAGAATGAACATGGACATTGACATAAACTGACATGAAATATTTACTCAAAAAATCAACTTTACAGTGGATCACAGTCAATAATCATCCATGGGTATTGCAGTGCTCTGCATATTTCTATTTGAGAAATACTATAGTGAAGTGGAGTGGCTAAAATTTAAAAAATAGAATCAGATCAACCCCAACTTAAATCCTAGTTCTTTTATTAGCTATGGGTACTTAAGAAATGGGACAGTGCATATATAACATTTAACACAGTGACTGGGACATGGTGAGAAATAAATACCAATGGTTATTATTCATAAATAATAAACAATTCAATCCTTACGACTTTGAAGATTTTTTTCTAATCCAGTGCCTTTCTCTGCCAACTTTCTACTCTGGGAGACCTGTTCTGTCTGTAATATCATTCAATCATGAACATGAAAATACTCCTTCTGTGTTCAAAACAGCAAGAGTGAGGAACTCCAGGAAACTTTGTATACATTCAGCCAGTTGTTTTCAAAGTTAGACACGTATTAGTGTTACCCAGAGCATACAACTTGAAATACTCAGGTCCTGTCACCAGAGATCTTGCTCTGATTGGCCTGAAGTGAAGTCCTTATATGCTGTAGTTTTAAAATGCAGTAGGCTCAGGAAGGCATTATGTTTAGTTCTTTTTCCTTATTATTGTTTTAGGTGTTAGTAATATTTAGAATTTTAAAGAATGTATTTAGACATAGCTGTTCAGAAATGTTAAATTTTTCCTGTAGGGCTATTAGTAATTATGGAAGCAATAGGCAAGTGCCGACTGGTGGAGTATCTTAGGCAAATTATATTTTATCAGTGTGGAGGGCGTATCAGAGGTAAGTGTTGGGCTCCTTTCCAGCAGCCTCCTTTGGCAAGTAGGCACCAATGGTGCTGATAAGGAAGTTCAGCAATTACCAACTGAGTTCCAATCCCCAAGCTTTCATGCACAATGCAAAATAAAATAAAATGATTTCGTTTTAACTCCCAAATAATTTCAAGTACATTGAGAACATGATTGAGTTTGCTGAGTTGTTTTCTTTCTCTTTCTACCCTTCTTCTGCTATGCTACCAAATTTAATATGGCTGTTACTAATAAATAATTTAATGCTGTTTTATTTCATATTGATTTTTTGGAAAACCCCAAAATACTTGGGATATTTCAGTAATATTTATACATCATAGCTAAAAATTAATAGTTCACATTTAGGTTTCATAGGTGAGCTACCATGCTGAGCTATCATAGGAAGGAGATTTTATGTGAGGGTCTATAAGCATAACTACTATGATAAAGTTGAAATAAAAACCTCCACTTCTGGAATTTGAGAGCAACAGAAATATCATTAAAATTACTACTTATATCACATTATGTATTTATACAGATTTAAATGCTGGAATTTAAGTTCACTGAAGGGAATCTAATGAGAATTGAGTTCAGGTGAACGCAACGTAAACTATTTTCAGCGTGTAGTATCTGATCATTCTCTTTCTTATAAAAGACATTCTTTTTGAATAGACTATATGCAGATTTGGATGAGAGGCCACACATTGGACCTGGTATCATTTAGAAAATTTGGACTCTTCTCTAGTGAATCCATTCTTCTAGTGTGACCAGATTGACACTGAGATGATTGAATAGAATTAATTAATTAGTTTAAACTATGAGAAAAATATCACTTAGGGGTAATTAGATTTACCCAACTTAGTCTATCAAATTGTATATTGTTTTTATTTCCAACACATGGGTGTGGTCCAGTGTTAGGAACTTGCAGGTAATCATTCTGACAGAGCCAGGTACCTTCTGCCTCATTTTTATAAGACTAAATAATACGTAAAACACAACTGCACTCTTTCAGGAGCAGCACATTGATAAAGCTCTATCCAGCACAAGAGTGAGAACATGGAGAGTCGCATCTCAGTCAAGGACACGTTAAGTCAGCATTCTCTGGAGACATTGTTTTCTTTTCATATTTTAAATATATGAAATACTCAGTTTACCAAAAGTCTTGTGCTCCTGTTTTGCATTTTTTGAAACCTGTAGTAAAATGCATTACATAAAAAGCATGTAATTTTCTTTATGGACAACAATGTATTCAATTAAATCAGGAAGGGGATAAAACATTACAAGCTGTTCTGACCACTGAATGGCAGTTCCAACAGTTTTTCTCAAAATTTGCTGAGAAGGAAACATGGAAGCCTGTGGAACAGTTATGTCCCCAGTTGTAGCTATGTTGGTTACTCAGCAAACACAGAGAAAGAAAAACAGAGACTCAGAAATAATTTTCCTCCCAGTCGTATCTTTGAGCAGCATAGGTATGGAGAATATAGAAGTTCAAGGAAAACTTCTTGCTCTCAAGCGCTCCAGAGATAAGCCTTCTCACTTGGAAATGCATTGGGCATTTATGGGTATAAATATTTCAATTCAGTAAACATTTGTTGGCTTCTTACATAGTTCTAGGAATTATACTAGGTATATTTTGTATTAATTGCCATATATTCATATATGTTTTATAGATAATACTGATCAGAATATTCCAAAATACCAGGTTAGTATATGTGTAAGTCAAAAATAACTAATTGTTTACTTAATGGTGTGAACACTTGTGTCCAAGTCATAATACAGAATGAAGAGAACCTAAGCATTTACCTAAATGGATAAAATCAGAGACTCAACACACACACACACACGCACACACTCACACACACACACGCGCGCATGCACGCGCGCGCGCGCACACACACACACACACAAATTGTCCCTGTGAAAATACAATGAAAATGCAAAAAGATTTGTTAGGCAATCTATTGTATTTTTAGGTTTCTGTTAGAACTGACTCTGGTTAACCCCTCTGCCGGCTTTCCATTATGTCTAAAGTACTTTCACACTATGTGCTTATGGATCCTGGTTTATTTCTATGCCTGTTTTATGTGGTGGGTGAGATTTCATTAGACTCCTCCTTAATATATCATGTTGTGGCTAAGAGTCAGCATTCTAGCAGTAGAAATATCACTAAGTGAATTTCCCTGCTGTTGAGACAACTGGTAGCTGGTTACTAAATATTTTTTTCACTATAAATTCTTCTGGAGAATTAGTAGAAAAAGAAGTCTTTGCTATAAACAAAGTTCTTAAATAGCAGGTTTGTAACAAAATGATAAGCAACAGTCACTTGTAAAAATCAGTCAGCACATTTCTCTCACCAGCATGTGCCTTTTGAGTCTTCAGTTTCCTCATTTGTAAAACGAGGTGTTTGGAGAAGACACATTCAAAGTCTCCTCCAGCTTGGTCATCATGAATCATAATATTTGAATGCCATTACCGCCTAACAGCTGGGGTTCAGGATTGGGTGGGTAAATTCTGACCATCTGAAGTCCCATCCCTCTGTCCTAAGATCCTGTCTTCCGTATAAAGATAAGAGCTGCACTGTTATTCTGTAAAGACTATTACTTTAAAAAGAGTTAGGCTACACAGTTACATCTGCTGTGTAATTTTCTCACTTGTCACTTAGCAACATTGATGACAGATTTAGTCAAATTACAGCTGTTTTTTTTTTTTCAAGGGCAAAGACGATGTGATGCACTTGTAATATTTGGAAGTAATGAGTGATGTAAGGTTAATGAACCAAGGAGTCTTTCTTGCTTTAGACGTTATAAAATGCAGAGCCATATCCTGCTTTTGATCTGTTTGTTCTTTGTGATCTAACCCTTCAGGTGTGAGCTATTTTTATATGTGCTATCCATCTAAGATTCTCTCTAAGAATACCAAAAGAGTGTAGGGCAGGTGGATGCCTTTGGAAATGTCTTTGTCTTTCTTTAGCCCCAAATTCAACTCTGTATTGTTTATACAGTTTACTGTTCCTTTTGCTCCCACTGACTTTATTTTTGGCATTGATTAAGCACAGATATACTTGGATCAGTTTAATTCAGTTCAACTAGACTCAGTTGAATTCAGTTTATAAGTATTCGCTGAATGCTGGGGGGATGAGAGACTGATACCAGAAATTTGAGTCTGTGGTCCTAAGGGATTGAATAGTTGGATTGCATAGCATTTATTGTTTCATAAAAGGAAGTACATTGGTTCATCATGGGAGGTAAAGTTCATGGTTAAGAGAGTGAGGAAAGAGAAATATTGACTGCTTTTAAATTATGCTATAAAAGGATATCAAAACTGTGAAAAACAATCCGTATTATGTGATAATTATGTGATTTCATCCAATTTCAATTACAGAAAATAATGTGATAGACATTATTGCTTCTTGAACAGTTATAATCCCAGTAGCAAGAAAAATACCTGGCACAAAGGAAGTGCCTAATAAATATTTGTTGAAAGAGTAAATAAATTACTGGATCTGCGTGCTTCCATCTGGTTTAATTTTCTTCTTCCAGGCCATTTTCTTTTCAGTGGGAATCTTAGTGATAACATCTTACTTTAAAAGAACACTATAAATATCTTTTTCCTCTCACTTTTGAATGATTGTTAAGCATCATATAAAACTTATTTTAATATTTTTATCTTAGCAAGTTGAAAATACTACAGTATTTTGACATTAATTTTTATTGATGAATATATTTGTTTCTCTAATTGTAATTCCTTCATAGGTAATCTTTCTTTTCTGGTTGTCTTTTTAAAAATCTCTTTTCTTATGTCAGTATGATTTGTCTAGGTTTGGATTTATTTTATTTGGGATTCATATATTTGAGTATTCACATTGTTTTATTAACTCTAGACAAATATTTATCCTTTCCCCTATCTCTCACAAATTGTTATCGTGGGAACATTGGATGTTTCTATCCCATTGGCCATGCCTGTAACTATCTCTTTCACATGTTCCATTTCTTTATCGTACTGTTTTGACTTTTGAGAATTTTTGTTGTTCTTGTTAACCTTCTGGTTTGTTAATTCTCAGTTTTGTCTGATCTGAAACGATCCCATTATTTTAGATTTTATTTTTCATGATTGTTTTTTAGTTTTTAAAGTTTTAGTGTTTTATCAAATAGTTATTTTTCATATCTCTTTGTAATTTCTTATACTTTTGAAGCTTTTTTTTAGACACTTAAAATATTCTTACACTATAGTCTTTATCAAATTGCTCTATCAACTAACGTTCTTGTCATGACTGCTGTCTCTTACTTCTGATGAATTACTTCCTTGTATATTCTGTAATTTTCACATATATACTAATATTTCTTGGGACTTGAATCTCAGTAATTCTGTGACACTTAATAGAGTTGTGGTTTTCTATAACTGCTTTATATTTGTTTCTTTTAGGAATTCAGAAATTTTATCTTGGGGCTTTCTCAATTATACTAATAATGCAAATTTGAAGTGTTAAGTCACATTTGATTCAAGCACATGATTAAAATTTTTTATTTTCTCCTACATTTAAATCTTAGTCAGAGAAAAGCTTCCTTGCCACCTACCTGTGCTGCTAAGTTAATTTTCTTCCAGTTCACTCTTTTTTTTTTTTTTTCACACACACACACTGTATTTTATTTTTACAAGAGATAGACTGACACCAAGCATTGTACATGGATGACCACAACAAAAGCAACAATGATTGCAATTACCAAACATGAAACACACTCATACTATGTCATAATATTGACATTCAGTCCAGTAATCCTCCACTGTAACAGCTCCTTTACTTTGCAGTGAAAATTGATTTGTATATTCTTTGCCTCTGAGTCCTTGTTGGATTTTTTTTTTTTAATTCAGACAGAAAGTCACAAAAATTATACTCATCCTCATCAGTTCACTCAGTCCCATGTAATTAATTTTTTTTTTCATCTTGATCTTTTGTTAGCACTTTTATGAGTTCATCAGATTTTCATTAGAGTTCTGAAAATGCTTATTCATTCAGTTCAGCAGTACAGTCAGTTACCAGAAACCTGTACTTGTCAGAGTCTTTTCCATGAATTTCTTAAAGATGAAACCCTTTTATAGGAACATATTTGCAAAAGCATCAGAGTACACACAGAACTGTCTGTAAATGACAAAAGACTTAAAAATGACCACAGTTAAAAATTTGATGAAAGTTCATAACAATGCAGTTGACAAGAAAATTAGTTATTTCTGAGATATACATTTTAAGGTAATAACTAGGATTATGACTTATATAACATTATACCAGAACATATAAGATTTTTAGAAATTTCATGTAATGTCTGAAACATTTATATTAACATATTTCCATACAAATAACCCAATGAAAGTTTAGTATTAGTTGTTTTGTTTGTTTGTTTTTTTATACTGCAGGTTCTTATCAGGCATCAATTTTATACACATCAGTGTATACATGTCAATCCCAATCGCCCAATTCAGCACAACACCATCCCCATCCCACCGCAGTTTTCCCCCCTTGGTGTCCATATGTCCATTCTCTACATCTGTGTCTCAACCTCTGCCCTGCAAACTGGCTCATCTGTACCATTTTTCTAGGTTCCACATACATGCATTAATATACGATATTTGTTTTTCTCTTTCTGACTTACTTCACTCTGTATGACAGTCTCTAGATCCATCCACGTCTCAACAAATGACTCAATTTCGTTCCTTTTTATGGCTGAGTAATATTCCATTGTATATATGTACCACATCTTCTTTATCCATTCGTCTGTTGATGGGCATTTAGGTTGCTTCCATGACCTGGCTATTGTAAACAGTGCTGCAATGAACATTCGGGTGCATGTGTCTTTTTGAATTACGGATTTCTCTGGGTATATGCCCAGTAGTGGGATTGCTGGGTCATATGGCAATTCTATTTTTAGTTTTTTAAGGAACCTCCATATTGTTCTCCATAGTGGCTGTATCAATTTACATTCCCACCAACAGTGCAAGAGGGTTCCCTTTTCTCCACACCCTCTCCAGCATTTGTTGTTTGTAGATTTTCTGATGATGGCCATTCTAACAGGAGTGAGGTGATACCTCATTGTAGTTTTCATTTGCATTTCTCTAATAATTAGTGATGTTGAGCATCTTTTCATGTGCTTCGTGGCCGTCTGTATGTCTTCTTTGGAGAAATGTCTATTTAGGTCTTCTGCCCATTTTTGGATTGGGGTGTTTGTTTCTTTAATATTGAGCTGAATGAGCTGTTTATATATTTTGGAGATTAATCCTTTGTCCGTTGATTCGTTTGCAAATATTTTCTCCCATTCTGAGGGTTGTCTTTTCATCTTGTTTATGGTTTCCTTTGCTGTGCAAAAGCTTTGAAGTTTCATTAGGTCCCATTTGTTTATTTTTGTTTTTATTTCCATTACTCTAGGAGGTGGGTCAAAAAAGATCTTGCTATGATTTATGTCAAAGAGTGTTCTTCCTATGTTTTCCTCTAAGAGTTTTATAGTGTCCGGTCTTACATTTAGGTCTCGAATCCATTTTGAGTTTATTTTTGTGTATGGTGTTAGGGAGTATTCTAATTTCATTCTTTTACATGTAGCTGTCCAGTTTTCCCAGCACCACTTATTGAAGAGACTGTCTTTTCTCCATTGTATATCTTTGCCTCCTTTGTCATAGATTAGTTGACCATAGGTGCGTGGGTTTATCTCTGGGCTTTCTATCTTGTTCCATTGATCTCTGTTTCTGTTTTTGTGCCAGTACCATATTGTCTTGATTACTGTAGCTTTGTAGTATAGTCTGAAGTCAGGGAGTCTGATTCCTCCAGCTCCGTTTTTTTCCCTCAAGACTGCTTTGGCTATTCGGGGTCTTTTGTGTCTCCATACAAATTTTAAGATGATTTGTTCTAGTTCTGTAAAAAATGCCATTGGTAATTTGATAGGGATCGCATTGAATCTGTAGATTGCTTTGGGTAGTATAGTCATTTTCACAATGTTGATTCTTCCAATCCAAGAACATGGTATATCTCTCCATCTGTTGGTATCATCTTTAATTTCTTTCATCAGTGTCTTATAGTTTTCTGCATACAGGTCTTTTGTCTCCCTAGGTAGGTTTATTCCTAGGTATTTTATTCTTTTTGTTGCAATGGTAAATGGGAGTGTTTCCATAATTTCTCTTTCAGATTTTTCATCATTAGTGTATAGGAATGCAAGAGATTTCTGTGCATTAATTTTGTATCCTGCAACTTTACCATATTCATTAATTAGCTCTAGCAGTTTTCTGGTGGCAGTTTTAGGATTCTCTATGTATAATATCATGTCATCCGCAAACAGTGACAGTTTTACTTCTTCTTCTCCAATTTGTATTCCTTTTATTTCTTTTTCTTCTCTGATTGCTGTGGCTAAGACTTCCAGAACTATGTTGAATAATAGTGGTGAGAGTGGACATCCTTGTCTCGTTCCTGATCTTATAGGAAATGCTTTCAGTTTTTCACCATTGAGAATGATGTTTGCTGTGGGTTTGTCATATATGGCCTTTATTATGTTGAGGTAGGTTCCCTCTATGCCCACTTTCTGGAGAGTTTTTATCATAAATGGGTGTTGAATTTTGTCAAAAGCTTTTTCTGCATCTATTGAGATGACCATATGGTTTTTCTTCTTCAATTTGTTAATATGGTGTATCACATTGATTGATTTGTGTATATTGAAGAATCCTTGCATCCCTGGGATAAATCCCACTTGATCGTGGTGTATGATCCTTTTAATGTGTTGTTGGATTCTGTTTGCTAGTATTTTGTTGAGGATTTTTGCATCTATATTCATCAGTGATATTGGTCTGTAATTTTCTTTCTTTGTAGTGTCTTTGTCTGGTTTTGGTATCAGGGTGATGGTGGCCTCATAGAATGAGTTTGGGAGTGTTCCTTCCTCTGCAATTTTTTGGAAGAGTTTGAGAAGGATAGGTGTTAGCTCTTCTCTAAATGTTTGATAGAATTCACCTGTGAAGCCATCTGGTCCTGGACTTTTGTTTGTTGGAAGATTTTTAATCACAGTTTCAATTTCATTGCTTGTGATTGGCCTGTTCATATTTTCTGTTTCTTCCTGGTTCAGTCTTGGAAGGTTATACCTTTCTAAGAATTTGTCCATTTCTTCCAGGTTGTCCATTTTATTGGCATAGAGTTGCTTGTAGTAGTCTCTTAGGATGCTTTGTATTTCTGCAGTGTCTGTTGTAACTTCTCCTTTTTCATTTCTGATTTTACTGATTTGAGTCCTCTCCCTCTTTTTATTGATGAGTCTGGCTAATGGCTTATCAATTTTGTTTATCTTCTCAAAGAACCAGCTTTTAGTTTTATTGATCTTTGCTATTGTTTTCTTTGTTTCTATTTCATTTATTTCTGCTCTGATCTTTATGATTTCTTTCCTTCTGCTAACTTTGGGTTTTGTTTGTTCTTCTTTCTCTAGTTTCTTTAGGTGTAAGGTTAGGTTGTTTACTTGAGATTTTTCTTGTTTCTTTAGGTAGGCTTGTATAGCTATAAACTTCCCTCTTAGAACTGCTTTTGCTGCATCCCATAGGTTTTGGGTTGTCGTGTTTTCATTGTCATTTGTCTCTAGGTATTTTTTGATTTCTTCTTTGATTTCTTCAGTGATCTCTTGGTTATTTAGTAACGTATTGTTTAGTCTCCATGTGTTTGTCTTTTTTACGTTTTTTTCCCTGTAATTCATTTCTAATCTCATAGCATTGTGGTCAGAAAAGATGCTTGATATGATTTCAATTTTCTTAAATTTACTGAGGCTTGATTTGTGACCCAAGATGTGATCTATCCTGGAGAATGTTCCGTGCGCACTTGAGAAGAACGTGTAATCTGCTGTTTTTGGATGGAATGTCCTATATATATCAATTAAATCTATCTGGTCTATTGTGTCATTTAAAGCTTCTGTTTCCTTATTTATTTTCATTTTGGATGATCTGTCCATTGGTGTAAGTGAGGTGTTAAAGTCCCCCACTATTATTGTGTTACTGTCGATTTCCTCTTTTATAGCTGTTAGCAGTTGCCTTATGTATTGAGGTGCTCCTATGTTGGGTGCATATATATTTATAATTGTTATATCTTCTTCTTGGATTGATCCCTTGATCATTATGTAGTGTCCTTCTTTGTCTCTTGTAACATTCTTTACTTTAAAGTCTATTTTATCTGATATGAGTATAGCTACTCCAGCTTTCTTTTGATTTCCATTTGCATGGAATATCTTTTTCCATCCCCTCACTTTCAGTCTGTATGTGTCCCTAGGTCTAAAGTGGGTCTCTTGTAGACAGCATATATATGGGTCTTGTTTTTGTATCCATTCAGCAAGCCTGTGTCTTTTGGTTGGAGCATTTAATCCATTCACATTTAAGGTAATTATCGATATGTATGTTCCTATGACTATTTTCTTAATTGGTTTGGGTTTGTTTTTGTAGGTCCTTTTCTTCTCTTGTGTTTCCCACTTAGAGAAGTTCCTTTAGCATTTGTTGTAGAGCTGGTTTGGTGGTGCTGAATTCTCTTAGCTTTTGCTTGTCTGTAAAGCTTTTGATTTCTCCATCAAATCTAAATGAAATCCTTGCCGGGTAGAGTAATCTTGGTTGTAGGTTCTTCCCTTTCATCACTTTAAGTATATCATGCCACTCCCTTCTGGCTTGTAGAGTTTCTGCTGAGAAATCAGCTGTTAACCTTATGGGAGTTCCCTTGTATGTTATTTGTCATTTTTCCCTTGCTGCTTTCAATAATTTTTCTTTGTCTTTAATTTTTGCCATTTTGATTACTATGTGTCTCGGCGTGTTTTTCCTTGGGTTTATCCTGTATGGGACTCTCTGCGCTTCCTGGACTTGGGTGGCTATTTCCTTTCCCATGTTAGGGAAGTTTTCGACTATAATCTCTTCAAATATTTTCTCTGGCCCTTTCTCTCTCTCTTCTCCTTCTGGGACCCCTATAATGCGAATGTTGTTGCGTTTAATGTTGTCCCAGAGGTCTCTTAGGCTGTCTTCATTTCTTTTCATTCTTTTTTCTTTAGTCTGTTCCGCAGCAGTGAATTCCACCATTCTGTCTTCCAGGTCACTTATCCGTTCTTCTGCCTCAGTTATTCTGCTATTGATTCCTTCTAGTGTAGTTTTCATTTCAGTTATTGTATTGGTCATCTCTGTTTGTTTGTTCTTTAATTCTTCTAGGTCTTTGTTAATCATTTCTTGCATCTTCTCAATCTTTGCCTCCATTCTTATTCCGAGGTCCTGGATCATCCTCACTATCATTATTCTGAATTCTTTTTCTGGAAGGTTGCCTATCTCCACTTCATTTAGTTGTTTTTCTGGGTTTTTTTCTTGTTCCTTCATCTGATATATAGCCCTCTGCCTTTTCATCTTGTCTATCTGTAACTGTGGGTTTTGGTCCACAGGCTGCAGGATTGTAGTTTTTCTTGCTTCTGCTGTCTGCCCTCTGGTGGTTGAGGCTATCTAAGAGGCTTGATGGGAGGCTCTGCTGGTGGGTAGAGCTGACTGTTGCTGTGGCGGACAGAGCTCCGTAACACTTTAATCCACTTGACTGTTGATGGGTGGGGCTGGGTTCCCTCCCTGTTGGTTGTTTTGCCTGAGGCAACCCAACACTGGAGCCTACCTGGGCTCTTTGATGGGGTTAATGGCAGACTCTGGGAGGGCTCACGCCAAGGAGCACTTCCCAGAACCTCTGCAGCCAGTGTCCTTGTCCCCACGGTGAAACAGAGCCACCTCCCGCCTCTGCAGGAGACCCCCCAACACCAGCAGGTAGGTCTGGTTCAGTCTCCCCCAGGGTCACTGCTCCTTCCCCTGGGTCCCAATGCGCACACTACTTTGTGTGTGCCCTCCAAGAGTGGGGTCTCTGTTTCCCCCAGTCCTGTCAAAGTCCTGCAATCAATTCCCACTAGGCTTCAAAGTCTGATTCTCTAGGAATTCCTCCTCCTGTTGCCGGACCCCCAGGTTGGGAAGCCTGACCTGGGGCTCAGAAGCTTCACTCCAGTGGGTGGACTTCTGTGGTATAAGTGTTCGCCAGTCTGTGAGTCACCCACCCAGCAGTTATGGGATTTGATTTTACTCTGATTGCTCCCCTCCTACCGTCTCACTGTGGCTTCTCCTCTGTCCTTGGACGTGGGGTATCCTCCTTGGTGAGTTCCAGTGTCTTCCTGTCGATGATTGTCCAGCAGCCAGTTGTGATTCTGGTGCTCTCGCAAGAGGGAGTGAGAGCATGTCCTTCTACTCCGCCATCTTGGTTAATCCTCACTGAATGCAGGTCCAGGACAAAGTTTCCAGCCTTGTTGCTTGCTACTTGCCCTACTCCAGCTCTCCAGACAAACAACCCTAAAGGCACTATGTTAGTTTCTGCCTCAGGGATTTCATTTGTGCTGTGCTTTGTGGCTGTTCCCTTTACCTGGAATACTTCCCAGTTCACTCTTTAATGACGGTGTATAGAGGGCATTTCAGAACACTTAGATTTTAGTCCTGATTCTGTTGTTTACTTTGTGACCCTAATTCACATGCAGCCTTAATGTCCTTTTCAGAAATGTGAGAAAACAATCTACTGTATCTATTGCTGGAAGAATACTCTTCCTTGGGCCTATAGCAATCCTACTTGTCTTTCCAGTGTGCCTATAAGACTCTAACTGCTCTTCCACAGGCCATTTTTCAAGATTGTTTATGTACCTGGTGACTTTCAGAGGTGAGAGAATTACTCATCTCCTGGCCAAAGAGATGCTTGCTTACTGCTTGCTATAAATTTTGTCGACCCCCCAAGCTAAGTGTTGTTACTCAGCTATGACAGGACCCCACTGCATGTGTAGAATCCATTTGGGCCATTTCCCATCACTCCCATGGGACTAAGAAGAAAAGGAAAGCAACACAAATATGTTGATGTTCATGAGTAATGCATTCCTTGCTCTGTGACCCAGGACTCTGTTGTTTTATGCCAGCATCCATGAGCAATAACACGTTAACTTATTAGTTTGTAACTGGGTAAAATCAAGTCCTGGACCTAACACTTACCTTGCAGGAATATTGTAAAGGTCAGTGTACTTGTGTATATGAAAGTAATTTCGAAACTGTAAAATCCTATGCAATGATAAAAATTATTACTCTAAAATAATAATAATATTTAAAGAAGAGTAAAGCAACTTAGAGAAAATCAGCCATGAAACTCCTTTGAATGGAAGTATCCAAGACCACTTATGAAATATTCTTGACAAACATATATTCACACACACAAACACAACAAACAGAAAAGCCCTGAACTTATATCTGATCAAATTTCTAGAACTTGCTACCAATTTAAGGAGATATAGGGAGAGGGAACACATCGAGCAATACCACTGGAATGCAATCAGTAAAATCTAAACTATAGAAAACTCCTCTGGACAATTGACTCAATTTTTAAAATAAATTGTAGAAAAAGGAGAAATGTATAAATTACATGAAATTTAAGAAATGTAGCAACTAATTACAATATATAGACTTTATTTTTATAGTTATTTGAACAACCGCTCTAAAAAAATTATGATAGTCCAGCAAATTGATCCTATAGTAGATATTTGATAATTGAAGAGGAAGTGCTTAAAATTTTAGTGTGATTATGATATTGTAATTAATTTCCTCTTACACATATATTTTGAAATATCTGTGGATGAAATAATATCTTGGAATCAAAATAATCTGGAAGTGGGGATAAATGGATGTGTATGTACATGGAACTAGACTGGCCAGGATTTTGTTGCAGCGGATGATGAGTACATGGAGGTTCATTATACTATTCACTGTACTTTCTCATATATAAAATATTTTCAATAATAAAAATTTTTAAAATACTACTTTTTTTACTTCATTGAAAAATATTCTCTTCACATTTTATCATTAAATTGCTGATTTTGAAATTAGATGTTTTGGAACATATAGGCTTTACTAATCTGATGACTTGTTCAATAAGACTGAATATTAATATTATTAACAGACACAACAATGACAATATCAAAAGCCAAATAATTAATGAATCACAAAAATCAAACTTACCAACTAACCAGAACACCTAGACAGAAGAATGAAAATTTGAGAATGCAGAGCAATTAGATAAGAAAATTAAATAAAAGCATACAAACTGGAAAAGAAGAAGTAAAATCATCTCTGTTCATGGATGACATAATCTTATATGTAGGAAACCCTAAAAAGTCAAAAATAACTGCTAAAACTAATAAGTTCAGCAAAGTTAAAGGAAGCAAATTCAATACACAAACATCAGTTGTTTCTATGCACTAACAAAGAATTATCCAAAAAATAGTAAGAAATTAATTCCATTTATAGTAGCATCAAGAAGGTGGTAGAAGACTTGTACACTGAATACAACAAAACATTTCTGAAAGAAATTAAGATGACACAAAACAAATGGAATGACATCTTATGTTCATGGATGGGAAGACTTAATATTGTTAATATGTCCATACTACCCAAAGCCATCTATAGATCTGATGCAATAACTATCAGATTCTCAATGATATATTTTTCTATTTCTGCAAAAATTATCCTAAAATACATATGGAATCTCAAGGGACCCGGAATAGCCAAACATTTTTAAAAAAGAACAAAATTGGAAGACTCACACTTCCTGATTTTGAAACATAGTATAAAGTTACAAAAACAGTGTAGTTTTGATTACAAATAGAGACATATCCATAGACAAATCCATAGGCCAAAGGAATATAATAGAGAGCCCGGAAATAAACCCTAGAATATATGCTCAAATGATCTATAATAAGGGTGCTGAGACCACTCAATGGGGTAAAAATTGTCTCTTCAACTAATCGTGTTTGGAAATGTGGATATCTATATGCAAAAGAATGCCATTAGAACCTTATGTTACATACAAATATTAACTCAAAATGGATGAAAGATCTAAATGTAAGACTTAAAACTACAAAACTCCTAGAGAAAACATAGAGGAATAGTTTTATGACATTGTACTTGGAAATGAATTCTTGGAAATGACACCAAAAGCAAAGGCAACAAAAGCAAAAACATACAATGGGACTACATCAAACTTGAAAACTTTTGTGCACCAGAAGGACATAATCCACAGAGTGGAAAGGCAACCTATGGAATGGGAGAAAATATTTGGAAATCATATATCTGATAAGGGGTTAATATCAAGAATACAAAAAGAGACCTACAACTCAGTAACAACATCAACAACAACAAAAAAGTCAAATAACCTAATTAAAGAATGAGCAAAGGCCTTGAATAGATATTTCTCCAAAGAAGGTATACAGCTGTCTAACAAGCATGTGAAAAGATGCTCAGCATTAATAATCATGAGAGAATACCAATCAAAACCACAATGAGATATCCCCTCACACCCATTAGGATGGCTACTATAAAAATAATAGAAAATAACAAATGTTGGTGAGGATGTGGAGAAATTGGAACCCTTGCACTCTGTTGATGGGATTGGAAAAAGATGCAACTGCTATGAAAAGCAGTATAGAGGTTCCTCAAAAAATTAAAACTAGAACTACCATATGATCCAGCAATCCCACTTCCAGATATAAAGAATTGAAAACAGGGTCTTGAAGAGATATTTGCATACCAATATTTATAGCAGCACTATTTACAATAGCCAGGAGATGAAAGCAAAAAAAATGTCCAACTGATGAGTGGATAACAATGTAATATACAAATACAATGGAATATTATCCAGCCTTAGAAAGAAAGGAAACCCTGTCACATACTACAACATGAATATACCTAGAGGACACCATGCTAAGTGAATTAAGTCATTCAAAAAAGACATACTGTATAATTTCACTTATATGAGATATCTAAAATAGTCACATTCAAAGAGACAGAAAGTAGAATGGTGGTTGCCAGGCCCTGGGAGGAGAGGGAAAAGGGGCGTTGTTGTTTAACGGATATAGAGTTTCATATCTGTTGGGTGAAAATGTCCTGGAGATCTATTTCACAACAATGTGAATATATTTTACTATACTATATACTTAAAAATGGTTCAGATGCCAAATTTAAGTTATTTTTTTACCACACACAAATTTTTTTTGAGGAGTGCACTTATAAAATGTAGATATTTCTGATGAGGGCAACTGATCAGGATGAAAATGTATTATTAAAATAGAAAAAAATAAGTTAATATGCAAGAGGTTCTCCATACAATTTCTGTTTATAAAATATAAATACTATGTCATTTTGTATTCATTAGATGTCAAATGCGTGAAGTTAGTAGAAGTAGGTGTGTATAATTTAGCAAAGAGAAACTTTTTGGATCAACATGAAACTTGTAACTTCAAACATATTAAAAAAGGAAGACATTATTAAGTTATGACATTCTGATCACAAGAAGTGGTGAGCCAAGAATACAGCCCGAAGTCTACAAACTAGAGCCAATATATAGACTGTACATCATATATGCAAGCTCCATTCTTGGTTATTTCTGTTAGCAAGCCCTGAATTTATGCCAATAATATCACAATGAACTAATTTTTATGCAATTAATAGAATAGTAAGCTTTCGGAAGGCCGTGTATGCGGATATTCCTATTCAAAGAGTTTCAAATAGGGTTTAGAAGTTTACAGAGAGGAAAATGACTGAGAAGATATATGGGAAAATTGGGGTTATGGTTAAAAAGTAACATAGTCAAACATTGGTTGGCCTGGCAATACTGGTGCTTCATTAACAGGGTTTATATCTCAGAAGTGTATTTGAAATATAACAGACACATAAATAAGATACATATATAAATCTCTTATAGAAATGAACATTACAATTAATATAAATTTTTCTTATGACTAGTCAGTATCATAGTATATATACTATCATAAGTGCTCAATCTATTTTTTTTCTCTTGGATTTTAGGTATATGTTCCCATCTTTTCATGTGTCTACTAAGTTTTCCTTGAATTGTGTGTAAAAATTATAGAGTCACCAGGTGATATCATCTATAGCAGGGGTCCCCAGCCCCTGGGCCATGGACCAGTACCTGTCCCTGGCCTGTTAGGAACCGGCCACACAGCAGGAGGTGAGTTGCAGGCGAGCAAGCGAGCAAAGCTTCATCTGCCGCTCCTCATCACTCCCCATCACTCCCCATTGTTCGCATTACCACCATTACCATCCCTCCACCCCGTCCATGGAAAAACTGTATTCCGTGAAATTGGTCCCTGGTGCCAAAAAGGTTGGGGACCACTGATCTATAGGGTAGGTTCCCCTTCCATCTGCTGGAGATAGAGTTGAGGTCAATCACCTTAAACCAATCAAGAAAAGACAGAGTAGAACTTGGATTATGACCTTGCTGAGGCCCCCTTTACCTTTGGTTCACCTGGGCCTCCAGAGTTCTAATTAAGAGGCTTGTGTAGTTTCCATGGCTCCTCTTTCTGACAGGTTTTACACCCTGGTATTTGTTTCTTAAGACTATTGAGTGTGATAAATTGCTTTTTGGAGGCATTCTTCTTAGGTGTTTGGCTCTGCCCCTACTTTGCCCAGGCCCAGAATTCAGCAAATATCTTGAGAGAAAACTTGGCCATTTTGGTTGTCTCTCCCCACAGTGGTATACCTCTGCGGGTGCAAAACCTGGGATCTCAGTCTGCTGTTTGGCTCCTATTGGCAAACACTCTTGCTCTACGAGTCAAAGCTCCCCCATAAATCAGCTCATTTTTTCAAAGTTCTCCCCACTCTGAAATCTTAGCCTCTCCAAGTATGGTTGTCTCAGCAGCACTCTGCTGTTTTCTAAAAGATGATTTGTGTTTGTTAATCTGATTTCTACTACACTCCCCCTGCCCCTGCAGTTGGGAGTGTGACCTCCTGCTTACTCCATCCCCCAGGGAAGTGGAAGGCCTTGCTCTCTGAATTCTTCCATATATGTAGTTTTGGTTGGCTATATCTCGGACTGCATTTCTTTTCCCTCAGTAATCTATAGGTGCCATTTTGGAATCTCCTAACTTCCAGTGAAACAGATATGAAGTTGATACCAGTCTGATTATTTAGCCATTGAAAGTAATACTATCATTTAGTCTGGAAGCTTCTAAGATTTTCTTTTTATCTTAGATATCAGGGGCTTTCCCAGAATGTGCCCAAATATTCAAACTTATTTCCATCAATTATTCTTAGCTATTCTACTATTTACCCCTGCTACATTCCTTGTCACAATGTGAAGGGCTCTATTAGGAATGTCATCAATTTCTTAAGCTTTTGTTGCACTTTCCTTGGTCTTTTACTCTGTGGGACAGCAGTTGATTATGGACTAATTTTATTATTTCTAAACAGATACTATGCTACTGATGCTTGTGAAGAACTTTTCCCTTAATATGACTTTTGGAGTCAGGGTCAGTAGGAACAGCCTTTGGATAAATCATGTAACAATACCCATTAGGATACAACAGGGGTACACTTCAGTTTCTTTTTTTTAAATCTTGTAAATTACAATTTGATAACATGTTTGTGTAACATGTATGTAACTTTCTCCCTACAATTGAAATAGAGAATAAAAAAGAAAGAATTCTCTTGCATGTGGATGACACAGCTTTATTTCATGAACTAATAGGCAAGAATAATAAATAATACTTTTTGTCTTAGTAGGCAATTTGCTTTTTTATCTATCAACTGCCTGGAAGTGAAATATGTCTGTCTTCTCTCCAATAAATCACTGAGTCTTGGCAGTTTTACCTTCTGTCTCTTTAATCCATCTCACCTGTCCAGTTCCACGGTCACTAGCCTAATCTAGACCATCATCAGTTCTTTCCTGACTTCTAAGCTAGGGCTACAAAAATTCAAATCAGATCATATTGTCCTGCTACTTAACATATTTCAGTGGCTTCTATTGGTCTTCGGATGAAATCCAAACTCCTTCTCATGCCTTACAAGGCTCTGTATGAACTGGTTCCAGCCTCTGTCTCCAATTTCAACTCTTATTCTGACACGTATTTACTATTTGGTTCCAGTTTTGACATAACTTCTCCCATGAAATTGTCTCTGCCCTCCTTAACTAGCTTAGCATTTTCTGCCATATATCCCATAATACTGTATTTCTCACAATAAATGTTGCAATAAAATACCAATCTCACTGTATTATATAAAAGCTTGTTTGATGTCTGTATCAGTTCCCAGACTATGAGTTCAAGATAAAGGGACAGTTTCTCTCTTTTATATGCTATATTGCACAGTGTGCAGAGTAAAGAAAATCTAAATCAACAAGTTCTCATGGAATTAATTAATTAATTAATTAATGAGTGAGTGAAAAAAAATGTATGTTACCTATTTATCCAGATTTTCTAAAACTGATTCCAAGGTTAACTAGATAATCAGAGGACAGGTATTTGGATCACAATGTTTTGACTCTACATCAATTTGCTTTTTGTGAAATCTACTTAAATATTGTGCTACCTCCTTGCATGTTGTACCATTTCCTGGGAGGATGGTGTCCACCCCATAGTCATGAGGTGTTCAACAACAGTTCTCTCTGGCTTTGGTAGTAATCACAGTCATGTGATTCCTGAGCAGTTGGTTTGCTTTTATCAGATGTTGGGAATCATGTAAGTGATCTACTTTCCCTCTTTCTGTTGGCTCCTGGAAGGCTCAAATTCAAGTAGCTAGTCTGTCTTTCAAAGCTTACAGGGTTTAAAGGAATACATTTTTTATATTAACTCAAACCCAGGTTTCATTTTAATTTCTCAGTTGCTACTATTTCACTGTAAATGTATCTCATTGTGCTATATTATGGGTATTTCTGGAAACCACCTTGAATCCCTCAAATCATGGGAACTTGGATTCGGGTGGGTGGGGAGGTGAGTGAGTGGGGGTCCAAAAGAGGTGAATAGGGACTAAAATATGTAGAACTAAGTAGCTGTGGTAAAAAGTGTAGACTTCAGGTAAGGTGAAAATAAATAAATTAAAATATTACATAGTTACTTTATTCACAGACTTGTGATAGCAATAGCCTGTTAAAGAATATTAGTATGGAGTAAAAAAAAAAAAAAAAAGATTAGAAATACAAATAAAATACTTTTATTTAAGTAATCTTCAGGAATTCATTGTATAACTAATTGGAGAGTTAAGTGACCAGTTACCTCCGTCATTTCTTTGAATACAAAGACAAATAAGAGTAGGGTTCTGAGCTCATGGAGCTCACAGACTGGAAATGGAAATAATCTTGTAATGAAATATTATGGCACCAAAAGGCCTATTTGAATTAGACTTTTTGGAATAAATAATCTCAAAATAATACATATGTCCTAAGTAACCAAAAAATAAAGGTTAAAAAGTTGCAGAAATTCAAGTAGATCTCTTTAAGTGCAAGAAATGGTGATTTCCTCTAATTTAGGGCAATTAAAATCTGCTGCACATCTAGTACACAGGCACAGGAGTTTAATTTTATCGTTCTACTGATTCAAGCCAAACCTACTCATGAATACAACTTTGTATAATTTTCTCACCGGGATCATTTCCTGGTGTTATTTGCGAACATGTAATCTTTGTGAAAGTAAGCTTTCACCAACCAAATGAGGCTTACATCAAGTCCTAAACCTAGAGCAAACAAGTAGACTGTTCTCAGAACATTTTCTTTGGATTTGTAATCAAACAGATCTACATCGAAACAGCCAAGTCCCACTGCTCGAAAACAGAAAACTCTTATTTAAAAATAAAAAGGTACTTTTTCTTTCTCTAAGTTAAATATGTTCTACTTTTCTGACAGAATTCTTTCTCAATTTACCCTAAGAAAGATTAACCATATTTCAAAATTATTTGCAGTTAATATTTGGGAAATTCAAGTGTTTTACTATTTCATAATCTAAAAGCTTGTGTAGTATTTGTATGTTTAAACCTTTTTTTTTTCCGTCTCATAGGATGCCAAGGGTGGCTGAAAAGAAATTGTCTTAAATGGTGGCTTTTAATAACTCTTAATAAATAGAACTCCTTTTTTACTGATTGTACAAAGTGTTAAAAATCTCATAATGTGCAAAATATTTTAAATGTAAATAGCAGTGTTCTGAACATACATTTAAATATAGACTTGACTTTCAGAATGTGGCTTATTTTATATTGTCCATTGTTATTCTGGAAATAACTGAAATATAAAGCCATGCATAGCTGTGGTGTGTCTGTTTTGCGGTACTGTATTCAGAAAGATTTTTAAGTGCTGGACCATTGAGCTCTATGAGTTTATTTTTTTTTTAAACATCTTTATTGGAGTATAATTGTTTTACAATGGTGTGTTAGTTTCTGCTTTATAACAAAGTGAACCAGCTATACATATATCCCCATATCTCCTCCCTCTTGCATCTCCCTCCCACCCTCCCTATCCCACCCCTCTAGGTGGTCACAAAGCACTGAGCTGATCTCCCTGTGCTATGCGACTGCTTCCCACTAGCTAGCTATTTTACATTTGGTAGTATATATTAGTCCATGCCACTGTCTCACTTCGTCCCAGCTTACCCTTTCCCATCCCCATGTCCTCAAGTCTATTCTCTACATCTGCGTCATTATTCCTGTCCCACCCCTAGGTTCTTCATAACCATTTTTTTTTTTTTTTAGATTCCATATATATGTGTTAGCATACTGTATTTGTTTTTCTCTTTCTGACTTACTTCACTCTGTATGACAGTCTCTAGGTCCATCCACCTCACTACAAATAACTCAATTTCATTTATTTTTATGGCTGAATAATATTCCACTGTATATATGTGCCACATCTTCTTTACCCATTCATCTGTCGATGGACATTTAGGTTGCTTCCATGTCCTGGCTATTGTAAATGGAGCTGCAATGAACATTGTGGTACTCATGGAACATTCTCCAGGATAGATCATATCTTGGGTCACAAATCAAGCCTTGGTAAATTTAAGAAAATTGAAATTGTATCAAGTTTCTTTTCTGACCACAATGCTATGAGACTAGATATCAATTACAGGAAAAAATCTGTAAAAAAATACAAATACATGGAGGCTAAACAATACACTACTTAATAACCAAGAGATCAATGAAGAAATCAAAGAGGAAATCAAAAATACCTAGAAACAAATGACAATGAAAACACAACTACCCAAAACCAATGGGATGCAGCAAAAGCAGTTCTAAGAGGGAAGTTTATAGCAATACAATTCTACCTCGAGAAACAAGAAACATCTCAAATAAACAACCCAACCTTACATTTAAAGCAATTAGAGAAAGAAAAACAAAAATAAAAACAAAAAACCCAAAGTTAGCAGAAGGAAAGAAATCATAAAGATCAGGTCAGAAATAAATGAAAAAGAAATGAAGGAAACAATAGCAAAGATCAATAAAACTAAAAGCTGGTTCTTTGAGAAGATAAACAAAATTGATAAACCATTAGCCAGACTCATCAAGAAAAAAAGGGAGAAGACTCAAATCAATAGAATTAGAAATGAAAAAGGAGAAGTAATAACTGACACTGCAGAAATATGAAGAATCATGAGATTACTACAAGCAACTATATGCCAATAAAATGGACAACCTGGAAGAAATGGACAAATTCTCAGAAAAGCACAACCTTCCGAGACTGAACCAGGAAGAAATAGAAAATATAAACAGACCAATCACAAGCACTGAAATTGAGACTGTGATTAAAAATCTTCCCACAAACAAAAGCCCAAGAACAGATGACTTCACAGGCGAATTCTATCAAACATTTAGAGAAGAGCTAACACCTATCTTTCTCTATGAGTTTTTGACTGGGGAATCAGGTGAACCAAGGCACTGAATCTTCCTAAAGGAAAATATCTGGACATGTAAAGGGATATCATGAAGTAAATTTTGTAGGATCCAAGGATATGCATCAGACATTTCCAGCACATCCTATTTCAATTTATTTTTGGCTTATGTAGACCAATCTTAACCTAGAGATGAAACATGGAAAAGGAACATGGAAAATGGTTAATCTGATTTGAGACATAAAATAGGAATTATGACGCAGAATAAGAATTATGGCATAGCCAAGGACGTTTGCACAAGCACACATCATTAATCAAATATGGAGGAGCAGTTGCATATTCAAAAAGAAGCAACAGCTCTTCTCGTAGTTGGGAGGTCATGAGAGCCTCAGTCTGAACTTTCTTGACTGGTCTTTAACATTAAACTTAATGCCTCCAACTGCCTGAATGACTCAATCTTTATATCTTGGGTTGAGCCAAAAATCTCAACCTGCCTTAGAAGCAGGTAATGAAAATAATGTAAAATTTTTGAAAATTAGTTTGACAGGTAGATTTTATGTTGTGTAAACTACAGATGCCCTAAGTAAAAAATATATAGAGACTTGATTCTACTGATAGACAACTTTAAGTGGCATCCATTCAAGAGCTAAAGCACTATAATATTTTATATATGAATTTTTGCATTTGAAGGTACTGTGTATTTGAATTAATTATCCAAGGACATTTAGTTCTAAAGACAGCAATGAATGAAAATATCATGAGATTAAAATTTGTCCACTGAAAACTGTATTTTGTTTTGACTAACAGAAGATGAGACCTGAAGATGCTGTCATATGTGTTTTGTTCTGCTGAAACCATGCTCTGGCAAAACAAAATATAATAATGGGCTTGAGACTTTATTCCATGTCCATGTTCAGCAAATTCAGAATAAAGTGAACAAACAATTATTTCTGTAGCAAGTCTGAACATCTTCTGATATAAAAATGCCATTTAAATAAGTATGTCTTAATTTGGAATAATATTTTATGGTGTTCATGTGAGTTGGCATCTTTATGGCAATAACTTGTCATATCTAACCAAACTCACTTTCTAGAAATATTTTTTTCCCCACATCAAAGACTGAAGGAAAGCGATTCCTGTTTTAGAAAATGTGTTCTGACTTTATGGTGATTCTCTTTCAGTGTTCTGAACATAGATTCTGGGATACATATGGGCATTTATAGTCTCTTCTGGGCATGAGTGGGGTGCTTTGCCTAGATACATTACATTCGTTTCCATTTCTCACTTGAATTCCCTGATTAGATTGGGAGGTGACTCTTCATAATACATCTGCCATGATGAATGTCTCCCAAGGGTGCACTTCAATTTAATGCCATGCTTGTGAAGCTTTAGTGCATGTCTTTGAATGTGAAGTAGAGTACTATGCTCATTTTTACAAAGTTCCAGCCATAGGATCATTCTAACAGTATGTTAGCGTTCAGCTGAGTTTTCCTATAGTACGTGGTCACACTCCACCAAAGAAAGATCATCATAAGACAAATGGAGGTCCCAGGGATCCAGAGCAGCATTAAATGATTCACAGCTGTGTCGGATTATGTTGTGATGTTTCTAAGTGTTGGACTGAGTCTACAGCACATCAAACATACAGTGAAAAAGTGCAAAATTTTGCTAGTTAGCCAGATGTTTTGCATGCAACTGGGCAAACCTGTCAACATAGGATGAAACATCTGGGAGTTTCAAGTATGATTTAACTGACACCATGAAAGAAGACATTGGTATGAATAGCTAATTTTAAATAACTAAATGAAAACAAAGATGTTTTTAACACTAAGTGGTCACAGTCTTTGAGTGGCCTCGTATTTATATGAAACAGGGCAGGGTGGAATGTTTAAGTCACACTGCTATGCAGATGTGCAAGTGGAAAAAAAAGCAGCTTCTTTATTTTGTCTGTAACCAACCTGGTCTTCCTTCTGAGCCCCCCGCTGTTGGTGTGGGAATGGAGTGGAGTAAGGTGGAGAGGTAGCATTGACCTAAAAGTCTTTCTAGTTTGAACTGTTTCTTTTGGATAAGGTGTGAGCTCCCTGTGCTTCTTTCCTTATGGTTTGCCTGTGTGGCCGGAGGTGTGTGTAGCTAATAGGTCCTCGGCTAACAGGGGAAGGGTTGAAGTCCTCAAGTGTGGTGCCTTGCAGCTCCCTCGGGGTCTCTTGTGCCTCTCCCACCTGGCAATGGTTGGTGGAGTTTGTAGTCTGTCTGTCTCTCTCTCTCTCTCTCTCCACATCCCTCCCTCCTTCCTTCCTTCCCTCCCTGTTCAGGTTTCCATGATTCTCCCTGTTTACTCCACTCATCTCATTTTCCAGCTGTATCTCCCATGCAGTTTTCATCGGGAGGTATGATCTGTAGCCTCCATGTCAGTGCTGCAGAATCTCCATTGGCTTTCCAGTCAGGTCTGTCAGCTACCCTAGGTTCCAACTATGCCATCAAGGAACAAGAGGACTTAAGAAAAGTAAACATTTTACCAACTACTGCCCAGAAGTAAAGCAGGTTGGTAGGGGTGAACACACAAAGCAATCCATTCCCAGACTCTCAAATTGCAAATGGGGGCAGGATACTTCTTTCATCTCAATGTTAAATTGTTTAGCTAAAGTTTCTCCCTCTCTGTCTTGCAATTTAGAATTGGAAAACTTGAACACACACCTGACCTACCCAATCTTTGTCTCCCCTGATTTACCAACAACTCCCAGTCTGGAACGTTGTGAGCTTTTCTTCTAGGTCATGAACTCCCTCCTCCAATCTTATGAATAAGAATAAATCATGTCCAGAGACGTTTTTGCTACACTTTCAGAGACATCTGATTCTAAATCATCCAGGATTAACCATTGTTGTGTTAAAGGTACAAGAATATAACAACAACAGCAAAAATTCCTCTTTCCATAGTCCTGTCTTTTTTTTTTTAATTAATTTTTATTGGAGTATAGCTGCTTTACAGTGTTGTGTTAGTTTCTACCATACAGCAAAGTGAATCAGCTATACGTATACGTATACCCCCTCTTTTTTGGAGTTCCTTCCCATTTGGGTCACGACAGAGCATCAGGTAGAGTTCCCTGTGCTGTAGAGTAGGTTCTCATTAGATATCTATTTTATACGTAGTATCAATAGTGTATATGTGTCAATCCCTATCTCCCAATTCCTCCCACCCCCTTCTTTTCCCCCTTGGTGTCCATACATTTGTTCTCTACATCTGTGCCTTGACTTCTGCTTTGCAAATAAGATAATCTGTACCATTTTTCTAGATTTCACATGTATGCGTTGATATACGGTATTTGTTTTTCTCTTTCTGCCTGACTTCACTCTGTTTGACGGTCTGTAGGTTCGAAAGGCTGCTTTCTGGATGCCAAATCCTACTCTTGACTGTCAGAAGCTGTATACTCCCTACCTTTCTCTTTGTCTTCCTCCTGTGTCTGCTTCCCAGTCTGCGTCCTGTATCTTTCCTCCCTCCCCTACGTATTTTTTAGGTGGATGAGACCTCAGACTTATTAGTCCTACACAGAGATGTACTCAAATGGTAAGCTTCACTATTAAAATAATAACTTTCAAACCTTGAAGGAAAATATTAATGAATTTGATGACATTAAAAGTAAGGATTTATTCCAAAAAGCTAGCATGAAAATATTTATAAATAGATGACAGATAGGGAAAAGATGTCTGAGGTGTCTAGGACTAATGAGGATTAGAATATACAAACAACGCTTGCAAAACAACAATCAAGTCAGCAAACCTTGTAGAAAAATGTCAAAAAATATGAACAACCAAGCTACAGAAGAGGAAACCCCCCAAACTAAGGATGTAAATAAGCAAATGAAAGTTGCATAAACTCACAAGTAATAAGAGAAATATAATATCAATGAGATAGATTTTTACAACAGTTATGTTGGCAAAAATTAAAGTAGAGGCAGGGACATTGAAATTATAGGAACCCTCATACTCTGATGGTCAAGTTAAGTATTACATGTACCTAGTGACCCAGAAATTCTGCCCTTTGAGATATATCCTAAAGAGATTCTCAAACATGTCCAACAGGATATTATTAGTTTTCCATAGTCATAGAACAGATGATCACTACTTTGATGGTTTCAAACAACACACATTTGGCTCACAGTTTATGTGGGTCAGAAGTCTGGGTTTGGCTTAGTTGGGCTCTTTGCCTAGGGCCTGACAAGGGTGCAGTTTAGATGTTGTCTAGGGCTGTGGTATCATCTGAGACTTGGGGTTCTTCTCCAGGCTCATGTGGTTGGTGGCAGAATTCATTTCCTTACAGCTATAGAACACATGGTTCTTTGGTTCCTCAAGGCCAGCAAGAGAATTGCTCTTCAGGAAGGATCAAGTTCCTCTTTTAGGGACTTTCATTATTAAGTCAGGCCCACCCTGGAAAATTTGCCTTTTGATTAACTCAAAACCAACTGATTTGGAACCATAACTACGTATGCAAAATCCCTTCCCTTTTGCCAGGTAATGTGATCTAATCACAGGAGTGAAATCCCATCATGTTCTGAGATCCCACCCATATTCAAAGGGAAGATTATACAAGGGTCCTTGAGGGTTATCTTAGAAATCTGTCTTCCACAAGGGATATGCATGAGGACATTCACTGGAGCATTGTTTGTCCTGGCAAGGTGTCATAAGCATTCTGAAAGCCTATCACTGGGAAATGGATAGATAAGAAATGAAAAATGTTTTCCAAAGAAAAATATTCTATTTTTAGAATCAATAGATTTTATGTATTCACAGCATCATGAATAAGTATGAGAAACATAGCACTGAGTGAAAAAGGTATGAAGCAGAATGAGATCTATAGCATAATGCCATTTATGTATACCAAAAATACATGTACTTTTAAATGATATAGATTTTTACAAGGACATAATAAAGAAAAATGAAAACTACCCCTAAGCATTGTATAGCAGGTAAGTATGGTAAGGAGAATTAGAGGGAGAAGAGAGTTAGAATATTAATTAATTAAATCAATATATAAAATTCTTGGTAGATATCACTTTTGGCACTCTATTTGGTATGCTTTTGATATACATATCATGTTAAGGTTACATATGATATCTTACAAATGTGTAATTCATGTTATATTGCATATACAATAATATATATCTAACATAACTTGGGGTTATTTCAGCACTTTAATACTTCGGGAAAATGCCAACCAGAGTTCTAAAAGTGACCATATATAGCCCATCATACATTTGCATTTACAACATTTGTATTGTTTTGTGCTTTCAAAATTATTTTATACTGCTTTTTATTTTTTTTCCACTGGTGGATTACACATATCTTTCTACTGATTTAATCTTTAGCACATATAAAATTTTAGGATCCTTAAAAATTCAATGTACATTTATATGCACCATAAATTATGAATGTTCTACTGCTTAAATTCTTCATTCTTAATGCTTTTTGGCTTAAACTGGAACATCAGAAAAGAAGGAAGCTCAGGTACATAGATCTTGTGGTGATTCTATTTAGAGAAGGGACCTTCCCAGGAGTAGGGCTATATAGATTTGATCAGAGATCAATAGAGATGAACAGAACTTCAAATTCCCTCTCTAGGAGGTGTCTTAGTCCCCCAAATAGAATTGGGTGCCTAAATGATACAGTCTGTAACCTGTGTTAATAGATTCACAAAAGAAAAGTTTAAAAATTTCTCCTTCACCTTGGACAAGAACTGAGTCAAGAAGCTTCATAATAGTAAAACATTCAGAAAATTTCTGTGCTTTTTGGTGCCATGCCATACAAAATATTATTGGAAAAAAGAATTAATTTTTTTTTTCTTCCAGATGAATGTAATTATGGAGAGAGGCTGGCAGATTGTTTACCACAAGGGATAGTTTTCTTTCTGAAGTATATGTATGCTATGCTGGAATGTAGTAAGACTTTTATCAAGGTGTTTGCTATTTTCAGTTAAAATAAGACATTAAAAGTTGCAGTGTTCACTTTACTGATACATTAATATATGTATTAGAAAAGAAGCTTCGGTTGTTGGAGCCAGAGGATGGTAATGTCTACACTTTTTTTTCTTCGTCTTCTCTTCTGCTCCTCCACTGAACACAAATATTTGGGCACCTTGTGCATTACAGTGTACTAAGAATTATGAAGCCATTCACTAAGAAGCTTACATTCCAAGTAGCCAGTCCAGAGGGCTTCCCATGAACCTGTAGCAAGCAAGAGAAGATGTCTTAAAGGATCTGGGAGAAGCCAGAGATGATTGAGGGCTAGAAATAGTCAGGAACGACTTCTCAGAAAGCAGAAATCACCAGAACTGGGTTTTGAAAGGCGGGCCCCCAGAAATGAGTCAGCTTAGAAAAATGTCTGTCAAGTTTGCTGCACAGTGAGAAGAGATTTTCCCTAGAGAAGAAGGTTTCCCTAGAGAAGAAGGTGTTTTGTATCCCCGGAAGAGTAATAGTCCTGAAAGGCAGGTGGAACTAGGACAATGTAGACTGGTGAAAAGAGATTAGAGGAAATGGAAACCAGGGGAAGAGACAGGGATTTGAACAAGCAACTGTGTTTTAGAATATAGAATTTAAGAACGTTAAATACGACATTAGGAGGAAGCTACGGAAGTCATCTCTAGCCAGGACCCATTACTGCACTTCTGATGGGAAGAAATGAGAGTACAAAGTAGACAGTGTAGGTAGAATGGCAGGGCCAGATATAAATTTAAAGAAAAAAACAAAAACAAAGGGGATAAAAGGATAGCCATAATGCCAGCCCAGGGAAATCAAGTTGGTATTGAGATGAATGATATGGAGAAGTAAACTTGGATGTTGGTATTTTAATCGCATAGAGTATTTAGAATATTTCCTCACATACATATGGCTTTAATGTGTTGTGCTATTACTCTCATTCGAGCTCAGTATTGTTTTCTTTGCATGGTTTACCATTAGAGCTCATTGAAATTTTTAAATTGCAAAGCTAGTAGTTAAGTACAGCTTACTATGCTTTTTAATACAAGTTTTTGAGATCAATAAAACTTTTTGCATGGTCCACATATTTAAAATGATTTTGTTTTAGTTCATGTCCCTATTGTTGGGCTTTTTAACAATCCTAAACAGATGTTATGAACATGGGGGAACATTCCATGGTATTTAATCCTTCCGGGGTAGTTTCTCTCTCTGTTCACTTGAGATTTAATATAATTTTCTAGACATACTCTTTTATTTTTATTAAACCATATGGTAGCAAGCCAGCTGAATCCAAATAATTACACTAGTAAGTTGTATTTGTACGATCCTTTGTATTTTCCCAAGTCATTTCTTACACATTATGTCATCTGAAAGAAAGTAAAATTTTAGATAGATACTGACATTTAGAAAGAATGCTTTATTTACACAGCTGGTTAATTTTTTTCTGATAGGGAGGTTTGTTATAGCCAACTATTTTTCCTATGCACCTGGTTCACCTGTTTTTACAGGAATATATTAATTCTCTACTTCTCAGTTTAAGTGACAGCAACATTTTTGAAATGGCAGTTTAATTTGAAAGTAAAAAAAAAATGTATAGTTGTTTTCATCTGTTGATCATTTTTGTCCTTTTACTAACTATGGTCGTCATCTTTAACCTTTTAGTGGGAAAAAATAGCAAGAAGTCTGGTACCTTCTGTGGCACTCTCATGATTTTTTCACACTTTCTCAGAAAAGCATTCACTGTAATGAACCCAGCTTCTTTTCAAGTAATACTTTTTTAATGAAAAAAATCTTTATCTGGATTTTGACTATCTGCTGAAAAGTTGTCACTATGACAATATCCAAGATATGATCCCTAGATGCTTTACATTGTTTTTGAAATTTCTATTTCCATAAGATACATCTGCTTCTCTTTGTGAAACCCAAGGATAATCAGCCTATTCAATTACTGATTTGTTCCTCTTCTGCAGGTAAGATACAGGTATTTTACACAAGTGTACGATGCTATTGCCTTGGGAAACAACAGAGGCATCTTTTAAGATCCTCCTATCATTTCTGCCTCTTAGTTCACCATTTCATGTTGGTGGTAAATTTAAAATCACTATAGGGTCACAGTTCAGTTTCTATTGAGCTGCCTGTTCTTCACCTTAAACTTTATATTAACCACAAATATCCTAGTCATTTGCCACTAATAAGGCTAATATATTTTATAATCAGCAATGCAGAGTACATTAAATTTCAAATCAGACTTTCTGGGTTTGAGTCAGGAGTTCCACCACTTACTAACTTCTCTACATTTCAATTTCTTCATTTATAAAATGGGGATAATAATATTCCTTATGTCATACAGCTGTTGTGAGGAGTAAATGAGTGAATATATAAAATGAGTATATGTCCAGGGACTGCCATATATTCAGTGCTAAATAAAGGTTCCCTATGGTAATCATTTTACTATTCCATAAAATTTACTGTGAAAAAATACTTGCATAATACAAATTTGTGAGGCAGATAATATTAACGTTAATGGAAAAAGAGGCGATAATCAGGAGGCTAAATAACTTTTCCAAAGTCACATAGGGATTGTTTACTCTAGCTCCTATGTGAGCCTGTGTGATTTCTGTAATGCATACGAGTATTATACCTTCCTGGTAAGCATGTAAATCCCAACTTATTTATTCTTTCCCATGGGCTAAAAAAAAAAATTTGTGGTCACCCATTCTTTGAAGGCTGATAAAAACAAATCTCAATTCACAATAAGATTATGTTCTGTGAGCCCATTTCTAAACCTGTGGTTGTTATCATAGAATTAATTTTGCCAGAGGAAAAAAATATTATAAGTGATAGTTGGGTTCCCAGGAGAATACAGAAGTTATCTGATATATAAAACTCTTCATTTAAAAAATAATATTTGGCCATTTCATTTTAACAGTTTCAGTATTTGGATCAATCAAATATACATTTGTGGGACAGCTTAGAGATGCTAACGTACTTTAAAAATATTGGTTTATGAGAAAATGCATTCTAGGGCAAATGATAAGTATACAGTGTAAAAGATGGAAGAAAATCCAGGCTTCCAACTGTAGCTATGGCAACAAAAAGAGTAATTCTGCCTCTGATAGACATTGCCTGATGTTGTACAAGCATGGCCAGACGTAGAGCAAGAAAAGACTGGGAGACCATTTGTAACTCTTTGGGATTGCTGAGGCAGATGTGTTGAATTGTGAAGTATACACATGATTATGAATGGGCTGTTTTTAAGAGGAAATGCCTACCTAATTCTAATTTCACAAATTGTTAAAAGGAAGTACTGGAAATACAGATAAAGCCTTTGCCTGAAGTCCCGGGAATATTTAACAAATGCCAATGGATGTAGAGAGTTAATAGTTCTCTTTTGGTCATTCATTTATCCATTCCTTTAATAAATGTGATTCCTGCCCTTGAGAAGTATATAGTCTGGCAGGAAAGATAGTTCAAAGGCAGTGACTTAAAATGCAAGTGCTTTGGGAGTGGGTGCAGGTGACATGATGTCGGGAGGTATGTCAGGAGCAATAAACCTGTCTGGGTTTGAGGCTGGTGGGGCAGAGATAGCACAAGTCTTAATGGGGAAGATGACTTGAGAATAATGCCCAGGATCATTGGCTCTGCCAGTTACTGCCTTTCTGATTTGGGCTGTTCCTTAACTTCACTATTTTTTTTCCACATTTCTCATTATAAAATAGAGATAATAATAATAAATAGAGCCGTTATGAGAATGAAAGAAGTAAATATTTGTAATATGCTTTAGAATAGGCTGTACACCTAGAAATTACTCAAAGTATTTTAAGGACAATTATTTTCTGCCTCAGCTGAGAATTGAAAAGAAAGAAAAAATGTTTTCCAGGCAGAAGAAATAGGGAAGAGCAGAGAAAGGAATGACATATTTCAGGAACTGAAAAAAATTCAGCGTGGCCATAAGCTAAGTTTGAGGCAGGAAGAGGGGAGAGATAGAAGCCAGAGGATAAATGAATGTCAAGTAATGAGGGGCTTTATGAGCCTTGTTAATAAGTTTGGATTTATCCTAATGTTAATGGGAGACAACTAAAGGGGTTTAAGTAAGTGAGTAATCTGATCAGATTTGCATTTTGGTAGAGTCACTCTGTCTGCTGGGAGCTGAGAGTGAGGAGTAAGGAATGGATTTCATAGGGGAAAGACCGGGAACAAGTGCAACTGAAAGAGAATGGTTGTTTGGATCTAGGGGTGAGAGTGGATTTGGGGGGAGAAAAGTTTCAAGACATGTCTCTAAAGGTAAAATTGATTGCACATGGTTGTTGCTTAATGTAAGTTTGAAGGAGAAGCTAGTGTTTTTTGACAATGTAGAGACTGAACGCGGTGGATGGTGAAATTCACAAAGAAGCATTAAGAAAGGAGCAGGCCGGGGTGGCGGGGCATGAATGTGACTTTTATCCATGTTGAGATTTGTGGCTGTGAAACAGTCAAACAGGGGTGTGTACCAGGCAGTTGTATAGACTAGTTCGTGTCTCAACAGAGAGTTTGGGTTGGGGAAATTGATTTGGGCATGTGTTAACATTTGATGATTGAAACCTTGGGCACAGATGAGATATTCAAGAGAGAAGATGCAGAGAAGAGAAGAGAACTTAGGGTAGAACACCAAATAATGGATGAGGAGCATATAATGGAGACTTTGAAGAAATAGTGGAACAAGAGAAGGAAAGCCAAGAGGCCAAATATATATGTATACATATATGTATATTTTTAAATAAGGGAGGAGTTGGTTATGTTGAAAGTTGTTTAGAATTTAAGCGAAATAAGAACTGAAAAGTGTCCACTGAACTTAACTGCAAATAGTTCTGAAAAGTATAAGCTAAAAGATTCCTCCCCATCCTGCCTACTACAAATAAGATCATATATAATACTGTGCCTCATATTCTGAATTCTATTAAATCTTTGGGATTTTGGTCAGCCAATATCTACCCCAGGGGGATGAATCTGGAATGACAGATAATACACACCCTCCAACACCAAGTGAGAACTAGAAAAACCTATGACTTAAATGAAAAAATCAATGAATGAGTAAAAGAAATTTTTTCTGCATAAAAAGTAATTTAGATACACAGACCATTAGAACTAAAAGACACTTTACAGTTTACCTAGTCAAACAGCCTCATTTTTTCAAATGAAGGAATTAACATTCAGCGAATTAGCCCAAACTTATATTCTTTAGGATCAATTTCTTCATTCCTTTTGGATGTGGGCTGGAGTTTAAAAATTCTTTCAGTGCTTATGAAGTTCACATACAGAACACTGGATAAAAGTAATCTGAGTCAAGGCGATCTAAGCCTGTGCTAGATATTTTTTACATATAAATGAGAAGAAAGCATCCTATACGTTTTAAAACCTTTGTTATGCTATCACAGGGTTGTTAAATAAGCCTGGTTCTTTATGAGGATTGAAGAAGTGAACAAAATCACTTTTCATAGGGTGGGGATGCAGTATGAATAGCACCTCACGTACATAAGAAATATACCCTTAAAACACTGGTAATTTCTGTGCAAGATTTTTGTTTCCCTTTATATGTTTTTACTTTTGATGGAATGAAGCAAGCAGCAAGTAACAAACAACAGGAGAGACAGTCCAAATAAGCCTTAAGGAAACCTAATTTAAGCTCTTTCCTGATGTGATCTGTTTACAGTGCTTTAGAAAGAACTATATTTGCCAGTGGGTTAGAGCTGTGTATTATTTTTGAATCAATCTTTCCTTTTTTCCAAGTTCCTAATACTTCTCATTCTACCCTAGTCAGACACTTGAATGAGAGAAATTCTGTATTATTCATCAAATACCTCAAGCTGTTCCTGTCAAGCTTGTAAACTCATTTCCTACAGATAGTCCACAAAAATAGAGCCAAAAAACTTCTCTGCCAGGTATAAGCCCATCTGAATAAAGAATGCAGAAGCCAGACATTTTGCAAAAAAAGGAGAGAAACTGAAAACCTGTACTCTTTCAATACCTGCAGTTTGTTTACTTTCTACCAGCTGTTAAACCCTATTTCCAACAATCTGATTATTCATTTTTATCTTGTTCAGCCTCCCTCACTAATAAAGGATAACTCCTTCCCCAGGAAAGAAGGATATATTCATAAGGAGAGCACAGTTTTTCTATCTTCTCTTTAGTTAGGTTAAAGGCATTTAGTTTTGAGTCAGCGAAATAGTTTTTTGTAAAGCATATGAAATAAGTAATGAAAGAGTTAAGAATAAACTTTAAAATATAGAAAAGAAAACAGGCAATTTATGCAAGATGTCCATTACCTGGGTGGAACATTTTGTAAAAATGCTAGTTTCTAACCTAAATCTTCTGCCATGTAAGTTTTTGAAAAATTCAGAATATTTAAATAAGAGATAAATAGAAAACCAAAATATTATTTTTCATTAAAACATTGTTCTTCTATGTGTCTTATGATTAAATAACATGATTTGGAAGACTGAAGTGGGAATAAAACACACTAAAAATGCTTGCTTTTCTTCATCAGTTTTAGTCTTGTTTCCCAGGCCTTTAGTAAATGGGTGTGTTTGTATGACTTGAAGAGGATCCCAAGAAAAAATAAATATGTTGGTTTAGAAAATAAATTTCCAAAGAAACATCAACAAAGAACAGAAGTGTTTCTATAGTAACTATTATAACAATTCTTATTAATTTTACAAAGATCAAAATATATTCAAGAAATGGTAAACACTAAATCAAATAGTTTGATTGATGTTGGTATTTAAACTAATTTTGTAGGCTTCATGTAGAACAGCCTTACAACTTAGAATGTAAACAAAAAGCTGCTCTTCACTCAGTCTTAATCACCGGTCAGTATATTTCACTGAGGGTAGATAATAGAAGAAAAATTTCCTGATAAAAGAATAGCTAAATATTAGAATTTTAAAATATGATTCTATCTGTAAATAATATATAGGCCAGATGAATTATCAAAATCAACATTTAAAGTCTTAAATTCTTGATTTTAAACACAACCAAGCATTTCAGATAGTAAACCATAATTTAGATTAAAAAATTTAGATTTTTAAACCATAAAAATCCATGGGTAAATATTTTTACAGTGACTTCTTTGTATCCATTACTTTCTTAGATACAATGGAGAAATTGCAATGGAGAAATGTCAATAAATTTTTCATTTCCTCTAAGAATATAAAATACATTAGAGTGCAAAATTATTACAGAAATAGTCAATAATATGAGACAGTGCTAGGGGAGTTCAGAAGAAAGGATTATTAACACATGTGAAGGTCAGGAAAGGCTTCATGTCCAAAGAGCGCTTATCAGATAATTTCAATCTTTACAGGAAAATATGAAACTAGTTAACTGGTGGAGGATAAAATGGGTAAAAATGAGTTTAGGGGCTGTAAACAATATAGTGTAGTGCTTAAGAGCCTGGGCTTTGGTGTCAACTACCTAGATGCAGAATCCTGATTCTGTAATGCATTTTTTATATGACCATGGGTGTAACCCTGTGTTCCTCACTTTTTTTAAATTGAAGTATAGTTGACTTAAAGTATTATATTAGTTTCAGGTGGACAACATAGTGATTTGCTATTTTTATAGATTCCACACCATACAAAGTTATTATAAAATATTGACTATATTCCTTGTGACTTATTTTATAACTGGTAGTTTGTACCTCTTAATCCCCTTCACCTATTTCACTCCTCCCCCAACCCCTCTCCTCTCTGGCAACTACTAGTTTGTTCTTTGTATCTGTAGTCTATTTCTGTTTTATTTGTTCATTTGTTTTGCTTTTTAGATTACACATGTAAGTGAAAACATACAGTATTTGTCTTCCTCTGTTTGACTTATTTCACTAAGCATAATACCCTCCAGGTCCATCCATGTTGTCACAAATGGCAAGATTTCATTCTTTTTTTATGGCTGAGTACCTCACTTTTATTATCTATGAAATAAGAAAAATAACACTATAGACTTGGACAGTGGTGAAGATTAAATAAGTTAATACCTATAAGTTATCAGAATATTTCCTAGAACTCAGTGAATACCAATAGTTGCTAGCAGATGTTACAATTATTATTAAAAATTTGGGGAATAGTTTGGAAAGGGCTCTTCAAAGATTATAATCAATAACAATTAGTAATTATTGAAGAATTATTGAGGAACTTGTCAGATTTTCAGTTATGTTTGGGTATTGTAATTTCATATTTTACCTAGTCTATTATATACAATAGATTTAGTCTATTACAGTAAGTATCTCTTTATTTTCTGTTATACTTACTTATGTACAAGTTCTATTTTACCTGGGAGCTGTAAGATCCTAGAAGACAATGACTGACAGTACAAATTTATTTCCAAATCTTCAGAGCATGTGGGATAGCACCTTACAAAGAGTAGATGCTTACTAGCTTTAGTTGAATGAATGAATAAATAAATAAATAGTTGCTGTTAAAGTATAATACTAAGTTTGTGTGGAATCTTTAAGCAGAGTTAAAAGGACTAAATCTTTTGACATTATCACCATGAGAAAGTAAGAGGAGGGGAAAGAGCCCACCAAGAAGGGCAGTTAAAGAGATGGAAGGAGAAACAGGATCCAATGCAGCCTTGAATTCTAAGTAAGATGTGGCTTTCACAAAGATTGTTTTCTGCCAAGTTTATAAAGCTGCACTTGTTCCAGGCTTTATATTTCAACTTTCTGAAGATAGCAACAAATAGTTCTTTAATAATAAATAAAATGGATAATATCTGTTATTTTATTGGAAGGATGATAAATGATCAGCACTGTGAAATCAGCATGGACTTTGAATGCATATGGAAGAAAGTATTTTCCTTGAATTGATGTAGTTAATTCCTTTCTAAGAAAAATTAATGTCTTCTACTTATGTAATATTGATAGAAAGATACAATTAGTTAAAAATTCATCCAAATGCTAAGAAGAGGTTTTTTTTTTTAAGACTTCTTGGTCTAGCAGTCAAAATGCACTTTTAGTTCCATGGGGAATTTGTATTATTTATATTTGTGAGGAAACAAGACTTAAAATATGTCCATAGTGATGTTACCACATGTAAAATATGGTACTAATGAAAGACTTTAAAAATCAAAAAATTATGTACCCAAAACAAAATATTTGAAAAAATATTTGTTTTATGTTTTAGAAAATATAAATCATATTTATATTACTCTCGTATTTGCTGTTGCATAATAACAACACATGAATGTGTGTAGGTGTATGTGTAGTGAGGAGGGTGGATCAGAATAATTTAAATATGATAACTTAGAACAGTTCTTTCCCCCCTCCGTCCCTCCCTCTCCCTCCCTCCCTCCCTTCCTCCCTTCCTTCCTCCCTTCCTTCCTTCCTTCCTTCCTTCCTTCCTTCCTTCCTTCCTTCTTTCCTTTCCTTCTTTCTCTTTCTTCCTTTCTTTCTTTCATTCTTTCTTTCTTTCTCTCTCTCTCTCCCCCCCCCTTCCTTCCTTCCAATTAAAGCCATTTAGGGGTAGCTTCATTCTTCTTTTATGAGATATCATCTGAAGGTCCCAACCTGAAGGTTAGAATCCTTCAAGCATATTTATGCTACATGAACCCACCCTTGCTTGGTCATAGCTAACTAGACCAGGGATGGCAACTGATTGACAAAGCATCAAAAGAGAAGCTGGGCAGAGCCAATCAAGTTTTCTCTCCCAGGAATTTGAATTTGAGACATATAGAGACTAAGTCTACTATCTGTGGAAACTGGACTTGTAAATTTACATATTTCAGGGGTTCAAGGCACTTGTTGGTGGGGTCAGGACAGATTTTGTTTAAGTAAAGAATGAAGACTAGCAGCCTTCTGTTTCTTGTTTCTGTGTCTCAGGAGGCCTGGAAGCACTTCCTTGCCCTTGAGATTTGCAAGATACCCTGGACCTTCCAACACATTCTCTTTCTGCTCAAGCTAGTTTCAGAGAGTTTCTGGCTTTTGAAAACAAACCACCCCTAAGTTACAGAACAATAAATTTAAGTGAAAAGCAACCCCCAAAATAAGAAGCCGGTGCTATGCAAGTACAGCTGCAAAAGGTTTAGGGGTCATTACAGATGACATAAGTCAGGTTCAATGTAGCTAAATCTTCTTTCCTACACTAGTAGCTTTCCTGCCAGGGAACCAATGAATCTCAAAACCTTAGTGTTACTCTTTTTTCTTATTCCTCCTGCACAGACAGTCAACAAGCTCTATTATTTTAATTTATAGATGATAAAACTGAAGGCCAGGGAGGAAAGTCATATAACTCAAGGCCATGGATCTAGTTTCCAGCAGATCCAGGGTTAGATGGCTTAGTTCCAGGACCTGCCCAATAGCCCTTCCTATTATCTCTTTACTTCTGTGGCTATAATGCCATAACAGAATAAAACAGAATGAAAAATTCTGTATAATAGACACATTGAGAAAATCTGTTCTTCTTAAATAGAAGCAATTTGCATACATTTCAGGGTTCAGTCTTTGGCCTTCTCCATAAACATTCATTAACTACTTGAGCTGATGCAGTCATATGGTTTGAAATATCTTATATATGCTCATGACTCTAAAATTATATTTCCAGCTCTCATCTTTCCCTGAGACTCCAGAGTTTTATTTCCCACTGTTTATTTGACCTTTCCCCCTGGGTGTTTAATAATTATCTCAAACTTGACAAGTACAGAGCCAAACTCTTGGTTTCTATCCCCTAAACTATTCTTCCCTTATGTTCCCATTTCTGAATATGGCACCTCCATTCATCAGTCATTCAGACCCAATGCCTGGGAATTATCCTTGACCTTCTCTCACATTCCACATTCAAACTACAAGCACAGCATGTTAGTTCTACTTTCAAAGTGTACTCCAAACCTGACCACTTTCCCCCACTCTACCACTCCCACTGGAGTCCAAACCACCACCACTGACTTCTATTGCCTTTGTATAGTCCATTATCAACACTCCTGCCAGACTAATTTTCTACACACCCAAATACGATTCATGTGACTTTCCTCCTTATAATATCCCAGTAGTTACCGATCGCATGTGGAAAGAAATCCCAAAGTCTCTAAGACCTACATGATGAAGCTCTGATAACCTCTCTGTCCTGGTTTCCTGCCTCCAATCATCTCCTCTGATTACTTGCCCATCCACACGGGCCTCCTTGCCCTTCCTCCAACACAGTAGAATTTTTCTTGCCTTGGGCTTTTGTATTTAGGGATTCCTCTTCCGGGAAGTCTTTCCTCTGTGTTCAAATGTCCCCTCTTCATGTAGCCTTTCTTTGATCTCTCTACCTAATGAATTAGTCCTATCCCCTTCACCTTGATCTTCTTACACTGTCATTTCTTTCATAATACTTAATGCTATGTGGCATTAAATTACATATTTTTCATTCATTATTGTTAATCTCTCCTATCAGAATTAAGCTCCAAAAGACAGAAATAATATTCATTTTGTTCACTGAAGCATCCCCAGAACCTAGAATCACATCTGGCATATCACAGGTGCTAAATTAATACATATTGAATGTATCTGAGCTTTCCAATACATAAAATTATTTATTGTTCTTAATTAAACATTTTTTGAAAATGTGATTTTGGATTTGGGAAGATGGATAAGAGTTTTCAAAACATGATACTTGGTGTATTTAAAGTGTACAATTTGTTTAATTTGTTTATGGGAACATGTTTAAAGTGTACAATTTGTACATGCTTAAATGTACAAATGTACTGCTTAAGGTGTACATCTTGACTATTTCGACACATGTATATGCCTGTGAAACATCCAGGACAGTCAAACAACCAAGACTGAAACTATCCTTCACCACCCCCCCCCCCAAATTTTCCTTAAGTCTCTTTGTAATATCTCCTTCCTGCCCTTCTTCATGCACCTTACCCCATCCCCAGGTAACCACTCATTTCTTCCAGTCACTGCAGATTAATTTGCATTTTCTAGAATTTTATATAAATAGAACCGTACAGTATGTACTCTTTTAATTGTTGTTTTGTTTTGTTTCAGTTCTTATTTTGTTTATTTAGGTTCTCTCTCTTTTCTTCTTGATGAGCCTGGCCAGAGGTTTGTCAATTTTGTTTACCCTTTCAAAGAACCAACTCTTGGACTTGATTTTTTCTATTGTTTTCTTAACCTCTATTTTATTTATTTCTTCTCTGATCTTTATTATTTCCTTCCTTCTGCTGACTTTACGTTTTGTTTGTTCTTCTTTTTCCAGTTCTTTTAGGTGGTAGTTTAGGTTGTTTATTTGAGAATTTTCTTGTTTTTTGAGGAAGGCTTGTATTGCTATGAACTTCCCTCTAAGAACTGATTTTGCTCCATCCCATAGATATTGTATTGTTGTGTTTTCCTTGCCGTTTGTCTCAAGATATTTTTAAATTTCCTCTTTGATTTCTTCATTGACCCACTGGGTTTTTTTAGTAGCATGTTGTTTAGTCTCCATGTAATCGTTTTTTTTTCTCATTTCTTTTTCTGTGGTTGATTTCTAATTTCATGCCAATTTGGTCAGAAATAAGTTCTATACTCTTAAATTTGTTGAGGCTTGTTTTGTGCCCTAGTATGTGGTCAATCCTAGAGAATGTTCCATGTGTACTTGAAAAGTGTAATGTCCTGAAAATATCAAGTCTAACTGTTCTACTTTATCATTTAAGATCTCTTCTGCCTTATTGATTTTCTGTCTAGAAGATCTGTCCACTGATGTGAGTGGGGTGTTAAAGGCTCCTACTATTATTGTATTCCTTAATTGTTTTTGTTTTTTTTTACTCAGAATGATTTTGAGATTCATACATATTATTGCATGTATAAACCATTCCATTTTATTGCTGAGTTCTAGTTCATTGCACATCACTTTGTATCATTGAACCACAATTTGTTTATCCATTTAGCTTTGATGGACATTAGGGTTCTTTCCAGTTTTGGCTATTAGATATAAAGTTGCAGCAATGAAAATTCAAGTGAATGTTTTTATATGGATGTATATTTTCAGTTCTTTTTTGTGTGGAATGCTTTTTCATATGGTATGGATTAAACTTTATAAGAAATTGACAACCCATTTTCCAATGTGGTTGTACTGTTTGTATTCCCACTAGCTGTTCCACATTCTCACCAACATTTGTGATCGTGAGCCCTTTTAGTTTTGGACATTTTAATAGGCGTGTAGTGGAATTTCATGATTTTAACTTATATTTCTCCAGTGACCAATGATGTTGAGTGTTTTTCATGTGCTCATTTGCTATCCTTATATCTTTTTGGTGAAGCATCCTTTCAAATTTTTGCCCATTTTTAAAATTAAGGTATTTTCTTTTTACTCAGTTTGAAGATGTATTTTTAAATTATAAATAAAAGTGGTTTGTCTGTAACTTGCAATTTTTTTCCCAGTATGTGGCTTGAGTTTTTATTCACTTAATATTATCTTTCAAAGAGCAGAAGTTCTCAATTGTGATAAAAAAATTCTTCTCTATTATAGATTGTGCTTTTGTTGGCATATCTAAGAAGTCTTCACCTAACCCAAGTTAGAAGGATTTTGTTCTATTTTGTTCTGCTAGCTTTATAGTTTTAGGTTTTATATTTAGGTCTATAATAAATTTTGAGTTAATTTCTACACATGGTGTAAGGCATAGATTAAAGTTTGTATGTGTATATCCAATTCTTCCAGGAACATTTGTTGAAAACACTATTTTTTCCTTCACTAAATTACCTTTATACCTTTGTTAAAAAATCAGTTGACTGTATGTGTCAACACACACACACACACACACACACACACACAAACACACGCACACATATTTTGTTCCTTTTATCTTATTTGTTTACCTTGATACCAATACCATACAAACAATCACCGTCACTTTCTATTAGGTCTTTAAGTCAGGTAGCATAAGTACTCTAACTTTACTCTTTTTCAAAATTGTTTGGGTCTTCTACATCTTTTGCTTTTCCGTATTAATTTAGAATCTGCTTGTTAATTTCTCCAAAAAACTGCAAGGATTTTTATTTGGATTTCATTGAATGTACATATCACTTTAGGAAGAAGTGACTGCCTAATAATACTGTATTACACAGTCCATGAGCATGCTATATAACTCCATTTAAGTCTTCTTTATTTTCTCTGAGGAATGTTTGCAGTTTTTTTTTTTTTTTTTTTTTTTTTTTTTTAATTTTTATTTATTTATTTATTTATGGCCGTGTTGGGTCTTCGTTTCTGTGCGGGGGCCCTCCCCAGCTGCGGCAAGCGGGGGCCACTCTTCATCGCGGTGCGCGGGCCTCTCACTATCGCGGCCTCTCCCGTTGCGGAGCACAGGCTCCAGACGCGCAGGCTCAGCAATTGTGGCTCATGGGGCCCAGTTGCTCCGCGGCATGTGGGATCCTCCCAGACCAGGGCTCGAACCCGTGTCCCCTGCATCGGCAGGCAGATTCTCAACCACTGCGCCACCAGGGAAGCCCCATGTTTGCAGTTTTTAATGTACAAGACTTACATACTTTGACAGTTTTTAATAATTTGCTAAAGAATATTGTTTATATTACACTGAAGAAAGTTTTGACTAAAAATTTTATTGTATCATCTTTGCATCTTCCATAACCCCTGCACACACACTTATCATTTTGTTGCTTGAATTTATTACATGCTGTCATAATAAAGAATTCCTAAAAACAATTATAACCCGAATATTTATGTAAAAGTATATTGGAATTACAGAGAAAGGGGGGGCAATATAAGTAGTAGAAATGTTAAATAAAAGATAATGGCCTGAAGAAATTTTAAGGAGCACTGAGATTTAAGATTATTAGAATTTTCAGGTAAGTGCAGTTTTGATTTTAAAATATATTGTTTACTTTGAATTGTGCCTATCGTTTTAATCATAATCAGTACTAAAAGGAAGACTGCAAAATTATTTTTATTCATCTTCATGGCCTTACTAAAAATGATTCAGCAGTTTCCTTGGTGAATTCCAGTCTCATTTCAATAAAAATGGAACAAGAAGATTTTTTCTGACACTTGCAGGATGCCTTGGGGTTCTGCCCAACCATCATTTAAGAACACCAACTCAGAGCAGTAAAACCAGGGCTCCATGGCAGGGATTGTTTAAGATACACTATTTTTCTGTAATAAACTTTGAAACTCTCATATTTAAAATAGGAGTCTTTTAATTTTATTATCATTTTTCCTAAAAGAAATACTATTTCACAGTTAGTTCATTAAGTTTTAGGTTTTTTAGCACTTACCAGGAAAATCAAGAATGAATTATTTGGAGGGGTTCTGAGATGATGAAAGTTGGCAAAATTAGGAACTATCCAAAATTTGAATTTATAAAACAAGTATTACATAAAACTAAAAATCTATGTCTCCTTTTCATGTTGTTCATTGCTGGTGTATAGAAAGACAATGGATTTTTGTGTGATGATCTTGTACCCTTCAACTTTGCTGAATTCATTTGTTAGCTCCAGCATCCTTCTTGTGGATTCTTTGTGATTTTCTAAGCATAGGATTATATCATGTGCAATAGAGATAGTTTTTATTTCTCCCTTTTCAATTTGGATGCCTTTTATTTCTTTTTCTCATATATAATTGCCTTAGCTGGATTTGCCAGTAATGTTCAATAACAGTAGTGAAAGCAGGCATAATTGTCTTGTTCCTGACCTTAGAGAAAGGCTTTTACACCTTTGAATATGATGTTGTGTTATTCATAATGCCCTTTTTCATATTGAGGAAGTTCCCTTCTATTCCTACTTTTCTGAGTAAGTTCATCATAAAAAATATGTTGAATTTGATCAAACGCCTTTTTTTACAACAATTAATATTATCATGTAGATTTTTTCCTTCATTCTATTTATGTGGTATATGCATTGAGTCAATTGTATTTTATACACTACCAATGAATAATCTAAAAAGAAAAGAAAAAAAATCCCACTTACAATAGCATCAGGAAGAATAAAATACTTAGAAATAAACCTAACCAAGGAGGTGAAAGATTTGTACACTGAAAAGTACAAAACACTGCTGAAAGAAATTAAGAAGACAAAACAAATGGAAAGACACCTTGTGCTTGTGATTGGAAGATTTAATATTGTTAAGATGTCAGTACTACTCAGAGTGGTCTGTGGCTTCACTGCAATTCCTATCAGTATTCTAACAACCTTTTTTTGCAGAACTGGAAAATCCTATCCTCAAAATCATATGGAATTGCAAAGGGTTCTAAATAATCAAAACCATCTTAAAAAAGAAGAGCACACTGGGAAGGCTCATACTTCCTGATTTCAAAACACTACAAAGCTACAGTAATCAAAACAGTGTGATAGGCATATTTTAGATATACAGACCAATGAGGGAGAATTGCGAGTCCAGAAAAAGAAAAAAAAAAAAACCTCACATATATGATCAGTTTATTTTTGACAGGAGTGCCAAGTCCTTTCAATGGGGAAAGAATAGTCTCTTCAACAGATGATGCTGGGAAAACTGGATTTCCACATACAAAACAATGATGTTGGACACCTACCTGACACATAACAAAAATTAACTCAAAATGGATCAATGACCTAAATATAAAATCTAAAACTATAAAACTCTTAGAAGAAAACTTAGGAGAAAATCTTCATGACCTTGAATTTTGCAACGGATTCTTAAATATGATATCAAAGCAACAGGCAAAAACAACAAAATAAATAGATAAATTGGAATTTATCAATATTAAATATTTTTGTGCATCAAAGAACATTACCAAGCAGGTAAAGAGACAACCTACATATTGGAATAAAATATTGCAAATCATATATCTGCTAAGGTTTTAATATCCAGAATATATAAAGAACACCTACAACTCAGCAACAACAACAAAACACTCAAATTTAAAAGTGGGAAAAGGACTTGAATAGCTATTTCTCCAAAGAAGATATACCAATGGTCAATAAATACATTGAAATCATTAGTTATTATTATTTGTTGCAGCATTATTCACAATAGCCAAAAACTGGAAGTAGTCCAAGTGCCCATTAACAAATGAATGGATTCTTGTGCTATATACATACAGCCCTAAGAATGAATGAAGTTTTGATACATGCTACAACATGGATGAAACTTAAAAACATTACTCTCCGTGAAATAAACAATATACAGAAGGGCAAATATTATATGGTTCCATTTGTGTAAAGTATCTAGAATAGGCAAATTTATAGAGACCAAAAGTAGATCAGAGGCTACCAGGGGGTAGAGAGAGTAAAGAATGGGGTAGTTATTGCTAAATGGTTACAGAATTCTGTTTGGGGCAATAAAAAAGGTTTGGCAAGGTAATTAATAAATAAATAAATAAGTAAAAAGTGGTAATGGTGGTACAACATTGTGAATTAATGTTATTGAATCATATACCTTAAAATATCTAAAATGGAAAATTTTATGTTACATGTTTTACTACAATAAAAAAATCATTTTCCTGGTAGCCTATCTTTTAATGAATTAATCACTTAGAATTAAGGTTTTCTTTGTGAGATATTTTTATGCTAAGCTGATTTATTTACATAGATCATCCTTTGTGAAATTATGTTTGACCTAGAAATGTATATGAGACTAATTATTTTCTAATACCTTACTATAGAAAGATGATCTTTATGGTTAATATCAGCTACTTAATAGGAGTGATTAATAAAGGCAGAACTTTGTGATTATTTAGTAGAACTCATTGTTTTAAAAGTATAGAGTTTTTAAATAAATGAGAGTTTGAGGGCTTTATTAAGGCAGAATAGGGACATTCTCAATGTGATACAAATATAAACGAGGTCTCTTTTATTAAAAAAATTCCTCCCTTAAACAAATGTTATACAATATTTTTTTCAGTATGTGAACACAGTATTTAGGGAAAATGAATTAATCCATTTTATTGGTACTATACTAACTATATATATATATTTTTTAAATATATGAGAGATTTCATATTCTAGAACTGCATTTTTGCTAACTGGTTAGTTTAGTTTGTATATATTTTAGGGTAAACATTTATTTTGCATAAAGTCGAGCAAAATTTGAGTTCTATAGTTACTTGATAACAAACTGAGACCTTTTAAAAGGAAGTTTCATGTGATATGACTTGAGGTTGAAACTAAGTCACTCACTAGAAATACCCACTGGAACCAGCATTATCATGATCACTCCAACCAACAATAAAATAACTGAGTGGTCATTTTTTCCAAAGAAGACACACACATGGCCAGCAGGCACATGAAAAGGTGTTCAATATCAGTAATTATCAGGGAAATGCAAATCAAAACCACAATGAGATATCACCTTACACCTGTTAGCATGGCTGTCATCAAAAAGACAAGAAATAAAAAATGCTGGTGAGGATGTGGAGAAAAGGGAACCTTTGGTGAGAATGTAAATGGTACAGCTACTATGGAAACAGTGGGGAGATTCCTCAAAATATTAAAAATAGAACTACCATATGATCTAGCAATTCTACTTTGGGGTATATATTCAAAGGAAATGAAAACAGGAGCCCCAAGAGCTATCTGTACTCCCATGTTCATTGCAGCATCATTCACAAGAGCCAAGATATAGAATCAACATAACTGTCCATCGATAGATAAAGATGTGTTTATACACACACACACACACACACACACCACTAGAATATTATTCTTCCATGAGAAAGAAGGAAGTCCTACTATTTGTGACAATAGGGATGGACTTTGAGGTCATTATGCTAAGTGAAATATGCCAGATAGAGACAAATAATGCATGGTATCCTTTTTATGTAGAATCTAAAAAAAAAAAAAAGGTCAAATTCAAGAACAGAGAGTAGGAAAGTAGTTGCTAGGGGCTTGGAGGTGTGGGAAATAGGGAGAGGTTGGTAAAAGGATATAAATTTTGAGCTATAAGATGAATAAGTTCTGAGGATCTAATGTAAAACATGGTGACTATAGTTGATAACACTGTACTGTAAAATTGAAATTTACTAAGAGAGTAGAACTTAAAAGTTCTCACCAAAAATAAGAGAAAAATATAAATATGTGAGGTGATGAATGTGTTAATTAACTAAATTGGAGGAAACCTTTCACAATGTGTACATCTATCAAATCAAAACTGTGTACATTTTAAATATCTTACAATTTTGTCAATTATACCTTAATAAAGCTGAAAAAATAGAAAAAGAAGATGCAATTGACATTTACTTAAGCATAGTACTCTTTGCTATAACTTGGGTACATTGTATATTTCTAAATACATGAATTAAAAGAATATCTCAAACTGTTTATGAAACAATTGTGCAATTTAGTGTGTGTGTGCATGAGCATTTATGTATGTTTAATTTTCTTAAGGAGAAAAGCAGTTCTTTTACAAAGCATTAAAATATGCATGCAAGTAACCTCAGACCTAAACAATTGGGATGTTTGTAATAAAACTTGTGCAGCAGATTTCTAGAAATGTTTTACTCATTTTTTTTAATGATTACATATGTTTTGGGAGAACAGTATATGCACTGTTGCAAATGTTAGACTTCTTCCTGTAACCTTGAATTGGTGCTGATGCATTCATATACCTAATCAGTCCATGCAATCCCTATATAAACATTTAAATGATTGATAATTTTGATATGTTGTCAACATGGTATATATTTATGTGTACAACTGCTTTCACATTTAAAATAAATCACCCATTCAAAATAAATTAGTTAAATTCAGTATCTGGCACATTCATTCTGGAAAAAGCCAAACCAGTTGTCCAGTGTTACGTATTAAAATACCTAAGGATGTATCAGTGTACTGACTTATAAATAGGCACTTTAAAAAATCCTGCTATCATTCCAATTTTACAGTAAAGGAAATAATTTTTACTGTTTGCAATTTCCCTCATGGTTTTCCTTGGGATGAAAGCCAAAGATCAAAAATGTTCCCTAACACTGAGTTATTCTATAAACGATGCTTTCAGTCACCCTCCTGCCCCTTCTCTTTGTCAGCAGAAACAACTGCTCGTCGCTTTCATGCAGGCAATGCTGAATTTTGACAAGGAGGCAAAATGATACAAAGCCAACAAATGCCAGAAGAATAACGCAAGGAATCTCACCTCAAACTGAGAGCACACAGTCAAGCAGTGGCAATGGGAGAGCTGACTCTAATCTTGATTTTGATAATCTCCCTCAGGTTTCAAAGCATGACTAAAAATAATTCATTCTTTTCCATAAACTGACCTTGTGAACAAGTCACACAGATGATTATCAACCATAATAGATATTTTGAGTTTTAACACTTTTCCTCCTCCTCTTTCTGTTAGTTGTTTTTCTTTATTCTAGTAGCTTCTATAATGTTCCAAACTGTTGAAGTCTGTTTTTGTGTATGCGGATTATTAGTAAACCAGCTCTCCATTACTGCACATAGTTAAACAATCATGGTATTAATAATAAATATACAAATATAGCAACAAAATCTTTTTACAGAGCTTGCTAAATTTCAGGTATTGTGCTAAAGACTTTACATATATAATCCCTTTCACAACAACCCTATGAAGTATTTTTTTTTTAAATTTTATTTTATATTTTATTCTGTAACCAAACTATGATGTATTATAATCTCCATTGAGCAGACGAAGAGATTAAAAGTGAAAAAAAATTGTCTCATAATTCACAACCAATAAGTGGAAGAGCTTTTCCTTTTCCCAGTCATATCTAAGCCTGAAGGCTGTTCTTTACCACTATGTTCCTCTGTGTCCTAATAAAATAAACGGCACTTTTGTCACTTGAGGGCTCTAAGAAACATCTATTTTAGAACTAAATATTAGAGGACAAGAATATTTGTGTTTTACTTTAAGTATTCTGTAGGGTACTTCATATGAGTGATATGGATTTTGTTGTTCACAAACTACAAGATGATTAATGCAAAGAATTCCTAGTGGGGAGAGAAAATCCTAGGGCCCCAAAGTAGTTTTCTTCTCAGGAGAACCTGAGTTCTCACCAGCTGTTCATACCACTACTTCATTTCCTCTAAAGACCAAACTTCGGCCTTCTTGTTCAGAAAAGTCTTTGCGTTGCCTTCTACTGGTTTAGAATACACAATTCTGAGTCAAAATAGATTACATTTTGGGGTGAAAATATGAATGTGGTATCTACCTGATGCTGAACGAAACATTGTTAAGGGAAACAATAAATAAATTAGCTTGTGCATTATAATACCTATAGTCCTTTTAATACAAAATTAGATTCTGTGGTCTTTTCAGATCAAAGTAAGTGAATATAAAAGGTTGAAGAATAAAATCTATGAGGAAAAGTTAAAAATGTAGGGTTATATAAAATTAGAGAAGACAAAGCTGTTAACGCAAGACTCTAGCTTATAAATAATTATTTCAAGGAGAATAGAACAAGAGATTTATACAGTAATACTACAATAAGAACGTAGATATTACACAAAAGAAAAATCTTCTCTATTGTAAAGGGAATTGGGCTCTGAAAGAAATTTATGAAATTTTCAATATGGAGATTTAAAAAAAATTAAGATCTTACAGAATCATCTCTGCTGAATAGTTTAATTGCTTAAGGCAAAGGAACTAGGCCATATTACTTGAGGTTGCTGAATTTATGCTTTGAGATCTGATTATTCATAATCATGGAAAGGCCATATTAGTCAGTGGTACATTATTGATACAGTGTTCAAATCAGCATTATTTCCATAAAACATTTAACTACTGATTAAAATAAATTTAGACACACTTTCCTGAGTACCATTTTTATGTTGGCTCTAAAGTAGAATATTTCTAATTTGCTTAATAAATATTAACATATTGAAGAAAGTGGTTTTCAAAAAATTTTCCAGCCAAGTTAAACAAAGAAGTGACAACATTTCCTTTTACATTTTCCAAAGGTACTTAACATTTTGGGGAATGTGTTCAAAATCTAGAATATTCCAGCCCACATTCCAGGAAATTCTTTGGCAGTATTCAAATTATGAGCCTCAGGCACCAAATAACTCAGTAAAAATGCTGTGTCCCACTCATAGTGTAGACATGTGAATGTTTTTGAACTGTATTCATTTTGTCAGATCTCAAATACTTTGAAATGGTCATAAGTAATATTTAACCAAAGCAAGTGTGTTGAAAGGCATTAATCTTTAAAGTGGTTCAGAGAGATTGCAGAGAGATATTACATAGCTAGAACATTTAGGTATGTAAATGTATATACATTCATTTATACACACACACACATACACATATACATATAATTTTAATCACAATTTTGGTAGATGTTCCTATACAAAAAAGCTATTTCTCTTTTTTCTTTCTTTTGTCACATTTGGAAGTCAAGAGTAATTAGAGATAGTTTCGTAAATTTTGAAATGACCTTACACTCTTTCTAATAGTAACTGTTGACATTTACAATAATATGAAGATTGGAAGGTTATCATTTAAGGGAATTATAAATGGCTAAAAGAATACTAAAAATATTATTTTAGGGTTGGAAAATTTGACATTTATTCACCCTCCTCAAAAAAAGGAACCCAAACTAGGGTATTATTGAGAACATCAAAGTTAAATTCTTGTTCTGCTCTTACCTAGTTCTGTATCATTGAAGAAGTCATTAAATTGTTTAGGACTCTTTATCTGCAAATTGAGGGAAATGGGCATTATAGGGCCCTTTACCACTTATATCTATATCATTCTTCACCTCTGTTTCTTTTCTAAACTACCTCTTATCTTTCCCCAAAAGGGGGGAGCAACACCCACTGAAATGTTGGTTATTCCAGTTGTACAGGGTTCATTAGTTAGTGGAAAGTCACGCTTAGGAAGATTAAGACATGCTTCTGTCAAAAACATGGGATACTGACTGTTTGGACAGAGCTTTCACATGCTACAAATTGCTGTAAAATGTGTTATCTCACAAGGAGACATCCCACAGGCTGTGCAGTTAGGGTTAAGCTTGAGCAGATGACTGAAGGAGGGGTTGCCCTTTGGTTCTTATTAAATGACCTTCATATCTTCAGGAAGTGAGGAGAGACCATGGAATGTGTGTCAGAGGAGTGATGGTGGTGTGCCCGTCTTGGTTCTGAGAAGAAAGTATATTGATGTAAATCCCATAGTGAATACCAGTTATTAAAATGACAGTGGTTATACATAGATAGCCCTTACTTCTGAAAGAAGGATATTTTTGTCAGAAGTGTGGAAGCTTTGAACATGCTATAAACTGAATACTTGGATCGAAGTAAATGGTTTGGTAATTTTTACGTTGTGTGCAAGGAAAAAAGAGTGAGTGGTTATTTGGTTTTGGATATATTTGAAGATCCAGAGCTGTTATCATGTCTCTGGAACTGGAATTGAAAATAGGGTGAGAACTAGCCAACGTATCTAGTCAGGACAAATTTTAAATTCTAGCAACATGATATAAAGTGATGGAAAATGTAAGCCATGGCAGCTGATGTTCTGTCATCTGTATTTCTCTTTACTTTCTCCTCTCTTCCCTGATGGCACAAATTATTTGAATGCATACTTATCTACAGTTAAATGGCAAAGAAAAAGGGGAAATTAATAGACATGCATTTAGAAAACATATAGGTAGAGAGGGTGGGTATTTTCTTTTATAGGAATGACTCCATGGTAGTGTCAGGGCTAACAATCAAACCCCGACATTTTTATAGGACCCAACAGTAAGACGCCCAAAACAATTATAAAATAGAAATCCACTGAAACGATCCCTCTGAAACGTGGTACGCGTTACCACCTATCACCCATTTCTTTCCTGATTTTGCTTACACTTCATTTTCAATACCTTGTGCCTTTAAATTCATTTCCCAGACATTTCTGTTTCCTTCCTCCTGTTACAATGCAAACTTTTAAATATCATGTGCAGCATTTCTTGTGCCATCTTTTCAAAAAAAATTTTAAGATTATCTGATTAGCTATCATGCGTTAATATGGTCATGGAATAAAAAAAAACAATGTCTGGCTCATGTAAGCGTGAAGTAATTTTGGATGAATGACTATATAGAGCAATGTATAATGTAACATATAAACATTGTATATTAATATGTGTTCCCTTGGACACAGTAGCTTAATCTGAGATTTTCAAGTGGATGAGAGGAAGATTTTCTGGACAGTAGAGATTTTAGAGTATGTGAAATCAGCATGAGGCAAGCCACCTTCCCACTTATGTATATGTCAAAGACATTTATGCACCCTCATTTACTCTAGGAAGGGGGAAGTAAGTTACAAAAGGATTTTTGTTTCACTGAAAGAAAAGTGTAAGTCTGATAACAAGTCTTGCTAAATATTCCAACAGATTGCTAAAGAAAACGTAATTGGAATCTTTTCTGAAGGTCTTTCTAATTGACCTATTCCTGATGACTTTTATGCAAACTTTCTTAGAGACAAAGCAAAGAAGAGGTGAAGGATGAAGCATATTACATATTTGAGGACTGGAGTTCATATAGAACAGTTAATAGGTACAAATCATAAAGTTACTTTTATTTCTTTTAAAAAATTTTTATTTTATATTGGAGTACAGTTGACTAACAATGCTGTATTAGTTTCAGGTATAAGCAAAGTGATTCAGTTATACGTGTACATGCATCTATTCTTTTTCAAATTATTTTCCCATTTAGGTTATTACAGAATATTGAGCAGAGTTCCCTGTGCTATACAGTAGATCCCTGCTGGTTATCTATTTTACATATAGCAGCGTGTACATGTCAATTCTGAACTCCCAGTCTATCCCTCCCTGCCTCCTTCCCACCTGGTAACCATAAGTTAGTTCTCTAGGTCTGTGAGTCTGTTTGTTTTGTAAATAAGTTCATTTGTATCATTTTTTTAAGATTCTGCCTGTAAGCAATATCATGATGTTTGGTTTTCTCTGTCTCACTTACTTCACTTAGTATGATAGTCTCCAGGTCCATCCATGTTGCTGCAAATGACTTTATTTCATTCTGTTTAATGGCTCAGTAATATTCCATTGTATATATATATACCACATCTTCTTTATCCATTCCTCTGTCGATGGACATTTAGGTTGTTTACATGTCTTGGCTATTGTAAACAGCGCTGCAATGAACATTGGGGTGCATGTATCTTTTTGAACCATGTTTTTCTCCAGAAATATGCCCTGGGGTGGGATTGCTGGATCATATGGTGGGTCTATTTTTAGGGTTTTTAAAAAATATTTTAATTTTATTGGAGTATAGTTGATTTACAATGTTGTGTTAGTTTCAGGTGTACAGCAAAGTGATTCAGTTATACATATACATATATTCACTCTTCTTTAGATTCTTTTCTCATATATGTTATCAAAGAATATTGGGTAGAGTTCCCTGTGCTATACAGTAGGTCTCCATCAGTCATCTATCTATCTTATGATATAGTAATAAGCGTGTGTTCATCCCAAGTTCCTGATTTATCCACCCTCCCCCCCACTACATTTACCCTTTGGTAACCATAAGTTTGTTTTCTATATCTATAAGTGTGCTTTTGTTTTGTAAATATGTTCATTTGTATCATTTTTTTAAAAAACTTTAGTTCCACATGTGAGAAACATCCATACTGTTCTGTATAGTGGCAGTACCAATTTACATTTCCACCAAGAGTGTGGGAGGGTTCCCTTTTCTCCACACCCTTTCCAGAATTTATTTTTGATGATGGCCATTCTGACTGGTGTGAGGTGATATCTCATTGTAGTTTTGATTCACATTTCTCTAATAGTTAGCAATGTTGATCATCTTTTCATGTGCCTCTTGGCCATCTGTATATCTCCTTCAGAGAAATGTCTATTTAGGTGTTTTGCCAATTTTTTGCTTGGGTTGTTTGATTTTTTTATATTGAGCCATATGAGGTGTTTGTAAATGTTGAAGATTAATCCCTTGTCAGTCACATTGTTTGCAAATATATATTCTCCCATTCTGTGGGTTGTCTTCTCATTTTGTTTATGGTTTCCTTTGCTGTGCAAAAGCTTTTGAGTTTAATTAAGTCCCATTTGTTTATTTTTGTTTTAATTTTTATTACTCTAGGAGATGGATTGAAATAGATACTGCTGCGATTTATGTCAAAGAGTGTTCTGCCTATGTTTTCCTCTAGGAATTTTACAGTATCCTGTCTTACATTTAGGCCTTTTATCTATTTTGAGTTTATTTTTGTGTATGGTGTTAAAAAATGTTCTAATTTCATTTTTTACATGTAGCTGTCCAGTTTTCCCAGCACCATTTATTGAAGAGACTGTCTTTCCTCCATTTTATAGTCCTGCCTCTTTTGTCGTAGATTAATTGATCATAGGTGCGTGGGTTTATTTCTGAGCTTTCTATCCTGTTCCATTGATCTATATTTCTGTTTTTGTGCCAGAACCATACTGTTTTAATGACTGTAGCTTTGTAGTATAGTCTGAAGTCAGGGAGCCTGATTCCTCCAGCTCAGCTTTTCTTTCTCAGGATTGCTTTGGCTATTCGGGGTCTTTTGTGTTTTCATACAAATTTTAAAATTATTTGTTCTACTTGTGTGAAAAATTCCATTGGTAATTTGATAGATATTGCATTGGCTCTGTAGATTGCCTTGGGTAGTATAGTCATTTTGACAGTATTGATTCTTCCAATCCAAGAACATGGTATATTTTTCCATCTTGTGTTATCTTCGATTTCTTTCATCAGCATCTTACAGTTTTTGGAGTACAGGTCTTTTGCCTCCTTAGGTAGGTTTACTTCTAGGTATTTTATTCTTTTTGATGTGATTATAAATGAGATTATTTCTTTAATTTCACTTTCTGCTCTTTCATTGTTAGTGTGTAGAAATGCAACAGCCTTCTGTGTATTAATTTTGTATCCTGCAACTTTACCAAATTCATTAATGATCTCTAGTTGTTTTCTGGTAGTATCTTTAGGATTTTCTATGTATAGTATTATGTCATCTGCAAACAGTGACCGTTTTACTTCTTCTTTTCCAATTTGGATTTCTTTTATTTCTTTTTCTTCTCTGATTGCCGTGGCTAGGACTTCCAAAACTATGTTGAATAAAAGTGGTGAGAGTGGACATCCTTGTCTTGTTCCTAATCTTAGAGGGAATGCTTTCACCTTTTCTCCATTGCATATAATGTTAGCTGTAGGTTTCTCATATATGGCCTTTATTATGTTGAGGTATGTTCCCTCTATGCCCACTTTCTGGAGAGTTTTTATCATAAAGGTGTTGAATTTTGTCAAAAGCTTTTTCTGCATCTATTGAGGTGATCATATGGTTTTTATTCTTCAATTTGTTGATGTGGTGTATCACACTGATTGATTTGCAGATATTGAAAGATTCTTGCATCCCTGGGATAAATCCCACTTGATCATGGTGTATGATCTTTTTAAGTTATTGTTGGATTCAGTTTGCTTGTACTTTGTTGAGGATTTTACATCTATGTTCATCAGTGATATTGGCCTGTAATTTTCTTATTTTGTGGTATCTTTGTCTGGCTTTGGTATCAGGGTGATGGTGGCCTCACAGAATGAGTTTAGGAGTAGTCCTTCCCATGCAATTTTCTGGAAGCGTTTCAGAAGGATAGGTATTAACTCTTCTCTAAATGTTTGATAGAATTCACCTATCTGGTCGTGGACTTTTGTTTGTTGGGAGTTTTAAAATCACAGTTTCTATTTCAGTACTTGTGATTGGTCTGTTCATATTTTCTATTTCTTCCTGGTTCTGTCTTGGGAGATTGTACTTTTTAAAGATTTTGTCCACTTTTTCTAGGTTGTCCATTTTATTGGCATGTAGTTGCTTTTAAATAGTAGTCTCCCATGATCCTTTGTATTTCTGTGTTGTCCGTTGTAACTTCTCCTTTTTCATTTCTAATTTTATTGATCTGAGCCCTCTCCCTTTTCTTCTTGATGAGTCTGGCTAAAGGTTTATCATTTTTTTAAAAATCTTTTCAAAGAACTAGCTTTTAGTTTCATTGATCTTTTCTATTGTTTTCTTCACCTCTATTTCATTTATTTCTGCTCTGATCTTTATGAATTATTTCCTTCTACTAACTTGGGGTTTTGTTTGTTCTTCTTTCTCTAGTTGCTTTAGGTGTAAGGTTAGGTTGTTTATCTGAGATTTTTCTTGTTTCCTGATGTAAGATTGTATTGCTATATACTTTCCTCTTAGAACTCTTTGTGCCACAACCCATAGGTTTTTGATTGTTGTGCTTTCCTCTTCATTTGTCTTTAGGTATTTTTTGATTTCCTCTTTGATTTCTTCAGTGATTCATTGGTTGTTTAGTAGCATATTGTTTAGCTTCCATGTGTTTGTGTTTTTTAGAGTTTTTTTCTTGAAGTTGATTTCTAATCTCATAGCATTGTGGTCAGAAAAGATGTTTAATACGATTTCAATTTTGTTAAGTTTATTGAGGCTCTCTTTGTGGCCTAGCATGTGATCAATCCTGGAGAATGTTCCATGTGCACTTAAGAATGTGTATTCTGCTGCTTTTGGATGGAATGTTCTATAAATATCAATTAATTCCATCTGGCCTACTGTGTCATTAAGGGCTGTCTTTCCTTATTCATTTTCTGTTTGGATGATTTGTCCATTGATGAAAGTGGGGTGTTAAAGTCCCTCACTATTATTGTGTTACTGTCCATTTCTCCTTTTATGGCTGCTGGTATTTGCCTTATATATTGAAGTGCTCCTATGTTGGGTGCACTTATGTTTACAATTGTTATGTCTTCTTCTTGGATTGATCCCTTGATCATTATGTAGTGTCCCTCTTTGTCTCTTGTAACAGTCTTTATTTTAAAGTCTATTTTGTCTGATATGAGTATTGCTACTCCAGCTTTCTTTTGATTTCCCTCTTCATGGAATACCTTTTTTCATCCCCTCACTTTCAGTCTATATGTGTCCCTAGATCTAAAGTTTTTAGAGTTTTCTTGTGGCAATGTGTATTTATAATTAAATTATTGTCATTTTTATTTTTGAGTGTTTTGTATTTTGGTTTGTTTAATTTTTAATTTTTGAGTGTTTTGTATTTTGGTTTGAAATATTTTAGAAATATTTCACTACCTTGAAAAAGAAAATTTGCCACAGCCTAATCCAAAAGTTAGGTTTTTCCTTTGTAAAAGTTGAAAATTGCAGCAAGGGAATCATATTTCATAACTAGTATGAAATTTAAAGATTAAATTAAAAACAGATATGAAAATTCCACAAACAGCTGAGATAATATTCCTGTCTGAATACCTTGTATTTTTATATCCTGAGAAATAAATTTGCTTGAATTACAGTGTAGGTTATCATCACATAAGGCAAACTAACTAATTTTCCCTTCTCAAATACTCTAGAAAGTCTTCAATAGGGAGAAATGAGGATTCCTTTCAACTTCCAGGAAGAAAAAAATATATAAATAATTCACTAGCTGTTTCAAACTTGGAAACCAAAAAATCACTGTATTCTGTCTGCATCAATTTAGTAAAATTATGAAAAAGCAGAGTAAGTGCCTGCCTTTGCTGACTATTGAGTCCTGCAAATTGCTGACTACCTTTCATATTATGATGCTCAACAAATATTCATAAACTTTGTCTGATATTGGAATTTGATAGAACCACAAAACTATGCTTAGGCTCATGTGTCCAGTTTTCCCGGGGGGAGATTTTCTCCTCAGTACTGTTGTGAATGCCGAGTCTAACACACATGAAGCAGCATGGCTTGCTGGTGCTGAATGATATACTAGTGTTTAGGGGTGGAAATTTAGTACTGAGATTTATTAAGAGAGATGGGGAGAAAGGTGAGGAGTGAAGAGGGAAGGAATTAATACTATGCATTCCATAGTCTAGACTGTATCTTTCTATCACATTTAATGCCTAGCACTTAGTAGTTACTCTACAATTTTTTTGGAAACATTGGTTGAACTTTCAAAACATTTTCACATCATTGAAAATTGAGATAGATTTTATTTTCTCCTTCCTTTAAGAGATGGAAGAGCTGAGCTCAAAAGCATAAATGGCTTATGTAAATTAATACAACTAGTGAGTGACAGAACATGACTCAAGGTGAGATTTGTCGGATCCTCAAACCTATATTCTTTTGGTACCCCCTAAGGAAGGCAAACTATTTGCATAAGAAACAAAAGAGAAAATATAGCAGTTGAAAGAATAAAAGATGCATTGTCATGTAATTATTGAACTGGAAGGACTCCTGTTATGAATTTGAATTGCCTTATTTTAAAGATGAGAAAATAAATCAAGAAACAGGTTAATAAACAGGTTAATCAAGAAACAGGTTAATAAGGTTAATAAATCAAGAAACAGGATAATGAGTCAAAAGTACAATAACAGAAGGTCTTCATATTTTAAGTAATCACAAATCTATAGAAGGCTGAAATTCGTTGTTGAGTTCTACAATTATGTTTTTGAAGACAGGTTTTACATTTAGTGAGTAAATCGACATTCATTATTATTAGCCTTGATATTTTGATCCTCTAATCAGAAATCAGGATAGAAAGCTTTAGAAAAGTTCTCAGTGTCATCACTGTCAAAAATGTGGTCACCATTCTTTGAAATGTATTCATATTTCTTTTTCATCTATTATGTGGTCAACTTTTGTTAAGGTTCCATGCATGCTTTAAAAAAACCGTACATTTTATATTTGTGGAATTCAGGTTTCTCTATTTATAAGAGATTGTTGTTGTTGCTGGTTTTTAACTTCACATTGTCTGTATCCTCATAGACCTTTTTTTCTACATGTTTTATCATCAGCCGAGAGAGATATTTTGACATGACCCTATATTTCCTTGTAATTTCTCATGATTTTCAAAAACATTTATTTACGGTTTTAGGTGCACACAAATTCAAAATTGGTATATGTTCTCACTGGCCTCTTCCTTTATCTCATTATGTAATACCCCTTCTTTTCCTTTCTAGTGTTTTATATTTAAATTCAATATCAGAGTATAAATTTATTTCTCATGCTTGTCAGCAATAGATATGCACTTTCAATCAAAACCCTCATGTCATTCTTTACATCTGGAAAATTCTCAATCATTCTTAAAATATTATTATTTCTACCATCCAATTTTGTCTCTCCTATTAAACATACTGTGGCAGTTCTAACCTGTTTTCTGTGTTTAAAATTTTTATTTAATTTAAAAATTTAAAAAACTCTTTCATTAAAAAAATTTACTGTATCCTACATTACTCATTTATTATTTTACAACTTACTATTTCCCTTTGACTGATTTAAGATCAATTTAATTGTATGCATTTAATTTTGTTTTCATTTTAATAATTACATTTTTTAATTTCCTGGTTTTCTAAGGGAATTTTGTTTGTCCACTTCCTCTTGGTTCATATATGTCTATTTTTTGTTCCACAATTTATCATTTTTAAAGCAATAAGTATTATTTTACACTTTTGGGTCATAACTTTCATATTTTAAAGACAGTTTCTAATTACTCTTCCATTTTGACAGTGAATTTATTTTTTAACTGGTGACTTTGTTGGTCATTTTTCTTTTAATTTTTCTTCTTCCATTGGGAGTATTATTGTAGGGAGCTTATGTTGAATTCAATATTCCCTCTACTTCAAGTCCAATAATCAGTTCCAAATTGTTCACTGAGGGCTCCTTTCCTTGCATAAATTTGGTAAAAGATTAATTTGGACCAAGTTCCATCCAGATGGCTTTTCATGCTTTCTTCAGGTATATTTACCTGTGTAGAAGCTGAAGTTCCAGTCAGCTGGGCAGCCGTGTTCAGGCTTTTTCCAGTTAACAGTGAGGTTCTTTGGCTACCCATGTAGAACAGTGAGTCTGCCTGTACTCCTGCACCGTGCTCATGGTTCTTGTTTTCCTCACTACCCCACAAGTAACTCTTCTTACTTTTTATTTTTTATTGAAGTATAGTTGACTTACAATATTAGTTGCAGGTGTACAACATAGTGATTCAATATTTTTATAGATTACGCACTATACAAAATTATTACAATATTACTGGCTATATTCTCTGTGCTGCACATTACATCCCTGTGACTTATTTATTTTATAACTGTTAGTTTTTACCTCTTAATCCCCTTCACCTACTTTGCATCCCTCTGGCAACTGCTAGTTCTCTGTATCGGTGAATCTCTTTCAGTTTTGTCATACTTGCTCATTTGTTTTTCAGATTTCACATATAAGTGAAAACACAAAATATTTGTCTTTCTCAGACTTATTTCACTAAATGAAATAACTCTTCATGCTTTTGGATCAAAATGCTAGTGGATTGAAGCTTAATGTCAGAGTTCTCACCACTCTGGGTTTTTGTTCCTTTTCTGATCCAGAGAGTATTACTTTGTTTTTGAATGTGGCTACATTTGGTATTTATTATTTATTTATTTTATTTTATAATTTCTGTACTGTGTTTGGAGTGAATGTGGAAGTTTAAAGCATAAATTCAAAGCACTATTTTACAAGAATAGCTTACCAAAAGTTTCACATAATTCTCTATACTACTGCCAATATTATATTTCTAACAATCAGAGTCAACTTTATCTCTGCTCTCTTTAAACACTTCCACTCTCTCTCTCATCTCAATATATGTCAGTCTCCTTTGGGCAGCATCTAAGTTCCCTGACATTCCCAAGCAAGACCTAATCTATTTGTCTAATCATCTCCTACTATACCTCTCTGACTCCTTAGCCACAGAAAAACTACATTATCCAAGCAGGTCCACCTGCCAAAATCATACACATCTTTCAGTCCAAATATTTCATCCAAATAAAAAAACTTTGAAAGGTCACTGGAATTAAATGATGCCCATGCCTTTATTCAGCACTTTCTATACCCTGCATTTTATTAAAATCCACTATATTTCTTTCCATCATGGGATTATAATATCCTTCATGTGAAAAGCCATGGCTTATTTATGTAAACATTTTATATAATCATTATAGGTCAATTGGCCTAATTATTGACGTTTGGAATCAGCTCTACCAATTTCTAATCCATATTCCAATTCAGTATTACAACATTCATCACTGGGGAACATTTACTATCCATATTTTGAGAAATATTGATTATTTGAGTAATTGAGACCTAGGTAGCACATGTAATCTCAGCAATGAAAACTCATACTTACACAAAACTTCCATGTACCAGATTCTGTGTGAGCACTTAATATATGATAACTTCTTTCATCCATGCAACAACCGTATAAGGCAAGTACTATTAGTGTTCTCATTTTACAGATGAAGAAACAGTCATGGAAGCTGGTAATGCACAGAGAAGTGTTGTCTGAAGTTAAATAGCTAATAAATTGCAGGCTGGGTCTTGCACAGAGGCAGTCTGTCTCCTGGGTCTATGCTCTTAGCCACCATATCTTACCAACTCTCAATATACATTTGTGACCTCTTAATGGACTAAACAAATGACTGGTGGAAAGATCACTTCACATGGCTTTCAGTAAACAAACCAAACCACTATGTGATGGATTCCTCGATTGATTGTATATTCCATGGAGAACTGCAGTTAATGATTTTATCCTGCCATGATAATTTCAACTCCATAGATGTGACATGAGCTCTCTTCTTTCTCTTATAAATGTTCGTGGTTGCATGACTTAAGATTAATTTTCTCAGCTACCTCCTTCTGTAGGAAAAAAAATACTTCAAACACAAGAGCTAACTTAACAATTTGGGTAGAGGGATATGGAAAATAAGTTAATAGTTCTCATTCCTCCATGCCGTATGCTTTTTTTTTTTGTTTTTTTTTTTAATTTTATTTATTTATTTATGGCTGTGTTGGGTCTTCGTTTCTGTGCGAGGGCTTTCTCTAGTTGTGGCAAGTGGGGGCCACTCTTCATCGCGGTGCGCGGGCCTCTCACTATCGCGGCCTCTCTTGCTGCGGAGCACAGGCTCCAGACGCGCAGGCTCAGTAGTTGTGGCTCGCGGGCCTAGTTGCTCCGTGGCGTGTGGGATCTTCCCAGACAGCCACCAAGGAAGCCCCCTATGTTTAACCATATACAAATGGTGAGAAAGGCTGTATTTTCTGGAGGATCACTTCACATGTTTTCAGACTGGAGAAGAGAGGGGAATCAGACATTAAATATATAAATGATTTAATAAGGTTTTTAATAATTTCTGTTACACATTTATATTTGGATAATATTTGTTTGGGCTTGTTGCCTGCAAGAATATATGCTTCTAGAAAGTGATCAATTCTTTCAATCCTAAAGGTATCCTGATGTATTTTAAGAGCCCTGGGTAAGTTTTTCTTTTCATATTTTAGTTTGACTTGTGAAAACATCATCATCTGTTGATCCATTGCTCAAGGGAGATAAAAATAATCCCCAGTTTCCTTCTACATTGAGTGGCTAGAAGAATTACAATGGCTTGGCCTTTGCTAAATGTTTTTAAAAGTAAACCACACACGAGTATGACATTTACTCTTGTCTTAATATTGATGGAAAGATTACCAAAGGAATGTCACAGATGAAGTGACCTTTTAGATAGACTGTACTATCAACCCATTCATTAATATTGTGCAAAAATCAGACTTCTGAATGCAGTGCATCTTCTCACATCTATGAGTTTAATGATTAGTCATGCTCTATTTGGTAGTTTTCATCATGGCTAAGCTTACCAGTCTTGTGGCAGAACAACTTTCTTCATAAACATTAGCCAAATTATTACATAATAGATACTCACTTAAAATCTGGGAGCAAGACGTACCCGCTAATTATAGCAGAGTGAATTCATTCACTCAAAATTATGGTGACATTAGTTCTGTCTCTAAGTGTAAACCAACCTACTTGTTTGATTGATTTTCTTTTGACTGAAGGGAACTTATTGAATTGACCAAACATTTCAAACCAAATTGTCAATGATTCTTTGCTGTTGGAACAGTTGATGTTTCCCATGAAACACCCTTGTGCATTGCTTTGCTTTTGGGTAAGAGGAATTTAATTATAGTTTTGTCCTAAATTCTCTGTTCTTTTAAAAATAACTCCTCTTTCATTAGGGATATTATACCAAACATGTTTTAAAGATCTGGCTTTAACTACTAAAAAGAATGATCTTTTCCAGTTACATTTAAGCAGAAGTAAAATATGTTTCTAGTACATTTTCTTTCTTAAAATTAAAATTTTCCCTGTATGACACATTCTTTCTAAGCTGAATTCTGAGTTCACTCTTTTCCCTCTCTGAAGAGCCAATGTTTTAGCCTCTTTTCATTTTCTTTTAAGATGTCATATGGCATCACCTTTAATCTCAACAGGGAAGTAGACATAGGGGCAAAACAAATACAAAATAAGGAAGCCCAAAGTTTGAGAAAATATCTAAGTTTTATTATTGTTTTTGGGCAATAGCATCTAATTTCTTTGCTAAATGGCACCAGAAAATGCTGATGGATTTTGGCCCTTTTATTGGGAAGGGGAGGGTCATTAAATCATCCAACCCCTCATTTTTGGTACCTCTCTCTGTTTAGCTCTTAGAGCTTGAACAATCAAATCTAGGCTGTTTAAAATTCCCTTTATTTAAAGTGAAGAGTTTAAAAATAAGAGATTTTCAGTTCAGTGGTTCTCACATCACTGTGACTAACCATCCAGAGATCAGAATAGGGAAGATCTCCCATAGGACGTTTCTTCCCAACATCAATGAACATTTTATTAAATCAATCAATGTATATGACCTGCTAACTGCAATCAAAATGTTCAGTAGTCTAATGTAGCAGATGAATAACATTGTATAATCAATTGATAATGATATCTAATAGGTCTGGAGAGAAGCATGAGCGAGGAGAGGGGGTGACTGGAAATCTTCCTGGAGCAGGTGTTACCTGAAGCATGCTTTGGAATTTACCAGCTAGAAAATGGGAGGAGGGTCAGTTTGTGCAGAAAGAAGAGGGATATAAACCAGCATGAGTTCTTTGATATGATGATAACTGAACAGTAGAACTGTTTGGTAGCTAATATATAAAATATATGAAATAACTGAAATAATATTACTAAGATGTTAGTACCATATTGAGGCTCATTGATAATCTGGTTTCCTAAAAGTATTCTGATGATATTGTGTTACTTTCTAAGCAAATATCTTGATTATACTTTCTATCCGTTGCTAGAAAGTGAAATGAGACCATAGCTAAATGGGGTCTCTGACTTCATCTCTAAAATTCAAGCTATGAATCACAGACATTCACAAGTAAGTCTAATATAAAGTCCATAATATTTTATGGTTATAGCAATGTCTGAAGCTCAGAGTTGCCTTTGATACCTTAGATTCTGGGTATGGTAACCAGAAACAAACCAGTCCTTAGTCACAGCAGAGTTAATAGGATATTGATTATCTTCATAAAAAGTGAAAGAAAAAAGAAAAGCAGTTTATTATGTAGTATTTCACTATGATAAACGTGTTTGGCCACCTTAGCGTCTTTGAACATAATGTTCTCTCAAGTCACAATGATAGTGCCTCCTGTTGTCAGAAAGTCTTTCTCCTTTCACATTCTTTAGGATTCAGTTCAAAACTCACCTATTCAGACCTTCCTCGGTGGTATGCCCCAGTCCTTGTTCCTCATTGTCTTCACATCCCTGGACTTTCTTTACAGAACTTGTCATGATCTGCAATTACCTTGTTTGTTTATGTGTATCCTTATTCTGGAGTAGATGTCCCATAGATGCATGACCTATTCTCCTTTGTACACTAGTATATACCCAAGACACAGGCAGCAGTTCAATAAGGATTTGTGGAAGGATGTATGGAAGGAAGGGAAAAAAATAAAAACAAAAAACTTGTTCAGAGTCGTAGGGAGATGAATGGTGACGGTAAATTTGTGATTCCTTTCCTTGCTTCCTCTCCCCCTCCCACCCTCCCTCTATTCCTCCCTTCTTTCTTTCCTCCATTTATTCATTCATAGGTCAATGGGCCAGAATGCCTTTCACACTGTATTCAATACATAATAATATTGCCACTGAAAATTGTGTGGAAATTAATTTTATATGCATTATTTGTAATTATTTTGGCAATTAACTTGCTCTGCAGCTTCACAGCTGCTCAGTCTCAATTTCTAGTTGATCCTTGGCTGGCAGCAGCTACTAATGCTGTAGCTATGATACATTATGTCTGTTTATTGGTCACAGTTAATATTGTAAATATTTTTAAATGCCCATGAGAATTTGTCATTTAAACAAAAATTTGTGTGAAGTTCTTAATAATGTCATCTTTAGTTTATTTATTTTACATATCCTCACTTGCATTCATTGGTGATATTCAGCATGGAGCCTGAGAAATAGCAGTTAGAAGAGAAATGCTCTTCCCAATGTTAATTTTACGAATGGTTCCATTAACCACTCTGTTAGTGCTTTCTTATTTATATATAAGAGCTGGAAACATTTATTTGGCAGTGGCTGTTCTGTACCATCTAGGGCTCTACTAAACAAATCTATACAGAGAAATAGATAAAAATTATACTCTTCTGAGTGCCCATTATATTTGTGTGTATAACATTCAGATTTCTGGATGAGTGTGGTGCCATATGGTATGCACATTGTATTGATGAAGAAATTTTAAAGTATTTAGAGAAAGTTATCAGATACCCAGAAAAAATTAATTAATTTTTAAATTTACCACACTATCATGTAAGCTATATGACTCTAAAAAAAAAAAAAAAAGGAAATACAGTTAGCCCTCCATGTTTGCCAGGTTCTGCATCTTTGGATTCAAACACCATGAATGGAAAATATTTGGAAAAAACAATTCCAGAAAGTTGCAAAAAGCAAAACTTGAATTTGCCACAAACTGGCAACTATTCACAGAGTATTTACATTGTATTTCCAACTCTTTACATAGCAGTTACATTGTGTCAGGTATTATAAGTAATCTAGAGATGATTTAAAGTATACGGGTGGGGTGTGAAGGTTACATGAAAATACTAGTGCATTACATATAAGGGGCTTGAGCACCCATGGGTTCTGGTATCCTCAGGGGTCTTGGAAACAAACCCCCACAGATACCAGGGGGCAACTGTATACACAGGATAAAATTGTTTAGCAATAACTGTTTGTGAACTTTGGAAATGGAATGAATATATATAAATTCATATATTTACACATATATGTGTGTTGAATATATACATATATATATTCTGTATATACTGTATTAGTTCTTTTTTTTAAAAAAAAGCACCATTTGTTATAGCAGCTAAAGTGTAAATTTCTAGAAATGCATTATCTTTACATAATCCCTTTATTGGCTTCCAGAATTCTGATTTGCCAAAGAAACTTGAAATGGACTTATCTTTTTCTGTTATTACGTTATTGTCTTGGTTAAATAACTCTGATGTAAGGAATACGTAGTTTTATTCATCATAGCTATTTAGTTAAGGAAACCCCTATCAAAATTGTCATAAACTTTTTGATGCGAAGATGTGTCTGTATGTGAGTGTGCATTTATATTAGGTTGTCCAATGTCAAGTGTCAATTCCCCTTACTTACATAAGTTGTCTAAAAGAATGAAGATGTTGATTCATATAACGCGGATATACATGCCAAAATAAGTTAGAGGTGTTTTTTTTTTTTTTTTTCTCAAAATCATGTTTTTTGTCAAATTAAAAAAAAATTCCTTTAAAAGAAGGACCCACTGTGGATAAAATAATTTCTTTTTTTTTTTTTTTTAATTTTTTGGCTGCGTTGGGTCTTCCTTGCTGCACGCAGCCTCTCTCTAGTTGCAGAGAGCGAAGGCTACTCTTAGAGTGCGCAGGCCTCTTATTGCAGCGGCCCCCCTTATTGGGGAACACGGGCTCTAGGCGTGTGGGCTTCAGTAGTGGCGCACGGGCCTAGCCACTCCACAGCATGTGGGGTCTTCCCAGACCAGGGATCGAACCTGTGTCCTCTGCATTGGCAGGCAGATTCTTAACCACTGCGCCACCAGGGAAGTCCCAATAATTTCATTTTTAACTTAAGTGACTGACATTCTAAGACTGAGTATATTTTCATGATGTTTTTTGCTTGTTGTCACCTTGCTGGTGATCTGTTGCTGTTATCTAGAGACAATCATAATCAATATTTTCACAAAGTGTGTTTTACATGGAGAGGTTTTGGATTTTCCAAGAGAGTGTAATCTGGAATCTAGATTCTGGACTAGAGTCTGGACTCAAGATCATAATGACATTTTCAGAAAACTTCCCCCTGACCTTAAGCTAATGTGCATTATCTTTGATATTAAGTTTTATGAACTACTTGTTAGCAAAATCTCAGAAATAAACTAGAAATTATCACTTGGCGAGAGCACTTTGATTAAATCCAGGTACTAGAATGCAATGGCATTAAATGAATTATAAGTTAAACTAAGACACTGTAGTAATAATAAATATTTTGCTGATACAAATTTTGAATTATAAGGAATTTTAGCCAGGTAGATTTAAAGGATAGTATTTAGTAACTGTGTTTCCAGAAAAGTAAAATGAATGGAAATTGTACAGTAAACAGACTGGAATATAATGATCCACTTAATAGACATACCACTATGTTAATTACTCCACCTTTAATAAAGGTGAAAATTTTGTAGCTTGGGGATATAAAAGAGATTGCTTAACTTTGTTCACTGATGACTTTCAACTGTCAACTTCCTAATTTTAAAATTAGTACAGGAGAGGTTATCTTCTGTAAAGAGATAGCTTACTAATACTTGTGTTTTGAAACACTTGATATTACTATTTCTAAATACAATGAATAAACTAGCTATCTGATTTATGAATTTGTCATTAAATTTTAGTTAATTTGTATCATCTTTTGGAGACCAGTTACTTCTGGGTCAGCTGATAAATTAATATTTTGAACTTGTATATTTGTTATAAAGCCTTAGATCTCTTGTGATTCCACAAGACTTCACAGAGGGGAGTAGCTGTCATCCATATGTGGTAGGTTTAAAAAATAGATTGAATAGTAAAACCCATAATGGTTGCTACTCCAGAAGAGAAGGATCGTTGCTAATACAACCTGGGGAAAAAATGTAGTCAATGTTTTATTTTTTCCCTAGATGATACTCAAATTAGAAGTTGCTTTCTTCTAACTAAATTATCAGGCTAGTCCAGGTAACCTCTCCCAGCTTTAAAGCATAGTTGAGAAAGAGGAAGAGGGAGAGAGAGAAAGAGGAGCGTGGAGGGAGAAGGAGAGGAAAGGGGAGTTATTTATATATGAACACACAAACACAGAGAAGAATTACACTTTTATGTTTTAGTATTTCATAGTTGCAAACAAAGGCAAATAAGTAGCAAGGATTAAAGTGCTTTTAAAATTATTGATCATATTTTATACTTTGTCATTTTGAGTGAATGCAGATAGAGAAAAAACTGGCTACACTTAGTATAAAATACAAAATATATGAATACTCTTACCTTGTTTAAATTGACCTACATGGAATGCAGATGAATATCAGTGGCAAAACTCAAAATAATCAAAGTAGAGGATGTGAATGAGACCAGAATAGACATGATTCCTTCCCCAGATCTTCCAGATTCACCAATTCCTTAGTGGGGTGGAATTGGAACTAATATCAGGACAATATGCCTTTGGAGTTAATGCCACATGCATTAAGTACATGTTAGCAGTTTCATACATAATATGTGATTCAGCCCATAATGTAGGCCAATCTAAATTAATATTTACTCTTAACAAAGACCTAAATTGAAATAACTTTTAAAGAATTGTTCTTCTGAACATGGTGGACACGAGCAGAGAGCAAATTGTTAACAGGTCATGTCAGCAGCACTTCTTAGAAAAATAATACCTTTAAAAGACGGATTTGTGTCTAGAAATCCACACATTAAGAGCACACCATGAGATACAACCTCAAATAGTCAACAAGTGGAAGCATTCTTTATAAGACATATATAATATCATTAAGAAGCTGTCAGTAAAAAATTATTAAAAATAAATATAACAAATAAGGCAGGTTATTTGAATTTGGACAAAATACTTGTGAAAATGTTTTGTGTTTGTATACATTCACCTTAATATATGACAGGAAAGTCTGTACTTTCAGTGTTGTGTTATAACCTTCAGGCGTTGCTTCATTCCCATGAAAATAATTTAAACATCCTAGTAGTTCAATAAATTTGCGACATCCTGTGGCCTCAAGGATCCATTAGCAGACGTATTTTTGAGTGTACCCTTTCCAGAAAACCTTGCTTAGTAACTCAAACTTTAAATTTTTATTCAGTGGTGGTGCTGAACACTGTGATAAGTGCTATGGGTACAGAAAATCAAGGGCAGAATCCTTGTCCTGAAGTCATGTGGAGGTCAAGGGCAAAGGTAGGACGTAAATAGATCTGTAAAGTTCTAGAAAAGGGGAATCAATCTGTACTCTGGAGGGAAAAAGGAGGCAGCAGAGTGGCTGTGCCCCAGAGCGTCAGGGAAGAGCTAGTAAAAGAATAACCTTTGTGCGGGGCATTTACCACATTGAAAAGCTGGGGTAAACCTTTCCCAGTTTCTATGCAAGAGGCAGAGGCATATAACAAAGGAGAGTCTGTGAAGGGAACTGTGAGTGTCCTACTGTGTAGTCTAGCGTGTGTGGGGCCAGAGGGCTGGCGCTTCCAGCAAGAAGACAGCGTGTTAACAGTCAGCCGGCCTGGGTCTCTGCTATATCAGGATGGAGACTCTGGATTCCATTTGATAAATTAATTGATAGGATATAATTTTTACAGTTAAAACTTTTTTTCTACAACTAGAAAATATTTATTTATTTTTAAAAATGTATTTATTTTATCTATTTATTTTTGGCTGCATTGGGTCTTCGTTGCTACACGTGGGCTTTCTCTAGTTGCGGCCAGCGGGGGCCACTCTTCGTTGCGGTGGCTTCTCTTATTGCGGAGCATGGGCTCTAGGCGCGTGGGCTTCCGTAGTTGTGGCACATGGGCTCAGTAGTTGTGGCTCGCGGGCTCTAGAGCACAGGCTCAGTAGTTGTGGTGCACGGGCTTAGTTGCTCCACGGCATGTGGGATCTTCCTGGACCAGGGCTCGAACCTGTGTCCCCTGCATTGGCAGGCAGATTCTTAACCACTGCGCCACCAGGGAAGCCCCGAAAATTAGTATTTATTAGTATGAGAAAATTTGGAGTGTATAGATGGGTAAAAAGAATTTGAAAATGTCACCAAATATCTGCCCATTCTATTAAACAAGGATGTAGATACAGTAATGCTGGCCTCCCCCACCCCAAATGCCTCTGTCCTAATCCCCAGAACCTGTGATTATGTCACTTTATGAGGCAAAATAGACTTTGATGATGTGATTTAAATGAAGATTTTTATGACATGGGAGAATATCCTGGATTTCTTGGGCAGGCCCAATGTGATCTCAGGTGTCTTTATGAGAGTTAGAGACAGAGAAGGAGATGTGGCTATGGAAGCCAAGGTGTGTGTGTGTGTGTGTGAGAGAGAGAGAGAGAGAGAGAGATATTTAAAGATGCTACACCACTGTCTTTGAAAATGGAGACAGGAACCCAGAATCAAAAAATGCATGCAGCCTCTGGAAGCTGGAAAAGGCAAGGGAATGGATTGTCCCCTAGAGCCAGTGTCCTCAACGCCCCGGGCCGTTAGGAGCCAGGTCGTATAGCAGGAGGCGAGCAGTGGGTGAGCAAGTGAAACTTCATCTGCCGCTCCCTATTTCTCACATTACAGCCTGAACCCTCCCCCCCATCCTGCCCCCCAATCCGAGGAAAAACTGTCTTCCACGAAACCAGTCCCTGGTGCCCAAAAGGTTGGGGACCGCTGCCCTAGAGCCTCCAGAAGAAGGGCAGTCCTTCAAACATCTTGATTTCAGGACTTCTGACCTCCAGAACTGTAAGATAATAAATTTGCATTGTTTTAAGCCACTACATTTCTGGTAATCTGTTACAACAGCAATAGGAAACGAATGCAGCAAGTAAGCTCCAAGAGGGCAGGAATTAAATCTCTCACACAGTGATGAATCCCTCTTAGGCTTGCCACACAGAACGTGCTGAAAGCTGATTTAGTGATGAATGAGAATTTCATCAAGAACACTAAAACTTACAGAAAGTAAACAAGAGCCTGCATGATTTTTTTAGAAACTGATTTAAACTGATGTCAAAGAAGGTTTTTTTAAACAAGGGCATGATATGATTAGATTTGTGCTTTAGAACTGTTAACTCTTGTGGATGTGACCTAAATAAAAGAAGAGAGCCCAGCTAAAAGCCTATCCAAAAAGTTTAGGCACAAAGTCATAAGGTCTATACCAAGACAGAGGCTGATTGGAAGGACAGGAAGGGAGCAGGCACAGAGGTTGTGATTGAAGGTGTGTTAATAGGCAAGAGGACTCGGTGATTGCGGATTAGCTGGACAACAGATTCCAGCCTGATTTTTGTTATTAACCTCCAAGTGTGACCTGTAAGAAGGCATTAAATGATTGGTAGCTCTATTGTTCTAGATTATTTTAGGGCAAAAAAAGACAAAGATCTGTTGATAAAACATACTATAATTAACTCACAACTGGCTTATTTGAAGTGAAAACTAAGCTGCAGAATTGTGTTACGTGGCTTTTCTTAGAGGCCGAGTACTTATTCATTGGTCACTATGTTAATATTTAAGCTTCTTTTGCTATTTACCTCTTTGTTATTTGAGGAAAATGACACTTTATGTTTTTTATTCTCTGCTGTGAAATGCCATTATTTCCTGAAATGGCTTAGTTGCACTTAATAGTGAAGCTTATTCAAGAGCTCTGTTTTCTTTGTTTCAAATTGTGTTATATAAAACACAACAGCTGCAGGACAAGACCATAAATGAATGGTATTATTCAGTTCACAGCCTTCAAATACTGTGACCATTAAAAACCCTGATGGGGGGGCTTCCCTGGTGGCGCAGTGGTTGAGAGTCTGCCTGCCAATGCAGGGGACACGGGTTCGAGCTCTGGTCTGGGAAGATCCCACATGCCGCGGAGCAACTGGGCCCGTGAGCCACAATTACTGAGCCTGCGCGTCTGGAGCCTGTGCCCTGCAACGGGAGGGGCCGCGATAGTGAGAGGCCCGCGCACCGCGATGAAGAGTGGCCCCCGCTTGCCACAGCTAGAGAAAGCCCTCGCAGAGAAACGAAGACCCAACACAGCCATAAATAAAATAAATAAATTAATTAAAAAAAAAAACAAAACCCTGATGGGTAAATTGCCTGGTATCTCATTTTCAAGGTAAAGAAATGGAGGACAAAGGGAGTATGTGGCAGTGTCCTTTCAGCCTAGACAGAACTGCCACAACATCACATAGAAATAAGTTAATTTTGTCTCTATTTTTTGTCAATGCTGACAAGGGACAACTATATTTTAAATTATTTTTTAGTATATTCGAACCTCACACATCAATACAAATTCTGCCTAACTAAAGAATAAGGATTCCCCCACAAAGAAATTATTAAATAATTTTTTTCTTTATCAAATTAACAGATTTAAAAAAAATTTTACCTTGGGAAAACCCAAAAATTCAGATGGTTAATCAAATCTTTCATGATGTCTTACTTTCTTTCTTTTTTTTTTTTTATTTTTATTTTTTTTTAATTTTTATTATTTATTTATTTATGTCTGTGTTGGTCTTCGTTTCTGTGCGAGGGCTTTCTCTAGTTGCAGCAAGTGGGGGCCACTCTTCATCACAGTGCGCGGGCCTCTCATTATCGTGGCCTCTCTTGTTGAGGAGCACAGGCTCCAGATGCGCAGGCTCAGCAATTGTGGCTCACGGGCCCAGTTGCTCTGCGGTATGTGGGATCTTCTCAGACCAGGGCTCGAACCCGTGTCCCCTGCATTGGCAGGCAGATTCTCAGCCGCTGCGCCACCAGGGAAGCCCTGTCTTACTTTCTTGATCCCAAACCTGCAAACATTGAGCTTGTATCTTCTCTGTGCTAAATTGGGCCAGATTCAAGAATAAAATGGAAGATTAAGAGAAGGTACTATCTGGAAAAGTACAGAATTTAGTGATAAATTTAGATATATACTCAGCTTGTTATGATTAAGTCAGGAGCCTAATCTAATTCTGATCAGGGAGGGATTCAAAGGGGAGTGGGTGGAGGAGGCTTTACAACCTGGAAGCTCCAGGAAGATGGGATCTATGTATTATTCACACCTAAGCAATGTCAGAAACCTGAAAAGTTTTCCAGAATTTTCCTTCAATAAGGAAAGTGGCTTTTAAGTCAGCCTTGAAAAATATACAGAACACTCCTAGTTAGACAAGAAAGAAAGGTGCTTGAGGTAAAAGTATAAGATACTTGCAAGGTGTGGGTTGTTAGAGACCTAAAATCTGTACTTGCAAGGCTTGGTAGAGATGATGAGGCTGGAAAAAGTTGAAGGGGGTTAACCCATGAATGGCTTTGTTTGACATGTGAAAAATGTAGGCTTTTTCTTCTTTGTGCATTTAAAAGCCACTGGAGTATCTCTGAAAGATAAACTTTGAGATCAAGGAACACTGTTGTAAAGAGAGAATGCGAGATGGATTGGTTGGCAATTAAATAGTCTGGTGGCAAGAAAACTAGTTTGTAAATCATTGCAATCAAGAGAACTGAAAGGCCTGATAAGACAAAGACATTTATAAGTATGGAAGTATGAGTTTTGTACTTTGCAAAATAATATTTGTGATTTTCTTAAATTATTGGGTGAATTTCATTCTAACTAAGGATACAGGAAAATCATTGGACACTGGACACATCTGAAAATTTTAGTAGAAAAATTCTTTTTGCAGATGCCCAATTATTTTTCAGAATTATCATGAAGAAAGTGAACTCTAACTTCAGAAATAGATTTCACTCATGTTCAGCAAGCAGAAATTCCCAGAAAGTTTACAATCAATCTGGGGGGAAAAAATGCAATACAACAAATTCTAGCAGCTCCTAGAGTAATGCCTCCATCTGCAATTAAGAGATTATCAGTTCACAAAGGAACAGAAGTGAGCATAAGAATTAAATCCTACCATTAAAACACATAAGCTGATGATAAGTATTAAACAGAATGTATATTTCATTCAGAAGTAACATACGATTCTAAATTCTGGAAACATTATTTTTTCCTATTATTTCTCTATAACATAGGAAAGAGTATTTTAATGGAAAATCTCTATTTCTAGCAATTTGTTTAAAAGAAGATAGACGTTTCAATGAAAGAAGAATATAATAATAACCAGCTCTGAATGCACAGACTTTTAATAAGAATGATCATTACTTGTTTTCTGTTATAGTTTGGTACTAATTTAATTGCATGCTTCTTTGGGGAAAAAAAAAGGAGAGACACAAAATGAGAGCTGAAACATTATTTGTTAAACATATATCTTTGATTTGATCTTTCCTGTATTTGGCAGGGGATACATTAACGAGAAAGAAAGTTTTCCTTAATTGTGGTAACAAATATTTTGACTAATTTTAAATTGATCAACAAATACTTATTGAGCACCCTCATGTGCCACTAACTCTTCTAGGCACTGGAGCTTTCCATGGAGAAAACCAGAAAGCAATGACTAAACAAACTACTGTATGTCAGTTGGTGATAGCAACTATGAAGACAAATAAAGCAGGGTGAATGAGATTAAGAAAATTGGGAGAGTACTAAAATAGGCTAGGTGATCTGAGATGTCCTCTCTGATAAGGTAACATTTGAGCAGAGATCTGAACAAAAAATAACCAAGATATCTGGCAAAAGGACTTTCTACAAGTGTAGAACAACAAGTGCGCAGATCCTGTGTCTGTATTGTGCTTGGCCTGTCCATTGGTCTGTAGGGAAGCCAATGAGGTAGAACAGTGTGGACAAGATGGATGGTGGTAGTGGTTGACGCAGAACTTTGTACATTACTGTGAGTAAAATGCGATGACTTTGGAAGTTTTGAGTTTCCATCTTAAAATAATTACTCTAGCATTTGTGGAACTAGACTCAGGGAATAGAAAAGGTTGGAAACAAGGAACCAGGAGGCTATTGCAGTGGTCCAGGTAAGAAATGATGGTGGCTTAAGCTCAGATGGTAGCAGTAGGGTTTTTTTTTTTTTTTTTAAATGGTTAGGAATGTATCTTGAAAATTGAGCCTCTAAGATTTCCTGTGTGATTAATTCAGTATGAGGGGTAAAAAAAAAAAAAAGGAGGAACTCATAGTTTCCAGCATGAGCATCTGAAGAATGAAGCTGCTGTTTTCTGAGGAGACTGAGAGACAAGCAAATCTGGGAGGCAGCAGTAGAGATGGGAGGAATCAAATTTGCTTTGCCTATTAGATGTCAAAATGGAGATGTCATCTAAGCAGACATATATGTGAGTTTGGATTTCAGGAGAGAGGCTGATGCTGGAGACAGAAACTTAGGAGGCCAAAGAAACAGAAGTTATTTATAGGCATGGGATTTGATGAAATCATCTAAGGAATGAGTGCAGGTGGAGAGGTAAACGTTGTTGACTAAGCACTAGGAAACTATCAATCATTTACAGGTATCTTTGTCAATTGTTAATGCTTCAGAACAACTGGATATGAAAAGAAGGGCTTCTGAAAGATAAATTAGTTCAAAGTCTAGATTCTAAATGTTTCTTAAGATAAGTGGTGAGAATCCTACAAAGCCAAGGGGTGAGTGTAGAATCCCACCTCTGCCAGGCTGTGATGAAGCTTTCAAATTCCCTGCCAGGGCGGTGTCAGACAAAGTTGAGCAGACGGACCTTTATCCCTGCCAGGATGTAATGAGGCCCCACTCTGTTGTGTCGGTGGGGGCGAGTCTGGACTCCACCCCTTCCCCTCTAGGGAGTGTCAAGAAAGCCTTGTGGAGAGTGGGGACTTTCACTCCCACCCAGTGGTAATAAGAATACCCCCAGTCTCCTGGTGTTAGTGAAAGCCTAATGGGGACCTAGAACCCACCAGAAGTAGTGAGGAATAACCACCCCGCTCCCCAGTGGCAACAGGCTAAGTGGGGAACCTGGACTTTTACCCACACCTATCAGTACCCAAGTGGTAATTTCCCCTGCAGGGATGGTATCAATGGAAGCCAAGGTAAACAGAAGGTTGAACTAGGATCTAGAGACTCTTAACATAATACCCAAGATACCTGGGTTTCAAATGAAAACCACTCCTCAAACCCCAAACCAGAAAGGTGTCAAAGGTAAGGGGGTGAGGGCATGTGGATAATCAACAGATGCCAATACCGAGATGGCAAAGATGTTAGAATTAATTGATTAAGGTTTGAGAACAGCCATCATGAAAATGCTTGAACCAGCAATTACAAACCTGCTAGGGGCAGATGAAAAAAATAGCAAGTCTCCACAAAGAAACAGAAGATGTAAAGAAGGTCAGCTAAGAAATATAGGATGTAGTTTACAGTCAGCAGAGAAATTATTTTAAATGGAAAAAATATCATGAATAAAGTTATGGATGTGAGAATGTTCACAGTGTCTTTTCCACGTGGAGAAGTTTTGGGGTAAGAAAACAAGTGAGGCATCAGGAAAATCAAATCTGACTGCAGAAGGCAAAAAACAGTGAAACAAGCAATAAAAGGCATTCTTTAACTCAATAATTAATCGATGAGAACTTTCAGTGAAGATTAATACGTACAAGTCTTGGATTAGGGTCTGGAAGTACAAAGGGGTTTAAACTATGCTTCTGCCTTTAAGGAAATTAAAATCTAGATAATGAGACAGGACACACATACAAACACAGTTAAAGAAAACAAAGTCTTCTTGATGAATAGATAGAACAGTATAGCATTAGAGAATCAGTAGATAAGCAGTATACTATCATTTAACTCAATGCATTTAAACTCAGGTCCTCTGATACATTTTTAGATATAGCATATTTTGGGTATTAATTTAAGTAATAATCTATAAAATAACGTAAACATACTGTATGCCATCTGGATGCTAGCCTCCTATCTACAGACTGAAAGATTATTTCATTTGTGTGTGTTATCATTCATTGCATGGCAATCAGGTAACACTGCTTTATTTTAGTGAACTAATGAGAAAAGAATCCAGGTGGACTTAAGAGGTAAATGATGCATTTGAAACCACTGAAGGTAAATGACAACGCAGCACATAGAAGGCATGAATGTTTTGGAATATTTTGAGTGTAGAAAAGTTTTGGGAGGATTACATCACCTCACATTACAGGGCATTATTTATAGTCCTGCCATAATACTGTGTTCCACAAGATGATGTAATCCACCCAACACTTTTCTTAGGCTTGCCAGTTTGCAAAATGTAGCAATTATTCCAATATTCACAGAGTGGGTGGAATTTATTTTCATTCATTGTAATCATTTGAATTATAGTAGCTCCATGATTTTGTTAGTATTCGTTGACAATTTATTTGATTTCATAGTTACATAGGCTCTGTAAGAAGAAGGTACTTATATGTAGGCTAAAGATAGTACTTATTTATATTATACTCTAATGAAAATCACTTAGGTCAACATTGGTGATCTATAGGGTATGCTTGATTTTAAAATGGATCCATGCATTCTTGAAGAAGGAGAAAGAGCGATTTAAGTTGTTCAGCAGAAGACTTACCTGATGCCATCAGGGAGTTTATAGTAGATGGATTGCAGCTGGGAGAGGGTGGACCAGGCAGGCATGTCAGATCATCAGAGCAGCCAGGGCTCCGGCGATGAGAATATGAATTTTGAGCAGCAGAGAGAAGACAGTGGAAAAGGCATAGAAGGAATCCCACTGGCCAGCTTTGGGAATTGGTAAGTAACAGAAATAAAGGAGTGGTTGGGGGAAAATGAGGGAAAGATTTTGTTTGTTTTATAAATATAAATCAAGAGGAACAATAAAACATCATCCTTCCACCCAGAGAAGCTAAGTGACATTAGTATTGTGCATAGAAAATGGTTCAAAGATAGGATTGAGTTAAGTAAGAACAAAAATTTGCAAAGGAGCACAGTATAGAGTAGAGGACAAAATGACATGAAATCCAAACAATATATAACAGCCACCAGAGTAAAGTGAATGAACCCTAAAAAATTAGGCTCATAAAGTGTGAAGTAAAGTAGATGAAAATTATAAATTTTCTTAAAGCAAAGCAATTTATCCTGATGGACTCCTAGGTAGGTTTTAAAATCTACAGGGTATCAATAATCAGTAAAACATACAAATCTTCAATTCATTTTTAATTTGCATTTAGATAAATCATTATATTTATACTTTTAATTCTACATGTGAGAAAATTGCAGTTATGTTAGATAACAGAAGAGAAATAGCACTACATTATTTCTATTTGGCTAATGCACTGTGTTAACATTCATCCACATGGACGGGAGGTTTTTTACATATTCTCTAGGGAGATGAATGACCTGGGTTTATAAATTGTGGACCCCAAATTGTGGCTGTTTCTATACATATCATTTAAGAATATATCCAGTCAGAGTCAATGATTTTGAGCAAAAAGACACAGATGACTATGATTGCATAAAATTCTGTCCTATAGTGATATAAGTCAGAATAGTGTTTACCTCTGGGGTTGGTATTGACTGGCTATATAGTGTGGACAACGTTCTCTCTTGTGACCTGGGGGTGGTTACACACAGGCATATGTGTACAATTTCACTGAGATGTACACTTAAGACTAGTGCACTTTATGTATGCTACCGTGTGTCTATTTTACCTCCCTAGAAAAATGAAAAAGGAAAAAGAATAAGCAGTTAATCTGTATGTCAGTGTAGCCAACAGAGACAGCAGGAATCCGAAGTTTCATTCTTTTCTAAGGAGAAATACCAGTGATTGAGACCTGGCATGGAGATATCCTTACACCTACTTTTGGAAATTTTGCTGCAACGTCCAATGCAAATACCAAAAGAAAGTGAAAGGAGATACTTTTCCACCCATTCAGGAAGGACGACCTTTCTGGTTTTACATTATGAACAAAAGCCAACATTTCACTATCCCTCCCGAATTCCATGCAGCCGACTGACTGTCTGCTTGGTGCTGAGCACTTTGACTCAATTCTTAGCAAATGCACACGTGCACCATTTCCACAATAGATACCCTCACACCAGAGCGGGCCGGTGAACTGCATTATTCACACACTTTTGGGGGGATACTGAGCTCTTCTTCTGCATAGCAGAGAGCATAGCAACTAGAGGCATTGCAGTGGTTCTGAGTCAAGGGGTTTGGAGAAAATGGAGCCCAAGCAAGGTTTAAAACTGAATAATCATACTCTTATCAATGCCCTAAAGAATGTATAAAGAAATTAAACTAGTCAATTGAATTAATTGCAGGAGGCAACCTTCTGGCAAAAGCAAATGGATTCCACTAATTTGTGCCCTCTCTCTGTTTTTACTTAAGATGGAAACTTTGATTAAAAATATCCGTTTCTCGTATTCCGACCTGGATGGGTAAAAGAAGATCTGAATAATATGTCTCATTCAGGCTTTGATAATAGATAATTGCTTGAGATATTAAGTTCCTGCTATATCTTATTTAAAAGAACATATGACTTTGATAGGTTTTATTTTGGTTAATCTCTAAAATACTGCTGACTTTTAACAGTCTTTGCCCCAACAGAAAATAAAGAACTCACGAAGAATATTGCTGATGGATACTATATCATATTAGGGTATATCTATAAGACAGTTATTAGTATTTCGCTTCACTATGGAAGAAATCAATTCAGAAATACAAGAACCCGTTTTGGACTTTATATTTTGCCCAGACCCTTACTGTTTAGTTTTTGTGAAAGATCTACATGTAGTTGTGGTGTTGGGTGGATGGGGTTAGGTTGAGAATGGTGTGTCAGAACTCATAATTTGGGTTTTTAAATTTTTTTTTGTTTTTAAATTTTTATTTTATTGTATAGTTGATTAACGTGTTAGTTTCAGGTGTACAGCAAAGTGAATCGGTTATACATATACACGTATCTATTCATTTTCAAATTCTTTTCCCATTTAGATTATTACAGAATATTGAGCAGAGTTCCCTATGCTATACCATAGGTCCTTGTTGGTTATCTATTTTAAATATAGTGGTGTGTATGTGTCAATCCCAGACTCCCAATTTGTCCCCCCCTGACCTTTCCCTTTTGGTAACCATAAGTTTATTTTCTAAGTCTGTGAGTCTGTTTGTTTCTGTTTTGTAAGTAAGTTCATTTGTATATTTTTTTTAGATTCCACATTATCAGCGATATCATATGATATTTGGTACAAATATCGTATAATTGGGGTTCTTAATTTTATCCAAAGAAAAGGAAAAATTAGAGGTAAAGAAATTTAGCATTGATGCAGGTAGATTCATAAATGGTGGAAATGAAAAGGAGTTAGAGATCTTCTGTATCAGGGGCAGCAAACTCTGGCCTGCAGGCCAAATCCAGCCTGCCACCTAATTTGTATGGCCCAGGAGCTAAGAATGAATCTTATACATGAAGCTATGCAATCGACTTGATGATAGAGAACATTACCGTTGCACTCCAACTCAGCAAAAGAGTATCCTTTCTCAAAAGGATTCTATTTTTTTTCATTAGTAGACATATACAACACAAAATTGCTCTTAATTACTACTATTACTGTTTTAAATTATGTCAAGAAAAATTGTTTTTTTCTTTTTATATAAATATCTGCATAATATCCTTGATTTTGCTTGCCACACAGCCTAAAATATTACTATCCAGTTCTGTAGAGAAAATGTTTGTTTGCTGATCCCTGACCTACAGTAGTGGTTCTCAGACTTTATTATGAATCAGAATCACCTGAGGTGCTTGTGAAATCACAGCTATCTTGGTCACATCCCCAGAGTACTGACTCAGCAGGCCTGGTATGGGACCCAAGAATGTTCATTTCTAACAAGTTCCCAGGTGGTGCTGATGCTGCAACCCCTGGCATCACATGTTTGAAAACAACTGATCTACTAGATCAGTCCCTAAATTGGAGTAAACTGAGGCCCAATAATTTAAATCACCAGTCTAGGCTGAACTATATGGCAAATATAGAATTCGGTCTCAGGTTTAGAGTTCTTTTCAGCAGAACTAGACTTTTCCAGGCCTAATGAACTACATACAGATCAATGAATTAAGAGAGAAAAGTCAAACTGAAGTCTATTTGTCTGTGGAGTGATGTCTCAAGTGTGCAAACCCTATTGTTTTGCAGGCCTAATGACTTTTGAAAGCTGTTTGCAAGGCTACATTAAGCAGTCATTAGAAATTTGTATGGAGACACAGAAGACTCCGAATAACCAAAGCAGTCTTGAGGGGAAAAAATGGAGCTGGAGGATTCAGACTCCCTGACTTCAGACAATACTACAAAGCTACAGTAATCAAGACAATATGGTACTGGCACAAAAACAGAAATATAGATCAATGGAACAAGATAGAAAGCCCAGAGATAAACCCATGCACCTATGGTCACCTACTCTATGAGAAAAGAGGCAAGGATATACAATGGAGAAAAGACAGCCTCTCCAATAAGTGGTGCTGGGAAGACTGGACAGCTACATGTAAAAGATTGAAATTAGAACACTCCCTAACACCATACACAAAAATAAACTCAAAATGGATTAGAGACCTAAATGTTAAGACCGGACACTATCAAACTCTTAGAGGAAAACATAGGAAGAACACTCTTTGACATAAATCACAGCAAGATCTTTTTTGATCCACCTCCTAGAGTAATGTAAGTAAAACCAAAAATAAACAAATGGGACCTAATGAAACTTCAAAGCTTTTGCACAGCAAAGGAAACCATAAACAAGACGAAAAGACAACCCTCATTTGCAAATGAATCAACGGACAAAGGATTAATCTCCAAAATATATAAACAGCTCATGCAGCTCAATATTAAAAAAACAAAGAACCCAATCCAAAAATGGGCAGAAGACCTAAATAGACATTTCTCCAAAGAAGACATACAGAGGGCCAAGAGGCACACGAAAAGCTGCTCAACATCACTAATTATTAGAGAAATGCAAATCAAAACTACAATGAGGTATCACCTCACACCAGTTAAAATGGGCATCATCAGAAAATCTACAAACAACAAATGCTGGAGAGGGTGTGGAGAAAAGGGAACCCTCGTGCACTGTTGGTGGGAATGTAAATAGATACAGCCACTATGGAGAACAGTATGGAGGTTCCTTAAAAAACTAAAAATGAAATTACCATATGACCCAGCAATCCCACTACTGGGCATATACCCAGAGAAAACCATAATTCAAAGACACATGCACCCCAATGTTCATTGCAGCACTATTTACAATAGCCAGGACATGGAAACAACCTAAATGCCCATAGACAGATGAATGGATAAAGAAGATGTGATACATATATACAATGGAATATTACTCAGCCATAAAAAGGACCAAGATTGGGTCATTTGCAGAGACTGTCATACAGAGTGAAGTAAGTCAGAAAGAGAAAAACAAATATCGTATTTTAACGCATATATGTGGAACCTAGAAAAAAATGGTACAGATGAACTGGTTTGCAGGGCAGAAATAGTGACACAGATGTAGAGAACAAACGTATGGACACCAAGGGGGTAAGCGGCAGGGGGGTGGGGGTGGGGGGGTGATGAATTGGACGATTGGGATTGACATGTATACACTGATGTGTACAAAATTGATGACTAATAAGAACCTGCTGTATAAAATAATTAAAATTCAAAAATTCAAAAAAAAAAAAAGTCATTAGATCTATTCTTAAATTCATTAACCTGTAAGCGACATGTGTCTGGCCCAGAATCAATAAGAAGACCATGGGGAAAATACCTATGCAGTGAGTTTTATATGGCAGCTTATTAATCTAATGAGACTGTTCCACACTGATGTCAACAAAATCACCAACCTGCCCATTGCTTCTCATTCTCATAGTGTCCTTTCTTATCTCTCAAATAAACCCTATAAAGAAGTCTGAAAAAGAAAATCTCTAAAAAAATCTAAGGAAAGAGCTTGGTAATTTTGTCAGCATTACAGAGTGATTTTTGCAATTAAATTCCACAGAGTGTGTGGCCTTGGTCATGACATGTTAAACTCAAATTTTCTATAACTTTTGCTTGGAAATGGGAGAGTGAAATTACTTCATCCATTGTAATGATATAAATTTAAGTCTTGAAACCATTCCACATAAAATTGAACAATTTATTTCCATTGTGATTTTTTGCTTATTAATTGTTATAGATAAAGGGAAAAATCATTACTCAATATTATTGAAAAAGAGAAAAAAAATAGGATCAATATAATCAGTTTAATAATCCTGAAAATAAATACAAACAAACACAGGTGATATCAACCCATCTCATGGCCAAATGGTTGCAATGGTCAAAGAATGGCCACTCTATGTTTAGAGCAGTTATCACTCATAATGTTCTGCCCACGTAATTATAATCCCATAATTTCTCCATACACTATTTGCCAGATAAGGTTCTAAGCACTTAGATTTTTTTCAAATCTTTACAACAATTTCAACAAGTGAGTACAATTAGCATTTGTACTGTTTCCACAAGGGATGGAAAAATAAGAAACTAGGCTAATATTACTGTAAAGTAGTGGTTCCCAATCGCGTAAGGATTGGCATTGTGTCCTCCAGGGGACATTTGTCAATGTCCAAGATGAGGTATTTTGGGTGTCACAACTGTAGGAAGGGGAGTACCAGTAGGATCTAGTGGGTAGAGGCCGGGATAAAGCTAAACATCCTCTAATACAGAGGACAGCACCCGCAACAGATAATGATTTGTTCCAAAGTGTAGCTAGTGTTGAGATTGAGAAACTCTGCTCTAGAACCTTTGCCTTTAACTTGTACAATATACAGTTTAGAAGGACCAAGACTCCTCTGCTGCCTGAAAGTGACTTGATATATAAATTTGGCAGCTGCTAGGTAACTCCTCAGTATCTCTTAGGCAGAGAAGCTTTCTTGTATTTGTTAGACTGGCATAATACTAGGTTTCTTTGTTTTCTATAATGTTCCAGATTTCATAACTGGAGAAACTAAGGACAAAATACTAAGGCTTTATGAGTTTGGAAGGTAAGCTTCTATCTTTCCTTCTGGTTCATTTTATTAAAAAAATAATGAGGTTGAGGATGACCAAAGATTTTAGCCAAGACTTTTTTCCCACCAGATTTTGAAACTTTTAACTGGTAGTATATCTATTCAGTAGTAGTATGGAGTGTATTGCTTATGCTAAGACCTTATCCATTTATTTTCCTTTTTGTACACTTATCTGGCAAACTAAACTTTTTTTTAACCCTTTTTACACATTTCTCCCACCCTCCACCTCTCCCTTCTGGTAACCACCAATCCGTTTTCTGCATCTATGAGCTTATTTTTTTTAGATTATATATGAGAGATAATATGGTATGTGTCTTTCTCTGATTTATTTCACTGAGAATAATGACCTCAAGGTCCATTCATTTTGTTAGAAATGGCAAGATTTCATTCTTTTTTTGTGTGTGTGGCTGAGTCTTTACTACTAAATATATCTTTTTGAGTTAGTGTTTTCATTTTCTTTGGATAAATATCCAGAAGTATAATTGCTGGATGATAAGGTATTATCTTTTTAATTCTTTGAGGAAGTTCCATACTGCTTTCCATAGTGTCTGCATCAATTTATATTGCCACCAACATTGCAAGAAGCTTCCCTTTTTACCACATCCTCACCAATACTTGCTATTTCTTGTCTTTTTGATAATACCCATTCTAACAGGTGTGAGGTGATATCTCATTGTGGTTTTGATGTGCATTTCCCTGATGATTAATGATGTTCAGCCATCTGTGTATCTTCTTTGGAAGAATGTGTATTCAGATCTTATGCCCATTTATTAAATCAGTTTTTTTTTTTTTTGGCTATTGAGTTGTATGAGTTCTTTATATATTTTGGTTATTAGCCCCTCATCAGATTCATGACTTGTAAATATTTACTCCCATTCAGTAGGTTGCCTTTTCATTTTGTTGATGGTTTCCTTTGATGTGCAAAGCTTTTTAGTATGATGTAGTCCCACTTACTTAATTTTTAATCTCAGGCCAATATCCCTGATGAACATATATGCAAACATCCTCAACAGAATATTAGCATTCCATCCAAAAGCAGCAGAATACACATTCTTCTCAAGTGCACATGCTGGGCCACAAAGTCTCAGGAAATTTAAGAAAATTGAAATCATATCAAGCATAGTTTTCAACCACAATACTAAGATTAGAAATCAACTACAAGAAAAAAAACCCTGTAAAACACACAAACACATGGAGGCTAAACCATATGTTACTAAATAACCAATGGATCACTGAAGAAATCTAAGAGGAAATCAAAAAACACCTAGAAACAAATGAAAATGAAAGCATGATGATCCAAAACCTATGGGACACAGCAAAAGTAGTTCTAAGAAGGAATTTCACAGCAATACAATCTTACCTCAGGAAACAAGAAAAATCTCAAATAAACAACCTACATTACACCTAAAACAACTAGAGAAAGAACAAACAAAACCCCAAGTTATCAGAAGGAAAGAAATCATAAAGATCAGAGCAGAAATAAATGAAATAGAAAAACAATAGAAAAAGTCAATGAAACTAAAATCTGGTTCTTTGAAAAGATAAACAAAATTGACAAAACTTTAGCCAGACTCATCAAGAAAAAAAGGGAGAGGGCTCAAATCAATAAAATTAGAAATGAAAAAGGAGAAGTCACAACAGACACCACAGAAATACGAAGCATCATGAGAGACTACTACAAGCAAATATATGCCAATAAAATGGGCAACCTGGAAGAAATGGACAAATTCTTAGAAAGATACAACCTCCCAAGAATGAACCTGGAAGAAAAAGAGAATATGAACAGACCAATCACAAATAATGAAATTGAAACTGTGATTAAAAATCTTCCAACAAACAAAAGTCCAGGACCAGATGGCTTCACAGGTGAATTCTATCAAACATTTAGAGAAGAGCTAACACCCATCCTTCTCAAACTCTTCCAAAAAATTGCGGAGGAAGGAACACTCCCAAACTCATTCTATGAGGCCACCATCACCCCGATACCAAACCAGACAAAGATACCACAACAAAATAAGTAAATTGCAGGCCAGTATCACTGATGAACATAGACCAAAAATCCTCAACAAAATACTAGCACACTGAATCCAACAACACATTAAAAAGATTTTTCTTTGCTGATTTTACCTAACTCAAAACTTCCTATTACCTGGCCTCACTATAATAGTTTTACTACATTTGACCCTCCTCTCCATTTGTTTAAATTCACTTGTTTGCTTTCCTTTCCTATAACAAATACTCCGAAGGTACTGTTCCACATGTCTCAGGGGCTCACAAGACCCAGCACTTTGGTGCTTCTAGTCTCAAGACCCCTACTTCTGCTTTCAGTAACCCATGTTTTGAAATACATTCTTCATCGCTCTTGATCCTTTTGGGAGAAAAACAATAGCAAGAACAACCAGATCTCTACTGTATTCAATGGCAACTACTGTTTTGCAATAATAGACTACAATATCTCTTAATTTCTCATGAAGAGCCTTTAGCTAAGGAAATGAAACACAAGTAATTATTCAATTATTTACCCCTAACTCAATGCTGATTCATAATCTGATGAACCAAAATTTCTAGTGAGACAAATAACATGTTTATATGAGATATATACTCTGTCCAAAAGCAACCACATTCAATGCTCATTCTTTGTGACTTCTGTATTTGTAAATTCGCTTACTTGCTAACATTTATTTGTAAGCCAAAATCAGTACCCACAGGGCTTTGCTGGTTATTCATGGATATGCACAGAGTGGCAAAAATTTGAATGTGATTCACACATTCTTAGTTGAGGTCAAAGAAAGTGATACTCTGCCTTCTTGTTTCACTTCTCTTACTGTAAACAAATGCCCTTATCATGATCTATTTAGTGGTACAGTTTTCACATTTTTGTGCTTTTGATGATGATTTTGTTGTTTAAAATAGTATATGCACAGCTCTGAAATGCTATCTAGTGTTCAAGAAGGCTGTGATGTATCTTATGGATAAAATAGGGGTGTTAGATAAACTTCGTGCAGTAGTGACTTATACTGCCGTTGGTCCGGAGTCCAATGCTAATGAATAAACAATATATATTAAATAAGGTGTCTTTAAACACACATAAACAAGGTTATATAGTGTGATCAGTTGATGAAAATATTGTGACCAGAGTCTTGCAGGAACCTAACTACATATATTCCCTAGGAGCAGTGTTTCAGTATTCACTGATTCGTTGTTCACAGTGACTTGATGGAACGTAACTACTGCAAATAAAAAGAATTGACTGTGTACGCTAAAAAAAAAAAAAAAAAAAAAGATCATACACCATGATCTAATGAGATCAAGTGGGATTTATCCCAGGCATGCAAGGATTTTTCAATATCTGCAAATCAATCAGTGTGATACACCACATCAACAAATTGAAGAATAAAAACCATATGATCATCTCAATAGATGCAGAAAAAAGCTTTTGACAAAATTCAACACCCATTTATCATAAAACCTCTCCAGAAAGTTGGCATAGAGGGAACATACCTTAATGTAATAAAGGCCATATATGACAAGCCTACAGCTAACATCATACTCACTCAACAGTGAAAAGCTAAAAGAATTTCCTCTAAAATCAGGAACAAGACAAGGATGTCTACTCTCACCACTTTTATTCAACATAGATTTAGAAGTCCTAGCCATGGCAATCAGAGAAGAAAAAGGAATCCAAATTGGAAAAGAAAAAGTAAAACTATCACTGTTTGCAGATGACATGATACTACACATAGAAAAGCTTAAAGATGCTATCAGAAAACTACTAGAGCTCTTCAATGAATTTGGTAAAGTTGCATGATACAAAACTAATACACAGAAATCTGTTGCATTTCTATACACTAACAATCAATGATCAGAAAGAGAAATTAAAGAAACAATCCCATTTACCATCACATCAAAAAAAAAAAAAAAAACCTAGGAATAAACCTAGCCAAGGAGACAAAAGTCCTGTACTCTGAAAACCATAAGATGCAGATGGAAGAAAGCGAAGATGACACAAACAGATGGAAAGATATACCATGTTCTTGGATTGAAAGAATCAATATTCTCAAAATGACTATACTACCCAAGGCAATCTACAGATTCAAGGCAATCACTATCAAATTACCAGTAGCATTTTTCACAGATGTAGAGCAAATAATTTTAAATTTTGTATGAAAACACAAAAGACCCTGAAAAGGCAAAACAATCTTGAGAAAGAACAGAGCTGCAGGAATCATGCTCCCTGACTTCACACTATACTACAAAGGTGCAGTCATCAAAGCAGTATGGTACTGGCACAAAACAGAAATATAGATCAATGGAACAGGATAGAAAGGCCAGAAATAAACCCACACACTTATGGTCAATTAATCCACAACAAAGGAGGCAAGACTATACAATGGAAGAAAGACAGTCTCTTCAATAAATGGTACTGGGAGAAATGGACAGCTATATGTAAAAAATGAAATTAGAACATTCTCTAACACCATACACAAAAATAAACTCAAAATGGATTAAAAGACCTAAATGTAAGACCAGACACTATAAAACTCTTAGAGGAAAATATAGGAAGAACACTCTTTGACATAAATCACAGCAATATCTTTTTTGATGTGTCTCCTAGAGTAATGGAAATAAAAACAAAATAACAAATGTAACCTAATTAAACTCAAAACCTTTTATGCAGCAGAGGAAATGACAAACAAAACTAAAAGGCAACCCACAGAATGGGAGAAAATATTTGCAAATGATGTGACCCACAAGGTATTAATCTCCAAATTTTACAAACAAACAGCTCATGTGGCTCAATATCAAAAACAACAAGCAACCCAATCAAAAAATGGGCAGAAGACCTAAATAGACATTTCTCCAAAGAAGATATACAGATGGCCAAGAGGCACATGAAAAGATGCTTAACTTTGCTAATTATTAGAGAAAGGAAAATCAAAACTACAATGAGATATCACCTCATACCAGTCAGAATGGCCATCATCAACAAGTCTACAAATAATAAATGCTGGAGAGGGTGTGGAGAAAAGGGAGCCCTCTTACACTGTTGTTGGGAGTGTAAATTGGTACAGTCACTATGGAGAACAGTATGGAAGTTCCTTAAAAATCTAAAAATAGAGCTACCATATGATCCAGCAATCCCACTCATACCAGAGGAAAACATGGTTCGAAAGGATACATGCACCCCAATGTTCATTGCAGTGCTGTTTACAATAGCCAAGACATGGAAGCAACCTAAATGTCCATTGACAGAGGAATGGATAAACAAGATGTGGTACATATATACAATGGAATATTACTCAGCCATTAAGAAGAATGAAATAATGTCATTTGCAGCAACATGGATGGACCTGGAGATTATCATACTAAGTGAAGTAAGTCAGATGGAGAAAGATAAGTATCATATGATATCGCTTATATGTGGAATCAAAAAAATATACAATTGAACTTATTTATAAATTAGAAACAGACTCACAGACTTAGAGAATGAACTTGTGGTTACCAGGGGGTCAGGGTAGGGGGGGGAGGAATAGACTGGGAGTTTGGGAATGACATGTACATACTGCTATATTTAAAATAGATAACCAACAAGGACCGACTGTATAGCACAGGGAACTCTGCTCAATATTCTGTAATAACCTAAATGGGAAAAGAATTTGAAAAAGAATAGATACATGTATATGTATAACTGAATCACTCTGCTGTACACCTGAAACTAACACAACATTGTTTATCAACTATACTCCAATATAAAATAAAAATTAAAAAAAAGAATAAAATCATATGATCTCAATACCTATAGAAAATGCATTTGAAAAAATTTAACATCCATTTATGGTAAAAAGTCTCAACAAACTAAGTATAGAGGGAACACATTGCAACATAATAAATGTTGTATATGACAAGCCCAAAGCTAACGCAACTTTTCCTCTAAGATCAGGAACAAGACAAGGATACCTACTGTCACCACTTTTATTCAACATAGTATTCAAAGTCCTAGCCAGAGCATTTAGGGAAGAAAAAGAAATAAAAGGCATACAAATTGGAAAGGAAGAAGTAAAATTGTCAGTATATGCAGATGACATATTATGTATAGAAAACCCTAAAGACTCCATCAAATAACTGTTAGAATTACTAAACAAATTCAGTAAAGTTGCAGGATACAAAATCAATGCACAAAAATCTGTTGAGTTTTTACACACTAATAACAAACTATCAGAAAGGAAAATAAAGAAAACAATTCCATTTACAGTTGCATCATAAAGAGTAAAATACCTAGGAATAAATTTTAGCAGGGAGGTGAAAGATCTATTAAAGCCTATAAGACATTAATGAAAGAAATTGAAAAAGATACAAATGAATGGAAATATATTCCATGCCCATGAATTGAATCAACATTGTTAAAATTAATTACATAATACACAAAGAAGTCTACAGGTTCAATGCAATCTCTATAAACATGCCAATGGCATTTTTCAAAGCAATTGAACAAATAATCCTAAAATTTTTGTGGAACCACAAAAAACCCCAAATAGCCAAACCAATCTTGAGAAAGAAGAACAAAGCTGGAGGCATCACACTCCCTGATTTCAAACTATACTACAAAGCTATAGTAATTAATACAGTATGGTACTAGTATTTAAATAGACACATAGATGAATAGAACAGAACAGAGAGCCCAGAAATGAATCCATACATATGTGGTCAGTTAATTTACAACAAAGAAGCCAAGAATATACAATGGAAGAAGGAGCATCTCTTCAATAAATGATTTTGGGAAAACTAGGCAGTCACATGCCAAAGAATAAAATTCGACCACTACATTACACCACTTATTTTTAAGTTATTTTATCTTAAAAATAACCCAATATGGATTAAAGGCTTGAATGTAACACCTGAAACCATAAAACTAAAAGAAAACACAGGTGGTAAGCGCCTTGACATAGGCATTGGCAATGGTTTTTTGAATCTGGCAACAAAAGCAAAAATAAGTGAGACTGTAGGTTCCTCTTCAAATGTTTCCACACATTGACACAGTCATGAAACAGTATGCTTTCTCTAGCCCAGTCTTTGGAAAGTGTTCATTCACAGTAGCAGAAAAATGTTCATATCTTAGGTTGTACTTCTAATGAAAGATGAATTTTATTATGGCATAGCAAAAGGTTTCTAAGTATCAATTTTTCATGAACAGTACATTTTGTGCTTCATTATACCTTAGAAGAGCTGCTTCCAACTAGAAGCATGTCTATTTTAAGCAACTGGTGAAAATAGAAATCCTAGAACAATGTAAGTAATAAGTATTTTCCTCATTCTTTTTTGTTTCTATAGAAATGCTTTTAGTGTGGGAGTGTTGTAGACATAGCATTTTTAAAGGTCACAAAACATACATATCATACTTGGTTATAAACAAGAGAGATAATGGGTTACCTAATGGTTCAGATCTCTGAGAGGGAAAATGCAATAACATGACACTATACAGACCTAAAGCCTTTCCATTGTTTTGGAGTTTGTGCTTAGTTCAGAATCAACTGAATTTAAGAATTAGTCCTCTTTGGTACTAAGGGTCATGTGAGCCTGAGCGATTGCCGTAAATATAGAAAATCATTTAAATACTAGGAGTGGTACATTGATTCAAGAGAGCTCTAAGGAAGTACAGATACTAAAGAATTAATAAAGACAATCTCCTTTCATGCAACTAGAAGATGGTAGTTGTACAGCTGTACCTGGTCTCTTAATTCCTCTTAAGACTTATTGTCCTCTCATTTTCTGCATTATCTGCCCTGCTTTTCACTTCATTTCTTTTTCTTTTCCTCTTCTGGCGTTACCTTTTCTCCTCTGTAATATTGTTTCAAGGAGGTTTAACTCAAGAAAGGAAAACTGAAAATGATAGAATTCACTAATATATAATCACCTTGACATAAATACCCTTAAGAAGGACAAGGCAAAAGAAAATGCATTTGTCTAGAGAATATCATCGCAAGTTGGAGATATAACCAGTTTTCTCATAGTTTGCAAAATGAGAGGAAGCATCTTCTTCCTAGAGTCCTAGGAATCAGCATTAATATGTCTCTTCTTTTTATTACTTTTCACATTGTGTAGAAAAGAAAACTTTAAAACTTTTCTAACTATTATTTGGAAATTGAAGAGATCATTATGGAGACACTCGTTCAAATGCTCCGGTGAGATTATTCTGGTTCAGCCTACCTTTTGTGTCTGTGGATAGAAGTGAAAATGTATTCAGTCCAACTTCAATACTTGTGGCAATTATAAAGCTGCAGAGCTTAGTGAACCAGACTCTAGCTGGGAGAGAAATAGTCTGGCTCAGGGACTTCTACTATAAAGCTCCCATGGATTTTTTTTTATATGTAAATTTATTTATTTATTTTTGGCTGCGTTGGGTCTTCGTTGCTGTGCGCCGGCTTCCTCTAGTTGCGGCAAGCGGGGGCTACTCTTCTTTGCGGTGCGTGGGCTTCTCATTGTGGTGGCTTCTCTTGTTGCAGAGCACGAGCTCTAGGCACGCGGGCTTCAGTAGTTGAGGCACGTGGGCTTCAGTAGTTGTGGCACGTGGGCTCAGTAGCTGTGGCTCAGGGGCTCTAGAGCGCAAGCTCAGTAGCTGTGGTGCATGAGCTTACTTGCTCCACGGCATGTGGGATCTTCCTGGACCAAGGATCGAAGCCATGTCCCCTGCACTGGCAGGCGGATTCTTAACCACTGCACCACCAGGGAAGTCCCACTCCCATGGATTTTAATGCACAGAGAATCTGGCCCTCTAATTTTTCCCCAATACTTGCTATCATTCATTATGCAACTATGAGAAAGTTGAGTTGAATTTTCTGACTATGTTTCTTTCCTTATTGAATTATACAAACTAGTGGCTCTTTGAATTTCAGAGGTCATTCAGCATAATTACATATTGCTCTATTTTCTACTCATGTGCCTCCTGCATTTCATTGAACTAAAATTATAGCAAATATGTTCATTGAAATGTTATTGGAAACCATATAAACCAGTCAAGAGAAGCATATTAATGTTAATATATATCTCTATATACTTTAGAAACATTAAATATTTTGTCAGAATCAATTGACCCCTTGGTGTCTGAAGTACTGTGCTTAACAGTCACATTTAAATGGTGTTGTCACTTAATTCCATCAAAAAGGACACTAAGCAAAACTAATGATCTTACAGATACTGTGCGAGATAAAATAGCATGCATTGTTTTCTCATAAAAAATGAAAGTGTTATGTACATAATGGCATTCTAATATTATTAGGTAGTTAATATGACATGATTTAACAAACTTCCACCTCTGTTAGCAATACCTAACAATGATGTAAAAGTATGATGTAAGAGTATATTGAATATAATATACCATATACTCAAAGGATGGCCCAATGGTTCCTTAATTAATACCTAAAATATGCTTTTTAAAGTAATAAGCAAATTCCCTTTAGTTTACATTTTACCGATTTGGTGTAAAGCTGCTATGCTGTTAATTTAGTTTTCCTGGTGACATTTAATAATCCAGTAGACACCCTAAAATCTCTTAGAATATAAAAGCAGTCCAACTTGAAGACATGGGGTGGGGAGGGGGAAGCTGGGGAGAAGTGAGATAGTGGCATGGACATATATACACTACCAAATGTAAAATAGATAGCTAGTGGGAAGCAGCCGCATGGCACAGGGAGATCAGCTCAGTGCTTTGCGACCACCTAGAGGGGTGGGATAGGGAGGGTGGAAGGGAGATGCAAGAGGGAGGGGATATGGGGATATATGTATGCATATGGCTGATTCACTTTTTTGTACAACAGGAACAAAGTATTGTGAAGCAATTGTACTCCAATAAAGATCTATTAAATAAATAGATATGAATAAATAACCTAGGAAATAAATAGGCTTTTCCAAACCTTAAAAAAAAAAAAAAAAAAAAAAAAAACAGTCCAAGATTACATCAGTATATGCTCACCTGGCCAAGAACTCCCAAAATATATTTGGAACAGTGCCCACAATCAATGGTGCAAGAGGTCTGAAAAAGCTGTTTTTTTGGTTTTTTTGGTTAAATGTTTTTGTTTCTACTTCTGAAAGGTAAATACAGAATGGATGTTTTAAAGTAAAGGCTGAAACTGATACTCTCCTGACAAACTAATATTCAAAATTTCATTAGAACTAGAGAGATGATATCAAGATTCTCATAACTTTTACTCATTCATCCGTGTCATTCATTCATTCATTGAATCATCCAGCAAACATTTAAATGCCTACTCGAAAGAGAGAAAAAAATGTACTGGATGCTTAAAATAGTATCACATTCATAAATACAATGGTGTGGAAAAGAGTATTTCTGTCACAAATTAAAGACAGAAATACCCTTTTAAATTTGATTGTGTTCCAAAATCAGACTTTTATAATTTAAATAAAATAAAAATAATTACGTATTTAAAAATGTTCTCAGGGTTGATTAAATGAAAGATGCCAGTTTCTTCAGCTTTTCAGTTCAGAATAAAACTTGTCTTATATTGTTATTGTTTTAGCAGTAATGTCGTATATCAAACTAGCTTAAGTGCCAAGTGTACAGTTCATGATTTAAACTCAAGGAAAAACTGGCAACATGTCATTTTCCATTTCCCACTTTTAGGACTGTTTCTTGTGGTCCTATGAGGTAGACCAGTAGAGCATATCGTATTAAATCTTCTTTTCAACAAGAAGAAGTCTTTATTACATATCACACAATTCATAGACTAGCTCAGGTCTTCATTTTCCTGGTTATCCAAAGAAAATTGAAGCTACTAAATAGGTATATACGTATTTTAATTGTGGAAAATAATTTGCAGTCAAAGCAACTGCCTGCTATGTGTCATATCACTGGCTCATTTTATGGTTGAGCTACAAGCTTCTAAAAAAAGGATTTATAACAGAAATCCTTACAACCTCTTAGCTGTGGCACTGTGAATGGCAATATCATAATACATTGTAGCAGTAAACCCCCAATCAGTAGCAGCTCATTAAAGTGAAAAGCATCGATTTAATCAGGGAGAATCTACATGTTTTCAATGATCAGTGGAAGGTCTTGTCCATCAATGTCTAGTTCAGTTCTTAAGTTGCATCTGACATGTTACAATAGGTTTCACTAAGAGACTTGTGTGCAAGCTAATGTGAAGGCCATCTGTCATTTTAATATATGATCAATACAATCCATAACCAGTGTTCAGACTCGAAAGGAAGAGATCAGTGCACACCCCAGAGACCTGCTTATTATTTCCACAGATCTCACTTGCACTCTCTCTTGAAAACATAAAGCATCTTCTCTTTTTCCAACATGAAACTAAATATAACCACTCAAAGGCTGAAGAAAATGGTTATGCACTTGTTCTTTGATTTTGACATTTTTCTTCTTTTTCTTATTAATTTCCCTTCCTTCTGGTTCAAAGATATAATCCAAGAGAATACCACTGGGGTTAAATGAATGCGATGCTTTTAGCTCTTGAGTGCTATTTCCTCATCTACAAAATGGGGATAATATAACTTACTTTGTGCACATAAATCACAAGTAACTCTTAAGCCAGTTTACCAAAACACTAAAAATGGATGTGTCAGTGAGGAGTATTCATATATATGATAATAACTTAGGAGCCAAATTCTACCATTTGTGAACATTTGGGATGACATCATATTAATAAAATTATGAAATGAATACTTTTATTTAAATAGAATGTTATCATCATCAAGATAGCCAGTGTTGTCCTTAAAATCTACTGTAAGGCCCTCCATATTGAGTAATTAAACAACATTGTAGTAAACTTTCAGTACGTTCAAAATATGACCTGCAGTTATTGATAGACAAATTGGGTAGTAAAGCTATCTCACACAAACAGAAGGCAGATAGAGAAACCTATAGGAATTCCTCTGCCTTTAGAGGTAACTTCAGAAGGGCTATTGGGAAGATGTATCATGCCCATGATTATTTGGGGGGGAGAATTACTTACAATAAAATGCAAGTAAAAATTAAACAAATGTAGGTAGTTCTAAAGCAAATATTGTTAGTTCTCTAGGTTTGTAAAAACCTTTCTATTTTGCTTTTATTACTTGGAAACTCTTGGAATTATAGTGAGCAAAATATTTATTTTGAAGTAAGTTGGTTTTGCAGAAAGACCAAAGTCAAAAATTATGAAATATTTAAAATTTCAAATGAAAGCTGAGGTATCCCTATGAAGTAATTCTTAACACAGCTACTGTATTCATTATGGCTTAGTCTTTCAATATGATAAACTTAGATGTACGTGCTGAGTCAATACCACATTTTGATGAAACTATTAGATGACAGGTTGGGGACCAATATTTTTATTGTTGTTGAACTAGTGACCGGTCAAATGAATATCCTAGAACTCAGAATTCAAAAACAAAAAAAAACTGACTAAATATAAGTAATGGATTATATACTATGTGTTTTTCTAAAGGCTTGTGTTCATCAATAATGCTGAATGCTTTGAGAATTCTTTAATACAGAAATGATGAGCTCAAATCTGTAAAGAAGAAAATTTCAATTAAAAAAGAATCAGCCAATAAGATGTGGAATATACACATATACACACACACATACAGTGGAATACTACTCAGCTATAAAAAAAGAATGAAAATTTGCCATTTGTAGCAACATGGATGGACTTGGAGGGTATTATGCTAAGTAAAATAAATCAGACAAAGAAAGAAATACTGCATGATATCATTTATATGTGGAATCTGAAAAATACAACAAACTAGTGAATATAACAAAAAAGAAGCAGACTCACAGATACAGAGAACAAACTAGTGGTTACCAGTTTGTGGGGAGAGGAGGGGCAAGATTGAGGTAGGGGATTAAGAGGTATAAACTATTAGGTATAAAATAAGCTATAAGGAAATATTTTTTTCTTTTAAAAAAAAGAAAATTAAAAAAGAATCAATCATATTCTTAAAGAAGTCAAACAATGGCTTAGAGTGTAAGCTACTTAAAGGTAACTTTATGTTTAACTTGACATTTACAGAATCCATGTATATATGTAACTAACATGCTGAAAAATTGAACTATTAGTTTTTACTTGTTGATGATTAGCTTAGAGTTTTAAAAATGCCTGACACCAGTCAAAAATATCACGAGTTTAAAACTGTATATTCATGATCAATGAAGTGAATAATAGTTATAAGCAAGACTAGCCAAGGACTTATAAATAAATACTATTTCACCTCCATGACCAGAGGAATCAGCTTGTTCAGAAAGGCAGTGCCATCTGGAGTGGCAAGCTGGCTGGAGGGAAGGTTTCGGGACCATGCCAAATCTCTATAAACCACGTGAGTCCAAATTATGAGGAAAAGAAACACACAATTATTTCAGACTTAAGCATTACCAAGAGACCTTCTGCACCCTGATTCCAGAGGACTAAAATTCAAATTGTTCTGATGTGACTTAACATTTTCAAAGGTGCCAGGTGTGCTGTAGAAATGCACCTAGCTTGTGGAGGTGTCAAATGTGCTAAAATATGAAGAGTGTGTGGTTCTTGCCACTGGCATCTCAAAGCATAAATCACCACTTAGAAGACATCAGTAAAAAGACCCATGTTGCGTCTATGCTGGACTACCAGAATCCTAATTTGCTTTAGGCAGCTGATCCCTGAGAAATAAGGTCATCCTAATGTGAGATGCTGGTCAACATTGTGGACCAAAATCTCAAAACGAATCCCAGGTGACCAGAGGAATAAATCCGGTCTTTCCATAAAGAAGGCATCCTACATATCTCAATATATTATCAGTCAGTAATTTTTTAGCGTTTTGCAGTAACCAACTATTATACTGTGGATTATAGGATATTGTATATAGTATAGACATACTCTGGGGTGGATATCTCTATCTACCTACATCTATCTATCTACTTCTATTTCTATATAAAGTCTCACTTTATTTCTTTCTAGGACCGAGGTGTGCTATGGTCTGAATTAGGCTTATTCTCTCTTTAGATAATCCCTCACTGCCATTACCCACTGCTATAGCTTCACTGAAATCTTTTTTCAACCTGGTATTATGTCATTGCTTTAACTGATTCCCTCAATATCCTCATGTCTGATTTTCTGACCATTATCTCATGAATCGCAATCTTGCTTGCGACACTATATCCCTGGTAGCTTCTTTTTAGATACCTCTGGGTGTTCCTGAAACATCTGTACTCTCAAGGTTCTTTCTACACTCTTCCTAAAGTCAATTTCATCTCCTCTTAAGTACTCAATTATTACTTACAAATCAGAAATTCCAAAATCTTTAGCCTTGATCTCTCACCTGAGTCCAAAGCCATTCAGTACCTGTGCACTGAGCACCTCATCTTGGGTGGTTATGGACACTGTAGAATCGTCCTATCCAAAAGGAGCTTCAGGACCTTTTCTCTCAAACATCTTTTGCTCTCACTTTCCCTATCTCATGGATGTTGCCTCTATCCATCTAGCTTTTCAAACCAGATAACTGTTATTCAATCTTCTCCCTCATTCTCACATCTAAACAATTACCAAATTTGGTGAAATTACTTTTGAAATCTGTCTGCTTCTCTCTATCCACACAGGCAGTAATCTAGAGGAGATGACCTGAATCTCTTCCCTGCATCTCTGGATCACTGCAATATTCTTCCCAGTCCTTCCTTTGATCTCTATTCCCTGCCCCCTACTGTTTTACCCACTATTCGGAGGCCAGGGAGATTTCTAAAATTCAAATTAGATCATATTTCTCCCTTGTTTGAAGCTCTCTCTGTGTCCTAACACCCATCAAGATAGCCAGAGACTTTCCTTATATGGCCTTGGAGCTCTGATCCATCTTCATCTCATGCTATAGTAACCCGTGCTATATTTGCACACTATGCTGGAGGTTATATTAAATGTCTTGCTACATTTTGTACTGGAGTTTTTGTTTACAGTGCTATGGCTTCCAGAAAACCTCCTCTCATGCTTTCCTGTTCACATTCTCTCCCATCCTGGAGGGGGCAGATGAGAGAGTACATATTCCTTTATCCAGACAAATCGTGTAACACCTTCCTTCTGAATTCTCATATTTCTCTCCAGTAACAGATCCAACCTCTGGCTCATTGGTGCCCTTAATGGAATATACAGCTGTTTCTAGCATCATAAACAATACATGTCTATGACTACTATATAGGAAGCACCTTGAGAGGTAGAAATCAGTTTACCAAACTTTTTAATCCATGTACTTGGCAAAAAAAAAAAAAAAAAAAAAGACCACAGTGAATAATATTGAATTAATAATTAGTTGGTCATACCATACAACAAATAAAAACTAGAAGTTAACTCTATAGTAACCCAAAAAAGAATACTACCATGATATTATTAAACTCTGTCCCTATGTAGAGATAATTATTTTTAAATTATTATTCAAATATATTTACTACCTTTAGTTTCACCCAAATTTCTGCCAATTCTTTATCCACAAATTCACTTATTTTCTCAGTTTCTACTTATATTGTTATTATGGATTTTTATTGACAGATCACACCTGCACTAATTCAAAAGCCAGCTTGTAATTTTTTTCTTTTTCACTCGACTCTAACTCATCCAAAGAAGAACAATTATAATAATCAACCAGAACTTTAATCATTAGCTCCTTGCAGGTGTACCCAAAATCTATACTTTTAGCATTGATCTCTTTCCTTAAACTCAGATATAACTGCTGTTTCCTAAACATCTCTACCCAGATGGCCAAAGGCACCCCCCAAGTCTAAACTCCAAATCACATTTTATCAAAAACCTTCACATTTCCCTCTTTCTGACAGTGGCTCGACTTTCTTTAAATCTCTCAGACTTAAAATCTTGATGTCATAATTAAACATTCTGTGATGTTCCCTAAAATGAGAACCTGCTAAGTCTTATAGCTGATACCTAACAATAGTCTTCCTTTCTGTCCTCTCTTTCCCATTTTCATTTGTTCCACTCTATTTCAGATACTCATGACCTCTTAATTAGTTGGAATTACCTATTGGAATTATCTCCCAGATGGCCTCCCTGTTCTGAAACCTCCCTGCAGCAATAAAATCTATGATACTAGATTAATCTCTCTAAAGTACAAGTTGGATTGTGACTTTCAAGTTTAAAAATCTTGTTTAGGCTTCCATTTCCTACCACAAACTCAAACTGGCTAATGTTAGATAATCTCTAAAATCTTTCCTCATTCTACCTTTTCAATATTTTAGCTGGGTAATTTTGCAATTAAAGACGTCTGCCTTTATTAATACAACAAACTTTTATTGAATGCCTACCAGGTAGAAGAAGTCATCTTAGCCAGAAATTGAAATAAGTATATGAATCAGGTGGCTTTTACCTTTGAGGAACTTACTTTAGAACAGGGGATATATATACATACATATCCATAAACATACATACATAAATAAATAATAGTTCATGGTAAAACTAGTCAAATTAGAAAGGCCTATACAATAGATACAGATAATGTAAAGAGATAGTGCCTATCTCTGAATTTAAGAAAAAAGAAATATAGATTTACAAATATTTGAGAGGAGGGGAAAGGTTATCTTGATATTTGGGCTATTTTTTCAATATATTCTACCTGATTTCCAACTCAATAGCAAAAATCCCCAAATACCTTGATTTAAAAATGGAGAAAAACCTGAATAAACATTTTTCCAAAGAAGATGTACGAATGGCCAGCAGGCACAGGAAAAGTTGATCAACATCACGAATCATCAAGGAAATACAAACCCAAAACACAATGAGATATTACTTCACATCTATTGGCTATTATCAAAAAGACAAGAGATGACTAGTTGGTGAAAATGTGGGAAAAAGGGAACCATTGTACGCAGTTGGTGGAAATGTAAATGGTACAGCCACTATGGAAAACAGTATGGATGTTCCTTACAAAACTAAAAATAGAATTACCATTTGATCCAGCAATCCCACTTCTGGGTGTATATCTGAAGGAAATACAATCACTATCTTGAAGAGATAACTGTACTCCCATGTTCATTGAAGCATTATTCACAATAGTCAAGATATGGAAACAACCTAAATGTATCATGAGGAATAGATAAAGAAAAGTTTATGTATATAAAATACTCCATTATTCAGCCTCAAAGAAAGAAAGAAATTTGCCATTTGTGACAACATGGATGAACCCTGAGGAAATTATACTAAGTGAAATAGGCCCAAAACAGAAAGATAAACACTGAATGATTTCACTTTTATGTGGAGGCTTAAAAAAAAAAAAAGCTCAACCTATAGTAACAGAGGGTAGAATGGTAGTTACCAAAGGCTAGGGAATTGGGGGAAAAGGGAAATTAAAAAAAGAAAAAAGAATGATGATAGCCAGGGGCTAGAAGGAGGGGGTCCTGGGGAGTTACTATTTAACGGGAACAGAGTTTCAGTTTTGCAAGATGAAAAGAGTTCTGGAGATGGATGGCGGTGATCGTTGCACAACAATATGAATGTACTTAGTACCATTGAACTCTACATTTAAAAATGGTTAACACAGGAAATTTTATGTTATGTGTATTGTACCACAATTTAACAAATTAGAAAAAAACTCTGTTTCTTTTCATTCTCAACCACACTATCTGTTGTTTTAGACAAACCATGTTAGCCAAGTATTTCCCCAACACTTTCCTACCTTTGTGCTTTGTTTACTTTATGCTTGAAATTCCAAAGCACCCCATGTGTGGATATCCTACTAATCTTTCAGGAGTAGTCCAGTGTCATCCATGAGGTCTTCCTGGTACTCTTAGCTAGTATAGCACCATTACAAGGATCAATAAACCTATATTATTCATAATTGAGCTATTTAATTCCTAATCTAATGTCTTGTACATACCAAACACTTGATATGTGTTCACATTCATTAATTCAGCAAATATGCAAGGAGTACCAATTACATGCCAGGCACTACTCTACAGCTAGGGATGCAACTAAGAACATCGTAACAAAGCATCTGCCCTGTAGCACTCACAGTGTAGTGGTGAAATAAGTGAGACCGACAACAGTTGGTCATTACTTCTAGGGCAAAGGAACAAGTACATTTTGAACAGTTATTTGTTCAACTCATAAGTGCTGGTGAGAAAATAAAGCAGGGTACTAGTTGATATAAAGTGTCAGAGCATAAGGTACTTAGTCTATGTAAGTGGTCAGAGAAAGTCTCACTAATAAGGTGACAATTTATCCAGAAACCTACAGGCAGTGGGGGAATGAGCTCTCTGAATATCTGAGAGGAGAGAATTTCAGGCAGACATACACCAATTGCAAACACCCTGAGAAAGCAGGCTGCTTGGCACATTTGAGGACCAGCAAAGGGCAATATGACTAGAGCAGCAGGGGCAAGGGAGAGAGATGAACAGAAGACGAGCTCTGAGGACGAGCAGAGGAGGCTGTGGGCCTTAGAGAATACGTACTGTGCAGTCATTAGTGACTTTGAAAATAGAGGGATAAAATGTAAATTGTGTGAGTTTTGAGAAGGAACTTGAGGAGAAAAAAAATGAAAAAAAAAAAAGTATAAATATCTCCTTCTAGGGTTCTTACTATAAAGGAAGCAGAAAAGTGGGACGGGAACTAGAGAGGAATGTTGGATCAAGGCATTATTATTATTATTATTAAAGTGATAACAGTAATCTTGTAGAATGTTCCAGAAGGGAGAGAAAAGTTGAGGGTGCTGAAGAGAGATGACATAATGATGGTCTTGCCAAGGTGAGAGGAACGGGGTTTAGATCACATCCTCAATACAATCATGTTCAGTTCATTCTAAGAAACATGAAGGAAGGCAGAGTGTGGATCCAGTGACAGAGAAACGGAAAGATGTGATATAAGCTGGCAGAAAGTCTAGTGCAACTGCTCCTCTTCATGGAAAGCAATCTGCAAGTAGGCTTAAGAATGTTGTTCCTTGTTTAAAGAAACAAAACCCAAAGCCTATCAGTGGCTACAACACATAGCCTCTAACTTTAAATTTCTCTTCATGGTCTTAACTCTTAGGTCAATTATTACTTATCTTACCTAATTAACTGTATTTCCAATTTTCAGTCTAACATTCTAGCTCTGTTCAGGCATACTAATTGTCAAATCCAGCTGGCAGTCACTAAATTTAGAATGAAGAGTGAATACTCTGAAATATCTTGGAGTTATTTTATACATATGAATTTGCTAAAAACATGCAGAGACATATGTTTATAAATAAGGACATTGTATGTGTATTTAAAAGTCTATAATGACCCACCAAATTACCATTTCATGCAGAGGCAGTAAATTAATTAATTAAGAATAAATACTATGAAAATTGATTGCAGCCAGCAAAATCGTAATTAATGTAATATAATCTTCATGGCTATTATGACAAAGCAAGGACCACAAAAACTGTTCCTGTGGTTTATTAACAGACATCACAAGTAAAAGAATACTATGGTCAAATAAGTTTGGAAAATTCTAGGTTAAATTTAGAACTTCACTCCTGGATTTCTGTGAGCCTTTTAGTTTACTCTATGCATGTAAATTCTCAAAAGGGGGATAGGTCCTTTTGAGAATTTACATGCATGGCTTCTCAAACCTGTTCGACCATGTAACCCCTTTTTCCTTTGAAAACCCTTTAGGACTACTTGTCTACAGAATAGACTTTGAGAATGCTGGGTAATGTGAGGCTTGGTTTGAGAAGCAGAATAACATAAGCAAAAATAAAAGAAAATACTCCCTTGAATTATGAGCAGAACAGGAATTGGTCTGAAAAAATCTTTTGTTATTTTTGAATAGTTTGCTTTTCACTAAACATCATTATCTCTTTACACTCAGATAGCACATTTTCAACATTAACTACAATGGGATCATTGCCTAATAGAACCATCCCTACATATGTGTTTTCTCAAATTTTCAATTTTTGAAATAATTCATCACTAGAGTGTCTGATGAAAAGTCAATGAAAACAATTAAATTTTAAATGAATATAAAAATACATGTTAATCTCCATATCTAGAAAAGCTATGGGAAATGACAAGAAGCTGTCATCCTTTACATATTTTAAGAAGTGGTCTTTACTATTGAATAAGAAAGGGTCTTAGAAACTAGGTTGCAATTATTAAGAATGCTTATAATTATTCTCATAATTTCTAAGAATTTATGTGTAGTAATTTTATCTCTTTGGAAAAGGTAAAAACTTTTGTCAGAGTGGTGACATCAATATATATAGTACAAAATATATTTCAGTATGGCTGTGTTCAATTTTATATCCTGAACCAATATACTCTAGAGGTGACATACTTAGATTTCCAAAATACTAGAAGAGACAACTTTTAGGAAAATATATCATTTTTCATTTTAGAGTTAGATTTGCAACATACTTCAAAAGGTGGTATTTATTTGTATTACTAATCTTTTAGATGAAAATGCATAAGTAAAAGCAAACACATCTTCTGTACCATTCAATGAGGGAAGAAAAAACCCCAAATACATGAAGCAAAACAAGTTGTAAGTTGTATCTACTTGACATCATACTTCTAAGTAAATACTAAACTTTCATTCAAACTTGCTACTTGATCAGTTTTCTTAATTTCATAGTGAATTCAATATCCTGTTTAAGGAACAATTGTTATGATGGAATGAAGTAGATTTCCAGGCATATCTGGTTCAGATTTTTCTTTCAATCAGATTTTGTATGCAATTTCTGATAGGCCTAGGGTGAAGCTGTTTGCAAATACCACAGAAGTATGAGCTGCTTAAGTGAACATGTCTCCCTTCTGCTTTTTTTCTGAACTATTTTAGCTGTAGTTTCATACTAAACATGGAAGGAATTAAATTTAATTCACCATATATTTATTGAGTATCCTCTGGGCCCAGGTATTAGGGATTAAGAGATGAAAATATATATTTGCTGCCTAGAAGTTGTCAGTTATCTAGTTGGATAGGGAGATACTCTGTGATGTAGATACGATGACGAATTGTTCTATAACACGAGGAATGCCACACTATCACTTTGGAAATGGAGGAGGAAATAACTAATTTGGGGAAACACAAAAGACCCCGAGTAGCAAAAGCAAACCTGAGAAAGAAAAATAGAGCTAGAGGAATCAGGCTCCCTGACTTCAGACTATATTACAAAGCTAAAGTAATCAAAACCATATGGTACTGGCATGAAAACAGAAATATAGATCAATAGAACAGTATTGAAAGCCCAGAAATAAACCCATGCACCTATGGTCAATTAATCTATGACAAAGGAGGCAAGAATATACAATGGAGAAAAGACAGTCCCTTCAATAAATGGTGCTGGGAAAACTGGACAGCTACATGTAAAAGAATGAAACTAGAACATTCTCTAACACCATACACAAAAAAAAAAACCTCACAATGGATTAAAGACCTGGATGTAAGACCAGATACTACAAAACTCTTAGAGGAAAACATGGGCAGAAAACACTTTGACATAAATTGCAGCAATATCTTTTTTGATCCACCTCTGAAAGTAATGAAAATAAAAACAAAAATCAACAAGTGGGACCTAATTAAACTTAACAGATTCTGCACAGCAAAGGAAACCATAAACAAAATAAAAAGACAACCCACAGAATGGGAGAAAATATTTGCAAACAAAGGAACTGACAAGGGCTTAATCTCCAAAATATACAAACAGTTCATGCAGTTCAATATCAAAAAAAACCAAACAAACCAATCAAAAAATGGGTAGAAGATCTAAACACACATTTCTCCAAAGAGGAAACATAGATGGCCAAAAAGCACATGAAAAGATGCTCAACATTGTTAATTATTAGAGAAATGCAAATCAAGACTCAATGAGATATCACCTCACGCTGGTCAGAATGGTGATCACCAAAAAGTCTACAAACAATAAATGCTGGAGAGGGTGTGGAGAAAAGGGAACCCTCCTACACTGTTGGTGGGAATGTGAATTGGTACAACCACTATGGAGAACAGTATGGAGGTTCCTTAAAAAACTAAAAATAGAACTACCATATGACCCAGCAATCCCACTACTGGGCATATACCCTGAGAAAACCATAATTCAAAAAGAGTCATGTACCACAACATTCATTGCAGCACTATTTACAATAGCTAGGACGTGGAAGCAGCCTAAGTGTCCATCGACAGATGAATGGATAAAGAAAATGTGACACATATATACAATGGAATATTACTCAGCCATAAAAGGAAATGAAATTGAGTTATCTGTAGTGAGGTGGATGGACCTAGAGTCTGTCATACAGAGTGAAGTAAGCCAGAAAGAGAAAAACAAATACCGTATGCTAACACATATATATGGAATCTAAAAAGAAAAAAAAAGGTTCTGAAGAACCTAGGGGCAGGGCAGGAATAAAGATGTAGACCTACTAGGGCATGGGCTTGAGGACACAGGGAGGGGGAAGGGTAAGCTGGGATGATGTGAGAGAGTAGCACTGACATATATACACTACCAAATGTAAAATAGATAGCTAGTGGGAAGCAGCCGCATAGCACTGGGAGATCAGCTCGGTGCTTTGTGACCATCTAGAAGGGTGGGATAGGGAGGTTGGGAGGGAGACGCAAAAGGGAGGGGATATGGGGATATATGTATACATAGAGCTGATTCACTTTGTTATACAGCAGAAACTAACACAACATTGTAAAGCAATTATACTTTACTTTAAAGATGTAAAAAAAAGAAAGAACGAACTACCATATGATCCAGCATTCCCCCTCCTGGGCATATATCCCAAGGAAACTATAATCTGAAAAGATACATGCACCCCAATGTTCACTGCAGCACTATTTACAATAGGCAAGACATGGAAGCAACCTAAATGACCATCGACAGAGGAATAAAGAAAGAAAATGTGGTATGTACATATAAATATACATATGTATGTATGTGTGTGTGTGTGTATATATATATATATATATATATATATATATATATACACATACATACATACAGTGGAATGTTACTCAGCCTTCAAAAAGAATGAAATAATGCCATTTGCAGCAACATGGATGGACCTAGGGATTGCCATACTGAGTGAAGTAAGTCAGAGAAAGACAAACATCATATGATATCACTTATATGTGGAATCTAAAAAAAAAATGATACAAATGAACTTACTTAGGAATTTGGGATTAACATATACTCTACTCACAGGGAACTCTACTCAATACTCTGTAATAACCTATATGGAAAAAGAATCTGAAAACGAATGGATATATCTGTTTGTATAACCGAATTCCTTTGCTGTACACCTAAAACTAACACAACACTGTAAATCAACTATACTCTAATATAAAATAAAAATTCAATTTAAAAAGTGGGGCAAAAAAAATCTTTACAGAGGCGGCCTTTGAATAGGTACTTAAAATGTTAGGCCTAGTTCAAAATCTAGTGGCTTAGCAAAAAGTGACTATTTAGAGAAAATGTGGCCTATGTACTTGTGAACTTAATCATTTCAATTTTTTTCATTTATTTATTAATTCAAGCCATTAATCATTAAATATATATTTAGTGAGCATATATTATGTATTAGGCATTTCTTTTACAGAATTTAGTTGTAAAACTGAACAAGACAGGTAAGGACCCTGCTCTCATGCATGTTATATTCTCAGGGTGGGGGAAGACAGGGTGAGGACAGCTAGGAAGCATGTGTGTTTGTGTGTGTGTGTGTGTGTGTGTGTGTATATATATATATATATATATATATATATATATATACACACACATATATATAAATATATAAAATTTCAGAATGAGGTAAATTTAGTGGAGGATCTAAGTAGGATTATATGAGAGTATCAGCAAAATGAGAGCTGCTTTCCTTTGACAGCTCAAGAACAGCTTGAGAAAGTGACACGTGTGAACATGCACAGTACAAAAAGGAGCTAGTTAGGCATAAAGAGTTTAGGAAAAAAATGTTCGGGGCAAAGGGAATATCAAGTTCAATAACCCACAAGTGTACTGATATTGCAAGGACCCAATGAAGAAGGTGGGTGATGGGTAAGTTGACTTTGGGGTATAGGAAGGAGCTAGGATAGGGTAGAAGTCTATACAACAGGGGATTTTAGTTTCATTGTACTTTACTTTCAGTATGGTGCAGGTGTGGCAAGGACTATCTAATTATGTTTTATAAAGATAACTCTAGCTGCTCCGAGGAGAATGCATGTAGGTGAGGAAGTAGGAAGGTGAGCAGGACATCTAGTTTGGAGGCAACTAGTGCATTAAAAGCAATGATGGTAGTTTCCTTTAGAGTGGTGGCAGTGGAAATAAACATAGGCCTAAGAACTGAAAATAGTTTGTTGGTAGATCAGAAAGATGATCCTGTGAGAAAGTGGATGGGGAGTAAATGGAAGAATCAAATAATGCACTTAGATTTTGTTTGTTTGAAGAACTGGTTAAAAGGTGATGTAGTTCTCTGAGGTAGGGAAGACTGAATGAGTAGTCATTTCCTTGTGCTCTCATGTATTTCTGTATACTTATATTATGGGATTTATCACACAGCATGTACAGCGGAGCCCCTATTATGACACACAACATTCTTCTTTACATCATAGCTAACACTCACAGGGCAACAACCACTGAGAGAGGTGCTTTACATACATTTTCTCATTTAATTTTTACAATAACTCCATGATGAAGGCACTATTTTAATGACTATGATATAGATAAGAATGCTGATGTATAAAGATCCATGATTTGCTTGTGTTGATTCAAGGAATGAATGTCAAGAATTGGATCTTAACCCAGGCCTGGATCTAGTTCCAGACATGGGCTTGGGCTTGTTTAGAAAAATATGATGTGGGTAACATTCCTTTCTCAATTATCTCTCTGGAGGGACTGACTCTGTGTAGTACTTTGTAGTTTAAGAGTATTTCTTAATATTTTCTCATTCAGTATAGGTCTCACAAAATCTGCAAGATACTCAACTTTAAAGAGGGAATATATAGCAACAAAATTTAATGTAGTTTATCAAGTTCATACTGTAAGAAGAATCAATGTTTAAACAAAGTCCATTGGAGGGAATAATCTATGCTCATTCCTCAGCATAAGCTACTGTGTTAAATGGTTGGCCAAAGCATGACTTCAGTGGGAAAACGTCAGCCCAGAAGGAAAATGTAGTCAACTATGCATTATTTGGCTGAAGAAATGGAGATGACATGGTGCTGGAAGAAATCTATACAATAAACAGAAATTTAATTTAACGAGATGACTATATTTTAAAATATCTGTACTATTTAAACAATAGGAAAATCAAACTTTGTAAAGATTACAAACGTTACATTTTATGTATTTTGAGACTTTGTAAAGACTACAAATGTTACATTGTATGCATTTTGTTTTTAAGCAAATATTTTTCTATGTATTTGTCAACAATAGATAGTGAAAACAATATGATAAAAGAGCTGATTTGTTGATTCTAAAGCACAGAAACTTCAAAAGATAAAATACTGTCATTACCTGTATTTGTCCCTTCTGTATTCAAATACAATATAAATTATTGAAAATAAAAATCATATCTTTTAAAGAATTTTGCCATGGTGATCAGTTTCTGTGAATGTCTGCATACATTTACAATTGTACTGTATGTAGAATAGAGAAAAATAACAAAGTTAATGTTTTTAGGAAGACCCCAAAATATTTGTGTTTGAATCTAGATGCCATGGATATTTTTCTGCAGTGGAATCTAGAGACAAAGGCACATAAACTAAAGGTGCTGCTTCAGCAATTTGTTTTCCATTGAAAAACAACAAACTAAGAAAAAGAAAACAATGAGTATACTGAATACGCTAATTTGAAAATAATACTGTATTTTGTAAGCATTGATACAATAGTGTTTATATAGACTGTCAGGGAGAACAGGAGAATGACTTCAAAATATGTAAATGGAAGTGATACAGACAAATTTTAGAATTCTACAAATAAAGATTGCTCCTCTCTCTTAATTTGGAATTGTTATTTTTATCCCATAAATTATTGTCTTTTAATAAAAAATAATTTTTAAAAACAGATTATATTTATCTATATAAAACGTAGTATTCTCACACACAATATCTCCTAGTGATTATGTTCTCACCCTGGCTGTATCTGATCTAGACTGACATTAACATTAATCTCTGATATCTGAGAGCTCACAGAGGGATGATAGGAAGAAGGGCTCCAACGGATCAACCAGGGCTAACCTGGGAATGAGTGGGGAGTCACTGAGTCTTAGAATCTGAGAAATTTAGACTTGGAAGCTACCATGGACACCTTGCCTAAATCCATCCTTTCGACATGAAGAAACTGAGAGTCAGAGAGGGCAAGCAATCTGCCTAAGACATGCTGTGTTTGTGGCAGTGTGGTATATGGTGACCACAGGCCAATATCGCACAGAAAACTTTGAGTAGAGATTTAGATGAGACACAAAGGAGAGAAAACCAATTATTTCAGCACATTTTCCCGGCTGCCTCAGCCATTCTCTAATAGTTAAAGAGCAGCTCAGACACTAAACACTTTCAGATTTTGGTAGCTAACATTTATGGAAGCAGTTTTCCAATGTAGAAAATTATTTCCCAAATCCTCACACCAAAGTTAAAAAAATAAATGGACAATGACCTATTTTAAATAGAACTAATGACCCACTGTAGCTTAACGCAATGCCGTGTTGTTGTAGTAGTTTTACTGTTAAGAAAAAAAGTTGTTCATAATGATAAAAAAAAAAAAAAGAATTAAGGGAAAAATACATGTTTTGTTGATTAAAGACAAAATAAGACACAATAATCTACTATGGAAACACAGAGAGTACCTATTGTGCTGAAAGGATTCAACCCTCAGAGAAATATGAACTTTCATTGTAACAGTAAAATAATTGTTATATTTGAAATTCTACAGGTTGCCAATTTTGGTCACATTCTCTTTTCATTATGTAAATATTGCTTGCATTTAATTTTCATACAAATTATTTTAATCAACTCAAAGGTTACAGCTCAGAGAGTGTCTAACCCAAGCAATTTAACAAGGACAACGTTCACCAATCATGGGTGAATGACTGTAACAAAAGTAGTTTCAACTTTTTGCCTATTGGTACCAATGAATAAAAGACAAAATATTTGAAAACAAAGATGATCCACTTACCACAGAAAACTTCAATCCCCTCAAATACAAGTAAAAAGAAAAGACCAAATTCTAATATAATAAGGCAAATGCTTTGCATATCAGGTTTTGAAGATGAGCACAGTATTGGGCTTCAATTGATCCTCTACATCTTCACTATGGTATCAATTGATTCAACAATAATTTTTGTATCTATTCTTTTTTAAAAAATGTAAGTCAATAAATTTAACTATTGGCCATAAAAATTTATAATATTTTATATATTAAAAAAAAAGAACAGGTAAAAAAATGTAAAGGTAAACTTTAGACCGCAATAATAAGGTAGGATGCAAACATTATATTCAATGTAAGAGAGTGGTAGGTCCATATTATGTTCAAAAGAAGGATAAAACTACATATCTTAAAATTATTAATGAATGTTTATAGTGAAGTGTGTATTTTTTAATTGAGGTATAGTTGATTTACACTATGTATCTATTCTTGATGCTATGAGTAGCTTCCACTGTGATTTTTCAATTATTTCTACTTAAGCTATAAATTGAATGATGACACCATTATTATTCATGATAAACTTGTACTCATTAACTACTGAGAGCAAGATTATCAAATGAAGAACCTTTCAATTGTTCCCTTGTATTGGTACAGCAGAAAGAAATTGGATGCTGGAAAAACTCAGGAAGAGTGAATAAAATCAGTTCCCAGATAGGATCTTGGGATCTTAGGGGAGGGATAAGAATCTGGGAGCCAAATTCGAGTGGGAAGAAAGAACTAGGAACCAGATAGTCATGTCAGGAAACAGTTAAATGAGGCAGACAGCATTCAAGAAGCAAACAAGTGGGTTATAAGAACACTGAAGACCAAAATAGTAGAGTCACCCTGGTGAGTTCATGTGGAAAGTCAAACCATCCTTCAGTAAATTGTGCAGCAGGCTTTGTAAGAAGGAGTTAGGGATTGATAGATTAACTCTATCCATTCTTAAAGATGTAAATTATCTTCCAGAAGTTGTCTAAATCTGACATTACTTTAAACCTCAAAATTCCTAAATCTTCTGTTTGCTTTGTTTTCTTTTCTCACTTTAAATTATACACAGATATGTATAATAAAACGTCCAAATTTACAGGAGGATTAAAGGAACTAAGAAGATGCAGCTAGACATTATCATACTAAATGAACTAAGTCAGAAAGAGAAAGACAAATACCATATGATTTCACTTATATGTAGAATCTAAAATACGACACAAATGAACCTATCTATGAAACAGAAACAGAATCACGGACATAGAAAACAGACTGGTGGTTGCCAAGGGGGAGGAGTTGGGGGAGGGATGGAGAGGAGGTTGGGGTTAACAGATGTAAGCTTTAATATGTAGAATAAACAACAAGGTCCTACTGTATAGCACAGAGAACTATATTCAATATACTATGAAAAACCATAATGGAAAAGAAAAAAAAGAATGTGTGTGTGTGTATATCTGAATCACTTTGCCGTACAGCACTAATTAACACAACATTGTAAATCAACTATGCTTCAATAAAAATAATTTTTTTTTAGTGTCAAACATTGCCTAAACCCAAATGATCATCACAATAGCAAATACTGACCAAGGATAAGTATTAAATATGAGGGAAAATCAAAAGATAAATTTCCTCCAAATATAAAATATACATAGTAAGATGGACAGCAATATCAATAATTCCTAAGAGGCAGATTATCCTCAGAAATTTCCCTTTACATGAATTTGTTTTCATAAAATCTGAAAACTCTGGTGGAATTTGCACTTCAGAAATACATTTCTCTTTGCTAACAGGCTGCCAGTAAAATCAAGATTTTGAAAAATAGTTGAATAAATGACTACAAAGATAAATATTAAAATTTAAAATATTCCCAGTATCTTAATGTAAATATAATGTATATTTTGAAATTAATTCATGCTTTTAAAAGATCAGATAGATGAATTCTGTTAATTAGAATCTAACTTTTAAAATGAGGAAAAGAGCCTGAACCAAGATGATGGAGTAGAAGGATGTGCTCTCACTCCCTCTTGTGAGAACACCAGAATCACAACTAGCTGCTGGACAATCATCTACAGGAAGACACTGGAATTCACCAAAAAAGATACCCCACATCCAAAGACAAAGGTGAAGCCACAATGAGACAAAAGGAAGGGCACAATCACAGTAAAATCAAATCCCATAACTGCTGGGTGGGTGACTCACAGACTGGAGATCACTTATACCACAGAAATCCACCCACTGGAGTGAAATTCTGAGCCCAACGTCAGGCTTCCCAACCTGGGGGTCTGGCAACAGGAGGAATTCCTAGAGAATCAGACTTTGAAGACTGGTGGGATTTGACTGCAGGGCTTTGACAGGATTGGGGGAAAGAGACACTCCACACTTGGAGGGCACATACAAAGTAGTGTGTGCATCGGGACCCAAGGGAGACTGAATCAGACCTACCTGCTAGTGTTGGAGGGTCTCCTACAGAGGTGGGGGTTGGCTGTGTCTCACTGTGGAGACAAGGACACTGGCAGCAGAAGTTCTGGGAAGTACTCCTGGCATGAGCCCTCACAGAGTCTACCATTAGCCCCACAGAAGACCTAGGTAGTCTGCAGTGTTGGGTTGACTCAGGTCAATCTACCAACAGGGAGGGAATCCAGCCCCACCCATTAGCAGTCAAGCAGATTAAAGTTTTACTGAGCTCTGCCCACCAGAGGAACAGTCAGCTCTACCCACCACCAGTCCCTCCCATCAGGAAACTTGCACAAGCCTCTTAGATAGCCTCATCCACCAGAAGGCAGACAGCAGAAGCAAGAAGAAAGACAATCCTGCAGCCTGTGGAACAAAAACCACATTCACAGAAAGACAAGATGAAAAGGCAGAGGGCTATGTACCAGATGAAGGAACAAGATAAAACCCCAGAAAAACAACTAAATGAAGTGGAGATAGGCAACCTTCCAGAAAAGGAATTCAGAATAGTGATAGTGAAGATGATCCAGGACCTCGGAAAAACAATGGAGGCAAAGATCGAGAAGATGCAAGAAATGTTTAACAAAGACCTAGAAGAATTAAAAAACAAACAAACAGAGATGAACAATACAATAACTGAACCGAAAACTACACTAGAAGGAATCAATAGCAGAATAACTGAGGCAGAAGAACGGATAACTGACCTGGAAGACAGAATGGTAGAATTCACTGCTGCAGAAAAGAATAAAGAAAAAAGAATGAAAAGAAATGAAAACAGCCTAAGAGACCTCTGGGACAACATTAAACACAACAACATTCTCATTATAAGGGTCCCAGAAGGAGAAGAGAGAGAGAAAGGTCCAGAGAAAATATTTGAAGAGATTATAGTCGAAAACTTCCCTAACATGGGAAAGGAAATAGCCACCCAAGTCCAGGAAGTGCAGAGAGTCCCATACAGGATAAACCCAAGGAGAAACACACCGAGACACATAGTAATCAAATTGGCAAAAATTAAAGACAAAGAAAAATTATTGAAAGCAACAAGGGAAAAATGAAAAATAACATATAAGGGAACTCCCATAAGGTTAACAGCTGATTTCTCAGCAGAAACTCTACAAGCCAGAAGGGAGTGGCATGATATACTTAAAGTGATGAAAGGGAAGAACCTACAACCAAGATTACTCTACTCGGCAAGTATCTCATTCAGATTTGATGGAGAAATCAAAAGCTTTACAGACAAGCAAAAAGCTAAGAGAATTCAGCACCACCAAACCAGCTCTACAACAAATGCTAAAGGAACTTCTCTAACTGGGAAACAAAAGAGAAGAAAAGAACCTCAAAAACAAACCCAAAACAATTAAGAAAATGGTCATAGGAACATACATATCAGTAATCACCTTAAACGTGAATGGATTAAATGCTCCAACCAAAAGACAGAAGCTTGCTGAATGGATACAAAAACAAGACCCATATATATATACTGTCTACAAGAGACCCACTTCAGACCTAGGGACACACACAGACTGAAAGTGAGGGGATGGAAAAAGATATTCCATGCAAATGGATATCAAAAGAAAGCTGGAGTAGCAATACTCATATCAGATAAAATAGACTTTAAAATAAAGAATGTTACAAGAGACAAGGAAGGACACTACATAATGATCAAGGGATCAATCCAAGAAGAAGATATAACAATTGTAAATATATATGCATCCAACATAGGAGGACCTCAATACGTAAGGCAACTGCTAACAGCTATAAAACAGGAAATCGACAGTAACACAATAATAGCGGGGGATTTTAACACCTCACTTACACAAATGGACAGATCATCCAAAATGAAAATAAATAAGGAAACAAAAGCTTTAAATGACACAATAGACCAGATAGATTTAACTGATATTTATAGGACATTCCATCCAAAAACAACAGATTACACTTTCTTCTCAAGTGCACACGGAACATTCTCCAGGATAGATCACATCTTGGGTCACAAATCAAGCCTCAGTAAATTTAAGAAAATTGAAATCATATCAAGCATCTTTTCTGACCACAATGCTATGAGATTAGAAATGAATTACACGGAAAAAAACACAAACACATGGAGGCTAAACAATACGTTACTAAATAACCAAGAGATCACTGAAGAAATCAAAGAGGAAATAAAAAAATACCTAGAGACAAATGACAATGAAAACACGATGATCCAAAACCTATGGGATGCAGTTCTAAGAGGGAAGTTTATAGCAATACAAGCCTACCTCAAGAAACAAGAAAAATCTCAAATAAACAATCTAACCTTACACCTAAAGGAAATAGAGAACAAAGAACAAACAAAACCCAAAGTTAGTAGAAGGAAAGAAATCATAAAGATCAGAGCAGAAATAAATGAAATAGAAACAAAGAAAACAATAGCAAAGATCAGTAAAACTTCTCAAAGCTGGTTCTTTGAGAAGGTAAACAAAATTGATAAACCCTTAGCCAGATTCATCAAGAAAAAGGAGAGGACTCAAATCAATAAAATTAGAAATGAAAAAGTAGAAGTTACAACAGACACCGCAGAAATACAAAGCATCCTAAGAGACTACTACAAGCAACTCTATGCCAATAAAATGGACAACCTGGAAGAAATGGACAAATTCTTAGAAAGGTATAACCTTCCAAGACTGAATCAGGAAGAAATAGAAAATATGAACAGGCCAATCACAAGTAATGAAATTGAAACTGTCATTAAAAATCTTCCAACAAACAAAAGTCCAGGACCAGATGGCTTCACAGGTGAATTCTATCAAACATTTAGAGAAGAGCTAACACCCATCCTTCTCAAACTCTTCCAAAAAATTGCAGAGGAAGGAACACTCCCAAACTCATTCTATGAGGTCACCATCACCCTGATACCAAAACCAGACAAAGATACTACAAAAACAGAAAATTACAGACCAATATCACTGATGAATATAGATGCAAAAATCTTCAACAAAATACTAGCAAACAGAATCCAACAACACATTAAAAGGATCATACACCATGGTCAAGTGGGATTTATCCCAGGAATGCAAGGATTCTTCAATATACGCAAATCAATCAATGTGATACACCATATTAACCAACTGAAGAACAAAAATCATATGATCATCTCAATAGATGCAGAAAAAGCTTTTGACAAAATTCAACACCCATTTATGATAAAAACTCTCCAGAAAGTGGGCACAGAGGGAAACTACCTCAACATAATGAAGGCCATATTCTACAAACCCACAGCAAACATTATTCTCAATGGTGAAAAACTGAAAGCATTTCCTCTAAGATCAGGAACAAGACAAGGACGTCCATTCTCACCACTGTTATTCCACATAGTTTTGGAAGTCCTAGTCACGGCAATCAGAGAAGAAAAAGAAATAAAAGGAATATAAATTGGAAAAGAAGAAGTAAAACTGTCACTATTTTCAGACATAGAGAATCCTAAAGATGCCACCAGAAAACTACTAGAGCTAATCAATGAATTTGGTAAAGTTGCAGGATACAAAATTAATGCACAGAAATCTCTTGCATTCCTATACACTAATGAGGAAAAATCTGCAAGAGAAATTAAGGAAACACTGCCATTTACCACTGCAACAAAAAGAATAAAATACCTAGGAATAAACCTACCTAGGGAGACAAAAGACCTGTATGCCGAAAACTATAAGACACTGATGAAAGGAATTAAAGATGATACAAACAGATGGAGAGATATACCATGTTCTTGGATTGAAAGAATCAATATTGTGAAAATGACTATACTACCCAAAGCAATCTACAGATTCAATGTAATCCCTATCAATTTACCAATGGCATTTTTTACAGAACTAGAACAAAAAATCTTAAAATTTGTATGGAGACACAAAAGACCCTGCATAGCCAGAGCAGTCTTGAGGGTAAAAAACAGAGCTGGAGGAATCAGGCTCCCTGACTTCAGACTATACTACAAAGTTACAGTAATCAACACAATATGGTTCTGGCACAAAAACAGAAACAAACATCAATGGAACAAGATAGAAAGCCAAGAGATAAACCCACGCACATATGGTCAACTAATCTATGACAAAGGAGGCAAGGATATACAATGGAGAAAAGACAGTCTCTTCAATAAGTGGTGCTGGGAAAACTGGACAGCTACATGTAAAAGAATGAAATTAGAACACTCCCTAACACCATACACAAAAATAAACTCAAAATATATTAGAGACCTAAATGTAAGACTGGACACTATAAAACTCTTAGAGGAAAGCATAGGAAGAACACTCTGACATAAATCACAGCAAGATCTTTTTTGATCCACCTCCTTGAGTAATGGAAATAAAAACAAAAATAAACACATAGGACCTAATGAAACCTAAAAGCTTTTGCACAGCAAAGGAAACCATAAACAAGACGAAAAGACTGCCCTCAGAATGGGAGAAAATATTTGCAAATGAATCAACGGACTAAAAGATTAATCTCCGAAATATATATACAGCTCATGCAGCTCAATATTAAGAAAACAAACAACCCAATCCAAAAATGGGCAGAAGACCTAAATAGACATTTCTCCAAAGAAGACATACAGATAGCCAAGAAGTACAAGAAAAGCTGCTCAACATCACTAATTATGAGAGAAATGCAAATCAAAACTACAATGAGGTATCACCTCACACCAGTTAGAATGGGCATCATCAGAAAATCTACAAACAACAAATGCTGGAGAGGGTGTGGAGAAAAGGGAACCCTCTTGCACTGTTGGTGGGAATGTAAATAGATACAGCCACTATGGAGAACAGTATGGAGGTTCCTTAAAAAACTAAAATTAGAATTACCATATGACCCAGCAATCCCACTACTGGGCATATACCCAGAGAAAACCATAATTCAAAAAGACACATGCACCCCAATGTTCATTGCAGCACTATTTACAATAGCCAGGTCATGGAAGCAACCTAAATGCCCATCGACAGATGAATGGATAAAGAAGATGTGATACATATATACAATGGAATATTACTCAGCCATAAAAAGGAACGAAATTGGGTCATTTGTTGAGACGTGGATGGATCTAGAGACTGTCATACAGAGTGAAGTAAGTCAGAAAGAGAAAAACAAATATCTTATATTAACGTATATATGTGGAACGTTGAAAAATGGTACAGATGAACTGGACTGCAGGGCAGAAACTGAGACACAGATGTAGAGAACAAACGTATGGACACCACGGGGGGAAAGCGGTGGAGGGGGGTGGGGTGGGATGAATTGGGAGATTGGGATTGACATGTATACACTGATGTGTATAAAACTGATGACTAATAAGAACGTGCTGTATAAAAAAAAATAAAAAATAAAATTCAAAAATTAAAAAAAAACTAATACTAAACTTTCTTTGGTTTATTTGTATGGAAATATGTTAATATAAAAGTTTCAGACATTACATGAATTCCTAAAAATCTTATATGTTCTTGTATAATATTATAATCTTCTTGTATAATTATGATATATTATCATAATTCTAGTTATTACTTTAAAATGTATATCTCAGAAATAACTAAATTTCCTTGTCAATTGAATTATTATGAAGTTTCATCAAATCTTTAACCGTGGTCATTTTTATGTCTTTTGTCATTTACGGACAGTTCTGGGTGTACTCTGATGCTTTTGCAAAAATGTTCCTATAAAAGGGTTTCATCTTCAAGGAATTCATGGAAAAGACTCTGACAAGTACAGGTTTCTGGCAACTGACTATACTGCTGAACTGAATGAATAAGCATTTTCAGAACTCTAATGGAAAACTGATGAAGTCATAAAAGTGCTAACAAAAGATCAAGATAAAAAAGTTTATTTACATGGGACTGAGTGAACTGATGAGAATGATTATAATTTTTGTGACTTTCTGTTTGAATAAAAAAAAAAGAAGTACTAAGAAACCAGGTAGTATATCCTCATCATCTTTATACTGAGCAAGGAAGAAAACCAAAGTGATTATAATTAGTTTATATTTTAATTTCTGTGTCCTGGGGCACACTAAGTGAAAAATATTTTCAGCATAGGTAGTAATGTAGACCTCGGCTAAGCTATACAAGAAATAGAAATTATTTTTGAGTTGCAAGACTGGTTTGTTTCAAGGTGGCCAAGCATTTTAACAAAACAGTTAGTTTGATTTCTCTTTTGCATATATAACTTAGAAAAACAAGGTCCCACACATTATAATAAATCGATTTGTGATGATAAAGCATTGCAGGATGAATCAGAAGATGTGGGTTCCACGCCTATCTTTCATGTCTTACTTTTGTGATTAGAGCCACTCAAGCAACATCTGAAACTGTATCAATCAACATCAACAAACAGATAGTGATCAGTAAGCTAAGTGCTAAAGGCTTAGGTGATGGGTATGCAAAAATAGAAAACCTTGGTCATTTTACGGGACCATTAATAAATTTATGGTCTGCAAGCAACGCTGTCCAATAGAAAAATAAGGCAAACCACATATGTAAATTTAAAATTTTCTAGTAGCTACATTAAAAAAAAGATGAAAAAGAAAGAGGTAAAATTAATTTTAAGAATATATTTCAGGACTTCCCTGGTGGCGCAGTGGTTAAGAAACTGCCTGCCAGTGCAGGGGACACTGGGTCGATCTCCGGTCCAGGAAGATTCCACATGCCGCAGAGCAACTTAAAGCAACTTAAGCCCGTGCGCCACAACTACTGAGCCTGTGCTCTAGAGCTCGCAAGCCACAACTACTGAAGCCCGCGCACCTAGAGCCCGTGCTCCGCAACAAGAGAAGCCACCGCAATGAGAAGCCTGTGCACCAAAAGGAAGAATAGCCCTCGCTCACCTCAACTAGAGAAAGCCCGTGCGTAGCAACAAAGACCCAACGCAGCCAAAAAAAAAAAAAGAATATATTTCATTTAACCCAACATATCCAAATATTATCATTACAACATGATGATACATTTTACACTTTTTTAAACTAAATCTTTGACATTCAGAGTGTTTTATTCTCACAACATATCTCAGTTTTTACTAGCCACATTTCAAATGCTCAGTAGAATATGTGGCTAGTGGCTATCACATTGAATAGCACAGGTCTGGAAGTAGAATAGATATGGGAAAAAACATGATAATTTAGGTGGTGGGTGCACAGAATGGCAGAACACATTCCTACCTCATCTTAGGGAATTTAGAGAACATTTCATAGAAGATCACAACTGAGTGAAACTTTAAGGCTGTGTAGAGACAAGGCAGATATCAAAGGAAGAGCAGCCTATGAGGATCCTCAAGGGGAGAGGGGCACTCCGAGTGAAGGAAATAGAAAAACAACAGGCGTCTAAGCTATGCAGGAAATGTTTTGCAGGTATATTGTGTGTGAAATGGGTGGAGGGAGTTGAAGCAAGCAAAACACCAAATCTGGATGAGTACTGAATTCTGGGGTAGTGTTACAGAAATAGATTTTATGAGAGGGTGAGTGAACTGACCCCTTGCACCAGTACTGCTTTTAACCAAATATGGGACCAGATTTAAGTCACTTAAGCTTTTTAGCTCTAGTTCCTAGTTTCCACAATTGTAAAATCAAGGAGTCGAACTGGGTAATCTCTAATTATCTTTCCAATTAAAAATGCAATGTGAAAAAATTGCTAAGTATGAATTAAAATGGTTCAAGATTTAAATATATGCAGAAATGTCAAAGATGGTATTTAGAAGGTAGAACAGTATAATTATGCAACATGGCTATTTAAGCCTTTTCTGGGAAAACACTAAGATAGCAATTGAATTTTATAATAATAACAATGTTATATTCCGTAAGTGTCATAATTTCTTACCTCCTCCTTTCCTGGAAGGGAAAACTATTTTAATATAGTCAATCAGGAGGTTTTCTCTAACTTTTCATGCTAAATGAATTTTGAATTTGAAGCCCACTAAATCTCTGTGTATTTTGCTTAAATACATTCTTCAGAAGTAAGCGTGGAATTTGGTAAAATTGTAAAATTGGCTGACTCATAGGAAATCAACAAAAATTCATATTCAATTTCTATGTCTACTTCTGTATATAAGGTCAATTAAATAATCAAGAAAACTATAGAAATTTAAAAGAAATTAACAAGAAGTTAGGATCTAAGCAAATTAAAATTGCCTGTGGCTGACACATTTCATCAAGATGGACATGTCTATCAAACCTTCCTAGAGCCACCTGGAAGAGAAATAAACTATCTTTGGCTTCAAAATAATAAAGAAATCAGTTTGTTTATACAAAAGAATTCCTACAGCAAATGGGGCATTGAGAGACAAGCTATGTATAAGGCAAGCAGTCCTAAAAGGTAACATACTAGAAATTATCTTCTAATTCTATGCTGCTTTCTTTGAAAATTATAGTCCAAAGACTTAAATTAGACCATGAAAAAAGTCATCAAGGGTCATCAAACGAACAAAAAAACTACAAAAGGTGAAAATTTAAAGCACCGAAAAACACATATCAATACATATTTTCATTTGAAGTATGAAAATAGACTAAGTCAATGAGTTGGAGATGGGAAAATGCCTGTTAGAGAAGACGAAGATGCAAAGAAGATGTGGTGATTCAGAGACCAGATGATATGGTGACGGCAGATAAAGGACGGAGGAGACAGTTCTCAAGGAGGCTGGTGTATAAAGAAGGCCATCTCCCATGAAGTCTGAAAATGAATGGAGAGTCAGCAGAATCCATTAAGAGCATGTTTCTTTTCACAAGCGAGAAGGTGGATAGCAGAATTCTGCACAGCAAATGAAGCCTGAAGAAGTGTCTACTGAATTGAGAATCCATAAAGAAGACAGTGGATAATAAAGAGATGAATTGCTTGGGATTTCTGCCAAGGTTGAGTGGGGCCACTTGTAACTTTATTATGGAGGTTGTGAGGCCTAACAGGAATTCAAAGGTGGACATCCACACACAGACTGGTTGGAAAGGAAGCTCTTGATTTCTGGGAGGTCTGTTAGGAGGCAAAGGGAAAAGCCTTGTGAACAACGGCAACATCTGGACTGAAAATAGAAATGGAGGAAGTTGAATTGTGTTTACATTAAGTGAGCTCTCTTAGTGCTGAGACCAGCATCTGGCTTTGGTTACATTTATCTGAACATAGTGAAAATGTTTGAATTAACCAAAAAAAGATTAGACTAAATTTCATAACAGTGTTTACACAGCAGAATAAATGACAAAACAGATACATGGAAAAAAGTGTCTGTTTACGCACACATTTCAAAGAGCATGGATATAGCACCCGAAGCTACATTAGCTTAGTGTGGTTGACATAAAACAGGGTCCACATAAACTCCTAATGATGGCCATTACAAATTATGTTAAGCCAAGGTGGTTTAAACACAGATATCCTATGTCTTTTGTTTATTGCTATGATAAAAAGAATTTGAGTGCCTTTCTACCACAATTAAGGGAAAACATGGTTAGGAAGTATATTTACATTTTATTTTCCACTATCAATAACATTTCAGGTGACATCCTTATTCCTAGGAATTATAGCTCTCAATAAAGTTTTTCCCCTTTTCTTTCCATAAATAAATGTATTTGGGGGCTTTAATTTGTTAGCAAATTCAGAACAGAGTATTTATCTTTACAGAAGCAATCTCAATTTTCTGTGGCCATATTGATGGGGTCTTTAAAATCTCATAGACCACTAATAAAATACATTGTTTATTGCTTGACCTTATTTCGGAACCTGATCTTCTGCTCTCATCATTGTAACACCTGATTTTGAACAAGGAAACAAAGGCAAGTAACATATGCTGGGGAACAAGCTGTGATCCCACATCAAGAGAGAAAGTGAATTTAAGTACAAGAATAAGCAGTTAAATTTGGAAGGCTTTATCATTTATTAAGAAATAGTTCAGAAGTCCTCATTCTGAAGAGAAACAATTGGGTTGAAAGGGTCACAAGAGCAAATACAAACATTATCTTTCAGTGACTTAAATAGAATCATCTGTTCATAGAAAGAGAAACACAAATGCATTGATCTCCGGTATGTTGAACAGATTGAATCATGTAGAGCAAAGGTGTTTTAGTTAATCTTAAATCATGGCGCCATGGTTTCAAGACATCATGGCGGGAAAAGTGACTGAATGAAATGCAGTTAATATCAAACCTGAAATGGTAGAGAGATTCAAATAAAAGCATCACCTTTTCTAGTACTTTACATATCATGCACTCTCTCCTGGAGGTCTGCCTCTAACCTTCAGCTCCTCTGTGAAGCAGCTAAGTTTATGCCATGAAATAATGTGACTTTTGGCAGAGACTAGAGGACACTCAGAGCAACACTCAGGACCATCCATCAGTGCAGGAAGGTGAAGCCTGGTACTACCTAGTCACTCCAGAAAATACTTGTTTCCTAGCACATGATCTGCTACTTTAAAAGGCAATGGGAACCACTAATTGGATGTATCATTATTTGAAAAACAAGTTCAATGTGAAGTCATAAGTTATACTTTCAGGTTATATTAAGAGTAAGTGATTAAAAAACAGTATAAAAGCCATAGCCATTTCATTCCATTTAAAATCTAAAGCTCTCTCAAATTCTCTGTTTCATAGTTAGGTGAAGTGGAAGTGTTCCATTTTGATCATTTCTAATCAGTTTAATTTGAAGCAATGCTCAACTTTCTTAACATTTAACATGGGAATTTTAACAATATGTGAGTTTTATCTCACAGAACATTGGCTTATTAAAAGTAACCTCACTGAGAACTAATCTCCAAAGAGAGACTAATAGATTTATCTATTGATAGGTAGACTTAATTCCTCGAGTAGACTTCCTTACACACTCAAATTGATCCTAGATTCCAAATTGCCAAACTAATGTCACTTATTTGTTTTAAAGAAGGATTTTAAGTTCGGGTCACAGACTTTGCTCACCCTTGCTCAAGTCTGAAACTGAATTGTGTGTTTCTAAGCATTTCAATCTAAAAGAAGGATAGAAGAACAAATATGTATTTGGAAAGTTTATGTCATTAGGCAGTATGGTAATAAATTTAAAGGAAGATTATAATTTAGGAAATAGTAACATAGCTGTCATAGTAGTTGGGAAATGAAAAGAAAGTTGGGCTCTTATAGCAAAAGGATATCTTCTAAAGTTCAGTAGCTAAATACCAACTTTAGGAAGATGATAAAACTGTAGACACCACGGTTGAATTTATTAAGTAGGCCTTTGTAAAACTCTGCCCAATGTTTAACTTAAAACCCACTCTATAGTCCTACATCTGAAGCTTTCAATGTTGCATTTGTGAAGATGTAGTCTGACAGGTGATACAGTTTATCACCTGTAGACCATTAACTACACATTCTAAACATGTATAAAAGTATATTGACCTAACATGATAAAGAAGGCTAATGCTTTATTTTTATAAAGAAATTGGTGGACCTGATTTCTTTTCTAAGAATTTTCTGCCCAAAATTCCTGAAGTACAAATTCTATAGGCTGAGTAAAAAATTTAAAAAGTATAAGTTGTCTTTGAGAAAAAATTTCTGATTCTGAAGAAGCAATATTACTTTATTTGTGACCTAGCATAATTTCAGAACTTAAACTTCTTTGAAAGCAATAATGATAATTTAACATATTTTTCCATAAGATGAAATTTAAACTTATGGATTAAAATCAATAAGACAAAATAAATCATATTTGGAGTTTTCAAAAAATAACCTATTTTTTCTTAGACTACAAACCCATTTACAAAACACAAGGAAATTGTTCAATTAAGACAATCATTACTTAAAATGAGAGTAACAGGAAGGGGGAAAAAAGTTTTTTCCAACGTGGTCTTTTATTCTTTAATTATTCTACTGTAAAAGAGTCTCACCGTAAGGTAGAATTTGATTTCAGACGAGATATACACCATTCTGACCTCAAACTGACCTAAATTTTTTTAGTTCTGGAAACAAATATGCAGTGAGAGCCTGAAGAAACTAAGCTAAAAAGAAATATCACAAGGCATGCAAAGACACATTGCCTATTACTTTCTATCTTAGCAACATCCTGGCTGAGATGAAAGAAGGGGAAAAATAACAATAGAAAAAATCTTTTTTTCATAGGAATATTTATTGTGGACTCAAGTCCAAGTTTTCTCCAAAGTTTCTTTCCCTATTAAAAACTAGAAAATAGAATTTACTTGGAGGAGGGCTGGGGTGAGTGAGAAGTCCTGTGGTGATTTTTCAGTGAATTTATGAAACTAAGAGAGTCATGTCCGGCTAAAGTGATAGATGGCCATTATACCAATATGGCCATAATACTGAGGCACTCTAAGTACAAATCATGATTTTCAGTAGCAAGAAATAATGAGGTACATTTGACTCCTTATCAGATTTGACTATGGGTCTGTGATTAACTTAAATATTTTCTATTAGGGAAAGAAAATAAGGAACTGCATTTTGTCCAATGAATACTAAGAAGAAAGAGTTATTTGGAGAGTTAAGACTCTGCTTGATCTAGTAAATCAGGAGAGATGTATATTTTATTCCTGTGAATGTAATGCTGAGTTAATATGAATCTTAACCTTAATTGTTTGCATTATGAAAAATGAATTGCAATCCTCAGTAACAGGATTGGATGTTTCATGTAGCTATCTCTAATCCTCCCAACAGCTCTAACAGTAGATATTATTATCCCATATTTTCCAACAGAGGAAATCAAGCTTTAGGTATGCTCAAAGTTACTTTGTTAATATGAAGCAGAGCTGAGATTTGAACCCATTTCAAAACCTATGCTATTTCCATTATGTCGCATATCATCGAAGAACATATTTTTTTGTCTTAGCCCGATTATATGGATTCAAAGTGAAAATACATAATGGGAAATATGAGTCATGTACTGAGTAGCAATTTTTATAATTTCTGCTGAAGAATAACTTTAAAATTGGCAAGTAATCTAAACTTTGTATTTAAAATACATGACTGTCTTGACTTTAGGCATTCCTAACTAAATTAGCTTTTCTTTGTGTAATTAAATCACACTCTGGAATTCTAGTCTTTATTTCTATCAAAACAAATCAACACTTTTTTTGTTGTTACAGTAAAGAATCTGCCCATATCCCATTAATCTGTTTTCCTTTTGTTTTATAATCCAAAAGAGAGGTTTGATAGAATGTTTTCCCTCTCATGTTTGGGAACTCTTAACTGGAGCCCATGTATTTCTTAAGTCTTATGAAAATATATGCAACATTTTGTAATAAGTGACTAAGTGCATTTTTCTGGCAATGAGTCCCTTGACTTTCAGTGGATTACAAAAGAATCCATGGCTGAAAAGAAAGATAAAAACTACTTACTTCCTAGCAGAGACTTTTTGTTTGTTTTGATAGTGTCAACTTAAATGAGATGGAAAATACAATACAATGATGTTTAGTTGTACCCTTTCAAACAGAAGCAAAGTATGTACCCTTGAAACCATACATAAACTACATATATTTTATAGTCATTTCTTTCTTTCTTTTTCTTCTGTCTAGGTCATTTGAAATAAGCTTACTTGTTTAAAAAAAAAACTTTGGAGACAAAACTTTAAAAAATTCTATGGAACAATGCAGTGTTTTTCCAAAATTGGAAGGAAAGTTGAGATGAAGTCTACTTTATAGTGAGATATATAGCCCAAACTTGTCTTGAATAAAGACTAAAATCAAAAGAAAGAAAAATAAATAAAATATGATTAAAAATCAAAAGAAAAATAGTAGGTTGGCAGTTTAAGGGTTTCTAATCAAAGTTTCAGCTAGGTACCCATCTGTGTTGTCTAAAGAGTCATTTCTCACATTTACCCTTGAACTGGATATTTAATGATAGTTTTATAATGGCAATGACCCCTAAATAAGACAGACGGAGGTTTTTCCTTGCCTCATTAAACCTGGAAGAGGTCAATGTTATAAGCCCCTTTGATTTTCTTCCATAGGTAGTGACTTAATAGCATGTGCGAGGAAGACATTTACTTAATCCATCATGTTAGAATGTTTTTCCCTAGATAATACTAATCCCAAATTATATACATACCTTTTATTACAAAAGAATCCAGTCCATCACTTCCACAAGAGTTATTTCTTTTCTAAGCCCAGCTGTTCAAAGTGGGATACAGAATTATACTTTTCTGAGCACTTTAACAAAGTTGGCAGTACATGGAAAGGCACCGACATGGTCTAAGGGCTGGGGAGTTTGGTGAGTTTCCTGGTCACAATTCTTGGGGTTTTGAAACTAGCAATTCTTTACTCTTCCTTGTTCAGATAGCCTAAAATAATGGTCATACTTTATTTGGACTATAAGTTGATTTTGGATATAGACTTTTAAAAAATCTGAGTTTTTTTTTTTTTTGGTTTTAACTGTGTTATTAAGAAATTCTCATTCCTTAAGCCTAGAAATAAAGAAGTTACATTTTTTTTTTCTCATATTCTTACATTCTGCTCCAGAGTCTAAATTCTGCTTATTTGTGGAGTGGCATTATTTTGCAGTTTAGTGGCTCCCAGCTGTGCAGTTTTTCTGGACATCACAGCGATAGCAAAAGCATAGATTTTGGCTGTCTTCCCTGTGCACCAAGAAGAATTTTTGGCATTACACTCAGTTCACTATGCATCTAGCTCTCTGTATAATGGATAGAGTTCTGTTTCCATGGAAGGAGGAAAGACTTTTGGAACATACATATCCACTGACCCTTGCTGTATTCTTTTTCAGCCTATATCCAAGTCCATCTCAACAGTAGTCGGGAGACAGAGTATATACAGCACTTAAATATCCAGGAAGAGAATCGCTACACCAAGTATAGATGATCAAACCCAAGTTCGCATTTTTCCGACACTTTGCCTTAACAAGTTTGAGTGTCTCCCTGGGCAGCTCGTCCTTGACTTTGCTGCATGATAACTTTTGGTAGAGGAAAACACATTGTACAACCTTGCAGTCCTCTGTAAATAGGAGCAGAACTAGATACATTATCTGTTTCACACGTCAGAGATTCCCCCCCCATATAATCTTGTCATGTTTTTCCCCTGTAACCATGGCCACATTTGTCAGGCAATAGCAACAAAATATTCTCTGTAAAAAAGAAGCAATATGTTTGATTTCAAAATGTATTTGAATTTATGTGCATCATATAACAGGAAGCTTTTCCTTATTATGTTCATCAGTGTTTATTTTTGATAACTGCAAAGAAAAGTCCTGAGATTAATTATAAAATAATTTTTCTATTTATTATTTTAGGATAACTTAACCACAAATTTTACTCAAATATAAGTCCATAAAGAATCAAATATTTTAAAGGCTTAATCTTTAAAGTAGGATCTATTATTGACTTTCTTTTCATAACATTTCCAAATGCCTCTGGTTATGGTGTTTCTGAAAGCCTCTTTAAATCATTATTTTTCTCAGTCTAGCTTATTTAATGCACCAGTTGCTGCCTACATGTATGATAAATAAATATAAAGTAAAGGCCAGCCCTTCAATGGCATCTTGGGGCACTGTAAAAAGAGCGTTTTTCCTTTACCCTTGACTTATGTTAAGTATTCAGTTCAGGTTAGAGAAGATGGTTGTCTGATTGCTTGTCCTATTTTTCTTTGCCAGAGCAGATAAAGTATGCTTATCTATTAAAAGCACTCAGAGTAACATTAAGTCAGGACACCTGTGGAGTTTGAAAATGTAGGTTCTCAAACAGGTCACTGGCTGCTGGGGCAGCTTCAAGAACAGAATAACAAGCACTCTTTAGTATGGGAAACAAGGATCTCAGTGCTTTCATGTGGTCTGTGTAGAAGGAAAATTTATCAACAGCGAGAGAGAAAGGAAAAGATCTTCATTTCCCACTTTTCTTAATCAGTCAATCTATAGATCTATAGTCTTATTTATAAATCTGTGTCTTAGGAGTCCATGCCCATAGCAAAATGTATTATAAATATTTGAACAGAAGCTGCATGGTTTATAAGGGCTTCACTTTTCTTAAGTTTGAAGACAATATGTGACATCAATTTATAGCAAATGATGCTTTAATTGGTATCCCAAGCATTTTCCTTAATAATAATAAAAAATCAGCAAAGTAGGCAAATTTGAGGGTATAACTTAGAGTTGTTAGGAGTTTGGCATTGTTAGAATCATTTGAAAGGGGGTCTTTTTAGTGTCATAAAATGTCTAAAATAAGTTCTTGATAATTTTGGAAAGTTATAAAGTGCAATAATTTATACTTAGAATATTCAGCTGGCAGTTAGTAGGTAGCAGAATAAAATAAATTCTAAAAGAATATAACATAAAAACTAACTAGTCAATGTCCAGTTATGGGATCACTGTACGAATTTATGTAGAAATTGTATTATGAGCAATACTGCTTTTTTGTGAGAACTGGCTTTTTTTTTTTTTTTTTTTTTTAGCTTAAAAGTGAATGGTTTGTGGGAGATTGGTTCAAGATGGTGGAGTGGAAGGACATGCTCTCACTCCCTCTTGCAAGAGCACCAGAATCACAACTAACTGCTGAACAATCATCGACAGGAAGGCACTGGAACTCACGAAAAAGGATACCCCACATCCAAAGACAAAGGAGAAGCCACAATGAGACGGTAGGAGGGGCACAATCACAATAAAATCAAATCCCATAACTGCTGGGTGGGTGACTCACAAACTGGAGAACACTTAAACCACAGAAGTCCACCCACTGGAGTGAAGGTTCTGAGCCCCACATCAGGCTTCCCAACCTGGGGGTCTGGCAATGGGAGGAGGAATTCCTAGAGAATCAGACTTTGAAGGCTAGTGGGATTTGATTGCAGGACTTCTACAGGACTGGGGGAAACAAGGACTCCACTCTTGGAGGGCACACACAAAGTAGTGTGCGCATCAGGACCTAGGGGAAGGAGCAGTGACCCCATAGGAGACTGAACCAAACCTACCTGCTAGTGTTGTATGGTCTCCTGCAGAGCTGGGGGGTGGCTGTGTCTAACCATGAGGATGATGACACTGGAAGCAGAAGTTCTGGGAAGTACTCCTTCGCATGAGCCCTCTCAGAGTCTGCCATTAGCCCCACAAAAGAGCCCAAGTAGGCTCCAGTGCTGGGTCGCCTCAGGCTAAACAACCAACAGGGAGGGAACCCAGCCCCACCCATAAGCAGACAAGTGGACTGAAGTATTACTGAGCTCTGCCCACCAGAGCACACACAGCTCTACCCACCACCAGTCCCTCCTATCAGGAAACTTGAACAAGCCTCTTAGATAGCTTCATCCACCAGAGGGCAGACAGCAGAAGCAAGAAGAATGACAATCCTGCAGCCTGTGGAACAAAAACTACATTCACAGAAAGATAAACAAGATGAAAAGGCAGAGGGCTATGTACCAGATGAAGGAACAAGATAAAACCCCAGAAAAACAACTAAATGAAGTGGAGATAGGCAATCTTCCAGAAAAAGAATTCAGAAAAATGATAGTGAAGATGATGCAGGACCCCGGAAAAAGAATGCAGGCAAAGATCGAGAAGATGTAAGAAATGTTTAACAAAGACCTGAAGAATTAAAGAACAAACAAACAGAGATGAATAATACAATAACTGAAATGAAAAATACACTAGAAGGAATCAATAGGAGAATAACTGAGGCAGAAGAACAGATAAGTGAGCTGGAAGACAGAATGGTGTAATTCACTGCTGCAGAACAGAATAAAGAAAAAAGAATGAAAAGAAATGAAGACAGCCTAAGAGACCTCTGGGACAACATTAAATGCAACAATATTTGCATTATAGGGGTCCCAGAAGGAGAAGAGAGAGAAGGACCCGAGAAAATATTTGAAGATATTATAGTTGAAAACTTCCCTAACATGGAAAAGGAAATAGCCACCCAAGTCCAGGAAGCACAGAGAGCCCTACACAGGATAAACCCAAGGAGAAACACACTGAGACACATAGTAACCAAATTGACAAAAGTTGAAGACAAAGAAAAATTATTGAAAGCAACGAGGGAAAAACGACAAATAACATACAAGAGAACTCCCATAAGGTTAACAGCTGATTTCTCAGCAGAAACTCTACAAGCCAGAAGGGAGTGGCATGACATGTTTAAGGAGATGAAAGAGAAGAACCTACAACCAAGATTACTCTACTCAGCAAGTATCTCATTCAGATTTGATGGAGAAATCAAAAGCTTTACAGACAAGCAAAAGCTAAGAGAATTCAGCACCACCAAACCAGCTTTACAACAAATGCTAAAGGAACTTCTCTAACTGGGAAACACAAAAGAAGAAAAGGACCTACAAAAAGAAACCCAAAACAATTAAGAAAATGGTCATAGGAACATACATATCGATAATCACCTTAAATGTAAATGGATTAAATGCTCCAGCCAAAAGACACAGGCTCATTGAATGGATACAAAAACAAGACCCATATATGTGCTGTCTACAGGAGACCCACTTCAGACCTAGGGACACATACAGACTGAAAGTGAGGGGATGGAAAAAGATATTCCATGCAAATGGAAATCAAAAGAAAGCTGGAGTAGCAATATTCAGATAAAATAGACTTTAAAATAAAGAATGTTACAAGAGACAAGGAAGGACACTACACAATGATCAAGGGATCAATTCAAGAAGAAGATATAACAATTATAAATATATATGCACCCAACATAGGAGGACCTCAATACATAAGGCAACTGCTAACAGCTATAAAAGAGGAAATCTACAGTAACACAATTATAGTGGAGGACTTTAACATCTCACTTACAACACTGGAGATCATTCAAACAGAAAATTAATAAGGAAACACAGCTTTAAATGACACAATCTACCAGATAGATTTAATTGATATTTATAGGACATTCCATCCAAAAACAGTAGATTACACCTTCTTCTTAAGTGCGCATGGAACATTCTCCAGGATAGATCACATCTTGGGTCACAAATCAAGACTCAGTAAATTTAAGAAAACTGAAATCATATCAAGCATCTTTTCTGACCATAACTCTATGAGATTGGAAATCAATTACAGGGAAAAAAACGTAAAAAACACAAACACATGGAGGGTAAACAATATGTTACTAAATAACCAGATCACTGAAGAAATCAAATAGGAAATAAAAAAATACCTAGAGACAAATGACAGTGAAAACACAATGATCCAAACCTATTGGATGCAGCAAAAGCAGTTCTAAGAGGGAAGTTTATAGCAATACAAGCCTACCTCAAGAAACAAGAAACAACTCAAATAAACAATCTAACCTTACACCTAAAGGAACTAGAGAAAGAAGAACAAACAAAACCCAAAGTTAGCAGAAGGAAAGAAATCATAAAGATCAGAGCAGAAATAAATGAAATAGAAACAAAGAAAACAATAGCAAAGATCAATAAAACTAAAAGTTGGTTCTTTCGGAAGATAAACAAAATTGATAAACCACTACCCAGACTCATCAAGAAAAAGAGGGAGAGGACTCAAATCAGTAAAATTGGAAATGAAAAAGGAGAAGTTACAACAGACACCGCAGAAATACAAAGCATCCTAAGAGACTACTACAAGCAACTCTATGCCAATAAAATGGACAACCTGGAAGAAATGGACAAATTCTTAGAAAGGTATAACCTTCCAAGACTGAACCAGGAAGAAACAGAAAATATGAACAGACCAATCACAAGCAATGAAATTGAAACTGTGATTAAAAATCTTCCAACAAACAAAAGTCCAGGACCAGATGGCTTCACAGGTGAATTCTATCAAACATTTAGAGAAGAGCTAACACCTATCCTTCTCAAACTCTTCCAAAAAATTGCAGAGGAAGGAACACTCCCAAACTCATTCTATGAGGCCACCATCACCCTGATATCAAAACCAGACAAAGACACTACAAAGAAAGAAAATTACAGACCAATATCACTGATGAATATAGATGCAAAAATCCTCAACAAAATACTAGCAAACAGAATCCAACAACACATTAAAAGGATCATACACCATGATCAAGTGGGATTTATCCCAGAGATGCAAGGATTCTTCAATATATGCTAATCAATCAATGTGATACACCATATTAACAAATTGAAGAATAAAAATCATATGATCATCTCAATAGATGCAGAAAAAGCTTTTGACAAAATTCAATACCCACTTATGATAAAAACTCTCCAGAAAGTGGGCACAGAGGGAACCTACCTCATCTTAATAAAGGCCATATATGACAAACCCACAGCAAACATCATTCTCAATGGTGAAAAACTGAAAGCATTTCCTCTAAGATCAGGAACAAGACAAGGATGACCACTCTCACCACTATTATTCAACATAGTTTTGGAAGTCCTAGCCACGGCAATCAGAGAAGAAAATATACATCCATGGAACAGGGTAGAAAACCCAGAGATAAACCCATGCACCTATGGTCGACTAATCTATGACAAAGGAGGCAAGGATACACAATGGAGAAAAGACAGTCTCTTCAATAAGTGGTGCTGGGAAAACTGGACAGCTATATGTAAATGAATGAAATTCGAAAACTCCCTAACACCATACATAAAAATAAACTCAAAATGGATAGAGACCTAAATGTAAGACCGGACACTATTAAACTCCTAGAGGAAAACTTAGGAAGAACACTCTTTGACGTAAATCACAGGAAGATCTTCTTTGATCCACCTCCTAGAGTAATGGAAATAAAAACAAAAATAAACAAATGGGACCTAATGAAACTTAAAAGCTTTTGCACAGCAAAGGAAACTACAAACAAGACAAAAACACAACCCTCAGAATGGGAGAAAATATTTGCAAATGAATCAATGGACAAAGGATTAATCTCCAAAATATAAAAGCAGCTCATGCAGCTCAATATTAAAAAAACAAACAACCCAAACAAAAAATGGGCAGAAGACCTAAATAGACATTTATCCAAAGAAGACATACAGATGGCCAAGAAGCACATGAAAAGCTGCTCAACATCACGAATTATTAGAGAAATGCAAATCAAAACTACAATGAGTTATCAACTCACACCGGTTAGAATGGGCATCATCAGAAAATCTACAAATAACAAATGCTGGGGAGACTGTGGAGAAAAGGGAACCCTCGTGCACTGTTGGTGGGAATGTAAATTGATACAGCCAGTATGGAGAACAGTATGGAGGTTCCTTAAAAAACTATAACTAGAACTATTATATGATCCAACAATCCCACTACTGGGCATATACCCAGAGAAGACCATAATTCAAAAAACACATACACCCCTATGTTCATTGCAGCACTATTTACAATAGCCAGGTCATGGAAGCAATCTAAATGCCCATCGAGAGACGAATAGATAAAGAAAATGTGGTACATATATACAATGGAATGTTACTCAGCCATAAAAAGGAATGAAACTGAGTCATTTGTAGAGACGTGGATGCATCTAGAGACTCATACAGAGTGAAGTAAGTCAGAAAGAGAAAAACAAATATCGTATATTAATGTATATATGTGGAACCTAGAAAAATGGTACAGATGAACCAGTTTTCAGGGCAGAAATTGAGACACAGATGTAGAGAACAGACTTATGGACACCAAGGGGGGAAAGTGGCAGTGGGGGGAAGAAAAAAAATTAGAATGTTTAACCATAATATTTAACAACTGAAAATCACTAGAATAAAATAAACATTTTGCTTTAAGGAAAAAAAAAATGAATGGTTTTATTACTTTGGTAGTAGCATAATTTTTTTTTTCCTAATAGACTAAAAGCCTCATTTTATATTTGTGCCATTTGTAAAAGCTAAATGGAGATATTGAGAAGTCAGCTAGGAATCAGATCACCGGAACTTATATTTTACCTTCATTTTATGAAATAATCATTTTAAGGGCTCTAGGTACAATTTATGTATTTTCAATGCATTTTATAGCAATTTGAGCAACATTATTTCATATGAAAAATCACATTCACTACTAAATAGCAATGAATGATTTCCCCAAGTTACCTTCCTATAACCAATCCTCAGTGTTTGTACAAATTGAAGGAAGAAGGAGAAAATGATTTCCAGCCCCAATTATTTCCCAGAGGTTTTTGCTTTTGGCTTTTTAATACATGTTGAATTTCTAAAACAAAACAATTTATTATTTCCTCTAACAAATAAATTGATAAGTATTTAATGAAAGTGATGACTGCTGAAGCAAATCAGCATTTGGTGTGCAGTAGGAATAAAAGAAGAAAGTGTAGAGAATTAAAATGTAGCAAGAGCTTCTCTACAGAGTGAAAAATCCCTGGATGAATGAATTCTTAATCTGGGAGTAATTTTTGGTAAATTAGAATAAAACTGTTTCTTTAATAGCTGAACCTGACTCTGGGTCAAATTGATTTTTTAAAAAAATATTACCCAAAAGAAAGTTAAATATTGTAGTCATGTTATATATCCAGAAGCAAAGGGATGTGTGTAGGGGTGTATGTGTATTTTTCTCTTTTTTTTGTAAACTAATGTTCTTTTTAAATTTCTCTTGGATGAATCCTTAGGAGTAGAATTGCTATTACACAATGAGGTATATGCTTAATATTAATAAGAAGTTTTTAATCTTCCACGGTGGCTGCACTCTTGTAGATTCTCACCAACAATATGAGAGTTCTAGCTATACCACTCTCCTGCCAACTTTTGGTAGTGATCAGTCTTTATTTTAGCCATTTTATTGGATGCATTATGCTATCTCATTATGATTTTCATCTGCAATTTCCTGATAACTAGTGCTGATAAGCCTTTTAAAATGTGCTTATTGGCCATCTGTATATCTTCTTTTTTGATGTGTCTGTTAAATTTTTGCTCATTTCTTATTTGAATGTATTTTTATTATTTAATAAGAGTTCCTTATATAGTTTGGATGTGAGTCATGAGGAGGGTGTATTTGCTTGAGTCTACCATTTAGGCAAGTGCTAAATTTAATAATTCATATAACTAGGATCTCCTGCTCTCCAGCTGGGGCCCCAGATCCTCATCAATAATAGACAGTACATTGATCATATCTCATTCAATATCTAGCGCTATTTTACCAAACATGGGTATTTGCTGAACTTGACCAACAGATACAAGGAATGGACTAATATTTTGGAGGAGTAATCATAAACATATCAAAAAGGATGTGATTTAAGAAGTTTTATAGTCTCATGCATCAGTGCACAGATTTGGAGTGAGTCAGAACAGGGCTTGATTCTTAGCTCTTCTGCTTTTGTGTATACCATTTTGGGAGAGCTACAGAAGCTCTGCAAACTTCAGTAGTCTCACTTGGAAGAAGGGGTAAAGTTATCTATGGTTCCTTCTGCAGAGTTGTCAGGAGGAGTAAATAAAATATTTTTAAATGGCTTGTGCACAGTCCCTGTATGTTAAGTGGTATTAAAGGAAGCTTCTGCTGCTGCTTCTTTATTTTTTTGGTTTTGTATGTTTATTTCAGTATATAGCAGACTTGTTTTCAAGTCTAAGTTTCAACACCCAACTAGTGTGAAACGTTCATCTCTCTGAGCTTTACTTTTTTCATTCTGCTCTAATTACTTATCAAAGTTCAATAAGGTAACATACTGGGAATCTATAAACTCTGTATTTTAAAATTAAAAAAAGGTAAAAAATAAAAAGGAACTCTCATATACTGTTGGTGGGAATGTAAATTGGTACAGCCACTATGGAGAACAGTATGGAGGTTCCTTAAAAAACTAAACATAAAGCTACCATATGATCCAACAATCCCACTCCTGGGCATATATCTGGAGAAAACTCTATAATTTGGAAAGATACATGCACCCCAATGTTCATAGCTGCACTATTTACAATAGCAAAGACATGGAAGCCACCTAAATGTCCATGAACAGATGAATGGATAAAGAATATGTGGTATGTATGTGTATGCATACACACACACACACACACACACACACACACACACACACAATGGAATATTACTCAGCCATAAAAAGAATGAAATAATACCATTTGCAGCAACATGGATGGACCTAGAGATTGTCATACTGAGTGAAGTAAGTCAGACAGAGAAAAACAAATATCATATGATATCACTTATTTGTGGAATCTAAAAAAATGATACAAATAACTTATTTACAAAGTGGAAACAGACTCACAGACTTTGAAAACAGATTTATGGTTACCAAAGGGGAGAGTGGGGTGGGGAGATAAATTAGGAATTTGGGATTAACATATACACACGACTATATATAAAATATGTAAACAACAATAACCTACTGTGCAGCACAGGGAATTATACTCAATAGCTTGCAATAACCTATAATGGAAAAGAATCTGAAAGAGTATATATATATATATATATATATATATATATATATATATATATATATGAATAACTTTGCTGTACACTTGAAACACAACATTGTAAATTAACTATACCTCAATTTAAAAAAATCACACAGAAAAATCCATTGTGAGAAAAAAAAAGGTAATACTAGCCATACATTAAGATTTATCAGACATCTTTTGCACACAAAAATTGTGCCAGATACTGTTTTAAACACCAGGGATACAGTGATACTGAAATCACAGTTCTTCACTCCAAGGAGCTAGCCGTCTAACAGGGGGACAGACGAACAAATAGGTATTACAATCTAGAATGAAAAAGATTAAGAGAGGGATAGCAATGGTACCCTCAGCACCCTAGAGGGAAGGCTTTCCAGATGTGATCAACCTGGAGTTGAGTTTTAAAGATGAGAGGAAGACAGCAAGGCAAATAAGGGAGAAAGGGCAACCAGAGAGCAAAAGAAAAAAAAAAAAAAAAACAAACAACCACAAGCGTAGGGTTTTCAGTGAAACATTGACAATTCTGTGTTGATGGCATATAAATCAGGAGGCAAGAAGCAGGAGAGGATAGAGGAGGAGTGGCAAGAGCCCACTTCATATGAATATGAAAAGAAATCATTATTTTCATTACTTGTATTATCAGTGACAGATTATATGAGGAATAAAGCCTTAGACAACAGGTTTCCAGACAGAGATGGAATGATCGACTTTTGGCTTATTCACTGAATTCACTGGCCAAAGGCAAAGTCTTCAGTCACTGCTTCTTATACCCTCTGTAGCCTTTCATCTTTCACAACGAGGACAAAGAAGGAAAACCTAACAAGCAGAAGTGTGTGGTGCATTTTAGAAAGAATTTTATAAGTAAGATACCTATAAAAAACAGTCACATTTTGCGTAATATCTGTTAGATCAGAATCTTCACTAACTAGAACAGCTAACTATTTAAGCATTCTATGTGTACGTGCACATACACAAGATCAGATTATAGGAATTGATATGTAGACAGAATTGATATGTAGAATTGATATGTAGACAGAATTGATATGTACATATCAGGAATTGATATGTAGACAGAATTGGTATGTACATATCAGGAATTGATATGTAGACAGAATTGATATGTAGAATTGATATGTAGACAGAATTGGTATGTACATATCAGGAATTGATATGTAGACAGAATTGGTATGCATTGTGTAAATCCCTGTCCTTCACTGCAACATAATTTTTCTGTAATTGTCTTTTACTCTTTGTTTTTCCTTTCCTATGTAAACTCTAGGGTCAGCTGTGGTTCAGGATGTCTGTAATTTCTTTACCATTTACAGTGGTTAATTCTTAGTACAGTATAATAATAGTTAAATGAGATTCTCCAGAGTTGAAAAAATTTATGAGAGATAACATTCCAAAGCAACTGTAAACAGCCAAGTCAAGGACTGCATGCAGTTCAGATACATTATTACTGATCATGAATGAGGTCACTATATTTTCTTGTTAATTGTTAATTCTCTGTATTACTTGCTATCAGGAGACCAGAGACATTCTGATCAAATTATCTTGTTTAGTTTATCATTTGGAATTATTTTTCCCTTCCTAAGCCTCCTTTAAGCCCTGTGTTTCTTGAATTTAGAGCTCAAGCTGGAAAAGGAAGAAATAGCAGCAAACTCTGATACATAAATAGCCTTGAGGAATTGGTTATTAAGAAATGTTCAAAATGTAAGAGTTTTCCAATCTCACAATCTGTAATAAATACTTCCAGGGTCACTCTGAACAAGAGACAAGCTGCACACCCTTTCATTGAAAAGACAGATCTTTTATTTCCCAGCAACATGCCCTGGTAACTCGATGCTACTCTTTTGAGAGTAATTCTTAATTTTATTTTTTATTATGGCATGCATAGACGTAATGTCTGAACATTCAACCATGGAAGGAATGGAGTTATTGTGTTGCTTGACCAAGTCTTTTTAGGGGAACATTGTTATATGGGGTATGGAAAGAATATTCACATTTAAGAGATACGTCTGCCAATTGCAATTGGAGTAACTTTACACATATCACTTCATTTTCCCGAGCCTCTCTTGCCTCATCTATAAAATGGGAATGATAGACACCTAAGGAGATTAATATTTTGTTTAAATGGATAATGAAGGTGGAAGAGCTTAGTCAACTGTGAAACTTTATATGAATTTAGGGTGCTGTTTTCTCACAATTGCTGGCAGCTTTATTCTTTATTCAGATAACCAAAGTGAGCAAAACACAACAGAAGACAAAAAAATCCCGACTTAAGTGGGAGTTTCTAAGCCTATCTGGCTATAATTCTTTTGTTCATGTTCATATCAAAAATAGCTATGGGTTATCTATCAACAGTTTCCCTGGCTCTACTCTGTGCTATAATGCCCTTTAAAAGTCTATATAAATAGCCAATACATGAAGGGGCATAACATGGTCAAATAGCAAACCTTTGAGTAGCAGAGGGAAGGGAAAGAGGACATTGAACATAATGACCCAGGAAGTTCCTAGATTTAGTGATTTTTGTGTGAAGCCATGTCAAAATGTAGCAAGGAAGCTATTTTCTTCCCATCGAGAGCCAGAATGGCACCTAAACCTGCCTCCAAAGTATTACATGGAAAATAACAGTAAAAAAAAATTTGTTCACAAATGAGAAATGTGCCAGATCAGAAATAAAACTGGGAAGACAGAGACCATCCCTTAAATGGGATCAGCTATTTTGAAGAATAAACAGCCTTTTATCTTAATTACCTTCTTGAAGACTCTTTTTCCTAATATAGTCATATTTTGAGGAACTAGGGGTAAGAACTGCAACATATGAATTAGGTGGGGGAGGAGCATATTTCAGTCCATAACGTGTGGTTTGCAAATATTTTCTTCTAGTCTGTAGTCTGTCTTTCCATCCTATTAAAAGGATCTTTCACAGAGCAAAGATTTTTAATTTTGAGGAAGTCCAGTTTATCAATTGCTTGGATACCAAAGATTTTACCCTATATTTACTCCTAAAAATGTTATGGTTTTACCATTTACATTTAGTTTTGACATCATTTTGGTCAATAAAATTAACAAGCCATAAACAAGACTGACAAATTTTGTTAGAGAAAGAAAAGATTCAATCAATATTAGGAATGAAATGGGGTATATTACTAAAGACCTTGCAGACATCAGAATGATAATAAAGCAATACGTACTAGGAATAACTCTACATAGATAAATTTGACAAGTTACATGAAAAGGACAAATTCCTCAAAAGTACAAGCTACCACACCTAATCCAAAATAAAATAGATAATTTAAATGACCTTATTAAGGAAATTTTATTTGTAATTTAAATGCCCCTCCCAAAACATCCAGACCCAGTTAGTTCATTGGAGAATTCTACCAAACACTTAAAGAAGTATTAATACCAATTTTACATAACCTGCTCCAGAAAATAGAAGAGAATAAAACACTTTTGAATCAATTTTATGAAGCTAGAATTACTCTGATACCAAAATGAGACAAAGACAGTAAAAAAGGGAAAACTGCAGACCATTATCCCTCATAATTATATATTATCAAACAAATTTCAACCATACATAACTAATTTTCTTTCTTCTTCTATCAGTTGTTGAGATAGAGTATTAAAGTCTCCAAATTGTGGATTTGTCTATTGAACACTGAACCAGGAGTTAAAAATAAAATTGTGGAATTGAAATATATATATTAAATGATAAAATATATATTTTCTACCCCAAATGCAAACTATGCTTTATTTTATCATCCAGGCATGATAGAAGGCTTCTTGAGGCAAGAATTTTGATCAAATTTAAAATTCATTCATATTAATTCAAAGCTTTGTGGAATGTTATAACCATATTAAATGAAATTTTAATAAGTGGGCTCGTGGCAAAATGTTTTGCATATAATGTTTACACTGTTAACAAAGACAATTTGTCTCTTGTGATTAGACATATTTCTTTTTGATGTCAGAGTATTCTACTATTTTTAAAAAAATGTCTGTCTTCTGTATCACAAAAACACACTTAACATCTAAATATAAAATTACTTTGAAGAAATTGTACTGTACACATAATGTACAAAACCCAATTTTAAAATTTTAGTACATTACATACTTTTGACTAGAGTATAATTAGTAACTTTCATAATAAAAACTGATTTTTAAAATTTCAAAACAGAATAAAATGAAATTATGAAAATTGAGTCATTATACAGTCTTCATTTTTTAAAATGTTTTCATAATTATCTTATAAAAATAATCCTTCCTGGAATACCATTAGGTGTTAATCTAAAAAAATATTTAAAAGATCTGATTTTTGGTTCTACACTTCACTATTTCTCAAAGCATGGTCATATCTCACAAGTGCTTATTAAAATCGAGGCAACCAGACTCCACCAGATTTGCTGAGTTAGCATCTCTGAGCCATTGCCTGGGGAATTCTGGGAAATAAGTGTTTTAACCAAGTTTCCCAAATGGTTTCCATGCATTGTACAGTTTGAGAATTTTGCCCTAATTCCTTAAAATTCAATGTGGGCTACCAGACCACCAACTTGTAATTTAAAATGTTAATGAATAGAATAATATTTAGACCCTTCTATTTACTGTAACTTGTTCTATTCTCTACTATGTGTTACATTCAAAACTCTAATAAATGTTCTACATAGTTTTTGCAATTCTGATAACTTTGTGTGATTTTCCATGTTCTGCTTCACATTTCCATTCTTCCATACTGTTACACTTCTTCACCACCTCGGGATGGCAAATTATCTAGAGGTAAAAACATTAATAAGCTCAATATTTATTTCCTACCTTCCTTTGAATTAATAACACCAATGATCTGTTAGATTTTCACTACATCCTTTCAGGTACATATAATATTTTAAGTTATTTACAGAGATAATTCCTAGGTTTTGACAGCTGCCATGCCCTATATGACTGTGGTAGGATTATTTTATGAGTCTTAACTACTGTGGATTTTGGAGCCTTTGGAGTTAGTCTCGAAGTTCACATGAAAGCTGGAAACTCTTGTTGTCTCAGTACCATTTTCCCCCCACAGTTGTATCTCTGCTAGTGTCTATGAGTCCCTAAAAACTCCAGGTGTCCTTTGAGAGCCCCTGGGATTTCATCCCCTTTATGCAAATTCCTACTTAGAAATCTTTGTCTCTGAAGTTTTCTTAAGCTATGGTATTGACCTAAAACAGCAGGAGGAGGTATGGCCAGGACCAAACTGCTTGAGTCCCATTATTCTTGCATTTGGAACACTCTCTGTGGCAGACTATACTGTTGTTCCTAACTGTTGGATCACTTCCTTAAAAGAGGAGGACATACCTGCTCATTGCCATATGACATGAGGTGCCTCACTAATGGTACATTACATATTTCCATCCCATTATCAGGCTTGATGTGAGCCAGTAGAATGTGAGAAAAATGACAGAGAACTAGATTTGAGCAGAAGCCTTAAGTGACATCCTGTGCTTCTCTTCCTATCAGCTTTTCCTTCCTGTAGTCCTTTCCCTCTGCCAATGAGGGTCCCAGAATGAGAAGACCCAATGCGGCAGCGCAGCACTTGCTGACCTGCCATCGCTGACATAAAACATGAGTGAAATTAAATTCTTGTCTTCAACAAATGGTGCCGGAACATCTGGACCTCCACATGAAAAAATTAATCTAAACACAGATCTTATACACATCACAAAAACTTACTCAAAATGGATCAGAAACCTAAATGTAAAATGCAAAACTATAAAACTCCTAGAAGATAACATAGAAAAAAACCTAGATGACCTTGGGTATGACGATGATTTTTTTAGATACAACACAGAAGGTATGATCCATAAAAGAAATAATTGATAAGCTGGACTATAATAAAATAAAAAAAAAATTCTACTCTGTGAAAGACAATGTCAAGAAAATGAGAAGACAAGCCACAGAATGGGAAATAACATCTGCAAAAGACACATCCAATAAAGAACTGCTATCCAAAATATACAAATTCTTAAAACCCAACAATAAGAAAACAAATATCTGGTCTATTAAAAAATGGACCAGAGACCTCACCAAAGAGGATATACAGATGGCAAATAAGTATATGAAATGATGCAAATTAAAACAATAGTGAAACATAATTAATACCTATTAGAATGGCCAAAATCCAGAACACTGACAATGTCAAATAATGGCCAGGATGTGGAGCAACAGGAGCTCTCATTCATTGCTGGTGGGAATGCAAAATGGTACAGCCACTTTGGAAGTGAGCTTGGCAGTTTCTTAAAAAACTAAACATACTCTTACCATATAATGCAGCAATTGGTATTTACCCAAAGGAGATGAAAAATTATGTTCACACAAAGACCTGCACATCAATGCTTATAGCCTCTTTATTCATAATTGCCAAAACTTGGGAGGATCCAAGATGTCCTTTAGTAGGTTAATGAATAAATAAACTGTGGTCCATCCTGGCAATGGAATATTATTTAGTGTTAAAAATAAATGAGCTATCAAGCCATGAAAAGACATGGAGGAAACTTAAATTCATACTACTGAGTGAAGGAAGCCAATCTACATACTGTGACACCAAATATATGGAAAAAGCAAAACTGCAGAGGCAGCAGAAAAATCAGTGGTTGCCAAGGGTGAGGGAGCAGAAGGGAATGAATAGGTGGAGCATGAAGATTATTAAGGCAGTGAAAATACTCTGTACAATAGTATAATGATGAATACATGTCATTATACATTTGTCTAAATCCACAGAACGTAGAACATCAAGAATGAACCCTAAGGTAAACTCTGGACTTTGGATGAAAATGATGTGTCAGTGTATGTTCATCCTCAGTAAAAAAGGCACCACTCTGGTGAGTGATGCTGGAAATAGAGGAGGTTATGCATGTTGGTGGAAGGGCAGGAGTTATAAGGAAAATCTCTGTACTTTCCTCTCAGTTGTGCTGTGAACTAAAACTTCTCTTTAAAAAAGTCTTATAAAAATCCTTGTTGTTATAAATCACCAAGATTTAAGGTTGTTACTGCAGTAGAATGGAGAAATATACTAAACTCTCTGTGGACATTAATGCTATATTGATGAGAACCATTATCTCGAGAAGGATTTCCATAAACAGCTAAGTCCCACACTCACTGAGATCTCTGTGATTTTAACATATTTCACAATGAGTATTTTAAGAATACTTTTGCCCTTGCTGGACTTCCTAATAACATCTCTTGTCCCCAACCTTATTTATGTCTCCACAATATTTTTCCAATCCCACTATCAAACTTTCACTCTCTGAGTTTTCTGTACAAGAAATTTAGCTCTACCAATAAATTAGAGCTGTCTTTCTCATAAACACTAACAGGAAAAGTCCAACAAGGACTTTCAACCTTTCAATTGAAGTATGTCTTTTCCAGTTTATGGTGTTTATATCTGCACTAGAATGGAGAATTGCTTCAAATGCCCGATATATCATAAAATATATTTTAAGCACCCAAGTACACTTAGTACTCTATTTAAAGCAGTAGAGAGTATATATCCAGAAGAACCAGGTAAGAAGGATAAGAATTTTGACTGTCATTGAAACTTTTGAGTGTATCTTAAAGTACACTTTGAGGAAAAGCAATGAGCACAGATAAATCCAGGAATCATGGAAAAATGTTCTATGAACTTGGAAGAGGCTATGAATTTTATCTACTCTAGTATCATCTTCTCCAAATCATCAAATTGGACAAAATTAGTTTTATAACCTCTGTATTTGAAATTGGTTGAAAAATAATCCAACCACCTGAGTATGGTGTTTTTCAAGTTGATTCTACCTCTGTTGGAAATCAGAAACAGATATTTTTTTAAAATACATACTCACATGACAGGGCCTATGACCATATCCTCAGTTCATTTTTGGAAATACTCTACTCTCTGTCTTGCTCACAAATTTCCAGAACTAATTATCCACTGAGCTGGTTTATCCCTGTAACATTTGCTCATCCATGCCCATGAGCTTTTGAGATCTGGAATCTGATTGTCTTCTGTTGGCTCATTGTCTCTGCCCAAAACCTAATTCAGGGAACATTCAGAAAAAGAATCAGAGATCCAACCAAGCAAAAGCCTTCTCATCATCTTGCCACTGATACTGGGTCTCACTTCTGGTCATAAACATTTTTATTCTTTCCAACCAGATATACTATATATTTTGGAGAATTGTAGCCCAAGTTTAGAATCACTAAAACTGTTCTCATTAGAACTTGTCTGGTCTTTCTTGGATTAAGGGTGTATGTAGTTCTGTAGTTTAGTACACATGTATTTACAAAAAAGAAGAGCTTGCCCTTTAAATAATTATAAAGTATTACTCCCACTATGATTATGTGTGAAAACTGGCTTTCTCAATTAAACTTAGTAGCATGCAATTTCCGCACTACCACATAGCAAATCTGTGCTCTCAGCAGCCTCTTTTATTCGATTTGCTCTGTTGGCTATCAAGCAAGTCCAAGGCAATTGGGAAAAAACAACAAGGAAACAGATTCTAGAAAACTAGCCAACGTGTTCATTGAGTTGAATCTGCATTATATATCTGAGAAGCAGGTGGACAGTTACAGGTGAATTTCCTCCCTGGTAGGGTCAATTTTCATTATCCACCTCTAAAGGACTTTATGTTCTAGACTTTTTGTGAATGGAACTTAAAAATACAGATATATCAAGGTAGCAGGGTGGTAAAATAAGAAGATGGAACATGAAACACAAATTACTTCAAGTGGGTATAGTTTAATTAAAATGTTTTATAATATGTTGTGTGAGTACTTCACTTTGTCTTGGGATTTAAAGGAAAATATTGGTGACGGCTTCATTAATAGGGAGGCCAATGTTACCCTAGAGGTAGAATAATTATATTGGCAGTTCAACTCTTTGCCAGAAAGTTCATGAGAAGGCAGAGTAAGGAGCTGTCTAATGGTCCTTTGTTGGCTGAGAACAGTAAGTTGAGCTCACCAATACTAGGGCAAAAGAGAATCTAAGTATGGCAGCTGGCTCCATCCTTTCTTGGAAACTTTGTTTCACAATACTATTATTATAAAAAATTTTTTCCAGTTGAAATCCTCCACTTTTGGTCAGGTTATCAAATCAATACATTTTAATAGCATGCTGGATATAATCACTCATGAGGTAGAATAAAAATGAGGTTAATTCATATTTATATGAAATTTATATAAACTTGAATTATCATTTTAAATTTCTGGATTATATATAAGACATCTGCAAAATGCCTGTGACCAACAAATATGGAAAGTGAATCAATTATACAATAAAGGAGAAAAGGAAAGGAATTGTTTATCTACTTAATTGGATATTAATATTTACTGATGGATTATATCTGGGCTGGATATCTGGATAGAGCAGGGGAAGAGTACAGTATAAACAAGAACCTTTCCATTACCTTTACAAATCTTGTAATATCATTTTTTTTTGATATTATTGGGTTGGCCAAAAAGTTCGTTCGGGTTTCCCATAGGCTCTTTCTGTAACATCTTACGGGAAACCCGAACGAACTTTTTGGCCAACACTATACTTACTATGAGAGAAATGGAAGCTTAAAGCAAAAATCTTACATAGTGCTGTCCAGTACAAATATCCTGTGAGCCACAAACGCAAACCACATTATTTTAAATTTCTGAATAGCAACATTAAAAAAGTAGGTGAAATTAATTGCAATATATATTTCACCCAATATATGCAAATATTACTATTTCAACATGTAATCAACACAAAAATTATTAATGAGATATTTTACGTTCTTTTTTATACTAATTTTCCCAAGTCATGGTGTATACTTTACACTTACAACACATGTCAATTTGGAGTAGCCACATTCATGAGCTTCACAGCCACATGTGGTCCATGATTTCTATATTGGATAGCATTGCCCAATAAAAACTTATTAAGAATGAAATTTGTATCTTATTTAGCCCGTGTTAACTACATAATAAACTGACTTGAAAAAAGAGCAGGAAAATAAATTTTCAATAGAAATCAAAGTGGGAATATAGAACCTCATAGGAAATAGTACATTATTTTTCTTACTACACCAGATTCAAACCTTTTTAGAATGGATGGCCAGATAAAAATTTGTCAAAGTCAGTTTTAAAATATTAGATGGGGTTTGTTGGCAAGACAAAAAAAAAAAAATAAATAACAACTAGAAATTATTTCACATACTCTAAATTTAATCAGAGTAAAGACATACTAGATTTTTAGGCATAATATCAACTCTAGTACAACCCATATTTGCATCCCTCACTAGCAGACTGATGAGCACTGTCAATACTCAACACATCAAGATCTTTAAATGCTTACTAAGTGCATAATACTTATGTACACATACATATTTATGTATTCAAGTTTATATGTATATATGTACATATATATGTGTGCGTGTGTGTCTGTGTATAACCTCTTAAGCAAAATATTTGACCCTTAAACAAAGAAGGGTTTAATTCAGGTGTAATTTATTGTGGGCCCTCTGTAGCTTTAGCCATGGTTCATCTGTATCATCAGGTCCTACGTGGTTCCTAAGTGGATTCAACCAACAACAGATCATGTAGTACTATTTAATATATTTACTATTGAAAAATATCCACGTATAAAGGGTCCTGCTTAGTTCAAAGCCACTTTGTTCAAGGGTCAACAGTATATAGAACTCCAATTATCTTAGTATGCCCAGTAATGCAAAAATGACTACTTAAGAGAAGAAATGTAAAGGAAACGTCCCACCCTACGTAGAATTCCTCCTCTTTCTTTTTAAACCTAAGCATAATCACTAATAGGTCATCATTCATTTCTCATCATTGATATCATCCAATATCAGAATGATAATAAGGCCCTCTCTTCTGTAAAAACACATTAGTGGTTCTGGGATCTAAAAAGGGAACTATACATAAAGGACAACTTAACTTGATGAATTTTTAAATCATGTATTCTTGAAGGGATTTACTTCTGATAATTTTCCAATTGGAAAAATGACTTTCAAAAAGGCTTATTAGCTAAAACCCCACAACTAAACTTCTTTTTTAATCATGAAACCGTATTACTAGTCAATATTCATTCATGGAAATTCTCTCATATTTCCATGCAACTTCAGTGTTCACAATGGTCTAAGCAAGGAGTCTTAATACTATTTAACTTTACTGTAACTGTAGTTTATTAGTTTTTCTAAGTTTGTTGCCTTGGAGAATAAGCATTATTTTGGGAACATAAAAATTTAGAAAAGACTTTGCAAATTAGAATTTTAGTAAAGCATTTTTTTTCTTGGTTTACTCAAACAATTTAAATGTAATTGGAAATGTAAACTTCCAGTGCCAAGGAGATAAACTACTTATTGGGTCATTCAGCCAGGATTACCTGTATATTATGGCACAAATACTCCTGAGTACATAGTCTTTTTTTTTTTTTACATATTTAATATCCTATTAAAGAAATTATCAGAGTATAATGTTATCAAGATAATTATGCACCAAACATACATTTTATTCCTTTTATGGAACAATGATATTTAGCAGAATAAGAGGTAAAGAATAAACCAAGAACTTCAAAGCTCTAAAAAGCTATTGTGTTAAACAAATTACAGTATGTATCATAGTGTTTGTACTATTTTAGGTGATTTACTTAGTCCCAAATATCTATTTTAGTTAATATAAATGGGCACTTCTAGGAATATATTAAATCTTACTGAACAGAACAATTAATTAAAATCCACCATTTAGTTTTTTGCATACCCTTCCTCAAATTAATAACAACATACCACTCAAATCTCTGAATAAAATATTCCTAGAGTATTTATATTATTTATAAATGAATAATGTACTTACAAATAAATGCTTTATAAATTTTAAATAAATTCTTTAAAAATAAATAACTTATCAATAAAGAATTTTTTGTATCCATCAAATTTTATCAGGTAATTAAAATAAATGGTTGAGAGATTCAAAGAGTTCTACAAAACAAATTGAGAAAAACTCTGACCTTTTCAGAGACAAACATAATATAGAATTTTGGGAGAAGTATTTATCTTTGTATTTCTAAATAAGCTACTTATATAATTATTTCTTAATTTCTACTATTAGGTGATACTATCTTTCTTACATTTGAGGATGGGAATTGAGCTCTCATATTCCCTGACCCAGCTCCCACTGGACACATGTATAAATTCCCTGATATTCCCAATATTAATTAGTTAAATTAAAAAAATATTAAGTCTCTATTATTTGCCATGTATTATTGTCAGTTCTGAAGTGACAGCATTACAGAGAAATGATAAAGTTTCCTGCACTCATGAAGCTTACAGATTACTGAAGGAAGGTAGAAATGAATACATTTGTTATATAGTACATAGAACGTAGTAAGTACTATGGAAAACAGTAAGTGGGAACCAGGGATGGGGAGTATGGGGGTGCAGGGAGAATTGCAGTTTAAAATAGGTAGACCTCTCTGAACAATTGACATTTGAGCATGGATTGAAAAAGGTAAGACTGTGAGCCATGTTGTTGACTGTTGAGCAATAGACGCAGAGAAAGCAACTAATATGAGTATGTCAAGTGGAATATGCCAAATGTGGCCAAGGAAACAGCAGTGCTGGAATAGAGTGAACAAGGAGGAAGTTGTGGAGCTGTGAGAGAGGTGAGATCATCTAGAGGTACATATGTAGGACGTTTGTAGGCTCTTTCTCTGAGCTGGAGAGTCACTGGAGTTTTGATCAGAGGACTGACATGCCTTCATAAAATTCACTCTTGCTGCTATGTTGGGAATGGACTCTGATGGGCAAAAGTGTAAGAACAGTGGACAATTAGGACACTATAGCAACGACATAGAAGAGAAGATGGAGGCTTGGACCAGGGAGGTAGCAGTAGAGGTGGTGAAAAGTGGCTGAACTCTGGACGCATTTTGAGATAGACCCAGGAGAATTTCCTCATGGATTCCTATTGTCATCTGGGTGGTCACGCAGTAAGTCAAAGACGTGTCAAAGATTTTTGGTCCTGAGGACACGGGGAGGGGGAAGGGTAAGTTGGAACGAAATGAGAGAGTGGCATGGACATATATACACTACCAAATGTAAAATAGATAGCTAATGGGAAGCAGCTGCATAGCACAGGGAGATCAGCTTGGTGCTTTGTGACCACCTAGAGGGGTGGGATAGGGAGGGCGGGAGGGAGACGCAAGAGGGAGGAGATATGGGGATATATGTATATGTATAGCTGATTCACTTTGTTATACAGCAGAAACTAACACACCATTGTAAAGCAATTATACTCCAATAAAGATGTTAAAAAAAAAAAAAGATTTTTGGTCAAAGAGAGAGATGGATAGAATTACCACTAATTGAGATTGGGAAGAAGACGAATGAAGCAGAATTTCTGAAGCAAGAGGAGAGGGAGAGAATTCATTTTGGATAGTGAAGTGTGAGATGTTGATTAGGCATCTTGATAGAAATGTCTAGGTTAAAATGGGGAATTTAGAGACAGGGAACTGATCTCTAGGGGACTGAACCCTGTGGATTTCCAATGCTAAAACCTTAAAGTACAGAGGAGAATCCAGCCAAAGAGACACCTAAGGAGCATGCCACTGTGAGGCATGCAGCAAGCTGTGAGCCCCTTCCATTCAGTTTCTCTGGAGAGGATACTTCCAGTCTCCTGTCACAGTGGAGAAGAGCAGTTATATCCAAATTGGAGTGGTTCATAAGCACTGAATGAGTTTAAGAGTTTCAAAGAAATCTGGTTTTCAGTCCTATTCCTGTACTCTGACATTTGAAAGGTATCCAAAGCCTTTATTTCTTTATCTTTCTGAGTTCTGAGATTGGAATTAGCTTTTATTTTCCCTAGTATGTACTTCACCCATGAGCTCAGTTTTTAGATGTCTCTGGTATGCCAAGTCATTCATTACTTTTCATTCATTCTCCAACCTTTCTAAAATAGATTCCCAGAACATGCATTATGACTTAAGGGGTATGAAGAAACATATGATTTTTTTTTTGAAATATCGACTGATTCGAGTTTGTACTATCTAATATCCCAGCTCTGATTTCTAATTATATCAATGTGCCTCTGGACTGTGATATTTCAAGATTCAGAATCATTTCAGATCTCAGGGAATCCCTGAAAACTGATTTCTAGATAGTCAACATATAACTCTATATATCTGAATTTTCTAAATACTTGCTAGTTGTAAATTCTTTTACCACACGGGTAGATTTAATGCAGGTGATTTTCACACAATGCAAGTCAGTAGGTAATATTTTACAGTTGGTCTGGAGAAGTACTTTTGATGACTCATTAGAAAAAATACAACATAAATATGTGATCTCTAATATCATTCCTTACGTGATTTATTCTTTTATAACTATCAAAATATTTTTGTAATTTCTATAAGTTAAAGACAGTATCATGTGTTCTAAAAGGACAAAAATAAATTAGACACATGTTTATTAAATATCATACTTTGGATTCTCTACTCATTTTATTGACCAAAGCAAGTCAAATTACTAAGCACTTGATGTCAAAGGCTTAAGTGTAATCCTCTTTCGTGGAAACAGCAAATGATTGGGAGCAATGATACAATCTATCACAGTGGATTTCATTATCACACTCAGAAACTAACATGAAACCTGAAAGAAAGCCCTGGGACCTGTGGACTGGAAAAGAAGGGGACTAAATGCCAGAAATAGAGATTATCTGAAGGCAAACTTTTTTGGCTTATACTCTTTCCTCTATCCCATAAAGACCTGAGCAGAACAGTACCTGATTCTCTTCTTATTTTCCGCCATGAGGAAGGAGAACTGATCAGCCAGATGTGGCAGGGTAACCTCAGAGAAAAGCTGGAGACTACTTGAGGTGGGAAGTCTATATAAGTAGATGGTTCAACAGTAGAAAGTTTAACAATTCAACACATTCATAGCATACAAGAGAAAAATCAAACAGACTTTGCAATAGAAGCAGAAACTTGAACTTTTTCAGTTATTTATTTTTTAGAGACTAATAAAATGTTGAATACAAGGGAACTTCTTCAAGTTCATGATCTCTGTTGATCAAAAATCTATAGCATATGTCATACGTGATAGGGGTACTTTGGATACATTTCCTTTAATTTGGGGAAATATATATGATGACCATCATTATCACATCTGCTAGCATAATATTGGAGAGCTTGGTCAGTATCGTAAGATCGTAAGATTTAAAAAAAAAAAGGGAGATAAACATTTAGAAGGAAAACACGGAAGTGTCATCATTTGAAAATGCTATGATTATCCATAGAAAAGTCCAATTAAACACAAAGCCGTTAGAACTTATAAGCAAATTCATCAAGACTATTGCAAATGATGAGCAACCACACACACACACACACACACACACACACACAATCCAAAATTTTCTCCTATACCAGCATTAATTGAATTGAAGGTATAAAACTGTAATAGAAGTTGAGACACTGCAGAGTACCTTGTATTTAACCTAGAAAAGAATCCTAAAGTCATTTATATACAAAATTTTAGGAACTGATTTGACCTAAATAAATGGAGACTATGTCATGTTAATATATGCAAAAATTTAACGTTTAATTATGTAACTTCCCCCAAGAAATCCAATATGGTCATTGATTTTTATAAAAATATTTAATTCTAAAACGTGCATAGAGTATTAAATTCTCATAAATAATGTTAAAAAATGTACAAGTAGGGCTTGTTAGTTGAAAACTTACATCTATCCAAAACCCCATACACACAGCTTTATTCAAAATTGCCAAAACGTAGAAGCAAGCAAGATGTCCTTTAACAGGCTAATTGATAAACTACGGTATCTCCTTAAATGGAATATTATTAAGCTAAAAAGACACACACATATACACACACACACACACACAAAGAACTTTAAATGAATATGACTAAGTAAAAGAAGCCAATCTCAGACAGCTATATACTACTGGATTTCAACTATACGACATTCTGGAAAAGGCCATAACTATGGAGACAGTGAAAACAACAGTAATTGCCAAGGGCTCCTGGGGAGGGAGGGAGAAAGGGATGGGTAGGGAGAGCACAGGGGATTTTTAGGGCAATGAAACAATTCTGTATGATACTGTAATGGTGGTTATCTGTAATGGTGGATACAAGTTGTAAAACCCTTAGAATGTACAACAAAGAATGAACCATAATGTAGCTATGGACTTTATTTAATAATAATGTATCAATATTGGCTCATCAACTGGAACAAATGTAACATACTAATGTTAAAAATATCACATAGGGACTTCCCTGGTGGTCCAGTAGGTAAGACTCCATACTCCCAGTGCAGGGGGCCCGGGTTCAATCCCTGGTCGGGGAACTAGATCCTGCATGCATGCCACAACTATGAGTCCGAATGCCTCAACTAAAAGTCCGAATGCCGCAACTAAGAAGCCTGCATGCCGCAGCGAAGGTCCTGTGTGCCGCAACTAAGACCCGGCGCAGCCTAAATAAATAAATAAATAGATAGATAGAGAGATAAGTAAATAAATAGATCATATAATATTAAAAATAGGGGGATTGGGGAAGGGAATAGGAGCACATGGAATCTCTTTCCTCTCAATTTTTTTCTGTAAACATGAAACAGATAAAAAAATAAGGGCTATTGATTAAAGGGAATATATGGCTACTTCCATGTCCCATTTAGATGAACACACATGGAGAGGACATGTCCAAGAACTGACATAGTCTTTCATTTGAATAATAATGTTGAAATACTACAATAATAAATTTAAATCTAAATTAGTATAGGAAAAATAAATGAATATTTTATATGAATTATTTATAACACTTGACTATTGAAATAACACACATTAGTCCTCATTTCTAAAGACTGATACCTATGTAGCTCTGATCCTTACGTAATAATTAAAGGCCTCCAGAAGGACCAATGTCATTCATTCCTTGAACCAGTACGTTTCTCTCCAGCAGGTCACGAGTAAGAGTTCGTTCAACTAACAATGAACTCTAGGAAAGAAAATACTGTGTTCTATTTTTCCATGGAGATAGGCAGAAACCTGGGCTTGGGTGTGTCATGATCTTACAGGTTTCTGTGTAACCCATCTTCCCAAGGAGCAGACTGTATGGAAAACGCTTTGGTCTGGATCCTTCTGGTTTCTTCTCCTCTACATTTTGTTTTTCTTGTTGTTTACCATTTTCCCCCTCTCTGACCAATAATTCTTAGCATTCCTTTTGCCCTAGGACTGGGTCTCATTTATCATGCTGGGAATGGTCCCCACCCCTGACATTGGCCTTGTTCCCAAGTTTACCCACTTCATACCTAATTGTTCTGTTGTAGATACCTCATCCTACTGTTAGTCATAACCCCCAGAATCAAATTTCATCTCACACCTCAGAGTCACAACCCCCTTGACCACACTGAGTTTTGTTGCATCTTCCTCGCTCTGGGCCCTGTGTCTTTGCTCTATCCTAGAAATGGGCGGCAGAGTGGAGAAGAGCTTTCTCTTACATTCTAACATTATCCCTACTCTTACATACTTTGCAGAAAACCATGAAATATCAGCACCAATGTTTTCCATTCAGTTTATATTTTATCTCTATTTAACTTTTCAATTGAACATGAAAAAGTTGAAAACTTCTTGAAATATCATAAACAATTTGATAGAATCTTGTAGGTAAAACTTACACAATCTGTATTAAATAATTTACTGACATATAAACTTATAATAAATATTTTGTTTCATCATGCACTAATTCAGTTACTCTATTGAAATAAAACTACATTTTTTGATATAATTGTGCTTTGTAAGTCTTTTCCTGTGTTCTGCTTATGATTCTATTATCTTCTAGATGAGCACTTTTGTATATTTAATTTAGAAGTTTTACATTAAAAATAAAAGAAAATCCTTTCATCTATATTTCCTCTTAAGGTTATAATAACATGTACTCCATCACATACAGATCTTCACAAAACATAAGCAAATATGAATATTTTATCATAACTACTTATGAAAAAATAGCAAGGCTCCTATTTCCTATACTATAACAAATTAATCTATAAGGTCATAACACATACTTTTTCTAAAGTCACAATGGGTAAAAAAGGAGAGAAAGAGAGAGCACAGTGTTGTACCCAGAAGACACTGAATTTATTGCTACCACAGAAGAAATTTTGGGGAGGGATGAAGCTTCTTGATAACATATATAACAACAACAAAACCAGACAAACAGAGGTAAATGAACTGGAATCTAAAGTTGAATCAAACTGTTTGTCTATAATGCATTGTAAGAGACAGAGAAAAGATAGCAGTTGTTAGTTTCTCCTTCATCCATCCATCCATCCTTCCATCCATCCATTCATTCATATAATACTACAAATGTATGTACACTATGCTAGTCCCTGGGAATACAAAATGGTTATAAGACTGTCCTCAAGCTTCTCAAAGCCAGCAGGGGAAATAGGCATGTAAACAACAAATATCATACACTGTTATATTGGACATTTGAAGAATGCCTAGTGTACTAGGCATATCACAAAATAAGATACTGTCAATTTATTATAGGAAGGTCATTCACAGAAAAGAGAAGACTGAATTCAGTCTTAAAGGAAGGGTAGAAGTTTCCAGGTTAACACGGAGAATGGAATGCTATTCCAGATTGCAGGAACATTGTGTGCAAAGTTAAGAGGTAATAAAACAATAGGATGGGTGGAAGAGATGGAAGGAGATCCAAGTTGTTCAATACAAGGGGTAGAGGATTAGGTGGAGAGAACTGAGACTTAGGAGAGAGAGATGGGTAGGTAGGGTCAGATCAGAAATGGTTATGGTCAATCTAAAGCTAAAGAGTTTAGATTTTGATCAGGAGACAAGTGCACGGTTGAAGGGTTTTATGAGGTGCACCATAATGGGATTTGCATTTTAGAACCACTGCCCTGATAGTGGTGTGGAGGCTGGATTATGGATGAGGTTGGAGGAGTTGTAAGCGGTGGGGATCACATAAAAAGTCATAGAGGAAGAGAGATGAGGCTATTTACTGGTGAGAACAGAGAGAAAACAGATATAAGAGGAGGTGGAGGTAGAATTGAGAGGATTTGGTACTAATCTGAATAACAGAGCAACTGCTGATTGAGAGCCCAAGAAGTACCAAACATGTTATTTTAATCCTAACTATAATTAATTTTGAAAAAAATACTTATCCATACATTGAACTTCAAGGGAGATAAGTAGTTTCCTGAAGGTCACAGAGATTTTAAGTTGTAGAATGAGGATAAAACTAGATACTACTGGACACAGAGCTAGTGTCCTGTTGATTAAATCATCTCAGCCTCTAAATTAGACCAGACATATGAGAGAGGACAGAGACTAGACCAGCTCATAATTCTCTGTCTTGGATGCTATTACTTGTTTGAAGGAAGATAATGAATTAAGTGAAGGTACCTGGATGATATCCAGGTAGGTATGACAAACAAGCCGTTGGACATATGGATCTGAAGAAGTCTCCTTATAATACTGTTTTGTAAATGCACTAGATCTGAGACACACATGCAGTCATAATTCTATTGCTCTCTGTGTCTTCCTGCTGCATTTTATGGGCCAGCTTAATATATATTTCCCTCCATATTTTAAGAATAGAATTTATGATACATGTCTATTAGTTACTTCCTAAAGGATAAAAATCTTCTAGTTTTTCATTCATCATGTTATTCATTAGTATTATCTTCCACAAATATGTATTGAGTGGCCATTGGGTGCACTGAGCAAATTATGCTATGCAATTTGATTGGAAGAATGAGGTCCCTAAGTGATGATAGTCATCTATCTTCAATAGTTGGCTTCATTTTCTCTTAACACCAATTTATTTTTCTATCTATTATTCATCTTATTACATAATTTTTTTGCTCAGCTGTTTCAAATCCTCTTCTGAATAAAAAGGACCATAAATGAAAACACACAAACAACTATAAAGCTTACAACCCTATAGTTGACACAGACATAGTTGTTGTCAAAGCAAAAACATGAAACTTTTGCTCTTTTGCAGGTATGACTTTTGATTTGAGAGAGCAGGAAAATTAGGTGGCCAAAAGGACTTGGATATGAGTAACAAAAAGGAGATGCCGGGGACAGAACAGATACTACAGGATGGACAGAAATTACTTTTCAGACTGACTCTACCAGGGCAATTCTTGGCACTTCCCTAGAATAAATTATTTCCTGGTTTAGCTAAGAAAATATGAGGCTACCTCAATTTCCTCAGGGTTAGCACACGATATTCCATTTCATCAGCCCTGGAACAACCCAAACAGAAGGTTTAGTGATAGTGTTACATTCCATGCTTGAGGCTTGTTATCAGTGCATTATTTTGTCTGTTCTAAAAGATGTTGTTTAGTTCAGCCAAGTGACTGGAGGTCACTAAAATACTTTAAAAAAAAAGGGGGGGGAGAGGGATAGCTCTTTCTTCACAGAATAATTCATATTAATTCATGGACCAATAGCCCTGAGATCCATTAATTAAATTAATTAGATTTCATAGCATTCACTCATGAACCAAGATGAAAAAAATTAGAAGGAAACAGGAAACACATACACTGCAGCATATGGTTTTGCCAGTGTTGGGCCCTTGATAATTATTAAATGATAGTTTGACACAGTTCAGAATTAATAAACTCTGTTCTCTGGAGGTGTATATTTTCCTATCTTAGGTAACTCATGCAAATTAACTTACATCAAAATGTGTGCTGTGTTGTTGCCCATACGTCAGCATGATTTCACAGTTTATAATATAACAGTAGTTTCACTAAGCAATGAAACTATTTTTCTGTGAAATTAAGTGATATAGTTCTATCTGATGAAGAGTATTATACCTAGAAAATATTGCTAATAAATATAGGACCTATTTCATATTTTGAAGATTTACAGGGAATTAAATGTAATGGAACAGTAAACCCTACTGATGTCATACATTTGAGAACAACAGGTAAATCAAACCCTCATTCTTGTGGAATTAACTAAAGAGTGTTTTACGGCCAAAAAATTTAAAGTATCGATCATGCTGCCTGAAACATGATATGTTAGAATGACCTCATCCAGTCTTATGGCTTCAAATACCAGCTACAGTCTCATGATCCAAATTTCTGTGTATCCATCGTCCCTCAGCTCAAATTTATCTACCTAACATCTCCATTTTCTTTCTCTACCTTAACAGATCTTAAAACAAACTCTTATTCTTTCTTCCCAAATCCATTCCTTCTTATTACACCTAATTAAATAGAAACTTTACCTTCCTGTCAGCTCAGGCCACACCACTTGGCTCACATCCCATGTGAAATCTATCAGCAAATCCTGTCAACTCTACTTTCAAAATTTCTAAAACATTACCGTCTCTCACCACTATGACCCTAGGGCAAATCATCCTGTGTCTTTCCGAGGTGGCTGAATAGCATCTTGACCATTTATCTGTTTCCACCCTTGTTTCCTACACTCAATTCTCATCTCAGCAGCCAGCAGAGCATTTAACCTGTGAGTTATATCATTCTCTATTCTAAGATTACATCTCACCCTCAGTAAAACCCAAATCTCTAAATCACGTAGCCTTCCATGGTCTGGCCACCCCTTTGCCTTTCATCTATGAACTTTTCTACCGTTTCCACCTCAGTCACTCTGCTGTAGCCTAGAGGCCTCTTTGCTGTTCCTTGAACACACCATTATCCTATCCTGGTCTTTGCTTTTGCTGGTCCCATTACTTGGAGTATTCTTCCTTTCTACATCCACTTGATGACTTGTCTCAACATTTTGAAGTCTCTGATGGAATGTCATTCTTTTATTTAGTAAAGACTTCCCTGACCACCATATTTAAAATGAAAGCCTCAGTCCCCTGCCCGGTGCTCTTTGCACCCCTTCTCTGTTTTAGTTTTCTCCATAGCACTTACTGTCATCGGATATAATTAAAGCATGATAAAAATCTATTTCTTAATCATTTTATTTCTTGAGTACTTGTTTGCTTCCCTCCACAACCAGGTAGTTAGTGGGAATTATTATCTATTTTATTCACAGTAGCATTCCTAATGCCCAAAACAGCATTTGTTATGTATAAGAGTACACTAGGCATTCTTTGATTAAAAGCACTAAGCATAAAAACATGATCAGACATCTGAGAAAACTTTTACTCTCTAAACAAACTGAATTAGATACCTGATAAGTTGTGATATAGTTAATTTGGGAAATATACTTTTTTCTCTTATCACACTTGAGGGAAACCTTGTCAGGTGTGCCTTTCTCTATCTCCAGGTCTTTCCGTTGAAAGCCCCCTCTATCACTTTCAAATCTGAAGCCGCTGTGGGATGAACCCAGCTGAAGATTAGCTGGGACACCCAGTCCCTGTTCCCAGTGTGGGGAGCCCTCGGCGGATTGTGTAGGTGAAGAACATGGACTTCCAGTATTAACGTGGTCTGGGGCATGTTATACTCATGAGCCCATTCCAACCTTCACTCAGCAATACATACTCTCCTCCTGAGCAAGACCACGACTCGTGTCTACTCCTGCCCTAGTCTTGGATTCAATTTCTCTCTATTTGGGATAAACTCCCTATGTTTTTCCTCCTTTTGAATCTATCCATCTCCATGAATAAAAGTTTAAGTACACATTTGACCTGCTACTGAAGCTTCCCAAATTATCTCTCCCTTTTTGGAATGCTTATTGCTTTATAAGTCCTGGAACAAAAACAGAATTTAAGACATTGTTTTACTTGAGCTCCATTTAACTAACTTAATGGATGAACTGATGCTGTACGTTCTCCCTGTAAAATGACAGCATGCTTTCTATTAAGCCAATGGGGGTTGGCTGCCTCAACTTAGTTTTACGTTAAGCAAAATTCAGATATGCTTGTTCACCTACCTGTTTATTTCAGGTGTATGCAATTTAAACTTTATTATTTTATTACCTAAATAAAATCAATGATGTGATTTTGAAAAGAGAAGTTTTGTTCCTATAAAAATATATTGTGTTTTGAACAGATTAGAAAAAGTTAAGTTCAATTATATGAGGACTAAAGGACTATGAAAGTTGAAGAAGAAATTACAAAATTATAATAAATAGAATAATAAAATTGGGACTTCCATGGTGGTCCAGTGGGTAAGACTCCACACTCCCAATGTAGGGGGCCTGAGTTCGATCTCTGATCGGGGAACTAGATCCCACATGCATTCCACAACTAAGAGTCCACATGCCGCCACTAAGATCCCATGTGCCGCAACTAAGACCCAGTGCAGCCAAAATAAACAAATAAATAGAATAATAGAATTATAATTATTTTAAAGAATTTGACATTTCTATTATTGTTTTGTTCTACTTCTAATCATTGAAAATGAAAATTCTAATTGATTCATTATGATTTATACGAGGCAGAAAATGTATAAATCTTTAGTCAACAGAGTGATAATCAAGGGGGTTCTGACCTTACATCAAAATGGTGGCCAATTACTATGCATTTGTATGTTTTTTAATTCCCCTCTTTAATTGACTTTTTATATTAACCATCAAACCCAGTCACATTAGAATAATAGGTTTCTACACTTAATGTTTTCTAATTTGTCCTTTTATCTTGTATCCCCAACTAGATTGTATAATTCTTTAGGATAGAGTCCTCATAATAGATCTTATGTTTTCTTCCCAATTAGTTATTTGCAAGCTAGCCAATAAAAAGCAGGTTGAATGATCTTAGGCTGAATCAATGTTAGTCTGTAGAAGGCTAAGGTCTATATGTTTTCCACAAACCTAAGGAAGGAAGATAAGAAAAAGAAACGGCACCTTTGGAAAAATTATCTAGTTAATGGCAGAGCTTTGAGATTTTACTGATTATATAATCCTTGGTCTTATCCACAGTATCATGTTACAATTTCTCTCATTTCTTCACTTGAAGAAATGTTCAAAAAAATAGTTCCATGCTTTGATTTTTCCAATCAATGATTTAATATGAATCTATACTATCATATTACAATGGCAACTGGATCTCCTGAAAACTTCACAGTGAGAATAGATTTGGAATAAATGCTGAGTAGTACATTCTACAAACTATCTCTATAGGCCCTGGCTTACAAATAATCACCATATGATGTTGGAAAAACAAAACAAAAACTCTTCAAAATATACTCATTGCTTTGTATCCCAGATGTTGTTTTGACCAACTATCAATTGCCCGTGTTTATATATTTACTTGATAGTACTGTTATTTCAAAAATCTTGGCCAATAAGATTTACTAGAGTTTTAATTTTCTTATAACCACAACATGTCTTTGGAAGTAATGTAGTGCTTGACACTTAATGCAAAAAATATCTGTTTAGGATTTCAAAATATAAACCATTGAATAAAATAGTACCATTTGCACTACCAAATGTAAAACCGATAGCTAGTGGGAAGAAGCCACATAGCACAGAGAGATCAGCTCGGTACTTTGTAACCACCTAGAGGGGTGGGATAGGGAAGGTGGGAGGGAGGGAGATGCAAGAGGGAAGAGATATGGAGATATATGTATATGTATAGCTGATTCACTTTGTTATAAAGCAGAAACTAACACACCATTGTAAAGCAATTATACTCCAATAAAGATGTTAACAAAATAAATAGTAACATTTGCTTTCAAAACAAGGACAATATTTCAATGGAAGGACATATACTGCTCTATAAAAAAACAGAATGACCTTTAGGCCACATAAATATAATACAAATTCACACTTGGCACTATGTGGGAATGGCAGTGGTCATTTCTAATAAATAGTGTGTGAGAACCAGTAGGACAGTTACAGAAACACCTCCTGCTTGTTCATGGCATAAGGCCAAAGTTCAGCTGTATGTGTATTATGTTTTTGACAAAACACCTAGTCTTACACCAGACACAAATTTCTAGCTTCCTGAGCATGGAACTTTATTAATGTAAAGCATGTGCTAAGCAAACTGTAAGATTCATATAAAAAATTGTTGTCCTGTAGTTGTGTTTATTTATTTTGGACTGAAAAAATGGCACTGTTGTACATGCACTTGCTTTAAACGTTAAAAAAAAGTTGGAAAAATAAATTAATCAGATACTCAATGAATCAAAGATATCAATACTTCGAGTTGAAGTATGAATCATATCATTATAGGGTCATTTTCCTTTGCATCATGAGGTCACACAGGACTAATGTCAAATGGAGTAAGAAATAGGCAAAATTTTCCTTAAATTGTCTCAGTTAACAGATTTAAACAAGACTTGGCTATAGTTTTTGAAGCAATGGGTAATTAAAATCAAACTACTTGGTGAAAAAATTAGGAATGAGGGATTGTTGTAGTGTTGGGGAAAATTTTGTATTATAATAAATTAACTTTTAACTAATGGAAGATAAATGAAATAATAAAAGGTTGATTTTTCAATATACAAAATTGATGACAAACTATATCTAACATGAGTTTATTATGTCCACTACTTTCCTTACCTCCCAAATATTATTTTTGCAACTCTATGGGAATAATTCCAAAAGATACTCATCACATAAATACTTATGTCCAAAAAAAAAAATCAGTATTTTGAGCTAGCATCAAAAAGAAAGTATATGGTGTAGTTTTATTTACTGGTTTTCTATATAAATAAGATTAAATAAAAATAATGATAATAATGAAAACTGCATATTCACAGTTTTATATTTTATATTTGTTTTTCCTCTATACAAAAAGGTGGATATGTCCAGTGAATACAAACTTATTTAATTGTTTTTTGCTTTTTTTATAGTTTGATCAGTTAGCAAAGTGTAAAAAAGTGTTGATGTTGAAAAATTCTATTATTTTCTCTCTAAAGTGTAGTGCTCAAAGAAATATATAATTTGAGTTTGTGAAGAAGTCTTTCTTTTTTAGGGCTAACTTCTTTCTTTTGTATACTCTTTAGAAGTACATTTTTAAAAATTCAACAAAAGAAAGAAATAGGATAAAACCATCATGACATAAAGGCTTTTAGAAATTAATAATGTTCTTTATTAATAATGGTATGATGATCTGCCATCTTATAAGCTCCTGATCATACCATTGTTTGATTATTACCCAGCAACATGGAAACAGTCTTTGTCCTAACTCAACACAGTGCCTATAGTTTTGCCACAGAAACAGTCATAATTTTACCTGCTTTGAAGTAAAGCAGTTTCCGTGTTAACTTCACAGAGGGCAGCCAGATAACTTTTAAGAGTTTGAAATACTAAAGGCCACTCAGCTAAGTGCCCCAGGGAAAAATTTAAACTACGATAAAGGCACTTCTTTGACTCATAGTGCTAAAGTTGCTGACTAAATAGACCCACTATAAGCCATAGACAAAGCCACTGAGAAGAATATATGAAAGTTTGAATGTGAGGCCCCAAGTTTGAATGTCAACCCTTTTCCAGTGGGTTTACTGAGGCTAGGAGAAAAGCAGTTATCCACCAAAAACAAAACCCTCAAAAAACCCACAAAAACAAACAAAACATACAGCCAATCTAGTAGAAGCTATGTATTTAGTAATCCAATGCAAGTATTTGTCATTTCCTTTAATAGGGCCTTAAACAGGTAACCTAAATGGTTTATGTTCCATCTTCCAGATGTGAGCATGAAAATAGTTTTAATTAATGGTTGTATTACTATATTTAAATATCATTTTTTGAAATTGAAAATGGAATACCAGTCTTATTACTATTTCCCTAATACTCTTATTTATTTAATAAATAGTCTGCTTTGTTCTGAAAAGTGGTTTCCTTTTTTTCCTGGGTTTTTTTTTTTTTTTTTTTTTAGTTCCCTGACCGTGAATTGAACCCTGGCTCTCGGCAATGAAAGCGTGGTCTTAACCACTGGAGCACAAGGGAGTTCCCCTGAAAAGTACTTAAAATTGCTAGCTTTGTGGAGTTATTCTTAATGCCCATTCTCTGAGAGTTTTATGCTATAAAATATCTTAACATAAGGTCAATCGTGTGTCTTTAGGTTCTAATTTTAGAGGAAGATGTTATTTTCTCATTATCTTAGAGTATTATTTTATCTACTGTGGAATAATAACAGAATTTATTAAGATAAAACTTTTCAAGTTGCCATTTATTCTATCAGGTTTTTCTGTTGGTTCCTCAAAATGTAAACACAGAGAAGCACTAAAATACAGGAAAAGAGCACCATTAAAAGTAATTCATTGGAGCAGAAGCAAGAAGAACTACAATCCTGCAGCCTGTGGAACAAAACCCACATTCACAGAAAGACAGACAAGATGAAAAGGCAGAGGGCTATGTACCAGATGAAGGAACAAGATAAAACCCCAGAAAAACAACTAAATGAAGTGGAGATAGGCAACCTTCCAGAAAAAGAATTCAGAATAATGATAGTGAAGATGATCCAGGACCTCGGAAAAACAATGGAGGCAAAAATCGAGAAGATGCAAGAAATGTTTAACAAAGACCTAGAAGAATTAAAGAACAAACAAACAGAGATGAACAATACAATAACTGAAATGAAAACTACACTAGCAGGAATCAGTAGCAGAATAACTGAGGCAGAAGAATGGATAAGTGACCTGGAAGACAGAATGGTGGAATTCACTGCTGCGGAACAGAATAAAGAAAAAAGAATGAAAAGAAATGAAAAGAGCCTAAGAGACCTCTGGGACAACATTAAACACAACAACATTCGCATAATAGGGGTCCCAGAAGGAGAAGAGAGAGAGAAAGGACCAGAGAAAATATTTGAAGAGATTATAGTCGAAAACTTCCCTAACATGGGAAAGGAAATAGCCACCCAAGTCCAGGAAGCACAGCGAGTCCCATACAGGATAAACCCAAGGAGAAACACACCGAGACACATAGTAATCAAATTGGCAAAAATTAAAGACAAGGAAAAATTATTGAAAGCAGCAAGGGAAAAACAAAAAATAACATACAAGGGAATTCCTGTAAGGTTAACAGCTGATTTCTCAGCAGAAACTCTACAAGCCAGAAGGGAGTGGCAGGATATACTTAAAGTGATGAAAGGGAAGAACCTACAACCAAGATTACTCTACTCTGCAAGGATCTCATTCAGATTCGATGGAGAAACCAAAAGCTTTACAGACAAGCAAAAAGCTAAGAGAATTCAGAACCACCAAACCAGCTATACAACAAATGCTAAAGGAACTTCTCTAAGTGGGAAACACAAGGGAAGAAAAGGACCTACAAAAACAAACCCAAAACAATTAAGAAAATAGTCATAGGAACATACATATTGATAATCACCTTAAACGTGAATGGATTAAATGCTCCAACCAAAAGACACAGGCTCACTGAATGGATACAAAAAAAAAGACCCATATATATTCTGTCTATAAGAGACCCACTTCAGACCTAGGGACACACACAGACTGAAAGTGAGGGGATGGAAAAAGATATTCCATGCAAATGGAAATCAAAAGAAAGCTGGAGTAGCTATACCCATATCAGATAAAATAGACTTTAAAATAAAGAATGTTACAAGAGACAAGGAAGGACACTACATAATGATCAAGGGATCAATCCAAGAAGAAGATATAACAATTATAAATATATATGCACCCAACATAGGAGCACCTCAATACATAAGGCAACTGCTAACAGTTATAAAAGAGGAAATCGACAGTAACACAATAATAGTGGGGGACTTTAACACCTCACTTACACCAATGGACAGATCATCCAAAATGAAAATAAATAAGGAAACAGAAGCTTTAAATGAAAAAAAAAAAAAAAAGTAATTCATTGAACCACCAGCTTGCAAAGCAACAGAAAGGCCTTGATATATTCAGTTTTTCTCATTTCAAATGTAACATTGTCTTTAAAAACTCTGCTAAAATTTTGCATGCTTATGAAGAGAAATGAATATATATATATTTCTGAAGGTTTTTCTGGGGCAAGATTGTAGAGATTAACAAAATCAGGTTGGGAAAGACAGAACTAAATTTAGGGCCAAATTAAGCTATCCTAGAAGGAAAAAAAACCCCGGAAATCCTAAACTTATGAATAACTAGTGCTGACTTCCTTCTCTCTGCTAAGAGTGGATTGTCAGATTTTTTTTTTTTTTTTGCCACACTGTGTGGCATGCAGGATCTAGTTTCCCAATCTGGGATAGAACCTGTGCCCCCTGCATTGAAAGCATGGAGTCTTAACCACTGGACCACCAGGGAAGTCCTGATTGTCAGATTTTCTCACTGAGTTGTCCTCACCCACTGCTTGGGTCATCCAGTCAATGGCCCTGTCCTGTATTCCATGGCAATGACTTTATAATGAATTTAGTTCAGCCTCTTAGCTCTTCGAGATCATTTTTTTCCTTAAGTCCTCTCTGCCTTCAAAGTCTTCAGTGTCTTATCTGGCCTGCACATGAAACAGATTATTTATCCTCAAATACTATTTACTTATGTCACTCTTGATTACCTACATGATAAAGCACAACCCTTTTAAACTTTACCCTAACCAATTTGGAAAAACTTAACCCCCATATTTGCTGTCTCATAGATACTACTTTTTGTTTTTTAATTTTTTTTAATTTTATTTTTATACAATTTTTAAAGGTTACTTTACATTTACAGTTATTACAAAATATTGGCTATGTTCCCTGTCTTGTACAATACATCCTCGTAACTTATCTTACACCCAATAGTTTGTACCTCCCACTCCCCAACCCCTATACCGCATCTCCCCACACTGGTAACCACTAGTTTACTCTCTATATCTGTGAGTCTGTTTCTTTTTTGCTATATTCACTAGTTTGTTGTAATTTTTAGATTCCACATAAGTGATATCATACAGTATTTGTCTTTCTCTGTCTGACTTATTTTGCTCAGCATAATGCCCTCCATGCCAAAGATCCCACTTGTAATAATCTCCCCAGTCTATTTTTGTTATTTATATGAATTTTGCCCATTTGATATCATTGTTCACAGTAGCTAATCATAATAGCTCCTGGTCAAGAACTTCTGGAGCCTTAGTGTTTATACTTTGTAGACTTATCTTTATATGTATATTTCATTTATACAATATGAAGACTACAGCTTCCATAGAAAATAGCAAAGTGACCTACATGAAGGTGTCCTTCCTCTCCTTTTTTATAAATGTAAATAAGATATGTGTGTGTAGTCATACATATATACATCATATATTCACCATCATTTATTTGAATTTTCAAACTTTTCAAATTTTCATTGATTGTAGTTTCTACTATGTGCGAGGCACTGTGCTAAAAAAATGTCATATCCTCAAGGAACACTAGGTAGTGACAGTCATAAATACACAAGTGAGTAATTTAAAGCAGAATGATAACTATCTACATAATGATAACTTTGTATAAGGTGACTGACTTGAAAAGTTATTGACTAGGACAAAGTTTTTTATTTATTTTTTGATAAATTAGAATTGGGGGAGTCATAGAACTAATACTAATATTTAACAATGGTCAATTAAGCATTTTACATGTGACTAAATCAAAGAGATTATCGTTTAAGCTTATTCCATCTTCAAAACAAACCTCTGAGGTAGGTATATCATTATCCCATTTTATAGATGGGACAACAGATGCTCAAGATGACTAAGCCACTTTCACTAAACCATTCTCTCAGTAGGTGTTAAGGAAGGTCAGGAAAGCATTTAAAACATCCTTTGCTCTTATGCTGAGATGTAAAGAATATAGTGTTAGCTAGAAAAAAGCATTCCAGGTACAGGCACCATCATGTGCTAAAATGCAAGAACTTTACTTATATAATTAAAAGTATATATATATATATATATATATATATATGCTGCTATTTCAAAATTTTCAAAATTTCAAGATACTGTGCTATTGCATCACCTACTGTCTCTCTGAGCTCCAAGTCCACCATCCTATATTCTGTGCTGTCAAGCTTACAAACATTTCTCCGACTCCCCTGCCAGCTGACTTTCTTTTGGGGGGAAACACAAGAGGGAGAACGGAAGGCAGGACGAAGGCAGAAGGGCTGACTTTTCTGCTTATACTTCACGTCAGCTTCTCAAGGCAACAAAAGACAACCACGACTTCAGCCTCCAGCTTCTTTTGACACACCGAGCACCAGCCATTCTGTGTCCTCTTTAGAGGTGCCTGCACCAACTCACAGTGCCCCCTGGTGGTCCGAGCACCAATTACATGGCTTCACCTGTAGAGTAACTGGTACCAGTTGTTACGAGCCCCCTTCCATGCTATATTCTGGGAACCCCACCTCTTCCCTTTTGTTCCCCCAGCTCTGGTGTGGCAGCTGCTTCCTGCAGTTATTAATTTATGGACTATTTTAGCATCCCTTCCTTGATGTTTCAGCCTTTGAACATCTGGTGGCCAATTTCCTGCTTGAAATACCTACCATGGTTTCAGTTTTCCTGATTGTATCTTGATTAATACAGATCCCTTTATTTAAGTGTCTCTTTAATAATCCCTTGAGACAAATGTCACATCCTCTTTATTGCCTACCTGCCAGTTTCTACTTTTCTTCTATTAGCAGAAACCTAACTTTGTTTTTATGGCAGGTAGCCATGGTCTAGAGAGGAGACTGGGCTCCTCTACAGATCCAGGGTGGAACATAAATTCACTGAGCTAATCCTGCTATAGAATATAACTTTGATGTGAGGAGACATATGATGGGGGTTCTTGAAAGAGGTTTATCTCACTCTTAACACTGAAAGGAACACCTTCTCTTCAAGCTTTTTAAATATTTTTTCCTGAGACTATGAAAGATGGAAATTAGTATGTTATTTCTAGTTGATGAAAAAAAGCAGTTGACACTTTGAGGATAATAGGAAGAACCTAAGCATTTGATAGCACCGTTGGGCCACAGAATCAATTATCCCTAAATGTTTGCAATCTCTGGATTTCCCTATTTCTCTATTTTGTAAAATGAGACATATTCATTGTTGGTTAAAACACTTTTAGTCGAGCTGTCTATTCCATGCTATAACAATCATAAATTATACAGTAGGAGATATGTGTCTTTTTATCTATATATAGATTTAGATATAGATATAGATACACACATATATGCAGATATAGTTGTCTATATCTACCTATGTACAATGCATATTCACATAAACATATATAAATACATATGCTTTGCTTTTATATATTTTAGTAGCTAAGACTAATGGTAAGACTTAGTAGCTATTTACTAATGGCTAAATAAATATATTTTTACATTTTGCCTGTATAATGATTTTTCAATATAAGAAAAGGTAAGGTAGAGCTTCAAACAGAGGAGGTAGTATAAAGTGACTGACCATGGAGAATAAAAGCTGGAAAGGTAAAATGATTAACACTCACAAATTCTAAAGTAAAAGACAGGTGATTTCATTGTCATCCAAAGTGCCTCCCGAGAGAGTTATGGACATTTGTTTGAATTATATACACTTTTAAGGATGATTTTAGCACGTCCCATTGTCGAGCACCTATTCGGATCTGGGCACTATCTTAGGTGACACAGGAGAAGGGTGAAAAGCACGGGTTACAAGGCTTTCCCCTCAAGCCTTGTTTATTTCTGAATGTTCTCACTGAGGACTCAGTTCTGCTTTCATGGAGATTTTTATGTTACATGTACAGGATAGAATGTAGTGACTAGGGAAGACCTGAGATTTCTGGTGAATCTGTTAAATAAATACTACTACTTTTTTCAGCTCCCTTACTGCTTTCATCTTAGGATCTGCAACACTCTAAAATACTAGTCAAACTTTAGAACGCCCCTGTGCTAATGTTTATGGGTGTTCTTTTTCTGAGGTTTACTGAGGGGCAAACTGATGGATCATAGGCTGCCTAGAAAGTTACCTGGAAAATGCAGATCAGACAAAGGAGCAGCCTTTTTGCCGTAACAAGTAGTCACGTTCCCGCTACAGAACTGCGAGATGGACTAGATGAAAGCATCGTATATGTGGAGAGGCAGAACAGTGCGAGGTATTTGAAAAGGCAAAGCCTTATCCTTAGAAAAAAAGAAAAAGCTGAGGGCTAGTAGATACACAGTAGAGACAGCTCTGGATACCTGGGAGGGCAAGCTGATTTTTTTTGCCTTGAATGCTCTTCAAGCATTCTCTTTTTTTAACTGTGGTCCATTTTTGCCAACTAGCCTCTCTATAATCTTAGTCACATACCTACATAGGGATGGCCATCTTTGCACCATTAGTTCAAGCTTAGAAAGAAAGAATGAGAAAGCAATCTAAATGGAGACACAGAAAGGATTTAGCAGAATGAAGAAAAAAAGAACAACTGAACATCACTGAGAAATGGGTCCTACATAGTTTGAAACATAAATCGGTGAGACATTTACAGAAAATACTTTTGCACTCTTGTCCCCAACCAAGACAGACCTCTAGACCATGAATAAAAATAATGTTTGGGGACAACCAATCATTCCTGGAATCTGCTTATGAGTTTCCAGTAGACCTCCCCAGCCTTTGGCTTCCTCATGTTGATCACTGCTGTGTACCCAGTGTTTACCCAGCCACATCGTCTTGACATCCATATGGATTAGCTTTCTGGCTCCCAGTTTAGCTCCATTTCCTTGATTCTGGCAACTTTCACTTTGGTTTACTGCCTCCAAAAATGATCACCACTTATATTCCACATGGCTGCCTACACATATGTACAGCACCCATTAATTCATTTCTTTATAAAATCTAAATTCGGTGAGTGCCAACCATGTACCAAGGACTAGCTAGGTGCTGGAGATCAGTTCTGAACAAGGCTCTGATCTTCTGGAGTTTACATGTTAAGGAGAAAGGACTGAAACATTAAAAATTATTTAAGCAAAAATTATTAGTATAAATAAATGTTATGTAAGAAAACCATAAGGTATGTGTTGGCAAACAACCAGGTTTCTTGTCTGTGTTTCAGGAACATTATCCCAGAGGAAGCGACTTCCAGACTAACATCATGACTTGAATATACGGGGACATGAAGTGGGGTGGAGTAGAGAGGACTTCTGGGTAGGACACCTTGTACAAAATTCTGACTTGGGAAGGGTCTACTCTCTCTGAGGAATGAGAGCAGGACAAGGATACTGGAGCAGATTATCACAAAGCAGGGAGAGAGGAAGGTTTAATGGCCAAAGTCTCGGTGGCAAAAGGAATAATGAAGAAAAGGGGATGGATTCAACTGCTGTTTACAACTTGGGGACACCTAAGGAGTGGAAATGAAGGGAGCAAGGTGTCTAGCATGACTCCAAGTTTCCAGATGTTGAAAGGACCTCCCAAGTCTGCCTGATGTGCTCCAAACCTGTGATGCACAGGAAATGGGTGCCCGACCTACGGTGGCAAGAGTCATGAAAATGTAGCAACACACTTCCCCTTGTCACATGTCTGTGAAAGTCTGTGTGTGCATTCATGTGTGCCCAAGTGACTATGTATATGCAGTGTGTGTTTAAGGTATGGAAATCAAGGAATGGCAGCAGTCATGTCTGGGTGGTCTTTGAGTAGAGAGAGGAAGGTAGTCTCAGGAAACAAAACGTGAATGAGATCCATAGTCTTGAAGTAAAAACAAAAATGGAATGGGAAGTGACCATGAATTAGATCCTTAAGGCTGAGTTGTCCTTGGGAGAACATAGGATAGGCAGCTTAGCTGTTGGCTACAAAAGCGATACCCTTGCACTTACACAGAAGTACAATACTGTAAGTAATCTTTGGTGTAATTAAAGGCAGGGCATTAATTACTGAGCATTATATAGAGAAAGCCATCATTTGATATATATTTTTTTTCTATTCCAATTATAGTGGTATTATTATTATGGGAATAGAATATTATTCAGAGTATTATCTGGAAATTAAAATCAAATGTGCTATAAATGTTCTACAAATTAACAAATGGTTTTATATACAGTATAAGCAGTTATTGATTTATAACCACTACTGTTTTCATGTTTTAAACATTTCAAATCAAATTCATTAAAATATTTTAATTGATTCAAAATCTATTTCTATAATTATAGTTTGAATGAGGCCTACATAATCATTATTTTCATGAGAACAAAATGTTTAAAAGCCAAATACATAAGGTTAAAATTTTCTTGCAGACCAAAAACGAATTCAGGCTTATTTCTCAAACAAATATATTTTCTCTTAATGTCAAATAAAACATTGTTGAGCTAAATATTACTTTGCCATGAAAAGAAACAAACAACAAAAATCAAAATCAGGACTTGAGCCAAGCAAGAATCAAAAACCTTAAGGAGCAGAGTAGTCAGGGGCAATTTTAGCATTAACTATGCAATCTCTTAAAACGACACACAGCTGTGGAAAGACTGAAACATCCTCTTGCTGGATGTGATATTGCAATTCTAAAGGAATGCTGACAAGGTTTGACTTCTCAACTGCCTAAACTTAGCCTGAAAATGCAGATTGTTGCTACTCTGTCTGCCCTCCACAGTTTAGATACCTGGATCTTTTAGTCTCACCATTGCTGTTATACCCAAGTATGATGAAACAGGAACAAGAAAAATGTTTTCATTGCCTTAGGATGATTTATTTTGTCAAAGTTCCCAGCTAATTTTCATAGTATCAGAACTTCTATAATGACAATAGTTAATACTGAGAATAAAAGGAATCCTGAAATTTTCCCATAATGAAATATATTAATGTTAGAAAGGTTTATTTTAAATTATTTAACTGGTTCATTAAAAATTATGTGCAATCACACACATGCATATATTCACAAATGCCTACAAATTAACAAATTTGCAGGAAATTCATAGCAAATTTGGAATAGAAACAAATTTGTAGAAAATGAAACTGAAGTTTAAAGGAAACACATTTTAAAATTTGAAAGCAAAGACCATTTATAGTTCTAAACAAAATTTTAAATATTTCTTCAGTGTGTCTAGCATTCACAGGAACATAGAAATTACTCCTGATTGATTTTATTTCTGGATACTTTTTGCTCATTTGAAACTTCTAGGAATTACGCCCGCCATATTTACAAAACTTTTAGAGCAACTTATGAATTTATCTACTTTTAGGTAAAGCTTCTTTGTAATTACTCATCGTTGGGCTATATCCCAATCCACAGGTAAATCATGGTTCAGAATTATCTGAATTATATATATATATATATATATATATATATATATATATATATATATATATATATATAATATATATATACTTTAGATGCAATCAAAGTCAAACATGTCCCAAAATAAAATAAATACTTATTCACCTTATCGGCATGGCTCAATGGCAAGGGTCTACCCCAGGCATCGATTACAGCCATCCTCTCTAATCTTCACAGACTACTCGCAGCTCATAGATGAAAGTATGTCCTTTGCTATGGGCTATTCTCTCTTGATTAAGTGGAAATCCACAATTTCATAACCTTTATTACCCATGAAGGCAAAGAGGAAAAACTCTCATTCTTTCATTCTCTATGGTGCCATCTTTACTGTTTGCTTTTTCTCTTTCTATTTTTTTATCTCTTTGTGTCTCTGAATCTTCTTTTTAGTAAAAAAGTACGTGCTTCTGGTTCCAACCATGGCCTCTTTTCTACATTTTTATTTTCCAAGACTTCTCTGCATTATCTATCCCCCAGCTCCTATTCCACTCTAGAATGCATCTATTCCCTCTTTTTAAATAAATCCGGTTTGGAAATACTAGCTGTGGCCTTTTTGTGAGCACAGCATATTTGTGTACACACACACACACACACACATACACACACACACACGTACACACATATTAATATATCTCTGTTCACTAAATCCCAGAAAGCTCTGAAAATCTAGATCAGAAATGTACTTTCTTTCAACAGATGTCAGGCAAATTGGGGGACAAAATATCTTTTTATGACTATATTGTAAACTTACATTCTCATCTACTGAAAATTAAGCCTAATGCCACCATTAATGTTGAGAGGCATGTAGTACAGGGCAGGCTTTTTCCCTATTTAAGAACTCAATTGAATTTAATATTAAGGAGTGACAGATGAGATCTTTTCTTGAAGCAGAGGAGGAAAATATAAGGTCCATAATACAGCTCCTTTGTCAAATATGTGACTAACCATCAAATCACACTAGTCTCCTTGTTAAATCCTGCATTTCAGAAGAATGTATGTTACTGGGAAATTACAGAATACATGTAATTCCTCTATATATGTAGAGATTTTAGTCCAAACACCTAAAGATAAATTTTAAATCCTGAGACTAATATCTACACTTCAAATTTCAATAAAAGTGTTCTCCAGCATAGGAAATGGAAATTTTACTTCACTAGTCTACCTCAACTTCAAGTTAATCTTCTTATAAGATCATCTGTCTTACAAAATATATTTACACATCAATTTACTAAACTGGAATCAGAATGTGTGTAAGAATTGATGTATGTACAAAAATGTTGGTTATATGTAATATAGGATTTTCATTACTGATAGTATTTTTCAATTAGAAGAATTATAATTTATTATATTATAGAAGGAAACAGAAACATTGACATATTGCCAGGTTTTATCTTTAAATATTCACCAATTTTTGTTTCCATTTTATCTCTCCCAGTTTATTAAATTAGTAATATTGAATTTGGCAAATATATTGGGTAAAATTGCTATGTATCCATTTCAATACATAGTAAAAATCAATGGTAATTTGAATGAAGCATTGGAGGAAGGATCCTGAACAAGACTAGGATGGAATTCATTGCTAATGTACTGAAAGTTACATACAGCAAATCCATCTCTGTTTTCCTAAAATAACAAAATTTATTTGTAATTTCCTAGAAGTAGATGGGTAATTAAAAAGTTTTCTTGGATAGTAAATCATTTTTTTTTTCAATATAAGGCAATTCTAACAAAAGGAAGCACATAATAGTCATTTCACTCACGTTTTAGTGATGGCTTCTCATTTTCCAGAGTGATATATGAAATTTTATATGATTAGGCATTTATACTTTATAGCAACAAACTAATCAGTTGGTGCTGCCCCAGATCATACGTGCTAATATTTCACTTATACTGTGCTTAGGAGGAAAATTATTGGAGATATGTCAGCTTATCTATGGAATAGGTAAGCTGTTTGGCATACTCTTCCTTACCAAGCTTTACAGTGCTACTGCATAGTTTATTTGCCTCCAATTCAAAATTTCTCTTCTATTAAGTTAGGGACATAGATGAGCCATATTTCTCAGTGCTTTAGAAAGCATCCTTTTAGAGGGATGGTATTGAACTGAGATATTCTGACCAGTATACATCAAAATTTTAGGGTCCCACAGCCAACTCTCCAAAATTTCTGATTTATTTAAGAACTCAAAATCAATCCCATATATTCAGAGAAGGCAGAAATAATGGCTGAGAACACTTGCATCTCAGCTGATTTGATTTTCTTGTTGTAGATACTCTATTGCTTAAGATAATGGAGAGAGCACCAGGGAAAGGGTCAGGAGATCTGAAGTCCAGTCCTTCATTAGGCATGGAGTGTGTAAGGAGCCTCTATTTTCCTATCTGTAAATGCACCTCCTATTTTAAGGTGTTAATGTAAGGATTTTATTTTTATTTAATTGTATTTAATTCCAACAGAATTACATATAATTTTTATCTCCCATCCCCTCTGTTCACACACATGTAAGAAACTAAGCTGTTCCTCCTCATTATCCCATTATTGTTCCTTTCTTTTCATTTATTTTAAGGCCAAATTACTGCTGGTAATGGGAAAAAAATATGGCAATAGTGAATATACAGCATCTGCAAGCCCCAGTGGTAAAGTGTGTTAGCACTTTTGAGTGCATCCTTTTAGAAAATTTTAATGCATGTATATTCTCACTATGTGAGTACAAGGCCACATGCTACAAACTCATTTCACTATTCTTTTGCAACAAAATATTTATTGGCCATTTTCATATCAATACTTCTTTATAATATTTGCATAATATTCTGTAGAATGACCATTTTATAATATATTTAATTAGTTTCTATTAATAGACTTTAAAATAATTTAAAATCTTTGCTATTATAAATATACTACAATAAGCATCTTCATATATTTATCTAGATTGACTTTTATTTTAAATTATTAGCAGTGCCATTGCTGGATCAAAGGAAATGAGCATTTTAATTTTAATAAGGGAGATAAAATAAGTTTATTAAATAAGTTTAATAAATAAAATTAAAATTAAATAATTAACAATTAATTATTATTTAATTGCTCTCCAAAAATTTGGACATATTACACTATCACCAGTAATGCATTAGCATGTTTCCTTCTTTATACTTGCCAAAATTGGAGATTTTACACTTAAAATTTTTGCTGATCTGATATTATTATTTTTAGTTGACATTTCTTTGGTTACAAGTGAGGTTGGGCAGTTTTTTCGCATAAACTCAGGTTATTTTAAATCCTTTGAGGCATTCATTTAAGCAGTTCTTTAGTAAGTAGTCTGTACATTATAATTCCACTTTTAACTATCTACCTTATTTAAAAAGTGAATTAATAATAGATGAAGAGAGGACGAGGCAAGATGGCGGAAGAGTAAGACACGGAGATCACCTTCCTCCCCACAGATACATCAGAAATACATCTACACGTGGAACTGCTCCTACAGAACACCCACTGAACGCTGGCAGAAGACGTGAGACCTCCCAAAAGGCAAGAAAATCCCCACGTACTTGTGTAGGGCAAAAGAAAAAAGAAACAACAGAGACAAAAGAATAGGGACGGGACCTGCACCAGTGGGAGGGAGCTGTGAAGGAGGAAAGGTTTCCACACACTAGGAAGCCCCTTCACGGGCCGAGACTGCGGGTGGCGAAGGGCGGAAGCTTCGGCGTCACAGAGGAGAGCACAGCCACAGGGGTGCGGAGGGCAAAGCAGAGAGATTCCCGCACGGAGGATCGGCGCCGAGTCCGAGAGGCTTGTCTGCTCACCCGCCGGGGCGGGAGGGGGCTGGGAGCTGAGGCTCCGGCTTTGGTGCTAGCCGGGAGGGAGTCCGGTAAAAAGTCTGCAGCTGCCAAAGAGGCAAGAGACTTTTTCTTGCCTCTTTGTTTCGCGGTGTGCAAGGAGAGGGGATTCAGAGTGCCGCCTAAATGAACTCCAGAGGCGGGCGCGAGCCACAGCTAACAGCGCGGACCCCAGAGGTGGGCGCGAGCCGCGGCTAATAGCGCGGACCCCAGAGGCGGGCGCGAGCCGCGGTTATCAGTGCAGACCCCAGAGGCGGGCGCGAGCCGCGGTTATCAGCACAGACCCCAGAGGCGGGCGTGAGCCGCGGCTATCAGCGCGGATCCCAGAGGCGGGCGCGAGCTGTGGCTATCAGCGCGGACCCCAGAGGCGGGCGCGAGCCACAGCTATCAGCGCAGACCCCAGAGACAGGCAGGAGACGCTAAGGCTGCTGCTGCCCCCACCAAGAAGCCTGTGTGTGAGCACAGGTCACTCTCCACACTGCCCCTCCCGGAAGCCGGTGCAGCCCGCCACTGCCAGGCTCCCGTGATCCGGGGACAACTTCCCCGGGAGAACGCACGGCGCGCCTCAGGCTGCTGCAACGTCACGCCGGCCTCTGCCGCCGCAAGCTTGCCCCACATCCGTACCCCTCCCTCCCACCATCCTGAGTGAGCCAGAGCCCCCGAAGCAGCTGCTCCTTTATCCCCGTTCTGTCTGGGCGGGGAACAGACGCCCTCAGGCGACCTACACGCAGAGGTGGGTCCAAATCCAAATCTGAACCCTGGGAGCTGTATGAACAAAGAAGAGAAAGGGAAATCTCTCCCAGCAGCCTCAGAAGCAGCAGATTAAAGCACCACAAACAACTTGATGTGCCTGCATCTGTTGAATACCTGAATAGACAACGAATCATCCCAAATTCAGGAGGTGGACTTTGGGAGCAGGATATATTAATTTTTCCCCTTTTCCTTTTTTTGTGAGTGTATATGTATATGCTTCTGGGTGAGATTTTGTTGGTATAGCTTTGCTTTCACCATTAGTCCTAGGGTTAGGTCCGTCCGTTTTTGGTTTTTTGTTTTTTTTTTTTTTTACTTGAAAAAAAATTTTTTTAACTAATAAATGTTTTCTTAATAATTTTTTCCTTATTTCCTATTTTTAGAAATTAAAAAAAATTTAATAAGTTTTTTCATATTTTTTATTTTTAAAAGTTAAAAATATTTTTTCTTAATAAATTTTTTCTTAATTTTTTTATTTTTTATTATAATAGTTTTATTTTATCCTCTTTCTTTCTTTCTTTATATTTTTTTCTCCCTTTTATTCTGAGCTGTGTGGATGAAAGGCTCTTGGTGCTCCAGCCAGGCATCAGGGCTGTGCCTCTGAGGTGGGAGAGCCAACTTCAGGACACCGGTCCACAAGAGACCTCCCAGCTCCATGTAATACCAAACGGCGAAAATCTCTCAGAGAGCTCCATCTCAACATCAAGACCCAGCTTCATTCAACGACCAGCAAGCTACAGTGCTGGACACCCTATGCCAAACAACTAGCAAGACAGGAACACAGCCCCATCCATTAGCAGAGAGGCTGCCTAAAATCATAATAAGGTCACAGACACCCCAAAACACACCACCAGACGTGGACGTGCCCACCAGAAAGACAAGATGCAACCTCATCCACCAGAACACAGGCACTAGTCCCCTCCACCAGGAAGCCTACACAACCCACTGAGTGAACCTGAGCCACTGGGGACAGATACCAAAAACAACAGGAACTACGAACCTGCAGCCTGTTTAAAGGAGACCCCAAACACAGTAAGATAAGCAAAATGAGAAGACAAAAAAACACACAGCAGGTGAAGGAGCAGGGTCAAAACACACCAGACCTAACAAATGAAGAGGAAATAGGCAATCTACCTGAAAAAGAATTCAGAATAATGATAGTATAGATGATCCAAAATCTTGGAAATAGAATAGACAAAATGCAAGAAACATGTAACAAGGACGTAGAAGAACTAAAGAGGAACCAAGCAACGATGAAAAACACAATAAATGAAATTAAAAATACTCTAGACGGGATCAATAGCAGAATAACTGAGGCAGAAGAACGGATAAGTGACCTGGAAGATAAAATAGTGGAAATAACTACTGCAGAGCAGAATAAAGAAAAAAGAATGAAAAGAACTGAGGACAGTCTCAGAGACCTCTGGGACAACATTAAACGCACCAACATTCGAATTATAGGGGTCCCAGAAGAAGAAGAGAAAAAGAAAGAGACTGAGAAAATATTTGAAGAAATTATAGTTGAAAACTTCCCTAATATGGGAAAGGAAATAGTTAATCAAGTCCTGGAAGCACAGAGAGTCCCATACAGGATAAATCCAAGGAGAAACACGCCAAGACACATATTAATCAAACTATCAAAAATTAAATATAAAGAAAACATATTAAAAGCAGCAAGGGAAAAACAACAAATAACACACAAGGGAATCCCCATAAGGTTAACATCTGATCTTTCAGCAGAAACTCTGCACGCCAGAAGGGAGTGGCAGGATATACTTAAAGTGATGAAGGAGAAAAACCTACAACCAAGGTTACTCTACCCAGCAAGGATCTCATTCAGATTTGATGGAGAAATTAAAACCTTTACAGACAAGCAAAAGCTGAGAGAGTTCAGCACCACAAAACCAGCTTTACAACAAATGTTAAAGGAACTTCTCTAGGCAAGAAACACAAGAGAAGGAAAACACCTACAATAACAAACCCAAAATATTTAAGAAAATGGGAATAGGAACATACATATTGATAATTACCTTAAATGTAAATGGATTAAATGCTCCCACCAGAAGACACAGACTGGCTGAATGGATACAAAAACAAGACCCATATATATGCTGTCTACAAGAGACCCACTTCAGACCTAGAGACACATACAAACTGAAAGTGAGGGGATGGAAAAAGATATTCCATGCAAATGGAAATCAAAAGAAAGCTGGAGTAGCAATTCTCATATCAGACAAAATAGACTTTAAAATAAAGACTATTACAAGAGACAAAGAAGGACACTATATAATGATCAAGGGATCGATCCAAGAGGAAGGTATAACAATTGTAAATATTTATGCACCCAACATAGGAGCACCTCAGTACATAAGGCAAATACTAACAGCCATAAAAGGGGAAATCGACAGTAACACAATCATAGTAGGGGTCTTTAACACCCCACTTTCACCAATGGACAGATCATCCAAAATGAAAATAAATAAGGAAACACAAGCTTTAAATGATACATTAAACAAGATGGACTTGATTGATATTTATAGGACATTCCACCCAAAAACAACAGAATACACATTTTTCTCAAGTGCTCATGGAACATTCTCCAGGATAGATCATATCTTGGGTCACAAATCAAGTCTTGGTAAATTTAAGAAAATTGAAATCGTATCAAGTATCTTTTCCGACCACAACGCTATGAGACTAGATATCAATTACAGGAAAAGATCTGTAAAAAATACAAACACAGGGAGGCTACATAATACACTACTTAATAACGAAGTGATCACTGAAGAAATCAAAGGGGAAACCAAAAAATACCTAGAAACAAATGACAATGAAGACACGACGACCCAAAACCTATGGGATGCAGCAAAAGCAGTGTTAAGAGGGAAGTTTATAGCAATACAAGCCTACATCAAGAAACAGGAAACATCTCAAATAAACAACCTAACCTTGCACCTAAAGCAATTAGAGAAAGAAGAGCAAAAAAACCCCAAAGCTAGCAGAAGGAAAGAAATCATAAAGATCAGATCAGAAAGAAATGAAAAAGAAATGAAGGAAACAATAGCAAAAATCAATGAAACTAAAAGCTGGTTCTTCGAGAAGATAAACAAAATTGATAAACCATTAGCCAGACTCATCAAGAGAAAAAAGGAGAAGACTCAAATCAATAGAATTAGAAATGAAAAAGGAGAAGTAACCACTGACACTGCAGAAATACAAACGATCATGAGAGATTACTACAAGCAACTCTATGCCAATAAAATGGACAACCTGGAAGAAATGGACAGATTCTTAGAAATGCACAACTTGCTGAGACTGAACCAGGAAGAAATAGAAAATATGAACAGACCAATCACAAGCACTGAAATTGAAACTGTGATTTAAAATCTTCCAACAAACAAAAGCCCAGGACCAGATGGCTTCACAGGCGAATTCTATGAAACATTTAGAGAAGAGCTAACACCTATCCTTCTCAAACTCTTCCAAAGTATTGCAGCGGGAGGAACACTCCCCAACTCATTCTACGAGGCCACCATCACCCTGATACCAAAACCAGACAAAGATGTCACAAAGAAAGAAAACTACAGGCCAATATCACTGATGAACATAGATGCAAAAATCCTCAACAAAATACTAGCAAACAGAATCCAACAGCACATTAAAAGGATTATACACCATGATCAAGTGGGGTTTATTCCAGGAATGCAAGGATTCTTCAATATACGCAAATCAATCAACGTGATACATCATATTAACAAACTGAAGGAGCAAAACCATATGATCATCTCAATAGATGCAGAGAAAGCTTTCAACAAAATTCAACACCCATTTATGATAAAAGTCCTGCAGAAAGTAGGCATAGAGGGAACTTTCCTCAACATAATAAAGGCCGTATATGACAAACCCACAGCCAACATTGTCCTCAATGGTGAAAAACTGAAAGCATTTCCACTAAGATCAGGAACAAGACAAGGTTGCCCACTCTTACTACTATTATTCAACATAGTTTTGGAAGTGTTAGCCACAGCAATCAGAGAAGAAAAAGAAATAAAAGGAATCCAAATCGGAAAAGAAGTAAAGCTGTCACTGTTTGCAGATGACATGATACTATACATAGAGAATCCTAAAGATGCTACCAGAAAACTACTAGAGCTAATCAATGAATTTGGTAAAATAGCAGGATACAAAATTAATGCACAGAAATCTCTTGCATTCCTATATACTAATGATGAAAAATCTGAAAGTGAAATTAAGAAAACACTCCCGTTTACCATTGCAACAAAAAGAATAAAATATCTAGGAATAAACCTACCTAAGGAGACAAAATACCTGTATGCAGAAAATTATAGGACACTGATGAAAGAAATTAAAGATGATACAAATAGATGGAGAGATATACCATGTTCTTGGATTGGAAGAATCAACATTGTGAAAATGCCTCTACTACCCAAAGCAATCTACAGATTCAATGCAATCCCTCTCAAACTACCACAGGCATTTTTCACAGAACTAGAACAAAAAATTTCACAATTTGTATGGAGACACAAAAGACCCCAAATAGCCAAAGCAATCTTGAGAACGAAAAATGGAGCTGGAGGAATCAGGCTCCCTGACTTCAGACTATATTACAAAGCTACAGTAATCAAGACAGTTTGGTACTGGCACAAAAACAGAAATATAGATCAATAGAACAGGATAGAAAGCCCAGAGATAAACCCATGCACATATGGTCACCTTATCTTCGATAAAGGAGGCAAGCATATACAGTGGAGAAAAGACAGCCTCTTCAATAAGTGGTGCTGGGAAAATTGGACAGGTACATGTAAAAGTATGAAATTAGAACACTCCCTGACACCATACACAAAAATAAACTCAAAATGGATTAAAGACCTAAGTGTAAGGCCAGACACTATCAAACTCTTAGAGGAAAACATAGGCAGAACACTCTATGACATAAATCACAGCAAGATCCTTTTTGACCCAGCCCCTAGAAAAATGGAAATAAAAACACAAATAAACAAATGGGACCTAATGAAACTTAAAAGCTTTTGCACAGCAAAGGAAACCATAAACAAGACCAAAAGACAACCCTCAGAATGGGAGAAAATATTTGCAAATGAAGCAACTGACAAAGGATTAATCTCCAAGATTTACAAGCAGCTCATGCAGCTCAATAACAAAAAAACAAAAAACCCAATCCAAAAATGGGCAGAAGACCTAAATAGACATTTCTCCAAAGAAGATATACAGATGGCCAACAGACACATGAAAGAATGTTCAACATCATTAATCATTAGAGAAATGCAAATCAAAACTACAATGAGGTATCATCTCACACCAGTCAGAATGGCCATCATCAAAAAATCTAGAAACAATAAATGCTGGAGAGGGTGTGGAGAAAAGGGAACACTCTTGCACTGTTGGTGGGAATGTAAATTGATACAGCCACTATGGAGAACAGTATGGAGGTTCCTTAAAAAGCTAAAAATAGAACTACCATATGACCCAGCAATCCCACTACTGGGCATATACCCTGAGAAAACCATAATTCAAAAAGAGTCATGTACCAAAATGTTCCTTGCAGCTCTATTTACAATAGCCAGGACATGGAAGCAACCTAAGTGTCCATCATTGGATGAATGGATAAAGAAGATGTGGCACATATATACAATGGAATATTACTCAGCCATAAAAAGAAATGAAATGGAGGTATTTGTAATGAGGTGGATGGAGTTAGAGTCTGTCATACAGAGTGAAGTAAGTCAGAAAGAGAAAAACAAATACAGTATGCTAACACATATATATGGAATCTAAGGAAAAAAAAAAAAAAGGTCATGAAGAACCTAGTGGCAAGACGGGAATAAAGACACAGACCTACTAGAGAATGGACTTGAGGATATGGGGAGGGGGAGGGGTGAGATGTGACAGGGTGAGAGAGTGTCATGGACATATATACACTACCAAATGTAAAATAGATAGCTAGTGGGAAGCAGCCGCATAGCACAGGGAGATCAGCTCGGTGCTTTGTGACCACCTAGAGGGGTGGGATAGGGAGGGTGGGAGGGAGGGAGATGCAAGAGGGAAGAGATATGGGAACACATGTATATGTATAACTGATTCACTTTGTTATAAAGCAGAAACTAACACACCATTGTAAAGCAATTATACTCCAATAAAGATGTTTAAAAAAATAATAATAGATGAAGAGAATTTGGAGAATATAGAAAATCTATCAAAACAATTGAATGAGAACTACAGAAGGAAGGGAAATGCTGCTATCAGATTAAGTAAGATGAAGACTAAAAAATGTCCAATGGATTTGGTCATTGAGATGGGTCCAAAGCCTAGAATCTTCTTTCTCTCTCCCCAGACCTAATAAATTACCAACTACTGCCAGTCCTTCCTTCTAATATTTCTTATTATCTCCTTCCTAAGCCTTTCTTACCCACCATATTTAATTTCTGATTATCTTTTTCCTGAACTAAGCCTAATGCAACTATCAAATCTTCACTCTCCCAGTCCTCCATGATGCCTCCAGAGTAATAGTTAAAACTCTAAATCTGATGGCATCACTGGTCTGGTTTCTTCATTTGTTTACCGTCTTCAAAAGATAAAACAGATGAAGTCCTTCTATGTCACTCAATGAATGTTTTGAGTGCGGATTTCTTCCATGTTACTCACCTGCCAGAACCAATCCTCTGTCCCTCCCTTTGTCCTTTGATAATAATAAATAATTTGAGTTATTTGTATTTCCTGAAAATTTGCATGCTTTCATATCATAGTAGTTTTGCCCATGTTATTCCCTATGAAGAGTTTCTCTTTGCTTCCTTCCTGCTTCTCTCTTCCTTCCTGTAAGTAAAAAGTCTTACTTCTTAAGTTCAAGTCAGATGTTACTTTCAGGTTGCAGACATCCCAGTTTGAATTCTCTCATCTGGGGTAGGTATTTCTTCTCTTCTACCTCACTGGAGTTTGATACCACCATTATTATAGTAGATATCATATTAAAGTTGAAAGAGTTGGTTCACACACCTGTTTTTCTACTTGGAGTAAGCTCATTTGCAGTAGTGATTATGTCTCTGGTTTGAATAAAAGTGTCTTAACAAGGTGTTTGTTTGTTTGTTTGTTTTTAAGAAGCAGACCCTAGGAGCAGCAGAGGAGAATTCAAGTGCAAGTCATTTATTAAGGAAATGTTTCCAGGGTAGCTGGATAAGACAGTACGTAAAGCTGGGTAAGGAACAAGAGGAGGGCAGGTAAGGATGTAACTCTAGGAAAAAGGCCCACAGAAGGTAGGCTGCAGCCTGATGCTATGGGGAAACTTTGGAATGTAATCTAAGCCTCAGAGCTGCTCAAATCCAGGCAATGGATCTGGGGCTTTCTTACAGCTGCATTTCTCAGTCATATGCTAGTGGAAGCCTCAGGAGAGATCAACTCCCAGGCACTTCCAGACCTCTTCACGCAAGGGCCTAGCATCTCCAGTAGCTGAATGTCACTGCTCTACAGATAAACTGTAGGTAGGCACTCAAATTTTGAATGGCTGGCTGGCTGGATACATGACAAACTATGAAACTGGGGGTTGCTTAGAAGACAACAGGGAGGCATTGAAAGATTTTGATGAAGAGAGCAGTACCCGCAAAGTGATGTTAAACAGATGAATTTAGAAGCATTGTGAAGACTAGATTAATAACAGGAAAGTCTAAAAGCTGGAACACTGTTTAAGAGCAAATTGCCATGGTGATAAGGGCCTGTTTTAGCATGTAAGTGGCAGTAACGGAAGGTTAGACATGATTTGATTGAAACTGCAAATGAAGATTCAATCATTCATTGATGACGGACTGAATATGTGAGACAAAGGAAATAAGAAAAAAAAAAGTGAGGTTTTTTTGAACCCAAGTAACAATGAGATTACTTACAGAAAGGGAAAACCAGAACGTATAAGGAGTTGAGTTAGGGTGGGTTGGGGGAAGGGGTAATGTTAAAACTCAGATCCGAGACATGATGGGTGTCAGTAGGGACAAGAAGGCATACTTGATCTCTGAAGACATGACAGACTGGAAATACAGATTTAAGATTTAGGTTTGAAGATGGGAGAGCTGAATAAGGGACGGGGAGGGGACTTTATGAGAGGTTATGGAACAAAGATATTAAAGACCAGAACTATGGCAAATGCCACATGTAGAGACAAGAAAGAAAGGCAACAGGAAGAGGGAGAGGAGAAATAGAAGAACAAACTCACAATAACACAGTGTTAAGGAGGCAAATACAAGAGAAAGTTTCAAAAGGGACAGAGTAGCTTAAGTCTTAAATCCTCAGAGAGTTCAAATATAAATAGAATTGAGAAAAATCCTGCATATCAAACAGAGGATATGCTTTATGTCCTTAGAGAGTTTATGCTGGGTGGTAAAAACTCAAGTCAAATGACAAAGCATATATCCATAAGAAGAGCCTGTATTCTTATGTTTCTCTAATGGAAACAAATTGGTACAACTTTTCTGGAAATCAATTTAATATATGACAAACACACTTAGTCAACGGGTACTCTATTCTAGCAATCCCACCTTAATCTCAGTAATCCTAAGAAATCAACTAGATTTAAAGTCCATATTTTAGGTCCACAGGCTATTCATAATCCTGTGAGCAATAATAGCAAAATATTGTAAAAAGTCTTAATATTTAGCAATAGGAGAATATTTAAATCTAGACAGAAACAAAAGAGGACATATTACATAATCATTATAGACAATTATTTTAGAGACTACTTAATAACAGAATTCTTTGATAAATGTTATGTGAACCAGGAAGGCTATGAACGTACCTATAATGCTGTTGCAAAAATTTATTTTCTGTATATACACATATGTGTGTATATTTGTAAACATAGACAATCTCAGACACAAATATACATATATATGTGTATACATATAATTATAAGATAAAATATGAATGTTGATAAGTGAATCTTGCTTCATTGATTATAATTGTCTGTTTTTTTCAAATTTTTCAAATGGAGCATGTTAGTTTTTATTTTAAAAGTATAAGTGGATGGTGAAATTAGAATAATTATAGAATCATAACATATAGACCTTTGTTGTCTAATATGGAAGTTACTAGAAATGTGTGGCTATTTAACTTCAAATTTTAAATAATTCAAATTAACAAAAAGTTCAATTCTTCAGCTTCATTAGCTACATTTCGACATCTCAATGGCTATAAGTGGTTGGTTGATATTTTATTGCACAATACTGATTTATAGGACATTTCCATCATAGCAGACAATTGTATTAGTGCTGATATAGACTGCTCATTTAAAAAATCTGTCAGGCAGATCTACTTTTTTAATTTTAAAAAAGAGACTAATAGAAATTTTGGAACAATGCAATGACCAAAACACTAACCTAAATTAAGAACTCAATAAGATACAGAAGATAAAATTAATTAACTGGAAGATAGAGAAGAAGGAATAATTTATAATGATGCAGAAAGACAAAATAATGAAAAACAGAATATAGGAAAACAGATATAATGGTATATAACATTACATCACTATTACATGTATGCAGGTTTACATATATTCTTATGTAGGATGGCATATACCTCTGAGTATTTTTTCCTAGGGAAATGTCATGCGTATGTGTTCCAGGATATTCAAAAGTGCTCTCAATAGCATTATTTGTAATCAGCAGAAGAAGAGAAACATCGAAATTGTCTATCATCAAGACAATAGGTTAATAAATCTTTGCATATCCATACAAAGAATCCTATATAGTCCCCCAAATGAATGAACTACATATATTCATTTAAAATGAACAAATTGGAAAAGCAAAATTTACAGTGAGTGAAGTCATACACAAGGATTATATGCTTTATGATTCCATTTATATAAACATAAAACAGGAAACTAATGGTTAGGGATTTATATTTAGATGGTAAGTCTATAAAATAATAGAAGAATAATTACTATGAAACTTCATATAGTGTAGTCAGTATCGTTTCAGTGGGAAGAAGGGAGTTGTGATTGGAATAGAGGTACAAAAAGCTTCTGGAGAATTGGCAATGTTTGATTTCACCATATAAGTGGCGGATCCTTGTTGCTTACATTATACAAATTTAGTGTGCTATATATTTACGTTTTATGGACATTTCATAGGTGTGTTCTTTAGCAAAGTTTTAAACAACTAACAGCCAAGCCAGGGGATAAAACACGCTTAAACTTACACATAGCCAAGTTAAATGCAGTTTAGAAGACACACACACACATATACACACACACACACACAATCTGGTCATGCTGAAATCCTCTCCCTGGTTTTTCACTGCTCAAATAATAAAGACTCAAGTCCTTAAAGTAGCTCATAAGCTCCTATGTGGTCAGTTCTCATCTGGTCTGTATCCTTCTCCACCTCGCTCTGTGTGTTCCAGCCACACTGGCTCTCACAGATGCTTTGCAGTGCTTCACCTCAACTGATAGTCTTCCTGTCCTCTTCAACCTCCTATCTTAGCTCAGAGATCACTTTCTCAGTGAGCACCAGCCTCTCTGAGAGCAAAGTAACTCGTCTGTACACACCCTTTCAGAAGGTCATTCTTTCCTTCCTTCAGGGCGTCCTCCAGTTTGTAGTTTTTCTTCCTCCGTGCAATTACTTGGATAATGTCTCCTTTCCTATGAGTCAATAAGCACTGTCAGGGATATGACTTTCACCACTGAACCTCCAATGTCTGGGACACTGGCTAATAACATTGTTTAATGAATGAGTGAATGAGGTTTTAAATAAATTAGCTTTAAGATGTCTGCAGGATGCACAGGTGGATAGGTCCAGGAAGCAGCTGGAAAAGATCATTCCTAGGAATGATCTGTCTAGAATTAGTGATCTGGGAAATGTTAATAGATACATGATAGCATAACTGACAGTGGATTTAATTGCCCCAGAAGAGGCTATAGAAAGACAAAAAAAAAAAAAAAAAAAAAATAGGAGCAAAACATAAGCCCCCTATAATGTAACCTTGATGCATTGTTCCAGCTATATTTACCACCACTCAACCCATTCCCAAGATCTACACTCCCAGCACTCTGGGACCCATACCTTTTCTGAAGTTATTTCTTTTCTTTTCCCACTTCTCTATTTCCTCATGCTTCTTCTCACTCCCTAAAATGCCTATCCCTTCCCTCTCTCATCATTATCTGAAACCTGTTCATACCTCTTTCCTAGTAGATATTGATTCTATTGTTTCTCCTTCCCTTGCTTAATTTGTGACCCTTAATCAACATGAAATATCTCCTGCTTCCTATTAAAAACTTATTTTATCTCCCATATAAAATGTTAAGGTCTTTCAAAAAAAGAGTCCTAGTCATCATTCTTTGCCTCACAATATGTTTGATGGTACCTAATTCTGAAATTTAAAATAAAACCGTTAAAACCAGATTTTTTTATATTGCATTTGATTTGGCACCAAAACCTGATCTAATTTAAATTTATTTGATGGCAAAACCTGACTTGAAATGATAGGAGTTCAAACGTGGTGCTGTCCAAAGCTTGAATAGGTATGGCTTTAAAATGGTGTGTTCATCACATTATCATTCTAAAATCCAAAAAGAATTTTTAAGAGTCGAAATTCTGAAACACATATATCCTCAAATGCTTCATATAAGACTGTAAGTTTATGCTTTTTATTGTGTCTTGGATTTAGTAGTATTTGATAAATATTAATCATTCCCCAATAGAATGCCAAGTGAATAAATGATTGTGTGGTTTTATGAAGTCCTGACAATTTCATACAAGGTATAGAATCCTTACCTCTGTGGGATGCTGGAACCTAGCTGTTATAATTATGAATAATGTATGTGTTTTGCTCCAAGAAGGTCCCTGTCTACTGATTAATGCTTATACAGACAACAAGAAAGACTGTGACAGTCTGGTAGAAATTCCATGTACGATAAATATGTCAGGATGGAGAAATTCTATAAAAAAAATAAGGGCAAAATTCTGCGATGTTATATATCAGAGTAGGTAGTTTACAGTTTTTTAAGTAAGAAAAAGAATCTATTAATGAACATGATTGTTTACAGAAGTATGATTCATACCAGTGTGGAAAAAATAGATCGGAAAGCAATTTACATGATCCCAATTTTCTTAGTTTTCCAGCAAACACTCAGGTTGAGTATACAGACTCTAGTAGCAGTGTGAAGAGTTAAAAGAGTATTATTAACATTAGAAGTCAAAGACTGAAGAGTGAAGAATCCATTTCCTGTTTTCTACAGATTTATCCTGGAGAATTTGAAGTATTCACTGAACAGAATGTGTGAATATATTGAAGTTACTAATGCTGATGCTACTGAAAAGAATGGTCTTGAAATAGCTCTGTGGCTTCAGAGAATCCATCTATCCTTTCCTCCACTGTTTTGAACTACAAAAAAACAAAAAAACAAATCTTTAGAAAACTAGTAGTTCTGACTTCCACCCACTCCTCTTAGCTGTATCTCTAATTAATTTCTAGATACTGGTATTTTTCTTTTTATCAGATGCTAGTTAAGAGCACTTACACTAATGAAAAATGTTAATAACAAAGGAAACTGGGTGTGGTGTGTATGGAAATCTCTGTACTATCTTCACAAATTTCCTGTAACTCTAAAACTATTTTAAAATTAAAGGTTTAAAGTAGTGTCCTTGATGCTCAACATCACTAATCATTAGAGGAATGCAAATCAAAACTGCAGTGAGGTATCACCTCACAGCGGTCAGAATGGCCATCATCAAAAAATCTACAAACAATAAATGCTGGGGAGGGTGTGGAGAAAAGGAACCCTCTTGCACTGTTGGTGGGAATGTAAATTGATACAGCCACTATGGAGAACAGTATGGAGATCCCTTAAAAAACTAAAAATAGAATTACCATATGACCCAGCAATCCCACTACTGGGCATATACCCAGAGAAAACCATAATTCAAAAAGTCACATGCACCCCAATGTTCATGGCAGCACCATTTACAATAGCCAGGTCATGGAAGCAACCGAAATGCCCATCGACAGAAGAATGGATAAAGAAGATGTGGTACATATATACAATGGAATGTTACTCAGCCATAAAAAGGAACGAAATTGGGTCACTTGTTGAGATGTGGATGGATCTAGAGACTGTCATACAGAGTGAACTATGTCAGAAAGAGAAAAACAAATATCGTATATTAATGTATGTATATGGAACCTAGAAAAATGGTACAGATGAACCGGTTTGCAGGGCAGAAGTTGAGACACAGATGTAGAGAACAAACGTATGGACACCAAGGGGGGAAAGCAGTGGGGTGGTGGAGGTGGTCGTGGGATGAATTGGGCAATTGGGATTGACATGTATACACTGATGTGTATAAAACTGATGACTAATTAGAGCCTGCTGTATAAAAAAATAAATTAAATTAAATTAAAAAATTTAAAAAAAAAAGGTGTGTTTGAGAGTGGGTGGGTGTATAAAGAAATTAAACGTAAACAATAAATCTGTATCCCTGAACACAGGCTATCAAACCTGCCTCTTTATCTCACACCATGATTCTACTCTTCATTTTGGGCTTCCTGTCTCAAGAAAGTGCACCAACACCCCACTAACTTCCAAGAATCTGGAGGCTGCCTTTGGCTCCTCCTTCTTGCTTCCCACACCATCCCTTCCCCCAATTTAAATATCCTTTAAATTCATCCATTTGTTCACCATTTCCTTTTATTGTCAATTTGCTATGTGAGGCCACCTTGTCTTTTCTGGAATCTCTACTCTAGTTGCCCAGCTGGTCTCCCAGTCATTACAGCCTGGCATCTGTCCAAACTCCCCACCACTTGGTATCCAGTGCTGTCTTCTGAACAACAAACTCCATCCTGTGGCTCCCCAACTTCAAACTCCTCAGTGGCTTCCTAACGCCTTCAGCAAAAAGCTCAAAGTGCTATGCTCTATTTTATTTCTGTAGCCTTCAGAAAATATCCTCAAGGAGCTCATGTTGCCCTGGGGTATGCTGGATAATCTCTATCCGTTCCTCTGGACTCACTTCCCCTTATCCTACTGTGCTTGGAGGTTGGTCACTGACCTCTAAGAAGTGTTTGATCCCCTTGTTCTCTGGCTTCTTGTTGGTTTGACCAGTGAAAAGCACAGGCAGGGGATCAGAGGTGGGAAGAGAGAGCCACCTGGGTATTATTTCTCATGATCCTTCCCTGCTAGGGTATGTCTTGACAGTGTCTGGTTTCCTCTGTTTACACAAGAGCTACAGCTATTACAGGTTCAAGTATCTACTCTTATTCTTGCTCCTTCTGGAGATGGAAGTAACATTAGTCCAGCTAGCTTTCTCATAACTTGTGGGGCTCTTTAAACCTGCCTGCATATTTGTAAAGAGTCTTTTGTTAAACTCTCTCCAGTTACCCTCTCTGAGTGTGCCATTTATTTCCTGAAGGGCCCTCAATAACTCGTGGAGCTAGAAAGGAAATAAAATACATAAGATATTTGAGAGAAGACCTTTTGGCAGACGCTGTCATCCACCCACCCATGTGCTCTTGGCCCTGCCCGTTCCTGTGTGTGCTTCCTTTCTGAAGCACTCCGCCTGAGCGCTCTCTTTGGCTACTAAAGCCCTCTATGCTCAAAGATGGAGTGGGTGGGGCGTGCTGGGACTTGCTGCATTTCTTGCAGCCTCTTTCCCAGCAGCCTTCAACCAGTGTTTGACAGGATGTCACTGACAAAATCCCCAGCTCCTCGGAATTTTGGTTGGAATTTCTTGGAGGCATCATTAACACTGCCTCTCAGAGGTCCCCAGTGGGATTGGCCCCCGTTGCCCACAGTGGTCATTTGCTCAATAACACACCCTCTTGATGTCCTTTCTTTTCCTTTTGTACTTCTCCTCTCTGTTGCTGGTGATTCCTGGGATTACTTCATACACACACACAAACACACACACACACACACACATCCTTGCTCTATGGTAAGCTCTGCAAAATTCTGAGGAGAGGAGAGACATTGTCCAATTTAGGTTCTTACAGGCCCTCTCTGGATATTGTGTTGAGAGAGACTTGAAGGGCTTTGAGGGCAGAAGCAGAGAAATGTGTTAGGGAGGTTAGTGAGTTCACTGAAAGAGCATAAGATGGTACTAATCCAGGAGAGAGACAATGAGGGCTTGCAGGAGAGGAGTAGTAGTGAAGACAAGAATGGTCAGATTCTGGGTATTTTTTTTTTTTTTTATCTATAAAGTATCTCCTCTCGTTAAACAATTTTCAAGGATGGTTTCCATCTATAAAACAGAAAAAGTACAAGCTCTGTACAACAGTTCTTTTTAAAAATCAACTGGAAAAAAAATTACCAAACTATATTTTGAATTTGCAAAACATACTCTCAGATACCATCATTTTAGCTTTTATGAAGACATAAGAAAGACCAGCACAGAGAGGACAACTAACTTCGCCACGCTTTGCTCAAACGGCTTTTAGGAAAGAAGCTTTACTTGTGAAAACAAGAGCTGGTACAGATGAACCAGTCTGCAGGGCAGAAATAGAGACACAGATGTAGAGAACAAACGTATGGACACCAAGGGGGGGAAGCTGGTGTGGGGGGAGAGGGATGGTGGTGGTGGGATGAATTGGGAGATTGGGATTGACATGTATACACTAATATGTATAAAATAGATAACTAATAAGAACCTGCTGTAGAACAAATAAAATAAAATTCAAAAAAAATTAAATTAAAAACAAAAAAACAAACAAAAACAAGCGTGGGAGAGGGTGACAGTCCTGATGACTAAAAAGTAATGCAGCCACAGGAAGTCACTTTGGCACACTGTGTCATGTAAACATAGCTCACCCGAGGGAGCCCTCCCAGGCCATCTCTGCTCACAACACCTTGTACACCATCCAAGGCCGTCGACCCCACCAGCTCAGGGACAGGGAGCTGCCCCTGAGGGCCCAGGGGGACCCATCTCAATGGTACAAAGGTTGGTAAGACTTCTGGGTGGGGTGGAGGTGTGAGGGTGAAGGATTTGTCAAGAACCTGATTAAAATTTGTGTTACTTTAAAGCCAAATTTGTTTTCCGTCCGTGGGATTTTGTTTCCTAACAGTAGTAGTAGCCTGACGATGGAACCCAGGGGCTGGGTGACTGCTTGCTGCCCCACCTGTGTTCAGCAGCCTTGCACAGGTCCCCAGGACTCTCCCTAAGAGCTTACTGGTGGCCACGATCAGCCTCTGAAGATAGAGGTGTGCAGAGTTAATCCAGCTACGGCCTCCCGGTCCACTGAAAATACCCCTGGTTGGTCGGCAGGGGGCAAAAAGACGCAGGATGAAGTCACCCACCCACGCCTCCAGGCCCGAGCCCACTGTCATAAAGCAAACACATGGGGAGCTTCTGCAGTGGAGGAAGAAAGACCAACGTCCCCTTTCCTAGAAGAAATAGGCAGGAGAGAGCTGCACTTGGCCGAGTGTCAACCTGGCAGAACCTTCTGGGGCCACTTCTCTGGGACCTAACAGGCCCTCCAAGAGGGGCCTGAAGGTGTGCCCGTGTGACACCTCTTGGACACAGGGCATCTGTGTGCTGAAGGGCTGGGCGACAGGGGTGCAGGAAGGCAGGAGGGCAGTGACCACGAGAGTGACCGGGGTGCCCTTTGGGGTCTGCAGCTGGGCTACCACTGCGTGTGGGCACCTCAGAGGCAAGGAGGACTCTGCGGGGACACGCCTGGGTGTCAGGGCAGTGCCCAGGCCTCTATTCCTGCTTTACTTTTAGTTCATGACTATCTGGTGGTTTAATACCGACATAAGCCTCCTAAGCCACAAAGCTCCTGTTTTGTGCCCCGAATCCTCAGCGTTAGTGAGCAGGTGTTGTTTGGTCTTCACTTTTCCTAATTCCTAAGCCAAAGTCCCTGAGGCAGTTGGGACAGGGCCCAGGTGACCTTGACAGTGGTGCCAGTACACCAGGGTCCTCACCAGGAGCCCAATGCTGCCTGTGACAGCTTCCCACCATCCCTGGGAGCTGGGAGATTCTTTTTTATTCACTCTATCCTTAGAGAAAAGAAATTTAATTTACAAAGACCCAAAGCAATAATTTGTCAAAGTAAGTAACCCATCCAGGATTTACAGACACCAACGGCACGAAAAGTGGATTCCAACACAGAGCATGCGTGACATGACTTCCAGCTGAAGCCAAGCCCAGATACCACCGGGGTCCGGGCCTCGGGGCAGGGCTAGCCTCCCGGGGTGGCGGCCACAGCAGCACCTACCCACCTATAAGGCTCCGGGGGCAAAGGAGGCCACTTCCTCCCTCTGGCCCCAAAGGGCTCGGCCCCTCCTCCTCACGGCTGTGATCTGCTTTGTGGACAATTTACAAGATGAGGGTGACCTACAGAAACCATAGGAACTGACCGTACATTCTTTCTTCATACATGTCTGTGTGCAGTGTCCCACCACAGGAAAGTTCATATCCAAAGAGAGCAGGTACGCCACGTGGAAGGGGGTCCGCGCTGGGAAGACAGCTGGGAGGGCGGGGCAGGGAAAACGCCGTGACCGTGACCGGGATGGAAACCGTACGTGATGTCAGTGGACCCACGTGGAGGTTGGAGAGCTCCCCTCGCTGTGCTGCGGCCGCTGCCCCTTCCCTCCCGGTCTGGCCGCCCGCCGGCGTCCTGCTCCCACCCTCCGTCCCGTCCACAGGCGTCGTGCTCCCGCCCTCCGCGCGCGCATGCGTGATGCTCCCGCCCTCCGCGCGCAGGCGTCGTGCTCCCGCTATCCATCCGCGGTGGCGCTGGGCGGGCTGGGACGGCGGGGCCCAAGGGTCGGGGTGGGGCAGCTCCCTCTCCTCGCAGCTCTGATGCCGCCCGCACCGCGCTGCGGTCCTCCGGCCTTCAGACAGTGATGGAACACTGAGGTATACAGTTTCTCGGAAAGTTTAAGAAACAGAATCAGTCACGTGCTGCTCGTCGGCCTGCTGGGGCGGCTCCCCACCTGCTGCAGGTTGAGCGAGAACTTCCGCCGCTGGGACGGCGCCGGGCCGCACACCGAGATCTCCTGATCACTATTTATCGAACTATATTATGTCTCAGGCCCTATGCTGAGAGATACCAAGACAGATGCAGTCCTATTCCTTATTTTAGGACTAGACTAAGGAGACAGATTAGGAAACTCAAGCAGAATATGCAAATTCCCAGCTGCAGAGCCCACATCTGCCCAGAGCTCTGGCCTCCCCGCTACAGCGCTTCCGTCACGGAGGCTGTCCTAACATCAGCTTGAATAGAGTGGTAAAAACAAAAGGCGGTCTGCAGAGAACTGACAGTGAGAAAAATAGGAAAGCAGAAATAACTCGGGTAGACAACGCTTTCAAGTAGTTTCGCAGCAAAAGAAAAAAGAGATCTGGAGTAACTAATAGGCATAAGGTGGCTTTTTGTTTTGTTTTGTTTGCTCGTTTTTCTTTTTAACCCGGGAGAAACTTATTCCTGTTTACGTGCTTAGCAGAGGATACACTGGAAAAAATATTTGATGTTACAGGAGTTAAAGAAAATAATTGATTAAGGAAGGCTTGGTAGCAGAAAAGATAAAATATATACAAAAAGTTTATTTTAAATCATATGTAACTCACAAATATCGCAAATACATGCTCATTATAAAGTATTCAAATAAGAGAAAAGAATACGGAAAAAAGTCTGTACCTACGTGTACCCCGTTAGCTACAACCCTACACACCGCTGCGACCTTAAAATAATCACACTTCAGGATGCAGCCTTACAAATATTTGTGTGTGTGTTTAAATTTTTGCATAAAATGAGTTACAATGTTGTGTTTTTGTGGCTTTCTTTTTTCACATATTTTCAACATTTTTCCATATCAGCACACATGAATCTATTATGTTCTTAAGTTTTAATTTATGACATCAGCTACATAAAGACACTATTTATTTATTTTTTAACATCTTTATTGGAGTATAATTGCTTTACAATGGTGTGTTAGTTTCTGCTGTATAACAAAGTGAATCAGCTATACATATACATACAACCCCATATCTCCTCCCTCTTGCGTCTCCCTCCCACCCTCCCTATCCCACACCTCTAGGTGGACACAAAGCACCAAGCTGATCTCCCCATGCAATGCAGCTGCTTCCCACTAGCTACCTATTTTACATTTGGTAGTGTATATATGTCCATGCCACTCTCTCACTTTGTCCCAGCTTACCCTTCCCCCTCCCCGTGTCCTCAAGCGCATGCCCTAGTAGGTCTACATCTTTATTCCTGCCCTGCCCCTAGGTTCTTCAGAACCTTTTTTTTTTCTTTTTAGATTCCATATATATGTGTTAGCATACGGTATTTGTTTTTCTCTTTCTGACTTACTTCACTCTGTATGACAGACTCTAGGTCCGTCCACCTCACTACAAATAACTCAGTTTCATTTCCTTTTACAGCTGAGTAATATTCCATTGTATATACATGCCACATCTTCTTTATCCATTCATCTGTCGATGGACACTTAGGTTGCTTCCATGTCCTGGCTGTTGTAAATAGAGCTGCAATGAACATTGTGGTACATGACTGTTTTTGAATTATGGTTTTCTCAGGGTATATGTCCAGTAGTGGGATTGCTGGGTCGTATGGTAGTTCTATTTTTAGATTTTTAAGGAACCTGCATACTGTTCTCCATAGTGGCTGTATCAATTTACATTCCCACCAACAGTGCAAGAGGGTTCCCTTTTCTCCACACCCTCTCCAGCATTTATTGTTTGTAGATTTTTTGATGATGGCCATTCTGACCGCTGTGAGGTGATACCTCACTGCAGTTTTGATTTGCATTCCTCTGATGATTAGTGATGTTGAGCATCAAGGACACTACTTTAAACCTTTAATTTTAAAATAGTTTTAGATTTACAGGAAATTTGTGAACGTAGTACAGAGATTTCCATACACACCACACCCAGTTTCTTTTGTTATTAACATTTTTCATTAGTATGGTTCACTTGTCACAATTATTGAATAAATATGGATACATTATTACTAATAAAAGCCCTGTTCAGTTTTCTTTAGTTTTTCTGTAATGCTCTATTCCTGCCCAGGATCCCATCAAGGATGCCATTTACTTTTAGTTGTCACGTTCCCTCAGACTCCTCTTGGTTGCAACAGTTTCACAAATCTTCATGTTTTCAATATCCTTGACAGTTCTCAAAGGTGCTGGTTAGATATTTTGTAGAATGTCCCTCAATTGGGATTTGCATGATTTTTATCTCATGGTTAGACTGGGACTATGTGTTTGGAGAAGACCAGAGAGGAAAATGCCATTCTCTTCACGACAGAATCAAGGCCTTATATCATTAACAAGACTCATCACTGTTGATATTAACCTTGATCTGCCGGCTAAGGTAGTATTTTTTAAGTTTCTCCAGTGTAAAAGTATTCATTTTCCTCCCAATTTCCAAACCATTATCTTTGGAAAGTGTTTGCTCTACATAGTTCATACTTAAAAAATGAAAACCCATATATTTATTTATATAATCAATTAAAAATATCAATATGGATTCATAGATACTTTATACTTCGGGTTGTAACCCAGTAATACTGCATTTATTCTGTTAACTAAAGCCTCTGTTCAGATATCATTAGTTTTTCATAAATGCTCTCTTCCTGTCCAGGATCCAATCAAGGATCACATATTACATTTACTTGTCATGTTTCCTTCGGCTCTTCTTGGCTGTGATAGTTTCGTAGATCTTCATGTTTTTGATGACCTTGACAGTTTGGAGAGGTGCTACAGTTAGGTGAATGGATCAAACTGCTGCAGCTTTGGCTGTTGGGGACTCTTTCAGTTGGCTCCTTTGTCCCTTCAACCTATCCCCATTTGTGTGTGAGTGTGTTTAGCACCTCCTTACTTCCTGGCGCTATAAAATGCTATAAGCACATTTGCATATTTCCTGCCCCATTCCTAGAATTAAGCATTTCTCCATGGATTGATTAATCCTTTTATTGGAGAATACAGGAGATGGGTACCAAGTGTGCTCATTGTTAATGGAGTGTGATTGCTTCTAGGCCCTCTCAGCTGGTAAATCAAGGAAATATGTGTTTATAATAACCTGTGCGTAAACACATGTCTAAAAATATGTATATGTGTAACCATCTCTATCTACATGAAACTAAACATGAATTCATACTGATGTCTCCCAACTCTAATCCATTATAACATGGATCATTCTAGCCTCTGCTCCTTGCTTGTCTGTCACCTCCTACTCTAATAGAGAGACTTAGCTCCCATCATCTGTTATCCATTTATTTACTTCCTCTGTTTTGGTACACGTGTGTAGTAGTTTCAGAATTGTTAACCTCCATGCCCTTGTAAAACACCTGATTAACCAGTCTACAATGCTTATGTATGGCTCTTTTTGCCTTTAGTCTTATAGAATCCACTCATTTCCAAAGGTACTTAGCTCAGCACCTTTCCCCACACTCCCTTCAATGAGACTATAACACAGTTAGATAGTTTTGACACATTCTGCATTCCATCCTAGGATGGAATATATATGTATTTTTAATTTGCATACACTAATATTCGCTTTTGTGTTGCAAAGCTCAATGGATTTTGACAAGTGTATAGTGTTATGTATCCATAATTCCAGTATCATACAGGGTATTTTCTCTACTCTAAAGAATGTCCTGTGTTTTTCCCACTCAGTACCTCCCGATCCCATTCTGAACCCCTAGAAACCACTGATCAGTGTATCTTCTCTATGATTTTGCCTTTTCCAGAATGGAAATAATAATGATAAATGAAATAATACAATATATAGTCTTCTCATCCTGGCTTCTTTCACTGATCAATATCTAGTTTAGATTCATCCATGTCTTTACATGCCAAGATAGCTCATTCCTTTTTACTGCTGAATGGTATTCTATTGCATGAAAGTACCACAGTCTGCTTACCCTTTCACCCAATGAAGAACATCTTGGTTGATTCCAATTCTTGACAAGAATGAATAAAGCTGCTGTAAACATTCATTTACAGATTTTTCTCTGAGCCTGAGTTTCCAAATCAGTTGGAAATATGTAGGAGGATGATTGTGGCGTCAAAGGGTTTAGCTATGTTAGCTTTATAGCATATGATCCAGCAATCCCACTCCTGGGCATATATCCAGAGAAAACCATAATTCAAAAAGATTCATGCACTTCAGTGTTCATTGTGGCACTATTTGCAATAGCTAAGACATGGAAACAACCTAGATGTCCATCAACAAATGAATGGATAAAGAAGATATAGTACATATATACAGTGGGATATTACTCAGCCATAAGAAAGAATGAAATAATGCCATTTGCAGCAACATGGATGGACGTAGAGATTGTCATACTAAGTGAATTAAGTCAGACATAGAAAGACAAATATCATATGATATCACTTATATGTGGAATCTAAAAAAAATGATACAGATGAACTTATTTCCAAAACAGAAATAGACTTACAGACTTCGAAAACAAACTTATGGTTACCAAAGGGGAAATGTGTGTGTGGGGGGGGGGGAAGGGATAAATTAGGAGTTTGGGATTAACATATACACACTACTATATATAAAATAGGTAATCAACAAAGATCTACTATATCGTACAGGGAACTGTACTCAGTATTCCGTAATAACCTATATGGGAAAAGAATCTGAAAAAGAATGAATATATGTATATATATATAACTGAATCACTTTGCTGTACACCTGAAACTAACACAACATTGTAAGTCGACTATACTCCAATATAAAAATAAAAATTAAGTTAAAAAAAAAGAAACTGACAAACTGTCTTCCAAAGTGACTGTGTCATTTCACATTTCCACCAGCAATGGAAATTCAGTATGTGATACCCATTATTATTCATGCAATATATCTAGTGTCTTTCTTTTTTCATCCATTAAGATGAAAACTTTTACAAGGACTTTCACAAATTCACTCAAATTTCAGCTCCTCAGGTTTATTTTTACCAGAAGTTCCTAAATTCCTCAACCATGAATTCTATTATGTGGTTTTCTCAGGAACATCTGGCCAGTGTCTATTTTCAGATTTTCTATTCAAGAACCTAATGCCGAGTCACAATTGATGTTTTCATACCAGATATTCATAGTACAATTATTTAACTATTAAATTCAAACAAAAATAGGTATTTTTATCTAAGACAATTGGACGTATCTTCTCATCAGATGACTTTTTCCATTTGCAGGGTATACACTCCAGAAATCACTGAGAATAGAGATATTTCTGAGAATAGAATCCTATTGTGGGTGAAGGAAATTTCTTAATAAAATTATAGTCATAGTATGTCAAATAGAAAATCAGGCCCTTTGCTATTGAGTTTGTTATCCTAAAAGCCTAGAACATTTACTTCAAAGTGGAAAATTCCAAAACATTGAATGACCAGCATTCCTACCTAGTGTATAAAAAATATGAGCACTGAAGAATTAGAGAAATTCTACACTCAGTAAAGAATTAAAGTATCAGATGTAAATGAGATCAGTGATAACAAACAATATTCAAAATAAAATCTTACCGATGAACTGATTATGAGAAGCAGCAACAAAAACACTTCAAATCAAAATTGAGTTTCCACACTTAGAGTTCTGAATATTTTTCTAAATAAGAAAACTGACCACATCAGTTATGATGTTTCTCAGGCATAAACTGAGTAAATGGGCCACACCTAGCATTTTTTCAAGTGTTCAATGAACTGTCATAGATTAAAGACAATAATCATAAATTGAAGTTGTAGAATTTCAGAGTCCAAAGAAAAGGATCTATAAGAATAATGAATTCAACCTTATTTTACTGACAAGGACACAGACAGAGTGAAACCAAGTGAATTTTCCAAATTTAAAGAGTCAGGGAGTGGTTTGGTCAGAAGGATAATCTGAATCTCCTGATTCACATCAAAATTTGTTCGATTTTTCTCCCACTAGAGAATTTATTTCAAAGATGTTTCCTTAATCCCCTGTAATTCTATTTGGACCTGAGTCCATTGAGAAGAAAAATAAGTTATACCAGTTTTGGATTTAAAGTAAAATGTCATTGCCATATCATCAACAGTTTACTTATATGTCATATATTCAGCAGAGGCTCTATGTCAATTTTAAAGCAGAATTTAATAGACAACTGAAAATTACCAAGGACTTCGGTGGGGAATAAACAAATATACAAAATTATGCTGAATAAATGCAAGTCAATATGAATAATAAAAATACCATTTACCATGATAGATTTATTATTAGAAAAAAATCAAATTGTTGAAGACAGTATAGGGGAATTATAAATATCTAAGTTTCCTAAAAAAATCTACAAAAATTAGAGAACAATTTGTGGAAGAATTTAAGTCATACATGGATTAAATGTTTACATGTATCCTAATGTCAGCAACAAGATTATGGAAATAAATATTTATGATACTCAGTTTTCTTATTAATTTAGAAATATGCCACAGTCTGCTTTAGATTAGAGAAGAGATATAGTGCATTTTCTGGATATTATTGCAATATATCAACAGTGTTCACTGAAAGCTCCAGCTGTAAAGACCACTGTAACATATGAAACCAGAAGGAAGCTCATTGCATATTGAAAGTTCTAGCTGGTGAATATACACACTTGACTCCATGAGAAGGTGGTCTTACTAGAAGCTCATACATAACAGCGGCAGAAAAAAGTTACACCCAAAAAGCAATTCAGAGCTACCGAGTCAACGGAGATATTAAAAAAGTGCCAGATGCCCACCTTTGATCATCCCTTCATCCAACAACACACAGTATCAAATAGCACAACTTTAACAGGAATTAATATTGTAGTCTATATAAACTAGTTAGAAAACAATGACTAGAGTTTTGTTTTATTAAATAATTTAAGGATTCAACATAACGTCCTTAATGTATATAGCTAAACTGGAAACAACAACAACAAAATCTAGACATGGACTTATTAGCTCAAGTAAAATGAGTCTTATTAGAAGCTGAAGGGTTGGGCAAATCAAAATAGGTGAAAGACATTAAAATAACTGCAATTACTTAATGAAAGAGTATTTGATGATAGAAATGAATAGTGAGTACTCAAATCTTCACTAGGAGGAAGATTCACTTTGTCTATTCCACAGAAGCATATAATATTCCTAATGTTTTATGTCAGTAATTAGCTTTCATATATTTTAATGAAGAAATTAATATAATGCTATAAGTACGAATTGAAGATATATTTTTAAATAACTCTAAAAGACTAGACGCATTAAAAAGACTAAACATAATGCTGTTTATCAGTATAAATAATGTAGAAGACCTCATTGATTTATTTCACTAGTAGCAACTTTGCACGATTCTATTTAATAAGAGGTGTAGAGCTATAGGAATATCATACTGAACTGTGAAAAACTAAATGCTTTTCCCCTAAGGTTGAATACAAGGTTAGGATATCTGATGTAACAGTTTCCATTCAACATTTTACTGGAGGTCTAAGTGAATACAATAAGGGAAGAAAAATATAAAAGGCAGGAAGTTTGAAAACAAACAAACAAACAAACCTGTTTCTTCTCCAGGAAAGTTAAAATAATTAACACATGGATATTTCAAGGCCACAGGATGCCGGGTCAAGACACAAAAACAACATATATATATATATTTATTTATATTAGCAAAAAGTATTTGGAAATTGAAATGAAAAAACACAATACCATTTGTAATATATCAAATCATGAAATTATTAAGAATAGACAATAAAATATGCAAGATGTGTATGTTGGAAATGAAAAGTGATTGATGAGAGAACTTAATACAGACCTAATGCAATGGAGAGGTTTCCTATGTTTATGAATTGAAAGGCTAAACATTTTTAAGATTTCAAGTTTAAGAATGAAATCTTGCCATTTGCTACAACACGGATGGACCTAAAAGGTATTATGATAAGTGAAATAAGTCAGATAGAGAAAGGCAAATGCCATATGATTTCACTTATCTGTGGAATCTAAAAAAACAAACCAAATGAATACACAAAACAAAACAGAAGCAGGCTCATAGATACAGAGAACAAACTTCTGGTTGCCAGAGGGGAGGGGGGTAGAAGATAGGCAAAATTGGTAAAGGGGATTAAGAGGTACAAACTTCTAGTTATAAAATAAATAAGTCACAGGGATGTAATGTACAGCATAAGGAATATAGTAAATTATACTGTAATAACTTTGTATGGTGACAGATTATTACTAGGCTTATCATAGTGATCATTTCATAATATATTTAAATATCAAAGCACTATGCTGTATACCTGAAATATAATATTGTAAATCAACTATACTTCCAGAAAAAAAACAAAACAAAACAAAACTGAAGGTGGTGAAAAAGGTTTAAAGCCTATTCAGAGGTGAAAAAAAAAAAGCTTACTATGTACTCTATATTATAAAGCTGCACTAATCAAGATAGGATGGTATTGATGTAGAGAGAGACGCAGGCCAATGGAACAGAATAGAATGTCCAAACATAGATCTACATATATGTGGTCAACTAATTTTCTGCAGTAATTGATTTTTAGTGGTGAAAGAATTGCCTTTCCAGTACATGATGCTTAATAACGGGCATCCTTATGGGAAAAAAAAAAAACAAAACAAAGAGCCTTGATCCTTACGTCTCAACTTATACAAATATTAATAGATCACAAATATTGAAATAGATCACAGGCCTAAATGTAACATATAAAACACTATAACTTCTAGAAGAAAATTTATAAGAAAATCTTTATGAACATGGTTAGGTAAAGATTTCTTAGACAATGCAAAAAAATAGACAAAGAAAGCAAAAATTAGAAAAATGGTACTTTATAAAAATTAAGAACTCTTGCTCTTCAAAGATCACCATTAAGAAAATTAGACAACCCCTATATAATGAAAAAAAATATTTGCAGATAATTTATCTGATAAGGGACTTGTATACAGAATATAACATTCTTACAACTCAATATTTAAAAAAACCAAATTCAGTAAAAAAAAAAAAAAAAAAAAAAGATTTGAACAGATACTTCACCAAAAAACAATAAAGATGGCAAATGTAAAGATGATTAACATAATTAATCATTAGGGGAATGCAAATTTGAAATCACAATGAGATACCACTACATATGTATTAGAACATAAAACAAAAATAAAGATATGGTAACAATGATAACAAAACCAAGTTACGGCAAGGATGCAAACCAATTAAATTCTCATAAATTTCTTATGAGAATGTAAATTACTATAGCCACTTTGGAGAACAGACTGGCAGTTTATCTTATAAATTCATGCATGTACTTACTCTATGACGCAGGAATTCCATTCCTAGATATTTGAACGAAATGAAAATATATGTCCACACAGAACTTGTACACAAATGTTTATAGCAGCTTTATGTAGGATAAGCCCAATTCGAAACAACCACAATGTCCATTAACTGATGAATAAATGAACCTATCATGGTATACCAACACAATAGGATACTACCAATAAAAGGAAGGAATGAACTATTGGCGGGGGTAACAGAATGAATCTCAAAAGCATTATGCTGAGTGACAGAAACCAGGTTCGAAAAGCTACCTAACGTATAATTCCATTTATATGAAATTCTGGAAAACACAAAACTATAAGGACAGAAATCAGATCAGTGGTTCCTAGGAGCTGGGTGTGACAGAAAGGTATTGATTACAAAGGGCCACCAGAGAGGTTTCTGGCTTGATAAGCGTGTTCTATATTTGATTGTGGTGGGGGATATACAACCATGCATTTATCAAAACTCGTTGAACTGTACAAGTAAAATTGGTGAATGTCACCTAACCAAATTATGCTGCAATAAAGCTGAATAAAGAGAGAATCCCAACCATCTATTTGTGATGATCTATTTCCCAGTCTGATAACCACATTCATATCTAACAACATATCTAACATAACATAACATATCTAACTTATATAGTTCCCACCTGACATGCACTCTCTTCTCTTCCCATTTACTGGAAGTATCTGTGGGTTTTCATTTCCAGTTCTTTTCTACGAGCTCAGCACTATACATACATATATCTATACACACAAAATTTCTATATTTATCCAGTGTTTTAATTGTAACAGAAAGCATTTTGTATTCACTCAATTATCCATGTCTCCAAAACAGTTCTATTTTATACTGTGTATGTATATTAAATTATGTATAAAATGAATTATATTACATTTTATATATATTAATTCCCATGACAATACTTTAAATAATATAGAAGGATGTAAAGTAAAAAGTGAAGATCTACTTTTATACCCAATTAAATCCTTTCACTAGGGGAACTGCTATTATTAATTTACAATATATGCTCCCAGAGCTTTTTCATAAGATAGGATAATTGTATCTGTATATTGGGCAGCATATCTTTTTCATATAACATTATGTCTTAGAAAACTTTATGTCAACTTATATAGATATATTTCAATCTTCATAATTGTAACATGTATGAAATAGAGCATAGGTATTATAATTTGTTTAGTCATTTCTCTATTGTTTGGCACTTCGGTGTTTTCCAAATTTGATAGTTTGCATTGAAATGCTAAAAGAGATTTCACTGGATATTTATTTCTAAAACTAGCAAAGATTGTACAGGTGTAACATCTTGGGCTCAACTCTTAAGGAAATATGTAGCCTACTATGTAAGAAGCGCTGTGCTTGTGTAGAGAGAGAAATAAATCTGAGAAATCAGCAAGGACACCCTGCTTCTTAAACACTAGATGAAATTGTCTTAAGTCTTCAATCCACATTTTCTGGAAAATCCTACTCATGATTTTAGCAAATTATCTGTCGACTTATAATTTTGTGGTCATCCCTTCCTTCTGAGTTTCTGCTTCTTCTGATTTGGTTTCATTTCACAATTGTGTTAAGTGTTCCATGCCTATGGTTCTTATTCAAATTGTTTTGAGCCAGTCATGTAACTTAGCATTTTCCTTCATGCTCATAAAACAAAAATCTTATACACATTGTATATATTTTAACATACTCAAGTTTTGGAGAGCCACAAAAATGTATATTGCAGCCCATTGTAGCATTGCAAATACCTGAAGTTGTGTGTTAATCATCGTCCTTAAAAATACAACAGCTCTTGGCCTGGTCTGGATTCTAGCTTTAGTTTTCTGTCCTGTGGTGCAGACTGCCTCTCTCCTTTTTCTCTCTCTTATTTATTCTTTGCTTCTTTTCTCTCTACCCATTTCTTTTTGGGGAAAAAAACCCCACTTTTCTCCCATTGCTCTACACAGAACATTTAAGGTCCCCTCAGCTAAGTGATCTATACACACATTCAACTCAGGATACTTGTGATGATCCCACCCCATTCATTTAGTAGACAGAGGTGGTGTCCTCTTAAATCTCTCTGTGGCTGGAAGGGTTGGAGTGGCTCCTGCCTTCGAGGAATTCATAATCTAATAGGGTACAGACCTGCTGAGCCACCACTGAATGACCGTGTAATGGAAGAAGTGCGGGCCACTGAGCTGGGTGGGATGAATTCTGCCTTGAGGCATGAAATTCTGTTAAGAGGAGGCTATAATTGAGGATGAATCCCAGGTGAGAGTGGCTTTCCATGAAAAGATAGGAGCTCTCTGAATTTCCAAAAAAAATAAACCAAATAACAAAAATCCCGGCAGACACCTGCTGTACTGCTGACCAAGAGCCCACTCAAAGAAACCTTACCAATTTCATTGCCTGCAACAATAAGTTACCAGCCCAATGAATGTGGGCTCCTCCACTCGCAGCAAACACACATTATTATTCAGGGGAACCAAAACACAGGAAAAGCAGAAATAATACAATTGTCATGGTATGCTTACAATATACATTCCCAGCTTTCATTTCAGAAATGTTATTTTCTCTGTCATCCTCAGCAGTGAAAGTAAGACTCTGTATACTTTAAACATGTCTTGAAGGGCTAAGCGTTTGGGCTCTTTGAGGAATCTGGTAACAGAAATAATGAAGGAAATCCTGGTTCTGAAAAATAATGTCAGTTGCCTATTTGACCTGCATTCATGGCAGTGAAAGGACAAAACAAAGTAAAAAGGTAAAATTAAGGAACACGCATCAGTGAAAGAGAAGCAAGACATGCCAATGACTCTCTTTCTACCCAAACTGCCAGCATCTTCCACTAAGGAAACTGCACTTTGCCACACTGATAGAAAATGATGTTCTTGAACTGGGAACCCTGTCCACAGAACACTTGACAATAGGGAAATAAAGAAAGAAAAACCACAACTCCATAACAACAAAGCTACAATAGAAGAAAATAGAAAATATGAATCAAAACATTTCAGCTGAAGAAATTCCCTAAAACCGACCATGAAGTAGAAGAAACAGTGATATGACTCTCCAAACTTAAATAAATAACTGGAAATTCAGGAAATAAATTGCAGAATAAATTTTGGAAATTTAACACTGAGATAATATTTTCATCTAATCTATAGTCCACATGCCAAGTCTGGAGTCACATACTGTGTTTTTAATTTTCATATCTCCTTCATCTCCTTCAATCTACAGGAGTTTCTTAGCCTTCCTTTGTCATGATGTTGGCATTTTTGAAAACTTCAGGCTAGTAATTTTATAAAATTAGAAATTTTCTTAAAACATTTCTAATTTTATACAATTTCTTTTTTTTTTTTTTTAACAAGGGATCACAGTTTTTATTTATTTATTTATTTGTTTGTTTATTTATTTTTGGCTGTGTTGGGTCTTCGTTTCTGTGCGAGGGCTTTCTCCAGTTGCGGCAAGCGGGGGCCACTCTTCATCGCGGTGCACGGGCCTCTCACTATCGCGGCCTCTCTTGTTGCGGAGCACAGGCTCCAGACACGCAGGCTCAGTAATTGTGGCTCATGGGCCCAGTTGCTCCGCGGCATGTGGGATCCTCCCAGACCAGGGCCCGAACCCATGTCCCCCGCATCGGCAGGCAGACTCTCAACCACTGCACCACCAGGGAAGCCCTATACAATTTCTTAATTTGGGTTTGACTGAAGTGTTCTCATGATTAGACTCAGGTTATGCTGCTCCAACTGGTATATGCAGGAGTGATAAGGTATCCTTCTCAGGGTATCATCTACCAAGACATGTGATGTGTATATGCCCCTTATTGAGGAGATTAATCTGGATCATCAGGTCAAGTTGCTTTTGGTTTCTCCACTCTTTAGTTTACCATTTTTCTCCTTGTTACTACTCAACAGTCTGTGATGAGACACTTGGAGAACATGCAGACGGCCTGCTCCTCATCCAGCCATTTCCACAAATATTTTATCCTGTGATGTGTCTTGCCTGAATCAATCTGTACTATCATGGTTACAAAAGATATTTTGTCACCCCATCCCTCCTTCTACATTTATCAGTCTGCACACTAATTTAAGAAAATGTCATCATTTCTCTTCTATTTATGTATGTACTTATTTCCTATTTCATTCAATGGGTTACAATCCATTGACATGCTCATTTATTTTGATGATCAAACTGTCTTCAGCTTTAGCCAGTTGCACCCTGTCAAGCTAACTCTGTTCTTTTGACAGGTTTCTATTATTTTCCTGAGCACTTTCTTATTTTCTGTCATACCAATATATTTCAGTTTCATCTTGTACCTTCTTTGCCCCAGCCCTGGAATCAGACATTTCTCTAAGAAGCTCTTGTTTCTTTTGGTAGGGATGGATACTTAAAAACCAAGATCTGGACACAAGGTTTGCTTATGGCTACTGAAGTATCAGTTCAGTGCTTCTTTCTGTAGATGGAGGTAGAGGGAAATACTTGTCTCAGACTCAGACTCCAGTCTGTCCCCTTTGCTACATATTTGATCTCAGGTACCTGTTTCAGTGAGAACAAGAGTGAGAACAAAAAGAGAGAGACGTTCTCATGATCTTTTGTTTTTGTTTTTGTTTTTTTTCTTTTTTCTTTTTTTTTTAACATCTTTATTGGAGTATAATTGCTTTACAATGGTATATTAGTTTCTGCTTTATAACAGAGTGAATCAGTTATACATATACATATGTTCTCGTATCTCTTCCCTTTTGCATCTCCCTCCCTCCCACCCTCCCTATCCCACCCCTCTATGTGGTCACAAAGCACCGAGCTGATCTCCCTGTGCTATGCGGTTGCTTCCCACTAACTATCTGTTTTACGTTTGGTAGTGTATATATGTCCATGCCACTCTCTCACTTTGTCACAGCTTACCCTTCCCCCTCCCCATATCCTCAAGTCCATTGATCTTTTATAGAGTGATTTCTGGAAGCAGTGAGTAGAAGAAAGAAATCTTGGCTGCATTTTACTTCTAGACCCTAAACATATACTTTGCCCATTTTTATCTTTAATGATGTTTTCTGTTCAGATGCTTACCATCTTCACCCGTTTGCTTTACAATGCCTCCTGGATTTTACTAGGTCCTAGAGGATTCCCTACCCAGGTGCAAAGTACAGTCTGTGCTCAGTAAGTTTTGGGAGTAAAAATTGTAAGATAGGACTGAAGGGATAATCTTTGAGTAACTGATTTAAAAATGCCCAGACCACCCCAGAGAAACAGGAAAACTGTATACAGATTATGTTATCATGCCCACAGATCACTGTGACAAATGAGACTCCATAGACAAACGTGAATAGTGCACTGTTCTGTGAGCAATGCATTTGCCATCTCAAGAGAGCCAGCAACTCACAGGACTTAAATCAGGCAGGATTTCACAGCATCCGTGATACAGTCCTTTTAAAAACCACTTTAGATAGTCATTTGATTTTTCATTTTATCTTTAGCAAGCAAAGAAAAGGTGGGAAATGGCTTAGCTTCAATGGGAACTAAGAAGATTTGATACTTTTTTTGATACTTTTTACAATAAAGTCTATTCTTCAATGATCAGCATTATGAAAGAAAATAAGATTATAATGGAATAAAAAGCTATTTAATGTTCGTCACTGAATTTAGTGGCTGATAAGTTGTGACAAGATTATTTCTAAAATCTTTTGGAGGTAATGTGCAATACATTTCTTGATTCTGTGGCTGGTGTTAGTCTATAATTTCTATGCCCTTTACCTAAAATATCTTACTGAACATATAAAAACATATAAATAAAAAGATAGTGATCTATGGTGCAAGATGTTATGCAACATGTGGCCTGATTTTTTTTAACCATTTCTCCATCTATTTATACTTAAATCTTACATGGTGTCAACAGATGGCCAAATACAGTAATTATTGCAAAATGATTTTGTAAAAATCCTTATTTGTGTATAATAAAAGGCTAACACAGAATTATGTCAAACTAGAAAGTCAGAATATGTCTTTTGTGTCTAGAAATTGCTGAGATATAAAGTTTCTTCCATGAATGCTTTCCCTGTTGTTTCCTCTTCCAGCTGAGTTAACAAGTGGACATCCCCTGGGCTTTGCTCTAGATACGGACCAGAGTGGGTGGTAATGGTCGCTAAGGACCAGAGTGGGTGGTAATGGTCGCTAAGAAACAAATAGCTCACAGGCATTATTGACCTCTGTTTTATGGAAGCTTTAACCCTTAGGGGACAGTAATTCATAGGTAGATATAAAATATTTGAAGAAAGAGAAGAGAAGTTTTCATAGACATTAAAGAGAGACCAAGGATATCTGGAAGAAGAGTATAAAAGAAAGCAAGAAGCTGATAGTTTATCAGGGGAAGAGTCTAAAAGATGGTGTGAATCCCAGAACTGCTGCCAGGTGGGTGGGTTATCCTTAATAGAACCATCCTGGTGTCGTAGTGTTCTAACTCTGCAACAAGGTGATCGTTCACACCAGCATTTCTTTTGGTGAGTATCTGGAACTCTTTCTAGCCCTGTCATGTAAATTGGTCAACAGGAAGTTTCCTTTGCTTTGTCTCAGCCCCACTTATTCCACGTGAACTTGTCTCTTAGCAATGCTTAATTCAGTAGCAAGTTCAAGACAGGCAGATGAGACTTTGGACATTCACTGGGCCGAAGAGGGCTCTGATTACCACATTTATACGATATTCAGCAATTATTCCTTCAAATATCATTTTTCTGCAACTCTTTCTCCTCTCCTTCGGGATATCTAATTACCCATTTTTAGGTCACCTGAAGTGTTCTCACATCCCACTGACACTCTTTTTTTTTTTTTTTTCCCCAGTCTTTTTCCCCTTCTTTTTTCATTTCAGATAGTTTTTATTATTACGTGATTAAATTCACTAGTCTTACTGCAATGGCTAATCTGCTCTTAATTGTATCTAGTGTATTTTTCATCTCAGACATATTTTCCTCTGGAAGTTTATTTAGGACTTTTTTATACCTCCCATATTTCTCCTTTCATGCTTTCCTTTACCTTCTCAAATAGATATATGACTGTTTTAATGTTACTGTCCACTAATTCTATCAACTTTGTTATTTCTGGTTCTTTTTCTACTGATTACTTTTTCTCTACATTATGAATTATATTTTCCTGCTTCTTTGCTGGCTTGTAGGTTTTAAGAGGCTGCTAGATATTGTGAGTTTTATAGGATTCTAGACCTTATTTTTGTGCTGAATATCTTTGTATTCTTCTAAATATTCTTCAGCTTTGTTCTGGGATGCAGTTAAATTATTTGGTAATAATTTGCTCCTTTTGAAGCCTACTTTAAAGCACCATTTGGTGGAACCAGAATAGCTTTTAGTCTAGGTAGAATTTTTTCAACTAGTGAGATAGTACTCTTCTGAGTATCCTACCTGATTCAACAGTTTTGCACTCTGGTTAGTAGAAACACAAACTATCCATGGCCTTGAGTGAATTCTGGGTGTTGTTCTACTTTCTCCTCTCCAGTGGTTCTTTCCTTAGGCCTTGGGTAGTCTCCTCATACACGTGTGTTGATCAGTATTCTGATAAAGATTCAAGGAATATTCTCTACAAATCTCTGAAGTTCTCTCTTTGTATAGTTTTTATTTTCTTGGATATTCTTCCCTGTCAATTCTAGCTGCCTTGCCCTCTCTGAATTCTCATCTTTGTCAAGAAGAGCTAAATTTAACTATGAGCTAAATTTAATAATCAGATTTTTGTTTTTAAAAAATAATATTTGGCAGGAATCTAGAAAATAAATTGGAAGGGATGGGACTATTAAGGAGTCATTAAAAACTATGAAGGCCTTGATCAAGACCGTGAGAGTAGAGAGGAAAGGAGGTCATGGATTCAAGAGCTATTTAGGAAGGAAAATAGATAGATAAGACTTGGTTATCAATTAGTTATTAGCAGTGAAGGGAAAAGAGAAACACATATTGACTCCTAGGCTCCTGGCCTGTGTAAATAGGTGAGGGTTTGAACTATTCATCAAAATAGGAAATACAGGAGGAGAAAAACCAAACTGAGTAGAAAACAAGGGTGGAATGATGAGTTTAATTTTCTACACCCTACGTTTCAAATGCATGCGGGATATGGAAGGGGGTATATATAATCAGTACTTTGGTTCAATTCAATTTAATATTCACTGAATACCTACCATATGCCAGGAACTTTGCTAGGAGCTAGAAAGAGAAGGGTGAATAAGATACAGTACTTCCATTGGTGGGGAACACAGAGAACTGGGCTACATATATAAGTTTGGTCTATAGTAATATCTTATTTTATCTAACAACCAAACCTGAAAATTCTAAACAACAGCTGTAAGTGTAAAGTAAGGAAAATCAATGAAATAAAGATATTTATTCTTTTCTCCATAAATAAGGCCCCCACAGTCTATTCTCAGAGACATTTGACCCTCACTTAATACAACATTCAGGCTGGCTCTGACTCTCAGCCAAACTAATTTTCTGCTTCTGCTTCAAAGTAGGAGATTAGAAGCAGGGAGGGAACTGCTAAAGGCAGTTATATTTTCAGTCGTGTGAAGTCATCACTGACAGCTTGACAAGAAGGACAGGAAAACAAAATAGAGAAAGCACATCTAAGCCCAGGAATCTAGGTCCTACACATATCTCTGTGTTTACTTCTGTATTGCAACCCAAGACAAAGATGATTGTTTACAGTGATGTCTCTCAGTCAACAAGAAGAATTTTCATTATGCCAATTCATTTTATACAACATCTATTGCATACAAAATAAACATTTAACAGATTTTATTACGTCGTTTCTTACAAATGCTTTGTGGTCTCATTAAAGCACAAAGATATATTTTCTACGATACCATAACGAGGAATACTGATTAATATTTGTCCAGACTCCAGTAGTAAGGTTCATTAATAAAAAGGCAAATTCAATGCTCAAGTAGAACAGTAAAGTCTTTTGGTAAAAATGAGTAGATTACATATTCATTAATCCGCTCTATTTTCAGTCCATCTCCAATTCCCTTGGTCATTATTGACCATGACCAATGGACAAGACCTGACTGAAAAACTGGTCATGGTCATTTTATCCCTTCAAATTTACCATTAGCTCCTTTATATCTGTATCTATTCTAGTCCTTGTATTCCAAAAAGTCCAATCTATGTTGAAAGTGCAAGTAAATGATAAGGGCCTTTACTAGGAATGTAAACTTGGCAGAAGAAAAGAGCTAAGCTTGGCAAAGGTGTGCATCACTTCTAAATATCTAAGATTGATTAAAGGCTGGGTCTATCAAAGGGTCTTCAACCTATGTCTGTTGAGAATTCCACCAGTACAGATGGTCCTTGACTTATGATGGTTCAACATGATCTTTTGGACTTTGTGAAGGTGCAAAATCCATACACATTCAGTAGAAAACTATTTTTCAAGTTTTGAATTTTGATCTTCACCTGGTCTAGGGAAATTTGCTCTGATAGCCTCTCATGATGCTGGGCAGTGGCAGTGAGCACAGCTCCCACTCTGTCACCTTTATTATAAAGTAAGCTTTGTGTTAGATGGTTTTGTCCAACTCTAGGCTAACATAAATGTTCTGAGCACATTTAAGGTAGACTAGGCTAAGCTATGATATTCGGTAGGTTAAATGTATTAAGTATATTTTCAACTTATGATATTTTCAACTTACTATGGCTTTATCAGGATATAACTCCATAGGAAGTCAAGAAAACTCAAATCGATAGAGAAGGAGTTGAGAGAAATTTACACACACTGTTTATGGGAAATCAAGAGAATATGTAGATCTTGCCTTATTTAAAAATTAGTATATGCACGTATACAAACAATAGCATAGGAATTTAAAAAATGTTTAACAATGTAATAGGCAAACACAGAAAAAGGTAACAGATAAAGGTTTCTTTTCTGAATAAAATATGAGATATACCTGTACATTTTGGAAAAAAATATTTTACTGTGTTAAAATATTTAAAAATGAAAAGATACTATAATATAAAAGTTAAAATATAAGATACAGAAGCTATTTTTTTCTGACTAAATACTAGGCTTCAAAGAGTTAGCTGCATTAAGGGAACATTTTAAGGACACTTGATATATGAAAGGAGATTAAAACACTGCATTAGGGACTTCCCTGGTGGCACAGTAGTTAAGAATCCACCTGCCAATGCAGGGGACACGGGTTCGAGCCCTGGTCCGGGAAGATCCCACATGCCACGGAGCAACCAAGCCCGTGCACCACAACTACTGAGCCTGTACTCTAGAGCCCGCAAGCCACAACTACTAAGCCCGCGTGCCACAACTACTGAAGCCCGTGCGCCTAGAGCCCATGCTCTGCAACAAGAGAAGCCACCACAATGAGAAGCCTGCACACCACAAAGAAGAGCAGCAACCCGCTCTCCGCAAATAGAGAAAGCCCACACACAGCAACAAAGACCCAATGCAGCCAAAAATAAAAATAAATGAATTAATTAAAAAACAAAAACAAACAAACACTGCATTAGAAGCAAAGAGGAGAAGAATTGAAGCTTTAGACTACTCAGTGATGGTTAATGCAAACTTAGAGGAGTCCTACTCAGGTTCCAAAGAAGGAGGCAAAGAGACTAAAAGAGATGCAAAAGAAAATGATACATATGGAGGAATGAAAATATACATCCTAGGTATAAAACTAAGTGTTTCTAGAAAAAAAAGATAAAACTAAATGATATTGGTGGAAGAATCTAATATTCAATATAAGAAAATACTCTTGACCCAGGGAAATGCCAGGGGGACCACAGAATACAGACAAAATAAATTAAAAGAAAATAATATCTAGAGTTCAAAGGCATCACCTCCTCATCTTCCTTACTTCCCCTACTCTAGAAGGACACCAGGGTTCACCAGTGTCTTGAATTAAATCTATCCAAACTTTGAAGAATGGTTAATTCCCTTGATAATTAAAATGTTTCAGAACATGTGCAGAGAAAAACAACCTTGGGATTCTGTTTATGATGTCAGCATAACATTGCCATGAAAACCTGACAATGGAGGCTGATAATTGATGTAAAAAGACACTAAGTAAAATATTAGCAAATTGAATTGAGCAACACATTAAAAAATAATGTAACATGACCAAGTGAGATTCATAGTAACAATGTGAGAATGGCTCCATATTGGGAGAACTGTTGGTATATTTCATCTTATTAATACATGAAAGAGGAAAAATCATAGGATCATCTCCAAAGATACCAAAATACATTTGAGAATATTAACATTACTTCTAAACTTAAAGTAAGTTTAATAAAGTAGGATAGTCCTATTTCTTAGCATGATAATTACACACACATACATAACCCATGTACACACAAAAACAAACACAAATATATATAAAACATACATGTGAATATATGCAGACACATTGTCTTTAAAGGTAAGAAACCTGATGCACTCCAATTAACAAGGGAACAAATGATGGTGTCTACTATTATAGCCATTAACAGTCTTTAGAACTACTGGTTAATAAAATGAAAAAACATAATAAGTAAAATCTTTAAAAAGAAAAAAAGCAGGCTTCCCTGGTGGTGCGATGGTTAAGAATCCGCCTGCCAATGCAGGGGACACGGGTTCAAGCCCTGGTCCAGGAAGATCCCACATGCCGCAGAGCAGCTGGGCCCGTGTGCCACAACTGCTGAGCCTGTGCTCTGGAGCCCATGAGCCACAACTACTGAGCCCATGAGCCACAACTGCTGAGCCCACACGCTACAATTACTGAAGCTTGCGTGTCTGAAGCCTGTGCTCCACAACAGGAGAGGCCACCACAATGAGAAGCCCACGCACCGCAACGAAGAGTGGTCCCCGCTCGCCGCAACTAGAGAAAGCCCGCGTGCAACAACAAAGACCCAACGCAGCCAAAAATAAATAAATAAATAAATTTTTTAAAAAGTAAAAAAAATTAAAAAATTAAGAAAAAAACATCATTAATCAACAGGTTCGGATTAAATTACTTGTGAAAATAAAACTACTGTAATAAAAATTCAGTAATATGTTGGTAAACAAAATTAACTTAAAATAAGATATAAATATAACTGTCTGCTGATGGATGAATAAATGAAGTGTGAGATATGTACAGAATGGAATATCATTCAGCCTTAACAAAGAAAGAAATCCTGCACTAGGCAACAACATAGCATAGCATCCTCAAGATTCATCTAAGTGAAATAAGCCAGACACAGAACACTAGAAAATAAGCCAGACAAGTCCTGCATAATTCCACGTATATGAGATATCAAATAGTCAAACTTATAGAATCAGGAAGTAGAAATGGTGGTTACCAGGGGCTGGGAAGAGGGGAAAGTGGGGAGTAGCTTATCAATGAGTATAAAGTCTCAATTATGCAAGATGATTAATTTCTAGAGATCTGCTGTATACCACTGTGCCTAAAGTTAATAGTACTGCATGGAACACTTAAAATTTGTTAAGTGGGTAGATCTTATGTTACATGTTCTAATGAAAATAAAATCTTTTTTCAAGTATAAAAGTCTAGAAATAACTAACCAGTCAGAAAATTTAACATTTAAATTTAAAACTTGTAATACCCAACTAAGGATAAATAACATATCTTTTTATGCATATAAAAACCAAATACTGAAAAGAAGTCAATGTTTTAAAAATTTATACATTTATCATGATCTAAATAAAATGCCAGTTTATATCTTTGTTTCTTTTACTAAGATAATCTGATTCTTAACTTTTGTCAGAGAGTAAAAATGCAGGAATAGGATATATCTGAAAAATAAAACTAAGATGTTTGTGTTATTAAAAAATTAAATACCAAAATGCTACTCTGAAATTTACCTCTTTAAGTCTATCTGAGCTTAATTATCAAATGTAGAATTAGAATTCAGACACTGTTGTTTTGTATACGTTCTACATATTAGCCAAAGGACTACACAGGGAAAAGAAAGGAATGATTTTATTTCATTACAATAAGGAAGAGTTTGTAATCTTCTTATGCCTTCATTTTCACATGTAAATATTTGTTTTTTCTCAAGCTCAGCAACAGATGTTAACTTTCCTCTCTGTTATGCCAGCTTTTTACTTAATCAGGTACCAGAATTCTAAGGAAATCAAGTCATAATTCATCCTAGTAAAAGTTTTTATTCTCTCCTTCCTTTGACATTCAAAAGTGTCAGCCAACACCTTCAAATGCTACTGCAGATAGACAGCCAGAGAAGGATGTATTATATTTGCGATATCATCTTCCAGGTGTCTAGGAGTCACACATGATACTTTTTCTCAAAGTAAATGCGTGTGTGGCTGAATTTTACAGTTATTACATACCTAGTATGTTTTCCTTGATATTATGTCACCTTTTAAATTTTATTCCATCTAATTTTAGACTGAGTTGAGAAAGAAAAATAAACTTTGGCTGTCTGGAAATGCAAAGAATACATGTGAAGCAATATCATGGTATTGCATTAGTTGTGAAAGCGTGTAAAATATTTGATTTTACAAGTGGAGTTTTACTGTTATTTTTTAGAATAGAAGAATAAGCAAAAATGACAATTTTCTTCCTTGGGGTAAATAATACACCCTTAGGTTTTAATAACAAGTGGACAAGCATTTACTCATTTTGTTCTCTCACCCATCTTTTAATGTAAAGTATCATTATTTCATTTTACATTTAAAGAGAAAATTAGCAAAAACTCAACTGAATTTATGAAAATCTCATAGATAGTACATGAAATATTTTATACGTATCTTTTATAGTCCAAATCCAGTGGTATTCACATTCAAAAATGATGCTTGATTGGCAATATGGAAAGAGAACTTTAGGGAGTGTATTCCCATATTCCAGATGACTAAGGGAGTGTCTATCACATGTTTAATTATTGGCAACTGGACTTTTGTCATAAATAGAGAAATTAGGTGCAGGCGTTCCACACCAGAAGGTGGGTATACTGATGTATAATATTGTTTTGCAACAGTTTTCCTGGGACGAATTGAGACACAGGTGTCCATCCAGGCTTACAGGTTGTAGCTAAGCTGTTCAAATTATTTTTAGCCATAGAATCATGTTTCTGTGATGTTCTAATGTCTCCATTTTGATTACAAGAAATTTGGTTATCTCTCATATTTTCATTTTGTATAATAAGAAAGTATTTCCTTAATTTTAAGATAATATTAATAAATTTGATAGTATTAATAAATAAATGACAAAAACGTTTTGCCCAACAATCCATTTCAATTAATCTGAAAAGTAAAATAGTAAAATATGATAATATACCAATAAAAATACTTATATAAATATCTTGTTTTTCTAGTGTAGGCTTAGATTATCTTTTTGAAGACAGTAAGGAAAATACTTGCAATTATATATTATTTTAGTCTTTTATTATATTGCCAATTCTTTCTGCTCAATTTCTGCCTTGGTATCATTTAATGTTCTTTCAGATTAAATATGTTAGCATATTTAAGATAACTTAGTATAGTGCATTGCATATAATAATTGCTCGTTAAATGTTAGCTGTGTTAGTAACTTATTTATTTTCCAGCCACCCTTTCCCATTCTGTAGTAGACTTATACATTCTGTTTTCTACTTTAAGTGCATAAATTCCTGCCCTTTTGGTCTCCCTTTATTCAAATGTCAAATGAAAATTACATATCTCCTGAAGGAATGCCACGAGAAGTCACATCTCTTGCTCCAAATGAGTTAAAACTGTAGATTTTTATGGTTGTTTCTCTCAAAGGCTTCCCTTAGGACCTGTCTTCAAGTATTTGAAGATAATCAGAATCAACTGAATTACAGAAAAATCACCAATCCTGTGTTGTATTGTCATTATTTGCTATGAATGCAGTCCTATTGATTTTTTGGTACTCACGCCTTGTGGATTTTACAATTCTGCATTTCCCCAAACATCAGTCACAGGTAGCATTTGTCTAATGGCACAAAAATAGCTTGAAGTTGAGGGAAAAGAAAAAAGAATAGAATCATTGCAGACCCCTCTTTAGGTGGTCCACATTTTATTATGTTATTATTATCTTTGTGATCACCATGACTATGTATTCAACAATGTTTCTATATGTTCTTAACTGCCATCTTAGGATATTTTTGCTTTCCTAGGCTTATTTGTCACATCACAAGTTAAATCACTGTTTTTTATATGTACCAGGTAGAAGTTCAGTACACAAATTAGGGGCCAGGACCAGAGCTAAGAACAAATGAATAAGTCTCTCAACACTATATACAGAGCAGACAGCTGGTTAGGAGCAGTTGGGACATGACAGCTCCTAGCTGAGTCTCACTAGGAAGAAGCCAAATCGCTCTGCTTCCTCAACCATTCCTCATGCTTTTCCCCGCCTCCAATCAATTTAAGAAGAGAACTGAGCTAGCTTAATGAGAATGAAGGATACATTTCTACCATAATTTGCCTTGGTTTAACAGGAATGAATATGAGTTATCATTTCTAAAACCAAGTGAGGGGAGCACCAAGAGAATCCTGGTTAAACATCCAGAGATCTCACGGAAGAGAATCCTGGCATCTCATTCCTTGATGGCTCTTCCTTGTGCTGAAGTACCAGCAGACTTATTCTAGGACTGCTGTTGAAGGAAAAGTCTTTCCTATGGGTGACTGAGATTGTGTGCCTGTGGTTGGCAGGAGGGTAGGTAACAACAAAGCTTGAAGGGAATTTGGTGTAGTGTGACTGAAAGGAAGATGGGAAACCATTCCCACCACTTTCTAATTCCTTGAAGTCCTCTCTTAAGATGTGGAAACATTTCCAGAAGTCTTCCTGGTTCCATGAGGAGAGTACGGAAGTTAGGAAAAACGACAGGAGCTGTGGGATAGCCCAGTGTTTGCCAAACCAACAAGATTCTCAACTTGGAGTTGGAGCTAGAGGCTTGAATACTTGGACAAGGCAGATGGGAGGTCCAATTTCCTTTCTAAGGTGGTCTTCAGAGATGAAGGGGGCCCTAAACCAAGCTCATCATTTCACATTGGACCAGTCTGAATCACAACGATGGTGGGAGCAGGTTACCACCAGAAGAGGCAGCCATCAGATAAGGATTCTGCCACCTCCCCTGGCCCTACTTCCCATCCTGGACATCTGAGAGCTAGGGCTGGGCCTGGAAGAGGCAGAATCCCCAATCTGCTGACCTCCCATGAAGCCTATATCATGGCTCTAGCCTGGGGGAAGGGAAGATCATAGTTTTAAAGAAAAATGGGATTGAGTCTAAGGAACAGAAAATAAGACCTACTAAGTTGTTTCTACGAGACTTTTAGGTGATGAAGGAAATTTAGCTGCGGCCCCTTCTCTCTTTTAGTGTTGGGTAAGTGGGAGGGATGTCAGGCTGGGGTTGAGAGGAGATTGCTTAAGGCTTAAAATAGCTCAAAAGTAGGAGGTATTCAACACCTCCAGTCTAGAAAGTTCAGTCTACCTCACCAATGTCGTACTAGAGAGTGTCAAAAAGAACAATACCCTGTCTGAGAAGACAATATATGCCATTGACATGAATTCATTTGTGCTATTTCAGAACTGCCCAAACACTTTAGGCAGGCTACAGGAGGGGGAGTATACACTGATAGGAAAGTAGAGGTAGATAGGAGAACAGATATATTTTAAAGCTCATTTCAGTTGTAAAATATATTGTAAAGCCAAATTCTAGTGTATCACTTGAAAGAATTCTAATTACTACTTTGTAACTGTTCCTTGACTTATAGTAATCTGTTGAGATTGAAAACAAGGAGGGAACCTTCTTACATAATTCAAAACCAATAATGTGTCATCATGGAGTTTTTGCTACTAATGAATGTAGAAATACCATATTTAATTTTGTAAGTTGCAGTAAATACTGTTGTGACATACAATAGAATATATGAGCGCATATTTTAGAAGTACTGTTGTCCTTTAATGTATGATAAGGAAGAAACTCTTTGCACATATGTAATTTTGCCTGACCACTAGATTATCCCAGGAGCACAGTGGCTACTAAGGGATGAAACTTGATAAAGGAGAGCTGTGGAAAGTGCAACCAATAAACAAACCCAAGCTGTAGCATGGTTCTATAAACTGTAGCTGCCATGCTGAGTGAGTAATTATGCTATTGCACAAGTGATAAATAATGCTGTGCTATCTTCACTGGGAAAATGAAGTATTTCTTGCCCCTCAAATTGGTAAAGGTGAAACTTGCTTTCTGGGCCCAATCTGTTAGAAGGGAAGTAATCTGACAAGATAATTCTTCTTAAAGGCCTACATATTTGTCTCTATGGCATGAAAATATTTAGTTTATAAATTTTACCCACTTTCCTTGTGATGTAGTGAGGTGGAAAATTAAGGCCTAATGGAGATTCAAACAAAGATGTTTTTAAAAAATCAGAATCTCAGAATAATCTTGGTTATGATGGGTATGCTTAGTTTCATTGCATTAATGAAAATTACTTTTTAAGGTTTCATTTAATGGGGAACAAATAATGGATTATTATTTGATCATGTTGTGGAAGTCTAAATATAAAATAGTGCAAAATTTGTGCACAAATTGTTTGTATATGTATTTCCTTGCACAGTGAAGAGTCACCGAAACTACTACTAAGTCTAAGCTATCACCATACATTAATATTATATTTGTTGAAATAATATTGTATGATAATTTTGCTCCTTTCTTATTTCCATATGTGATTAGTAGAATTATATGTAACTCATCTAAGTTAGGCTACCTCTCATCTAAGGCAGCATTAAATCAGCATCCCATCCAAAAAGGCATCAAGCTCTAAATAGAGACTCAAGATGAATACAGACATTTACGAAAGATGTTTTGAGGAAGCAGCAATGAGGCAATTCATAACATGGCACAGAGCACAACATGCTTACAATCCTCTTTAGATAGCTCTTTCTCTCCTCAAAGTCTTACCTCAGGTAGCCACAGCTCATATTTTTCTTCTCCTTCTCATTTAAAACTCCTTCACATCACGTGGACTCCCTCTTGCCCTGCCTCCTCTGGGCTGTACCTATTACTCTCTATACCCTTAAAATTCCATGCTACTAACACAGGAGCCTCCCCACAGCACAAGTTCTTGAAACCTGAGCTCCATTTTCTTTGAATGCTCTTTTGGGATCCTGAAGAAGGAGCTTCCCCTTCAATCCCGATATTTTCAACAAAATTCATAAATTTTTCTTGGAGGATTTTTCTTGAAGACTTTTTCTTCAGTTGTCCATAGAGTTCAGCATTTGTACTCTTTAACTTCTTAACTTTGTCAAGATTTTTACTGTACAATCCTAGTAAATATTACAATTACAGAAAATAACTAACAGTTTTATTTAATTGTAAAACGTAAGTTGAGATAAGCGATCTACTTTGACTGAGTTTGTATGGTGACAATTAAAGTAGAATGCATTTTCACTGCAATGAGATGGAAAGATACTTAGAAGGGATCTGGAAGTCCAGAATCCTTGATCTGATCCCTATGGTGGACATAGGCTTCTGAAAGAGCTACAAAGTAGGGACCCAAGAGAAAAAGAATTATATTCTGTACTGTTAAAGCTTTGTCCTATATGGTTAACTTGCCCTGACCTCCTTAGTGACATCACCTATAAATCTCAAGGACTCCTCCTGCCCTTCGGACAAAAGGCTTAGATACTATGTCCTATGCCTACACTTAATCTAGATATTTAGGTCTTATCCAACCCAATGATGAGAAAGGGCCAGTAACAATAACTTTAAGAAAAAGACTGCTAAGGGAAGAAAAATTCTTCTCCCTAAAGCTGAGAACGCTCAACTTATGTCCACTGCGAGAATCCTTCCCAGTCCCGTAAGGTCTTGGTTAGTGTGCTTGGGGGAAGTTGGCTGTAGTCCCAGCATAAAATTGCATTAGGATAAATACTTGTTCTCTTCCACTGAACTCCACGTTGATATTCCAATTTTTTTGTCTTTGACTAATAGCATCTTACTTCTCCTCTTGGTGTAGTTGGAATATTGAGTTTACACTATACATTAAAATGTGTGACGTAATTATAGCTATGTCCTAAAAGAACTTCATCATTAATAAATTTCAACTCAGATATTAGGTAGCCAAAAAAACCTTCCCAATGATACTCTGCAGCCTTTTTGTAAGTGACCAAGAATAGTCATATCCCAACTGATATAAATTTTATAGTTATGCATTCTTTTTCTGCAAATTCAGTGTTACGCATTTTTTCTTGGAAAGTAAAATTTACAACCTCAGTCCATGAAAATCAAAGAAACTAATTTAATATGGGAATTCATATCACCAAACACTATTAAAGCCTTGTATTAGTAAACTTATTTGAGATAATAACTCAGATTATATACTAAAATTAATCTAAATTCTCATGGATATCATTATACTATCAAAATCACACTGACACAGGGTCTCATAGAAATAGAAACTTGATATCAGAAGGTTAATAATTTCTGGACATATTATTATGATAAAAAGGCAAGCTGTGTATTAGACACAAATAAGGAATTTTGAATGCTGGAGATTGTAAATCTAAATTTATGTCAAATATAAGTACCTCTTACTGCATCCCTTTCAAGCAGAGATACTGACTGTCCTTTGTTTAGATTATCTCATCAAGGATTTTGCATAGTGAACAACCTTGGAAAACAACGTGTACGTACAGAGCAAAGGCCAAATTTGTCTACAGCCATGAAGATCATGACAGTATCTCCCTGTCAAACAAAGGCAGGTGTATCTACTTCCCATTATAAAAGATGCTGGGTCTCTAAACTCAGGGTTTCTCCCCTGTAATACAACCCATTTTGTAGGCATGTTACCTGACCATCTCTATATTGATTTGTGTGAATTGGGTCTTAAAGAACTGATGCCAGAGTATCAGCACTTTTTGCAACTGTTATCATGAGAGAACTGTCTCAATCTCTGCCATTATCCATGAAGCTATGGCTGGATAACTTGCAAGTAAGATAAACACTCAGACCCTTCCTAGTTCTAGATACACTTCATACTGAAAATCGTGTGAACAGACATCATCCATAAAAGCTGGGTCAAGTTTCCTCTCAAGGGCTTTCCTAGATATGAGGATCTTTTCCATTGGATTTAAATTTGATTATTAACAATAAACTTTCTAAGAGAAATTACTGAAAAGAATTGTATTCCTGAGTAGCTTGCAATGCTCAAAATCAACTAATTTGTTCAGCTTTTTTAAAATGAGGAAGTGTTTCTATACACTAGCCATGCAAAATTGCTTGTGTTTCCTTTTTAGCAACAATTTTATCTCGAATTTGAAATCAGAGCTTGATCCTTACTATAGAAATCTGACTTGAAGATTTTTCATAACAATCCACTAAATTTACTTGGAGATAAAATAAACTTCAAGAATTGGTAAAAAAAAAAAAAAAAAAAAAAAGAGTTTCCTTCCTTTATTTTAATGTGAGAATTACATGTTGCCTAAAAAGTCACTTTTGATTTTATAGCCCACTGTATAGGAGAAGGTTGTAAAGTGTGCGGGGGTATTTGGGGTGGTTATTTTGTAGGGGGAGCAACTTCTGCAGCCTTCATAGCTGTTTAGGAATTCCTCCATTTACCTCTATTTGACTTCCTGTGTAGTCTTCAAAGCAAATGTTCTAAATATTTTTAACTCTCTCAAGTCTTCAATACACTTCCTTCTCATTCTGAGCAGGTGAGTCCTCTGACTACATCACTCTTTTACAGACAACATTGAGTCCTGTAGTCTTGCTTTTTATCCAAACATTTGTTCTGTGCCCTCTCACATAACTCCTTTGCCTCCCTATTTTCTCAGGGGAAGAAATATTCCTCCAATTTCCATGCCTGAACCTTTCTTGCCTTCCTCCGTCCCCCAGATCTCAATCTATAAAAGTTTTACAGGATATTGAAAAGTCACTCTTTATTTTCTCTCTTTTGCCACATTCTCACTGAGGTACTAACTCACTTCTGCCAAATAGTTTCAAATTTATGAAGCTGCTTTTGCCATCATTAGCCCATTATTCGCTTCCAGGTTAGATAAGAGTACAATTTAGTATTAAGTTTTGCAAGACTAGGATGAAGATTTCTTTAAAGAGAGCAGTTAGCATATTAATATGGAGAAGTACAGAATGCTAGAGAGTAACGTGGAGGGAGTAAGGGTGCTTCCCTTCACTTCAATCCAAGTGTAACATTCAAGGTCCCACTAGGAAACCTGAAGTGCTAATTAATAACATTTTAATAAGGGGACAATTTAAAAAGTTGCGGGAAAGCAAAAATGGAACAGGGAACAATCTGGAGCAAGCGACAAAGGGGAATAATTCTCATCTCTAAGCCTAAAGGGGAAACAGAAACAGTGGTTCTCATAACTCAGAAGAACTGGAGTTCCATAGCTGTAGGAGAGGGCCTCCAGGAGGAGGTGTGTCTTCAGGAAAGGAGCAGAGCCCCTGCCAACCTGCAGCCTGCCAAGGGTGGGGCAAGGAGAACGAGTCCCAGAGCTTCCATTCCTCCTCTGGATCTAACCTAACCAGAAGCCAGAGGAACAGAAGCTGGGGCCAACCATCCCAGGGTACACAGAGCAGGCTGGAGATGGGTGGAGAATAGACATGAAGGGGCAAAGGAAAACATAGAAAGTATCAACTAAAAGGCCCTTTTGGAAGAATACAGAGCAAGCTAATTATATTTGCTAATTATCATTAGCAATTATCATTGCTAATGATATATATATATATATTTGCTAATTATCATTATTACTATTAGTAGATGATAGGTAGGGATTTTTACCTAATTCTTGCATTAAAAAGTCTGAAGATTAGAGACTAGCTTGACCTGGAAAGTGAGGAAAGATAACATTAGGAGTGAGATGCTTCAACTTCACCAAAAGTCAGGGCAAAAGCTTAGCATGTTTACTGTGTGCTAGATGTAGACCTCATAAAAGAAACCTAAGAGAATCTATCTTCAATAAAAGAGATTTTACCCAAGAATATCATAGATGACCTTAACTGAGTGTTGGATCTCTGGAAGCTAAGACTTGAGACCAAAGTCATAAGCATCCTGCTCAATATGGAGGCTGGTGATGGGAGTGGAGTCTGGGAGTAGGGTGAAACCAGCAGTGAGTTTTCAAGGAATCTAAGTGGCCCATGGTAGAGTCAGCTTTTGACATTTTCTTCAACCAGCAGGTACCATTGTCTGATGTTAATACTTTGGTTATGCAAAACTTTATCTTTTCCCTTTCTTCCAGTTTCATTCCCTGGACCTATGCAGCAGCTAGTGAGTGAGGTATAAGAAGAGACAGGAGAAAGAGAAGTTGACTCCACCCCACGTTCCCCCTAAATGAGTCCCAGCTCATGTAGGAATGAGTGGTGGAATAAGAATTTTATATTAGCTGGGTTTGGATTTAACATTGGATTGGAATATTTAATCCTTCAGAAATAAGAATGTAATTTAAAGCCTGAGTGTGAAAAGGGAAGCTATACTATCTTTGTGAGATTTCATCCAGGGATGACGTGGAATAAATCCACAGAGTTTGTTCAAAGACAGTGGTATGGGAAGAGAAAGCCATTTTGTAATGTCCTCCATTAGAAGTCCAAACTTTCAGTAAATTATAACATTTACAACTATTGTAAATTTACATTCCTTTTCCCCTGGGTTCCCACATTCTGCCTGCTAACATGCTTCAGTCTTTCACATTCTAAAAGTCTTCTCAACTCTTGATATTGCTAATCCCTCTAGCCATGTTTCAGCTCCTTCTCTTCTTTGCCAAATACTTGAAGTGGTAGCTTTTGGTGCTATTCACTCTCCTGACTTTATCTTTTTAATTATTTTGATTTACTTCTATTAGTATTTTAAGCTCTAATTAACTTTTGGAATTACTTCTATATGAATATTATCAGTGATCTGACATTTAAAAAAATGCATTTAGTAGATCACCCAAAGATCTCCTTTCTGGAGGACCCTGAACTGCATTGCTCAAGACTGTGATTCTAAGGCTGCTGTACTACATTTTGATAATTGTAGAAGTCCCCTTCATCAAATGATAGGCCTTCTGGAATGATTCATCAAGTCTCCTCTCTTTTGTCTCAATTTTTAAAAATTGCTTATATGTGGAATCTTAAAAAATGGTACAAATGAACTTATTTACAAAACAGAAATAGAGTCACAGACGTAGAAAACAAACTTATGGTTACCAGGGGGAAAAAGGGGTGGGGAAGGATAAATTGGGAGATTGGGACTGACATATACACTACTATATATAAAAGAGATAACTAATAAGGACCTACTGTTTAGCACAAGGAACTCTTCTCAATACTCTGTAATGACATGTATGGAAAAAGAATCTAAAAAAGAGTGGATATATATATATATGTATAACTGATTCACTTTACTGTACAGCAGAAATTAACACAACATTGTAAATCAACTATACTCCAATAAAAATTTTAAAAAATCTTTATCTTTTTATTACGTATTTTTCTGAGATTTATTTTTTCTTAAATTTTTGGTTTTCTAAGTCCTTTTCCTTCTTGTCCTTATTTCTTCAATTATTTTTCTTTATGTCATAACGTTTTAACAAAATTATACATGCATTTTAAAAATAAAGAACCAAGTAGTAATGAAAATTAAAAATAAAAAAGAAATATTTTTCATCGTCTAATCCCGCTATGCTCTTCGAAGGTAATATTAATTCTCATCGCTATTTTTCTGGTATTTATTACCATCTGTCTAACTAAAATAAATTGTTGTGACAGCTTGATTTATTTATTTTAGAATTACATATTGTCTTCCTCCACTTGTAGATTAGTAATATAATTACTACTAATAAACAAATATTAAATAGTATCACAGTATTCAAGTAAATCAATAAATCAGTATTAACATAATTTGGACTAGCAAATATTACTTAATGTGAAGTCAATTAGCATATTATTTCCTTTATAATTCAGTACAACTTCTGATTTTTCTAGAGATAGAAATTTTATATTTTGCTTTGTCTTTCTTTTCATTTTTTAAAATATACTATTTTAATTACCAGCCAACCCTTGTCATACTTCAAATGATTGAGCAGTCATTTATCTATGATCTCTCTTACATTTGATGTCCCACAATCATTTTTACCTTTAATAGTAATTATTTTGTTTTATTTTAAAATTCTTTTTATCTTTCATTTTCAAACTTGTATATATGATTCATCTACATTATTAAATTGAAGTTATTTAAGAGAACAATCTTATCTTGCTCATCTTTGTACTCTTCATGATGTTATAAGATGCATGTTATTTTAATTTAAATAAGTTAGTTGATTTAAAAAAGTACATGCTATCCATGCAAAGAATGTGTAACCTAAAAATAATTGGTGATTTATTTCATCAAGTTGCTTACACAATAAATACTAATATTTTAAAGTTTCTATTGAAAATAATAAACGCTCTTTAGTGCCTAGAAATATAAAGGCATCCATAATAAAAATGCAGTTATCAAGGCTATAAGGAAATTCAATATGAAATAAAAATGAAATATGCCACTTTAAGAATAAATAAAAGAACACATGGGTAGTTATTAATAATTTGTTAGAAGTAATCTTGGCTACCAATTCTCAGCATATTATCTCTGTGCATAAGTGATAATGTATTTATTGATATAGTAAAGTATTTTTCACAATTGCTTTACAAGAAGCCCCTTAAGTACTTTCTTTATTTTTTAAAAGACAAAGTGAGTGATTTAGTTTTGAGAAAATTAATGGTCATTATTCTGCAATTATTTTTTGAATTTCCTATTATAAAGGGACAGTTGTGATTTAACAAGATATTTTTAACGTTACTGAATTTATTCTTAGATACTGAATATGTGAGCCAATATGGACAGAAAGTTAAATTTAATAAATTCTTAATTTGTTTTACTTCAGTATTTTAGTACTATTAATAACATAAATGATGACACTGAGATAAAAATTAAGTTAATATTTTTATGATGGCACACACATTACCTAACAACATTCATCTTTATTTTATCTGTCTCTAGTTGTGATATGCATGTGGTCAATATTATCGAGGACATGAATATTAAGCTACACTTAGTCATATTGCTTTCCCTTTTATACTATTTTTTAACATTTTCTGACAATTTAAAGTTATTCAGTTTGTCAACAGCATCTCTATTACTACATAAGTTGAAACCCAGAAACACTTCTTATGACAATCTTTAGAAAAAAATGAGTAAAGGAGAATTAAAATGATCCATTTTTAATCACTGGTATATCTAATTCCCCATGCTATCCTTGTTCCCCATTATTAGTATTAGAAAGAGTTAGCTGTTAACTCTTAAATCACAAGGAGTGACTAATGTTAAGCATTGGTGGCAGGGGTGGAGGTCAAAATAACCCAGAAATTTACCATCATTTTTTCTATTTTTCCTTGCAACAATCTATCTTTAGTTTATCAGTGATCAGATTATCCATGATGACCTCTTGTGAGGAAAACAATACTACTTTAGTTTGGCCTGAAGGGAGCATGTTAATAAAAACTTAGACATGGTCATTTGTGCAAAAAACTGTATAATTAAGATATCCATGGAAATTTGCCTTAATTTTTAGAGGTTATTTAGCAAGAATCAGAAAGAACCAAAAAAAAAAAAGTGCAGAGAGCCTACCTTTTGTTCTTAATTTCATTAGTGAACCATTTGCTTGACCAGTTTTCACCACGGCAATCACCATGGGAAGAGTACTGAAGGGCTGCACATAGCTGAGGCATTAGATGTTATTTGCTTTTAAGCTGCTGCCAAAAAAAGGGAGGGGATGCCATTTTAATTTAAATGCCTGTAAAGTATGTAATTCCTATAGTTTGAGCCTAAATTTTGTAAATCCTAGAAAAGGGTAATAATTATAATCCTTGTTATGTTACTGCCAGTCATTGCAATTTATACAAGTTCCCTGAAAGAATATATAGTACAATTTTTGGATGATCACAGTTATCTGTTCAATAATGAAGATGTATGGCTAAGGCCTGGAAAGGTAGAAAAAAATCAGGAACATTTATCAAATGAATCTTTTGTGAGAATCTCACATGGTGGGAAATAGGGATAGAAAGTAAGAGACCTGAATAGGATATTTAGTAACAAGTGAAGCCTGGTAGACCAGAAATCTAAGGTAAGGCTTGAGTTATGATGAAGAAAAGAAGGTTTAGAATGTGAAGAAGAGCTAAATGAATTGAAAGCTGGATTGTCAATTGCTACTTAAAATGATGGCACTGGCTTCTATGTGGAGAAAGAAGTCCCAGAGGCAATAGTTGATGTGGGGAGATAAAGTGGAAGAAATTGCAGCTGACCAGCTGTGAGATGATAGCCTTTGAGGAGAGAGATAAGAGGGGCAATAAGGAGAAATAAATGTGTTTGTGATGTGCCTTGAAGGTAAAGTCGATTTAATTCAGTGTACTCAGAGATGGGATATAGAGGGAAGAGTAGAATCAATGATTACTCTTGCTACTGGGTTGAACAACCAGAAGAATAATGGTGCCAGAGTGGATTATCATTGGGTGGGGAAGCCTGAGACTAAAACAGATTTTGGTGGAGGTGGAATCAATAGTTATGGTGTGATTATCTTAAATTGGATAAGGGGAGAGGTCACGTCTGTATTTCAATTTATTTTCTAATTTCTTTTTATTTTCCTCTTGTGATTACATACGTGCCTTCTTCCTTCTCTGCTCCCCAACTCCCACTCCCTTTCCCACTGTTAGGTTACGGTCCAGCTTAACTATTGTAAATTTGCTGCTGATTTTAAAAATTAGCTCCTGGATTTATTCATCGGCACTTTTTCTCTTTTTCTTATTTACTAATCTATACATCTTCTCACTAGTTGATTTTGCCTTTTCAACATTTTTGAAACTAAATGTTTAATTCATTTTTTATTTTACTTTCCTTTTGAAGCAACAGGAACACTTAAAGCTATTTTGTATTTGTTCTCAGAGCACAGTTTTTCTGTAATCCATAAATCTTAATATGAAATATTTTTACTACCATAGTTTATAATATCTGAAAATTCAGTTTTTTTTTTTTAATTGGCTTAGAGGTGTTTAATAGAGGATTTTAAAATTAACCAATTTAAGAGTTTTATCAGTGCTTTATAATTTCATATTCAAGTCTTACAGCCTCATGTGTGTTCTTTTTCCAGTTTTGAACTTACTGTCTGATTTATTTCAATATTACATAATACTTGAAATAAGGGTATTCTGCTTTTTACATAATTAAATATATAAACACATATGTTTATATATTATATTCATTATTTTATTTATATTTTCCTGATCTTTATTAATATTTGGCCTATGTTTTTTCCATGGTCTTAGAAAGGGAAATTAAAGTATTTTAACATAGTTTCCTATCTTTTTCTCTCTGTAGTTCCAACAGTTAATACAGTTAATGCTTTAAATATTTTGAAGCTATGCTATTTGGTACATAAACATTCATAAGAGATAGGCTTATATCATAAAATATTTTTATGTCATGTTCTTATTACAATGTCCATCTTTATAGTTGAAAATTTGAGTAATAAAATAGTATAAGTCTTTGCATAAATATATTCAATATTATCAACAGTATGACAGATCTAAATGTGGTAGTTTAAAAATGCACTTACTAAGATATATTATAACAGAGTCAAATTTATATAATAAATTCCTTGCTAATTTTACTCAATATTTAAATACTGAAAGTATAAGGTGTTCATAAATCACTGCACACAGTCTATTTTTTGTTTACCAGTGATGTCCCACAGAGTATACGTAGACTTTTCCTTGTATAATTTCCTGCATCCAGAGTATGCGATAGTCTTGTTAAGTAAGCATATTTTATTTAAAGATGTAAATTCTGATTGATGTACATTATCAGAAGACTAAAAACATTGAAAACTCACTCTCTCTATTTTCCTGTATTGAGAATTTACTGAAGAGAGCACACACATTAATTTTTACATTAAAGTACCCTGTAGGTATCAACATATTTTTCTTCAGAAAACTTAATTTTTTCCCATTATTCCTTTAGGTTCTCCCGGGAAAAAAGTGAATCTTTATTTATATCAGCTTTTCCATTTGCCTTACATGATTTTCAGGTGTATATGTGGTTGGTGGGGGAGGTTTTCTTGGTCAAAAGAGTTTGGGAAACATTGCGGCCCTCCCACCCTTTATAAACCTTCTCAGAGACGTAAAATGAACATTAGCTGGCATACTTGAGACTCTAAAAAGTCTATTTTACTGTCTTTGTAAAATTTAACACAAATTATTTTTAAAAAATATTTTTTAGCATCCCAGAGAACATACATTGGTAAGGCTACTCTGGACATATTTTTTTAAAAGCGTGTTCAGTATGGGTATATAGCTTTTTAAAGCCTATAAAAGATCAATCATGAATGTAAAGTCAAATAAATAGCCTGAGGTCAGGCTCCTTCTGTAATCGCTGTTGTGGGTTTCCCCCGAGTTCTTCTGCTACATCACACGCTCTGTAGAAACGTGGGCACACTGATGGTTCTACATTTCCTACTTTATACTTTATACACAGCTCTAAATGCAAGCGTCTCTTTTTGTGGCTTAAGTGATCGATACATTTGATTTTATGCCTATTATCTTTTTTATCACCGTTTGACTTAGAGTATTCCCATCATTTATGAAATTGTCTATATCACTAGGTTTTAATTGTCAGCATAAAACAACTCTTGCAGGAATATGAGCAGTGAACTTGAAATCAGAAGACAGAAATTGAGCCTCCAGCTCTGCCACTGCTTAGCCAGGTGATGCTTGGAAAGTCACAAATTACCTGACACTGCTTCCTTAAATATAAAATGGAGATAATCTTATGTATAAAATGATTTTTACAGATTTCATTATATGACCCTTTTAACGAGGAAAGCATTATCACTATGTCATTTTAGTTTCATATTAAATGAATGACTTGAATGACTCCTGTTAGTTGTGTATATTAATACAAAAAATCAGTTGCTCACATTAACATTTTACCTTTCCATAGAGTTAAATCTATTTTGCAAAAGATACTTCTAAAAGAAATCTAGATCTGGAATCAGAACTTGCCTTTTGTGTAGGGTAAGATTAGTATCATAGACTAAAGATATAAGAACTTGAAAAGGCATAGGAAATGAGCTTGTCTCCCAGCATCCCTCCTTCACTCCTTTTGTTATTGAGGAAATGGAAGGCTGCAGAGGCTAAATGACTTGCCTGAGGTCACAAAACGAGTGAAAGACCAGGGAATTGAGTCTAGTACCTGCAACTTGCAACTCTACCATGCTTTCCTGTAACCAACCATCTTAACTATTCACAGGTGTAAGAGGACGGTTGCTCTGCCCCAAATCATCTCATCATTCTGCTTAGTGGCCTGAAATTCCAGTATTAGAGAACATGAAGACTTTGTAAGTCTTCAAATATTCCTTAAAAAAATTCAAATATCTTTGGAGAATAATTTAGTGACTACTCATTTATATCGAATTTTTTTTTTTTTATCGGTATCAGCCAAGGAAGCCAAGACAGCAAGAAAATGGGACAATACATTACATTTCCTGAGTGAGAGCTAGTAAGATTAAAAGAGTTATTCTTGTGCTGAAAATCTGTGGGTGGAATGAGCCTCCTTAGAACCGGAGCGGGGGAGGGGGCGGGAGTTAGGCTCCGCTGGGTGCAGCCCTTTTTTTTTTTCTTTCCATTTCTTATAGGCAAGACTCCAGCCTCCATGACCTTCCCTGAGTTCCAAAGGGCTGATTCAAACAGTTGCTAATCAAGGGAGAAGCAGCCAAGAAACTACCTGAGGCAAGATTAAAGGGACCAGAGAAGCTCATGGAGATTAGGAGACCACCTGAGACCCTGCACACACCCTAATCTTGTCAGCAACCCCACCCTTAAAGTATGGTCATAAAACTCCTCATCAAGTCCTCCTGGGTTGGGGCACGTAGTTTTTTGAGGCAGGAGCCTGCTGGGTCCCCCTTTGCCTGGCAAAACAATAAAGCTATCCTTTTCTACTCCACCCAAAACTCTGTCTCTGAGATTCGATCCAGCATACGTGCAGAGAAGCCGCGCTTTAGGCATCAGAACTCGTCATAAACTATGCCTTCTTTGGCTTCATTTCTTTGCATGTTCGCCTTCTATCATATGTGCTAGGTATACTGAATACTCATTTGGAGATTCCCAAACACCGTATATCTGTTTACATCTCTGTGACTTTTTCACATTCTGTGAAACAATTCTTATCTGATTAATTTTCCTCATCATGCCAATCCCTCATACTTTAAGAACTCTAATTCAGGTTCCTTCCCTCTATAAAGCCATTAAAAAATATATTTATTTATTATTTATTTTGGCTGTGCTCGGTCTTAGTTGCAGCATGCAGACTTAGTTGTGGCATGCAGACTTGTTAGTTGCAGCATGCATGTGGGATCTAGTTCCCTGACCAGGGATTGAACCCCAGCCCTCTGCATTGGGAGCGTGAGGTCTTACCCACTGGACCACCAGGGAAGTCCCTATAAAATTATTCTTTATCAGACTTTGAACCACTAGATAAAATTAGGTTTCCTTTCCTTGGCAATACCCTTTGGTACTTAACTGCACTGCATCTCAGTTTCCTCATTTGTAAAATGAGGATACTGATAGCATCTACTGGGTTATAAAGATTAATACATGTAAAGTGTTTAGAGGAGTTCCTGACAACTAAACATTATTTGTTACTTTTATTATTTTTATTATAGCACACACAAATATGTGTCCATTTTTCCAACTGGGTCATGAATTACTTTAGGGCAAAGAATGTTAAAAACAGTGTATCCCAGTAATTTTTAATATATACATCTTGTGCCTGACATAGAGCATTCAAGAATCCTATTCTTTCACTGAATAGATGGGTAAATTTTGTTGGGAGAATGAATATACTTTCTACCTAAGAGGTCTCTATAGTGCAATGCTGGGTACCAGAGACCAATATGAGGGTCCTGAAACTCCATAAGAGGAGGTATATATTTGTCTTTGATGCAATAGTTGCCATGAATTAACAGTACATGCACAGGGAAACATGATGGTATCAGGTACAAGTTGACACAACTTTTTAATTTTTCTCAGAAACAACCCTCTCTGTCAAATATGTTTTATTGGCCTCATTAAATAACTTATCCTCTTATTTGGATCAACCTTATGAAGAATATAATAGAAAAATTTTATGATGTAAGATTTGTATCATTTTTGGACACCAAGGGGGGAAAGTGGTGGGGGCCTGGTGGTGGTGTGATGAATTGGGAGATTGGGATTGACATATATACACTAATATGTATAAAATAGATAACTAATAAGAACCTGCTGTATAAAAAATAAATAAATTTCAAAAATTAAAAAAAAAAAAAAAGATTCGTATCATTCTCCATATGTATTCAAGTCTCCAGAAGGTTAATAGTAAATTATTCTAATGATAATGACTGAAACTCAATATTTATGGAAAATTTACACAAATGTAGACAATAGCACAATTCTTGATGTGCTTTGCTCTGAAATGGCAGTTTTCAATAAATACTGAAATTAGGTGATAATAGCTCACATTATGTATTATTTATCAGCATTCAGATTGCCATGAATAGGGATGCCCTTTTACACATTAACCTCCCTTCAAAGAGCTTAGAGAAAAGAGCTAATTTGAAATGCAATATTATCTTCATACCTTTTTCATTCTTCATTATTTATTGTAGAAATGTATGTGTGCTCTTGGGGTAGTAAGGGAGTTTCACTTTTTCCCAGTCATGTCTAAAATAGCTCTGAGTTAAATTATTCTCCCTGGTACCCAATGCAAATAAGCTGACCATGCAATTTTCATGGCTGATTCTTTGAAATTTTTGAAAACTTAAGCTCTAAAGTATTTGGGATCTCAGAGAAGTAGAAATAGTAGGAACATCGTGTTTTATATACTGGCATAAAATAGACACCAAAAAACACAAATTCCCTGCCTCTGGAATTCGTTGCTTGGTTATACTGCCTGAGAGAAAGATGCATGTTTCTCTCAGGCAGTATAGACGTATAGTAGAGAGGACACTGAATGCCTTCAGTATTTTAATAATAATTAGAATTTTCCCTTCAAATTTATTAGAGAAGTTTTTTGGAATAACTCCTATAATTAGAATTTTTGAATGTCCTAAAAATTTTTTTAATTTTTTTAAAGTTATTTAACAATAACAGGGTTATAAAAAGTTATTTGCAAAGGGCAAGAACATTGGCCTGGTAAGTATAACAGTAAGAATCTTGAACACAAATGACCAATTCCATGTAATAAACATTTAAGATACTATAGAATTTTGAAGGTGGATTTTTGTCAAAGGAAAATATTTTGAATAGATTACTTTAATGGAATTTAAGTATGAAGTGCCCTTGTTCTGGACATCTGTTTCCTGAAATGTTGGTGGTAAAGATGTTGGTTGTAAACTCTAGTCTCAACAACTGTTTCTAGACAAAGTGAAAAGAGAACAAGGATGGAAGACATCTGATGGTCACTGTTTTTAACTGTATTTTTAATGCACTTGTTTTATCGGACTTTAATCCTGTCTGCCATTTACGCTAGTTCTTTCTTCAGAAGCAAAACCTGATTTTATTATGGCCATGAAATTATCTTAGACTTTCAGATATCCCTTAGAAAGGTTTGGACTGCCCAGGGACTTCTGTGATTTTGGTGTAGTCTGTAGGACCCACTGAATGATTTCTCAGAGAAGAGAAGTCTACTCAGATTAAGAGAAAATGTATTGCTGTGAAATCCTTTTTTCTCTTCAGACGGTCAGAATGTTGTTTGTAGATTTGCAAGAGCAATACATGTCTAAGCTACCTCAGTGTGCCTCAGTGAAAGTGACATTTTTCTTTTGTGAGACAAATAATCGAGGTATTGTTTTATTACCTCGGAATTGTCATCAAGACAGTTTTAAAGCAAGAGAGGAGTACATTTTTTGACGCTCTCCCTAATTGAAAATGGAAAACATTTATAGACTATGATCAAGATTTCAATGCACAAACTATGAATTATATGATAAACTGCCTTGTGAATTATTCAGAAACAATTAATGAGCTGTCTGGATTAACTGTACTAGGGTGAAATCAAATGCTCCTATTTATTTTCTTTCACAAAGTAGTTGTTCTTTAAATAATCAAATATCTATATCAGTGATGAAACCGGAGTGTGTTTATTTTACCTGGCATCAATTCTAGTTCAGTTCAAAGTTCAATAGACACTTTGCTTTTTTTTTTTTTTTTTTCCTTTAAATAGAAAATTCAACTTTGTCCAAGGAAATATTAAGGTTGTTTTTACATTGAACTTCAATTTTAATCCCACTCAAGTCTTGATTTAGTTTAACTAGTGTGAATCTTATGTTTTCTTTACTTAAAGGCATTAATAAAATCCATTTTAGGATTAGGTGCTTGTGCCTCATAAGGTTCTTATGCATGAAGGCTGGTCAACACAGCGAGAGCATAAATCTCATTAGTGGGAGTGGTTCAGGTCCATTACATTAACTGGTCTCATCACAAAGCACTCTGATTTTGCTTATACACTGAATAGTAAGTGGAGGTTAGATAAAGTTGTATCTAGTGAAGCAAAAGATCTGACCATTTCTAGTGTTTTTCTTTTACCTTTCTTTTGAGTCTTAGGACAAACCTGTTAGATACCTATCATTTTCCCCTTCAGAAAGCTGAAAGAAAAGAGGTAATGATTTGTCCAAGGTAGTCAATGTCAGAATCTATATCTACTTTAACCACCCCTCTCATTCCCCCCTCATCTTTCCTCGCATTCTTCCCTCTTCTTTTTTGTCTCTTACCATTAAATATGGAAATGTGCTTTCATAGGGAAAAAAGACATTCACTTAAATAACAACAGTGAGATTATGAAAATCTGGAAATTTAACATTGCTACAATACTTTTACTTACAGACTTCATTAAAATTTCACCAATCATCCTAATAATGCCCTTTGTAACACTTACAAAAATGGCCAGAGTCAAGCACTGCATTCAGTTTCCAAGTTTTTATGTCCCCTTACTATTGAACAGTTCCTCAGACTTTCATTGTCTTTTGTGACATTGACATTTTTGAAAACAACAGGCCAGTTATTTTCTAGAATGTCCCCCAGTTTGGGGTGGTCTGATGTTTACTCACACTTAGATTCAGATTATTTATTTTTGGCAGGAATACTATACAAGTGTTGATGTGTTCTTTTCAACACATCCCTTCAGAAGGCACATGATGTCAATTTGCCCTATTATTTGTGATATTAACTTTGATCACTTGGTTAAAATGGCATCTTCCAAATTTCTCTACTATAAGTTACTATTTTTCCTTTTATAATTGTCCGTCTTATTGATACATTTATTAAGTACCAAGTATGTGCTAAGCCTTTTGCTTATTTCCAGGGTTTTGAAGATGCGGCACTATCTTTTGCACTCAAGTTGCTCAAAGAGTATTGGAAAATCAATATTCAAATACAAATAATAAACTAGCATGTCATATGATAATCAACAAAGAATAATGCACAGAATCTCCTGCAAAGAGAAGGGAATAGTTAACGCTTTGGTGGGGAGAGAAGTCAGGGAAAACAATATAGAAGCCACTTGGACACATCAAAAAAGCAGTAATAGATTTTCAAGGTGGAGAGGGAGAATTCAGGACAAAGGGATTGCAGATGCAAAGTCACAGTGGCATGAGATAGGTTTTATATAAAGACTAGAACGATTGATGCTTATGCAGTATGGTTAGAACATAGAAAAAAAATGGAAAGAAATAGCCTAGACAGTGTGAACGTACCTAAGTCATGAAGATAACGATGATCATGTGTAACAAATGAGCATTAAGATCTCAACTCTGTACAATAACATCTCACAGACAGGGTCACACAATAGAATTCGGGGCTGCAATTCATCATACACACAGGCACACACACATATACATAAGTTTGGGTGAGAGTTTTTCTACTTTAAGTTGAATTAGAATGTCATTAGTTGGAGCATCCATTCCTCATGTTTGACAAATCCTCCCACTCCCTATTACATTTAAGTTCAATAACACACTTATTAGAAGAAGGGGAACAATTTAAGATTTAAGATTTTACTTAAGATTTCTAGGCAAAACCAATGGAGTAAAGGAAGAAGCAGCAAATTCCAATCTCAGCTGAGCAAGTACTTTTAGAGAACTAATTTGTATGGGTTCTAAGCTTTCAATTTGTACAATGAGGAAGTAAGACAACATCATCCAGGTTTCTTTAAAATTCTATAAAGCAGGAGGAACTCTACTAATTTAACTATACAAAAGTAAAACTAATATAGAGCATAATTATGTTATTTAATTATTTGTTCAGTTAGTTTATCTCTGTGCAACAGTGTTGAAGTTTATATTTTCCTGTTGTGCAGGATAACATTCAAAACCTTATTAATGCAAGGATTTTTCAATATCTGCAAATCAATCAATGTGATACGCCACATTAACAAATTGAAGAATAAAAAAGATGTATGATCATTTCAATTGATGCAGAAAAAGCTTCTGATAAAATTCAATATCCATTTATGATAAAAATTTTCCAGAAAGTGGACATAGAGGTAACATACTTCAACATAATAAAGGCCATATATGACAAACCTACGGCTAACATACTCAGTAGCAAAAAGCTGAAAGCATTTCCTCTAAGACCAAGAACAAGACAAGGATGTTCACTATCGCCACTTTCATTCAACATAGTTTTGGAAGTCCTAGCCATAGCAATCAGAGAAGAAAAAGAAATAAAAGGAATCCAAATTGGAAAGGAAGAAGTAAAACTGTCACTGTTTGCAGATAACATGATACTATACATAGAAAATCCTAAAGGCTCTATTAGAAAACTACTAGAATTCATCAGTGAATTTGGTAAAGTTGGAGGATACAAAATTATTATACTAAAATCTATTGCATTTCTATACACTAACAACAAACTATAAGAAAGAGAAATTAAGGAAACAGTGCCATTTACCATAGTAAAAAAAAGAATAAAATACCTGGGAATAAACCTACCTAAGGAGGCAAAAGACCTATACTCAGAAAACTACAAGACACTGATAAAGAAACTGAATAGGACACAAATAGATGGAACAATATACCATTTTATTGGATTGGAAGAATTATTATTGTTAAAATGATCATACTATCCAAGGCAATCTACAGATTCAATGCAATCCCTATCAAAATATCAATGACATTTTTCACAGAACTAGAAAAAAAAATTTTTTTTAATTTGTATGGAAACACAAAAGACCCTGAATGGCCAAAGCAGTCTTGAGAAAGAACATAGGTGGAGGAATCATACTCCCTGACTTCAGGCTATATTACAAAGCTACAGTAACCAACACAGTATGGTACTGGCACAAAAACAGACACATAGATCAATGGAACAGAATAGAGAGGCCAGAAATAAACCCACACACTTATGGCCAATTAATCTATGACAAAGGAGGCACGACTATACAATGGAGAAAAGACAGCCTCTTCAATAAGTGGTTATGGGAAAACTGGACAGCTACTTGTAAAAGAATGAAATTAGAACATTCTATAACATCACATACAAAAATAAACTCAAAATGGATTAAAGACCTAAATGTAAGACCAGATACCATAAAACTCCTAGAGGAAAACATAGGCAGAACACTCTTTGACATAAGTCACAGCAATATATTTTTTGATCCATCTCCTAAAGCAAAGGGAACAAAAGCAAAAATAAAGAAATACGACCTAATTAAACATAAAAGCTTTTGCACAGCAAAGGACACCATCGACAAAACAGACAACCTACTTAATGGGAGACAATATTTGCAAATGATTTGACCGATAAGGGGTCCGTATCAAATATATATAAACAGCTCATAAACTCAACACCAAAAAAAACAAAAAAAACTGATTAAAAAATGGGCAGAAGAACTGAATAGACATTTTCCCAAAGAGGAAATACAGATGATCAACAGGCACATGAAAAGATGCTCAACATCACTAATCATCAGGGAAATGTAAATCAAAACCATAATAAGATATCACCTCACACCTGTCAGAATGGCTATCATCCAAAAGAACACAAATAACAAATGTTGGCGACAACATGGAGAAAAGGGAACCCTTGTACAGCATTGGTGGGAATATAAATTAATGCAGCCACTGTGGAAAACATTATGGAGGTTTCTCAGAAAACTAAAAATAGAACTACCATATAACCCAGGAATTCCACTCCTGGTTATATATTCAGAAAAAAACAAAAAACACTAATTTGAAAAGGTACATGCACCCTGATGTTCATAGTAGCCTTATTTACAATTGCCAAGGTATGGAAGCAAACTAAGTGACAATTGCCAGATGAATGGATAATGAAGATATATATATATATATATATATATATATATATACACATACACACACACACACACACACACACATAGACAATGGAATACTATTGAGCCATAAAAAAGAATGAAATTTGCTATTTGCAGCAACATGGATGGACTTGGAGGGCATTATGCTAAGTGAAATAAGTCAGACAGAGAAAGACAAATACTGTATAATATTGCTTATACTCTGAATCTAAAAAATACAATAAAGTAGTGAATAAAACAAACAAGAAGCAGACTCACAGATATAGAGAACAAACTAGTAGTTACCAGTGGGGAGAAAGAAGGTGGGGGCAATATAGGGGCAGGGGGAAAAAAAGAGGTTATTATGGGATTATATGAAATCATGTGTTGAAACTTCTGAAAATTGTAAAGTACTACGGAAGTTAAAGAATCTTTCATCCAATAAAAAAAGCACAAAAAAACCCTTATAAGTATTTTTTAAACTTTCAGAAATAGACCAAACATAAATAATGCAGAAGGGATAGTTTTCAATTACTTTTTAACAAAATATAAATAAGATTTGTTTACACTCTAGAGTGAGGCTTACCATGACACCTCATCAGGTTATACAGGTCTCCCTTGCTTTTCGAAAGTTCACTTTATACCACTTATGGCATAAGTGCATATGAAAGACCTACGTTAGTACCTGTTCTCGCTGAGAGAAATCTGTAGAGGATTTCTGCTTTTATGAATAAAGGCCTGAAGTGAAAATAGCATTCAGCATTTGTTTTGCAGTGAGCCCTTAGAGAAGTGGCCTGCATTTGAGCAGGGAGGGTATCACCACCAAGCTCCTTCCCTGGGAACTACACTTAGCCTCCCAGCATCCAGCTGCCACAGCTTTGTACAGTGTCTGAGCATCTGTGCTTTGTCTCGATTTATTTTGTGCATCTGTTAGCAAGATGTGTCCCAAGGTAACTGCTTCTTTGCTTTACACCATTTGAGCTACAAAGCGTTTCACAGGAACACTCTACTTCCCAAGAGTGGGTGAAACCTGTATTGTGATTATTACATCTATCAATATACACCTATATATCTACATCAATTTTCAGAATTCTTTGTTCTGTGGCCATAGATATAGTCATAACTACAACTTGGTAGCAGGAGAAAGAAATCCAACAATATCCAATCAATCTATTCACTAACTACTGGTACCCGTTGTGAGACGACCTTCCCCAATCCACACTGCCAGCCTATGTGAAGCTATGATGCAGGAGATGCTAATGTGACAAGCTCCCTCTTAAAAATTAATTATTAAGGAAAATATTCCAAAGTAAAAATAATGCAGAAGATACTATATTAAAGCACATCTTTTCAACATCATACAGGAGTACTGCCTAACAACCCACCCAAGTATTATTTAATTCTCTAAGAGAATATACCTGTGTTTGACTTTGCTATTTACTATTTGTTTAGAGGCCAGACACTGTGAAATTACACATTAACCTGTAGGTTTCTGTCTAGTAGAAAAATAAGTCTGTAAGATATTGGCCAGTTGCATATCAACCTTTTTAATAGTCTCTATTTTTAATATGTCAATAAATACCCAGTTCTACAAATGACCTTATAACCAGCTTTGGTATCTTACTGGTTTCCCATTAACAAGTTAAATAAATTTTTGATAGACATTTATTTTATATTTGCATGACAGTCATGCATTTAACTTTTGACACTTTTAACACTGACACTAAAATTCACTGGGCACTTACTATGTGCACTGTTCTAAGAATTTTAGAAATACTACCTACTTTAAAATTCACAAGTCCATAAGGAAAGTATTATTAACACCACTTTCTCAGATAAGGAGCCTGAGTATGTGAAAGAAAAATTAAGTATTCCAATATCAATAATAATACATTTATTTCACTATTTATGCATATTTATTGAGCACTTATTATGTGCCAGTTACTCCTCTAGGCACTTGGAACAAAACTGGCCAAAACAGGTACTATTTCTTATGCTCATAGAGCTTACTTTCTAGTCCATATAGGAGAGAATGGGGGAAAGACAGACAATAAATAACAGAGAAAGTAAACAAATCTAATACTTTATGGAACTTGGATTAGAATTTAGTTGTCTGCTTTCACACACCATAATCTTAATTACTTCACCTTAAAATCAAAAGTGTTATAAATGAAAGGAAATTCATGTGGAAAATCTAGGTGACTATAGTTATTGATTCTCTCATGTCCATGAGACAGCTCACCTTGAACTACAAAAATGAGACTTTATGAGGGAAAGTTACCTGATTACTTGTTCCTCAAATCTGAAAATGCCTCTAATGTTCTCAAATCAGGTTAAATATACACATGCTATCTTGAAAAGGACTGTAAACAATTGCAGAGACAGTACGAGCCTCTATCTAGTAGATCAGGATTAAGGATCTTCTTTTGCCTTCATATCAATGTCTTCTATTGGAAGGGGAAAAATAAAAATGTCTGCTCTTACTTTTATATCTGATATACCTAATTTTCTTTTCTGTCCCCTTCCATTCCCTTAGAGGGACCAGAATATAGGCAGCATCTTAAAAAATCTTCTTAAATGACAATTATTATGTCTCTAGTATGAGCTACTATATTTGGTCCACTATGAACAGAATTGTAGGTACAACTAGTAGAGAAGGAATTTGACTACGTTGCTCTACACAATCATTAAAAGTAATTGTATTGGTCTTCAGGAAGAGTAAGGTAAGATGGGACAGAGAGTTTTATATTTCTTTTCATAGGATATCATTTTCAAAAGACAAAAAATAAATATCCCCGAATTATTTTGTTTTTCTGATTTTATTATTTTATGGTCCCACTCAAACTATTATCATCCAGATAATATTCCACATAACCAGGTAAATTCATTAAAACCTTTGGAAGTTTCAGAACATTCGGTTCAGCTATAAAATGTAAATACTGTCAACCACTGCAATAATTAAAAAGATAATTTTCCTTAAGATTTGATGGAAATTCCAAAGAAAGTATAGCAATTTTTTTAAGGGAAGTCAGTTTCACATGAACTGAAGTCATTACTTTGAGGCAACATATGTGAGTTAATTGTTGATGAAATATTTATAAAATGACACATGCATTTTGCCATACTACTGAACTTAAGATTTCTTCATAGCCAAGATGATAGTCATTCTATTCCAGAGGAAAGCAAAAACAAAATAAAACAAAATATAAAACAAAGGGAAAAAAAGCAAGAAACTCAAACGCGAAGTCGTCTTCCTATTATAGCAACAAACAGCAAAAGTAGTGTTAAATATCTAGGATTTGCGTTCCAGGTTCTCATAGTTAATACAAACTTTCTTCCTCTCTGAACACTATGGAAAGGAAATAGTAGACAAGAGCCATTTGCAGGAGAAAGCACCAAACTCAATATCAATCTATAAACAATCTACAGATCTATAAAGGTGAAAGGAAGGAGTATGGTTTTATTCAAATTTGATCAAAATTAGTCTAAATTACCAAAAACTGAATTCCTTTTTAAAGTAACTTTGTAGAAAATACAATTTTAAAAATTTCAACATATTTGAATTAAAAATCTGTTTTCCCTCATTACCTTACATTTAGCCTAACATATAGCACTAATATCAGGTGGCACTACCCAATTTTCTAGCTCTTTAATCAGTGATATAAAAGAACTAATGTTATATACCTTTTTTAAAAAAGTCTTCCCATGCTATCGTTAAAAAAAACCCAGGCAAACTTCCCCCCCACCCCCTGGTGTCCTAACAGTATATTTTCTGAAACTAGTGAATACGGCTGCTCATTTATTTTTCAGATCTGTCTGATGCAGAAATGTTTCAAAGGGATAAAGTACAGACAGAATTCTAATTTAACTATTTGCAAAATACTACTCTTTGCCAAAACTGATTGAACTTCAAAGCCTCCCTAAAACATCATACATAATTTATTTTAGGGAAGAAAACAATAAAATCCAGGACCAGAGCTAGAACAACAGTATTTTAAATAAGCCACAGTGACAAGCAAAGAATTTGCTTGGAGATGAACATACTTTTTATCAGCCAAACCATTTTTAAAAAAGTATAAATCTCGTAATACTGTAGGATTAATGATGATAAGAACACTTCTATAGAGCACAGGAAAGTTCAAAAAAGAGCAAATAATTCAGCATATTTGACTTCCCTTTTTTATAAACTCTGAGTTTAATTTTTCCTTAATCATATATTCCAGTCACAAATTTTTAATTGGTTTTTGACCTACATACCATCATGGGTTGATTAACAATTCTCTAATCAAGTTTGCATAGAATTCATGTGTGTTCAATAATTCATCCACCCGTCTGGGAAATGTAATGGGACCCAGGGTTCTGGTGGTCATTCAGTGACTGCTGAAAGAACCAGAACATTTTATGCCCAAATTGCACTCAAATTCCTTAATGAAGAATCAGCAAGATTCCACAAATGCACTTACTGCTACATACTCTAGGTGAATGTTGATGAGAAAAACTAATCTTTATTAAGTCTATTCCATGCCAGGCAGTGCTGGGTTCCAGGAGAAACAACAGTGGGGTAAAGGTAGCCACTGTTCCTTTACTTGACAGAAGTCTTCCCTAAGTAATCCTATAAACACATGACATATCACAGCTGTGATCATCCTGGGTCCCAACTGGGTGTGAGTGATGGGGGTGGGAGGCTTGAGCTAAGATGGGAGGGTGTGACGGGACCCTGGCAGTGGCGGGCTGCACAGGCTCCCGGGAGGGGCGGTGTGGAGAGTGACCTGTGCTCGCACACAGGCTTCTTGGTGGCGGCAGCAGCAGCCTTAGCGTCTCATGCCCGTCTCTGGGGTCTGCGCTGACAGCTGCGGCTCACGCCCGTCTCTGGAGCTTGTTTAGCCGGCGCTCTGAATCCACTCTCCTCGCGCACCAGGAAACAAAGAGGCAAGAAAAAGTCTCTTGCCTGTTCGGCTGCTCCAGACCTTTTCCCGGTCTCCCTCCCGGCTAGCTGTGGTTCGCTAACCCCTTCAGGCTGTATTCACGCCGCCAACCCCAGTCGTCTCCCTGGGATCCGACCGAAGCCCGAGCCTCAGCTCCCAGCCCCCACCCGCCCCGGCGGGGGAGCAGACAAGCCTCTCGGGCTGAATGCAGCAGTTGATGGAGATGATACGGCAGAAAAAGATGAATTAAGTGCCTACTTTGTGCTGTGCTAAATGCAGAGAAGATACAGCAGAAATACATCTACACGTGGAACTGCTCCTACAGAACACCCACTGAACGCTGGCAGAAGACGTCAGACCTCCCAAAAGCTGTGTGGATGAAAGGCTCTTGGTGCTCCAGCCAGGCATCAGGGCTGTGCCTCTGAGGTGGGAGAGCCAACTTCAGGACACTGGTCCACAAGAGACCTACCAGCTCCACGTAATACCAAACGGCAAAAATCTCTCAGAGATCTCCATCTCAACATCAAGACCCAGCTTCACTCAACGACCAGCAAGCTACAGGGCTGGACACCCTATGCCAAACAAGTAGCAAGACAGGAACACAGCCCCATCCATTAGCAGGGAGGCTGCCTAAAATCATAAGGCCACAGACACCCCAAAACACACCACCAGACGTGGACGTGCCCACCAGAAAGACAAGATTCAACCTCATCCACCAGAACACAGGCAATAGTCCCCTCCACCAGGAAGCCTACACAACCCACTGAACCAACCTTACCCACTGGGGACAGATACCAAAAACAACGGGAACTACGAACCTGCAGCCTGTGAAAAGGAGACCCCAAACACAGTAAGAGAAGCAAAATGAGACGACAGAAAAACACACAGCAGGTGAAGGAGCAGGGTCAAAACACACCAGACCTAACAAATGAAGAGGAAATAGGTAGTCTACCTGAAAAAGAATTCAGAATAATGATAGTAAGGATGATCCGAAATCTTGGAAATAGAATAGACAAAATGCAAGAAACATTTAACAAGGACGTAGAAGAACTAAAGAGGAACCAAGCAACGATGAAAAACACAATAAATGAAATTAAAAATACTCTAGATGGGATCAATAGCAGAATAACTGAGGCAGAAGAAAGGATAAGTGACCTGGAAGATAAAATGGTGGAAATAACTACTGCAGAGCAGGATAAAGAAAAAAGAATGAAAAGAACTGAGGACAGTCTCAGAGACCTCTGGGACAACATTAAACGCACCAACATTCGAATTATAGGGGTCCCAGAAGAAGAAGAGAAAAAGAAAGGGACTGAGAAAATATTTGAAGAGATTATAGTTGAAAACTTCCCTAATATGGGAAAGGAAATAGTTAATCAAGTCCAGGAAGCACAGAGAGTCCCATACAGGATAAACCCAAGGAGAAACACGCCAAGACACATATTAATCAAACTGTCAAAAATTAAATATAAAGAAAACATATTAAAAGCAGCAAGGGAAAAACAACAAATAACACACAAGGGAATCCCCATAAGGTTAACATCTGATCTTTCAGCAGAAACTCTGCAAGCCAGAAGGGAGTGGCAGGATATACTTAAAGTGATGAAGGAGAAAAACCTACAACCAAGGTTACTCTACCCAGCAAGGATCTCATTCAGATTTGATGGAGAAATTAAAACCTTTACAGACAAGCAAAAGCTGAGAGAGTTCAGCACCACAAAACCAGCTTTACAACAAATGCTAAAGGAACTTCTCTAGGCAGGAAACACAAGAGAAGGAAAACACCTACAATAACAAACCCAAAACATTTAAGAAAATGGGAATGGGAACATACATATCGATAATTACCTTGAAGGTAAATGGATTAAATGCTCCCACCAAAAGACACAGACTGGCTGAATGGATACAAAAACAAGACCCATATATATGCTGTCTACAAGAGACCCACTTCAGACCTAGAGACACATACAGACTGAAAGTGAGGGGATGGAAAAAGATATTCCATGCAAATGGAAATCAAAAGAAAGCTGGAGTAGCAATTCTTATATCAGACAAAATAGACTTTAAAATAAAGAATATTATAAGAGACAAAGAAGGACACTATATAATGATCAAGGGATCGATCCAAGAGGAAGGTATAACAATTGTAAATATTTATGCACCCAACATAGGAGCACCTCAATACATAAGGCAAATACTAACAGCCATAAAAGGGGAAATTGACAGCAACACAATCATAGTAGGGGACTTTAACACCCCACTTTCACCAATGGACAGATCATCCAAAATGAAAATAAATAAGGAAACACAAGCTTTAAATGATACATTAAACAAGATGGACTTAATTGATATTTATAGGACATTCCACCCAAAAACAACAGAATACACATTTTTCTCAAGTGCGCATGGAACATTCTCCAGGATAGATCATATCTTGGGTCACAAATCAAGCCTTGGTAAATTTAAGAAAATTGAAATCGTATCAAGTATCTTTTCCGACCACAACGCTATGAGACTAGATATCAATTACAGGAAAAGATCTGTAAAAAATACAAACACATGGAGGCTACACAATACACTACTTAATAATGAAGTGATCACTGAAGAAATCAAAGGGGAAATCAAAAAATACCTAGAAACAAATGACAATGGAGATACGACGACCCAAAACCTATGGGACGCAGCAAAAGCAGTGCTAAGAGGGAAGTTTATAGCAATACAAGCCTACCTCAAGAAACAAGAAACATCTCGAATAAACAACCTAACCTTGCACCTAAAGCAATTAGAGAAAGAAGAACAAAAAAACCCCAAAGCTAGCAGAAGGAAAGAAATCATAAAGATCAGGTCAGAAATAAATGAAAAAGAAATGAAGGAAACAATAGCAAAAATCAATAAAACTAAAAGCTGGTTCTTTGAGAAGATAAACAAAATTGATAAACCATTAGCCAGACTCATCAAGAGAAAAAGGGAGAAGACTCAAATCAATAGAATTAGAAATGAAAAAGGAGAAGTAACCACTGACACTGCAGAAATACAAAAGATCATGAGAGATTACTACAAGCAACTCTATGCCAATAAAATGGACAACCTGGAAGAAATGGACAGATTCTTAGAAATGCACAAACTGCCGAGACTGAACCAGGAAGAAATAGAAAATATGAACAGACCAATCACAAGCACTGAAATTGAAACTGTGATTAAAAACCTTCCAACAAACAAAAGCCCAGGACCAGATGGCTTCACTGGTGAATTCTATCAAACATTTAGAGAAGAGCTAACACCTATCCTTCTGAAACTCTTCCAAAATATTGCAGAGGGAGGAACACTCCCAAACTCATTCTATGAGGCCACCATCACCCTGATACCAAAACCAGACAAAGATGTCACAAAGAAAGAAAACTACAGGCCAATATCACTGATGAACATAGATGCAAAAATCCTCAACAAAATACTCGCAAACAGAATCCAACAGCACATTAAAAGGATCATACACCATGATCAAGTGGGGTTTATCCCAGGAATGCAAGGATTCTTCAATATACGTAAATCAATCAATGTGATACACCATATTAACAAATTGAAGGAGAAAAACCATATGATCATCTCAATAGATGCAGAGAAAGCTTTCGACAAAATTCAACACCCATTTATGATAAAAGCCCTGCAGAAAGTAGGCATAGAGGGAACTTTCCTCAACATAATAAAGGCCATATATGACAAACCCACAGCCAACATTGTCCTCAATGGTGAAAAACTGAAACCATTTCCACTAAGATCAGGAACAAGACAAGGTTGCCCACTCTCACCACTATTATTCAACATAGTTTTGGAAGTGTTAGCCACAGCAATCAGAGAAGACAAAGAAATAAAAGGAATCCAAATCGGAAAAGAAGAAGTAAAGCTGTCACTGTTTGCAGATGACATGATACTATACATAGAGAATCCTAAAGATGCTACCAGAAAACTCCTAGAGCTAATCAATGAATTTGGTAAAGTAGCAGGATACAAAATTAATGCACAGAAATCTCTTGCATTTCTATACACTAATGATGAAAAATCTGAAAGTGAAATTAAGAAAACACTCCCGTTTACCATTGCAACAAAAAGAATAAAATATCTAGGAATAAACCTACCTAAGGAGACAAAAGACCTGTATGCAGAAAATTATAAGACACTGATGAAAGAAATTAAAGATGATACAAATAGATGGAAAGATATACCATGTTCCTGGATTGGAAGAATCAACATTGTGAAAATGAGTCTACTACCCAAAGCAATCTACAGATTCAATGCAATCCCTATCAAACTACCACTGGCATTTTTCACAGAACTAGAACAAAAAATTTCACAATTTGTATGGAAACACAAAAGACCCCGAATAGCCAAAGCAATCTTGAGAATGAAAAATGGAGCTGGGGGAATCAGGCTCCCTGACTTCAGACTATATTACAAAGCTACAGTAATCAAGACAGTTTGGTACTGGCATAAAAACAGAAATATAGATCAATGGAACAGGATAGAAAGCCCAGAGATAAACCCACGCACATATGGTCACCTTATCTTTGATAAAGGAGGCAAGCATATACAGTGGAGAAAAGACAGCCTCTTCAATAAGTGGTGCTGGGAAAATTGGACAGGTACATGTAAAAGTATGAAATTAGAACACTCCCTGACACCATGCACAAAAATAAACTCAAAATGGATTGAAGACCTAAGTGTAAGACCAGACACTATCGAACACTTAGAGGAAAACATAGGCAGAACACTCTATGACATACATCACAGCAAGATTCTTTTTGACCCAGCTCCCAGAGAAATGGAAATAAGAACACAAATAAACAAATGGGACCTAATGAAACTTAAAAGCTTTTGCACAGCAAAGGAAACCATAAACAAGACCAAAAGACAACCATCAGAATGGGAGAAAATATTTGCAAATGAAGCAACTGACAAAGGATTAATCTCCAAGATTTACAAGCAGCTCATGCAGCTCAATAACAAAAAAACGAACAACCCAATCCAAAAATGGGCAGAAGACCTAAATAGACATTTCTCCAAAGAAGATATACAGATGGCCAACAGACACATGAAAGAATGCTCAACATCATTAATCATTAGAGAAATGCAAATCAAAACTACAATGAGATATCATCTCACACCGGTCAGAATGGCCATCATCAAAAAATCTAGAAACAATAAATGCTGGAGAGGGTGTGGAGGAAAGGGAACTCTCTTGCACTGTTGGTGGGAATGTAAATTGATACAGCCACTATGGAGAACAGTATGGAGGTTCCTTAAAAAACTACAAATAGAACTACCATACGACCCAGCAATCTCACTACTGGGCATATACCCTGAGAAAACCATAGGTCAAAAAGAGTCATCTACCAAAATGTTCATTGCAGCTCTATTTACAATAGCCAGGACATGGAAGCAACCTAAATGTCCATTGACAGATGAATGGATAAAGAAGATGTGGCACATATATACAATGGAATATTACTCAGCCATAAAAAGAAATGAAATGGAGGTATTTGTAATGAGGTGGATGGAGTTAGAGTCTGTCATACAGAGTGAAGTAAGTCAGAAAGAGAAAAACAAATACAGTATGCTAACACATATATACGGAATCTAAGGGAAAAAAAAGCCATGAAGAACCTAGTGGCAAGACGGGAATAAAGACACAGACCTACTAGAGAATGGACTTGAGGATATGGGGAGGGGGTGGGGTGAGATGTGACAGGGTGAGAGAGTGTCATGGACATATATACACTACCAAATGTAAAATAGCTAGCTAGTGGGAAGCAGCCGCATAGCACAGGGAGATCAGCTCGGTGCTTTGTGACCACCTAGAGGGGTGGGATGGGGAGGGTGGGAGGGAGGGAGATGCAAGAGGGAAGAGATATGGGAACATATTGTATATGTATAACTGATTAACTTTGTTATAAAGCAGAAGCTAACACACCATTGTAAGGCAATTATACTTCAATAAAGATGTTAAAAAAAAAAAAAAAAAAAAAAAAAAAGATGGGAGGGTGAGGAAGAGTTAACTATGGGAAGGCTCCACATAGGCCTTTCTAGAGAGGTTCTGAGGGTTTTGGTTTGGTTTGATTTTGCCTTGTATTGGTTTCAAAGAAATTTACTAAACTTAGATTATACAATTAAGAAATGAAAAACCCCATAGAGAACATCTGAATTTTTTTTTTTTTTTTTTTTTAACAGCTGAGGTATCAAAAATAGAAGCCCATACGTTTGTTCTCTACCTCTGTGTCTCTATTTCTGCCTTGCAGACCGGTTCATCTGTACCATTTTTCTAGATTCCACGTATATGCGTTAATATACGATATTTGTTTTTCTCTCTCTGACTTACTTCACTCTGTATGACAGTCTCTAGATCCATCCACATCTCTACAAAATGACCCAATTTCGTCCCTTTTTATGGCTGAGTAATATTCCATTGTATATATGTACCACATCTTCTTTATCCATTCGTCTGTCAATGGACACCTAGGTTGTTTCCATGATCTGGCTGTGGTAAATAGTGTTGCAATGAACACTGGGGTGTATGACTTTGTGAATTATGTTTTTCTCAGGGTATATGCCCAGTAGTGGGATTTCTGTGTCATATGGTAACTCTATTTTTAGTTTTTTAAGGAACCTCCATACTGTTCTCCATAGTGGCTGTATCAATTTACATTCCCACCAACAGTGCAAGAGGGTTCCCTTTTCTCCACACCCTCTCCAGCATTTGTTGTTTGTACATTCTAATCAGTGTGAGGTGATACCTCATTGTAGTTTTGATTTGAATTTCTCTAATAATTAGTGATGTTGAGCAGCTTTTCATGTGCCTCGTGACCATCTGTATGTCTTCTTTGGAGATATGTCTATTTAGGTCTTCTGCCGATTTTTGGATTAGGTTGTTTATTTTTTTAATATTGAGCCATATGAGCTGTTTATATATTTTGGAGATTAATCCTTTGTTGATTCATTTGCAAATATTTTCTCCCATTCTGAAGGTTGTTTTTTTGTGTTGTTTATAGTCTCCTTTGCTGTGCAAAAGAAGCAAATGTTTTAAGAGATTAAACCTAAGAGTTACAACACAAACTGTCTATGCAAGCTTCAAGCATATCAAGGGCTGATGGACCTCTTTCATGGTTGTATTATTTAGGGTAAAGCTAGATGACTTTAATGAGGAGACTCAATATTAATTCATTTGCTTAAAGAAGAAAATGTCTCTTGCGTTACGATTTGAAGTGTGCAGTTAGGTCTGTGGGAGACTCTGTTATATGAAATCATTCAGGAATGAAGTTTCCTTCCACAGTATTGCAGCATCATTCAGGGAATGGTCATCATCCATAGAACCAAAGCAAAATCATCGTGGGTACCAGACAGGAAGAAGAGGAAAGAGAATGTACAGGACCCATACCACTCTCTTAAGGACCAGGTCTACAAATGGAAAGCATCACTTCCAAACCCCTCCACTGGGGGTCACATGAACACATTTAACTTTAAAAGGGACTGGGAAATATGGTTTACCTGTGTGCTCCAAAAGAAGAGAAGAATGGATTTTTGATACTCAACCTGCAGTTTCCACTTCATGTAGATAATTTTTTTTTTTGCCAGAAATTAATAAATGGAATGTTGACTCAAAGATCGTAAAGCATTTTGAAAAACATCTTTTTTGGATTAAAATTAAAAAGGATTTCTGCATTTCCTAAAGTATATTTAGGCAGTTACATGTGAAAAGTTAGAATAGTTTCAGAAATAGATATTTTATTTAAATGTTCAAGTGATTTAACACAATATTTTAAAATACTTGGTATATGCATTAAAACTATATGGCTACACAAATAAAATAAAATAAATGGCATAGACTATAAACAGCCTCTATAAAATAGCACAGCCAAGTGCATTTTAAAAACTGAACTCTCACACCTTCCCTTTCCTGGGCATCTAGAACTTTCTAATTTATATATATATTTTTCCCTCAAATTAACCCTTTTTGGTGGGAGAGATTTGAAGCAAACCACGCTGAAATTGTGCTTTGTGTAATTTCACACTCACTTTTTTTCATGCAATTTTTTCTAAGTTGAGTCAAGAATTGAGTAGAAATAACCTGTTTTATTTTAATCAGAAAAATTACTTTTTAATGAACATTTACAGCATGTGTTAAAAGTCTGGCACTTCTAAGGAATTTTATCTCAGTATTGCTGGTTATTAGGTGCCTACAAAGAAGATGATATTACTATGTGTTTTCATTTTACATTTATGTTTTAATATTTCACATACAGATTTTTCAAGATGATACAACCATTCCTTTTTCTCATCAACATTCATTGGTTTTCTATTCATCTAGAAAGTGTGGCATTAAGTGCATTCATAGAAACTTGCTGATTTTTCATTAAGGAATTTGAGGGCATTTGGGGCATAAAGTGTTCTCAGAGAGTTGCGGTACAAGTAAGCAAGTGCTTTATAGTCCTTAGAAGTCAGAGGTTACAATGGTGTAGAAGAGAACAAGTTTCTAAATTAAAAAAACTGCCTTAGTAGCCATCATGAGAATTGGAAAAGCTAGTTGGGAAAACAGCCCAAAGGGAAGGTTTCTGTTTACTTCAATTGGCAGAGCCCTAGGCAAGCATAGCCCAACCAACTGGGAAGCAAGTCAGAGTAAACGTGTGTTAAGGTTACTGAATATTTGTTGATGAATTACTCTTGTGAAAGACACAGCAGGCTCAGGAATTATCTTCCATAATGTACCCATAAAGATATTTATGTGTGTATGTATACTTCCCTAAATGATAATTTAAGTAATTAAAATACATAAAATACAAGCCAACAATTATTTTCAAGGCATTGGGCTCTGGCGGATGTATACATAAATACTACGATTTTTGCCACCATAAAATGGAATTGAGATATGTACAAAACTGATTTATAACAGGTCTGAGTAAAATAAATAGCAATAAAAAGGCAAAATATTAAAAATATATTCTTTAATAAAGAAAGCTTTTGGAAAATGGCATAGAAGAAATTTCCATGCATCTGTCCTTTTCATCATGATCCACAGATTTCTGGATTTCTCTCCCATAAATTTAGCCTCTAAAATTTAGCTAAATTCCTCTTTTATCTCTGTATTTAACAACACTAAGATGCAGCATATTAATACAATCTTATAAAACACTTTATTATGTTGAAATTTTAAAATGTTTGTTTAAAACACACAGGCCGAAATCTTATTATGTTCCAGGAACTATGTGATGCCTTTGGAAGATATACTAGTGAACAAAATTTGGTTCTCGTCCTTCAGAAGTTTGCTCTTAGGACGTACAAATAACTGTATTATAATGAAATAAGCTTAGCACTGGAAATGAGGTAAGGAGAGGAATTAAAATCAAGACACGCTAGAAAGTTTCCAAAATGTTATAGTGTAAATGAAGATAGAGGTTAAAAAATTTATTGAGTCTGTGACTTATAACTATATCACTGATGAATGAGAAAGGTATTTCATTTGAGTGTTTGGGATAGAAGTTATGCTGCAAGAGATTGAAGTGAAAAGGTGGTAAGATGAGACAAGGACAAATGTATTTCAAGAAATTTGGGGTTGAAGAGGTAAAGTCATGAGAGAGTTGTTTGTAGGGGAGTTTAGGGTGAAGGGAAGGTTATTTTTATATTTGGGTAAATTTAGGTAAAAGTGACAGGATAGAAAATTCAAGAAAATATTAAATTAAAAAGTGAAAACCCGGGCTTCCCTGGTGGCGCAGTGGTTGAGAATCTGCCTGCTAATGCAGGGGACACGGGTTCGAGCCCTGGTCTGGGAAGATCCCACATGCCGCGGAGCAACTGGGCCCGTGAGCCACAACTACTGAGCCTGCGCGTCTGGAGCCTGTGCTCCGCAACAAGACAGGCCACGATAGTGAGAGGCCCGCGAACCGCAATGAAGAGTGGCCCCCGCTTGCCGCAAATAGAGAAAGCCTTCGCACAGAAACGAAGACCCAACACAGCCAAAAATAAAAATAAATAAATAAATTAATTAAAGTTATTAAAAAAAAAAAAGTGAAAACCCATGATAACAAGAATAATAACAGGCAACATCTGATCCTCTTTTTGAGTGAATTAGATATTCCACGTTCCAATTCTCTAAGCCAGAGCCCTGGACATCACTCTTTACTACTTCCTCCACTGTACATTATATAAATCACCAAATCCTGATGTTAAATATGTCTTCAATAGTTTACAATGCAACCCTCCTCTTCACCCATAAAACTTCTCCATTACCGAAGGCCCCTTAAACAGATAACTGCAATTACTTCCTAACTGGGTTCCTTGCTTTCGGTGTTATGTCCTTCAATCTGTTATCTACAATAAAATCAGAGTAATCCTTATATCACAACACCCTCTCCCCAGCCCTCCCCCTGCTGCCACCAATGGTCCCACTTTGCCAGCAGGTTAAATTCCAAACTCATTAAATATCTTATCAGCTCCTTCATTTTCCACACCCTGCTAATCTTTGATCTTTAATCTCATGATAAATCCTCCACCACATCTATGCGCTCCGCAAACACTCGTCTTTCAAACAAAGGTTGTGAGGCTTTTCTTCCTGTCTAGAACACACTTTCCCTTTTCCTTACTCAGTCTTCAGCCTCTCTTTTCCCATCTCACTGCTACCCTGGCTCACCTCTCTAGCTAACCCCGCTTAATCTTCATGTTGTTGCATAGACATCTCTTCCCCCAGAAGCTTTTCTGATGCCCTGAATACAGATTAGGTTTATATTTATGTTACAATTACGCATAGCACATAGTATTAGAATCACCTGCCTAAGAGTCTGTATTTCCCACTATTTTAGGCAATAAGGCAAGAGATGTGCCTATCATGTTGAGCATTTAACCTCTGGATCTAATACTTCGCTAAATAATTATTTGTCAAGCCACTTACAATGAAAATGTTATTTATTATTTTCTAGAGACCTATACAAGAAAATCTCTGGAATGATAATAGTAATTATTCTCATCACCAAATAGTACTAAGTAGCTATAATGTCACTTCCGGATTAGTCTACATTTGGGGTTACATTTGGCTGAAAAATCCTGATATTGATCAAAAGGCAGAAAGGAACAAAACCTAAAGGGTCTCCTCTTAACATGATAATTGGTTAGGTGTCAGTTTCGTTTGAGATGGTATCAAAAGTATGCCTTTATACTTCTACATGAGCCATTAGCCAAAAACAAACACTAATTTCACGTTAAACTTCCACTTATTTTTATAATTTGGCAATTATCTAACATGGATAAAAAAGAGTTAGGTAAAAGGAGATCAGAACTAACAAACGTCATCATTTAAAAGCTAAAATCCCCATGAAAAACAATCTGGAAAGCTTTTAATGAAACTAAAGCAACAAAGATATCCAAGTTAGAGATGATAAACTAAAAAAAAAAAAAAAAAGAAAAAATTGATCTGACGTTCCAAACACATGAGAGATTGGTGAGAGGAAATTAAAAATTAAAACAACAAAACACATTTTGCTAAAGTCTAACCTCCTTAGCAAATATCTGCATCCACGTGCATTTTATATTCCATAGCTTGACTGTGAAATTTAATTAAAAACCATTATAAACATAGCTCCCTGAGGTTACTGAGGATTTCACAGTTGGAAACTTTATTTCTGAAGCATTTGATTCTCTTGAAAAAGCAGGCATCATTAATGGTAGTGTCTTCAAAGTTTGGTTTGAGAAGAATTGACTACTTGTCTCATTTAAATACACCCAGATAAGCTAAATTTAGATGAAATGACCTAGGCACCTTGACCCAGAATTGAGTCAATACACCAAGTGAATAAACTGAAAATTGTTCCTATGGTTCCAAATTTGGCCTTGATGATCATTCATTTCAAATGAAACTCCAAGGAGAATACAACAATAGAGCTGTCTTAAGTACTACTGGAGTATAATTCTGTGAGAAGATACTGGATGAACAAAAAAATAAAATAACAAATAAAAAGGCCAGTTGCCATAGTACAAGCATTTTAGGGCTAGAGAAGGTCTAACATAATGATCTATCCTCTTAAGACTTTTCAGTTTGTGTTCCCTTTTTTCCTTATTTTCTTCTGACCCCAAAGTAAACCTCCAAGAAAAATGCCAATGTATGGAACCCTAAAATGAAAATGCAATCTGGTTTGTTTCCTCAGCATTATTTGGAAAAATTGCAGCCCTCTGCTTCTCTTTGACATTATCTTAGATTTTTTTGTGAAGTAAAAAGCCTGATGCGGATTCCTCTACTCACCACCCAGACATACTCAGTGATCTCTGTGGAAACGTAATTGATTTCTTTTTCTTTATACGATAAATTCAACCCTTTAGCTAGGAGGATGTCAGACTTAAATGCAGTTTTATAGTCTCTTCTGAGGATGCAGTTAGTCAAACATCATGTAGATAAAATATGCGTCTGGCTCCTGAATGTCTTCAGAACATGAAAGTAAGTGCCCTGGTTACAACGTATTGTTTTTCCAAAGGTGCATTAAAAGTACTTCCTTTTCTCTGCCTCCATGTTGAAAGCATTGTTTTCCCCCTGGCATTATATACTTGGTGCACATTATGTACTTGGTGCATTGACTCCGGGAGTTGAGGGTGTGGAAGGATAAGATATGCTTCTGGAACTCGGACGTAATAAGAGTAGATTCTAATTTTCTGAAAGTATCAATATTAAAAAAAAAAAAGACCTGACACTCCCTGTTAAATCGTTGTAAACAGGATTCTAACAGAGCGTTAGTGATTCATTAAATATATATATATTTTTAAAAAGTGTTCTGAATTCCCAAAATATTTACATTACAGTAGAAAGGGGGAAATTAAAAACAAACAGGTGAAGCACTTGTCTTTTCCTATTGTGATTAGAGAGCCTCAGAGCCGTTGTTCATGCCAAAAAAAGTTCTACAATCTGTGTGCCCTTTGAGAATCCTTTAAATTATTAAATTTTCTTTGAATGTTGTCACTAAACATGTATAGAGACAACTCATAAATAAGGAGCCAGTTTTTAAGAATCAAATTATCCATCAGTATTATGACTCTAGAATTACACGGAATATATGTTGCTACCAATCTTTGAATAAAAAGTATAGTTAAAAGAATCTCTTTTCTTTACATTTTCCTAACATTTAATTGGGGCATATTATGTGTCATCTTGAACATTCACTCACAGAGTCTCATTTCATACTGTATTTATGCCTTATCAACATAACAGGGCTTTCAACATTAAGTCCTAATTTTTGAGAAACTAACTGGGTGTAGTTCCCAAATAGTGTGGGTTCCAGAGGACTGAGTTTTAGTCCGGGGTCTGCCACCAGTTTGAGGTGTGGCCTTGGTTTGTCCTTAAAATTTGATGGGTGAACGTTTCTTCACCTGCATAATTAAGAAGGTTAAATAGATTATGTGAATCAAGGTACTCAAGACATATCTCTTTGAATGAATGGATATGCATAGTGTGAAACAAGTAGGGAATTTTTCTGTAAGAACAGAAGAGTAGTGATAAACAGGTCCTGAAAAAAACCCAAACGATAAAACTATTCTTTTTTTTTTTTTTAATAGTTCATCATCTTTGATTTTATTCCTATTTTGAGAGATTCCAGGAGGAGGATTCCATTTTACAGTGAGAGACAATGAGGATCACTAAAGATGTGTGACTCTCAAAATTACCAAAAAGATTACTCCATAAAATAGAATGAATGCTCTCTTCTGACTTCCAGATAAGGTCTAAGTACAACTCATAATCGTGAGTATATATAAGATAGGCGACTCTTACTAAAACTATTGTTTATGAAAACATGAGACATTAATTACAAGCTAATATAATTGTGCATATGCTCTTGGCAGAAAGATTTAGATAAACAATGTCTGATTTTGTCGATGGTTGCACTGGCCTAAAGCGTCTAGGTGTTTGGTTTGCTTTGTTTTTAGATCTCCATTTAAAACTTTGGAAAAGGGGACATAAAGGTTATAACAGCATTGTGTGCTTGATTCTGAAAGTCTTCTATGACAATTTATTTAAAAAAGAACAGTTAATATATGAATTTAATAATGATGTGCAGAAAATGTGGTAAGGCAGCTGGATCTCTGTCTCTTTGAATCTGAGTAATGATTTGGAAAATAGAGTTTTTTTCTAAATTTATGTCATCAAATATCATTAAACACCTAAATGCATGTGTTGTTGTGCCAGATCTTCTATCACCATGGACCATATGTTTTCACACTAGAAATTACAATAATGTCTGCACATATTTTAGTCACATCCAACTTACAAAAAAAATTAACAAAAAAACACAGTAAGATGAACTGTATTAAAAAAACCAGCAATGATTAGTTATAAATATTTTACTGTTAATGTCCTCTTGGGTTTGATATAACTCTCTAAGCTTGGAAGTAAAGGGGAATGGGGACATTTCAACTGATTTTTTTTCATTTTTTGTAAAGAAGATAACACCTTCTGGATTAAATTTGGCTTTTCCCAATATAGGAAACCTCTTGAGATGTTTTCATTATTGGTAGCAGAAAAACTGGATGGTGTCAATGAAGATAAAAGTAAGCAAAGATGTAGTAGGAGAAGTGGGTTATTGTGATAGGATCACATCCTTAAAGCTGAAGGTGTTTTTTTGTTGTTGTTGTTTTTTAAATTTTTTTGGCTGCACCATATGGTATGTGGAACTTCCCCGACCAGGGATCAAACCCACGACCCCGCAGTGGAAGCAGGAGTCTTAACCACTGGACCACCAGGGAAGTCCACGAAGGTGATGTTTTCAGATTGATTGATAGTGGGAGGGCAGTGGTATAGGCCTGGCAGCCAGCTTTGTGAAGGTAAAGCAGAGAAACAGCCAAGAAGCTGGAGCCTGGGGTGTTGACCATTCTTTAAGAATTTTACTCAAAAACTCTGTTTTCAATAAGACACTGCACTCCTGCCCTCACTTAAGTCTGGTATCATCTCCAGAGGCTAACCCTTTTGTCTAACTTTTCCAAGGAGTGATTTTCTAGGCCTCTGCTGAGTCCAAACAGATAATTTCCTATCCGCCCAAGTCTGGAGGGTGAAGCCTGCTGTCTAGTAACTACTTAAAAAGACTTTCCATCAATCCTCCTGTTTTTAATACCAGCTCACACTCCTGCCATTCAAGGAGACTGATTCTCTAATTTCTGAGCTTTCTTGGGGTTTATCAGTATGTAGACTTGCATCTCTCTGACATTCTTGATGTAGGGTTACATTTCAGATTCTCTGGTCTACTGAATCAGTTACTACTACTTCATGTGTCTCCAGATGATAAAATTTTGTTGACATCAGTGTTCTGCTTGTTGTTTCCTTTTCTATACTCTTTGTCCTTGGAGTTTATGCCAATTAAAAAAAATTCTACTACATACATTTTAGTAGTGTTTTGGGAGGTGTGGAGATGAAGGTATTTAACTAGAAGTTTTCCCTACTCTCTCTTTAATCCTCTCCAATCAGACTTTCATCCCCACAAATCCACTGAAATGCCTTTGTCAAGGTTATGTCTTACTTGCCCTTTTAGGGCGTATGATATGGTTACCTCCTTCTTGAAATTCTTTCCTAACTTCTTGGACATATTCTGCAGGTGTCCTCATCTGATTTGTTGCTTCTTCCCAGTCTCCTTCACTGCATCCTTCTTCTTAAGAAGGTCAAGGTACTCAGACCCTCTTCTTTCCCCATTGTAAACTTACTCTGTGGTTGATCTCATCCAGTCCTCTGATGCTAAACACCACATCTATGCTGGTGATTCCCACATTTATCCTTCCTGCCCAATCTCTCTCCTGAGTTCCTGATTGTTTATCCAGTTGCCTATTGACATGGCCACCTGGTTGTCTAATAGGCATTCAAATGTTTTCTTCCCCAAAACGAACACTTGATCCCCTCCCTTCAACACCTCAACCTCCAGTCTTCCTCATCTCAGTGCATGGCCTCAATATTCACTCAACTTTTACACATTCATTCCATCAGCAAGCACCTTCATCTCTACCTTCAATGTATATCAAGTTGCAGTCACTTCTCCACCATGCAACCAGCCACTGTCATGCACTCCCCCAAATGTGTTTATCTTTTCTTCTTGTTTCCCCTCTTTTTTCTACACTCAGTTCTACCCAGAGATGGTTTAAAAACTTCAACAAGTCATGTCACTCATGCTCAAGTCACACCAGTAGTGCTCAATCTCCCTGATCTGGTCTCTCCTGGCCTCTCCAGTTCATTCCTAGCTCTTTTCCCCCTCACTCACTCCAGTGCAGTCCCAGTGACCATATTGCTTTCTCTCCATCATGTCACAGGTATTCCAAACTTGGGACTTGTGCAAACACTAATATCTCTGACCAGAAGGCACCCTTCAGATTTTGACCTAAGTCACTCCAGTATGACATTCAAATATCTGCTCTCAAATAGTGCTTCTTCAAAGAGCTCTTCCAGGATTGCCTACCTCTTTTCCAGTCACTTTCTACTCCTTTCATTTTTCTTCATGTAATTTATCATCTCTTGATATTATTTAATATATTTACTTCTCTATTATCTATTTTCCTTTCTGGAATGTAACCTCCATGAAGGCAGAGAATTAGTCTGTGTTGTAAACTACTCATCCCTGATACTTTATAACAGTGCCAGAGAGGAAGTAAACATTTGTTGAATAAAAGAAAGAAGGGAGAAAAAAAAAAATATATATATATATAAAATAAATTAAAAAAGAAAGAAAGAAGGAAGGAAGGAGAGAAAGTGGAAGAGAGAGAAGCAATCAGACATGCGTAACTCACTCTGCCTACTCTTACCTTAGGCTAGGAGAGGATGTGGATATCTGAAATAGAAATGAAGGTTACCTGGGTTGATGAGAGAGTGAAGGTGGGATATGGTCTCAATCCTTATGGAGAAAAAACATGCCCCTCCCATGTTTCTCCTCTCCTCACACACTCACAATACTTCTGACACCACATGTGTGGGTTTTCCAAACATCAAACAATTCTCTGTGACACTAGCAGGGTGTCCTACAATTTGACTCAACTCTGGAGATAGTATCAGGTTCCACAGGTTAAGGGCTCAGTCCCACAAGTCCTCCCCCTTACCACACACACACTTCAGATGTCAGTTGCAAGTCCCAGGTTGTCACCAGTATTTCTAACAGACTAGCTATAAATCAGGGTTCCTATGACCCCCTCCTTGGGTCCCCCAATTTGCTAGAATGCCTCACAAAACTCAGGCAAACACTTATATTTACTGGTTTAATATTAAAAATATAATAAAGGATATGAATGAACAGACAGATGAAGAGATACATAGAGTGAGATCTGGAAGTGTCCTATCCCTGTGGAACTGAGGAGCACTGCCCTCCTGAAATTTAGATGTGTTCACCAACACAGGATCTCTCCAAACTCTATACTACTAGAATTTTATGGAAGCTTCATCACATAGCTATGATTGATTATAAACTACATTTCCAGCCTCTCACCCCTCCCCAAAGAATGCAGGGGTGGAGGGGAGCTAAAAGTTCCAAGCTTGTAATCACACCTTGGTCTTTCTGGTAAGCAGCCCACATTTTGAAGCTATCTAGGAGTCCACTAAGAGTAATCTCAACAGAACAAAAGACAGTCTTATCATTCAGGGTATTTCAAAGGATTTAGAAGCTCTGTGTTAGGAAACAGGATCAAAGATTAAGCATCAGAACAAAAGATGCTCTACAGGAAACTTTATTCAATATTCTATAATAATGTATATGAGAAAAGAATCTGAAAAGAATGGATATCTGTATATGTATAATTGAATCACTTTGCTGTACACCTGAAACTAACACAACGTTGTAAATCAACTATACCCCAATATAATTAAAAATTAAATGAAAAAAAAAAACAAAAGATGCTGCTAGTGTTCTTGTGACTTAGGAAATTACAAGATTATATAATTATAATATAGATTTATATATATATTATATATAATACTTAAATATTAATTACAAGATAAAATATCTAATTTTTAAAATTAGATATCTATATATATATATATTCCTTATTATTTCACAACCCACTTGGGCACTGTTCATAAATTTATAGAGAGGAAAGCTCAGCTGGGGCTTTGTTTTCAAAGCCTGTCACCAGTCCTTGTGTGACATAGATGGATCAGTAGACCTAACACGGTGGCAGTCCCTTTAGGGCAAAGTGGCCCTCATTTGGGGTTAAGACTGGACCCCCCCCCCCCAGGTCAATGAGCTGAATGAAGGACTTGGAAGGGGCTCACATTCACTGACAAAGAGAGCTTGCTGGAGTTCAACTGGGTTGGTTCTCCCTGCGATCACTGCCAAAGACGATGGAGAAACAAGCCAACAGTGGACAGAGCACCCAAGGAGAAAAGGCATTGCCCTCGAGACACCCAGACACCAGCCATAACACACACTGGAAGCAACAGAAGCCCAAGGTACATGCCCAGGAACAGGAAAGCACATTAGCTTCCCTGGTCATTACATCCAAATGTCATCTTAGGGAGAGAAGTTTTGAAAGGGGAAGGTGATCTCTGAGACACAGCATTTTCCAGATGAGAGATTGAGCCTTTCAACCCTTGCACACTGTTGGTGGACATGTAAATTAATACAGCTATAATGGAAAACCGAATAGAGATTCTGCAGAAAATTAAAACTAGAACTACCATATGATCCAATTCTGGATATATTTCCAGAGAAAACGAAATATCTTGGAGAATATCTTGTTTCGCTGCACTCCCATGTTCACTGCCATATAATTCACAATAGCCAAGATATGGAAACATCCTAAATGCCCACTGATGGATGAGTGGATTAAAAAATGTAATACTGTAATATATATATGTATATCTGAATATTATTTAGCCATAAAAAAGAAGGATATCCTGTCATTTGCAGCAACATGGATGAATCTGGAAGGCATTATGCTAAGTGAAATAAGTCAGACACAGAAAGACAAATACTATCAATACATGTTTGTCTTGAATCAAAGCAGTAAAACTTATACCAAAATATAGAATTATGTAGCAGAGCCACGTAAGTCAACTCACTAAAATTTGAAAGCATGAAAAATAAATGTAAATGTTTAGAAATAATTCTTCAGGACTCCTTCATAAGACCCTATGTGGTGACTAGGAAAATAAATTAAACGTTTAGATCAATTTAACTTAGTTCAATCAGATATTTTTCCAGCTTTATTGAGGTATAATTGAAAAATAAAATTGTATATAATATAGTAAGGGCAGTGCAAGGGTATAAGCCTAGGAAGAGACAAACATAACACAATAAAATGCATTATATTACACAAGGTAATTACTGAACAACAAGATCATGGCCAAATGAATAAGGAAAACTATTTGGAAAGGAAGGTTCATCTAACACAGGCCTTGACAAACACAAGTGTCCAATAAATAAGGTTAGTGAGGAAACAAAACGGTGGGTAGGCAGTGCAGATGACTAGTGTCTGTTTCAGAGAGCAACGCACACAACAGAGAATCTGCCATAAGAACGTGGGCTGAGACCTTGACCTTCAATCCTGAATTGGTAGAGGAGTGCTCAGTTCTAACACTCCTAGAACTGCAAGTGTACAGAAAGAGAGGGAGAAGTGAATTCAGGAGGCATGTTTGGGAGAATTGTTGAATGCCAGGACTGCAGTTCTAATAGCAGATTAGACAACCATGAGCTTGACAATGGAAGGGAGCCAACGAAGTGACTGGTGACATCAAGTTGAAGGTTTTGTTCAAATAATTTGATTGGTTCTTAGCATACATACATCCTGTAACACCAACACTCGTAATTTTTTTTTGTTTTGGCTTAAATAGAAGAAAACATACCTCACAAACATGAAATCATGACGAATGCAGTATTTCCCTAGAACACAAAATACTAATTCCCAACTCTGTGTGGACTGCTCCCTGGTTTAAGTAATTTTATACAAGTGGAGGAACTTCTTATTAGGTCACCAAAGAGGTAGTTACTTTGTACCACCGTTATTTGTTATAAGAATGAAATCAGACATGGGATTTAGGAAGAAATTTTCAGAAAATTAACTATTTATTTGGACTGGAGAATAACACAGTTGCCATAAGAGCAAAAATATCATGAGTTGTTTATTTGCTCACGAACAATTTCATGATATTAAAAATGAAAAAAATGTCTTTCATGCTTTCAAAATAAAAGGAACCAAGATCTGATCTAAAATGCAGAGCATAAAGGGACGGGAATGGGATTTAATCTGTAGAATAATTCTGAAAAATAATATTTGTGACTAAAAGAATACGGCTTCTGTCCTCAGGAATTAAAAACAAGAGGAGAAATTTGTAGCCCTATGTGTAAACGCACGATGCACTTAAGTAGTAATTCTGAGGATTTCAATAAATCATCTTATTTTCAAAGGCAAGAGAAAAGAAATATTCCTTCAGCCTTTTCTACGTCTTGGTACAGATGGAAGAGAGAACCCTTTCCAGTGCTCCTCAAGCCTGAAAACAGCCTCACGGTAACAGGACATCATTAAAACTAAATGGGACCTACGAGGAATGCATTTGGCAACCAGATTCAAGCGATGTTTACTCAACTGAATTGGAGACATAAGAGACAGATTCAAGGTTCTGGCTGCTTTGACATATTTACTTGTAAACCTTTGTGCACCACATAACTCCATGAATCCCCATTTCTTCATATTAAAGTAAAAGAATATTAATTCCCTGTACCTCCTGAGTTTTGTATGTGTAAATTAAAATATCATATGTATGGTAATTTATAATTTCATAGACATATAAATATAACTGCTATTAACTTTCTTTAGGTATCAATCCTGTATGAGGTATGACAATTCAGGTTATTGAAGGAGAACCCAGAAAAAAAGTAATCCTTTTTTTCTTCTTTTTTTTTTCGGCCACGCAGCGTGGCTTGTGGGATCTTAGTTCCCTGACCAGGAATCGTACCCGCACCCCCTGCAGTGGAAGCGCAGAGTCTTAACCACTGGACGGGCCAGGGTAGTCTTCTTCTATTTTCTAAATCAAGTTATGAAATTCAATATTTTACTTTAGAGTAGAAAAAGAGTCATTGTCTCAAACCATACACATTTCTTAATTCTCAGCTAATCAGGAGATGTTACTGAAGGATTCAATGGCTCAAGAAGGAAAGAGAGCTCAGTGAATATAACCGTGTCTTGTGCGTGTGTGTGTGTGTGTGTGTGTGTGTGTGTGTGTGTGTGTGTGAGAGAGAGAGAGAGAGAGAGAGAGAGAGAGAGAGAGAGAGAGAGAGAACAATCTGTAAGCCGCAGGAGTTGTCACCGCCTAGCTGATAGGGAATGATGGTGCTCGGCTTCTGTCACCCTTGTTCCTGGTCTTTCTCTCTCTGCTCCCAGAACTCTTGGGGTTAAGGCAGGTCTGTGTCATATTCACGGCTGTCTGGTTGGCATCTACCCTGGTGCTGGCACATACTGACCATCCTTAAATGTGAAACTTCACTGAGTAAAGCTTAACTCACCTGCTTTTTTCTTCTTTGTCAGCTCTGCTTCTTCTGCCCAATTCTCCAATTCACCCTGTACATTGACACCAAAGTGGTTGCTTAAAGTGCAAAAATTCATCATGACAACGCAAGGCTAAAAATCCACCTTCACGTCCTGGGCGTCTAAGCCTTTTCACTATCCATCCACAGCCTGCTTTTCTGAACCAGTTTCTCGTACTCTTCTCATAGGCTCTGCTCTCTGTTCATGCTGGGGTTACTTGCAATTCTACGAATACTGCATAGTCTTTTATTTCTCTGGACTTTTGCACACGATATGCTTTCTGCATGATAGCCTTCACCCTCATGTATCTATGAGAGTTAGCTCTTCATTTTAGATTCTCTTCAGACCTCTCCCTGCAACTCCTCTAACCTTATTGTTTTCATGACACACACTGGAAGCTATTTCACCTGCTTACCACCACTCCACCCCACGGCAAAGACAGACATCGGGAGCCTCTCACAGCATCCTCATGGGATACAGGATCAGAATAGGTCTTCGCACACCTTAAAAGTTGTTTAGCATTACCATACAAACTACATGTGCCATCAGGCTCACAATACTGCATCGCTCACAGGACACAAATGGGCATTGTATTCTGTATACATGGTGTCCCTTGCAACACAGGGACCCTCTTTTCTATCTCTGCTATAACCACATGGATGGAACTCATTCTACTCTTTTAAATATTTGTATGCTTGAATGTCTTTTCATCTAGATTGTCAACTTCTCTAAGTCAAGCATGTTTCACTTTGTACCTCCAGCACTAAGAGTAGTGAATGACACATGGAAAACAAACACATACACACTGGTTGAATGAATAAACGAAGGCAAACGTAATTTAGTCAAAGCTGTTATGTTTAGATCTAAATAATGGAAAAATATAGGAAACTTATGTAAACTCCATTAGAGGTTTATTCTCTTTATATTTCTGTATATGATAAAAAGAGTGAAAGTTTTGGTACACAGCTCCATACATCTTAGTATCTGATCAATGAAGTCTCTGTGAGGCAGTGAGATATTCACTAATATTTCTCAGGAGTGAGTTATAGTATCTATAAACCACTAAGAAAGAATAGAAAATATCTGTGTTGACAGATAAGGCCTTCTTGATGAAGTAATCTTGTACTTTTCTAGTGGGTAAGTGCCCTCAAGGGATTCCTAAGGAGGTATAGTAAATATCTAAGATGGGACAGTGGAGGAGCAAAAAATTCCACTTACAAGGGATATGAAAAAAAGTAAGGATGAGAATAATGTGGATGTAAGATACTCTTCTTTTAAAATCAGGTGGATAAAATTGATTTACTTTCTGAATATAAATGCAATTTTTATTAAGTTTTACAAATGTGAAGATGCCAGTATCACTGGATCTAGGTATGCATGATCATATGTACTCTATTGATGTGCTGATATATATCCATGTTAAAATAGAGAAGGCCAGCACTCTAAGCCTAAGCCCTTAGCATCTCATGCCTGGACCACTGTCATAGCCTCCCGGCTGGACTCTTTCCTTTCTCCTTTGACCCAGCGGGTTAGTCCGTGCTCTCACACCAGCCACAATGATCCCTTAAAAATCTACGTCAGGGCCCTCCACTTCACTGCTAAAAGCCACCGCCATCAGCCTCCATCTCACTCAGAATAAGAACTGACCAAGGTCTACAAGGCTGTGCGCCCTCCAGCCTCTGCCCCCTTCTCATCCATGTCCTTTGTGTCTCCCTGGTCTCTTCTAGCAATATTGTCCCTCTTGCTCTTTCTCAAAGATGCCTAGCGTACATCCACACCAGGGGTGTGTATCTGCCCATTTTTCTGTCTGAAAGGCTCTCCTCTCAGCTGTTCTGTGGCCCATTCTTTCATTTCAGTCACATCCATTTTTCACAGAGGCCCTTCCTTCCTGATCACCTACCTCCTACAACTGTTGCCCCTGTTTTGCTTTTCTTCCTAGAATTTATCACAAAAGATGTATTACACATGTACTTGCTTCTGTGTTTACTGTATGTCTCCTTGCACAAGAATATACATTCCATATGAGCTAGAACTTAATATGTCACCCTGCTGACTGCGCACCCCACGCCTAGAACAATGGCAGGCACCTGGTCCAGGCTCCAGAAATATTTGCTGAAATTTGCAAAACCAGTATAATTGATTGTGCTAATGATCGTACCACTCTATCAATATATTAAACATCACTGAATAATGCACTTCAAATGGATGACTTCTACGCCAGGTGAATGACTTATATCTCAATAAAGTTATTACAAAAAATTAAGAAAGGCAAAAATTTAGACACGATTATATGCTTTGTTATTTATCTAAGAGCTTCAGGATTTTCACAGGAGGTACAGGGCTGTTCATTTATAAATAATGTATCTTTAAAGTAAATTGTTTATCAGTGGGTGTTCATCAGCCCGATTTCTTCAGGTTACGCTTTAAAAATCCAACCATGGAGAGAAGTTGATTTGCATGTGGGATTTTAAGATTATCATTTGAAATATCTATACATGTGTTAAAGACTGGTGAAGAAACTTCAAAAGGTGAATTATATTTTTAAAATATTTTAATAGCTTGGCTTGCAGTGAGAGGCAGTGGGGAGAATCTTATCACAATCTGTTTGTATTCAGAAAAGCCTAGTTGTCATACTTTTACAGTTCACTGGAAACGTAACTGCAAAACCAATTTAACAACATCATTATTTACCAGATATGACATATTTTGGAGCCAATTTTCCTTAGTAAAGATCACCTAGAAATTTATATCACCTTGGAGATGAAATAATGATTTGTTTGGCTTTTATTTAGCCATGGATAGAAACAGAGAAGTTAGAGCTATAACTTTATGGTTGAAACATTCACCTTTCTGGTTCCATCATGAGGTGAGCAGGGCTAAATAAAATATCCTCATGACAATTAAGTTCTAGGTCTTAACTGGAGGTAAATGACTACTTTCATGTTCACACTTGACATGCAGAAGAGCAAGTTTCTATGGGTTTCTTGAGACAATGACTTTCTAGGTTTTTTAAATGACTGGATATAACTACTGGAGTTAAATGACTATTTGGGGGAAGACTTGTAACAGATTACCATTAATATTCCATTGCGTGTGTATATACTATGTTTTGTTTATCCATTCCCCTGTTGATGGATACTTGGGTTGTTTCCACCTTTTAGCTATTGTGAATAATGCTGTAATGAACACTGACATACACGTGTCTGTTCAAATACCTGCTTTCAATTCCTTTGGGTATATACGTAAGAGTGAAATTGCAGGGTCTCATATGCTTGTTTTATGTTTACCTTTTTTTAACAACTGCCAAACTGTCTTCCATAGCAGCTGCAGAAATTTCTCTTTTAATATTCTTATAATCGCATTACAATATAATTGGTTTTTACCTAATCCTATGTATTTTCTTGTATGCATTTGGAGACATTGTTCTAAGGAGGGCCCCAGAGATTTCCCCAGACTGCCAAAGGGCCTCTGTGGCCCCAGAATGTACAGAATCTCTGCAGAATGCCTTCTCTTTCATCTAAGGCAAAATAATTTAAATCTATAAAATCCTGGCAGGTGTTTGGTGTCAGGAACTAAAATGAATAATAATTACAAAAATAGTGATTTTGCATTATCTTGCAAGTTCAGTACAGATCATCTAGACTAATAACATTAAAAAAATGCTTCCAGAAAAAAAAAAAAAAAGAAGAGCAAGTTTCTGAAGCATCTATCTCAGAATTAAACTATATCGTTAGGCTACTAGAATATGTAAAATAGTTGTATAGCCTGTAGTCATTTTTGTGGTTTTGTCTTTTCTGTGAAGATGCTTAAGAGAAAGGATAAAAGTTTTACAGATATATATATATATTTTTCAACATGACACTGGATGATTTCATACCCTGCAGGTTGGCACTTCCTGCCATATTTGTTATAGCAATTTTTACTTTGTTATATATAATTTCTATTTCCTTTGATTTGCCTACTGTTCCTTGAGGGTACTGTTCTTAACAGGACTTCAGACAGCAGCTGCTTTTCTACTTTAATACTACTTTAAATATTTATTTATCTATTTATATACATGCAATCTCCCCTGTGGACCATGAGCTTCTGAGGTCTGGCCTCTGCCTTAATCATCTCTATATCCTGAGGATTTTACTACAGCTATTTGGACTAGAAGACCTGCTGTGGAAAATAATGTCCATTCCTTATTCCTAAGTTTCTTCACCCGTTAAAAAAGGAGTCAATTGAATAAATGATCTTATAATTACACATCTGACTTGGGCGTTGGACCAGATAACTTCTGCTTGCTCCTCTAGGTCCACTCCACCCTTTTAAAGCCTGCTCTCTTCTCTAGAAAGCTGATCTACGTGAATGACAGCTGCAGGCTGCCTTGCTTCTGGCTCCTAGTTGGGTGTGGCCACAGGACTCGCAGGCCAGGTTTCAGAGATGGGAGTAAATGAAGCTCAGCACTTATTTATCTGGATCCCTTTCTGTCTTGTAACCTCAGTCTGAATGTGTCCTTCAAGCAAACGTGAGAGCCCCTCTCAAGCCCTTTCCTCAAGACTGTCTCATTCTAGCTTCCAGAAACCCCTCCACTAGCCTATTCAGACCTACAGACTGTAGTGACTTTGCAGTCACTAATAGGGGATGCTGAACTCATCCCTGTGTTTTCCCTATGTCTTATCTTTAAGCTTTGTAAATAGGTCCTTAATAAACCTTCTCCATCTACCCTGATTTGTGTGTGACTTCTGTTTCCTGCTGGTGCACTGGCTGTTATAGATAATATAGAATTACCTCTCATAATACCAAGACAATTTTCGCTATTTCAGTATATATGAATAGGTATATTTTATATGTATATGCGTATAGATTATGTATGTGTCAAGTTTACTTGTGTTTATATCTATACTATGTATAATCATTAAGATATACTATTCCTGATGACACAAATGCTACCTCGGTGTGCAGTTTAATGGACTAGTGACCACAGTTCCTGCAATGGATAATCATCCTTCAATCACATCTGCCAGTCTTTGCGAAACAGCACTATGTTTTGGATCTGTGCTTAGCCCAAAATTTTGCTCAAGATGAGCCATCCCATTCTGGAGATGTATTTTTTCATGTTTTAACGTTTAGCTTGTCACCTTTCTTCAGTTTGAGTTCCCTGATTTGCCCACAGCATTTTCCCCCTGAACATACTGTCCTTAACAAAGGTTGCATGCAGCCGTTACATTTCAACTTAAAAATGTATGAAGTTATCCAAAGGGAGCAAGGAAAGTGACAGAGGTCTCTTTCACCTCGATAATAAAGTCCTGTCTTTCAAATGTGGAGGAAGCTGTTGGAATGTTGTGCTTGCTTTATTGAGAATATTCAATTCTCTTATAAAAGACAAATAAACAGGAAGGATGAAACTCATAAGCATGTTAAGCACCAATAGTGAGAAAGCTAGTAGCTTATAAGAGAGACAAATCTCCTAGGAAGTGTTAAGCATGAGTATGAATAAGCAAGCAGCTTGTGACACACAGGCAGAATTCAACAGAGATATTAGTGATTTCTCAGATGTGTTAATGGCAGAATAAGTGGAATACATGATACAAGTGTTTCTTCTAGATAGGAAGGGATAGAGAGACTAAGCCATAAGACATGATTCTCTCAGCTCAGTTATGCTCTCCCTAAATTGGCTGCCCATTCGTAGCACACATAATAGCCCTATTCTGGCCCCATGTATGCTCTGCCCAAGAAAAGCAGATAAAAGCCTCACCTGTTCAGTGGGCTCACCTGTGAACTCTTCTGTGGCCAGACACCCTTGCCCGATTCTCTCAAATACAGCACATGTTTCCTGTTGCTCCAGGCACCACCCCACCTGTTGGTCCCCTTTGTTCAAACATCAATTCTAGTCTTCAAAACTATACTGCTTATGGGGAAGAGTGATGAGGCAGAGGGCGGGGGGTGGGGGGAAGAGAGAGGGAGAGAGAGAGAGGCATAGACTAGAGAGGAGAGAGGGAGAGAGAAGAGAAAGAGGTGAGAGAAGAAGCAAAGGGGACTCCTAAATACTGCTAATTTAGAATCTAGGATTCAGGAATAATGGTCCTTCTATCGTCTTGCATCCTCTCCTACTTCATCTTGTTCCTCTATTTCTTGCTATGAGTTTAAAATGGATTTACTTTCTGTGTGATTGGAGAATCTTAATTTCAACTATGAGCCTTTCTGTTCTACGTCCTCTAAGATAACTTTCCTAGAAGTGTTCTGGGAAGCTACTATCACATCAAGGGAATTTTCCACATAACAGTTGTACTCGCACTGAATAAAAGTTGCATGCCATTATTTTTGTTCAGAACTGCCACAGGATTTCAGTCCTTCTGTGTGAATTCTCTGGGGTTATTACTTACTGTGACCGCATAATGTATTTTTTCAAGATGGCTGACTCATGCCATTCATCCATGTGGTGCTAAAGCTCATAACTTGGCCCCAATTCTCTTCTAGAACAAGTCCCTATGCTGACACTATCCTATTCAGTGAAGGCAGTAGTTTGCAAATGAAGCAACTGACAAGGGGTTAATCTCCAAAATATACAAACTGCTCATGCAGTTCTATGTCAAAAAAACAACAACCCAAACAAAACGTGGGCAGAAGATCTAAATAGACATTTCTCCAAAGAAGATATAATATGGCCAAAAAACACATGAAAAGATGGTCAACATCACTAATTATTAGAGAAATATAAATCAAAACTACAATGAGGTATCACCTCACACAGGTCAGAATGGCCATAATAAAAAGTCTACAAACAATAAATGCTGGAGAGGGTGTGGAGAAAAGGGAACCCTCCTGCACTGTGGGTGGGAATGTAAATTGGTACAACCACTATGGAGAACAGGTTCCTTAAAAAACTAAAAATAAGACTACCACATGATCCAGCAACCCAACTCCTGGGCATATATCCAGAGATAACCATAATTTGAAAAGATACATGCACCCCAATGTTTATGGCAGCACTACTTACAATAGCCAGGACATGGAAGCAATCTAAATGTCCATCAACAGAGGAATGGATAAAGCAGATGTGGTACACATATACAATGGAATATTACTCAACCATAAAAAAGAACAAAATACTGCCATTTGCAGCAACATGGCTGGACCTAGAGATGATCATACTGAGTGAAGTAAGTCAGACGAAGACAAATATCATACGATATCATTCATATGTGGAATCTAATTAAAAAAATGATACAAACGAACTTATTTCCAAAACAGAGACAGACTTACAGATATTGAAAACAAACTTATGGTTACCAAAGGGGAAATGTGGGGGGAGGGATAAATCAGGAGCTTGATATTAACGTACACACACTACTATATATAAGATAGATAACCAACACGGACCTATACTGTAGAGCACAGAGAACTCTACTCAATATTCTGTGACAACCTATATGAGAAAAGAATCTGAAAAAGAATGAATATATGTATAGGTGTAACTGAATCCCTTTACTGTACACCTGAAACTAATGAAACATTGTAAATCAACCACACTCCAATAAAATTAAATTTAAAAAAAAGAACGCAGTAGTTATCACCTTTGGTCACCCACTGGAATTACCTCAGGGGGAGTTCAGAAGAATGAATATGTCGGTGTTTTCCCCCAAAAGACTCTAATATAATCCACCTGAGATGTGGCCTGTGCACCAGGATTTTAAAAGCTCCCCGAATCATCCTAATGTTAGCAAGGTTTGAGGATCACTGCATCTAACCCACTGATGTAGTGATATTTAGCTTCCTTAGGCAGTTTTTAAGTACAACAAAAAGTAATAAATGAGGTTCAGAAAAATTCACCCCAGTGGTTGTCTTGTTGAGTGGTTAATAAAGTGACCTGGGGAAAAACTGCACATCTAGTTAGCCCAGAGTTCAGACCCTGTGACGCAGATTCATTGAGGCCCCAGCTGCTCTTTGGCACCAACTGGTGGGAGGAGTTTGCAACAGCTTAATATCCGGGGATAATTTTAGGGGTTCTGTGGCTGAAAAAACTTTAAGGAGAGGAAAAATAATTTCATCAATCTCCTCCTCATTTGGAGCTTATTTTGTTGATTTGGTTTGAGATCTTGGGCTGAGAGAACACAGCTGACCCTTGAATGACACAGTTTGAACTGTGCAGGTCCACTTACATGGAGACTTTTTTCAGTAGTAAATACTACAGTATTTACTGAATGATCTGCAGTTGGTTGAATCTGCAGATACGGAACCCCAGATACAGAGAAGCCATGGATAAGGAGGAAGGAGGATATGGGGGCCAACTATAAATTACACTTGAACTTTCAAGTGCATGAAAGGTCTACCTTCCTAACCCCTGCATTGTTCAAGTGTCAACCATACTAGGAACAAAAGACCCTTCCTGACTCTGATATTCCAGAAACAGTGTCTACTTTCAGCATTCTCTGGGGCTAACACATATGGAAGGTTTGCCTCCTATTTTTCCTATTACCCTTACCTTGCCCTCCATAAGCTCAATTGCATTACCTGCAATAGAAAATAGGAATGCTTGTCCATTTCTACTAAAACAGGTGTATGAAATCGGGAGCCAATGATCAATCTTCTCATAGGTAAATTCATAGTTTTGCACAGCTTCACTATATTTGCAGTCACCAGTATTTTCACAGGTAACCTTTGTCACTATGACATCATCTGTCCTTATTGGCTACCAAGTGTACATTTTTTGTAAAATCTTCTAAAGAAAAATCCAAACTAAATCCACAAGACGACATCATTTTGCTTGAAAAATGACTGATAAGTCTATTTATTCTCAATGTTTTGGTTTTCCTTGTTCTTTTTTTTTTTTAATTTACTTTTTCTCTGTCAACTTGCTTTCACGTGCTCCTAAGTGATTTCCATTCACTGCTTTTTATGATGAGATTTTGTAGTTTGTGACTTAAAAAAATATTAATAAAAAGGAAAACTTTTAAACTCAAGGATTCAAAGAGCATTTACGTTCATTACAGTTTTATCTTTTTATCATCTGAAATCTGAAGTTTTGTTAGTGAGACAGGGTGACTATGAAAACCACATGAATTTTGGAGGCAGATTCTAAATTGAGGTTTGCATCCTTGTTCAGTTACTCTATAAGCTCAAGCAAGCTATTTATACATCTGCAAAACAAGGCTGATAATACCACATTCTCAAGGTCGTTGACAGGAATATACACATATATACAAACAGATACATGCATCTATATCTACACTTATAACTATATTTATCTCGCTATCTATATAGTGCTTGGAACATATCAGTGCGCCAAAATGATAGTTACTGATAGATTGCCGACTCTGGGCTGAAGCACGACTGACGATCTGGGTGATGGGTTGGTGGAAACACAGGTCTTGGCAATTATTTTCCAGACATACTTTCACAGTTATTTTAAGTAGAGGGCACCAAATCTCAAAAGAGGAGAATTCCAAAGACAAGTGTGGCAGCTAGAATATAGATTGAACATAATGGACACATGAGACTTTCCCCTTGACTGATGATTAAGGGTAGATGACTTCTTATAATTTTTAACATTGCAGATGAAGTGATACAGCCTACTCTATTGGAAACTTCAGTTAAAATCTTAATGTGTCTGAGTGATCCGTTTTATTTTAAAGTTTACTTCACTTCAGTTTTTTAAAATATTTACTTCAGTGAAGGATACAAAAGATGATTAAGATACAGTTCTTGGGCTTCCCTGGTGGCACAGTGGTTAAGAATCCATCTGCCAATGCAGGAGACACGGGTTCGAGTCCTGGTCTGGGAGGATCCCACATGCCATGGAGCAACTAAGCCCGTGTGCCACAACTACTGAGCCTGCACTCTAAAGCCTGTGAGACACAACTACTGAAGCCCACGCTCCTAGAGCCCATGCTCCGCAACAAGAGAAGCCACCGCAATGAGAAGCCCATGCACCACAACGAAGAGTAGCCCCTGCTCGCTGCAACTAGAGAAAGCCCGCGTGCAGCAACAAAGACCCAACGCAGCCAAAAATGAATAAATAATTTCTAAAAAAACAAAAAAGGACACGGTTCTTGACCTCATTGGATTTGTAATCTCAATAGGGAAGCAAGATATACACAAGTGAATGAGTTTAGATGTGGTTACAAAATGGTGTATGATTATAAGTTGATAATTGACATAGATAAATACAGATAAGGTCTTGAAGAAAGACTTTCAATGTGGGTTGGAATTATTCGAGAAGTTTTTCTAGAAGACACATGAGTTGAGCTGGCTTTAATATATTAAGGGTTAAGGCATGGAGGGTATTTTCTGATATCAAATGATTTGAACTATGGTCTCCTATCACACAGGGATTCATTAAATTATATTTTACTTGCTCTAATTTTTCTTAGAGTTGCAGGGTTATTCATTTTTAATGCCTAATTTTCAGGGTCTGACATCAAAGGGAGATATTTAAGGAATGTTCTGTTGCCTTAGCGCTGAGCACCTTGCTTAGCTGAAGTGCCACACAGCTTCTCATTTGTAAAACTATATGCATTTACAGAGAACTTATTGCAGTAGCAAGGCACAAAAATTCTTTCAATTTAAATTATCTTCACACTGAGAGCTAAACTTTAAAATGTCTTAATGAAGAAAAACCCATGTGACCACCCAGGCTACACCTAGGTGCTGTCTGCCTTTCAATGCCCTCTTCCCATTTACATAACTAATTCTTCACTGGCAGAAACAGATCACTGCGTGATTTTTGCTGGAGGAAAGACATGGTAGGAGATCTTTGTAAAGCACACTTAGGTCTCTGAAGGTTTGAAGTTAAAATTTAATGTTAATAAAGGGAACTGGTTTTATACTTATTCTGACTGAAATTAAAATGAATATTGGATATTTCTGAAGGGATCTTGTGAAACAATGCTAGTGGAAAAATTAGGAACTTAACATATACACACATACACATACCTTTACAGCTGAAATGGCGTGGGAACCAATGAAGCTCAGTAAGTAAGCTGTCAAACCCATCAGTCTAGACTGGCTTTCATTTTAAATGCATTTGTTCCTATACCACTGTATCTGGGGAACACGTACTCTCTGTGCCACAGAACTGAAATTAAATCTCCTTTCTTTTAGTTGAATGCTTTCTCTCAATTTAGCCTGAATCTGGATATGAGGACAAGATTGAAGATAGACTCGATTTAAATATTAAATACTATTTTTAAATTTTCAATGCAGATTGAGAGTCGTTAGCTTCTGTTTCAGTCAAAAGAAACAAAATGAGATAAATACAGAGCAGTGTTGAGAAGAGTATAGGGCCAGAGGTTACATGAGCTGCTCAGAGATTTTGGAGGACTTCTGAAAGACAGGATGGTAAAAGAATTCTATTTATTAGTTTCCCAAGGCTGCCATAACAAATTACCACACACTTGGTGACTTAAAACAAATGAAATATTTTCTCTCACTGTTCTGGAAGCCAGATGTCCAAAAGCAAGGTGTTGGCAGGGCCACATTCCCTCTGAAGGCTCTAGGGGAGAACGCTTCATGCCTCTTCCAGTTTCTGGTAGCTTGTGGCTGCATAACTCCACTTTCTGCCCCCATCCTCACGTGACCTTCTGCCTATGTCTCAAATCTGCCTCTCATCTTCCTTCTAAGGACACCAGCTCCTGGCCTTAGAGACCATCATAAATCCAGAATGGTCTCATCTTGAGAGCCTTATCTTAATTACATCTGCAAAGACAGTCTTTCCAAATAAGGTCACCTTCACACTTACCGAGAGTTAAGATCTGAACGTATCTTTCGGAGGCCACTATTCAACCCACTGCACCATTACAGAATAAAACAGCACAGAGGAACCAACTGTCCCAAACTTGCCAAGGAGGAAGCATCGGAAGTAATGAGGGTAAGAACTACTTTTCAGGGCAAAGCCTCAAGAAGTTCTGAGCTCCATATGAGTGACTGAGCAGAGCAAGAGTGGGACATGGAATAGAAATCAGGGGAATGATGGACGTTCTACAGAGGAGCAATGACATCCTTCTTTACAGCTCTCCTGCCTCCTCCCTCCTCTCCTCCTATCCTAAGAAAAATCTGGCATGTGTGGCTTTTATTCCTGATCTTCTTACCAGTGAAGACCAGAAAATAATGCTCTCAGGTAATAAACATTCTTCTTGAGGAGGGTTAGTCTTTTGAGCTGTTATTTGAGTTATTATTACTCCCTGGCATTTTAGGGAATATCAGTTGCTCCCCTTCTGCCTACTTTAAAGTTGTCCTGTGTGCCTGTCCACATGCAGAGTTCAGAACCAACCTCCTGTTCAGGAGAAAGACCTGCTGCTGAGCAAATAACCTGCTCATATAAGCTATATGTGGTCATCCATCCAGTCTACACACAGGAGTAAAAATAGGGAACCAGGGGCTTCCCTGGTGGCGCAGTGGTTGAGAATCTGCCTGCCAATGAAGGGGACACGGGTTCGAGCCCTGGTCTGGGAAGATCCCACATGCCGCGGAGCAACTAGGCCCGTGAGCCACAACTACTGAGTCTGCGCGTCTGGAGCCTGTGCTCCGCAACAAAAGAGGCCGCGATAGTGAGAGGCCCGCGCACCGCGATGAAGAGTGGCCCCCGCTCGCGGCAACTAGAGAAAGCCCTCGCACAGAAACGAAGACCCAACACAGTCAAAAATAATTAAAAAAATATTAATTAATTAATTTAAAAAAAATAGGGAACCAAGGATCATCAGACTTGTGAAGAAAAGTCAACACCATGGGAGAGAAAGATCAATTTTTTTAATAATTCATATCAATTATGATAATTTATAACACTTAAATAGTCCTTACTGTGTGCTAGAAACTGAATAAAACTCTTTAAAATAAAGCACACAAACTTTGAAAAAACTCAAATTATTATTTTCAGAAAGATTTCAAGGACCTATGGCCTTGATTTCCCGTATCTGTGAAATAGGGTGGTTAGAGGATTAAGTGAGTTCACAGATGGAAGCACCTAGAACAGGTTCTAGCGTGACTGCATCAAAAGAGCAACAGTCATTCGAGATTTAGATAAAAATCATTTTCTCGGAAAACGTTCTTTATATTATCTGTATCTCTCTGAGTCCAAGCAAGAGACAGACACGTGCCTTTGTAAAGAAGGGAGAACCCTTCATATAGAGAATTATTAAGCAGTGAGAGGACAACTCTAGCATGCGGCGAGGAAGGTAAAAGGTGTCTTAGGCCCGAGGGAGAGGACCTGAGGGGGTGTCCCAGGAAGCACACTTGCAGGGAGCCCCCCCAGGGCTCGGCTTCAGGCCTTGTGGGAGGAGGTGCGGCTGCACTGCTCTGGACGGCCAAGAAGCTCGTTGGCCTGCCCAGACCGGATCTCGTCCACAGCCACGAGGCAAGGAGCAAGCACCGTGCAGGGTGCAGGGTGCAGGGTGCAGGGAGGCGGGGATGTGCAAGGGGTTAGTGCACCGGTGGAGACAAGAGGGCTTTGCACTGTCCACACGGGGAGGGCTAAGGGAGGGGGTTACCAGCCTGGGCTGGAACTGTCACGTCGCTGGGGACCACAGATTCTGGCCTCAAGCCTGGAGCCGACCATCACCAGTCGTTCTCAGATGTGCACGGCGACCAAGGGCGCGGCAGCTGGAAGCAGCCAGACGCCCTCTTCCCGCCCGCGGCGTCTCTCCACCGCCCTCTACTGAGGAATGTTGGCATCGTGCTCAATCTTGGCGGAGAAATGCCGAAAGGAATACCATGCGTTATCACAGAGCAGGTACTGAAGAACAGATTTAAAGCTCAGAGGCGATACGTTGATAACTATAACAGAATCTAAGAAATCATATTGGAAAATACTTGTATAATTGAAAATCAGCTGCCTTCTTGTCCCTGGAGGAGTGCAATGAGGTAATTATTAAATGTTCAGCTTGACTTTCTTCTATTTCCTCATGATTGAAAGATCCATATGATAGCTAATACTTTAGTGTCCGGTACCCTTAAAAGCAGACTAGATGCTTTAACCTATTAAATGTTCCCTATAAACCTTTGAATTACGTACTGTTATTATTTACGCCTGAGGAAACTTACATATACTTTATTTACCCTAACTTTGGATCAGAGACCAATAGCCAGTCTTTATAGCCACTTGTGGGGAGAAAACAAACAAACAGAAACAAACCAACCAAAAAAACTCAACTATACTAATATTTGCACAAATGTCATGATGATAGTTTTGATGAAATTCCACCTCTGTATACTTACGGTCTTATAAAAAAACAAACATTGGGCAGGGAGCAGCTACTGGTAAAATTGAATTCAATAGACCACATCAAATACAGTTAATTATTTTTATTTTTTACTAAGAATAATGGAAAATACCTAGAAACATTAGTTGTGCTTTAGCACTTCAATGAGGTCAATATCTAAAATATCTAATCCTTCCGTAAGAGGTTGTTACTTTTCTTGGAGTGAGGAAGGTGGGGAAGAGCTACAGGCATAGAAAACTACAATCCCCCTGGTAGAATTGTTGACTTTGTATTATTGTTGTTGTTATTTTGCTAACCAATCTTCCTTGCTTTCAGTTGAGTATATAATAATATATCATAGAGCTAGACTGGTCTTATGGTGGGCTTTTTGAGTCATATGCTGGGATAATATATTGAGGAAAAATACCTTGGGGGAAAAAGTTAAGGTAAAGGAGAACACTTCTTTTATTCTTAAAGGATCATTAAAGCTTAAATCTTAGCACTGATCAGGGCATAGAGAACCATATGCAAACTCTAATGTCATTTTTTTCTTCGAAAAGAAACTTTTTGCCTAATGAACACCATGTAATAGAACATGCCACCTGGCACTACTGCTCCTTCCCTGTCCAGTGGGAAACAGAACAATGGTATTCAGCTTGCGGTGAAAGAGCAAAATGTCCCACCAAAAGTGATGCCATTAGGAAAAAAAAGACAACATTGCTGGAAGCTCAAAAACTTCTTGACAACCAAACTTTGCTTTGGAAAGATTAGCTTTCTTTAGCATAGTATGTTCACTATGAACATTAAGAGATGGTACTTTCCATTGTTTTGTCACCTCAGACCAAATTCTTTATTCTGAAAGAAAATTAACATATACATGAACAAGTTTATTTAAAAATATTTGTATAAATGTTCATTTCAAATATCTCAATCAGATTTTTTTTTCTTATTGCACTACTCCAGGGACAAGAAAGCAGCTGATTTTCATTTATACTAAACTATTTTCCAATATGATTTATTAGATTAGTTAACAAAACAATTTTAACTTCACGTTAGAACTTAATCATTCAAGATGCTTACTTTGACAGCAACACAATTGTTCAAAATCACAGCCTGTTATCTTCAATGCTTCATCAATTTCTTGTGTAGCTTTAGTCTGCACCATTGCAGTTGCTAAATTACAATTTATCAGTAATCTTACTTTACCTAGATGAAGTGGACTTATATTTTACAGTAATTTAATATTCCTGGTAGCTCATAGTTTTATATATACAGAAAGTAATACTGAAAATGATGTTTTCAGGTACTGGATGTGCCAAACAAATTTTCCATATTTAAGTTTGCAATAAAGTTCCATCTTTACATTTAAATTTGGATTTATTTGATTATTTGGAAACTTTATATTACTGGAAAGATCATGAAGCATGCTGATCTCCTTGGCTCCTGTCCTGCTTCCTCTTTTCACTTACTGCCTGAATTGTCCTGTTCAGGTCATTTAATTGCTCTGTTAGGAAATATGCCTAATTGCTCTCTCTTTATCCTTTAAGATTGTGAGGGTAGGATTGGAATCATGCATGGGGCAGCAATCTGTCTGAACAATCAGACAACACTCTAACACTCCTTTCTGGAATCCTTGCTTCATCTTCTTATCTGTTCCTCCCTCATTTTTGGAAATAGACAAAACTGGCCCCCTCCCAGATGACATATGCAGCAATTCACTGCATACTTCCTCAATGGAACGTTCCAGGCTTGGGGTGTCTCCCAAACTCTGTAGACATAAGCTTAAACAGAGCTGGTGATAAGCCTTGGTGGAAAGAGTCTGAGTTTTGGAGACAAAAGAAGGGAAAAAACATGGAGCAGTCACCACCAGCTATGTGGCTTTTGGCAGTTTGTTACTGCTCAGAGCTTTAGTTCTGACGTCGGTAAAACTGAGATAATATTTGAACTCAGCAGGCTACGCGGCTGTTGTAAAAATCAGCTCTAGAAATGTAGGTGAAAGTACTTTACAAACCATAAAAATAGACATGTTATAAAAATAATATTCGGAGGCATAATGATAGATGATAAATTTCAACTCAGACATACTTTCTTTGGAATATTTGTTATGCCCTGCTGTGTTGATTTTACATGGGTTTTCTCTTGTACCCACTTTTTGGACCTAATTTTACCTTTTTTCCATATTTAAGCATATCATGGGACCCTATGTATTACTTAATTGAAAGTTAATTTTATTGACCAAGGAAAATAAATCTTTAAACAGTAATAGTGCAATTTGTTTATACTCGGGTTATTAAAAAAAATTGCTAAAAGCTTTTAAGTTGAATATTTTTTTAGTATGTTACTAAAAGGCTCTGGAAAAAGCAGATGGAGTTCAGTATGCCTAAGGAAATTATTTTTAAAGACCCACTGAGTGAACCCAAAAGAAAAACTCATTCCAAATCATTCTGGCTTGCTCAGAATAATTTTCAGAATTTAATTTGTAATTGATAAAGAAATTAACTCTTTCCAGTTTGGGAACTATTTTCAAATTGTACCTGAGTTTTATTGGGAATGATAGGAAATAAATTCGCTGAACTCTACTAACTCTTGGGATTAAAAATATGTTTTTATCATTTCGATTTTGCTTATAATTTTACAGCTTACTCTGATTTTCCTCTTCTTTTATGATTTTCAAATATTACCTACATCAAGCTTGTATAAAACATTGTCTTTCTTTAAACACGTATGGTGAAAATCATTCAAGCAGATGGCTATCCACCGTGGTTGGTAACCAAGGATCCAGTGTCGGCTCAGTTGTTTCCGAAATGGAGTCCAGTTTAATAACTCAAATGAAGACAAGAATTAAATTGGAAATTGCAGGCTGAAATAGTCTGCATTTGATCAGAAAGAGATTATAGGAAGGAAAGAACACAGTGAAACAGCCTGTATTTTAAAAGGAGCCGGGTTTCTGATAGTTCTGTGCTTTATCAGTTCATAATCAAAGTAAGCAATATAAACCTACTTTTAAAACACTAATATATGTTTGTTTGTTTTTTAGGAGAAGCCAATTCCTTGCAGATGTTAGTGGCATTAACATTCTCTTTCTTGACATTTAGAACCATAGTGTCTGGACTTGCAAAAGAAAATTTAGTTTTGCTTTGTTGGAGGTTTGGGGTAGGTAATGATTCTAGCCTGTCCTCTGCCACTCTAGCTAGGTGTTCAGATGTTTCTGAAACTTCCTGTTATTTCCAAACTCCCAAGATTAGGGGTGGGCAATTTTTTTTAGCGCAAACGAAACCTTGTAGGATGAGGCAAGATTGGGGTTGGTCACGATCTCTTATTGTATAACTGTATTATGTACCAACTGTATAGCTAGTAAAATTGATTCTACTGTACCATAAAATACAAAAGCCCATTTGGTGAAATTCAAAATATTGTGGAGCAGAGAGATTAGGGCAAGCCATGTAGCCTCTTTAAGCCTTAATTCCCTCCACTGCAAATGGGTTTAATAATAATACCTACAGAAAGACATTATGAGGAGTCGTTGACACAATCATATGAGATTCATAGAATATTCCTGACCTTGAGAGAGCAGAGCAGTTAGGAGTACACAGTATCTCTGAGTCCAAATCCTGACTCCATTACTTGCTTGCTGTTGGACCTTGGGCAAATACCTAACCTCTCTATTCTTTGATTTCCTCAGTTATAACATGGGATTAATAAAATAATAGCTCGTTCATAGATATGAGGATTAAATGAACAAATGTTTATAAAGCATTTATTACAGGGCCAGCACTTAGCTATTGTTTGCTAACTAAATAACTTAGCTATAAGCACACAAATGTAAGTTTATCATTATCATCTTTTCTCAAAAGAAATGGAATATTTTTGGTAAAACTTAAAAATTGCCATATTAAGAAAAAGAAATAAAAGGTATCCAAATGGGAAAGGAGGAGGTAAAACTGTCACCATATGCAGATGACATAATACTATATATGGAAAACCCTAAGGACTCCACACAAAAACTACTAGTTGTAATAAGTGAATTCAGCAGAGTAGCAGGATACAAGGTTAACATTCAGAAGTCAGTTTCATTCCTTTACACTGACAATGAAATATCAGAAGGGGAAGGTAAAAAAACAGTACCTTTTAAAATCACACCAAAAAATAAATAAATAAAATACCTGGGAATAAACCTGACCAAGGAAGTGAAAGACTTATATGCTGAGAACTATAAAACATTAATAAAGGAAATAAAAGAGGATTCAAAGAAATGGAAAGATATCCCATGCTCTTGGATCGGAAAAATTAATATTGTTAAAATGGCAATACTACCCAAAGCAATCTACAGATTTAATGCGACCCCTATCAAATAACCCATAACATTTTTCATAGAAATAGAACAAATAGTCCAAAAATTTATATGGAACCATAAAAGACCCAGAATTGCTAGAGCAATCCTGAGGGAAAAAAATGAAGTAGGAGGCATAACTCTCCCAGACTTCAGACAATACTACAAAGTTACAGTAATCAAAACAGTGTGGTATTGGTACAAAAACAGGGATATGGATCAATGGAACAGAACAGAGAGCTCAGAAATAAACATACACACCTACAGTCAATTAATCTTTGACAAAGGAGGCAAGAGTATAAAATGGGAAAAAGACAGTCTCTTCAACAAGTGGTGCTGGGAAAGTTGGACAGTTGCACGTAAATCAATGAAGTTAGAACACACCCTCACACCATTCACAAAAACAGACTCAAAATGGCTTAAAGATTTAAACATAAGACACAACACCATAAAACTCCTAGGAGAGAGCATAGGCAAAATATTCTCTGACATAAATCGTACCAATGTTTTCTTTGGTCAGCCTCCCAAGGCAATAGAAATAAAATCAAATGAACAAATGGGACCTAATCAAACTTACAAGCTTTTGCACAGCAAAGGAAGCCATTAAAAAAAAAAAAAAAACACAAGACAACCTATGGTATGGGAGAAAATATTTGCAAATGATACGACAGACAGGGGCTTAATCTCCAAAATATACAAACAGCTCATACAACTTAACAGCAAAAAAACAAACAACTCAATCAAAAAATGGGCAGAAGACCTTAGTAGACATTTCTCCAAAGAAGACATGGCCAGCAGGCACATGAAAAGATGCTCGACATCACTAATTATTAGAGAAATGCAAATCAAAATTATAATGAGGTATCACTTCACACTAGTCAGAATGGCCATCATTAAAAAGTCTACAAATAACATATGCTGGAGAGGATGTGGAGAAAAGGGAACCCTCCTACACTGTTGGTGGGAATGTAAGTTGGTACAGCCACTATGGAAAACAGTATGGAAGTTCCTCAGAAAACTAAAAATAGAATTACCATATGATTCAGTGGTCAGACTCCTGGGAATATACTCAGACAAAACTATAATTCAAAAAGACACATGCCTATTTAGGTCTTCCACCCATTTTAGGATTGGGTTGTTTGTTTTTTTGATACTGAGCTGCATGAGCTGCTTGTATATTTTGGAGATTAATCCTTTGTCAGTTGCTTCATTTGCAAATAGTTTCTCCTATTCTGAGGGTTCTTTCTCCAGAGAAGATATACAGATTGTCAACAAACACATGAAAGGATGCTCAACATCACTAATCATTAGAGAAATGCAAATCAAAACTACTATGAGGTATCACCTCACACCAGTCAGAATGACCATCATCAAAAAATCTACAAACAATAAATGCTGGAGAGGGTGTGGAGAAAAGGGAACCCTCTTGCACTGTTGGTGGGAATGTAAATTGATACAGCCACTATGGAGAACAGTATGGACGTTCCTTAAAAAACTAAAAATGGAAATACCAAACGACCCAGCAATCCCACTACTGGGCATATACCCTGAGAAAACCATAATTCAAAAAGAGTCATGTACCACAATGTTCATTGCGACACTATTTACAATAGCCAGGACATGGAAGCAACCTAGGTGTCCATCAACAGATGAATGGATAAAGAAGATGTGGCACATATATACAGTGGAATATTACTCAGCCATAAAAAGAAACAAAATTGAGTTTTTTGTAGTGAGGTGGATGGACCTAGAGTCTGTCATACAGAGTGAAGTAAGTCAGAAAGAGAAAAACAAATACCGTATGCTAACACGTATATATGGAATCTAAAAAAATAAAAGAAGAAATAGTTCTGATGAACCTAGGGGCAGGATAGGAATAAAGACGCAGACATAGAGAATGGACTTGAGGACACAGGGAGGGGGAAGGGTAAGCTGGGCTGATGTGAGAGAGTAGCACTGACATATATACACTACCAAATGTAAAATAGATAGCTAGTGGGAAGCAGCCGCATAGCACTGGGAGATCAGCTCGGTGCTTTGTGACCACCTAGAAGGGTGGGATAGGGAGGATGGGAGGGAGACGCAAAAGGGAGGGGATATGGGGATATATGTATACATATAGCTGATTCACTTTGTTATACAGCAGAAACTAGCACAACATTGTAAAGCAATTATACTCCAATAAAGATGTTAAAAAAAAAAAAAAAAAGACACATGCATTCCTATGTTAATAGCAGCACTGTTCACCATAGCCAAACCATGGAAACAATGTAAATGCCCATCGATAGATGAATGGATAAAGAAGATGTGGTACATATATACAATGGAATACTACTCAGTCATACAAAAAAACAAAATAATGCCATTTGCAGCAATATGGATGCAACTAGAGATTAAGTGAAATAAGTCAGAAAGAGAAAGACAAATACCATATGATATCACATATATGTGGAATCTAAAATATGGCACAAATGAACCTATCTACAAAACAGAAACAGACTCATAGACGTAGAGACCGGACTTGTGGTTTCCAAGTGAGGGTGGGGGGAGGGATGGATGGGAGTTTGGGGTTGACAGATGCAAACTATTACATTTAGAATGGATAAACAACCAGGTCCTAATGTATAGCACAGGGAAATATATTCAATATCTTGTGATAAACCATAATGGAAAAGAATATAAAAAAAGAATGTATAGAAAAATTGCCCTATTAATACATTGTGAAATTTAGAAACCTAAATAAGAATGTAATAATGAGCTAAATATTCTGTTAACACAAATATATTTTAAACAAGACAAGCTAGAATGATATTTGTCATAAATTGACACTGAAAAAAATTATTCTTCCATGCTGACTAATGCTAAAACTAATTTTCATTCTTGTAATATTGTTTGTTTAATTTTGGGCAAAAAATATTCCATTCTAAGCACAGTTTGGGAAATGTCAAACAAAGGTACCTGTAATTTTTTTTTATGATATTTTAAAATCACTCTCACAGGTACATGAAAGGGTGCTCTACATCACTAACTATAGAGACATAAAAAAATCAAAACCACAATGAAATATCACCTCACACCTGTTAGAATGGCTATCATAAGAAAAATGAAAGATGATAAATACTGGCAAAGATATGGAGGAAAGGGAACCCTTGTGCAGCAGTGATGGGATTGTTAATTGGTGCAGCCACTGTGGCAAAAAGTATGCATGTTCCTCAAAAAAGTAAAAATGGAACTACCATATGATCCAGCAATTTCATTTCTGGGAATATATTTGAAGGAAGTGAAAACTCTATGTTAATGATATTTCTGCACCCCCATGTTCATACCAGCATTATTTACAATATGCAAGACATGGAAACCACCTAAGTGTCCATCAATGAATGAATGAATGGCTAAAGAGATTGTAGTATATATATATACAATGGAATACTATTCAGCCATAAAAAGGAAGAAATCCTGCCATTTGTGACAGCATGGATGAACCTTGAGAGTATCATGCTAAGTGACCTAAGTCAGAGAGAGAAGGACAAATATCATATGACCTCACTTATATGTGGAATCTAAAAAGAAAAAGAGATCCAGTTTGTGGTTACCTGAGGTGGGGAGTGGAGGGAGGGGGAACTGGATGTAGGTGGTCAAAAAGTACAAACTTCCAGTTATAAAATAAATAAATACTAGGGATGTAAAGTACATGACTCTAGTTAACGCCACTGGGTGGTATATTTCAATGTTGTTAAAAGGGTAAATCCTGAGATCTGATCACAAGGAAAAAGACAATATTTTTCCTTTTCTTTTTCTTTTTTTTCGTGTCTGTATGAAATGAAGGATGTGAACTGAACTTATTGTGGTCGTCGTCTCATAACATTTGCAAAACAAATCATTACGTTGTACACCTTAAACTTATGCAGTGCTGTTTGTCAGTTATATCTCAGTGAAGCTGGGAAAGAAAATCACTCCCGACAAATTGGTCGATTACTTTTTTTTTCAAATTTCAAAATTCAAATTTCTATTTTAATAGATATATGCAAAAATTATTTGAATTGGTAATAAACATTAGTAACTTAAATATTTCTTTTACTTTCTTTTCATTATAATTCATTTAAATTAGTTGGACCTCATTAAAACTGGGGAAGAAAATTAAGATACGCCAAGAGCCAGTGTATTAGTTTTATATTGCTGCCCGTAACAAATTGGCCCAAAACTTAGTGGCTTAAAATAATAGTTAATTCAATAATTTATAGTTCTGTAAGTCACATTCTGACACAAGCATCACCAAGTGGAAATCAAGCCATAAACAGTGCTGTGTTTACCTCTGGAGGCTCTGGGAGGAGCATTTGTTTCCTCGCCTTTTCAGCCTCTGAGACTGCCCCCGTGCCTTGGCTCCTGGACCTCTTCCTGTAGCAGCTGGGCATCACATGGCATCGTCTTGATACTGACTCTTCTTCCTCCTTAAGACTTTTAATAACCCTGTGGTTATAGTGGGCCCACCCGGTTAATCCAGGATAATCTCCCCTATTTTAACATCAGTTGGTTCATAGTACTCTATCTGCAACATTAATTTCACTTTGTCATAGAACCGAACATATTCAAAGTTTCTAGGGATTAGATCATGGACACCTTTGAGGAAGGAGCATTATTATGTCCATCACAGTTAGCAACCATAATCAGCCTGTGAATTCTTGTATCTAACTGGGTTATTATGGGTATATTATGGGTATCAATTATGTGATGAAAAAGATAAATTTCATTCACCTAAGAATGCTTAAGACTAGTGTAAAGATGGTGGGTTTTCTACCCACAGGGTGAAGCAGACAAAGCAAGAAGTTCTTTTAAGTATCATCAAATCTCAAGGAAATTTTGGCCTAGGGAAATTTTTAGCACTGGCAACAAGATTAAAAGGATTGGTTTTCACACAGCCTTTAAGGCATTGACTGTGTCCATTATTTGTGAATATGTGATGTGGGCAAAGACCTCCTTATTCTTTCAAATAAAAGGCAGCTAAATATCAAAGTTTTATCAATTTCTATGACACCTCTCTTTGCAGATGGTATTGAAGACTTCCCCCAAAGTATTGCTAATATAGTAGATCTTAAAGATGAATCATGGAGAATTTCAATGTGTCATCAAATATTTGTTATGTATTATGGTCTCCCAGGCAGGCTAGAATATACTACAATGATTTAAATAATAGTTAAAAACCAAAAGTTCTTCTTTTACAAAATGAAGTCTGAATTTGCAGAATAAATTTAACTAATGTGGTAATCTCTTAGATACAATTTACATATTGATATTTTTTGGTATCATGATATTCAGTTTTTGCAATTTGGGCTTTCCTGATTAGCAATTTGGAGGGTATGATCAAAATGCATCAACACAATTGAAGAATAAATTTACACTTTGTAGGTCTTGGAAATAGAGTACACTGGGACATTGAAGGATTTTTATTTACTGTGTTACCACAGAAGACCAAACCATAACATTGTAGCCAGTTTACCATGAAAATCAAGAAAAAGTTAAAATATATTCAAGCACAATTCCATTTGTTTACTAACTGTGCCAGACTGACTTCAAAATGCATTAGCCTCTTTAAGGGCCATGATTAATACTTTTAAAACTTTCAACTCTCCTGGGTCTCTTAAAACCCATGGGCTGTGATGTAATCAATTGGCGGTATCAGTTGCCTTTCAATATTCTTCTATTCAGCCTCCTAGTCTGTATCCCTGATTGCTTTAGCCCAAAGAAAATCAAAAGGGGATTTCAGAAATTGGAAGCAAAATTCTTTTGAATTAAGTTCTGTATGCCTCCAAACATTTTAATTTTAACTCATGAGAAGATGGGCACTGTTGATTTCTAAGCTGATGTCTACTCACCAATTCTGAGCATAAGATTGTCTTCCACCCAACTTCTATTAAATTCTGCCTGTAAGATCAGTTTTTCTATAGTGAATAGGATCTTCAGTTGTCTGAGTAAACCTTTCTTATGGCCTCTGTTCAACAACTGATCCAGATTAAATGACAACATGCCTTACACTCAAGCAGATCTTTGCTCTTGTTAGCTGGGTTTTAGCTATTCCCTAATCAGTTTGTATTTATTATTGTAATTATATGATTCAATTAAGTGACTGTGAATAAAAATAAATTTGGCTTACTATAAATAAACTAAATGGAATACTTTGGAAAGGCTGTTAAATGTTAGTCACTAAAAGCTTATGTCAAATTTGGGGTGGGAGAGGCACCTCTAAACCAAAGGGTAAAATCTCCACCCAGATTGAATTAAAGCAATCTTAAACACAACTGGTAATAAAAGTTTATGGTGTTTATGTAAGAAAGATGAAGTGCAACTCCAATTAGCAGTCTGAAAAAATAAAAAAGGAACTCGGTTTAATCAAAAGTTTGGCAAATGAATGTGCATTTCTATATATTTAACTGAAATAAAATGTTGAACATATATATATATTTATATGTCCCTATGAGTTTTTATAACTTTGTGTTCTAACCAAGTTTTTCGATTAACTGACAAACTCCTGGTCTTAGTTTGAGATAGGAAGACTTTACAGAAAGTTATTAACCTTTTCTTTTAATTATCACTGTAATCACTAAGCACTGTGGAATGCTGGCTCACTGAAAATGAACTATGTGGCACTGAAAATGAGCTATGTATTTGACAATATCATTCAGGGATAAGAACTATGGCTTTGAAACTAATACAACATTGTAAATCAACTATACTCCAATAAAAATTAAAAAAGGAACTATGGCCTTGAAGTTAGCTTGGCAACTCTTATTTGCATGACCTTGGAGAAAGTTCTTAGCCATGCGAATTTAGTTTCTTTGACTCTGGACAAAATTCTTAACCACTCAGATTCAGTTCTTTTATTTTTAAAAATAGAATTTAAAATACCAATCTTAAGGAGAGCACATTAGTAAATATATGTAAAAATGCCTGGCACAGAGTAGTCATTAAATAAATGTTAGTTTCCCTTTCTTTAACTGGAATTATATATATGCTGTTTTAGAAGACTTATGTAGTATTGTGTTGATTTTCTTCAAGATCTATTTTCCTTTACATTTTTATCTACAAAACTTAATATCGCAGCAAAAATTCTACTTAATTTGTGAATATGCAATAGGTATTTGTGAGTTATAAAACTCATAAAGTTTTAGGAGTCTTAAAAAAAATCAGTGTATTTCCACCTTATTGAAGAATCCTGCTTTTCTTGCTTAAATGTGAATACAAGAACATTGTACGAGGTGTCATGACTTTTATAACTAGGTACTTAATGCAATTCTCCCCTTGACTTGCCTTCTGTAAACTTTATCTGATTGTCTTCTAAAAAGTTCTGATTAGGGTAAATAAAGAATATAACATTTTATTTGGATTTAAACATATTTAATCAGAAGTAAATTGTCTCAAAATAATAGTGTTGGCCATACTGCATTAAAATACAACACAAAACACACAAATCTATTTAATATCTGAATTTTCACTAGGCTAGTGAATAATGAAAGTCATAGAAAAGCTCTAGTTGTAAATTTCATAATCTAGGACACCGATGACTAAACTAAGCTCTCTTATTCCACAGATGGAAGTAGGCAAAGCCTATTAATGTAAGAAAAGAATAGACTGCCTTGGATTTTCATTTACCTGCAAAAATGGAATTATTACCTCCTGAGTGACCATTTGAACAACTACAACCTGGAAGAAATCTTCCTGCTCATATGTTTAAAACATATTTTATACAATAACTTCTTTTATTAAAAAAATTTCTTGAAAGAATTATTTCTCCCCAAATACTAGGCAATAACAAGATAAAAATGCAAGACTTTTCCCCTATAGTTTGGATGTTTCTCAAGCCCTCTTATTTTCCTTTTTTAAGTAATAAAGTGTATAGTAGTTGGGTATAATAAAAAAAATTGATGAATAATTAAATGCATAATGAAAAAGACCACCCTAGACTTTTCTCCTTGTAGGTAAATTTCTAGATCCACAAGAGAGAAGTGGCATTAGTGGATGAAAGTGTTTAGCATATAGTAAGTCTGTAATAACACTAATTAAATAGCTAACGTAAAATGGTATTGTCAGAGAAAAACTTATCTCATATTACCACAATCAATAAAACATATCAGTAGATACCATCATTTTTATAATAAATAACTTAATCCTATTTACCAATTCAGATTAAATGATACGTTTTGAACTAATCTGGATTCAAAATATGGTACTCTGTATCTTACTGTAACTTTTGATAAAATGTCTATTTTGCTATATTATTTAATGTAGACTAATATATATTATTAAGCATTGGATTTTAACAGAGAATGATTAGTCTAGCATATATTCATGGTTTCTTTGCCCAAGCCAAAGAGATAATGCATTAATGAAGTCCTTTTTCTACATAAAATGTATTTCATACAAGTTAAACAGAAAACTGCGTTTAAGTAAATGGTGATAAATTCAAATAGAAGAAATCGATGTTTGCTAGCTCTTATTATGTTTAGTCATCTATTATTCTTGTTTTAAAAACTATTAGATAAGAAGCTTAGGTAGAAAACTTAAAACTAAAATAGCCTTTTCATGGGGAGGAGCTCTTTTGTAGACAGTGCTCAGTGCAATAAGATTCTTGTTTATTTTATGTTAAAAGTGTACATGGAAGTATTCATTCTAAAATGCTAAAAGATATTACAGACTCTATAGATGAGATACAGAAAGAAACAGAAAGCAAACTATTATTAGCTGTGTGCCAGGACCTTAAAAGTTTAAGCCAAGAATAGAGAATGATGTTGGTTGGTACCTGCCCATCACCAGTTTGGGGTGCGGGCATTTGGAATTTAGAGATCGCTTACATTTTTTGTACTTCAGACTAGTATTATTGAATTGGTCATCATTAAACTGTCTCCTATTTTGATGCTTGACTTGTATCATTCTACCATGCTAGGGGAAATAATATGATGGTCTACCATTCAGCCATATCTTTTGTTTTCACACAGCAGTGGTCCTGAGAGTAGTGTTTAAACAGTCTCTCATGTATGGATACTGTGGCTTTTAAATTCAGTGCTATTTTCAGTAGATGTGAAAGACAAAGTCAAAAAAGGCTGTTACTGTTTTGGTGACTTCATCCACTTTTCTAAGACTTAGGAAGAGTTATCTGCAAATATTTAATTCTCTTGGACTGGAATCTAGTGCCTGTACCTATGATGAAACAAAGCCTGTTTCCCCACATTGAAGGGATGACAAAGGAAAAGGGAAGAAGAGCCTACATGGGGGTCTCTTCCTTCTGTTTCAGGAGGCCAACATTTTCTGGTTGCTGAAACACAAACAGAAAATGTCAGAGATTGAAGGAGTATGTAGAAACCACAAATCCACCTCCTACTGTTTGCAGGAGGTGATGGAGAAGATAATTCTTTGCCAGCTGTGTGTCTATGGGCTCCATTCCACCACTGAAAGCTCAGTGTGGGTGAGCTAGAGGGGGTGTTTGTGAACGAGCATCCCAAGGATGGAGAATAGAGAGAACTTGGTAAAAGCAGAACACAAACTTCCTGCCTAGATGCTGACAAATTGAGGGAAGGCCACCCAGAGGGAGCCAGTGTGCCCGGCAGAGGAGTTCACAGGAATGAACAGGAAATTCATAAGAGAGTTTTCCCAGATTTAGAACATTGCTGACAGCTGGAGAGCTGGTAAGTAGATGAGAAAGAATCTTAGTAAGTTTAATAAGTATTGCTCTGTTCTGTGTTTGGATCTTATGGTAACAGTTCTTTGAAGGCATGAGGGAAGAATTAAAGTTGTTTCTGAATTCCTATTGGAGGCTAAAACTGTTTTTTTTTTTTTTTTTTTTAAGCTTGCAAAACATCAGGAGCTAAATCAAGTGGGTCTCTAAGATCAAGAGTTCATAATCCTAGAATGAAACAGAGATCAGGAAAGACAAGATACTTATCTAACAAATTGATCTCATTGGTTACTGTGGCCAATGTCATTCACCCAGGGCATAGTTCCTTCCTTTCTAATCATCCCCAAGTTCATCTCCTGCTAGAATCATGTTCAGCAGCAGAAACTGATTTCCCACGATGTATCAAAGCAGCTGCCCTCCTGCCAAAGTCCAAACCTTCTCGTTTCTCTTAAACGTGCTCTCATAATAGAAGATGCAAGGCAGAATTCCTAATACAAAATGAACATTACTAAAAACAGTTGTAGAGAGAGAAGAAATTTTGCTTGGAATTAGTGATAATACTACACAGTACACATTTTAAAGAAATATAGGGATTTCTCCATTTATTTATGATGGTGGCACATATATAGAAATTACCAGTTGCTATTTGCAGAGTGCTTACTCTGTGCCGGATGCTCTTCTAACAGCATCACACAGGTTAATTCATTCAGTTCTCACGGACTGAAATAGCTTCTGTTGGGATCATTAACATTTTTCCTATAAAGAAACTGAGGCACTAAGCACTGGGGGACTCGCTCAAGTTCACACCTTTGGTAAATAGCAGAGCTGGGATTTTGATGCTAGAGACAACATGCTCAACCATCACGCACACTGGGACACCTTGAAGATGTTGCAGGTTGGGTTCCAGACCTTCACAATAAAGCCAATATTGCAATAAAGTCACACAATTTTTTTGGTTTCCTAGTGCACATAAAAGCTATGTCTACACTATACTGTAGTCTATTAAGTGTGCAATAGCATTCTATCTAAAAAAAAAAAGTATATACCTTAATTTAAAAATACTTTATTGCTAAAAAATGCTAACCATCATCTGAGCCTTCAGCAAGTCTTAATCTTTTTGTAATAGTAACATGAAAGATCAGAGATCACCATAACAAATATAATAGTGAAAAAGTTTGAATACTGTGAGAATTACCAAAATGTGACACAGAGACTCAAAGTGAGCAAATGCTGTTGAAAAAATGGCACCAACAGAATTGCTTGACACAGGGTTGCCCCAAACCTCCTTCAATTTGTAAAAAAAAAAAAAAAAAAAGCAGTCATCTTCAAAGTGCAATAAAACGCGGTATGCCAGTAGTAGTGCCTTTATTGACTCAAGTTAACAAATGACGTCTGGTTAAAATTCCTATTAGATGTTCCTCATCTTTATATAGTCCTGGCAATTAATATGACAATTTTATGTAAATAAGCATTACATAATTTGTTGAAAAGATGTAATTGTTTCAAGTAGGCTTATTAGAACTTACATATTGCACCAGTGCTTTACCAGACGAGGATGTTAATATTACGGCTAGTGTCATGGATAGTGCTATGGCTAAGTCAAGGTCATGTCTTAAAAGTAATCCTCTTTCCAATACTGTGGTCCAAATTACAAAGGTTTTAACTGTATATATTAGGCTGTGTTTTCTCTGAAATGTACTTAGGGAATTTGGAATTGTGCTTTGGTAGACTTCACTGGCTCCGCAACCCTTTATGACCAGGCCCTCGGGATAGGACCTATATATAGTTTGTTTTTCACTCTAATATTTGTACTCACTGGGGAAAACCTGGCCTTTTTTCTTCTGAATGCTTACTATAAAATGGACATACCTGCTCTCTGCTCTGGTTAAGGATGGTGTTTCCTGGTATCCAGGGGAATCATTTTAATTCTCCAAATCTGAGACAGAAAGATTTCCTGTGTAGAATAAATTGAGGCTGCTCCTAATCTGGGATTCTCCTACTTTCTGCTTGGTAAGGACTCTCATCTGTAAGTGATGATTCCTGCCATCTGCACATGTCCTTTCCCCATTACTTCCCCGCCCACATCATCATGGCGGCCAATCTTAAACCGTAACCATTTCTGCTACAGCCCGATCCAGAACTTTTTTGGCCTGTTTGCTAGTTAGAAATGGCGGGACCTGGAAGGGGCAGAGGCCATTTTGCTTTGTAGTTTCGACATCGGCAAAAATCATGAGGCAATGGCTCCTAAGCGGGGGTCCTACTGGGGTCTGTGGATAGAATTCGGGGGTGGGGAGTTCATAAATTTTGAAGGGAAGAAGATACACTTTTATTTTCACTAACCTCTAGCTGACATTATTTCCCTCAACCATTATTTACCACAACTGTAGTATTGGTTGTGACTTTGTCACTAGGAGAAACTGGATATTTTCCTATCATGGTTGTTATAGAGATCTCCGAGTATCATATACACACATTACAATTTTATAATCAAAGCAGCTCCTAGACTTACTAGCAGATTTTATTGCCTAATATGTTAAAAAATAAGCATAGGCCTTATTACAATTTGTTTGTATTTTGATAACAATATTTAATAGAATTGCTTTATTTTGCAATTCTATCTATTGTATTTTACACATTTGAAGTCATGATTCTGGGAAACAAACAACAAGGTTAAGAATCTCTGTTATACATAGAAAACAAATTTATGGCTACCAAAGGGAAAAGGTGGGGGGTGAGGGAGGGATAAATTAGGAGGTTGGGATTAACAAGTGCACGCTACTTATATAAAATAATCAACAAGGACCTACTGTATAGCACAGGGAACTATACTCAATACTCTGTAATAACCTATACGGGAAATGAATCTGGAAAAGAATAGATATATGAATATGTATAACTAAATCACTTTGCTATATACCTGAAGCTAACACAACATTGTAAATCAACTATACTCCAATATAAAATTTAAAAAAAGCAAAAGAATCTCTACTATAAGGTGATATCCTAGGGGAAAAGAGTAGAAAAACAAATTAATTGAGGACCTTCTCTGCTTGTTTTGGAAGTTAATGCTGTACGTCTGGTGCCTGCACAGGGGTGCCAAAGAATGAGAATCTAGGGAAGCCGGTGGAGCTGTCCAGATGATGACATACTGTTGCTAAGGCATATATTTTTACCCCAACACACTGCATTGTACTCTGTCCATTAAGTGTAAGAAATCTCACACTTAGAGACATAGTGTTGGAGTCTCTTTAGAGACATAGTGTCTCTCAACTTTGTTTAGAGATATAGTATTGGAGTTGTCTCTTTCATATTATCAATCGCCAAGAGAAGTGTGCCCTGGGGGAGAATAAGCTAGGAACCACGTGTGGACCTTGATCTCTTCCTAGCCAAGCAGAAGTTGAAAAAGGAGGTGGGTAGTCTTTTAAAAGGAACAGCCAATGGACTGCAACACCATGACTACAAGTGTGTCTTTTGAGGTTTGCTGCCTGCTGATCATGCCTGCAAAACAGTGTAGAAATCAGACGTGTCAGAAGGGGACTCGACCATGCTGACTTCACAGCACCAGTATCACATGGAGCCCCGAGACAAGGCGAAACTTCAGGACACTACTTCCTGCATGTGGTGAAAGTATATTAATATTTATTCAGATATTTGTTTTATTTATTTTCTATTACTATATACGCTAAATAATACAGTATAATCCTAGACTATGTTCCAAGTGTTAGCAACAGAGTTCTTTGTTTTATGCCTTGTATCTGTGATCTTAAGAAGTGTACAGCAGAATCATCTGTAGCACTTAAAAAAAAGTATGCATTCCCTGCCCATCACAAAGATATTCTATATCAGAGGCAATGGTAGGTTTTCATACAACTGTGTTTTTTAAAAGGCACATATATAACAAACACAACCCTAGGTGAGAAAAATTACTGAGTCCATGAATAACTAAATCCTTAATTATTTTGATTAAGATAATGAGTTTAAGAACTGATATAATACTAAGGTGACCTGAGTTTATATTTCATGCAATTATGTACATTTTGTAATTTTTGGAAAAAGTTACAAAGTAACTAATTCTAACCTATAATATCTAATTTGCCTGTTAATTTTTTGTATAATAAAATACACAATTAACTATACACAATGAAGAGCATAGAGGCAATCATTTTAATTTACTTAGTAAATTTATAGGCCTCGTATAAAAGCTGTAAAAAGGTTATACAAGCACTACTTCCCTTTATTGAAAGCGCTACCTTCGCCAGCTTTGCTAAAGTCCTGTGCGCTTGATCTATTGCAAATCATGACACACATCTCTAAATAGATAACTTTTATCTAATATTTCCATTGTTTTTCTTAGTCCCATCTTGGTTTTCCAGTTACCTGCTTTTACTAATGATGAAAATATATCTTCCTTTATTAACTTAGATCCCAGGTTTTTACTCTCTTGAATCCCAAACTCTCTGTATTTATCATTTCCCATCTTATCTGGATATAGAATGTAATTTTATTCTTCAAACAGTCTTCCTCTATTGTCTCACTGATTAAATATCAAGGAACATCTGATGTTAAAGATACTGTGTCAGACTCTGGAGATATGGAGCTAAATATTTCGTCACAGTCTTCGGAAGGAAAACAGGCAATTACAACATCGTGTGACAATTGATATACTCTAGGGAAAACTGAGGAGCTGATTTTGGGGTGACTTTGTCCAGGTTGGCCAGAGGAAAGGATTCCTGAACTGATTTAAGTCATTAGTGGAGTTAGGTACTCAATAAATGTGGAGATGATTGAAGCATAGGCGGGACATGGAGTTTGGGGCAACTGAAGATAATTAGCTGGGTCTCAGTATGGATTGTAATTGATGGAGAAGTTCGGAAATGGGTTTGAAAATATGCTGGGGGCTATAGCATTACCTTCTCTGCCAAACAAAGGGATTTACATTTTAAGACAATGAGATTTCAATCAGGGGGAACATATCTAACCTACTTTTTATAAAATCTACTTGGACTTCTTATGTAAGCTTCATCTTTCCAACCAGCCTGATAGCGTTTCTCCCAACCTCTTACTAAAGGATCTAACAGATTAAGAAAAAAGAAAAAACATACTTTAACAACATCCAGATGTCAAGACAGAATACCTATTCATAAAAATCTACAAGAAACTTCTACCTATTTGTGAAGCTGGATTGAGAAATGTGATTGGTGGCCTAACCATTACTTCTGCGACAAAAAATGCAGACCTAAGCCATCAAACAAAGGTAAGAAAGCACTATATCCTCTCTTGTGTTGCTTTCTTGTTCAGAGATCCAAAACACGTTCTAAGAACAAAACCAAACCAGCATCCAAAGTGGTTATCCCTATACTCTGTGATGACTGTTGTGTAGATAAAAACACTATTCCTCTGTTTCTCCTTTCCTTCTCTCCCCACTATCTTATATTGTTTCAGAGATGCCAATAAGAAACTTTTTTCCCCTTCTGTTTATGGACTACTTAGAAGAAACACCTATGTACCAGACTACAGAGACAATCTCAGCATATGCAAAAGACCATAAGCTGTGCAGGTGACATTTAGACCACAGTCAATACAACTAGACATTGTTAACACAATTAAGAAAATATAAAGATCTAGAACAAAATACAAATGTACATGCAGTTGATCTCTGGATAGGCAATGACTTCCTAAGAATTTAATTCTAAAAGGAAAAAAAAAATTACATAGGTGACTATATTAAAAACAGCAACAACAACAAAAACTCTGTTTGGATGCTTCTGTTTGCTCCCTAGCAGTATTTGCTGGCTGTTCCAGAGCACTTATCACAGTAATATCAACACTGAGCAGATCCATGTCTGTATTCCATACGCTTCCTGAAGGTTGCAACTGTGCATTTCTGGTCTCTACCTACTGCCTGTCACATGTTAGGTATCAATAAATATTTCTTCAATGACTTTTTCTAAAATCACAAAGACAGAAAAAGAACTTTCAACAAACATAAGAATAAAATTTGCAAGTCAACAAGAAAACACCACTACTCTAGTAGAAAAACATGTTTAAAATGTCCAGATTCTTCAGACATCTGAATTATTAATAAAATATTTCTCAATGTTTATTCTCCCTTCCAGTAAAACCAGTAAAATTAAAACTAGATAATACAAATTTTGCCTATCAAATTGGCAAGTTGATGTACCCTGTTGCACAGGATGGTGGTGTGAATATAGATTTATCACGATCTTGCTAGAATAATTGTAAAGAGCCAAAGCAGGAGACATAGTACCACAATTTCAAAACAAACAAACAAAACAAAACCCAGTCGTGTTCTTTATAGCCCTGTTGAACACAATAAACTCCAAATAAACAATGTATAGGAAATAAAGGGAAAATATAAAAATACATATTCATGAATGAAATCAAATAAAATTACTGAAAATAATCCAGCCACATCCCCAAAACATGACTTATGTTATTCTCCATGAAGGAAACACTTGTGTATAAAATATATTTCCTACTTGATGATATTGCAGACTTAATTCTCTCGTATTCTTAGATATATATTATTCTGATGACTTTCACTAAGGTTAAGGGTGTGACACAGGGAATAGACGTATTTTGGTAACATATGGATTATGTATGTTCACATACTGTGTTAACATGCAAATTGGTAACATATTCATGTTTTACTCTGTATGTGATTTTATTTTAAGTTAAAAACAAAACAAATTATATATACTTTTATATTATGTATATTCATATAACTATATTTTCTAATTAAACATGTATAAACAGTGTATAAATGTGTGTAAACATTTTTGATGATGATGGCAAACCTGTTCATTTCTGACTTTATTAGACATCTGTTCATTTAAGTAGGTTTCTGCTGCATATGTGCATAGGATTATTTTTTTATTCTAAAATTTGTTAAAAAGTTTCATTTAAAAAATAGATGTTTGAGTTATTAAGTACTTTTGACATCTTTCAAGATGATCATTTGATGATTATTTTGAATATGTTTGAATGAATATTTTCTAAAGTTAATCATTCCTTGCTTTCCTGGAGTAAATCCTACCTGATCAGGATGTTCTACTATTTCAATAAACGGCTGATTTTGATTTGGTAGTATTTTATCTACTATTTTATACATATGTTCGTAAGTGAGAATTTGGTAGAGAGAAACAGATTAGATAAACAGACATACAGATACAGATAGACAATGCATGCACACCTTGTCTGGGTTTATTTAGCTAGCTTTGCAGTCTTGTATAACCTTTTTGGAAACTTTCCTTTCTTCCTATGTTCTGGCACTGTTTTAAAAAACCAGAAATGGGGAATAGGGAGTTACTGCTAATGGGTACAAGGTTTCTTCTTAGGATGATGAAATGTTCTAAGATTAGATTATGGAGATGTTTGCACAACTGTGTAAACATAAAAACCATGGAACTGTACACTTTAAACATGTGAACTTTATGGTATGTGAATTATTTCTCAATAAAGCTGTTTAAAAGAGTATTATTTGTTGAAGATTTAACAGACTCAACCAAATGTTTTTACCTAGTAATTTTCTTATCAAATTTTCAAATCTATTTGTACAAAATTCCACGTAATATTTCATACGTTTTACCTGTTGTCATGTTTTCTATCTCTTTCCTAACATCAATGCTGTCTCCTTTCTGTCTCTGTTTATATTTGAGAAAGAATTTCTTTAGAAGCCTATTCAAGTAAATTATTTTTTCAAGTCCATTTTAGGTGAGTTTATATTTCACTAAGTTTTTTCTTATAACATCTTAATTTTTAACTTATGTTGGATTATTCTGTCGTTCTTTCTCTAGCTTCTTGGTTAAATCTGTGTAAAGAAAAAAACAATGAAAAGAAATGGATTAAAACTAAAAGTATGGTGTAGTTGGTTTATCTGTGATTTTAATTTTTAACCTCAGGTTTTCTATATTTCTGGTGTTATCTAGAGTTAGCATGCAACACTGTCATAATAAAAAAGTACCACTATTTTAAAAACCACATTTATATGAAAATACTGAGGTTGTTTTTAAGTAGAAGAATTAACAGTAGGACATTTTGATTGATAACGTTCAAAGCATTTGTGACATGGCTGTTTAGGAGAACCTCTGTTAAAATGGAAATCTATTTTTCATTATCAAATAATTTGTGCATAACGTTTCCTCTTACTCTGTCCCCGTTTGAACCATGACTATGAGAAAATCTTAATTTTGGTCTTCTTTTCTTCTCTTCTGCATGGATACATATTAATAAATACATAACTTATGTGTCCTTTGTCTTTTATCATAAGTTCTACAAAAAAAATTTCTAAAATTTTGGTTATAACCACATTTGCCTGGGAGAAAGCATCAGTCATACTGTCAAATGCCATCATTATAAAAGTGTGAGCTCATTAAATATAAGGGATGGAGTTTGTATGTGTGGGAGAAATGTTAAAATGTTAACTGAGGAATTCCTGTGAAGTTACAAGAGGACTCATTCTCGGGCCCAAATAGATTTCTCCACATTTTTTATAAAGTTGAAGAAATCAGAGTATTGGAAAGGCAGACCACTCAAGATCCTGGGAAGTTGTCAGACAATAGAGAACAATTTTTCTTAGGAAGATTAATGGATCTTACAGTTTAAATGTGTGATTTATCTGCCAGATGGTTCATTCTCTGTTCCTTCAGCATGGATCCATTTTCGATGCCTACCTTCTTTGGTCCCATATTGTATCACACTTACAAGTTGGGAATGGTTTGTGAGTTGGAAATATTTTGGGACATTACTATGTAGTTTTATTGAAATCCCAAACTATGTGAGTGTGTGTATTTGTTTCATAATGTCCACATACCAAAAGGGTTGCTTCCAAGTAGTCACCTCAAACCAAAAATAACAATATTAAAATAAGAGTTGTGGTGACTGCCTCAATCATCAAGGTGAGAAGTGAGGAGGACTGAACTAATGCAGTGACACAGGTGGCAGAACATACATTAGTTTTGAGACAGGGTAGAACTTCCAGGTTTGATAATGGGTTAGAGATCATCATACTGGATATGATGGGCTAGAGATTAAAGTCGATGTTATCTAACAGATTTCTCTTTTAGCAAACAAGTTATCTGAAGGTTGTATTTATATATATTGAACATATAACTGCAGAAACAAATGGTAGAAGTAAAAGATCAGTTATGTAATTTTTGAGTTTGTACTGCCCATAGTGCATATGGGTTGAGGTGATGAGGAGGTGTGTGGAGACCTAGTCTGGAAATCAGGAGGGTATTAGGGACTGGAAATGTCAACACGGTCTAATTAAAATGCTGTCATTATGAAGCCATGGGGTAGGTTAGCCACGGAGAATGAATAGACTGAGAAGAAAAAAAGTCCAAGCCAGAATCTTGGGAAATAAAACAGAAGCCTTTGAAGCAGACACAGAAGTTTCAAAGCAGAAAGAATAGAGAGGTTGTTGTGGAGACCAAGGACCTATCACTGAAGAGGGAGTCATCAACAATATTCAATGCTTTAAACAGGTCAAGTTATTTAAACACTAAAAAGTATTTCTTGGACTTAAAAATCCTAGAAGACACAGGGAAATATCAGAAGAAATCTGTTGAGGATGTGAGTCCAGAATGGAGAGGTAACTGAGTTGAGGAATCATATGTAAATGAAAGAAAATTATTTCAAAGAGTTTGGCTCTCAACTCAAAAGCCTTTACAATTCATACTTCTGAAATGAATAACATTGTGATGGATGCCATTGGTAAATATGAGCCTTTCCCCTGGTTTAGTCTTTAAACATTTTTTTCCCATTTACCATTCACTTACAAAAGTAACTTAGCTTTTCAAAATTATTTTCAATTATTTCTTTATTATTTTATTTTAATTTCTTTAAAATTTTCATTTTCTTTAAATAAGAACCCTACTCTTCTTCAATTTTACAAAGTTAGACTATGTAAAGTCCCAGTGAATCCTACATGTATATTTTCTTTCTTTCATTCTTCTTTATTTTTTCCTCCCTGTCAATCTTTCTTTTGTGACATCTTTCTGAGACCACAGGCATGTTCTTGAAGGCAGGGGCTATATCTTATCTGTCTTGGTATCATGGCACTAAGCTAAGTGCCTCTATTTCAATATACGTGTTTGATGGGTATTATTCTCTTCCCTCAATCTTCAAACATCTCAATTCAGTATTTCTGAGAGGGTTTTGTGGAATACTGGTTGCTCAAAATTCTCAAAGTTAAAAAAAATAAAAAGATTCTAGTTGAAGTTTGGGCAATGCTGTATATTATTTCCGTTCCTGGAAATTCTAAAGGTACCTTAGCATAGAAAAATCTCTGAAAAGTCCTAAATAATTTAATATTTTAAATTAATGCATATCAGTATATTACAGTACTAATTAGAAAATAATAAACTTTTTGAACACCTAAAAATTAGTTTTAGTTTCTCCTTCAGAGAAAGTCTCCAGACATTAACTTGACTCTTGCTCACCAAATGGTCTACGCTTTGATTAATTTTGTATTTCCATAGAGGGTATCATAGTTTCCATTTTTTTTGTTTCTTCTTCTCACATTATTCTCACACAAGCAATATATATTGTTACACCTCCTACCTCCTACTGTTTCTCATACCAAATGAGTTTAACATCTAGGCTTCGTCTCAAGATCCCTTATGCTTCACCCCAGTGAAGAAATTTTCATGCTCTGCCATTCCAAATCTAAATCAAAATCTAAACGGGTTGCTTTCTTCATGTCTTTACACTAAGCCTCTGTGTTACTCTTGCAGCCCCTCCAGTTGAAGTTGTATTCCTAAGTGCAAGTCAAATATGGCAGTTCTCTGGTCTTGCCAAGTAAATGATTTTGGAGAAATTTCTTGGTTGTTAAACACTTCAAGTTTTTCTTTTATTTAGATGTTTTGTTTTATCTTTGAGGTTTGGGCTTAATCTGACCAGTTTTGACTTTTAAGAATTTAGGAAGGTTTCTGAGACCCTAATTTTTATTTAGTTATTTTTTTCTCTTTTAGCTGCCTGTGTTTATTTCATCAGTGTTTCTGGGTGATTACCATAGTAATAAGTACATAAATCTTAATCTACCATGTAAATAATATCAATGGAATGAAACTAATTATAGGTACATATAAGAAATATCACAACCCCTAGATTTAAAATGTTTAAAGTGAAAACACTGAAAAGAAAACCACTTTCCTTTCTCTGAAGAACAGATATTTCTGGCTTAAGGAACAAGGGAAAATATTTAGTATCCTTGCACTGTAGTTGTCTGTGTTATTTCATGTTACAGAAAAATAGCTATATCTATTTTTCTGTAACAAAAAAGACATAAAAAATGTAACAAGACCAAGACATGTAAAAAAGAAAATTTCTTTTGGTAAAAGAAACTTGCCCCTTCTCACCCTCTATCATCCAGACAAAAAACTTTACTTAGCAAAGGAATGTTATTTATCACTTAAAATCAGAAAAGCAAAATGAGAAAAAGGCAAACTGTTTGAGGATGTAAGATGAAAAAATACTTCCTTCTGTAACAGATTTCATTTTCTCTTTGACTGTTAATGGGCAATAAGTTCTAGTTTATTTTTACTTTGTAGGAGGGGGTAATGTTTGTTCACATTCGCTGAACATTCAAGCTTTGTATATACTAGTGCGTGATGGCAGCCCATACAAACATAAAGGCATTTCAATGCCAGGAAGTGGCACAAGACATAGTGAAGAGTATAGATAAACTCTAAACTGATTTTGATTTTCTTCAAGGTCTCTGAACAGAGCTGAACTCTGCCTTAAAACCCACAGAAAGAACAGCTTGTGAAAAGGTAGATTCTCACTGGCTTTGCTTGAATGAGAATTATTAATTTAGGTCAGAGAGAACATTTTTAAACACAGCTCTTCAAGAAATAAATATCATTCATAACCTACATTGTCAGAAAAATAAAAGTGTTCTCTCTCTGTTAGCATGATAAAATAAATAACTCGGGCTTCCCTGGTGGCGCAGTGGTTGAGAATCTGCCTGCCAATGCAGGGGACACGGGTTCGAGCCCTGGTCTGGGAAGATCCCACATGCTGCAGAGCAACTGGGCCCGTGAGCCACAACTACTGAGCCTGAGCGTCTGGAGCCTGTGCTCCGCAACAGGAGAGGCCGCGATACTGAGAGGCCCGCGCACCACGATGAAGAGTGGCCCCCACTCGCCGCAACTGGAGAAAGCCCTCACACAGAAACGAAGACCCAACACAGCCAAAAATAAAAATAATAAATAAATAATAAATTTAAAAATTTAAAAAACATAAAAAAAATTAAAAAAATAAATAACTCAACCACATAGAAATGAGCTGCAGTAGAGTAGTTCTAGTTTCATGTCCTAGTTTTATTCACCTGACATGTTGAGTGGAAAATAAGAATAATACTCGTATTTGTAGTATGGGCCTAACTCAATAAAGTCCATAATTTAGGAAGGTCACTATGGTTAACCCGTTGATATATTTCACCATTTGGTAATGCAGTTTCACTTTCTGTCGTTTTGAAAATGACAACATTAATATTTTAGATATAGTAAGACGAAAATACTGGGCATTAGTATAAGGATGCCCATTGGAGATAACTTATTATCTATTTTAAATGCTTCTCTCTAAATTTCATTTATTATATTCTCCTCACTTTCAGCATTGTATAACTTGAAGAACAGATTCTATATGATGAAATACACAAAGAAATAACACCAAGAAATAAGAATTCCTAGAAAAGTCATAGAAAGACAAAAGTGTTGAGACTATACCACATGAAAAAGAAAAGATCAACAAAGCGAGGAAAGTTTTAAACTTTATATACATATTTTTTGGGGGGAGGTATATTGTTTTATTAACATTTAAATTTCACTAGGACCTGAAGTATATGCTAACCATATGTTCAGATTTTTAAAGTAAAGATAAAATGGACAAAAACTTTAAGGGTGCAATGTATTTAACACTGCACAATATATTCACCAACTAGACAATCTAGAGGGTGGTGTAACTGTACACTTAGGAGCACAAGTATAGGGACAAGCCCTGGAATTGGGAGGAAAAACCTACCTTTCAGGACTGAACAGAGGTCCTTGGTTGCTGACAGAATCTCCCCTTGACTTCAGACTTGAGACAAACCAAGGGAGTCTGACAGTATACAAAAATCACTGATTCAGAACAGACAGTAACGGGATAGATTGGCCAGAGCCAATTAGGATTCTGGGGGACCGTCTGAAGCAAGCAGGGTCAGCTGGAGGTGGAAATGTTGCAGCTGAAGTCCAGGATCCGTAGACGAGAGCAGCCATCTGCTAAAAAATCTCTGATTTCTACACAAGTTCCTAAGATACATTTCCCAAAAAGGGATTAAAGTCTGTATACATATTTTTAAAAGAAATCTGTGATTGGCCACTACTTTTCCAGAGAAAAGTTTGCATATTTTTTCCTTAGAACATGATAAATCTTAATGCATAAGTATTTCTAAACATTGTAATTATTAATAATTTTAAGAATTTTTGTGTGTGAAATTTGACCAACACAGGAGAGGAAGGCTTGGAGGGTTTTTTTCATGGCAGTTATTAAAATAAACAATATTATTATTTGTTTGGCATACATTAAATATGATATATTTTATATATTTATACATAATATATATTTTATATCTAAAACATTACATATATTTAAATAATTTATATACATTAAAAATAGAGGAATTCACCAATATACGAGATCATTAAAGTCTTTTTTATAACTTTGATTCTTTAGTTCATACTTGGCATATTTACTTTTAACATTTGATATTCTTTAAAAATGAGTTTAGGGACTTCCCTGCTGGTCCAGTGGTTAAGACTCCATGCTCCCTATGCAGGGGGCCCAGGTTCCATCCCTGGTCAGGGAACTAGATCGTGCATACTGCAACTAAGAACCTGCATGCCACAACTAAAGGCCCTGCATGCTGCAACTAAGACCCAGTGCAGCCAAATAAATAAATAAATAAATAAAATATTTTAAAAAAATAAAAAAAAGGGACTTCTCTGGTGGCACAGTGGTTAAGAATCCGCCTGACAATGCGGGGAACACGGGTTCGAACCCTAGTCCAGGAAGATCCCACATGCCGCGGAGCAACCAAACCCGTGCTCCACAACTGCCAACCCTGTGCTCTAGAGCCTGTGAACCACAACTACTGAGCCCGCGTGCCACAGCTACTGAAGCCCATGTGCCTAGAGCCCATGCTCCGCAACAAGAGAAGCCACCGCAGTGGGAAGCCTGCACACCACAACAAAGAGTAGCCCTCACTCGCAGCAACTAGAGAAAGCCCATGCACAGCAATGAAGACCCAACAGAGCCAAAAATAAATAAATAAATAAATTTATTTTAAAAAGTAAAATTAAATTAAAAAACTGATTTTAAACCAATATACATTCTATTTCATGTCCTTTACCTGAATATGAAATTAAGTTGATCACAACAAATTTTTATGTTCATCATGAAGAAAAAAATAGCAATAACAATAATTTAGCTTTTTATTTTGGATTTTTTAAACTAAAAATCATTTTATATTACCAACAAAGAATTATGAATAGAATATAAAGATTTTTCACAGGGAGTTCTATGCCCTTTAGTCTGGAGGCAGGTTTAAATGTTAAACTGCTATATTGATTATAGAGAAGAATAGCTGTTCAAAGTTGGCTGTCTGGGGCTACCCTATCAGAGCATGATTAATTTATCCAGTCTGAGGTTGGCAAGTTCACAATGAGTAAGAACAGAATTCCTTTAAAATCCTACTAGTTTATTCCTGGCAACTCATTTTGAATTTCTCTCTTGATATCAGTGAATCACTAAAAAAGATTTCCTTCCTTCCACATATGCCTCCTATGACTAAGACAGCTGAGAATAAACAGATAAAAATACCTCAAGCATCAGCATAGACTTCAGGACTTATCATCAGGTCACTTTTCAAATAGAAAATTTGGGGTAATGTCATTCAAACATTGTCAGGGCTTCCCTGGTGGCACAGTGGTTGAGAGTCTGCCTGCCAATGCAGGGGACACGGGCTCGAGCCCTGGTCTGGGAAGATCCCACATGCCACGGAGCGACTAGGCCCGTGAGCCACAACTACTGAGCCTGCGCGTCTGGAGCCTGTGCTCCGCAACAAGAGAGGCCGCGATAGTGAGAGGCCTGCGCACCGCGGTGAAGAGTGGCCCCCACTCACCACAACTAGAGAAAGCCCTCGCACAGAAACGAAGACCCAACACAGCCATAAATAAATAAATAAATAAATAAAATTAAAAACAAAAAACAAAAAACATTATCTTTCCTTATAGTTAAATTTCCCTGTCCAGCACTTGAGCAAATACACTCCTTGACTAATTCTACTTTATGTTTATTATTATTTTAGTTCATCTTCCTCTCTTCTGTTTCCCTTAAGAAAGCACAACTCATTTCACCCATATAAACATTCCCCTTCCAATCAAAATGATTTCTTACTTTCTCATTAAAAACACCAACATCAATTTATTTCTTCCTTAACGTATATACACCTAGAATCATCATACTAAATTATCTTTTAAAATTAGAAACTTCTAGACTCTCAATGAGAAAATACTTTTTTACATTTCCCCTCTCCATTCACATAAATACGGAAACCTTATGATCAGATACCATAATCCTAAATCAAATTTTTAAAAATCTCTGAACAATATGGAAACAAAATTCCTATTTCAAGTTAGTGATTTTAGCTCACACAATTAATGTAATCTTCCTCCCAAAAGTTTATTAAATGACAAAAAGAGAATTAAAAAAGTAAATTCTGCTTCAGTAGTAGCATAACATGCAATTTTGTGAGGCACCACTTCAGCAGAACCAGAAGGGGGGGCGGGGGGGGCAGGGTACCAAGTAACCATGTGTTTGTTATTCAACACATGGGCTTGGAAAAAAACAACCAAACAAACCACACTTGGAATGTAAGATGGATAAAAGCTGAGAAAAAAACCAAAGGATGAAAACAGAAGATACAAGCAACAATAAAGCCTAAATTCTATCACTTGAGAAGCTGTCATGTAAAAATTTCATGCTGTTCCATTCTGGCAAAACAGTAAATTTAAATGTTCCTTGAGCAATGTTAAACTCCTTATGAGACAATCCTATAAATGGGTCTTTTTAGTTATAAAAATGTTAACAAAACATTCTTTTATGAAATATCAATGTGTTTCCAAAGAGTCCCTGTGGTTCTGGAATGAGGCTGTAGAAATTCAGTTCATTCCTGAGGTTTTAGCTAGTTCCCTTCAACACCTGTTTACCCTTTAACACCACAGCTAGAACAGAAAGTTATGAGAATACTAAGGAAGTCTACCCAGGGAACCCAGTTTTATGGAAAACAGGTAAACAAGCATAATTTTCTCCCAACCCAGGTTGGTCATAACTGGCAGTTGACATTAGTCAGTATGGCTAAGTAACTTGTATAACATCTCTACTTCTTCAATGCATGTTCACTACATCAAGAGTACTTCTGTTTGGATCCAGTATAGGAGAGGGGTCCAACACAGTAGCATAGAAAGGTTGTGAACTCACTTCTTCCCATGAACACACTGAATCTGAAGAAACCTAAAGGGTGATTAAATAGCTACTGTACATGTAAGGACCAGATAGAAATGAACAGAAAAGACAGAAAGACAGTATACACAGGAATACCACCCCCAATGTGGTGACCTGCAGGGAGTGATATTGCTGAGAGCTTGAGACAGACTCACCTACTCCAGGACACAGTGAAAAAACAGCAGTTTAAAGGGCATCTAGATTATACAGGAAGGATGCCTTCATACAAGACCACTCCTTCAAGACCAGGAGAGGTAGCTGTTTTGTCTAATTCATAGAAACAAAAATGAAAAGTCAAACAAAATGAGGAGACAGAGAAATATGTTCTTAACCAAAGAACAAAATAAAACTCCAGAAAAATTCTAAAGAAACCGAGATAAGTAATTTACCTGATAATAAAGTTCAAAGAAATGGTCACAAGGTTGATTACTGAACTTGGGGGAAGAATGGAGAAACTCAGTGAGAACTCCAACAAAGACTTAGAAAATATAAAAAAGTCCCTAAGACTGAATCATGAAGAAATAGAAAATCTGGGCCGACTGATCACTAGTAATGACATTAAATCAGTAATCAAAAAAAAAATCCCAGCAAACAAAAGCCCAGCTGTCTTCACTGACCTTCACCAAATATTTAAAGAAGAGATAATACCTATCCTTCTCAAATTATTCCAAAAAAAAAAAGAAGAAATGAAGAAAAAAGGAACATTTCCAAATCATTTTATAAGGATGGGATTACCTTGATACCAAAATCAGACAAGGAGATAGAAAAAAAAAAAAATTAAAGGCCAATACCACTGATGAACATAGATGCAAAAATTCTCAAATATTAGCAAACCAAATTTAACAGCACATTAAAAGAATCATACAACATGATCATGTAGGATTCATTCCAGGAATGTAGAGATATAACATATGTAAATATTTATGCACCCTATATAGGAGCACTTAAATACATAAAGCAAATATTACCAGAAATAAAGGGAGACATAAGCACAATGCAATACTAGTACCCCACTTACATCAACAGATAGGTCATCTACACAGAAAATCAATAAGGAAAACTGTCCTTAAATGGCACTTTAGACCAGATTGATTTTATAGATATATACACATCATTCCATCCAAAAGCAGCAGAATATGTATTACCTTCAAGTGCATATGAAACATTCTCCAGGATGATACACCATATAAAATAAAATGAAGGATAAAAATCATATGACCATCTCATTAGATGTAGAAAATATTTGACAAAATTCAACATCGATTTATAATAAAAACTCTCAACAAAGTGGGTACAGAGAGAACACAAAAAAGGCCAAATATGACACACCTACAGTTAAGATCATACTCAAAGGTGAAAAGCTAAAATCTTTTCCTCTAAGACTGGGAAGAAGACAAGGTTGCTCACTCTCACCACTTTCACTCACACAGTATTGGAATCCCAACCACAGCAATTAGGCAAGAAAAAAAGGCATCCAATTTGGAAAGGAAGAAGTAAAACTGTCATTATTTGCAAATGACATAATAATATATATAGAAAATTCCAAACACTCCACTAAAAACCTATTATAATAAATGAATTCAGTAAATTTGAAGGATACAATATTAATATACAAAAATATGTTGCATTTCTATATGTAATTAACTATACAATAAAAATAAAGAAAACTATCCCATCTACAGTTGCACCAATAAGAATAAAATACCTAGGAATAAACTTAAGGTAGTGAAAGACCTGTACTCTGAAAACTATAAGAGGCTGATGAAAGAAATTGAAGACGACACAAATAAATGGAAAGATATATCATGCTCATATATTAGAGGAATCAAGGTCATTAAAATGTCCATAATACCCAAGCCATTCTACAGAGTCAATGCAATCCCTATTAAAATACCAATGTCATTTTTCACAGAACTAGAACAAATAATTCTAAAGCTAGTATGGAAACACAAAAGACCCCAAATAGCTAAAGCAACATTGAGAAAGAAGAATAAAGCTAGAACTATAGTGCTCCCAGACTTGAAACTATACCACAAACTATCAAGTTAACAAATCAGTATGGTACTGGTGCAAAAACAAACACAAAGACTGATGGAACAGAATAGAGAGTTCAGAAATAAACCCATGCTCATACAGTCAGTAAAGCTATGACAAAGTACCAGGCAAGAATACACAATGGGGGAAAGATAGTCTTTTCAATAAATGGTGCTGGGAAAATTAGACAGCTACATGCAAAAGAATGAAACTGGACCACTTTCTTATACCATATACAAAAATAAAGTCAAAATGGATTAAAGACTAAATGTAAGACCTGAAACTATAAAACTCCTAGAAGAAAATATAGTCAATGATCTCTTTGACACTGGTCTTAGCAATAGCTTTTTGAATATATATCCTCAGGCAAGGACAACAAAAGCAAAAATAAACAGATGGGACTACATAAAACTAAAAAGTTTTGCACCGTGAAGGAAACTACCAAGACACAAAGGCAGCCTACTGAATGGGAGAAGATATTTGCAAACAATATACACAGTAAAGGGTTAATATCCAAAATATATAAAGAACTCACACAACTCAACAACTCAACAACAAAAAAAACCTGATTTAGAAAATGGGCAGAAAATCTGAATAAACATTTTTTCCAAAGAAACATACAGATGGGCAAGAGGCACATGAAAAGATGTTCAACATCAATAATCAGGGAAATGCAAATCAAAACCAGCTCACACCTGTTAAAATGGCTCCTATCAAAAAATGCAAGAAATAACAAGTATTAGAGAGAATGTGGAGCAAAGGGAATGCTTGTCCATTGTTGGTGGGAACATAAATTGCCGCAGCCAGTATGGAAAACGATATGAAGATTCCTCAAAAAATTATGAATAGAACTACCATATGATCCAGCTATCACAGTTTTGGGTATTTATCCAAAAATATGAAAATACTAATTTAAAAGATATATGCATAATAGCATTATTTACAACAGCCAAGATATGGAAGCAACCTAAGTGCTGAATGAATGGATACAGAAATTGTGAGATATACATATATATATGTATATTTACACACACACACACACACACACATCCCCCACAATGGAGTATTAGTCAGGGATAAGAAAGAATAAAATTTTGCTGTTTTTGGCAACCTGGATGGACTTGGAATGTATTATGCTAAGTAAATAAGTCACATGGAGAAAAACAAATACCACATGATTCCATTTATATGTGGAATCTAAAAACAAAACAAATGAACAAACAAAATGAAACAGGAACAGACTAACAGACACAGAGAACAAACTGGTGGTTGGGTGGGAAAGTGGGAAAGTGGGAAAGTGGTGGGGGCAGAGACAGATTAGGGAAAGGGGATTAAGAGTTAAAAAACCCAGCTATAAAATAAATAAGTCATGGTAACGTAATGTACACAGAGAATATACAGTCAATAATATTGTAACAACTTTTTATGGTAATGGATGGTAACTGGTCTCATTGAGATAACCATTTCAGAAAATATCTATTCACTAGGCTATTCACTATGTTATATACCTGAAACTAACATAACATTGTATGTTAATTACAACTCAATAAAAAAGTACTTGTTTGGCATTTTAAAATTTCAGTGTGGCAATCTAAGTTTGAAAAAAAAAAATCAAAACAAAACAGTACACTCCAGCCACATAACAAAAGAACATATTTGGATCGGCATACAGGAACTGATAACTCTTGTACGCATATGAGCTGCATTTTTATGTTGCAAAAGATAAACTGCAATCTGGTTGAAAGATAACAAAAGTGCTAAGCCAATTTTAAAATATATGGAAACGATCTTAGAGGAGCATATTTTGGGAGGCTGTTCAAGTAAAATATATTGAAAAAGGCCAAATTTAAATGATAAATTTTAGTATTCTTTAAGTTGAAAAAAAGACAAACCATCACGTAGTACTGAAGTGTCCATATAATATTTTATCCTTTTCCTGATGAGAGTTAAAGGAAGCTGTACTATCCCAGACAAACCAAGTTATAAGGTCACTCTATCTAAGAGGAAACAAAAAGAAAGGAAAATTTTAGTATTTTTTTTCTTCTACAGAACAAATAAGAATAAACTGATGAAAGGGTTAACTGAATCTGAGGCAAAATCATTATTTTATATACTCTGATATATTTGAAACATATATAGTAAGGAAATAGGCTTTCAAAGAAATAATGTAATTTATAAAGAGCTGTTAAAGTACTTTCACCTTAAACATGTAACTTAATAGTCTCAATAGTTGCTGATGAAAGTGGCTTAGGAAATATTATTCTCATGTTACACAGGAAGAACCTAAGGAGAAAAAAAAATTAAGTTCAATGCTTGCCCAGACACTTTGTAAATGGGCAAGTTAGAACTAGAACACTTTATACTTAAATTAACATTCTCTATCACATCATACTCTCTTTCCAAATACACTTTTATCAAAAACCTTACCGAATTTTATAAATGAAGTTAGCAATTAACATAGGAAACATACATCTAAAAATCCTCCCATTATAGTCCACACAATAAAAGTATAGATGGAGAGTCTATATGGGGTAGGTTTTAAGACCATGGGCTTTCCCAGTAGGCAGGCCTGGGCTTGGGTCTTGTTACTATCACAAGCCTGCTATGTGACCTATACCCACAGGTCCTATAACAAGACATACTGAGAATGAACAAATACCAGGGTCAGGCACACTGTAAATGCTCAATAAATGTTTACTCTTATTAGCTACTATTATGTAATAAGTATATATTATGCCATTTGATTTTTTATCCTTTTTCTTGTAATATAACATACAAACCCTAGAAATATAAACCCCTCCCCCTGAAGAGTAATTAAGGACAAGCTAAAGAAATGGAACTTGCTCATGAATTAGAACACTTGGCAGTGTGAAGTCAGTTCTTTGCTAAATTGATATACAGACTTAATGCAATCCCAATAAAAATCAGAAGAGATGTTTCTGCTTATTTTTATTGTGAAAATTGAAACAATTAAATCTATCATTTGTGAAATGCCAAGAACTAAGACCTGTGAAGATATTTTTTAAGTAGAATAAAGCTGGGAAACTTACACATCTGCTACAAAAATTTATTACAGAACAAAAGCAGTCAAAGTAGCATGTTTTTGGTAGAAGAACAGAAGTAAATCAACAGAACAGAATAGACTGCAGAGACAAACTCACAAGTATTTACTCATTTGATTTGAAATAAATATGCACAGGAATGAAGTGTGAAAATAATGTATATCCAGTAAATGGTATTGTACCAATTAGATATCCTTATGGAAAATATAAAATGAAATGTTGAGACTTCCCTAGTGGCGCAGTGGTTAAGAATCCATCTGCCAGTGCAGGGGACACAGGTTCAAGCCCTGGTCCGGGAAGATCTCACATGCTGTGGAGCAACTAAGCCCGTGTGCCACAACTACTGAACCTTCCCTGCGCTCTAGAGCCCGTGAGCCACAACTACTGAGCCTGCATGCACAACTACTGAAGCCCGTGCACCTAAAGCCCATGCTCCGCAACAAGAGAAGCCATCGCAATGAGAAGCCCGCGCACCGCAAAGAGTAGTAACCCCTATTAGCCTCAACTAGAGAAAGTCCGTGCACAGCAACAAAGACCCAATGCAGCCAAAAATAAATACATAAATTTATTTTAAAAAAATGAAATGTGACCTCATTTACATGACACAAAAATGAATTCGATATGGATTTGTAGGCAGAAATGTGCAACACAAAGCAACTTTTAAAAAATAACATAGGAGAATATATTCATGATCTTAGAATGGGCAAGGATGTTCTTCAAAAACATTATCCATAAAAGAAAAGTAGAATGGACTAGACTTCATTAAAATTAAGAACTTATGCTCATTAAAAAAAAAAAAAAACCATTAAGATATAGTAACAATATAATTCATAAGTAAAAGATACAAAATTCAATAAGGCTGAGCAAAAGGAATTTAACAGGCACAACACCAAAACAGAATATTCAAATAGCTAATGTATTAAATTTTTATACATGCAATAAATTGAAGATTTTGCTTCTCAAATTGTATCTTTATTCCACCTAAGTTTAGGATTTTTAAATTATTATTTTCCCCATAATATATGTGGCACATATTTCAGAATCACTGGGAAGTAGCACATAGCTACTAAACCATCCATCATGCCCTACCCTGAAAAACACATAGTAACTCACAAAGGATTCCTGTACCACCATACATGCACTTCAGGGACATATAAAAAATATATTTGTTATTACTAACAGATTTTTCTCATATTTTACATAATATTATGACCTCAACTTTTCTATATAGTACTCTATAAACTTTATAAAAATAATTTTAATAACACCATTATTATAAACCATTTGTATATGTCCTTATGTATTTGAATCATCATCAATTATTTCCAATATGAGGATCTAAAGGTTCTACGAGCATTTATGTATCTTTTTTCTCCTCTTTGGTCAAAATCCACTAATGCCTTATTTTTTATTTTTTATTGAATGAAAGGTTTTAAAATTTCTATAGTTCTTTATAATTTTCAAGTTTCACACACATTTTCATATAATCCCATAATAACCATTTTTTTAATGTATCCTTTTTTTTTTTTTTGGCCTGTGCCCTGTGGCATGTGGGATCTTAGTTCCCTGACCAGAGATTGAATTCATGCCCCCTACACTGGAAGCGCAGTCTTAACCACTGGACTGCCAGAGAAGTCCCCCATAATAACCCTTTTTTAAAATCCCCTTCCCCTATATTGCCTCTCCCCTCCTTCACTCTTCCCACTGGTAACCACCACTAGTTTGTTCTTTTTTTTTTTTTTTTTTTTTAAACTTTAGGTTTATTTATTTATTTATTTTTATGGCTGTGTTGGGTCTTCGTTTCTGTGTGAGGGCTTTCTCTAGTTGCGGCAAGTGGGGGCCATTCTTCATCGTGGTGCGCGGGCCTCTCACTATCGCGCCCTCTCTTGTTGCGGAGCACAGGCTCCAGATGCGCAGGCTCAGTAATTGTGGCTCATGGACCCAGTTGCTCCACAGCATGTGGAATCTTCCCAGACCAGGGCTCGAACCCGTATCTTCTGCATTGGCAGGCAGATTCTCAACCACTGCGCCACAGTGGCTTCCCGGGAAGCCCTAGTTTGTTCTTTATATCTGTGAGCCTGCTTCTTTTTTGTTTTATTCACTAGTTTATTGTTTTTAGATTCCACATATAAGTGATACCACACCATACTTATCTTTCTCTGTCTGACTTATTTTACTTAGCATAATGCCTTCCAAGTCCACCCATGTTGCTGCAAATGGCAAATTTTCATTCTTTTTTTATGGCTTTTTTATAGTTAGGGAGTAGCATTCCGTTGTGTGTGTGGAATCTTCTTTATCTATTCATCTGTTGATGGACACTTAAGCTGCTTCCATATCTTGGAAATTATAAATAATGCTACTATGAACATTGGGGTGAATGTATCTTTTTGAATTCCCTATCTTAACATTTTAGAAGCAGCAGCTTCTGGTCCAGTGATGTCTGAAGGGAGCTTCAGGTACTAGCATTCCCTGTAGGCCTCCCATTATGCTTCACCCAACTGGGTAAGGCTCCTGGTCTCCATGGAATTTAGTGTTCTCCTTGTTTTAAGATAATTCCCACTCTAAGATGTTGTGAGGATAATGATCACATAAGAGAAACAAAAGCTCTTTAAAATGCAATATATGCCGAGTCATTAGGCCAAAATTTCCTCAGTCCCTGGGAGTACTCATCATTATAATTTTGTATAGAGAGCACAAGTAGACATTTCATTTTCTACTGAATAAAAGTTTCTTTCTTTCCCGAAACCTTCCTCCGTTTTTCCCTAATCAATTAAATCTACTATTTTTGAATCTGCCCACTTACAAAATAGGCTGGTAAAATCAACTAAAGTACACCCACATATTTGTAAATGGGTCAAATGTTGTAGATATATATTACATCCACTTTAAATATAGTTATAAATATCATTACTAAATATCACTGGTAAGAAAGTAACTTCTATTCCCACTGCCTCATCACCAAAAACTAATATTCCTTTTTACCACAAGTTATGTTTCTCTTTTTAATTCACAATTCTTAACTATACTTCTTTATAGGGCCACTATTATATTATTCATCTTTGTATTCATCTAACATCTTAACATCTACTTCATATAGTTAGGGAAGTATGTAACAGTTGTTTTTATGTGTATTTTAGAAGATAAAACTGCTACCCAATACTTTTGCCTAAAATGGTTTTCTTCAAATAGACTGTCATAGTATTAGTGATGATGCTTTTTATATTAATTAATAGACATCATGCAAGAGAGTTTGTTTTAATGTATACCAATATACTATTATTCTGTAGTTTCTAGGGTGTGGCAAGGCTCCAACAGTCCACACACTATTACATAATAAATATGAAAATCAAAGTTAATTAAAGCAGATGATATAACATCCTTAAAAGTGTACTCTTAGGGAAAATAGTTCTATAATAATCTACAAAATTCCCCAAAGAATATTACTGTCAATTATTCTGTAAAACCATTTGATTAATTCTGACCTTTTTGGCCCTTTGACTAAAAACTAAATCTAAGCATATGGCTTAAGGAATTGGAGGATAGTAAATAATAACAAGCTCTGATGGGCATCTTTCCAAAAAATCAATGGTCGTGCAAGAGAAAATGTCATACAAATATCATATGTAAAGTAAGTGCATATAGAGAGGTGAGTAACAGCGTTGCTTAGATACTGGGGCAAAACAGGTATAAAGGAGGGAACTGAAGGAGGGAGAGAGGAAGGGAAAAAGAAGGAAGGAGGGAGAAGGAAGGAAGGAGAAAAGGCAGGAAAAGGAGGGAAAGAAGGAAAGAAGGAAGTGGTGGAGAAAGTAGGAGAGAGGCTGGGAGAGATGGATGAAAGGAAGCAAGGGGATGGAAGGAAAAGGAAGAAAAAGAAAGAAGGAAGGGGAAGGAGGAAAGGAAGAGCAGTGAGGAGGGGATGAGAGGGGAAGGAAGAGAAAGGGAGGGAGAAAAAATAGCTAATCCTTTTTAAAATATAATGAAATGCAGTTGCCCTAAGCAGACTCACTTGGGAAATAAGTTATGTGGTGAGTTAGCCCAGCATAATGGAAGTAGCACTAGACTAGGAGTCAACATACTTTAGTTCTACTTCTAAATAGATCACCAGCTGCCAGTGTAATTTTAGACAAATATATTAACTCTTATCTTCAATTTCTTCATTTGCAAATTTAAATGTTTAGACTAGCATCTTTAAGGTCTCTTCTGGTCTTAAAATCCTGTGCTTTTAAGTATTTCCATAGTAGATGACAAATTGATTTAAGGAAAATGAGAAATGACTGATACAATGATGTTGTTTAGATAAGAGACATTCTGTCTTCATAATTGACTGGACTTCTAAAATGCCTTCCTTATGCAACTAGTGCAAACTTTGTATATTAAGTGTTGTTTGATTATGGAGCTTCCAACAAGTGCCGCGCTTGGTGTGTCGGCAATGAGACATGGAGATGGATAATATACTTTTAGGTTGGCATGATTCTGACATTCATTGTCAAAGATGTCACTGTTTGTGATATCTGTGGAGAGCCATAATGTACTGGTACACCTAGGAGGCTGGTTGTAAACTTATATTAGGTAATCAGGGAGATGATGATAAACACGACCTGAAAGAAGCTAGTGACATGAACATATTTTACTAGATGCCTGGAATACAAAAATTCAGATAAGCCTATGCATATGTTTAGCTCTGGCAGTAGAATTTATACCCTGCAAGTTGACCAAATCACATAAAAATCAAGACTCCTTGAAGAGGTCAGTCGTCTACTTTCACTGATCTCTTGAACTATATGGTGCAGTTCGAGCTGCCTGTGAAATGGAAAGTATTTATTTAAGCCACAGATAAAAGGTTGTTCTCAGGAACCTTTCAACCACTATTTCAATTATTTTCTGGCATGATAAATTTTCTTTCACAGATGCTTATGTCAACTACACTACTGTAACTCAACACCTGAAAAATGCCTTAATTTTTTAACTTTGAAATATGCATTCAGGTATTTGCATTTAAAAGGTTGTTCACAAGTTGCTAAAACATAATGTAAATGAATACCTTTTCTTCCTATTGCTTTGGAGATAGCATTTTAAATGTGGTAACAGTCCTTGGAACACACCTTAATTATAAGTCAAAAACAGGGAGCCTAAATCTTTTCAGAGCTAACAACTGTATCATACCTTGTTATATATTTTCTCTGATAAATATGCAAAAGTAGAAGATTTGGAAAATGTCAAGAGATGAAAACAAAACAAAAAAAAATTAAACACACAATTTGCTACCTTTTTCTTAATTTTATACCAAGAGACTTGGTCCAGATGATTAAATATTCTTCAAAACCATGATGTTAGTGACTATACAATATTATATTTATACATATGCCATAATTTATTTCATAATCTGCCTAACTAAAAACACTTGCTTCAGATGTTTTGTCTTATAAATAATGCTAACATGAAGATCTTTACTCAAAAACTTTCTTTTACTCTCTGGTTCTTTCCTCAAGCGGGACACCTAGAATGTAATTACAAGATCAAATGATATGCCCTTTCTCAGTGACATTGATAGGAATCACCAGATTGCTTTCAGATCCAGAAATTGTGAGAGATCTCTCTAAATATTCCGCCCTCTGCAACAAAAAGTATGTTAATTGGTTTAAAAAAATCATGTTGTTCAAATTTGCTTCCTTCTTAGTAGTGGGGTTTAACATTAGGTTACTTTTATGGGTACATAATCTTTCATTCATATGTTTATATATCTGTGTATGTATTTGACATGTATTAAGACTATTAACTGACCTTCTCATTGGAGATGTATCTGACATAAAACGTTGGGGACTGCAGTCAAATGATTTAAAAATGCTACTAATTGTACTATTTCACTTGAAGAGTAATAATAAACATTGGTGTGTGAAAGACACAGGTGATGCAGAGTGAATTAACCTGTTGAACTTTATGTAGTCCAAAGATACTCAAATGCATTTTAGTATTAGTCTATTGTTCATATAATACGTATACATATTCTGGTGAGGTAATGTCTATGAAAAACACATCCTGGAAATTCACTATTAAGTATATCAGCTCCTTGTCATATTTTTGCAAATGTTTTTTCCATGCCTGCTTCTTAGAATATTTTTTGTTTAAAATCACCATGATTATCAATACTCATTCTACCCCAGTGAGGTCAAGTCTTACATTATCCTCACACTTGCTGTATTCATTCTAACCTCCATATCTCTGCTCACTGGTTCCACCGCTAAAACACAAGTGCAAGGGAATGTGCTGGTTCAGTGTGAAATGTGTAAAGGCCAAAGCTTTTTGTTTTAGTATAATCATGCTATCAGAAGAAACCACCATTTGCTTTCAGGTCTTCACTCCGACTATTTCTCAAGGCTTTTGTTGTTCTCTGGGTGAACAGAGTAGTGGGGTGTGTGTGTGTGTGTGTGTGTGTGTGTGTGTGTGTGTGTGTGTGTGTGTTACATAACACTTGGTAAGTGCACTGGACCTGACAAATTGTTCTCAACTCTCTCTGAATTTCACCTCACAAATTTGTAGGCAACATGAAGACAGAGACAGGCTTCCTTATTTTCTCCTCCTGCATGCCCTTCTGCAGAACTTGTCCTCTCTACAGCAATACGTCCCATGCCGTCCTTCCCACCCATCTTTGTTTGGCTGGAGCAGAAACCAACTCCTGACTCAGATCCAGGCAATGTATCTGCAAAGTGGGTAAAAATTCAATTTTTTTATGCTTAAAATACCATCTAAGAAACCTCGAGACTAGCAACAGTCATGGCTAGGCACCTGAGGAGACATAGAAAAATACAGACCTGAGAACATAACATGGCAAACCAAAGCAGTGTGCAGAGTTAAGCTACTGGCAAAGATGACCATGCATGAATTAAAGAAAGTGACTGGTTAAGAAAGAACAGCATGACGCAGACAGGACAAACACACAGACCCAGAGGAGGAACGATCAAGAGAGCAGCCGCTCTCATTCTTGATAAATTTCTATTTACCCTCTTAGAACTACAGGAGGCCCAGGTATAGTCTTGACCATGGTAGTCCATCAAGTTTCCCGGAATTATTCAATGGCAAACCTTTGAAACTAAACTAATTTATATGGGTTTCTAATTCTTGCAATGCAATGAGTTTTGATTTGAACGCTAACAGTCTTATTTGACTTTGTGACCCTAGAATCCAGCACAGAAAGATTCAAAGACTGAGGAAATGATTAAATGCATAGGTATCTTCAGAGTTCAACTGAAAATCTAACATGAAGTTCTTTCTTAAATCTCTGGACTTGTACATATTTTTCTTTCCTATCCTCCTCTAAGAATTATTTCTTGCACTATGTATTTTTCATTTTATTATTTTCTGTTCTGTACTGTTCTTGAATTGTTTTACATACTGAATGTACAACCCATTTGAAATTCAATTTATATTGTTTCATATTATTATTAATTCATGTTTTGTTTCCTCTACTACTTGTAAGTCCTTTGAGTATAGGGAATACATCAAAATCTTACATTTTCCATATATTAAATTCTCACTAAAAGCTAATTAAATTCAGTGTCTTGTGGTAGAAAGGCTCTAGAGAATGTTCTCACCTTACTAAAAGCTTTCCTTTTTCTACCTATGAAATATGGTAATGATTCCACCTCCCAATGAAAAGTGCTACACAAAACATATGTAAAATGTCATGAGCACAAATTATAGCATTGGGAGTTATCATTATGAAGTAGAACATGTATGAAAGAAGTGATTGCATGCCATCAGCCTTCCTCACCGAGCTGTATTTTTTTTTATTGAAGTATAGTTGACTTACAATATTTTATTAGTTTCAGGTGTACAACATAGTGATTCAATATTTTTATAGATTATACTCCATTTAAAGTTATTAGAGAATATTGGCTATATTTCCTTGTACTGTGCAATATACCCTTGTAGCTTATTTTATACATAGTAGTTTGTACCTCTTAATCCCCTACCCCTGTGAGTTGGCTTCTGTTTTGTTGTATTCATTTGTTTGTTTATTTTTTATATTCTACATATAAGTGATAACATAGAGTATTTGTCTTTGTCTGACATTTCACTATGCACAATACCCTCCAGGTCCATCCATGTTGTACATACGTGAAGAAAACGAAAACACTAATTTGAAAAGATATTCACCAGCATTATTGTTGTTGTTCTTTGGTGTGTGCAAAGGCTTATTATTCCAAAGTGAGCCCTGAGAAACGAAGAAAGTGACATAGGACAAACCCATCTTTCAAGGGAAGCCCAAGCCGTCATTTAGTGTCAATACCCAAGTAGGGTGGGGGGGGGGGAAGGGCTTGTTTAAGAAATTAACATCCCTAGTTAGGTTTTTCAATTTTGAACCTAATTTGGGTGTAAAGGTTTTATTGATGAGATAAACAAGTTCAATCTTATATATTTCTCCAAACACCATGAAAAAGATGCAGTGCCTATGGTTAAAAAAAAAAAAAAAAAAAAAAAAAAAAAAAAGGAGGGGGATGGATGAAAGAGCAAACTCTTTTCCATCAACTGGGGCAAAGTGAGAATAGCATCGACATATATACACTACTGAATGTAAAATAGCTAGTGGGAAGCAGTAGCATAGCACAGGGAGATCAGCTCGGTACTTAGCAATGACCTAGGCGGGATAGGGAGGGTGGGAGGGAGACGCAAGAGGGAGGGCATATGGGGATATATGTATACGTATAGCTGATTCACTTTGTTATAAAGCAGAAACTAACACATCATTGTAAAGCAATTATACTCCAATAAAGACCTATTAAAAAAATTAAAAAATAAAAAAACCCTCAAAAAAAAATTTCCCATTAATTTTACTTTGGCCTACCTGATCTTTTTACTCTTATAAGGCAATGGCTTATAATATGGCAAGAATGTATTTCTTCTGATGGAAGTTAACTGATGAGACTTTTTGAAATAAACTTTTATCCCCTAGTGACTGCTCTGGGGCAGCTGTTCCTACTGAGCATATATTAAAACAAGACTTGGAATTGAGAGGATAGCTGTCTAAGGTTACTATTCAGATACTCTTCCTATCTAACAAATGTTTATAATAATACCCAAAGCTATTGATAATAAGTCCCAGCATAATACGCTAGTTTCTTTCAACACTGAGACATAATAGTGCAAGTTAATGAATATTCTCATAATAAATAACTCAATTAGTGTAAAGAAATACATTTTGATGAAAATTCTAATGAAGAAAGAATGAGATGGAAAAAAGGAAAGGATTGAAGGGACATCTGACAATATATTAAGATAAAAGTATGAACTATTTTATTTTAAACAAATGAACTTACAATGTCTATGGTTTTAGAGCATATAATAAGAGTGACAGTAAACTTTAAATTTTTATATACATTTTCCAGCCTACATATTTTATAGGTAAGTTATCTTTAAACCAAAATTATGTATACTAAAATCCTTTTTTTTCCCCTGAATTCTTCAGTAAAATTTAAAATTAATTCCTAGGATATAATAAATATCTGCAAAGAATGGGTAAACATTAAAATTTCTCTGAAGATGATATATTTTCTTATAAAGTAGTAATAATTATTCTCAAATTTGTCATAAAATGTGAATATCATATTGAAAGGGTCATGTTAGCTCTTGCCAAAATAACTTAGTTCTAAAAAGGAAAAAGGCAAATGTCAATTTAACTAAATTTCCACTTACCATCCACCTAAACCCCACATTGTTCTGGTAATTTATAACTGTTTGTTATATATTCTTTTATTTATAAAAGATGTGGTATTTTAAAAATAAATTGGTTTATTGGGACATAAGAGAAAGTGAAACAAGAATATAAAATAACCACTCTTGAAAATGTAATTATCAGTGACTAATGCAAGGCTCTGGGCCTGAAACCCCCAGTGAAAGTAACTCTGAGTTGTCACATAGTTTTACCATTTTCATAATTTTACAAATTCACGGCTAACCCAGACTCAGAGGATATAAAATGTAGAGGGGTGGAGATTAGACCCCCAACTTTTGGAGGATCCTCTGATAGTGATGAAAGGAACTGGAGAAAGGTTTTAACAACCCCTTTTGGTGTCACATGTGATGTGCATTGTTTGTTCTTTGGGGATTTAGTAACCTGGATTTGGGTACTGTACTCTTTGACTCCACTGGCTGTGTCCCATTAATCATTAACCACTTATCTTGCATCATTTCCCTTGTTATCACATATCCAGATCTGTTACATGAAATCTTTTTATTTATTGTCATCTTATCCCTAGAAAATAAGTTCAGTGAAAGTAGAGATTGTTTTCTTCATTTAGATTACCACCAGTGCCTGGCTCAGAGTTGGTGCACAATTCACATCGACTGACTGAGTGAATGAATGAATGCCTACACGAATGCATGAATTCTGTGTGGAACGTCCTATTAAAGCCAAAGGGCTAAACCACAGCCTTGTGAATAGGAGGTTCCTCTGAAAGAAACTGACATTTGGAGTATGATTTTGGGAAACGAGTGAATGCTAAGGCATTAAATGAGGACTCAGGAAACTGAGCAATACATTCTCTTCTTTTGGGAAGTGAGTGATAAGTTTTATATTGAGGCCAGAGATACGGATATAGGGGATGAACCATCGCCTTTAATTAGAGACACTCTCGGAATGAGAGAAAGAAGCAGCCCCATAAAAATCTCTAAAATGAACCTGGGAAGGTGCCAGAGTGTACAGTTAATATACTGTCACTATACAATCCAATGTCCCACATTTCATTACTTTCAAATGGAAATGTCAACCTGATCTCATTTGGGCTATGGGGAATGGTAAACATGCTTCTGCCTACCCTTAGGACAACATAATTCATGGGAAAGCAGGGTATCCTCCCTACTATGAAACTAGAGTGGTGGCACCTGCCCTGGTCACTAAGAGTGGATATCACGGCTGGCAGAAAGGCAGCCTTAGTTGATGACACAGGCAATGGAATTCTGCAGCAGAAAAGGAGCAGAGGAGCCTGGGGGACAGTTCTTGAACTTAAGCAAGGCAGAGCATACACAGGGAACATTAATTTCTGGAAAGATCTGATGAGAGTGATTATCAGATCTGTCCATATACATACATATATAAATATGTTAAATATATAAAGTTATTTTCACTATAAATATTACTTTATTTTATACTATAAAACTAGTATACTTCTTTTTATGTACTAGAATAAATAGTATATCCTAAAACTAGTGATTAATTCAATATCCAAGCATTTATTATTAAGCTCCAAATACTAAAGCCTCTGTTTCAACAATATTATCCAAAGTTAATATTTTATCAAATAGGTATGATTCTTTGAAGTTAAGACCAAGCAAAGACTGTGGATGATTCACATTCATCCATGATTCATTCCTCAGAGAAAAAGGATATAAGCTTTGGCTTCAGAGAAAGCTGCCAAATTTCAACATCTAGGGTGTGGTATAACAAGAATGAAGGATTTTCTGCAGTCATAATGCTGGCCTTGATATTAACAACTATCACTATCTGTCAGAATGTGCCAAGTATTTAGGTCATTATAATCGCTGCTAAGTAGTTTAAACTTTTGCTATAGAGAAAGGCAACTACTTAAGGATTTAAGCAGGAAGTGACAGGATCACATATGCTTTTTCAAAGATCACTTGGGAATCTAAGTGGAGAGCCCTGGAAGACATTCAGAGGAGGATCGCTTGCTATGTGCACGGTTCATCGACCTTGATTAGAAAGACGAAGGATCTGACATAAGACAGTAACATGAAAAGACACACAGAAGTGTGTGATTGTGTTAGATCTTAAGAAAGAGTGGTGGACAGCATTTATTCACATATAAGAGGATGTGAAAAGGGTGTCTGCATAGAAAAGAGAAAAAAACATGACCCGCATTGTTTGATTTAAGCTATAAATATTCAACAGCTAAGATAATGCCTTGAGTCTATGAAACCCTTTTCCTCCTTTGTATACAGTTAGGCAACCATATAGAAACCTGGAAAATGTAGGCTAAGGCCACAGGAGTGAATTCTACCTAATATAATTGGATGGAAATATGTACCTCATTTTCTTACTGTCACTTGGTTGCATCCAGAAAATACAGTGGAGAACTGAGGCCTTAGAAGATGGATGAAAGAGCCACTACAGAGGTTTTTGAGCAACTGCAGAGAGCTGAGCCCACCTCTTCCCTCTGTCCCCACCCTCATGACCTGAGTGGGAAAAAGAAACAGCACATTTTTGTGTTACAGCCTCTACATTTTTACTGTGTGTTTTATTACAACTCACTTCCTTCTCTACGGTAGCTAAGTGTTCTACTAGCTCCCTAGTGACTAGAGATTGGATACGAACTCTAGAATAATGCTGTATATTATTTGTAATGTAGTATAGATTTTTAATGCTTAATATGACTATCTAATTCTTATTCCACGGTATGGGCTTATTTCTTCAAGTAATTCTTTTTGCTGTCTTTATAAAATTCTGAGTTAAACATCTTTCCTTATATCTTTTATGAGGAATATTTGAACTAGGTGAATTCAGCTGAGAACGGTGATCCGAATTCTGGAGGCTGGATTGGGCAGGGCACCTCAGCAGCAGGTTACTTATCTGCTAGTTACATTCATGAGCTAGATTGTCACCTAGAGACGGTTACTATTATTTTTGATGTATTTTTGTAACTTATTTGATTTTATGTGTTGCTGGTTTTATTATAATTCTTCCATTGTTTGTAAGCCTGATATTTATAATATTTTAATATAAGGCCTTAAATAATACGACATATTATCTAATTTTCTGTAGATGCTGATGTTTGAGTTTGTTTCCTGTTGACAATTGGCAATCTTCGATTAACATGAATGTTAATCTTCGATTAACATTATATTTTCATATATCTAATTTATTTAAGAGCCATCCTAATTGTCATACGGAATCTTTGCAAATTGTTGATTTAAGACCCCTTGAACTGAGAATTTTCAATTATTGGGCACGAAGGGAAAATTTTACCTACTGATAAAAATATCCCAATCTGCGTGATACCTCTTTTCAATTAACAGTCAAATATTATGAACTCTTGTTCTTTTACTAAGTATTCTCAAAAGAAGGTTTCGTTTGCTCTTAAACTCCTTATTTTAAAGAAGAAATGCAGATATAATTGGCAAAAATAATTTGTATCATTTTTCCAATGCAAAAAGGATTAACAGTGGTACAGCAATAATTCAGTACATCCCAGTTAAACTAAAATTTACTTCGTTAGGTTTTTACAGTTCCTACCATGCAAAAGGCATAATTTCTAAGTTTCACAATCACTGACAAGTATATCTTTATTTAAAAAATAGCTTAATCCTATTTTACAGAAATTTTGTAAAATAAGGGTATTCTATTAGGTAGAGTTATTTTAGTGACATATTTGAAACAACACTAAAAAAGTGCTCAATCTTTCAACTGGGTTTGCCTAAAGAACACTTACCACATAGGTCAGCTTATTAAATTTAAAATTCATGTTGCCATCCAAAAAGTTCCTTTTCTTAGAACACTTTACATTAAGCATTTACAGAAGATGGTGAGTTAATGTAATATTTTGTTATATCATTTTATCAACAAATATGGTATTTATTAAATCCTTTAAGTTTTGATGGGTCCCAAAATGCTTATTTAATTCCAAAACTTACTTATCATTTAGAGACAGAGATACTAGTGATTAATATGGATTTCATCCCAAGGTAAAAAAGAGAAATCTGTAACTGAAATTCTGTATTGACTAGCATAAAAAAGTACTCAATATAGGTACTACAGGTTCCCTTCATAAAGGAACTATGTAAGCTAAGCCAAGTTTATTCCAGTTGGCAATGATTTGCATCAGTCAATAGGAGCTAGCTGGCCAAACTTCTGTCTTCCAAAGTTTATAAAAATGTGGCAAAATGCTAATAATTCCTGGAAAAATTAAGAAATCTTCAATAGTAAGAACAGGTGGCAGAGGTACTACAGCTTTCCCAGCGAAACTGTACAATGTTTCACAGTTTTTGCAGAAGCTCAAAATTGCACAGTTGAGCACAGAGCTTAGCTTTATTGGACATCATTTTAGATATTGGCTCTCTAGTGGTTAACATTCTCGAAATACATGGAAATTTCAAGTTAACTCAATCTTTTTCTAAGTTTCAAATTAGAGTAGTGAATAAAATTTCAGTTTTTATACTCAAAATTATTGTTGAATGAAATGATATTGAAAAAGCAGCGATCAACCACCTTCTGGTAGTTTAAGCAGTTCCATTAAATTCAGTAGAAAAATAGCTTATATATCCCAGCTAAGTCATATTGAAACTTTTTTTTTATCTAGGTTTTTTTTTCCCCATTTGTGGCTTGAATTGGTGACTTTCTTCATACTCAAGAAGCTAAACAAGCCTAATGAATCAAGAGAAAAACCTGGTTATTTAGCATCACAGAAGCAATGTATCTGAAGACCACTTGAAAGTCTTAGCAAGAGGCATTTTAGTGTTCTGGTGGAGGCGACTGCAGCAAGTTCTATTGAAAATAATGATACTGGGGCTTCCCTGGTGGCGCAGTGGTTGAGAATCCGCCTGCCAATGCAGGGGACACGGGTTCGAGCCCTGGGCTGGGAAGATCCCACATGCCGCGGAGCGACTGGGCCCGTGAGCCACAACTACTGAGCCTGCGCGTCTGGAGCCTGTGCTCCGCAACAAGAGAGGCCGCGATAGTGAGAGGCCTGCGCACCGCGATGAAGAGTGGCCCCCGCTTGCCGCAACTAGAGAGAGCCCTCGCACAGAAACGAAGAACCAACACAGTCATAAATAAATAAATAAATAAATAAATTTAAAAAAAAAAAAAAAAAAAAAGAAAATAATGATACTGAGATAACAAGTTTATAAACTGAGCTGTTTTCTCTCTTGCACAGTAAAATTTCATAAAAGAATAATAGCTTTCTTCACCTTCTTCACCACCTTTTTTTTTTTTTTTTTTTGTACCCACACCACTCTACCTAAGACCCCTGGCTTTTCCCCCTCTGCTGGGCCTCTAAAAGTGGTAGTTCCCTTAGTCTTCTTGGACTCTAGCAAAACCGTAGACTGAGTGGCTTAAACAACAAACATTTATTGCTCACAATTCTGGAGGCTAAGAAGTCAAGATCAGGGGGCCAGGCTGGTCGAGTTCTCCTGAGAGGCCTCTTCCTAGTTTCCTTGAATAGCAGAGAGGGAAAAAAAGAGGCTTCTCTCTTCCTTTTCTTATAAAGACACTAATTTCAAAATGAGACATAACTACCTCCCAAAAGCCTCCACTTCAAATATCATTACACGAGGGCTTCATCATGTAAATTTAGGGGGGGTAGGATATAAACATTCAGTCCATACTACGTCCTGCTTTGGGATTCCTTTGTTTTTTCGGTCGATATTTTCTTTCAACAGAATTATATATATTCCAGAAATCTTTATATTTAAATGTTTACTCTGAATTTATAAGTCCAGCCCTGGCCATTAACTTAAACTCCAGAACTATGTACCTAATTACCTTAAATTTAACATGATCTCTGGATTCTTTCCTGCCCTTGTTTCTTACCTGCACCTTTGCATCTCAGTCACAAATGGAGACGTGTACCTGTTTACTCAAGCCAAAATCTTAACAGCTATTCTTAATTCCTAGATTTCCATTACATCTCATATCCAACACTCTAAGATGTTTTGTCAACTCTAAATGCAAAACGCATTTTAAATCCTTCTGCTTCTCTACACCTACTGTATTACCTCCCTAGTTTAATATTAACTCTAGTTTCCTAACAAGCTCTATAGTTTCCTAATTGGTCTTCTTGCTTCTATTACTCTTTCCTTGGTATCCATTGCCACAAAACATCCAAAGGTAAGGCTGAAAAGCCAATTAGACTATTTGACTCCCCTCTTTAAAACCATCTCATGTCTTCCCAATTATATTTTAAGTAAAAGCAGCACTTCTTACCTTGGTCTACAAGGCCCTGTGTGATCTTGTTTCTGCACACCAATCGGAATTTTCTCATGTTTCCCATTGTATACCTCTGTCACTCACACTGGGACTTATTTCTGTTTTTCAAATATATCAAATTGCAACCTTGTTTTGGGGTCTTCACACTAACTATGGAGCTAGTGAGTGCCCAAAGCACTCTGACTCAGATGATCACATGGCACAATTTTCTTAGCATTCAATTCTCAGTTTAAATATTACTCCTTTCAATGGCATCTTCACTAACCACTCCAATCTAAAATTGACCTTTAAGTCAACATTTACCATGTCTTTTATCCTGCCTTTATCTTTCTATGGCCCCTAATTATTTATCATTTTCTTACATTATTTGCATGTTTATTTCTCCACATTTCTATAATCTCAGACTGCAGAACACTCATAACACATGCACCCACCCCCAAAAGAACATTTGTTGACTAAAGGAACAAGTCAATGAATATTATATACCCGTTGGGGAACATAAAGTCAAGGGAGGTTTCCTGTGTTTTTATAGTAACATTTAAAGCAGGAGCTGCTTGAGATGTTTATATAATGGAGGGACCAGTGGAAAGCAAGTTGGAGATTCTGGAAAGGGCAATGATAATTGATAGAGCCTGAGGTAGTAAAGAGACATTCAATGACTAGCACTGCAAAGAACAGTATGTATTTCTTCATAGGACTAGGAAAGAGGTAGATAAGGAAGAGTTTCAGTGTAGATGAGTATATTGTTGTCAATATTGTGATCAGAGCCATTTCCCAGGAGGAGAAGCTAGTGCCAGAGGTAATCTCCTTTTGCTCTTCCTTTGCTCCTTATTTGGGAACAAGAAGTATGGCCTTAAAGAAGGATCAAGGAGAAGAGAGAACATCAAAGGATTGTTTACTCTGATGGAACTCTGCTCCTATCTTTTACAGTGGTCCCTTTGGAGATTTAATTAAATATGCTGGCTGCAATCTCTGTTTTGATTCCAACCCGATAGACATATTACAGACTCTCAGCTTTCTCCACTTATATTTCTGCTATATTTTCCTCTTTTCATATACTTATTACTCTCATCCAGAATACCTTTGACGCTTTTCAATTCTGATTATTATTCTTCTCAAACACAAACACTTTTTGATCTATTTACTTCTGATTCATTTGATACTACCAGTTTCCTCCCTCTGTCAAATGGGATCTTCAAATGAAGCAATCCATATGCTTCCTTGACTCACTGAAAATGTAACGTTTGTCTTCGAATCTATTGTTTACAATTCAGAGTATTAGGATAGAGTAACGTATTTCCACTGTGTAGTTTCCACTGGGAAAAAATAAACACTAGTAATAAAAGGAGAATTCGCCAATAATTAGCAAATGATAGGCCAAACAGAAGTCGTCCACTGAGTGATGGTTGAAGAAAATAGACCAGCAGGCCGCCGAGACTGTGCTGAATTAATCAGAGTGATGCACCATCACATGGGATGACCTTTCAGTCCTAACTGCCTTAACAACAATTTGCATTTAAAGGTGGAACAAAATTAAAAGCATAAACTTGTTTCTCTTAGTTGACAAGTCCCACTAAACTTTTTTTATTTTTCAATACAGTTAGAAACCCAGCATGGATCATTATCTGCAATGAAGAAGGAACTTAAAAGGTTTTCAATGTTACTCATCTCTGTATTTGTTCTTACATTGAGAGAACCCTTGCCCCACATCTGCTTCTGGACCTTCTATTGGGCTCACAAAACTTCATATTTAAAAATGATATGCCCCAATATTGATGTCTATCTAGAAGCTGTGGCCAAATAATCCAAAGCAAATAGACTTTGCAACAATAACTGCTTTTGCTTTCAAATGAAAGAATAATCAAACTATAATAATCCATCTGCCACTTTCCTTCTCCTTGCTTTTCTGACAGGCTCTCAATGGAAGGACTTTAGAAGGAGTTGACCTCACTACAGACCTGGAAGAGGTAGACAGAAGTTTAATCTGACTTTAGAAAAATAAATGACAAACTTGTTATTCTTTTGATTCTACGGGGAGGTATGAGATATATATAAATACATATACTCACATTTCATTGCTAAAATAGTGAACGTTTTATTGTTAGATCTGTTAAAAGCAAATTACTGGGATACTGCTTCATCTTGTGAAATTCTGAACAGGTTCTAGAATCATCTAAAGTTTTTTTTTTTCTATTAAAATTGCATTGTTTTTGCTTTATTAAACTAATTATAACTACTATTTATTAAGTAATTTAAAAGCTACTATGAATTAAGTAATAAAAAGCCATACATAGATCATCGTACTCAATTTCCCACAACTTGCCAGAAAGTTAAAATGCCATTATTGACATTTCATAGATGTGGAAACTAATGCTTGTAAAGGTGGGATAAGTGGCTCAAGTGAGAAGGGCAAGTTAGTCTTAGAAATTCAAATTAGTTTTGAATCCAATCTGACTCTAATATTTATTATTTTAATCAAAATACTATATTGATAGTGCTATTGTTAACTATCCTATGTTATCATCGAATATTTAAATTCTTCACGAGGTTGTGATGATTAAACAGTTTTTATGATACAATTGGCATGTGAGAGTCTCAGACCCCAAAATGGTACAATGCTACCATTTTGCTTAGATCTCCAAATTTTGTTTAAAAAGAGCTGTACTTCAACAAATGTGTACTTCCTTGTTGGTATATTATATGAAATATTTTACTGTAGTAATATCTTATATATACTTCAAAACTTTAGAAAATAATACTGAATAATAGAGACAAAATATATAACTTTAAAACCAAATTTCATTACGTTTAACATATTACATTTTTGTAATGTTGAGAAAAAAATATTCTTAATTACTTTTAAGTGTTTATTTTTAATTGAGCATAGTCATTTGGAAGTCTGGTTCTAGGTCTGGTTTATTTTGTTCATTAGTTTAATAACCATCATAACTGAAAGAGGTGCCTCACAAAAATATTAATTCAAGTGAAATGATTTAATTGTAGACTATACTGAACAAATATTGATATGATGATGCAAAAGATTTTGTTCAAATATGGCTGGTTGATTTTCATCTTCCTTGATGTTTGTTTTTCTACAAACAGATCATTTAAAATTCACTGTAGTGTTTATTTGGAAGATCTAGAAATGTCTGATTCTCAAGTAGTTTAGAAAACTGCTTCCATGTATTTGAACCATGGAGATCTGATTTTTTGCATTGACAAAAGCACACTGATTTCAGTTACAAAATCAAATACTCGAATACTACAGATATTTTTCTAAATTCTTTCTACTTATTAGCCATAGTTATCTACTAAACAGAGATTTTTGTCAAACACTGATCAAATGACACTTTTGCCATGAAGGGATAGATGAAGCATGCTTATGTTCTGAAACATTATGTTAGGTAGCATACCCTGTGATTGGTATCACAGAAAATGTTGGCTGATTTGAAACATTAGTCATTTTTTTGAAGGTATTATCTTTAAGTTTATCAACCCTATAGAGTTCCTTGCCAGAAGGCAATGAGTGACTATTTGGGTACTACAAAAGATTTTCTTGAAAACTCTGAGTTATATTACAAACTATTGTTAAATTTATTTTGCGTTTTGAGAAAGGTCTTGTTTTAATAAAATCAACTGCATTAATGACATCCTGTAATACTATATGAACTTCTGGTTTCAACTTCTTGTCACAATCATATGCCAATGAATGATGTGATGGATGAGATTCACTTTTGTACTGCGCCTCTCTAGTTTTCATCAGTGATTACATTTGCATTGTTTTCCCATACAAAATTGTTTTTATGAAGGAAGTCATTTATTTTTTGAAAAACATATCTTCTCTGTTATGCTTCCTTTATTGGCTCAGGAAGAAAAGTGCATATATTATAACACTGAGAAATAGAACTTAGTTAATATCATAAGTCGAAATGTGTTAGAAACATCTGGTCCTTTACCAGCTTTACAGAACACCTCCCAGAATGAATAACTTGTCCTAATACTTCTTTCTTCAAATTTTCAGCAGCATATTCTCTTTATCTTGCAACATTATTTGCTCACAAAGGAATTCACTTCCGCCATTTTTGCTCTAGCAGGAAGAGATTTATGCCCAGAAGATCCCACGTGCTTTAGCAGGTCTACAAACTTGCATTTCTTTGATTTCATTTAAAAAAAAACACAAAAATTTGACAGTTAAAAACTACTTTTAAAAGTCTACTAAAACCCAACGACATAAGACTCAAGTGTATTTTATGCCAAAGTTACTTTCCACATCACAAACTAGGTAACCAGTGCTATGTGGGTTACTTGTCCTGTGTAGATATCAGTACAATTTTTCCCCAGAGTGCATAATTTTTTTCAATGTAATTAATTTGCCTTGTAGTAGAAAAATTTTAGCTTTGTCTTGGTCCTTAAAAAAGAAAATGGTACCAGCAAGTATACTACAGTAGTATGTTTGGCCCACATAATTAAATACCAGGCAAGGCTCACAGGGATCCTTCAGCTAAAAGATAGATCTTGCTATGAAATTAATAGTAGTATACAAACACATAATATATAATTTTATAGTGATAGTACATTAGGAAGAGTACAATTCTTCTTTTATGCTTTAAGTACTTCTTGTCTGATTTTTATATTCACGAAAAAATTTTTGAACAGTTGTTAGTTATTATTGGTATTTTAAGTTAAAATTTGTAATTGAAAAATTCCTGCTGATGACTTTTACGTTGCTAAAACCACTGAATTATAGTCTCCTAGGGTTGCAACATAGTGTTGCATGATTTTCTCAACACTGTACGCCACAAAACAACAATTGTCTTACTGCCTACAACTATCATCCATAAGCCAGAATTTCAATTTTTTGTGGCTAACAAAATATTTGTTTTAGATTTGGTTTATGGCATATAAAACAGTTATTGATTAACTCTTATCAGCTTTATTTTTAATAAATTACTAAATTTTATCTGCTTTAGATTTATGTTCATGTACAAGAGTATTCAAAAGGGTCTAGTGCTTGAAAAAAAGAAATCTTAATAATAAGCCATATTGTATTAAATGTTACCTTCCCAAGCATCTATTTCAGTCCGAAACTTCATGTCACATTTTTACTGAGCTTCATGTTTTGTACTGGATTAAGAACAAAAATCTTGGAATGAGATGGGAAGAAACTACAGTCGGATCTATCCATCTCTAATCTTCTAAGTATCATTAATACCTGGAATATTTCCTTGGACTCTCAAAAATCCTTGCTCCCCATTTCCCAAATTTAGTTGTGTTTTTGCCTGTCAACCATTAGATTACGAATTCTTTTGAGAGTAAGGATTATACATTCATTTATTTATTGCCAGTACTAAGTCTAGTAGCGTCTGACACAAAAGAAACACTTGACAAATGTTTTGGTATTTAGTGAATTAACATAAATTCCTGTCATGTTTCTATAAAGAAATTATCTCTTCTTTTACCTGACCACCTTTTTCCAGGTTATTTTGTACCTTTATCCTCCAAATTCTTCAGTTTTCTCTAACCCTTACCATTTCTGATTACTGATTTTTCAGCATACACATTCCCTTTCTCCTGTCATTTCTGTGGATTCTGCCAGTTATGATGAGTGAGGGAGTCATGATCATCACTGGGATGGTTGGAATATTTGGTTACTATGGCCTTACTTTTTGGTTCGTTGTCCCAGAGAAGAGTCATGTATTTCTACAGTATACCTCTTGGATTCTTTGTTGGAGAAGAATGAATGGGTTGTACAGTCTGCTTAGTAGGTAATTCTGTACTAATTTCATTCAAAGTAGTCCTGAACTGAAGACATCTTCACACAGCTTTAGCCATTCTTACCCCGCAAAGCTTCTGACTCATTTCTCTTGGAGGCTATGTAGCCCTGGATAATGTGCAGGCTCTAGATTGACAGCTGGAGACCCATATCCCTGCATGTCACTATTAACTTTGTGATCCAGGGCATGTTCCTTGCCTTCTGTGCCTCCACTGACTCATCTGTGAAATGGGGAGAATACAGTACCCATGCTGTATATTTACTGAGGCTGAGATGAGGTATAAAGCACATAGAACAATACACTGTAACAAGGTAAGCATGAAATAAATGGTAGCTCTTTCTGTTGTTTTTTTTTTTTTTTTCTTTGTATCACATTCTCTCAAGATTGCTTATCTGGGCTTGAGCATGGAACCCAAGATAAGGTTTCCTGATCTAAGTCTCTCCAAAATCTTTCTGATAAATATTCACTGCTCTCTTTAATAGGACACCAAACAATTTTGCTGCTGGCATCTCCAAAGCCTGTCTCCTGCTTCACAATCTTCAGATGTAGAAATTTAACCTCTGACACAATAACAGAAAAGAGCATATTTGAGAGAACCATTGTTAGAATAGTGTGTGTTTTACATCGGAGGAGACATTGACCGGTGACAGATTAATTACACCCCAGGAGGAATAATGAGAAGAGGTATGAGTCTTGCTAATGCTCCCTTTCTTTTTGCTGATCATCTTATTATCAGTAAATTACTGCCAATACACAGTTAATCTATGTTCAAAGTACACTTCTTTTTTTTTTTTTTTCAAAGTACACTTCTTATAATAAACTCTTACTGAAATTCTCCTAGCCTGAATTAACAAAGAATAAAATGTCTTATATACCTTAATAAAATAAGAAAAACTAGAAAGAAATATCTTTGATTTTTAACTAGATCACTGAAAAATATAGGTATAGATGTTTATTTCAATATAACAGCAGTCCATGTAAATTAATTCACAATAAATACTTCCAATTTTGATTATTTCACTTTTTTGCCAAAACTTTGGATATAAAAGAGTTACTCATTCTCCCGCATTTCACTGTCAATTTTTCCTAAAGGGTTGTTTCCAGAAAGTTTGGAAATGAAAGGAGCCCTATTCCTGTTGATTGGTACCTGTAGGAAAGCAAGCCCTGTGGATTTCCTTACTCGGAGAAGAACATTCAAATTCAAGGGTAGAAATCATACTCTCCCTGCCCCTCTGAACCTAAAATGGTCTTCTTCCCGGTGACCCTTTCAAGACACAGCACTGTGACCCTGCTGCTCAGTTGTGCCTCCCAACATCTGTGTGGAAGACAGCCGCCCAGATGCAGCAATGTGGCCCTCAGCCAGGAACCCGGTCACAGTCATTCCACCCCATGCTGGCCTTGTTCAATTTATGAACAAAACCAAAGACCTGAAGACTTTAATAATAGGAATGAGGGCTGTACTACCAGTGAGCAGAAGTGAAATGAACCTTTCAGAGCCAGAAGCTATAAAGCCAATTGGCTCAACTCCACAGAAAACAGATTCTAAGTGTATTAATTGAGCATAAATCAATGTGAATGGAGTAATGATCCATGTGAATTTTAGATGACTGACTATATCATTCATTGCCAAGGCATGAAGAGGAGCCACTCCCCTTCTCTTCTAAATGATTATTGAAAATACAGAAAAGCTCACTGGATATTGGCTTAGGGGAAATGGAAAAAACAGAAGAAGTGGGTGGGGGAGTAACTCATCAACATCTGGAATACTAAAATCCAGAAGATAAATTTCTCAAAAACCCTTCCTTATTTGCTTAATATAGCATTTGTAGCACAGTTATTTCTCAGAGCTATTTCTTTCTGTCTTAACTACAAGATGTAACTTATCTATTGAAATTTTCACAGATTACGATCTTTGAAAACTTATCTATTATTGGATTTTTCATTTAAAAATGCATTTGAAGTGGCTAGACTTTCTGTAGTTTCTCCCACTTGTCATTAATGTATTTAAGGTGACTTGGAAATAGGAAAAGACATACATTTTTCACAAAACAAAATGAAGCAGGGAAAAAAAGTCCCACCTAGAACCCAATGATTAAGCTATTGCGAGGACAGAATCTGGAAGATATTTCAATGAAATGTAAGGTGAATGGGTTGGATTGAGCAAAATTGTCAATAGCTCATTAATACCTGCTTTGTTACTGAAAGTAGGACAAGCCTGCTGGTCTCAAAGAAGGTCAGGAGCTACTTTATTCCTTTCTTACCGATGGATTCTAGCCCAGACACCCAAGGTACAAACCAACCAGAAATGAAGTCCTCCCCTGAAATTTACAACAGTAATGCTGCACTTTGAGACTCTCAGCTGCCCAATTCTTTGTCACCATATGACTAGCAGAACTTGGTGAGAGGTAAAATGACCACAGGGAAAGCACTGCAGGAGATTATGGAGTTAGGAAGGTGTTGGCAACCACACAGGCTGTGAATTGCAGTTCTCCCTTACTCCACTGGTGGCAAATGTCAAAGGAGTAATCAGAGATAGGAGACAAACTCAGGCAACAAAATGACTTTTTAGAGAATTTGCACTTCTTTAGGTTAAAAGGAAAGTAAAACAAAGAAAGAAGCATGGGGTTTATGGGGGGGAAAAAAAAAACATGGGAGAACTATGAAAGGAAATACAATTTCCAAAAAATATTTAGAGAAATTATATAGCCTGGGACAAGGTGGTATTACAAGCAATAGAAAACATCGTAAAATGTTTGCATTTTTTGTAGAATTTATGGCAGACTTATCTGAAATAAATATAAAAATTGATTAATAAAAAAGACTCCTAGATAAATAACACAGTAATTAAAAGTGGAATTGTTAAGAGATATGTATGGAAAAATACAAAAATGGAAAAAGACAGCATAATTAAAATCTAAATTTGTGGCAGTAGGAAAGAGTGAGTCCTACAGTAAATCCAATTGGTGCTACGAAGGGCAAATTTCAGATATTCTCCCAGACTGCAAACCACCAATAGTAAAAAGAGAGAGAGAGAACAGAGCTATAGGAGATGAAAGATAGAAAATTGACTCTAAAAATAGCAGACTCAAAAAAAAATAAAAAAATAAAAAAATAAAAATAGCAGACTCATCTGAGAAAATGCCAGAGTAATTAAAATAGAAAAAAAAAAGAATATAATTGAAATCTCTGTTCAATTAAAAAAGCCAAACTAAGCACACCAACTAAACCCTAAGCTTTCAGATGAAGCCCTAGTCCTATGATATCCCTTCTGTAAGATATCAATCTATAAATGTCCATTGACAGAGGAATGGATAAAGAAGATGTGGTACGTATATACAATGGAATATTACTTAGCTATAAAGAAGAATGAAATAATGCCATTTGCAGCAACATGGACAGACCTAGAGATTATCATACTAAATGAAGTAAGTCAGACAGAGAAAGACAAATGTCATATGATATCACTTATATGTGGAATCTAAAAAAATGGTACCAATGAACCTATTTACAAAACAGAAATAGAGTCACAGATGTAGAAAACAAACGTACGGTTACCAAGGGGGAAAGGGGAGGGGATAAATTGGGAGAATGGGATTGACATATATATACACTACTATATATAAAATAGATAACTAATAAGGACCTCCTGTAGAGCACAGGGAACTCTACTCTGTAATGACCTATATAGGAATAGAATCTAAAAAAGAGTGGATATATGTATATGTATAACTGATTCACTTTGCTGTACAGCAGAAACACAAAATTGTAAATCAACTATACTCCAATAAAAATTAATTTTAAAAAATGTCATTTCATGGAGAGTCCACCCTAAAAAAAAAGATATCAATCCAGAACTTACTGATGGTTTTAATGAAAGTCATAAAATTAAATTAAAATGATGAGAACAATTTATTTCATCGTACAGAAAGGCTCACACACTTATAGTGCGAACTTCTCCCCCAGCTCTCACCATTCCCTAGAGGAATGAACTGGGGCTCCAACAGAATGAACACCTTAAAACTAATGCTGAGAAGCCATGGATTGGTAGGGTCTGACACTGGGGATGCTATCAGCTTTCACCTTTACTTATGTCTCACTCCTTAGTTGAGATGAATGAATTTGCCTCGGCCATGATAAGTGGAAATTTCATCTATGCCACTGGTCCTTCTGAGACAGAGAAGCCAGAGCCGTGCGAGTCCATTTAAGGTAACATAGAGGCAGATTCATTAACATCGTTTCCTGCAAACGGTTTCCTAATCCCAGGAGGGGAGCACGTATTTCATGAGCTCAGTGATACAAAACTGAAAATCCTGAGACTTATGTCAAGTGTAACTGTGAAGATCACAATGCAAGTCAGCAGAGAATACATTCCTAAAGAATGTGCAAGGTGGCTCTCTGAAGCTGTTCGTTTGTACCTGGCCCCGCCTTTCTACTCCTCTCCACACGCTCTTCACACTAGGTGCTCTTTAAGGGCATTTGTTTAATCTTAGAAAAAATACTTAGATTTTTTTTTCAGCAAAAAGCTACTGCCCCCACAACTTACCCATTGCCATCCCAGTTTATCAGTTCTTCAGTTCTACCAATAATGTTATCTGCTCAAAGTCCCAATACAGATTAGCTGATCTGACACTCAATTCTAGGCAACAGAGTGACAGGATAGTATAAAAGGGATGTTCCTAAGAAAGCATTTTAAGACAAAATTTGTCTCTACCACATTCCCAACCACTCCCTTTAACTCACACCTTTTATTCTAACCCATTGGCTTCTTAGCAGAGGCTGTAAAGATTTTCAAATAAATAAAAATAAAATGGCCAAAAAGCACACGAAACTATGCTCAAACATTGCTAATTATTAGAGAAATGCAAATCAAAATGACAGTGAGGTATCACCTCACAGCGGTCAGAGTGGCCATCATCAAAAAAATCTACAAACAATAAATGCGGGAGAGGGTGTGGAAAAAAGGGAACCCTCCTACACTGTTGGTGGGAATGTAAATTGGTACAGCCACTATGGAGAACAGTATGGAGGTTCCTTAAAAAACTAAAATAGAGCTTACCATATGATCCAGCAATCCCACTCCTGGGCATACATCCAGAGAAAACCATAATTTGAAAATATACATGCACCCCAATTTTCACTGCAGCACTATTTACAATATCCCGGATATGGAAACAACATAAATGTCCATCAACAGATGAATGGATGAAGAAGATGTGGTACATATATACAATGGAATAATACTCAGTCATAAAAATGAACAAAATCACACCATTTGCAGCTACGTGGATGGACCTAGAGATTGTCAAACTGAGTGAAGTAAGTCAGACAAAGAAAGACAAATAACATATGATATTGCTTATATGTGGAATCTAAAAAAATGGCACAAATGAACTTATTTACCAAACAGAAATAGAGTCACAGATGTAGGGGAAAAAACTTATGGTTACTAATGGGGAAGGGGAGAGGGATAACATGGGAGATTGGGATTGACATATACACACTACTAAATACGAAATAGATAACTAATAAGGACCTACTGTATAGCACAGGGAACTCAACTCAATACTCTGTAATGACCTATTTAGGAATAGAATCTAAAAAAGAGTGGATATATGTATATGTATAATTGATTCACTTTGCTGTACAGCAGAAACTAACACAACATTGTAAATCAACTATACTCCAATAAAAATTAATTTAAAAAACTAAAAAATAAATAAATATTTGTAAATATTTTAAAACACATCAATAAAAACCACCACAACAGGATAAAACAGGGAAAAGGAAAAAAAGTTAGGTTCACCTAAAAACCATTTTTAAGGCAAAGGCAATGAGTACAAAGGCAATTGGTATAGAAAATGATGCTGTCGATTATATTTAAAAAATTGTATTGGTTTCTTTTTTTAATAACTGTTGCATTAAAATGGTATCCCCTATTTATATCATTTATAACACATTATAGATATTATATTATTCCCTACTTATATGTATAATACACTTATATTATTTATACCCAAAATAACATGCTTCAAAATCACTTATATATTCTTTTATGTTAAGCATTCCATGTTCAGAGTATGTTTAGAGTACACTGCAGATGATCATTGAACAACATGGAGGTTAAGGATTCTGACCCTCCAAGCAGTTGAAAATTCATCTATAATTTAGAGTCAGCCTTCTATATCCACAGTTCCTCTATATCTGCAGTTACTCATCCAAGGATTCAACCAACTGCAGATCATGTAGTATTTACTATTGAAAACAATCAATGAATAAGTGGACCCTGGCAGTTCAAATTCCCATTGTTCAAGGGTCAACTTTATATTAATTAGCAAAATGTGACTGCTATTTCAAGTGTAGTAATTTAGGACTCTTTTCTCTACTAAACATTGATTTCATTTGCTATCAGACTGGGGAAACATATCTATTCCTAGAGTCATTTGTCAGAGTCTTCTGTGCTAAAAACACATTTCATTTACAGTATTTTTTTTTTTTTTTTTTTTTTTACAAACTGAAGGTTTGTGGCAACCCTATGTGGAGCAAGTCTATTGGCATCCTATTTCCCATCAACATTTGCTCGCTTCATGTCTCTTTGTTACATTTCGGTAGTTCTCACAACATTTTTATCTTTTTATTATTATTATATTTGTTATGGTGATCTGTGATCAGTGATCTTCAAAGTTACTATTTTAATTGTTTTGGTGCCACAAACTGTGCCCATATAAGTCAGCAAACTTAATCAATAAATGTTGTGTGTGTTCTGACTGCTCCACCAACCAACTATCCCCCCATATCTCTCCCTCTCTCTGGGTCTCCCTATTCCCTGAGACACAATATTGAAGTTAGGCCAATTCAATAAGTTGAATTGTTAAGTTAGACTTAACCCAACAATGGCCTCTAAGTCTTCAAGTGAAAGGAATGGTCTCACCTCTCTCACTTTAATCAAAAGCTAGAAATGATTAAGCTTAGTGAGGAAGGCATGTAGAAAGCTGAGACTAGTTAGCCATGTTGTGAAAGCAAAGGAAAAGTTCTTGAAGGAAATTAAAAGTGTTATTCCAGTGAACACATGAATAATAAGAAAGCAAAACAGCCTATTGCTGATTTGGAGGAAGTTTTAGTGTTCTAGATAGAAAATCAAACTAGCCACAAGCATCACCTTAAGCCAAAGCCTAATCCAGACCAAGGTTCTAACTCTTTTCAATTCTTTGAAGGCTGATAGAGGTGAGGAAGCTGTAGAAGAAAATTTTAAAGCTAGCAGAGGTTGTATCACGAGATTTAAGGAAAGCAGCAAGTGTTGATGTAGAAGCTGCATCAACTTATTTGGAATACCCAGCTAAAATATCTAATGAAGATGGCTACACTAAACAACAGATTTTCAATGCAGATAAAACAGCCCTACATTAGAAGGAGATGCCATCTACGACTTTCATAGCTAGAGAGGAGAAGTCAATGCTTGACCTCAAAGTGTCAAAGGGCAGGCATGACTGTCTTGTTAGGGGCTAATGCAGATGGAAACTTGAAGTTGAAGCCAATACTCACTTATCATTCTTAAAATCGTAGGGCCCTTCAGGGTTACACTAAATCTACTCTGCCTGTTCTGTATCAATGGAACAACCAAGCCTGAATGACAGCACTCCTTGTATATAACATGATTTACTGAATATTTTAAGCTCATTGTTGAGACCTATTGCTTAGAAAAAAAATTCCTTTCATAATGTTAATACTTATTAACAATGAACCTGGTCACCTATGAGCTCTGATGGAGATATACAAAGAGATTAATATTGTTTTCATGCCTGCTAAGACGAATCTGTTCTGTAGTCCATGGATCAAGGAGCCATTTCAACTTTCAAGACTTATTATTAAATGAATACATTTCATACAGCTATAGCTGCCATATATAGTGATTCCTCTGATGGATCATGGGCAAAGTCAACTGAAAACCTTTTGCAAAGTATTCACAATTCTTGACGTCATTAGCATTTGTTATGCATGGGAAGAGGTCAAAATATCAACATTAACAGGAGTTTGCAAGAAGTTGATTCCAACCCTCATGAATGACTCTGAGGGATTCAAAACTTCAGGGGAGGAAGTAATTACAGATGTAGTGGAAACAGCAAAACGACTAGAATTAGAAGTGGCACTTGAAGATGTGACTGAATTTTTTGCATTCTCATGAAAAGATTTTCACAGATGAGGAGTTGCTTCTTACGGATGAGCAAAGAAAGTGGTTTCTTGAGCTGGACTTTGCTCCTCGTGAAGATGTTGTGAAGATTGTTGAAATGACAAAAAAGGTTTTAGAATATGACATAAACTTAGTTGATAAAGCAGCAGCAGAAAAAAAAAAAAAAAAAAAAAAAGCAGCAGCAGGGTTTGAGAGGACTGACTACAATTTTGAAAGAAGTCCTACTGTGGGTAAAATGCTATCCAACAGCATTGCGTGCTACAGAGAAATCACTCCTGAAGAGTAGAGCCAATAGATGCAGCCAACCTCATTGCTGTGTTATGTCAAGAAATTACCACCGTTACCCCAAGCTTCAGCAACCACCACCCTGTCATCAACACCGAGGCAAGACCCTCCACCACCCAAAAGAACTTGCTGAAGGCTCAGCTGATGGTCAGCATTTTTTAGTAAAAAAGTGATTTTTAATTAAGCTATGTACATTTTTTTGGACATAATACTATCGCACACTTAATGGACTATAGTATAAACATCACTTTTATATGCACTGGGAAACCAAAAAATTCCCATGACTTGCTTAAATTTTAGATTCATAATTCCAATTCCAGCTCCTCTATTTACTGTGTGTCCTTGGGCAAGTTACTTAATCTTTCTGTCTATGTGTTTCCTCATATGAGAAAGGATATTACCCACTTCACCTGTTCATTATGAAGATTTAATTATACAAACTCTGTGAAACTCTTAGCACAGTACCTGATACATAATAAGTTTTGGCTTTCCTTGTATCAATAGCTATAAGTGTGCTTGTCCATGACCCTTATCATCGTACCCAATTTGAGGACAAGGAATAAGACTTTTTTTTTTTTAATCTTCATTACCTACCATGATGTTCTTAATACAGTTGGGTGATTAATAAACTATTGTTCATTTATTGTGCCAAGTCAGAAACAGTACTTTCTTTTCAGCAATAGATCCATTCAATGTACATGAAATGGTTTCATAGATTTAAAATACATGAACAACTATTTCAGATAGAAAAATTAAAATCTTAAGGTAAACCATTAAATGTAGGAGGTTTTCTTTCTCTCAATTACTGAAATTTTTCACTTGCACATGGTATATTTTATTTCTATGAACCCACAAAGCTATTTCCACTTAATTCTAAATAAGAGTACCTCAACACATTTTTGTTCATTCAAAATAATGTACCAGTTATAACATTTTCAATTCTCAATGGCATAACTTGCAAAGAACTTCGCTTTGCTTTCAGAAATTCTGCTAACATCATAGCAGAGATGCTACAGGTAGAGTGGGTGTGAGTTTATTCAGTGTTGTCTAAACTGGTTATGAAAACAATCGTGCAGTCTTTTGTGAGAAGGGATTTCATCTATGCTGCCAGCTTTTGTAAATAACACAGTTTCAAATACTTCACATACTGCAGAATGAAAACAACACGTTTTATAGAGAGTTTATATTGAAAGAACTGAAGCCAAGAAACGAATTCATTCATGCATGCATGCATTTCTCCATTTATCAATCAAAATTTCCTGAATGTCTATAAGTATTGCTGGCAGTATTGAAAAAGTAAAACATAAATGAATTGGTAAGAGAAAATTTCCTCATGGTGCTGCTTAGTTTGGTAGGTAGACAAAATTAAAATATAATGAAGTAATAAGATAGAGGCAAATTCAACGTACTGTGAAGACAGTGGTGAATGGGGTGATGGAGGAGGTAGTCGGTCTATCGTGTGAGGAACAGGGAATAATTAGGGCAGATATGATAAAGGAAGAGCTTTTAAAAGACAAGGTAGAAATTATTAAGGTAAATAATGGGGGAAAGCATGAAGACATGAAAATTCAGGTGGATTTAGGGAACTGTGTATATTTGGGGCTGCCAGGGAAGTGGGGAGAAACCAAGCTGCAGACATGACCAGAGACAAATAAAAATAAAACTTCAATACAATGACCAGTAGGTATGTGGATAATTCAAGGACTCAAAGGGGATTCTCCTGATGTCAGAAATTTTAATCAAGCCTGACACAGGTTACAGTAATAAAGTGAAGAAATGTACTCTTCTGAACCTAACAGTATCATATAAACCAAAGGTAGAAGATGCCAAAGGAATCACTCAGAAGCCTTGACACAAAGAAGTGATTCCAAAGTTCCCATCAAGAATGCTGTATACCTGAAGGACAGCAAAAGAGAGAGGGAGGGAAAGTGAGGAGAAGGAAGAAGAGAAGGAAAAGAAGAACAAAGGCTGGAACTGCATTCTCTGATATTTACTCAGAACCACCAAATAAGAGTTGCAGGTGGTAGGTTAGGTTAATTGAGAGTCACAATTAAACTATATTTTGGTCACCCTCAAGAATTTTTGGGGGCAAAGAATGCCTCAGTTTGGGTTTGCTTTTCTTGAAAAAGATCTAGAGTCTTCTTTGTATTATCCTGTCATCAACAACTTTTTTTTTTTTTTTTAATGTACTTCATGTAGTCTTTTTCTTTTTCTAAACTGGCCTTAGAATTTATCTTATTTCTAATCAAAATTTTATCTTGAAACTTTAATTTTGGAAATAAAAATAGTGATATATTGTTTCTTAAAGCTTTTAAATTTTTTCCCATAATTTTTAGAAAATGTATGTGTGTGTGTGTATGTGTGTCTACAATGATTTTACTTTTCATCATCAGAGACAACCTTCACTTTGCACTTTCACATAGCTTTTCTTCTAAGCATTTTGCCACTACACACTAGGTCTGGTATTTAAAATAAAAATTTAAATTTTTATATTAACATACAATTGTCCTTTGTTTGTGGCATACAGTTCTATGAATTTTCTCTTATGCATATACTCATGCAACTACCAACCAAGTAAAGGATACAGAACAGTTACATTACCTCCAACCCAAGCCTCTCATTTTATGCCTTTGTAGTCCCACCATAATCCATCCTTACACCCCATCAATCACTGACATTTTCCATAACTAAAGCTTTATCTTTTTAGACAATATTATATACACAGAAGCATGGAGATTATATCTTTTTGATACTGGGTTTATTCACTCAGCATAAGGCCTTTAAGATTCAGTCAAGATTTTGTGTATACAAAATAAGTTCCTTTTAATTGCTTAGTAGGCTTCTAAAATATGGATGTACCATAGTTTGCTTATCCATTCAACCACTGAAGAATATTCAGGTTGTGACTAGATTTGACAATTATGAATAAAACTGCTACAAACATTTATGTATAAGTTCTTGTGTGAATGTAAGTTTTTTTATTTTTCGGGGTAACTACCAAGGAGTGAGATTGCTGGATCACATGGTAAGTTAATGTTAAACATAAAAGGAAAAAAAAAAAAAAACTACCAAAACTATCTTCAAGAGTGGCTGTACCATTCCACCCCTCAAACAATGTGTGAGAACTACTGTTGTTCCTTATACTCACCACCACTTAGTATTATTAGTAGTTTTTAAAGCTTATTCATTCTAATGGGTATGTAGCAGTATTTGATGGTTCTAATTTATATTTTCCTAATGGCTTTGATTTTGAATATCTTTTCATATGTTTATTTGACTTCCAAAAGTCTTCTTTGGTGAAACATCTATACAAATCATTTGCCTTTTAATTTGATTTTTACTGTTGTATTTTGAGATTTATGTATTCTGGATACAAATCCTTTATCAGATATATGGTTTGATAATACTTTTGCTCTTTCTATGGTCTATCTTTTCATTCTCTTAAGTGTCTTTAACAGAGCAAATGTTTTTAATATTGATAAAGTCATATACCTTTTTTTTCTTTTCTTTTACAGACTTGCTTTAGGTGTGAGATCTAAGAAGTTTCGATTTCTTTCCATGTTTTCTTCTAAAAGGTTATAGCTCTGTGTTTTACATGTAGATCTATAATCACCTTTGAACTAAGTTTTAAAGTGCATAGTTTAGCTCTTTGTTTTTTTTTCTTTGAACATGGATACCCAAATGTACCAAAACCATTTGTTGAAAAGCCTATCCTTTCTTCACTGAATTGGCCTTGTATCTTTGTCAAAAAATTGATTATATTTGGGTGGGTCTACTCCTGGACTATCTTCTCTGTTCCATTAATCTATGTGTCCATCCCTTTGATACTACTATACTGTCCTGATTATTGTAGCTTTGTAGTAGTTTTTGAAAGTTTCTTACTTTGTTCTTCTTCAAAATTGTTTTGGTTATTCACTGACTTTTGTGTCTCCTACATACATTTTGGAATCAACCTATCTATATAAGCCAAAAATCCTATTGAGATTTTGATTGGATTTGCATTAAATCTATAGATAATTGTGTTGAACTGACATCATTACTATGTTGAGTCTTTAAATCCACAAACATACTGTGTCTTCATTTATGTCTTCCTTGATTTCTTTTTTTAAAAATAGGGTATAGTTGATTTACAATGTTGTGTTAGTTTCAGGCATACAGCAAAGTGAATTTGTTACACATATACCCACTCTTGTTTTAGACTCTTTTCCCATATAGGCCATTACAGAGTATTGAGTAGAGTTCCCTGTGCTATACAGTAGGTCCTTATTAGTTATCTATTTTATATATAGTAGTGTGTTTCTTTGATTTCTTTTGACACTTTCATATTTCCCAGCATTCAGTTATTGTATCTTTTATATTTATAATTAAACATTTCATTTTTTGGATCAATTGCATAGCTTCCAATTGTTCATTTTTACTATATAAAAATGTAATTCATTTTGTGTGTTGAATTTGTATCCTACAACCTTGGTAAAAATCTCATTCATTACAGGATTATTTTTGGAGGTTCCTTAGAATTTTCTATATAGAAGATGTCATATACATAAGTAAAAATAAGTCTTATTTAAATGTTCCTTAGAATGTTCCAGAAGCAACGTGGGCCAGGATGATTTCATTTTTTGGAAAAAAATTATAAATTCAAGAGTTGTTTGACTATCCAGGCTACTTAATTTATTTTGGGTATGTGTGGATTTTGGTTTTGAGAAATTAACATATTTCATGCAGTTTGTCAAAACTGTGTATGTGGAGTTTTTAAGGTATTGTCATGCTGTCATTCTAATATTTCTGGAATCTGTAGGGATATCCTATCTTCTTTGATCTTGATAGTTTGTGCCTTCTATCTTTGCCAGTCTTACTAAAGGTTTATCATTTTTTGACCTTTCTAAACAACAGCTTTTTTATACATATTTTCTTGTTTTTCTATTTTCATTTTTTAAGGAAATCTTTTTTTAAATCATTTTTTATAATCATTTTTTAAGGAAATCTGCTCTTAAATCTTTTATTCTCTTACTTCTGCTTGCTATGGAGTTATTTTCCTCTTCTTTTTTTTCAAGTTCCTTAAAATGGAAGCTTAGATTTTTTTATGAAAGCCCTTTTTTCCTTTTCTAGTTTAATCATTTATTGCTATAAGTTTCTTTCTAAGAACTGTTTCAGCTGTATCAGACACATTTGGATATGCTGAATTTTCATTTTCACTTATTTCAAAGTATATCTTAATTTCCCTTGAGACCTCTTCCTTGACTGCTGGATTATTAAAAAGTGTCTATTAAATTTCTAAATACTTGGAGAGTATTATTTTTCTATTATTGATTTTAATTCAATTCCATTATGATCACAAAGTATACTATGCATGATTTCAGTTCTTTAATATTTGAAGTTTGTTTTATGACCCAAGATATGAGCTATTTTGGTGAATGTTCCATGTGAATGTGGAAGGAATGTGTATATTGCAGTAGCTAGGTGAAGGGTTCTATAAATATCAATTAGAATCAATTGGTTGATGATGTAGTTTAGTTCTTCTATATCCTTGTCCATTTTTGGTCTATTTTTTCAATTGCTGTTTTATCAATTAGTGAGAAAGGAGAGCTGAAGTCTCTAAATTGTGGATTTGTCTGTCTTTGCAGTTGTGTTAGTGTTTGTTTACAGTTTGTTAGTGTTTGTTTTGAAGCTCTGTTAGCTTCAAAATACATATTTGATGTTATTTTATTTTCTTATATAATGCCCCACTTTATCTCTGGTCATTTTCCTTGCTCTGAAGTCTACTGTGTCTAAATAATATAGCCACTCCAGCTGCCTTTTGATTTGTGTGTGCATGTATGTTTTTTCCCTTTCCTTTACATATAATCTACCTATATTGTTATATTTGAAGTGGGTTTCTTATAGACAGTGTATATACCTTTTACATTTTTTAATCCATCCTGATAACCTTTGTATTTAATTGGTGTGCTTAGACCTTATGCATTTAATGTACTTATGGGTATATTTGGATTTCAATGTACCATTTTATTATTCATTTTCTAATTATTCCCTCTGTGTTTCATCCTTTGTTTTATTCTTCCTGCCTTAAGGTTATTTGAACATCTTTTTAATTCTATTTAAATGTATCTATTGTGCTTTTGGCTATTTCTCACTGTAAAGTGTGGGGGGTGGCAGTTGCTATAGAGATTACAGTACAAATACTTAACTTTTCTCAGTCTACTTAGGTTTAAAATTTTAGAACTTCAATTAGACTGTAGAAAGCTTATGACTATGAAGGGTTTTTTTACCCTCCTCCCTTTATGATATCTTAAATAATTCATACATTGAGAACCACATCAGATGTCATAATTTTTGCTTTCAATAGTCAAACATATTTTAAGGAATCAGCAATCTGTTCTATTTATCAAAATACTTGCCATTTATGTTGCTCTTCCTTCATTTCTGATGTTCCAAGTTTCCTTCTGGTATCATTTCTTTAACAGTTCTTTTAAAGCAATTCTGATGGCATATAGTGCTCTATTAATTTTCCTTTAACTAAGAATGACTTTATTTTGTGTATAACATTATATATTCCTGGAGATAGCTATTGCTTGACTTACAATTCCAGGGAGAAATTTCTTTTATTTCAGTACTTTAAAAATATTTTCTACTTTCCCTGGTCTTCATAGTTTCTGATAAGAAATCTATAGACATTCAAACAATTGTTTTTCTCTGGATGCTTTCAAGATTTTTCTTCTTTCTCTTTAGTTTTCAGCTCTTTGATTATACATGTCTAAGCATAAATTTGAGTTTATCTTTTTTGGGGTTTTCTGAGCTTCTTGAATCTGTAGCTTTATATCTTTCTTACATTTGGGAAGCTCAAATATTTCCTTCTGCTCTGCATGGTTTTGTCTCTCCTTCCGGGATAATAATGACACAAATGGTAGACGTTAAGATTTATTCCAAAATCCGTTAACATCTGTCCATTTTTTTTCAATCTTTGTTCTCTCTGTTGTTTATCTTGCATATTTTCTTTTTATCTGTGCTTGAGATTACTCTTTCTTCTGTCATTTCTATTCTGCTATGGAGTCCATCCAGTGATTTTTTTTTTCCAGTGCTAAATGATCTATTTATTTCTCCTTTATAACTTTTAGTTATTTGCTGAGATTGTCTATCTTCCCATACCTTTCTTGAATATTCATCTTTGTCAGAATATTTTTATAGTAACTCTCTAACCTGTGTCTAGTAATTCTAGATACTGTGTCATGTCAATGTCAGCATCTTTTGACTGGATGTTCACATTTGAGTTGATATTTTCCCTGTTACCTATATGCTGGGTAATTTTCAATTTTATCCTGGATATTTTGAATATTAAGTTGTGAGAATCTAGGTCATATATACAGCTTATGGAATATCTTTTAATTTCTGGAGCTAGAAGTCAACTCATTCGGAGTCACATCACAAGATTTGACCAGCCTTCTGTGACTTGTGAATTGAATGCCAATTCCATTTTCAAGCTCTTTGCAATGCTGTTCAAATGTCTTACATGTGCACCACTCAGTTATGTGTCTGGAAATGGGGCTGTTGTCTTTAATTAAATTCTATTCTCAATGTTTTCGGTGTGTAGTTTAGCAGCAGATCTACTCATCTGGTGATCCCAGGGGTTCATTTAAAAAAATGAGTTAGCTTTCCTAAGCTGCTCTCTCTCTCTCTGTGATCTCCCCAGTACTTTCCAATTCTCTCATGGTCTTTTTTTTTTTTTTTTTTTTTTTTTGGTTTTACTAGCCAGAAAGCTTGGGATTTGTTTATTCCATTCTGGAGCTCCTTTTGTGAGTTGCACGCATGTCTAGGGCATATGGTGGGAGGAGCAATGGGAGTGGCCTCACCCTCTTGAAGTTACAGCTACTTCAATCAAGAGTCGAAGGTGTCCCTCCAGAGTTTAGGTGACTTTAGGCCTTTGCTGCTGTGGCTGCTGCTACCAACAATCCATTTTCTTCCTCCTGAATTCTAAACTAGAGTACTTCCCTGGGGTTCCCTACATCCTTGCTGATACCCACTTCCATGTTTCAGTCTGTCCTGAGTCTAGGTCAGAGGATGCTGGAGGAAAAAAGAAATGGTAAACTCACCACCAGTTCAGTGATAACTTTGAATTGTGGTCGTCTACTCCCATCTACCTGCCACTATTTTCCTTTCTGAGTCCTCAAAGTGCTGCTCCATGAACACTGTTCAGGTTTTACAGCATATTCTATCTTATCCAAAACTAGAAATCCTGGATTGATGATTTTGAATTCATGGTAAAAATAGAGTCAAAGCCATGATTCTATTTCTAGTAAAGACAAATGCAGCCAGCATAATTGGGTAACAAGAAGATTCACATGATCAGACGAGAATATTTTCCTGCTGAGTGGGTTAACCAGGGTATCAATGTACATGTATGACATTATATAAACATGGTATAACTTTTTTCTTACTTTAATATTGGTTCCGGTATTTATATACTCTTGTAACTGGTTATGATGTGACTCCTATCTGTGAGAGTTACAAAATAAATTAATGAATTTTTTGGATTGATCCATTTAAAAAATATATAGTCCTCTTCATGTCTCTCAATCTCTTCCTGTGCTACTATCTTGACTAGATATTTTGAGAGCTGCCAATACTATTTATGAAAATATTTCCAATATTACCTTGTCAATTGATTCTATTTATCCAGCCCTAAAGAATCATTTGTTCATTGAGCAGGAAAAAAAAGAACAACAGATTGATTTTTCACAGTAATTGTCATGTTTCTTTTCTGAGATCATTCCTCAGTACAAACTGTTTTGCTCAAACAGCTCAAATGTGCTGTTGCCAGTAACATTTGGGAGAAGCTATATCCTGTTAGAGAGATTCCTATTAAGCTGCCCACTGCCAACTCAGTTTTGTTGTTCTTTGAACCCTGAAGCCACCTAATGTGACTACTTTTGAACACTGTTACTTTTCCCTTATGAAAGGAATGTTCCTTGGTGTATATCTCATCTGTATGTGTCCTATCCTTATATCCAAATTTTTCCTTTTTACATTAAGAACATTCCAGAATCGTCTCTATTTTGTCTCCTGCACCCAAACATAGTGTTGCATTTTTTAGGATGGAATTGGGAGACAAGTTCCCTGGTGAATCCTTTCAGCATTCTATCTAGCAGGCAATCTTTTATTGCCACATTTATGGGAAGAGAAAAGGTTAACACCTAGCCTCAGGGAAGCCTGAAAATGTGGGACTTGCTTTTTTGTTCCTCCCTTTGCAATATTAAGTCAAGGAATTACTAGGAATTTACCTATTCTAGATGAGAGAAAGAGAGAGAGAGAGGGAAAGAGAATGAATGAGCATATCTGATCAAGAACCAAGGACTATGTACCAGGCCAAACTCCTACATTTCATTGTTGAAACTGGTTATGGAGTAATGAGTAATCTGTATAGATGAGAAAATACACTAATGGGTCTGACTGGTTAGGTATGAAAGGTGAAAGAGCATCAGCTTGGCTACATACTCAACCACGTTTTAATGCATGTTATGAGTCAGAATGAATGGGATATCATGACTGAGTCGAGAGAGTCATGACCTCTATTCTGTTGGTAAGTATGCTATATGTTTCCTGTCCTGCATTTTCTCTTAAACTTAGTAAACTCGGTGCTGGCTAAAGCCTACTGAGGTCTCAGTTTGACTGCCAAACTAAACTCAAGATCATTGCTGTTAGTAACAGAGTGGCTATTGAAGCAGTTTCCTTTTGTTTTCAAAGTTAAGTTTTACTCATTTAGCATTAAAAAAAGAATTTTTATGGAGGTATTCAGGACAAGAGGATGAGTTATTTATTCTCTAGTTCCTGATTTGCTTGTGCATTATGTTTGATTATGAGAAAACCCTATTGAGTAACACACATTACATATTTGTCAATACTTCCTTGTTTTGTTCTTCTCAACTTGGAAAAACTGAGCAAGTTATTATCAAAATAACTTTTGCTTGAAATTTTGTAGCTATGGAAATTGATGTGTTGTGAGTCTGATTTCAAAATTATCTTGCCAATGCTTTTGTATCTCAGTAATATTTTCCAGTAGTACTTAAAATTCTAGCTTAAAAATTTAAATAACATAAAATAAAAATATTTTACATTTGTTATGTTTAAGTTATTCTCCTATAATTCTTTGCTATTATAAATTGTTGGTCTTGATCTCATGATACTAGGCATGATCTTAATTTTTTTCCAACATCAGTAATCAATAATTAAACTTGAATGTAAAAAGAGCTATACAATTTAGAGAGAAACTTGCAGCACTACTGCCTGCAATGTGGAGGATTAGGAATTCAGATATATCCTCCATTCACAGAAAATACTCAGATTCAGGAAAACCACAACATAATACATGGTAATTCACTGCAGAGTTCAACAGAAAATAACACGAAGTCTCAGGGGATAGAGAAAATTAAGATAAAGCTAAAGCTTAAAATTTTTTTCTTAAAACAAACTTTGGTGCCAGTTTAACTCTAAAGGTCAAGCTAGTACTAGGAATTTCAGAATATTTGTGATGAACAGACACTAAGGGAAATGGGAGACCAGGGCTTATACTGGTACAAAATAGACACTGACCTACAGATTCATGAATAAGACCAGCACACTTCTAAGTGTTATAGTTTAAGTGAAGATATAAGTAGGGGGAGAAACTGTCTAGAAAAGGATTCCATGAAGACAACTCTTAGTTCTGTTCTTTCTCTCTGTGGCACAAAATAGTCTCCTTAAAATGTGTAACCATAGGCTTATCGTTTCATATTGCTGGGTTTTGAATTTACATTCAGCCCTGAATCTGGGCACCCCAGTTTGAGAAGTGAAATTAAAGTGTTTTCAGACTGGTGGGACACCCTGACACCATTCAGAACGAAATTAAAATATTTTTCTGGAGAAAAACATAATCCAAGTTATTCAAGATTCCCCAGTGGTTAAATATGAATTCATAATGTAAAGTCCCCAAATACAGGAGGAAAAAATATCCATTATAACTGAATATACTAGCAGAAAGAAAAGCCAAGAGATTTATCCCCTCAAACACAGATACACACACTAACCCAGTCTAGGGAAATTTCAGATAACAAAGACAAAGGGAAGATCTAAAAGAAGCCAGGGATAAAGGCCACATCATCTACAAGAAAGTGTAATTTAAAAAGACAGCAGATTTTCTAGTGTCCATAATGACATAGACAATGTGATATTCTTTTCAATGTGCTGAGAGGAAATATCTATTTTTCTGGATTTATGAACTCAGAGCAAGTGTGAGAGAAATACACCTTCACACAATAACTAAGAGGTTTTACCAACAAAAACTAAGACGCAAGAACAATTTTAAAGAACGAAACTATCCCAGATGGAAAATCTGAGATGCAAGAAGGAATGGTGAAGGCAGAATTTTAAGTATTTAACTGAAATTAAAGAAACATCACCTATATAATGCAAGAATAATAATACTTCATTTATGTGGGTAACAAAAATAATATAAGGAAGTTCTAGGACAGCAAATAACAATAATTTATAATCAGCGTTTCTGATGTTAATAAGAATATTTCAAATTTACTGTTTGATTCAAGATGATAGTAAAGAAACTTTTTAACTTCAGATACTGTTTTGGTGAGTTTGATAAGTTTAGATATAAAATACAAACCAACAATACACACACACACAGACACACACAGAACAGAATGTTTAATTCTCAAACTGGCAGAATAAAACTAGAAATAAGAGAGCAATCAAAACTTAGGTCTCAGGAAGAAACTTGAATAAGGAAGTACAGCAGTTTTGGTTGCTGGGAAAAGAGAGAGAGGAAAAAAAAGACATCGAGAAAGAGAAAGATTGCATCCTGAATCCCGAGGTCTTTCTTCAAATCATCTTTGTTAATGTGTTCAGAGTGCAATTATTTCTAATTTACCAAAGCTTTTTTTCTTCCTTTTTAATGAAACACTAGAGGCACAGAAACATTCCCCATATAGTCAAAGTATCTAAAATAATTTAAAATAAACTAATACAATATGTATTAATTAGGGGCTAAAATAACTTTAATTTGGTAGTATTTAAGATACTTTTTTAAAGGTAGTATTTGTATTTAAGATACATCTGTAATTATTTTACATTATGGTCTCCACATACTGAAAGTAAAAAATTAGAATCCTAAAAAATGAAAATTTTGTGTATAACTTAATAAAGACAGTTCATACACTAATTCTGGGAGCCATAGAAAATCATATTTTATCATTTCCTTTTAAGACTGAGAAAAATACAGTTGAAGAACTCAAAAATTGAAGATGGGTAGAGTCGAATTCTTCCTATGATTAGATCCAGTGTTCTGCAAATTCATATTCTGCATTAATCTCCATGCCTCAACAGTGTACGTATATTTTTGTAACCTCTAAAGATATGAGAAATAAAATTTATTGAATTCTTAGTATATACCAGACAATGTCATAGACCCATATCAGTCATTCTATTTAGTCTCCACAGCAATGGTCTGAACTATTATTCCCACTTTGCCTATGAGGATACCTATTCAGACTAGAAGTAACTTGTCAAATTGGTAGAGCCAGGATTCAGAACTAGATGTTTCTGAATCCAAAGCCCTTGCCTTAATTAACTACAACTCAGTACCTCAATAAAAGCAGTTGAATGTTCAAATAATTGGTCAATACTAAAGTAAACAAGAAGTAACAAATTCCCCTATTTCATTAAATCCTGTTAATGGTGTTATACTGAAGAAGAGAGTGTTTCCCTTAACAATTTCCCCTTATCTATTAAAATCATATCCATACAAATGATAATATATCTTATTTCCCTGAGAATGATTGTTCTGGTCAACATATAGAAATATAACTACAAAGTTAAATAATGTCTGTCAATCTTTATTGTTAAGAAAGGATTCCAATTTTAAATTATGTGTGCATTTCAATATACGTGTCTCAAACATGTCTCATATGGATGAGAATTTTAAGAACACAACTTCTGCAGAAATTCTATTAAAAAGTAACACCAGGAGCCTGTGGAGATCGTGTTAAGAAAAGAACAGCTGCGCACTCGGGGCCTTGGAAGGGGGCCATTGGGTGTGAATTTGAAAGGCAAACAACAGGTTTATTGTCATTTATTTGTGAGAGAACAGTCATTGGTTTGACATACTGAAGTCAGCCTCTGGTGAGGCTGCTTTGTTCAACAACTATCAGACAGGAAAATTTTTTCCCCATCCTCTTGATAGGGAGTCAAAGAGAACTCTGAGATAGTGGTGTGTGGAGAGAAATAATGGGCTGGGCAATGGTGTGGGGATTTCTAGGCACTGTTAAAAAGAGGCAGATTTCCTTTATTTCTGAAACACTAAAAACTGTGTTTCAAGATTCAACAAATTTATGAATATTTACTTTTATTCACCTAGTTTTCCCAATGAAGGGGCAGAAGCATTGTGTTTACAGGATTGTTTGTTTGAGCTTGGCTCTGTTGCCTGTAATACCATCCCTTTGATCAAATACATAGCTAGACACTTGCAAGGTTTAGTCAATTATTTTTTAAGGAAATTAGTGTGCTACTCTATTAAAAATGAAAAAGAAAAACAAAAAATGTAATGTTGACATCATTAGAAAATTATGATGTATTAAAACACACACAATAGTTTTTTGTGTGCAACATACTGAATCTATACCTGCTTTTCACAAATGGTGTTGCTCTACCTCAAGAAAGATAAAACAAAAGCCTTTTAGGTCCAGAACACAGCATGCAAAAAAAAACATCAAAGGGAAAAGAGCCTGCCTTTTGAGGACAGACTTAAATGATGTAGACTGAGGACTGAAAAGATTAAAAAAAAAAATGTGAAGTTGAAGAAGGAATGATTCTGCAATTATGGAGGCTAAGGATATATTTTAACTGAATTCGGTTAAAAAGAACCTCCTTTGAACCCAGAGAGAAGAAAATTGAGGGCATAAAAGGAAATACTACTTGACATAGTATAATAATTTTATGAGGTTTAGTTTTCTAGTCAGAATTGACATAGTCTGAATTTATAATGTATTAACAAGATTTAGGAAATATTTTGACTGAAAGTGATAAAGGAGTAGTTTGAAAAATGGATAGTTTGAGAATGCACTGCTTAGTTTTAACAGTAATATTCAGGAAAACAACAGAATATTCTACGGTCTTTATCTTGGTCTCCACATATTGAAAGTAAAAAATTAGAATCCTAAAAAATGAAAAGTTTGCAAATTCTTTATCTTGGTGCCTATTAGAGGAAAAATGCTGAGTAGATAACTTACATGATTTCCAAGCACAATAATTCTTATATTCCATTATCATGTTATCATTAAATTCTGTTTAGCCACAAAAATGACAATGAGAATGATTATGGAGAATACACTGTCCTTGTATGTTGAAAGAACCTTTGTTTTCACATGAGAAAGTATTGATCAAATAAACTTCTTCAGACATACAGATGGCCAAAAAGCACATGAAAAGATGTTCAACATCACTAATTATTAGAGAAATACAAATCAAAACTACAATGAGGTATCACCTCACGCTGGTCAGAATGGCCATAAACAAAAAATCTACAAACAATAAATGCTGAAGAAGATGTGGAGAAAAGGGAACCATCCTACACTGTTGGTGGGAATGTAAATTGGTACGCCACTATGGAGAACAGTATGGAGGTTCCTTAAAAAACTAAAAATAGAACTACCATATGACCCAGCAATCCCACTACTGGGCATATACCCAGAGAAAACCATAATTCGAAAAGATACATGCACCCCAATGTTCACTGCAGCACTATGTACAATAGCCAGTACATGGAAGCAACCTAAATGTCCATCAACAGATGAATGGATGAAGAAGATGTGGTACATATATTCAATGGAATATTACTCAGGCATAAAAAAGAACAAAATAATGCCATTTGCAGCAACATGGATGGACCTAGATAGAGTCTGTCATACTGAGTGAAGTAAGTCAGACAGAGAAAGACAAATATCATATGATATCACTTAAATGTGGAATCTAAAATAAAGGGTACAAAGGAACTTATTTCCAAAACAGAAGTAGAGTCACAGATGTAGAAAACAAACTTATGGTTACAAGGGGATAAAGGTGGGGAGGGATAAATTGGGAGATTGGGATTGACATACACACTACTATATATAAGATAGATAACTAATAAGAACCTACTGTATAGTACAGGGAACTCTACTCAATATTCTGTAATGGCCTATATGGGAAAGGAATCTAAAAAAAAGGGTGGATATATATATGTATAACTGATTCACTTTGCTGTACACCTGAAACTAACACAACATTGTAAATCAACTATAATCCAATAAAAATTTTAAAAAATAAACTTCTTCAGCATACAAATCATTAATCTGAATATGCACATAAAACATTAAAATATGTATTAATTACATATTTAAAAATATACTAGTTTTAGAAGTGGAATCAATGGTTGAATTTTAATCATATAAAATTTCCCTTTTATCAGGCCAAATATTCATGAGTTTGAAGACAAAAGTCACATCTCTTTTCGGTATAGCTTGTGATTATGTTGAACCCATCAAAACTAATTAGGATAGCACTTCTATCAAGCATATTTCAAATAGTTTTCAAATTGATATTTTAATTAATATGGATCGGATAGTAAACCATTAGCACAGGTTTAATCCTGAAATAATCTGCAGTTGAGTAGTCATCTCCTGACAAGAAAACATGTTAACAATTTGATTTGTCACTTAAGCAGAAGCCTAGTTCCATATACTAAAAATTCCACCTGAATCTTTCCCAGTTTCCGTAGGTATCCTGCAGTTTTTTCCTCTATGTATTTTTGATGCTCCCTTCATGATAATGAGCACAAAGTTTTCCTCTGAACTTTTATTTCACCCTAAAGCAGGATGGCCATTACATTTGTTGGGATTTATTGGAGTATCACTAATACTAATATGGGTTCAACTCAATACATCTTTTTGGTCAATTATTTTTAAGCTATTCTTGTTTTTTTTTTTTTTTTTAAATACACAATATGGTTAATTCCTTCTTATATCCCTATTTTGACTAAATATAGGTAAAGTTAGAACTAGTCATAGAAGTGAACAGGTGAAGAATACAATTTACAAAGCACTTTTATATATGTTAGCCACTGCGACCCTAAGTAGTCCCACTGGGACAGGCATTATTCGTATTTGTTTATTTTAGAGCAAAGGAAACAGAAGCATACTAAGGCGTTTAAAATGGCACAGCCTGTAGTGGCAGAGTCAGACTTCTAACTCTAAGCCCTGTGGGAACACCTTGTGTTCCTCTATAAAGTGCATCAGGGATCCCGAGGAATGGGCAATCACTTTGGTGTGGTCCCACACATTTTTTTGTAAGAGTAAGTTAATTATTTGCTCATTTATTTATTTGAAAAACATTCATTAATATCCTAAGATGTACAAAGCACTGAAATCTACATTGGAGAAGCTGAAAAGATGATTTTTCACAGGGAAAATAAAGATTTTAAAATATTCCAATGGAAATGGGCAGAGTCTAGAGGTTAAGTTGAGATTGTTGTAGAAATTCAGAAAGAATCACGAACAGTTCAGCCTGGAGATTACAGGAAAGAATGCACTGAAATGTTGAACTAGGCATAAATAAGATAAATATGAATGCCCCACAGGGGTGTAAAAACCATGCCAGGAAAAAAGGACCAGTATGTTGAAAAAAGAAAAGACATTTGTAACGTTTAGGGACAAAGGCATCATAATGAAGTTCCAAAAAATCATTTACAAGAGACCTGCCCTGTGTTACCCCTTTTTAGGAGCTGATATTTGTTTTTTTCTGAGTTTGAAATATCATCCTCCTTTCTGATTTTCACCTTCAGCTGAGAGTCTCTGGCTTGTGAATGAGTGAATTAGACCTTAGTCCCAGCCCTGTGTACCCTCCAGGTATTGTCAATATTTTGTGCTTCTAGACAGACAAAAGAACATGGTGTTATTTACTCATCCATGCTGTAGGGAATGTCAAGAAAATTAAGTTCATATTTTGAGGTCTTCTGAAAATAGTTATTGCAAGATCTGTGTGATTTTTGGAGAACATCCATGCCTCAAGCATTCACTTGGGTATCCTCACTTCCTTTAGGTATCTATCTGCTCTAATGCCGCCATTCCTGTGACTCTGTCCCACTATCCCTTAGATAAAATAGCAACAGCAATGCCCCATCTCACCCCACACTTTCTATCCACATCAACTTGCCTAATTCTCCCCTGTAGTATTTCATCAACATCTGACACATATTAGACCATTTAATGGTTTCTATTCCACCATCTCTCCACTAGAATAGAAGTTCCATGAGGGCAGAGAATTGGTCCACTGTATCATGTATCTCTAGCAACTAGAACATGGCTCAACACATTAATACTCAATAAATACTTATGGACTAATTAGGTAGGTGAATTGACATAAATAAATAAAATGTCAATTTTTTTGTGGGTTTCTTTTTTCAGTAGTTAAATCATTATCCTTTGTCATTTCATCAGATTTCAGTCGTAGAATAGCTATCTTGAATTTCATAATCATTCTCTACTCCATAATTATATAAATTGTCAAACAGAAAGAAACAAACATCCTGGTTAAATTACACGTGTGCTGACTTACGTACAAATAATTGAGTTGACTAGAAATTTACTGATATATTAATATCAATGTCTGAGAAATTAAACATAATTCTGACTAAACTTTAAATGACTCCCCCAAACTTTACTTGTTAAAAAAGCCACTTCTAACTTTTCCTTTGTTAATAGCTGCATTTTTGTCAAGCCTTTAAATGATATTGTTATTAAATGCTCTTAGTGCATTTATTCACATCGGCATGGACAGTTTTCCAGAGAGCAGTTTCACAAGTAGAATTAATTTTAGTCGATTTCACTTTCAAAGCCCCAATCATCATGAATCAAGTGAAATGGAATGCCTGTAGGAGACCACCACCTATGACACAGAAAGACTGTGAATTCTGAGCATAGGCACTGTAAACACCAGATTTTATATCATTATATTTCCTGTCTGGCTCTGAATGAGTTCTGCCCTGCAGAACTATTAGCAAACAACAAAAATGTTAGCAATTCACAAGCCAAGGGATAACTAACCTACTGAAATACGTCTTCCCTTTGGACATATAAAAAATGCCAGCAGTTAAGCAAGTTGATGTATAATCACGCCTTGTAAGGCAGGGATTTCTGCAAGAATATGCACTTATATCAAATATTACTGTTCCCATCACTGCCTGGAATTTATGTAATTTAATTAATTTATGCTTCAGTGGCATTTTGGAAGTGAAGTGGTTCTGAAGTAAGCATTGGATAAGATCTATTTACCATTCCGTCATGGAAGAGTGATGAATAAATCTAAGGCTTTCAGTAAAATAATGCTTTAATATAAATTAGTTTGAAAAGTTTGGGACTGTTTAATAAGTTTGCTATCTTTAAGTAACATAGTGATAGTCACACTGCAGGAACAATTGAGGTTTCCACACGAGGTTTGATATTAGATTGAACTCAGAATACACACACACATATACATACATATGTATATATGTGGATATATATGCATACACATATCCCAGTGTATATGTGTATGCATGTGTTTGATTTTTATTTCAGTATAATATACAGATAGAAAAGTGCAAATATTATAAGTGTACAGTTTGATGAATTTTCACAAACTACGCATCATGACCCACATCAAGAAACAGAAGTTGACACATCCTTAAGAGTGCCTGTCATATTCCTTTCCAGACAACAATCCTTACCCCATCCCCAGCAAAGGTATCCATTGTCCTGACTTCTAACTGTAGAGACTAGTTTTTTTCTGTTTTTGTATAAAGTCCATGTTTGGAACCATGGTTTTCTTCACAGGAAAGCAGCAGAGTACAGACGAAAACTGTTTCACAACTCTAGGCAAGCTACTTGGCCTGAGACACTGTTATAATTGAGATGATGATAAGAATTAATTTAGTTTATGTCAAAACACAACAAAATTGTATAAACAATCAAATGGAACATTTTATTACGATTCATTTTCCTTTCAATAGTCTCCCCATTAAGCTAAATTACTACTGCATCTATTTTTCCTAAAATGTTTGCTTATGGCTAGTAAGCAAATACAAAATAAAAGGTAATAATATACACTCAAGTACATGTACTCTCTGAGGTTAGGGACTGTTTCTTATTCATCTCTGTATTTTCCAGTAGTAAGAGGAAAGTATTTGTAATAAAATCTAAGGCACTAAAAGCAAGCAAACAAACAAAAATCCTAACTGAATGAGTGACTGATACTAGAACATTGATGAGACACTGTCAATTACACCGCATCATGGCTGAAAAACAGCAAAAGCTTTTCACGTTCAGTGAATACTTAGATTGTGCCATAACTTGTTCTAAGTGCTTTTGCTTGTACTTAACTTATTTAATCATCATAATAAATCCATGAAGTGAGCATCTCTATTACTCTCATCCCCATTTTACGGATGTGTCCAGTGGGTCACAAAGTTATTAGCACACAGCTAGTAAGTAGTGGATCCAGAATTCAGTCCTGGCAGCCTGGCCCCCAAGCCTGAACTCGACCTTGACTCTTTACAACATGGGCATATTTGATACCCTTGAGAAAGAGGAGGGTAAGACTGATGATGTTGATGTGAATTAATGATAAGAAACCATACTGTGTTCTTTTGGAGTAAAATTTACCCTTCAGACCATATGCATACAACTTTAATTTTTCCTCCTAAGTACATTATATATCAGGTAGGAATAATGCTGTCTCAAGGGCCATGATAGGCTATTAGAAACGAATCATAAGATGTAAAAAACACTCTAAGTAACAATAAAGATTAGGCAACCGAAAGAGGACAAAGGAACACAGCTCTGGCAGCAAACCCCCTAGCATAAATAACCTGTATTTCCCTGTGTTGGACTTAGAAACTTGCATAGAACCTGGGTCGGGGCCAGGATTATGGATTTTACGGCTGCTCCTTAGAATAGATACCAGTACTTCCATTGTCAATTAACATTATTATATATCCTATCAATAATGACATTTAACATGGAGTAACTAATTTATTTCTCACAGGGATTCCACAAGTAACAAAAAAGAATTAATATTAACTTTGTCACACTGACAATGTAACTGTCACTATGTGATTACTATCAGGATAAATTTGGAGTACATAAATAGCATTTTTAAAATGGCTTGGAAATAAACACCTCCACTGTTGAATGATGAAAATCACTGCTCTCTGAAAGACAGAAAGTTCTCCACTCATTAAAACATATGGAGGTTCATTTCTGGAAGTGGCGAATCTCATAATCATACCATCTTAAGTTATTATCTTATCTTAAAATACACATGGTGCATCATGACATGCCTTGGTGAATCACAACAAAGCAATTTCAGAAACAACTACGTATATAAATAGTCTCCTGATTGTAAATTCCTTTAGACTCTGGCAATCACAGTTATAAATTCGCTCTCTCCCAATCACTCAGTTGTCATTTGTACCAGTGATCTCATGAGAAAACCCATTTCTCACCTTGGGAAATCCCTCATCCTCCTCTAAGCATTCCATTAACTTCCCAGGGATGACATGCAAAACTATGATTGCATTAAAGCAACACTGTCCAATGAGACTTTCCAAAATAATAAAAATGCACTATACCGGTGCAGTCTAACAGAACAGTCTCTAACCACACACAAGCATCAAGCACTTGACATGTGACTGATGTGACTAAAAAAACTGTATTCTAAATTTTACTTAATTTTAATTAACTTTAAATTTAAATAGCCACATGCGACTAGTGTCTGTCATACTGGCCAGCACAGCACCACGTATATTAGAAATTAATGTGATCCTTACCTCCCCATCCTTATCGTTTTCTTTCAAGAAAGTAACCAAACACTTTTAAATTGTCAAAAAGACAAAGGTAAGATTCTGCCAGCAACCTTTGTTTGGGCTGCAACTCTTCGCAGAGTCTCTAGCCTGCTGGCCTACTACATCAGATTTTGGATTCACCAAGCCTCCACAATCATCGAAAATAGAAAGCCTATCCTGGAGGACCTTCAAGATGGCAGAAGATTAAGACGTGGAGATCACCTTCCTCCCCACAAATACATCAAAAATACATCTACATGTGGAACACCTCCTGCAGAACACCTACTGAACGCTGGCAGAAGACCTCAGACTTCCCAAAAGGCAAGAAACTCCACACGTACCTGGGTAGAGCAAAAGAAAAAAGAAAAAAAAAAAAAAAACAGAGACAAAAGAATAAGGATGGGACCTGCACCTCTGGGAGGGAGCTCTGAAGGAGGAAAAGTTTCCACACACTAGGAAGCCCCTTCGCGGGCAGAGACAGGGTGTGAGCAGTGGGGGGAGATTTGGAGCCACGGAGGAGAGCACAGCAACAGGGGTGCAGAGGGCCAAGTGGAGAGATTCCTGCACAGAGGAGCGGTGCCGACCAGCACTCACCAGCCCGAGAGGCTTGTTTGCTCACCTGCCAGAGCAGGTGGGGGCTGGGAGCTGAGGCTCAGGTTTCGGAGGTCAGATCCCAGGGAGAGGACTAGGGTTGGCTGCGTGAATACAGCCTGAAGGGGGCTAGTGCTCCACAGCTAGCCGGGAGGGAGTCGAGGAAAAAATCTGGACCTGCCTAAGAGGCAAGAAACCACTGTTTTGGGGTGCATGAGGAGAGGAGATTCAGAGCGCCGCCTAAACGAGCTCCAAAGACAGGCACGAGCTGCGGCTATCAGCACGGACACCACAGACGGGCATGATACACTAAGGATGCTGCTGCAGCCACCAAGAAGCCTGTGTCCAATCACAGGTCACTATCAACACCTCCCTTTCTGGCAGTCTGTGCAGCCGACCAGTGCCAGGGTGCTGTGATCCAGGGACAACTTCCCTGGAAGAACACATGGTGCGCCTCAGGCTGCTACAATGTCACACCGGCCTCTGCCACCACAGGTTCGCCCCACATTCCAGCTATAACTACTGTACCCCTCCCGCCCCCTGGCCAGAGCCAGAACCCTGTAATCAGCCACTGCTTGAATCCCATCCTGTCTTAGGTGGGAACAGAAATCAGAGAGCAACCTACATGCAGAGGAGGGGCCAAAACCAAAGCTGAACCCCAGGAACTATGCAAAAAATGAAGAGAAAGGGAAATTTCTCTGTGCAGCCTCAGGAGCAGCAGATTAAATCCCCACAATCAACTGGAGGTACCCTTCATCTGTGGAATACCTGAATAGACAACAAATGTTCCCAAAATTGAGGCGGTGGCCTTTGGGAGCAACTGTAGACTTGGGGTTTGCTGTCTGCAACTGACTTCTTTCTGATTTTTATGTTTATCTTAGTATATTTTCAGCACTTGTTATCATTGGTGGATTTATTGGTTTGGTTGCTCTCTTTTTTAAAAATTATTTTTAATTTTTCAATTTTAATTATTTTCTTTTATTAATTTTTTCTTTTATTATTTTTTTCTTTCTTTTTTTCTCCCTTTTCTTCTGAGCCGTGTGGCTAACAGGGTCTTGATGCTCTGACCAGGTGTCAGGCCTGAGCCTCTGAGGTGGGAAAGCCAAGCTCAGGACATTGGACCATCAGAGACCTCCTGGCCCCACATAATATGAATTGGTGAGAGCTCTCCCAGAGATCTCCACCTCAGTGCGAAGACCCAGCCCCACCCAACGAACAGCAAGTTCCAGTGCTGGACGCCCCATGCCAAACAACTAGCAAGACAGGAATACAAACACACACATTAGCAGAGAGGCTGCCTAAAATCATACTAAGTTCACAGACACCCCAAAACACATCAACGGACACAGCCCTGCCCACCAGAAAGACAAGATCCAGCCCCACCCACCAACAGTCCCCTCCACCAGGAAGCTGACACAAGCCACTGAACTAATCTTACCCACTGGGGGAAGACACCAAAAACAATGGGAACTATAAACCTGCAGCCTGCGAAAAGGAGACCCCAAACACAGTAAGTTAAGCAAAATGAGAAGACAGACAAATATGCAGCAGATGAAGGAGCAAAGTAAAATCCCACCAGACCAAACAAATGAAGAGGAAATAGGCAGTCTACCTGAAAAAGAATTCAGAGTAATGATAGTAAAGGTGATTCAAAATCTTGGAAATAGAATGGAGAAAATAAACGAAACATTTAACAAGAACCTAGAAGAACTGAAGAGCAAACAAACAATGACGAACAACACAATAAATGAAATTAAAAACTCTCTGGAAGGAATCAGTAGCAGAATAACTGAGGCAGAAGAACAGATAACTGACCAGGAAGATAAAATAGTGGAAATAACTACTGCAGAGCAGAATAAATAAAAAAGAATGAAAAGAATTGAGTACAGTCTCAGAGACCTCTGGGACAACATTAAACGCACCAACATTTGAATTATAGGGGTCCCAGAAGAAGAGAAAAAGAAAGGGTCTGAGAAAACATTTGAACAGATTATAGTTGAAATCTTCCCCAACATGGGAAAGGAAATAGTCAATCAAGTCCAAGAGGCACAGAGAGTCCCATACAGGGTAAATCCAAGGAGAAACACGCCAAGACACACATTAATCAAACTATCAAAAATTAAATACAAAGAAAAAATATTAAAAGCAGCAAGGGAAAAGCAACAAATAACATACAAAGGAATCCCCATAAGGTTAACAGCTGATCTCTCAGCAGAACTCTGCAAGCCAGAAGGGAGTGGCAGGACATATTTAAAGTGATGAAAGGGAAAAACTGACAACCAGGATTACTCTACCCAGCAAGGATCTCATTCAGATTCGACAGAGCAATTAAAATCTTTACAGACAAGCAAAAGCTAAGAGAATTCAGCACCACCAAACCAGCTTATACAACAAATGCCAAAGGAACTTCTCTAGGCAGGAAACACAAGAGAAGGAAAAGACCTACAAAAACAAACCCAAAGAAATTAAGAAAATGGTAATAGGAACATACATATAAATAATTACCTTAAATTACCAAAAATTACTTTAAATGGATTAAACGCTCCAACCAAAAGACATAGACTGGCTGAATGGATACAAAACCAAGACCGATATATATGCTATTTACAAGAGACCCACGTCAAACCTAGGGACACATACAGACTGAAAATGAGGGGATGGAGAAAATATTCCATACAAATGGAAATCAAAAGAAAGTTGGAGTAGCAAGTCTCATATCAGACAAAATAGACTTGAAAATAAAGACTATTACAAGAGACAAAGAAGAACAACACATAATGATCAAGGTATCCATCCAAGAAGAAGATTTAACAATTGCAAATATTTATGCACCCAACATACGTGCACCTCAATACATAAGGCAAATGCTAACAGCCATAAAAGGAGAAATCAACAGTAACACAATAAGAGTAGGGGACTTTAAAACCCCATTTTCACCAATGGACAGATCATACAAAATGAAAATAAACAAGGAAACACAAACTTTAAATGACACATTAGACAAGATGGACTTGACATTTATATTTATAGGACATTTAATTCAAAAACAACAGAATATACTTCCTTCTCTACTGCTCATGGAACATCATCCATGATAGATCCTATCTTGGATCACAAACCAAGTCTTTGTAAACTTAAGAAAACTGAAATCATATCAAGTATCTTTTCTGACCACAGTGCTATGAGACTAGATATCAAATACAGGAAAAAAAACCGTAAAAAATACAAACACATGGAGGCTAAACAATACATTACTAAATAACCAAGACATCACTGAAGAAATCAAAAAATACCTAGAAACAACCTGCAATGAAAACATGATGACCCAAAACCTATGGGATGCAGCAAAAGCAGTTCTAAGAGGGAAGTTTATAGCAATACAATCCTACCTCAAGAAACAAGAAAAATCTCAGATAAACAAACTAACCTTAAACCTAAAGCAATTAGAGAGAGAAGAACGAAAAAACCCAAAGTTAACAGAAGGAAAGAAATCATAAAAATCAGATCAGAAATAAATGAAAAAGAAATGAAACAATAGCAAAAATCAATAAAACTAAAAGCTGTTTTTTTGAGAATACAAACAAAATTGATAAACCATTAGCCATAATCATCAAGGAAAAGAGGGAAAAGACCAAATTAACAGAATTAGAAATGAAAAAGGAGAAGTAACAACTGACACTGCAGAAATACAAAGAATAAGGAGAGATTATTACAAGCAACTATATGCTAATAAAATGGACAACCTGGAAGAAATGGACAAGTTCTTACAAAAGCAGAACCTTTCGGGACTGAACCAGGAAGAAATAGAAAATATAAACAGACCAATCCAAAAGCACTGAAATTGACACTGTGATTAAAAATCTTCCAACAAACAAAAGCCCAGGACTAGATGGCCTCATAGGCAAATTCTATGAAACATTTATAGACGAGCTAACAACCATCCTTCTCAAACTCTTCCAAAATACAGCAGAGGGAGGAACACTCCCAAACTCATTCTACAAGGCCACCATCACCCTGATACCAAAACCAGACAAATATGTCAGAAAGAAAGAAAACTACAGGCCAATATCAATGATGAACATAGATGCAAAAATCCTCAACAAAATACTAGCAAACAAAATCCAGCAGCACATAAAAAGGATCATACACCATGATCAAGTGGGGTTTATCCCAGGAATGCAAGGATTCTTCAATATAGGCAAATCAATTAAATCAGTCAATGTGAACCACCATATTAACAAATTGAAGGATAAAAACCATATGATAATCTCAATCGATGGAGAAAAAGCTTTCGACAAAATTCAACACCAATTTATGATAAAAACCCTCCAGAAAGGAGGCAGAGATGGAACTTATGTCAACATACTAAAGACAATATATGACAAACCCACAGCCAACATTGTCTCAATGGTGAAAAACTGAAAGCATTTCCTCTAAGATCAGGAACAAGACAAGGCTGCTCACTCACCACTATTATTCAACATAGTTCTGGAAGTTTTAGCCACAACAATGAGAGAAGAAAAAGAAATAAAAGGAATCCAAATCAGAAAAGAAGTAAAAGTGTCACTGTTTGCAGATGACATGATACTATACATAGAGAATCCTAAAGTTGCCACCAGAAAACTACTAGAGCTTATCAATGAATTTGGTAAAGTAGCGGGATACAAAATTAATGCACAGAAATCTCTTGCATTCTTATACACTAAAAAAGAAAAATCTAAAAGAGAAATTAAGGAAACACTCCCATTTACCACAGCAAAAAAAGAATAAAACACCGAGGAATAAACCTACCTAAGGAGACAAAAGATCTGTATGCAGAAAACTATAAGACACGGATGAAAGAAATTAAAGAGAATACAAACAGGTGGAGAGATATACCATGTTCTTGGATTGGAAGAACCAACATTATGAAAATGACTATACTACCCACAGCAACAGATTCAATGCAATCCGTATCAAACTACCAATAGCATTTATCACAGAGCTAGAACAAAAAATTTCACAATTTGTATGGAAACACAGAAGACCCTGAAAGCCAAAGCAATCTTGAGAAAGAAAAACAGAGGTGGAGGAATCAGGCTCCCGGACTTCAGACTATACTACAAAGCTATAGTAATCAAGACAGTAAGGTATTGGCACAAAAACAGAAATATAGATCAATGGAACAGGATAGAAAGCCCAGAGAGAAACACACACGTATGGTCACCTTATTTTTGACAAAGGAGGGAAGAATATACAATGGAGAAAAGACAGTCTCTTCAATAAGTGGTGCTGGGAAAACTGGACAGCTACATGTAAAAGAATGAAATTAAAACACTTCCTAACACCATACACAAAAATAAACTCAAAGTGGATAAAGGACCTAAATGTAAGGCCAGACACTATAAAACTCTTAGAGGAAAACATAGGCAGAACACTCTATGACATAAATCACAGCAAGATCCTTTTTGACCCACCTCCTGGAGAAATGGAAATAAAAGCAAAAATAAACAAATGGAACCTAATGAAACTTAAAAGCTTTTGCACAGCAAAGGAAACCATAAACAAGACAAAAAGACAACCCTCAGAATGGGAGAAAATATTGCAAATGAAGCAACTGACAAGGGATTAATCTCCAAAATATACAAGCAGCTCATGCAGTTCAATATCAAAAAAACAAACAACCCAATCCAAAAATGGGAAGACCACCTAAAAAGTCATTTCTCCAAAGAAGATATACAGATTGCCAACAAACACATGAAAGGATGCTCAACATCACTAATCATTAGAGAAATGCAAATCAAAACTACAATGTGGTATCACCTCACACCAGTCAGAATGGCCATCATCAAAAAATCTACAAACAATAAATGCTGGAGAAGGTGTGGAGAAACGGGAACCCTTTTGCACTGTTGGTGGGAATGTAAATTGGTACAGCCACTATGGAGAACAGTATGGAAGTTCCTTAAAAAACTACAAATAGAACTACCATATGACCCAGCAATCCCACTACTGGGCATATACCTGAGAAAACCATAATTCAAAAAGACTCATGTACCACAATGTTCATTGCAGCACTATTTATAATAGCCAGGACATGGAAGCAACCTAAGTGTCCATCGACAGATGAATGGATAGAGAAGGTGTGGCACATATATACAATGGAATATTACTCGGCTATAAAAAAGAAACGAAACTGAATTATTTGTAGTGAGGTGGATGGAACTAGAGTCTGTCATACAGAGTGAAGTAAGTCAGAAAGAGAAAAACAAATATCATATGCTAACCCATATATGGAATCTAAAAAGAAAAAAGTGGTTCTGATGAACCTAGGTGCAGGACAGGAATAAAGACGCAGACCTACTAGAGAATGGACTTGAGGACACGGGGAGGGGGAAGGGTAAGCTGGGACAAAGTGAGAGAGTAGCACTGATATATATACAGTACCAAATATAAAATAGATAGGTAGTGGGAAGCTGCTGCATAGCACAGGGACATCAGTTCGGTGCGTTGTGACCACCTAGAGGGGTGGGATAAGGAGGGTGAGGATATGAGAATATATGTATACATATAGCTGATTCACTTTGTTATATAGCACAAACTACCACACCATTGTAAAGCAATTATACTCCAATAAAGATGTTATGGAAAAAAAAAAAAACAAAGAAAGCCAAAAAAAAAAAAAGATGAAGGTAAAGTTAAGTTGGATTTTTGGATGCTAGGAACTAAATTCTTATTTTTCAATTTCACTTTTCAGCTCCTCATATCAATAAAGCAAACTCCTTTTTAGAGCATTGAAAATTTATGTTTTCCTCTTCTTTAGTTGAAAATTATGTCATTTTTAAAGCATGCCCTATGCAGTTTATATTTTATACTTTTTAAGTCATAATCACTATTATTATAGTACATGTAATTATGATTAGGGTGATACCAACTGAAGAAAAAAGTTTATCTAAGGTAGGATGTAAGCATCACTCATCAGTATGTTCCCTAATGGGAATCAGACTAGAGTAAATCTTGTTCTCATTGAAATCCATGTGTCAATTTCACCTGACAGCCCATGTAATTAAGTCAGGGAACTATCATGTTAACCAGCATTAGATGTTTTGATTAGTATGATAAATTCCAATGTAGACAAGACATTCAAGCCATAGTGAGACAATACAGAATGTGATGGAGCATGTGGCAGTTGCATTTATTTAATATTAAAATTAGAATTCTGGATTGTTCAGACCTCCAAGTGAATTTTCAGCCTGAATAATCACTGCCTCAGATTAGTCCATCTAAGTGCACTAAGTTTTAATTGTCCCGTTTCATTTTGCTCACCTTGTGTAAGGTAGGTCTGTAATGATTCAAGATGTCATCATAGTATTTTTTCAGTTTTTACCATCTGGAAATATCTAGATTATCCAATTAATAAATCTACTTGGGGTTCCAATTAGTAAATTGACTGTTTGCCTAATTCTGTTGCAGTTACCCTGATTGAAACAGGAGAAATATAAAGAGTGATTTCTTCTGCTCTCAATGAACTTGTGATGTTGTCTTAGAGACAAAATAAAAACCTTTAAAAATTAGAGAAAAAGAACTTTTCTATGAGAGCAAGAACCATGTCTTTATTTTTCTGTCACTTATCTCTGGTGCTTATTTTGAACTCTGGCAATTAATTAGTACTCAAAAATTATTTGTTGAATAGATGGTGAGTAAATAATAATGGTATGACTGTACCCAAATGTTAACTTCCTACAATACTGTACAACAGAAACTAACACGGCACTGTGAAGCAATTATACTCCAATAAAGATCTATTAAAAAAATTATATCACTCATATATTTAGAAACAAAAATAACACAACAAAAAATTAGATAGAATTTATTTGCATAGGTTTGCAGTGTTTGCTAACTTCTACAGCCTGATCTTCACAAACTTCCAGAACTCATTTCCTGTTCCATCCCTCCACTCCCTAAGCCATCTCAGAGTGTGAAATTAGGTCTGTGAGTCTGACTTATTCTTCCACATCAACCTGCTTCAATATGTTTTGTTCACTAAACCTGAAATGTCTTACCTTCCAACATCACCTTAACTGCATCTGTTAAACCCACATTCTAGGCTCAGATGACTTGTAAAGGTCCAAATTCACATCTTCTGTCTTTCTAGAGTGTAACTTTTATCATTTTTATTATAGTCATTTCATTATTTTTCCCACTGATCGGTGAATTTTGGAGGGTAAGAAGTGTTATTTTTTCTTGTTTTTTGTTTTCTTTGGTTCATTATTCATTCTCTCTATAGTTATAGTTTAAGTGCAATACAATATTGGGTAAAATTGGACCTGGTTTCTACTATAGTGGAGCTTAGGACTTAAAATAGAGGCATTAATCAGATAATCACACAAATGAGTGCATAATTATGAGCTAAAATTAAATCCTATAAAAGAAAAGAGTACTCAAAAAATAAATAAATCACATAGCCCAAACATGAAACCTTTGCTAAAGGATCTTTTTTCTCTGTAAGCAATGCTTGAGGAGACGTTAGGCAGTCAAGGATTTTTATCTGAATTCTAATTTCATTGAGAAGTTGTTAATCAAAAAACAAGGGGTTAATAAAAATACATTTTTAGAAGATTATTCTGGCTGCATAATGGTGAAAAAATAAAATGGGATGAGTCTGAAGCAAAATAGATCATACGAGGAAAATTCATTGATAATTTTAGTAATTCACAAGAGAGATGACGCTCATTTGAACAGAATGTTGGCTGTGCGCATAAAGGTAAGACAAATTTTTGAAAGGAAACAGTGAGGCTTGCTGGTAGATGGGAAATGATGGGCATCATGGCAGACACCATCTACTACACACCCAACTTCCCAAATACCTTCTCATACCCAACATCTGCTCTTCACCCTGTCCCAGCATCTGCTACATGTCCAGTGTCCCAATGTCTGCTCTATATCCAGCATCTCATCATTGGCTATGTAACCAGCGTCCACTCCTCTTCGACCTCCTACTTCCTTTCCAACAGATTCTGTTTTTTTCCTACTAATGACAGAGATCAATGGATCTTAGAAAGGAAAACATCTCTTGCCTCAGGCCCAGGGCATGGACCATAATTGTCTAATACTAGGACATTTAAATTATTTTTGGTTAGTGATTGAATTAGGTTGGCCATGGGACCAATTCTGGATAAAAAGATACAAACAAATGCCAACTCACAGCATTTCTAGGAAGGCTTTTGCTTTCCTAATGTAACGTGACAAACTCAGCTGGCATGTTTCTTTCTCCCCTTTTGCCCATTCACATTTACATTAGTTTCCTATTGCCACTGTGACAGATTACCACAGATAACCTGGTGCCTTAAAACAACACACATTATCTTATTATCTTAGTTATGGAGTTCAGAAGTCTGAAATGGGACTCACTGGGCTAAAATCATCTGGAGGTTCTAGGGGAAAATAGGTTTTTTCATGTGTTTTCCCACATCTCTGGAAGAAGCTACCCATGTCCCTTGGCTCTTGGCCTCCTACCATATTTAAAGCCAGCATCTGCCAGTTGAATTTTTCACACTCTGTATCACTTTGCTTCTATCATCGCCTCCCCTGCCGAATCTCCTGACTCCTTTTACTTATAAGGACTCTTGTGGTTATACTGGGCCCACTCAGATAATCCAGTATAATCTCTCCATCTCAAAATCCTTAACTTAATCACATGCACAAAGTCTTGTTTGCTATGCTAGGCAACATATTCACAGGTTCTGAACATGAGGACATGGATGTCTTTGGGGAGGGGCATTTTTATTCCTACCACAGTGCTTTTCATTTTTGGAATGAAACATGATGCCTTAGCATGGAATAGTCTGCCATGGCACAACAAGTACGAGTGAAAGACCATCTCCAAATGCAAACTCTAACACTTTCTGGCCACTGGACACTTATTAGTAGATGCATATCTCAGTGACACAGTGAACTCTCAGTTGGTTAAGCATTTTTTTTGAATTTTCTTTCCTTGCAGCTATCCACAGTAAGAAATACATTTTCATGTTATAATCTACTATGTGTCATGGCACTTATTTTGAAAAAACACTGCCTTAACAATAAAGATCATTTTTAATTTTGTATATTTTTCTGTTTGCTTCACATTATACTACACTTCATTTGAACTATGTAACTAAAGCAGCGTTCACACATAGAAATCACTTCTTAAAAGCTCCTTTCGGTACTGAACTCCATGAAGCTCTTAGCAGCACCCAATAACGTCAATTGACTCCTACTTCATGACATTCCCCATCTTTGCATTGAACATGCAGTTTCATTTTTTTTTTGAATTTTTGAATTTTATTTATTTTTTTATACAGCAGGTTCTTATTAGTTACCCATTTTATACACATTAGTGTATACAAGTCAATCCTAATCTCCCAATTCATCCCACCACCACCCTCCTCGTCACTTTCCCCCCTTGGTGTCCATACGTTTGTTCTCTACATCTGTGTCTCAGTTTCTGCCCTGCAAAAGGGATCATGTGTACCATTTTTCTAGGTTCCACATATATGTGTTAATATACAAAATTTGTTTTTCCCTTTCGGACTTACTTCACTCTATATGACAGTCCTTAGATCCAACCACGTCTCTACAAATGATCCAATTTCATTCCTTTTTATGGCTGAATAATATTCCATTATATACATATACCACATCTTCTTTATCCATTTGTCTGTCAAAGGGCATTTAAGTTGCTTCCATGACCTGGCTATTGTAAATAGTGTTGCAATGAACATTGGGGTGCATGTGTCATTCTGAATTATGGTTTTCTCTGGGTATATGCCCAGTAGTGGGATTGCTGGGTCATATGGTAGTTCTATTTGTAGTTTTTATGAGGAACCTCCATACTGTTCTCCATAGTGGCTGTATCAATTTACATTCCCACCAATAGTGCAAGAGGGTTCCCTTTTCTCCACACCCTCTCCAGCATTTGTTGTTTGTAGATTTTCTGATGATGCCCATTCTAACTGGTGTGAGGTGATACCTCATTGTAGTTTTGATTTGCATTTCTCTAATAATTAGTGATTTTGAGAAGATTTTCATGTGCTTCTTGGCCATCTGTATGTTTTCTTTGGAGAAATGTCTATTTAGGTCTTCTGCCCATCTTTTGATTGGGTTTTTTGTTTTTTTGATGTTGAACTGCATGAGCAGTTTATATATATTGGAGATTAATCCTTTGTCCGTTGATTTGTTTGCAAATATTTTCTCCCACTCTGAGGGTTGTCTTTTCATCTTGTTTGTAGTTTCCTTTGCTTTGCAAAAGCTGTTAAATTTCATTTTGTCCCATTTGTTTATTTTTGTCTTTATTTCCATTACTCTAGGAGGTGGATGAAAAAAGATCTTGCTCTGATTTATGTCAAAGTGTATTCTTCCTATGTTTTCCTCTAAGAGTTTTATAGTGTCTGATCTTACACTTAGGTCTCTAATCCATTTTGAGTTTATTTTTGTGTATGGTGTTAGGGAGTGTTCTAATTTCATTCTTTTACATGTAATGTCCATTTTTCCCAGCACCACTTATTGAAGAGGCTGTCTTTCCTCCATTGTATATCCTTGCCTCCTTTGTCATAGATTAGTTGACCATAGGTGTGTGGGTATATCTCTGGGCTTTCTGTCCTGTTCCATTTATCTATATTTCTGTTTGTGTGCCAGTACCATATTGTCTTGATTACTGTAGCTTTGTAGTATAGTCTGAAGTCAGGGACTCTGATTCCTCCAGCTCTGTTTTTTTCCCTCAAGACTGCTTTAGCTCTTTGGGGTCTTTTGTGTCTCCATACAAATTTTAAGATTTTTTGTTCTAGTTCTGTAAAAAAAAAAAAAAAAAAAAAAAAATGCCATTGTTAGTTTGATAGGGATTGCACTGACTCTGTAGATTGCTTTGGGTAGTATAGTCATTTTCACAACATTGATTCTTCCAATCCAAGAACATAGAATATCTCTCCATCTGTTCGTATCATCTTTAATTTCTTTCATCAGTGTCATAGTTTTCTGCATACAGGTCTTTTGTCTCCTTAGGCAGGTTTATTGCTAGGTATTTTATTTTTTTGTTGCAGTGGTAAATAAGAGTGTTTCCTTAATTTCTCTTTCAGATTTTTTTGTTATTAGTGTATATGAATGTGAGATTTCTGTGCATTAATTTTGTATCCTGCTACTTTACCAAATTTATTGATTAGCTCTAGTAGTTTTTTGGTGGCACCTTTAGGATTCTGTATGTATATTATCATGTCATCTGCAAACAGTGACAGTTTTACTTCTTCTTTTCCAGTTTGTATTCCTTTTATTTCTTTTTCTTCTCTGATTGCCGAGGCTAGGACTTCCAAAACTATGTTGAATAATAGTGGCGAGAATGGACATCTTTCTCTTCTTCCTGATCTTAGAGGTAATGGTTTCAGTTTTTCACCTTTGAGAATGATGTTTACTGTGGGTTTGTCATATATTGCCTTTATTATGTTGAGGTAGGTTTCCTCTATGCCCAAACTCTGGAGAGTTTTTATCATAAATGGGTGTTGAATTTTGTCAAAAGCTTTTTCTGCATCTATTGAGATGAGATATGGTTTTTATTCTTCAATTTTTTAATATGGTGGATCACATTGATTTATTTGCGTATATTGAAGAATTCCTGTAATCCTTAAGTATACTGAAGAATCCTTTGCATATATTGAAGAATCCTTTACCCCTAAGTGATAAATCCCACTTGGTCATGGTGTATGATCCTTTTAATGTGTTGCTGGATTCTGTTTGCTAGTATTTTGTTGAGGATTTTTGCATCTATATTCATCAGTGATATTGGTCTGTAATTTTCTGTTTTTTTAGTATCTTTGTCTGGTTTTGCTATCAGGGTAAAGGTGGCCTCATAGAATGAGTTTGGGAGTGTTCCTTCCTCTGCAATTTTTTGGAAGAGTTTGAGAAGGATGGGTGTTAGCTCTTCTTTAAATGTTTGATAGAATTCACCTGTGAAGCCATCTGGTCCTGGATTTTTGTTTGTTGGAAGATTTTTAATCACAGTTTCAATTTCATTACTTGTGATTGGTCTGTTCATATTTTCTATTTCTTCCTGGTTCAGTCTTGGAAGGTTATACCTTTCTAAGAATTTGTCCATTTCTTCCAGGTTGTTCATTTTATTGGCATAGAGTTGATTGTAATAGTCTCTTAGGATGCTTTGTACTTCTGCGGTGTCTGTTGTAACTTCTCCTTTTTCATTTCTAATTTTATTGATTTGAGTCCTCTCCCTCTTTTTCTTGATGAGTCTGGCTAAAGGTTTATCAATTTTGTTTATCTTCTCAAAGAAGCAGCTTTTAGTTTTACTCATCTTTACCATTGTTTTCTTTGTTTCTATTTCATTTCTTTCTGCTCTGATTTTTATGATTTCTTTCCTTCTGCTAACTTTGGGTTTTGTTTGCTCTTCTTTCTCTAGTTCCTTTAGGTGTAAGGTTAGGTTGTTTATTTGAGATTTTCTTGTTTCTTGAGGCAGGACTGTATTGCTATAAACTTCCCTCTTAGAACTGCTTTTGCTGCATAACATAGGTTTTGGATCATCGTGTTTTCATTGTAATTTGTCTCTAAGTATTTTTTGTATTTCTGTTTGATTTTTCAGTGATCTCTTCATTATTTAGTAACATATTGTTTAGCCTACATATGTTTGTGTTTTTTGCATTTTTTCCCCCTGTAATTGATTTCTAATCTCATTGCATTGTGGTCAGAAGGGATGCTTGATATAATTTCAATTTTCTTAAATTTACTGAGGCTTCATTTGTGACCCAAGATGTGATCTATCCTGGAGAATGTTCTGTGTGTACTTGAGTAGAAAGTGTAATCTGCTGTTTTCAGATGGAATGTCCTATAAATATAAATATCAATAAATCTATCTGGTCTATTGTGTCATTTAAAGCTTGTGTTTCCTTATTTATTTTCTGTTTGGATGATCTGTCCATTGGTGTAAGTGAGGTGTTAAAATCCCCCATTATTATTGTGTTACTGTCGATTTCCTCTTTTATAGCTGTTAGCAGTTGTCTTATGTATTGAGTGGCTCTTATGTTGGGTGCATATATACTTATAATTGTTATATCTTCTTCTTGGATTGATCACTTTATCATTATGTAGTGTCCTTCCTTGTCTCTTGTAACATTCTTTATTTTATCTGATATGAGAACTGCTACTCCAGCTTTCTTTTGATTTCCATTTGCATGGAATATCTTTTTCCATCCCCTCACTTTCAGCCTGTATGTGTCCCTTGGTCTGAAGTGGGTCTCCTGTAGACAGCTTATATATGGGTCTTGTTTTTGTATCCATTCAGTGAGCCTGTGTCTTTTGGGTGGAACATTTAATCCATTCACGTTTAAGGTAATTATCGATATGTATGTTCCTATTATCGTTTTATTAATTGTTATGGGTTTGTTTTTGTAGGTCCTTTTCTTCTCTTGTGTTTCCCACTTAGAGAAGTTCCTTTAGCATTTGTTGTAGAGCTTGTTTGGTAGTGCTGAATTCTCTTAGCTTTTGCTTGTCTGTAAAGCTTTTGATTTCTCCATCGAATCTGAATGACATCCTTGCCAGGTAGAGTAATCTTGGTTGTAGGTTCTTCCCTTTCATCACTTTAAATATGTCATGCTACTCCCTGCTGGCTTGTAGAGTTTCTGCTGAGAAATCAGCTGTTAACCTATGGGAGTTCCCTTTTATGTTATTTGTCATTTTTGCCTTGTTGCTTTCAATAACTTTTCTTTGTCTTAATTTTTGTCTATTTGATTACTATGTGTCTCAGCCTGTTTCTCCTTGGGTTTATCCTGCCTGGGACTCTCTGCACTTCCTGGACTTGGGTGGCTATTTCCTTTCCCATGTTAGGGAAGTTTTTGACTATAATCTCTTCAAATATTTTCTCTGGTCCTTTCTCTCTCTCTTCTCCTTCTGGTACCCTTATAATGCAAATTTTGTTGCGTTTAATGTTGTCCCAGAGGTCTCTTAGGCTGTCTTCATTTGTTTTCATTCTTTTTTCTTTATTCTGTTCCATGGCAGTGAATTCCACCATTCTGTCTTCCAGGTCACTTATCCGTTCTTCTGCCTCAGTTATTCTGCTATTGATTCCTTCTAGTGTAGTTTTCATTTCACTTATTGTATTGGTCATCTCTGTTTGTTTGTTCTTTAATTCTTCTAGGTCTTTGTTAATCATTTCTTGCATCTTCTTGACCTTTGCCTCCATTCTTTTTCCAAGGTCCTGGATCATCTTCACTATCATTATTCTGAATTCTTTTTTGGAAGGTTTCCTTTCTCCACTTCATTTAGTTGTTTTTCTGGGCTTTTATCTTGTTCCTTCATCTGGTACATAGCCCTCTGCCTTTTCGTCCTGTCTATCTTTCTGTGAATGTGGTTTTTGTTCCACAGGTTGCAGGATTGTAGTTCTTCTTGCTTCTGCTGTCTGCCCTCTGGTGGATGAGGCTATCTAAGAGGCTTGTGCAAGTTTCCTGATGGGAGGGACTGGTGGTGGGTAGAGCTGGGTGTTGCTCTGGTGGGCAGAGCTCAGTAAAACTTCAATCCATTTGACTGCTGATGGGTGGGGCTGGGTTCCTTCCCTGTTGGTTGTTTGGCCTGAGGAGACCCAACACTGGAGCCTACCCAGCTCTGTGGTGGGGCTAATGGTGGACTCTTGGAGGTCTCACGCCAAGGGGTACTTACCAGAACTTCTGCTGCCAGTGTCCTTGTCCTCACGGTGAGACAGAGCCACTCCCTGCCTCTGCAGGAGACCCTCCAACACTAGCAGGTAGGTCTGGTTCAGTTTCCTATGGGGTCACTGCCTCATCCTCTGGGTCCCAATGTACACACTACTTTGTGTGTGCCCTCCAAGAATGGAGTCTCTGTTTCCCCCAGTCCTGTCAAAGTACTGCAATCAAATCCCACTAGCCTTCAAAGTCTGATTCTCTAGGAATTCCTCCTCCTGTTGCTGGACCCCCAGGTTGGGAAGCCTGACGTTGGGCTCAGAACCTTCACTCCAGTGGGTGGACTTCTGTGGTATAAGTGTTCTCCAGTTTGTGAGTCACTCACCCTGCAGTTATGGGATTTGATTTTATTGTGATTGTGCCCCTCCTACCATCTCATTGTGGCTTCCCCTATGTCTTTGGATGTGGGGTATCTTTTTTGGTGAGTTGCAGTGTCTTCCTGTTGATGATTGTTCAACAGTGATTCTGGTGCTCTAGCAAGAGGGAGTGAGTGCACATCCTTCTACTCCGCCATCTTGAACCGGTAATTCAAAGATGCTCTTTCAATCTACTCTTTCCACTTTGTATTCTTTCTTATAATTGTCCTTCATCCTTCTGTCCTCTAACTGTAGTTACCTGAAGGAATTTTACTTTTAAAAATTTTGACCAAGATCTGTAAAGAGAACTGCATTTTACATCACAACCTACTACATTCACATACACAGTTTGTTCTCAGCTATAACTTTCTCAATTAAATTTAAGAAAAATAAATGTTATGTGGATGAAGGAACTCCTTTCCTATCAGCTGCCAACCCCTCTGTGTGCCAGGGTCTATAGTCTTGCATCTGCTGAGGATTTATCTTGGACATTTATCTAATTTCTTTCCCGCATGATTCATTTTTTTTCTTTCTACAGTATTATGCCCGAAAAATATGTTCTATTACAACTGTCAAAAAAAGAAAAAGACCAAGAGGATGAATTTCCTTAATTACAAATCCTCCCCCAGCTCTGCTCGTTTTCTTCTGCCACCCTTAAGAGTAAAAGAGCTACCCATAATCACATTCTCCACTTCATCATCTCCATTCTCTATTTACACTACTCTGATTGCACTTTCATTGTCACAAGCCCACTTTTGTCAAGCTGCAAGCAGCTAAGTCCAGTGGCAACTCTTCTGTTCTTGTCCATAACGTTTTAGATGCTTTCAGCACAGTTTATCACCCTCTTCTATGGTAAATGCTTTCTTCTCACGGCTTCAGGAACCCCATGCTCTCCTTATTTTTCTCCTAGTCATTGACACATCTCTCATTTGCTGGCTCCTCACCCCAATCTCAGCAGTGTCCTAGACCCTTCCTGGATCCTTTACTCTCTTCCATGTACAAATATAGACTCTTGACTCAATCTAATCCCTGGGTTTTAACCAGCATTTACAGCAACAGGACTGTAAAGTCTAAATCTCCCGTTTTGAACTCTCTGGAGCTATGACCTTATAATCAGCTACAGACTTGTCATCTGCACATACATACTATAGAATTTTAGAGGTGCATATAGCCTAAAGATGACCTTCTTAGTCCTCTTTATTTCCTAAATGGCAAAACTAACATTGTGAAAAAAACAAGTAACTGACCCAAGTTTGTCAGGCACAGATTAGAGATGCCTCCGATCCAGCACCATCAACTATGCATTATTAGGACCAAAAGAACATGGGAATCAAGAGTGTAATATTCCTTTTCTGTTTGCTGGCAAAGTCCAACATTGGCCAAAGCCCCATCTGCTGGACTCCTGGAGATACACGCCCTGTGGTGGAGTTCATTCTATTCCAAGCTGAGTATCACAGCAGAGGCAAAACTACATTTCTCTTCAACTTTCCCAAATAATTCAATCTTATGTTGCCATTTTCTTCTTTTCTCTCCCTGCTGACAGGTTTTACTGCACTGATGCAGGCTTACATGTTCTCCAACCTGATTATATTTCAGTTTATTGATTAAAAATTACCACTGGGATACTAAGTTCATGCAAAGTTAAGCATAATCACTTAGTGAATGATCATTTTTGTAGATAATCATCACTCCAGTGGCTGGCTCTTTAAATTATCCCATCAAATAGTTGCTGTTCATTCAGAGCTTGCTGAGATTCAGATCATTTATGCAAATTTCTAAATCCTCAAGACTCAAAGCAGATTTCCAAAAATATTTGGATTGAACAATATAGCTTCTTCAACTGAACTGTCTTCATTGACGAGCCTTTTAAAGATCAAAGAGATATTGCAGCCTTTGACAACCAACATCTGAAGGTTTATATTAACTATTAAAGAATAAATTTTCCACATAATATTTTTCTCTGCTGAGTTTTCATGTATTAATGTTAATCATCAGGACAAACAATTCAAAATGAGATTACAGCTAAAAATTGAAATGGCTAAACAAATTCTCCATGATCATGAGGATGACTCAATTAAAGCAAATTGCAGCTAATGCAGGGCAGCAATAAGGGAAACAGGGAAATAACAAGAGAAATTATCTGTATCAAAAACAAAGTTCTAATGCCAAGATATTTAAGAGTAGTGCAAAATGGCCTGGCTCGAAAAAATAAACCAAATGCCAAGAGTTTACAATTACAGTGATCACAAATGCCAGGTATTTTGAATACGTAACATTTTGCCTGCCAGATAGTTTACTAGGGAGCAGCAATGACATGAATGTAGGCTGTGTAGTGAACTACTATTGCTTTTATTTTCCCCATAGCAATATCCAGCTATAACTCTGTAGGCTCCTCCATACCTACAAGCTCTAAAGAGCCTTTGTTACAAGATGTCAGAGTAGTGAAAGGACAGGATTTCTGGGACTTAAACGTCATTAAGTTTCCAGAAGAAATGTATGACTACTCTGATTTTTGGTTGGTATTCTTTTACACAGGACAGGATTTGGCTATAGAGTTATTTTTATTATAAAAGGTAGAATTTTCAGGGAAAAAACCCTAATGCCCTCATTTCATGCTATCAAATTCAGACAGAAATGACCATTAAGCATCAGCCAATTCCAATCACTAGGGATAGCGGGCCAAAGGCATGGCCCCCATCCTCCAGTTCCAGCTGCTGACAGATCGGGGAGGGAGGAGAGAATTGTGCAGAGCGGCAAGCTTGCTGACATCCCACACATCTATGCCTGGGTTCCTCTGGGAAATACCTTCACTTATTCTCAGATACTGACCTCAGGACAGGAGAGGTGGGACATGGCATTCTAAACAATTTTGGCTTGAAATGAAATAAGAGTCTGTGAAATTGTCAAAGAAAAACCAGAGCCTGAAGTGGTTAAATCGGCAAAACCATTAAAGAAACCCAGAGCTGGACAGTAGTTAAATGGTAAAAATATTTATTCTGGAACTGTTGCAATAAGAGAAAAGAGATCTCAATATAGAACTGAGCTCAATTCTGAATACAACATGGACAAACGGAGGTTCCTACCCGAGTAGCAGGGTGGAAGTCTGAGGAAAGGACATTACCAGGAGGAAACATCAGGGGTAAAGGGGGAATTCTGGTTAAACAGATTTGACTGGAACACTGAGGGAAGGTCAGGGTGACCACCTGTCACCTGGAAGATGAAGAGCGTCATCACGTACATAGCTTGATCAGATACTGAGTGTAGGGGATTCGAACTAGACTGACTGAGCAATGTTCCTGCTACAGTCGAGCGATTCAAGCCCAAGAAAAATGGATGCCAAGTTCAAGGCCTAGAGGTCTTAAAGGGGCTTGAATCAAGTTTAGTCAAGGAGAGAGTCTTTGTCAGAACTGCTTTTAACAAAGGAGGACAAGTTGCCTCTCACTCCCAAACCCTTTCCTTCTGCTCTCTTTTTGAGCTATAAAGCCATGATTTCCCAACATGATTGAATCTTTTCATATCTGTACCTAAACATAGAGCACAAAAGGAGTTTGTTCATTATTCACTGTGTCAGATTAATTTTACCTTCAACTATTTTTAGCACCAAATTTGTTTGCACGTCCTTAGTCTCCATAGTTTGTGAATATACTTCATAGTTACAATTAATAACATAAAAATAATGGAAGAAGAACTATTTCCTATTTCTAGTATGACTAGGAAGACAACACACTGGTTTACCTCACACTCAAAAATAAAACTGGTTTTATGACTCTGTGGCAAGGCTTGAACCAAGAATATAACTTTTCCATAATCACTCTGTGTTAGGCTCCTAACCTCCACAGTGGAGAATTCTGCCTGAAAATATTTGAATAATTCCCCACACTCTTCGTATCTTCTTCATTTTTTTCAAACAGTTCAAGCCCAAGTGACTTTGGGTTGTTCACTCGTTACAACAGGAAGGCTTGACTTGGGATTAGGTTACTCTGAAATATTTTCTAAACTAACTCAATTTTACTGGATCAGAGTGCACTTGAAGTTCATTTTACAGCTATAGAGAATATGTATTTCTAATTTCTACTTGATGGTCTTATTTTTCCCCATCATAACTGAGAATTTTAATTCTGTGTCTGAAGAATTATACCATACAAATTTCCCTCAAAGCCATTTGGCATGAAGTACTGCCCATTAGAAGCAAGCTGAGCATTCTGAATATATATTATTCATCTCTCAAGGCGACAGCCTTTCTCAGTAGATCATAATTTGAAGACCTACTACTTCTGTGATTAATATGGCTCCTCCCAATCAGTAGCTGAAATAAATGTAAATAGCCACAGTCAAACAATTATTTGAAGTTTTCATTTTAAAACCTTTCTAATAAGAAAACAAATATACAGTAAAGGTTACACAGCTCTGGCTGACAGACCCTCAGATGGATGGACCTATTACAGTCTATCCAAACAGGAAGGCCAGGTCACTCATTAAACCACTGTCAATAAAAATGATGAGATGGGCTTTGTCCCAAGGACTGATGGCTAGATAATTTGACAAAAGGACAGAGAAGAATTGTGAAAAACCAGGAGATCAATGGCTATTAATTTAAAGGTAACACATATCCTAGAATGAAACAGTTTAGGTTGCTATGTAGGATAATTACCATTTTCAATTAGCTGACATTTCACATAGCTTTGGGACTGTAACAAGACAATAACACTCAGCATCTAATCTCAGCTCTGCCTTTTGTCACTGATCTCCTGGTATTACTTCAAAGGCAAACCCAATACTTTGTGAGCAATGACTTTCTTTGTCATAAATAGCAAGAAGTGCAGAGAGTTCAAAGGAAGTTCAAGTGATATAAACCCTTAAACAAACTATCTCATGTTAATACTTCCCTGAGTGATTATTTTTTCCTGGCCATTTCACTAATAAGTAAGTGCTTTTAATGCAATAGGGCAGTCATTTTATTTTATTATGATGATATCATAAAAATAGTAGGGAAATAGAAATTCCAATATGCAGATTTCTATCCCATCAGTATGTATATAATTTACATAATCACTTCCTCCCCACTATATTGTAAAACTTAAGTATTCACTTCCGTTTACCTAAGATGTTTGAAATTTGAAAATATAATAAAATATTACTTGTAGTTTAAAACAAATCAGCTATTTCCTATTTGAAATAAAATTCTCTAATTTGTTTAAGAGAATATGTAATAATATTGATGGGGGTCATTTGTTTTAGAAAGCTCAGTCAGCCAGAGCACCAGGCCATTAGTCCAGAGACATAGGTTTGACTTTGTTTTGTGGCTCGTATGATGTGTACTTAGTCCTCTACCAAATACAAGACATAAATCACAAAGTTGGAGAGAAACAGGGTATGAAAATGTAAACACAGCATTACACCCATCACTCCTGAAACACAAAACTCAAAGTCCATATCTTACTTATGGTCACTGGTCAGCAACATCATGTCTGTGTTCGAGACACTAGTAATAACTGAAAATAGAAACTTGCAAAAATATCTTAAAAGTTTCGGCCATGATAAAGATCCAGACAACTAAAGAAATCAGGTGGTATATGCTTTCCAGACCACAATCCTTGGAATCTAGATGGGACATACTGCTCTATTGTACTTTGTAATTTTTATTAGAAACATCGTAAGTGTCTATTTTTGACAGTTTTCCTTAACCAGGCAAACGGTCAATGCTTTAGGTCAATCTTTTCTTTTGATATTGGTACTACTATGGTCTGAATGTTTGTGTCCCCCTAAAATTCATGTTATGAAATTCTAACCCCCAAAGTGAAAGTAGCACATGAGAGTGGACCCCTCATGAATGGGACGAGTGCTTATACAAGATCCTCAAGCACAACCTTACCCCTTTTGCCATGTGAGACATAGTAAAAAGACGACTGTCTAGGAAGTAGGCCCCCACCAGACATTGACTATACACCAACACCTTGACCTTCCGAGTCTTCAGAACTATGGGAAATATATTTCTGCTGTTTATAAGCCACACAATTTATATTTTCTAGCAGCTTGAAAGGACTAAGGTATCAAGTGCAACTGTCTAAGTATGAAGAGTCAATCATAAATAAGGCACTTACCAACTGCATTGCTTTGTTCACACAAAACTTCTGAATTGCAGTATAATTTTATATGCTTAAGATTTTAATTTCACACCCTTCCGAGTCATGATGATATTGTCAATTAAGTAAGCCATTAACGAAATTGGAGAATTCTCAGACATAACATTGCAGTACAAGTTACAATTAATTCAGACTTGATAATGTATGACATGCTTCCACTCACAAAATTTATCTTACTATAGCCCAAGTGGTCTATGTCACTTTTTGTTCCCTTTATATCCACCTACAAAAAACAACAAAGTAAAACCATTTAAAATCTAAGAATTAAATGTATGTTAAACCTTTTATGTACTGAAAAGTGTTATTCCATGGACCCTAATTTCCTAGCCTCTGAACAAGTCGCCTGATTTAGGGCAACAGGCAAGAGGTACTTGGATCTTTTATATAAAAATGCCTAAGAAAATTTGAGGGCCTTTTATAAGAAGGAGGGCCCCAATACTTATTGAGAAACTTTAGGTGAACTAATCTACATTCAACCTTCACAACAACCTCACTATCTTGAAATCTCCAGCAGGCCAGAGACAGTGTCAGTTTTGCTCGAAATTCTATTTCTAAGCATCCAGAAAAGGGCCTAAAAAGAGAACAGACTTTCAGTAAATATTCTCACAAAGGTAAGAGGAGGTACATAAAAGGAAAACTGAACTTGGTATTATTATACTCATCTTGATGAAAAAGCTGAAATAAAGAGAGAATAAATCTCAAGATCACACTATAAGGAAGTAATGGGCCTAGAATTAAAATCCTGATGTGTCCGCGTCTAAAACCCATCCTTTCTACACTAAAATATTCCCCCTTTATATATGGATTATGTTACTTTCCATTTGCAAAACCTTGCCCATGACTTCATTCATGCTAGCCACCAACTAAGAGGGTGACAATTACCTGGAAGCTAAGTCAGAAGAGAAAAATGATTGAACAGATATTCTGTCAATATATTTCTGCATCTATTATTTTCTGTAGTAACAGAACCACCTGTTCTGGTGAGGCTGGAACAGGTGAGCACTTAGTTCAAACCCCAGCTGCACATTCAGTGTCTCATGGTGGATCAAGTATATAAATGCCTGTGCTTCTTCACTGTGATCTGACACACACAGACATTCACACACATCTTCACTAATGTCATTTTTTAGATAATCAAGTACTCATAAAATTGTTTTAACATCTCAGCCAAAGAACTCATTAACACCTGCAACTCCTTGCAATCTCCCCAATTACTCAGTATTTTTTTTTAATAAATAACTCTCTGCCAGTCAATTAACTAGTTTTCATGCTCTGGCTGAATATAGTGCTCACCCCTTATTATCCATGCAACCCAAGGTCTCCAAGTTTCCAGCCCTGGCTGGTGTACCTATAAATAGGGAGAGACAAGTAACCAAATAACCGCAGCGTGCTCCCCTGGAACATCCCTTTCTATTCTGATGCTCGGAAAGTAATGATCACTTCCACCTGCACGGTGTTCCTCACAGGTGCATGTTCCACCGAAATTTCACCTCCAGGTTGGACAAAAATGCCTTCACTCCTTTTTAGTAGAGCTCAGATAATCTGGTATATTCAAAGATACGTTAAAAAATACTATCAAAGAAAATAAAATAAAAATAAATAAGGGAATATAAACAAATTAATAAATGAGCTTAGTTTACCTGTTTCTAATCCTCCCTTTATAACTAATTCTAGATCTCATTTTCATACCACTTTCTACACTCTGGCTCAGAGCAATGGTCACATTTTAGCCCAAAAGGGCTTGGCCACCATTGAGGACAGTGTGTCAGTCCGGCTGCAAGGAGAGGGCTCTTTGTTCTCCCCATGACGTGACAGTTAGTCTCCAATCCTTAACACTTCTAAGGCAAAGTTAGGAAAGAGCCTCTTCTTCACCAACCTGTCTCCCTCCATTTTAATCTGTCATCAGAGGAACTAGTTTCTTCTCCCACATGATCAGTAGATCTTTAATAGTTAATAAAAATGGATGTTCTCTGTCAAGTTTCTAACATCTAGAGTGACAAATAAGTTTCTCAACATCCTTTAAGTACATAAGGACACTAATACTTACACATACATGTTAATAGAATGTCCTTGTATCACTGTGAAGGTTAAAGTTGCATAATCAGAGGCTTTCAAACCTACCCACAATAACCAAAATGAGTTTTTTCTTTTTTTCTTTTTTTAAGTGGTGTAAGAATGATTGGAATGAGAAAGCTACTGCTTAGCAGTGGTCAAGGGATGAAGATTCTGAATAGAAAGGTCAGTGTGAGGCCAAGGACATTATCCTCCAAATCATGTTTTTCTCACTATTGTTGGTCTCTCTTTTCTTCTCAGAGATTTCTCTCTCCTCTTCCCAAATGTTTCAGGGCCAAAGTCAATCATGTGTCAGGTAAAAGAAGGAACAGGATATAAAATATAACTGAAAATCAGTATAATGTTCATCTATTTCAAAAATACAACTTTGAATTCCATGCAATCTGCTGTGAAATACAAATTGCTTTACTGTATACATATTAATTTCCTATCTATTGTACAGGAGAGCTCTTTTTATAGGACCAATTCATATATATCCATCTCTATTCCCTGTATTTAAAAGTAATCCTTAAACTTGCCCTATGGTTGACTAAAAAATAAATAAGCTGAATGATTTAGTTCAAGTTCAGGGAAAATGACTATCTAAAAATTATTAAGAGCTCAAAAGCTCTTCCAGTTCTGTAATATCAGCCTTTGTTTTATTTAGTACCTCAACTCATTTCTGATAGTTCTCAGATATTCTCTGGACTATGTTATGAATTCAGTTTTAATATTCTTAAGATCCTCTGTCATAATATTGAAATTCTATTTCTTGTCTAAGTATGGGCTGTGAGTTGAAGCATCTATATCACTGATCCTGTGTGATATGAATTATTACAAGAAGACAGCAATGAAATTTGAATTTGGACACCATTACTTTTAAATTATCTCTTTAACCCCTAAATGACCCCCCATTGCTATTGATTATAAATTCAGGGCTTTCCAAGAGATGCAGGAAATATGGTCTTAAACATGGAAGTTATGAGTAATTTAATTCAACAAATATTTACTCAGTGTCTGCCATTATTAGAGCACTGCACAAAAGCATGAATGCACAGTCATGAGTTAAACTCTAAAAGGACTTAAAACTCTATACTTTAAGTCAGAAATTATACAATGTGGAACAGATAGAAAGAGCCTCATAACGGAAATTAGGAGATAAGGATTCCACTCTCAGTCATAACACTCACTATCTGAGAGGCCCTGAATAAATGATTTAACCTCTCCACTACATATTTTACAGATGAGAAAACAAAGGTTTGAACTAGTCAACCTCCAAATCCCCTTTCAACTTTCACATCCTGTGATTAGGTAATACTATAAAAATGGTATTAAAAGTGGTATAGAAGTTTAGGGAGGACAGAAACCTTATGATAACCTATTTGACGTTTAAATAATGTAAGAATTTCTTTAACAAAATTAGCAACATCTGTTCATTCATTGAGACTCTAAATGTATTTTGCCAAGTCCTACACATCTTGCCCTGTGTCAAGCGCTAGAAAATCAAAAATGAATAAGACATGAAGAAACAGTTAAACAGACAATTTCAAGGCAGAGTATTGATTCATGTAATAGAGACAGGACACTATGAGCATATTCCTAAACCACAAGGTGAAGCCACAAAAATGGCTCTCTGGAGAAAGTGAGGCTGAAGCAAAACTGAAGGAACAGCAAGGCAGGTGAAGGCTGAAGGTGGCTTTTCTAGATGGACAGGACATGGATACAGAATGATACCTGGTGCTTTTCAGGGCACTGTGAGGAGTTGTGGATGGCTGGAGCATGACTGCAAACACGGCGAGGGGCAGATTGGTTCTAGACGGTGGAGTAGAAGGATGTGCACTCACTCCCTCTTGCAAGAGCACCAGAATCACAAGTAACAGCTGAATAATCATCGACAGGAAGATAGTGGAACTCACCAAAAAAGATACCCCACAACCAAAGACAAAGGAGAAGCTGCAAAGAGATGGTAGGAGGGGCACAATCACAGTAAAATAAAATCCCATAACTGCTGGGTGGGTGACTCACAAACTGGAGAACAATTATACCACAGAAGCCCACCCACTGGAGTGAAGGTTCTGAGCCCTACGTCAGGCTTCCCAACCTGGGGATCTGGCAACGTGAGGAGGAATTCCGAGATAATCAGAAGGCTAGAGGGATTTGACTGCAGGACTTGGACAGGTCTGGGGGAAACAGAGACGTCACTCTTGGAGGGCACACTCAAAGCAGTGTGCACATCAGACCAAGGAGGAAGGAGCAGTGACCCCATAGGAGACTGAACCAGACCTACCTGCTTGTGTTGGAGAGTGTCCTGCAGAGGTGGTGGGCAGCAGTCGCTCATGGTGGGGACAAGGACACTGGCAGCAGAAGTTTTGGAAAGTACTCCTCAGTGTGAGCCCTCCCAGAGTCCACCGTTAGCCCCACCAAAGGGCCTGCAGGCTCCAGTGCTGGGTCGCCTCATGCTAAACAACCAACAGGTAGGGAACTCAGCCTCACCCATCAGCAGAAAAGTGGATTAAAGTTTTACTGAGCTCTGCCCACCAGAGCAACACCCAGCTCTACCCACCACCAGTCCCTCCCATCAGGAAGCTTGCACAAGCCTCTTAGATAGCCTCATCCACCAGAGGGCAGACAGCGAAGAAAGAAGAACTACAACCCTGCAGCCTGTGGAATGAAAACCACAGTCACAGAAATGAAAAGACAGAGGACTGTGTACCAAATGAAGGAACAAGATAAAACCCAAGAAAAACAACTAAATGAGTGGAGATAGGCAACCTTCCAAAAAAGAATTCAGAAAAGTGATAGTGAAGATGATCCAGGACCTTGGAAAAAGAATGGAGGCAAATACTGAGAAGATGCAAGAAATGTTTAACAAAGACCTAGAAGAATTAAAGAACAAATACCTAGAAGAATTAAAGAACAAACAAAGATGAACAATACAATAACTGAAATGATTCAATAGCAGAATAACTGACGCAGAACAGATAAATGACCTGGAAGACAGAAGGTGGAATTCACTGCCGTGGAACAGAATAAAGAAAAAACAATGAAAAGAAATGAAGACAGCCTAAGAGACCTCCGGGACAACATTGGCATTATAGGGGTCCCAGAAGGAGAAGAGAGAGAGAAAGGACCCAAGAAAATATATGAAGAGATTATAGTTGAAAACATCCATAACATGGGAAAAGAAATAGCCACCCAAGTCCAGAAAGCTAAGAGTCCCAGGGAGGATAAACCCAAGGAAAAATACTCCAAGACACATAGCAATGAAACTGACAAAAATTAAAGACAAAGAAAAATTATTAAAAGCAACAAGGGAAAAACGACAAATAACATAAATGGGAACTCCTATAAGGTGAACAGCTGATTTCTCAGCATAAACTCTACAAGCCAGAAAGGAGTGGCACAATATATTTAAAGTGATGAAAAGGAAAAACCTACAACCAAGATTATTCTACCCAGTGAGGATCTCATTCAGATTAGAAAGAGAAATCAAAAACTTTACAGACAAGCAAAAGTTTTACAGACAAGCAAAAGCTAAGAGAATTCAACACCATGAAACCAGCACTACAAAACATGCTAAAGGAACTTCTCTAAGTGGGAAACACAAGAGAAGAAAAAGACCTACAAAAACAAACCCAAAACAATTAAGAAAATGGTAGTAAGAACATACATATCAATAATCACCTTAAATGTAAATGGATTAAGTGCTCCAAACAAAAAACACAGGCTCGCTGAATGGATACAAAAACAAGACCCATATATATGCTGGTTACAAGAGACCCACTTCAGACCTAGGGACACATAGAGACTGCAAGTGAGGGGATGGAAAAAGATATTCCATGCAAATGGAAATCTAAAGAAAGCTGGACTAGCAATACTCATATCAGATAAAATAGACTTTAAAAAAAATGTTACAAGAGACAAAGAAAGACACTACATAATGATCAAGGGATCAATCCAAGAAGAAGATATAACAATTATAAATATATATGCAACCAACATAGGAGCACGTCAATACATAAGGCAAATGCTAACAGTTATAAAAGAAGAAATCGACAGTAACACAATAATAATGGGGGATTTTAACACCTCACTTACAACAATGGAGAGATCATCCAGACAGAAAATTATAAGGAAACACAAGCTTTAAATGACACAATAAACCAGATAGATTTAATTGATATTTATAAGACACTCCATCTGAAAACAGCAGATTACACTTTCTTCTCAAGTGCACATGGAACATTCTCCAGGATAGATCACATCTTGGGTCACAAATCAAGCCTTGGTAAATTTAAGAAAACTGAAGTCATATCAAGCATCTTTTCAGGCCACAATGCTATGAGATTAGAAATCAGTTACAGGGAAAAAAACGTTAAAAAAACCCACAAACACATGGAGGCTAAACAATATGTTACTAAATAACCAAGAGATCACTAAAGAAATCAAAGAGGAAACCAAAAAATACCTAGAGACAAATGACACTGAAAACAAGACGACCCAAAACCTACGGGATGCAGCAAAAGCAGTTCTAAGAGGGAAGTTTATAGCAATACAATCCTACCTCAAGAAACAAGAAACATCTCAAATAAACAACCTAAACTTACACCCAGAGCAATTAGAGAAAGTAGAGCAAAAACACCCCAAAGTTGGCAGAAGGAAAGGAATCATAAAGATCAGATCAGAAATAAATGAAAAAGAAATGAAGGAAACAATAGCAAAGATCAATAAAACTAAAAAAGTTGGTTCTTTGAGAAGATAAACAAAATTGATATACCATTAGCCAGACTCATCAAGAAAAGAAGGGAGAAGACTCAAATCAACAGAATTAGAAAAGAAAAAGGAGAAGTAACAACTGACACTGCAGAAATACAAAGGATAATGAGAGATTATTAAAGCAACTATATGCCAATAAAATGGACAACCTGGAAGAAATGGACAAATTCTTAGAAAAGCACAACCTCTCAAGACTGAACCAGGAAGAAATAGAAAATATAAACAGACTAATCACAAACACTGAAATTGACACTGTGATTAAAAATCTTCCAACAAACAAAAGCCCAGGACCAGATGGCTTCACAGGCGAATTCTATGAAACATTCAGAGAAGAGCCAACACCCATCCTTCTCAAACTTTTCTAAAATATATCAGAGAGAAGAACACTCCCAAACTCATTTTACAAGGCCACCATCACCCTGATACCAAAACCAGACAAATATGTCAGAAAAAAAGAAAAATACAGGCCAATAACACTGATGAACATAGATGCAAAAATCCTCAACAAAATACTAGCAAACAGAATCCATCAGCACATTAAAAGGATCATACACCATGATTAAGTGGGGTTTAACCCAGGAACGCAAGGATTCGTCAATATACCAAACCAATCAATGTGAACCACCATATTGACAAACTGAAGGATAAAAACCATATGATAATCTCAATCAATGCAGAAAAAGCTTTCGACAAAATTCAACACCAATTTATGACAAAAACCCTGCAGAAAGTAGGCATAGAGGCAACTTACCTCAACATAATAGAAGCTGTATATGACAAACCCATAGTCAACATCATTCTCAATGGTGAATACTGGAACCATTTCCACTAAGATCAGGAACAAGACAAGGTTGCCCACTCTCACCACTATTATTCAACATAGTTTTGGAAGTTTTAGCCACAGCAATCAGAGAAGAAAAAGGAATCCAAATCGGAAAAGAAGAAGTAAAACTGTCACTGTTTGCACATGACATGATAATATACATAGAGAATCCTAAAGATTCTACCAGAAAACTACTAGAGCTAATCAATGAATTTGGTACAGTAGCAGGATACTAAGTTAATGCACAGAAATCTCTTGCATTCCTATACACTAATGATGAAAAATCTGAAAGGGAAATTAAGGAAACACTCCCATTTACCACTGCAACAAAAAGAATAAAATACCTAGGAATAAACCTACCTAAGGAGACAAAAGACCTGTATGCAGAAAGCTATAAGACACTGATGAAAGAAATTAAAGATGATACAAACAGATGGAGAGATATTCCATGTTCTTGGATTGGAAGAATCAACATTGTGAAAATGACTAAACTACACACAGCAATCTATAGATTCAATGCAATCCCTATCAAACTACCAAATGCATTTTTCACAGAAATAGAACAAAAAAATCTTAAAATTTGTATGGAGACACAAGAGATCCTGAACTGCCAAAGCCATCTTGAGGGAAAAAAATGGAACTGGAGGAACCAGAGTCCCTGACTTCAGATTATACTACAAAGCTACAGTAATCAAGACAATAAGGTACTGGCACAAAAACAAAAATATAGATCAATGGAACAGGATAGAAAGCCCAGAGATAAACCCACATTCCTATGGTTAACTAATCTGACAAAGGAGGCAAGGATATACAATGGAGAAATGACAGTTTCGTAAATAAGTGGCTGGGAAAACTCAACAGCTACATGTAAAAATGAAATTAGAACACTCCCTAACACCATACACAAAAATAAACTCAAAATGGATTAAAGACCTAAATGTAAGGTCGGATGTGGTGGCCCCCAAGCTGTAAGCTTATTCAGCTTTCTGCTTTGCGGAGAACTGCTTGTCTCTTTCTTGGTATGCACTCCTGACGCTGCGGTATTGAGCGTAAAAAAGGAAAATGGCTTGCGGCCAGTTTCGTTCCAGGTGCCTGCTCTGGATCTAAGAGCCCCTGGTTGTTCCCCAGAAGAAGGACGTGCTGCCCTGAGGGGGAAGTCTGTATCTCCAAAGAACGGCCCATAAGGCATGCTGACGCATAGATAGTGGTGCATAGATAGTGGTGCATAGATAGTGGCGCATAGATAGTGATGCATAGATAGTGATGCATAGATAGTGGCGCATAGATAATGGCGCATAGATAGTGGCGCATAGATAGTGGCGACAGAATTATGTGGAAATACAAGGTTTACTGATTTGTTGCCTAGTGTTCGTTCCGTGCTGAACCTATATATACATTCATGCTCTTTGAATAAACTTGCCTTGCAACCATCAGTTGTCTTGGCCCTTCTGACCCCATACTGGTGCTTTTCAGTTCCTTACCCCTCACCACCAGGAACTTCTAGCTTTCTGCAGCCGGTCTGCGGCAGTCGGACACTATAAAACTCTTAGAGGAAAACATAGGAAGAACAATCTTTGACATAAATCACAGCAAGATGTTTTTTGACCCACCTCCTACAGAAATGGAAATAAAAACAAAAATAAACAAATGCGACCTAATGAAACTTAAAAGCTTTTGCACAGCAAAGGAAAACATACACAAGACAAAAAGACAGCCCTCAGAATGGGAGAAAATATTTGCAAATGAATCAACGGACAAAGGATTAATCTCCAAAATATATAAACTGCTCATGCAGCTCAATATTAAGACAAACAACACAATCAAAAAATGGGCAGAAGACCTAAATAGACGTTTCTTCAAAAAAGACATACAGATGGCCAAGAAGCACATGAAAAGTTGCTCAACATCACTAATTATTAGAGAAATGTGAATCAAAAGTACAATGAGGTATCACCTCATACTAGTCAGAATGGCCATCATCAAAAGATCTACAAACAATAAATGCTGGAGAGGGTGTGGAGAAACGGGAACCCTCTTGAACTGTTGATGGGAATGTAAATTGGTACAGCCACTATGGAGAACAGTATGGAGGTTCCTTAAAAAACTACAAATAGAACTACCATATGACCCAGCAATCCCACTACTGGGCATATACCCTGAGAAAACCATAATTCAAAAAGAGTCATGTACCACAATGTTCACTGCAGCATTATTTACAATAGCCAGGATACCTAAGCAGCCTAAGTGTCCATCGACAGATGAATGGGTAACGAAGATGTGGCACATATATGCAATGGAATATTACTCAGCCATAGAAAGAAACGAAATTGAGTTATTTGTAGTGAGGTGGATGGACCTAGAGTCTGTCACACAGAGTGAAGTAAGTCAGAAAGAGAAAAACAAATGCTGTATATATATGGAATCTAAAAAAAAAAAAGTGTTTCTGAAGAAACTAGGGGCAGGAGAGGAATAAAGACGCAGATGTCGAAAATGGACTTGAGGACTCGGGGATGGGTAAGGGTAAGCTGTGATGAAGTGAGAGAGTGACATTGACCTATGTACAATACCAAATGTAAAATGCATAGCTAGTGGGAAGCAGCCGCATAGCACAGGGAGATCAGCTCGGTGCTTTGTGACTACCTAGATGGGTGGAATAGGGAGTATGGGAGGGGTACGCAAGAGGGAAGAGATATGTATACGTATAGCTGATTCACTTTGTTATGCAGCAGAAACTAACAACATTGTAAATCATTTATACTCCAATAAAGACATAAAAATATATATATATGACAACAGATTCGGGGTCCTGTCCTTTCCACACACTTCTACACTTGAGACATTGAGCAAGTTATTTTACTTCTCTGGGTTTCAGTTCCGTCACCTATGAAATGGGAACTAATAATAGAATCTATATCACATATTTATTTTGAGTGTATGTGAGAATTAAATAGAAGAATGCCCAACGTCTGTAGAACAGCAACCTATACTTAATAAATGCTCACCCTTTGCATCTATTGGGATAGCCTTTTCTCTACAATCTTGTATTTAGCAATAAGCATATGGAACTAAAAAGGAAAAAAAAAATCTAGCCAGACTCACCTATAAGCATAAACTTATACTGTTATATTCCTATGTGCTTAGATTTCCAATGCGATTATTCTGCAGTCATTCTGGGCTTCTTTTCTTAAGGTAAAGATGAGTTTCTGTCTGTTATCCCTTCCCTCTCTTTGTCTGCAAATAACACCGAGCATGCCTGAAAAGCTCAGAAGATAAAGGTGAAGTGAATGGTTCAAGGTCCTCATTAGCTCTCTAAGCAGTTTGATGATGTTCAAACAACTTCTAAGAGTTTCTTCAAAAGCCACTTAAGAAAGGCTGGCTCACATATCACATCACAAAGTATTATTGACAGATGGAAACTGGAATTGCTGTCTTACAGTTGGGAAATGGAGGCCTCTTCCTCCAGCTTTTATTAGAAAGGACAGCCCAAGTGGCTTGAAGCCTACTTAGTATGGTGGGTACCAAACCTTCAATTAACACCTCATATTTGGTACCCTCTTGCAGCCTCTCAATTGAATCAAAGTGTAATCTGTCTCATTTTCAGAAGGACCAATACTCTACTCACTGATTAATCTTTACTCGATGGTGTTTATGCCAGCTTTATTTATTTTTTTAAACTTTAACTCGATATCCCACATCAGGAACCATAGAATTTCCAGTGACCACCATTCTGCTCTTGACCACTGTTTAAACCTTCAAGGAGAGATTGAGCAAGAGCAAAATAAAACTTTATCACTTTTTTATTACTGCATCATTGGCTTTTGATTAGAAGATAAATCAGCTATGGTCTAAAGTCCTGGCTGTTATTGCTTCTATAAACTGTACATTTTACAACCTCGGTAAGATGGAGATGTAGCAAGAATAGTATACTGAAAGATCAAAATCTCAAGTGATATATTGTTAACCATTGTTTTAATCCTATATTCTTTAATTTACACCATAATGGTCTGAGACTATTTAGAGATGAACTGAATGCATAAACTTCTCTGAAAGTAAATGGGGAGATCAGTCTTTATTACTTGATGGGGTGATTTTATATACAAAAACTAGGACAGACTCATGGTTGAGTTATCAATCTAATGCTTATTTTTGCTATCATTAATACCACTGTTTTCCAAAGCATTCTAAGTAAGTTTGCCCAGATATGCAAGGTTATTTCACCATTGAAATTATCCTAGTGGCCACATAGGGAGACTTTACTGTTTAAGATGAATGTTTTATAAGGATCATCTTTGGGCTGAAGTTTTGTGATAAAATCCCCGCTGCCATAGGCGTGGAACTCAGGTATTTTTTTTTTTAATCACCTCTTTTTCAAATGCTGAAATGAAATCAAAGTGACTTTTTGAGGACAAAAACAACAGAGTTTTGCCTGAAGAAACCTCAGTGATTCAGTCCATGTAGAAATGATGTGGCCATCCACCTCAGGAATAATAGATAAATAAATCATGGTTAGGTTTTCAAGTCTCAAAACAGTGTTGACTCTATAGGAGCTCATCTAATTTGTAAAGTATATAGAATATCACTCCCTGAGTATGATAAAATATAAACACTAGGTCAAGTGAAATCACACTGTCAAATTGTTTGACATCCAACTAAAAATTCATGTTGAAATAAATTTCATGTAGCCTAATTCAAAGAAAAAAGCTACTCATCTTTTTCTTTATAGTCTATATTCCACCCATATGTGAGATTATTTCATCAGAAGCAATATTCCATTAGAACTGCTTGAATGTTAGAATAGCTTCATAAAATTTCTTCCATATCTGTTATAAAAATTGTTGTTAATAGCATACGCATTTGTACAGTGTTTGTGTTGCATGTCTCAAAGGTTCGCGTGAGAATTTTATTTTATAATTGACTGCATATTAAATTATGTTTGACCTTCGAAAACCTGATAGTATTTCCACTTTTTTGGAGGAGAATAAATTTGCAAATTCTGGCTTCTCTCCTTACATTGGCTGCTGGGAAACACAAGAGTGAATATGCCATCTGTTACAGTCACTTTACTAGTCATTGTTATCAGCTTATTTGCCTCATTCCTTTATGTTTATTCTGAACACATGTAACATTTAAATATGTATGTTTATATATAAAGACTATAGGTTTAGATATATAAATATATATGTAAATCTATATATATCTACATAATTATAATCTTCAAATGATTTTGGGTAAGGGATAGAGTACCAACAAACAAATATATATTGGATGTAATTCTAATTCTGTCATGATATACTATATAATTAAATGCTTTAATGTGACTTTCAGAAATTTGTTTCTATTATTAATGACATGTATAATCAATATCACTATTATGCAATACATAACTTCAAATTTCTCCGCCGTGTTAAGTGGAATACATTTTATACCACACAGGTTGTAGTGTAGAGTTGTGGAGGCCGTGCACTGCTTAACTCCACAGGTTCCACTAATCTCATAGTCTAAAATAGCACCACTTGGGCTTGCCCCATGCATAAGCAATGTGACTGAACGTTGGCCGCATTATGTGTAAGTGCACAGCTCTCCAAAGAAACTCAATAAGGTTGTAATGTATTAAGGCATTCTTGACTCTGAATCCATCGCTAAACTAATCATGGTGAAATTGATGGGAAATAAATGCAGACAATTTCCATTTATTAAAACTTCTCTGACTTTCTTTCTTTAGGACTGATGGATAAAAGTAAAGCAGCACAAAGATGACAGATTCTTACTAAAAATTTATGGATTTTGTGATTTATTTACCCATAAATTTATTCCTGACTCTATAAACATGTTTCTGCAAGATCTATCTCTAACTGTTTGGTGTAAAAATATGGAAATTTTCATGGCAGACATAAAAGATAGACCCGTTAATAAAAATTTAAGTAGGCATCATTTGATACAATTGGTTCACATGGATAGAGGGGGCCTTAAGCAATGCATAAAACTTGGTATTTGAAGTAAAATAGGGAAGCTGCGCTAAAGTATGAGGGGTTATGGAAATACCCTGTTCTCTCTAGTCAGACATGGGTGATACATTATGCAACTTTGACCAAGTTATTCAACCTTCTTGTATCTCATTGCCTCCTTAGAACACTGACTGATGACACCAATACTGTCCTCATCCTGCAGTTGTTTACTAGAATGATGCCTGCAAAGTAGTCAGCACTACCTAGCATTTACTAGCTATTCCCACTCCTCCTTTGAATTCAAAATGCAACAAAATATAACAGACAAGAAACAAAATGACAATTGAGTGTGCAAAGGGCAAAGATTCCTTCTTCCTGAGAAAACCCTAAGTCCAATAAATTCAAATGCAAAACAATTTAAAATTTTATTTTAATACTACACCTTAAAGGAATGAAAACTTTGGAATTAAAAAATGTGACATATCAGAGATAAAAAAGCTTTATGTCTTGTAATTAGTAAATATTGCTTATGGAAACGTATCTGGAAAGATTAACTCTAAACTAGGGGAAATGTAAATAAAGGTTACGGAATATTATTTTGTGTATCTGTGTTATAAGATGAACAGCACAGTATCCTATAACTGAGGAGCTCTTAAAATCAACAAGTGTCCTCTAAACAGAGATCATTTAACATGCAAATATAGTTTGATACAGGATAAGTATCAAATTACAAATTTGATATCAAAGTAACAAATACAGTAGCTTTATCCTAAAGCAATAAAATTCCACTCATTGTGCAGATAAAGCAGATGCTAGTGAGTGATGAGGGGGCAGTGGTAATAGACTCTCAGAGATGGGAACGATGTGGCAACCCTTACCCTTTGCTATGAGGAAGATGAGACAAAGAGGTTAAGCGTCTTGTCCAAGAATAGAGTTAGGTCTTAACAGACCAGGGAGCCCGTCTACTTTCTGGGTATAAGGAGCAACCCAGGCAGCTGACACTCATCGAGTGTGCAGCAGAGAACTGCAACAGGCCCAGTTCAAAGAAAACAAAATTAACATCTTCTATTAAAAACCTGATGTTCTGTTTATAACTCTATTTGTCTTATAAACTTTAATGAATGGTGATCTAAATCTTGGGATAATTTTGATGTTTTCCTCATGCAAATCTGGTTCATCTGAGATTCCCAGTAAAGCTCTATCCCTGCTCCTTTATTCTCTGAACCAAAACAGGTCCTGAATGGCCCTGGCACAGGTTCTTTTCACTCTGGTACTGCAAATTCAAAAAACAGATACATTGTCCGGTATGCTTTCATCTTTGCCATGCTTCCTGAGAGATGCTTTGTACTTTTTTTTTTTTTTTTTAAACTACAACAAAAAGCATTCTTTTGGGGACCTCACCCAATCATGTGGTTTTAAATACCATCTATATTGGAACGACTCTCAGACTTATTTTTCCAGCACAGATCTCTCTCCTGAACTCTAGACTCATAGACCTAGATGGTCTACTATACATCTCTACACGGATGTGCAATAGGCATCTCAAATTTAACATTTTTAAAACCAAATTACTGCTCTTTTCTCCAAAAAACTGCATCTGCAGTCTGTCCTGTTTGAGTTAATCTCAACTCCATCCTTCCAATTACTCAAGCCAAAGATCTGAGAGTTACCTGGACCCTTCTTTCATACTCTACATTTCATTCATTCCAAAATCCTCCCCCTTCATCATGGATCTGATTCCTACCATTTTCACCACCTCTACTGATGTCACATTGGCTCACTTTACCATCATCTCTCACCTCATATGTTACAAACCCTCATACTTTGTGCCTTGGTTTCCACCTTGAACCCTGTGTCTAGACTCAGTGACGAAGCCAAACAGAATGATGCTGTGAAAATGTAAATCAGACCACATGAGTCTTCTGGCTCAAAACCCTCCAATGGCTTCCTCTGTCACTCTGATTAAATGTCCAACACTCACTCTCATTTGCAAGGCCCCACACAGTTTGGCATCCTGGTCTTTCTCTTGACTGCATTTCCTGATAGTTGCCTGGTCCTTCTCTCAGGTCCAGCCGCATGGCATCCCAGCTGACCCTCAGATATTCTGGGCCTTCAGGCCTTTCCATTTGCTGTTTCCTTTACCTCCCTCTCTCAGGTCTTTCCTCAAATATCACCTAATCAGAGAACTTCTCTTAGTCTATTTGGGATGCTAGAAGAAATGACCATAGCCTGAGTGGCTTAAGGAACAAATATTTATTTCTCATAGTTCTGGAGGCTAAGAAGTCCAAGATTAAGCCACCAGCATATCTGGGGGTTGGTGAGGACCCTTTTCCTGGTGTGCAGATGGCCATCTTCTGTTTCCTCACATGGTGGAGAAGAAAGAGAGAGTGAATGAGTTCTATTATTTTCTCTTCTACTAAGGGCACCAATTCCACCACGAGGACCTCACCCTCATGATCGACTCACCTCCAAAGGCCCCCATCCACAAGTATCCTCACAGTGGAGATTAAGGTTTCAACACACGAATTTTGGGAAGACAGAGACATTCAGTCCATAGCACCTTCCCTTACCAGTCTATTTAAAATTAAACTTTCCCTTTGACACACTCTCTATTCCCTTTTCCTGCTTTATTTGGCTTCATAGCACTTATCATCCTTCATCACACTATATATTTTAATTATTTTGTTATTGTCTGTCCACCTCAACTATATTACAAGCTCTATGAGGGCAGAAATTTTTGTCCTTTATATTAACTTTTACCCTTACACCTAAATCATGGCCTGAAACACAGGAAAAGCTCAATACATATTTATTGAATCAATTAATACATTTTTCTGCTCCAAACAAATCTTATTATTTTCCAATTTTCTTTCCTGTACTTTCATCTGAGCATCTTTCCTGTATATTTTGAGTCTACAGAGAATGTATTTTACTTAGTTTCGCCAAGTATAAAGCTTACAGGATTTATTTCTCATTCTCCTTGATGTTTTTGATTGAATTCCCGAAGAGAAGAAAATGCTGACTTATACAGTCATGTGCATGAAGAAAATCTTACCAGTCTGTTTTTAAGACCAATTGTTTCTTCCTTTGCAATGTTTCTAAGTTTCAGTCATATTTCACAGCCTCCCAGCTAGTCTCCCTAACTCTAATACTTTTCCTGTAATACATCTTGTACCTCCTACTGGGAAAACACAACTTTTACTTATGTCACCCTGGGAATCTAGAATTCTCTATTGCATTTTTAGATTCTTCTATCTAGGATCCAAGGTCCCTGAGGTTTGTGTTCTTAGCTCTTACACATATTTTTACTTTCAGACACACTCTAATATTCTTCTTCTACTTCAGTTAAGACTTTCAGTCTCTTCTTGCCCCTCTCCGTTTCCTCTAATCAGTCTTCAAGACCTAGTTCAGCTGGACCTTCTCCTTATAGCACTTTCCAATTATTCCAGGGAATATTGATCTCTTCCTCAGTGGAATAACTACTGAACTACTGTATTTTTAGTGTGAGACATAATTGAGCATTCAGTTGTTCCCTAGGACTACTTTATAAGCTCCTTAAACACTGTGTAAGGATACAAATTTCTTCATTATTTTCTGGGACATGTTATCTTAAAAGCTAGTGTTTTGTTTTGTTTTTTTCACCTGACAGAACAAAGTTCCTAGCTCACATTGACCGCTTGATTTTTCCTTGATGAATGAAAGAGAAAGGAAAGGGGGGTGGGGGGGGAAGGAAAGGAAAGAAAAAGAAAGGAAAGGAGAGGAGGGAAGAAGAAGGTGGCCAGTAGTGACCTTATTTTTTTGAGTTCTATGTATTTTGTTTAATTGCCTTGTGTAATCCACACTTTTTTCTTCTTAAAACACATTGATTTTCGTGAAGAGACATAATATTAAATGCCTATTAACTTTTAAGGACAATACAATAAAAACATGATACAAATCATGACTTTTACATCCAAAAAAGTAATTGGTATTATATAAATGCAATTGAAAAGAAAAGATTTTATTGTACAGTTGTGTTATTATTATGGCATGTTCAGGTAGATTATATGATAAACCAAATTAAGATTGTTTATACTCAAATGACTTATTCATAACGAATGACTATATTATATTATGTCTTTTAAGAAGTACCTCAAATGCTTTTACAGGAATTTTATTGAAATTCTACCAGTTTTTGTGCTATTTGGTGGAGATGTAAAGATAAATTTAAAACCTGGACTTCAACTTCAAGGAAATCACAATCTAAGGGAAAGAGAAATGTCCTTCCTATTTCCACACTATGGTTTTTTGTTTATAAACAAACTATAGTTCACTAGAGGTTTTAAATTAGGGAGAAAGAAAAAAAGAAAAAAAAAGTGGAATTTCAATTTTAAATATTAATAAAAGAAGCCTGCAACACGGGTTATATACCAAAATCTGTCAGAGATAACATGTATGCATTTCACAGGATTAACAGAGAATAAAGGTAGAATATTATTAAACAAAGCAAAGGAAATTTTGAAAGTAATGTATGAATTCAAAAGAACATTTTAGAATGGTAAAATATTTGGTGCATCCAGGCTATTGATTCCCTGCAACAGATTTCTCATTTGGCCCCAGTGAACAATCATCCAGCTGTCAAGGGGAAATGTGTCATATTTGAACCAACATCCTCTGTGCCAAGAACAAGGTCAGAAGTAAAGGAAAGGAATATCCTGTCACTTATTGGATTTGACAGTAAATTGCTCTTTGATGAACAGATGGACTTGAAGTGATTTAAATTCATAACCAAAGTGTCATCATGAGGAACAGTGATTTGGAATCCTCTGGCAACATGTGAGTGACAGATATATCTTGAACACTAGTCACCAAATCCTGTCTTGCTCCCTGAGAGCTGGTCCACCATCAAAGGAAGTGTATCGACATGCTACCAAAATTATATGGACAGGTCCGGAGGTGTGTGATTCATTTCTGTAATATCTTTCCTGTACAAAGATATTGTTTATAGATATTGTTTTCAATAGGATGTGGAGACTTTAAAAAGCAAAGCTGTTACTTAATTTTACAAAAAAAGAAAACATCTTTTTTTTTGGACAAAGTCGATAAAACACATTAGTAAATATGCATATATGTGAACATGCTAAACTATAAACCTTTTATGATAACATTAGAGTAGAAGGATTAATAACAATAGCATCATTCAAATCTCCTAGAGTAGGCATCCACGGAGTATGTGGGTCTTTCAAAGGCAGTATGTATCCAGTGCTAAGAAAGAGCTCAGTATATGTTCTTCTCATTGTGTTTACTAATGTGATGGTGGTGAAGACACTAACAACGACAAAGAAGGTTCTGGATATGCATATGCTGAGAGGCAAGGAAAGATTGTCTAAATACGAATCTGCAGCCTATTTATCGAGAGACCCAGAGCTCTTTTTCAAAATATGCTTCTTCTTTCTCTGTTTTCTCGTCTTCCTTGCACCCTCCCTTTTTTCTCCCCTTTCCTCTTTCTCTTTCCCTTCTTTCAACAACTAATAAATAAATTGCTAGCATGTGTTAAGTAATATGCTATATTTCATAGATATAAATATGTACAATGAGTGTTCCCTACCTTTCAACAATATGTAGACCAGTATATTGAATTAGGCATGTTTAAAATCAAGTGTAATTTATGAGGGACATAACAGAAGTTTTTCTATTTAGAAACTTTCCCTATATGAACATATGTTCTAAAGTAAATTGGATTCCCTCACTGTAATGTTTCTGAAGATGGACTCATTTTTTTAACTTGTGGAAATGCTTTGAAGGACTGAATTACTTAAACCTCAATTAGTCACGTTAGAGTTAGAAACAGCACGTCAGCACCTGGCACAATAGGCATAATAAAGGGCAGGAAGGAGGTAATAGTTCTGTGTGGGATGGCATAAAAATAGCCAAGATTTTATCAAAAGGAGATAATAGTCTAGCTTAATCTTAAAAGGTAATAAACCAAGAATTGGGGATGAGAGGAAAGATGAATGGCAGAAGCATATAATTAGATCGTAGTAAGCATAGTTTCAAAGATAGTAAAAAGCATGTGAATAAGACTAAGCCATTTGGCAAGGATGGACTGTGGAGTTCAAGGGAGAAAAAAGAGCTAAATGTGAGTTAGAGTTGGTGAGATACACAAAGCCAAGTTATGACGAACGCTTGACTATTGTGAGGAAGAGATGGACTTTATCCTATAGTCTTGGGAGAGTTCTTCCAATGTTGTAAGATGGGGGTAGCCTAACTGCCTTCATATTTTGTAAAGAGCCCTCTGGTACGTAAAGCAGTGGTTCACAAAAGGGGACAATTTTGCTCTTCAGAGGACATATGGAAATATCTGGAGATATTTTTGACAATCACAACCTGTTGTAAGGAAGGGTGCTGCTGGTATTTAATGGGTAGAGATCACAGATGTAGCTCAATGTTTTCAAATGCACAGGACAGCCCTCATAACAAAGAATTATCTAGTCCAATATGCAGCAGTGCTGAGGTTGAAAACCGGGATAAAGAAAACAGACTGTGGTGGTGAAGTGGGAATACAGAAAATGAATTAAAAGAGAGCAGTTTCAAGACTGTAAGGATACCAGTCCCTTGGTATCTGAATAAGATATTTAATAAGAGGTTAGGGATAGAGTGGGAGGTTGCTGTTAGCAAATGTAAGCTTTTATATATAGAATGGATAAACAACAAGGTCCTACTGTACTGCACAGAGAACTATATTCAATATCCTATGATAAACCATAATGGAAAAAAATATTTTAAAAATGTATATATATGTATAACTGAATCACTTTGCTGTACAGCAGAAATGAAGACAATATTGTAAATCAACTATACTTCAATAAAAATATTGATTAAGAAAAAAAAAAAAGAGGTTATGGAAATGCTGGTGGGCGTGTGGTGTGTGCAGTCACACAGGGCTCCAGACTCAGAAGTGCCCACATTTGGTTGAATGTTCTGTTATCACTTTACAGACATTTTTAGTATCTTTGAACAAGGCATCTACATTTTCATGTTGTAACCAGTCCTAGGTATTGGATTTTTAGAGTTGTTAAGGAGGATGAATGCTGGATATGGGGTGCTGAAGAAAGGAAATTTACTTAATGACGAGTCTCTTGAGTAGTACTGTTATTAGCTAAGAGAAACAGGAGGTTCAGCTTTTGGGGAAAAGATAATGAACACAGTTTGATATACACTGATTTAGAACCACTTGTATATTCAAGTAAAATTATGCAGTAGACAGCATGCTGAGGCCTGGAGAATTTTAGGAACAAGGTACCTCTAGGTAACATTCATTGGTGTTAAGAATCTAACCCCTACAGCAGAGAGGAAATGACCTACAGTGATATGACAGTCAATATCTGGAAAAATTCACTTCTGGCTAACATAAACACTTTATTATCACGGAATATAGTTAGTAGTTATATACTTAGTCCAAAATACACAGTGATTATCTCATCCTTTTTGAGATATTAAAATATGTTTACATAAATAAAAGAATTTTTTAAATAAAAATATATTTGTATTTGAATGCTTGTGTTTTCTGTTTTTTGAAAGTATTTTAAATGTTTAGAAGTTTGTGTTTTAATAAAAGGACACAAAAGAAATGTACTCTTCTTCCTTAAAAAACCCCACATTTTTGGTAATCTATAATATGCAGCAAATATGAGCATTTAGCTGAAATAGTAATAGTATATTTAATTTTTCTGAACGGTCTTGAGACATTGCAATTACAGGTGCTAAAATTTATAGCTTAGATTTTAGTAGCTGCTAGCCCTGAAATGGACTGTAAAAATATTTTAACAAAAATATATACAATTTCAGAAGTAAAAAGGCTTTAAAACTTAAAAAAGTTTTTTTCATATCTCAGAATTTGGGCAGTAGTTATAACCTTACTTTAACTAATGGACTAATTTTTTTTTTTTTTCCACACCTCTGATCGGTCATTTGGTATCTTTTGTGTCTTACTCCATTAAAATCCATTTGTAGTACGTAATATTGATCATAAAATCAGTATGCTTCTGTTTTCCATGGATACTGCTTACACAAGAGTTGTTTACAAAACATGTTTCTAGAGGCATGATAGACTGATTACACTTGAAGCTTACCTATTTTTCTGGTATTAGTTGAATTTTTCCAAATAAATGTTTTCAGAGATTATATATGAAATGTGTATAGTGCATTTCCTAAGGGAAAATTGAAAGTTTTCTTACCTTTAAATATTTCTATTCTGTTCCCTCAGAGCAGAATACTGGGATAAACTGAGGTACCATAATTGTATCAATATTTATGAATGGTCACAGCTTAAGCTAGTCCTAATGGCCACCCTCAGTGAAACTAATTAAGTCACCAAGTTCCTTCAGTCTTCAGTTTCCACTATTAAAATTTCTGTCTGACTGTGGAGCCCTGGTATTCACACTGTTTCCAGTATGGGGAAGATGACTACTTCTCCCTTCCTTGTTCTGAGTTCATACTTCTTTTTCAACCTGTATTAGATCTATAGCATCTGCAAATTAAGTGAGTGATACTGAGACAAAAGATACAGCTCCCCTCTCTAAGGATATTAGCATTTAGTGGAGCTCTCATTACCAGAGCCTATTTTATTGCTAAATAAAACTAATTGGTACAGCTATTTCTTATAATGTCTTTTTAAGTAGAATGCCATTTTTTTTTCCATTTTATACATGTATACTGGTAAGGGATTAATGCCCAACATACATAAGCAGCTCGTACAACTCAACATCAAAAAAGCCAAACAACCCGATTTAAAAATGGGCAGAAGGACTGAATAGACATTTTTCCAAAGAGGAAATACAGATGATCAACAGGCACATGAAAAGATGCTCAACATCATTAATCATCAGGAAAATGCGAATCAAAACCACAATGAGATATCACCTCACACCTGTCAGACGGCTATCATCAAAAAGAACACAAATAACAAATGTTGGCCTGGACATGGAGAAAAGGGAACCCTTGTACACTGTTGGTGGGAATGTAAACTGATGCAGCCACTGTGGAAAACAGTATGGAGGTTTCTCAAAAAACTAAAAATAGAACTACCACATGACCCAGGATTTCAATTCCTGGGTATATATCCGAGAAAAAACCAAAAACACTAATTCGAAAAGATACATGCACCCCAATGTTCATAGCAGCCTTATTTACAATTGCCAAGGTATGGAAGCAACCTAAGTGTCCATGAACAGATGAACGGATGAAGAAGATGTGGTGTATATATACGATGGAATACTACTCAGCCATAAAAAAGAAAGAAAATTTGCCATTTGCACCAACATGGATGGACTTGGAGAGCATTATGCTAAGTGAAATGAATCAGACAAAGATAAGTACTGGATGATATTGCTTATATGTGGAATCTAAAAAATACAACAAACCAGTGAATATAACATAAAAGAAGCAGACTGACAGATATAGAGAACAAACTAGTGGCTACCAGTGGGGATGGAGGGGCAATATAGAGGTGGGGGAGTGTGAGGTACAAACTACTGGGTATAAGATAGGCTCGAGGATGCCCTGTACAACATAGGGAATATAGTCATTATTTTGTAATTACTGTAAATGGAAAGTAACCTTTAAAATTGTATAAAAATAATTTTAAAAAAAATCACTGAAAAAGTAAGAAGTAGAAAAGTGATAAACAGCAAAATTCTCTTTTTTTCCTGAGATATTGAGTTTTCTTCATTAGCTAGGATAAAGACTCCATCTTTGGCATCATAATTAGGCTCCAAATATGGGCAAGTGTATACCCTATCAAGACAAATCACACTAGCATGAAATCTCTTTGAGGGCAGGGACCCTGTCTACCCTGCTCACTGTTTACTGTTAGTCCTGTTCCTGTTACATCATGGATACACTATGAGTATTTATTATGATAAATAATTCCAGGTCATGATGCCTGTCATGAATCTGCTAGGACACTGTGCTGAGGAAATGCAAAAGACTGTTTCTGTGCCTTGAATCTAGGATTATATTCATGAATCCATAAATTGACTCATGAATGGATCCTCAGGGTCCATACTTTCTAGAAAATACTACAGGGAAGCAAACACAAAGATAGTCAAGCCATACTGCTTATGATTAAAAACAAACAAAAATACTAGGAAAGTAAATCAGCTTCTAGTAATGCAATGTCCAAGTCATACTTATGAAGGAATGCTTGAACTTCGTAAAAGGAAAGAAGATGTCCAAGGATAAATAACTTGTTATAAGCATGGAGATAAAATTACCCAAGTATCTCTTTTGATTTGAGCTTGGAGAAGGTGGTTGAAACTAAGGGTAGGTATTTTTAACCATGGAAATGTACTTAACCTTGGTTTGATCTGGGTATCCTGGGATGTAGTTAGAATTCCTTCTGTGACCCTGAAAATAGTGCTGTTGAAAACTGCAGAGCCAGATGGATCACATCAGACAGATCGCACTTTGTTTACAGGACAATGGAGATTTCTGTCATTAACAAGGACTGTGTAGCCTCAATAAGGATGTGCTCTGTCCTTGCTGCAACGAGAAGTAGGTAATTTTAAATGTAAGACATATACAGTCATATTTTCTAACATTTATGTAAAAATGACAGCCCAGACTGACAAAGAAAAAAAATGTGGTGTTACAATTCCACCTTGCCATCCTTTATGATGCCATGTTTCCATTTCCTTGAAAGACATGCATGCATTATTTTAAGAAGGATTAGGGAGACAAGACAGTATGATTTCCTTTGTACCGCACCTTTGCAATTTCCATCAGAGTATTTTGGAAACTTTAAAATATTTCGATGCCATCGTCAGGAATATGTTTTCCTAAGAAATTACAAAGACTTAAACTTAGTTTGTGTGATTGCACTTTCTCTCTGTTCAGTTGATTTGTTCATCTTCCAGTCTGTACAGGGCTCCTGTTGTTCCATGAACCAGTGTGACTTGGTCAACCTAGGCTTCCCACTGCTTACTTTCAGTTCAACCTATTTTTCATGTTTATGTTCACACCACAACCTAGAAGTCCTCTGTGTGCTGATTTGGATCGAAAACTTTATGAATGTCAAGATTAAGTTAGTAGGAAACACAGTTCATGGGTAATTTTCTATTAGAAGGCCCATTATTTATATACCCAGTAAGTTGGAACTTGATTTTAAATGTCATATACAATTTAAACTGGAGAATTACAACAAGCAATATTTATATTATATTTGTAAGACATTTCACATTTTGGAAGGTGTGCTTTCCTTCACACATTATCCTATAAAATAAGGGATGATCAAAAATAATTGTATTCATATTAATTAAGGATGAAATGCCATTAGAGGATTATATTGGTATTTTCATCACAGTCCCCAATAGCTGAGATAAAGCATAGCAGTGTGGCATACGGTCTGAAGAAGGACATAGGCTCTGGAGCTAGTTTTGCCTCTTTTGAAATCCAGCCCTGGAATTTCCTTTGTATGTGTCCTTTGGCAAGTAATTAGTAGAGCTGGATTTAGCCTTCTGCACCAATTTCCTTACCTATTAGATGAGAGTAAAACTGTCTTTTTTCTAAGTTTACCCTATTTTAAATGTGAATTAATGCAATGAACAAAGCCGGGCACATATCATGATGTCAAATCGATAGCTATTATTTAAATTCCTTTCTATTTCAATAAAAAATTTAAAAAAGAAATTACCAAAAAATAAAAAAATCCTTAGATATTTTAGAAAAATAAATTCCTTTCCAAACTTCAGATGTATTTCCATTGAATCTTACTTATTAAAGTATTTTTATTCTACTCCTCCTAAGAACTTTAGCTACTTTTGTTGTTGTTAGTATGGATTTAATGCACATTTCTGTATGTGGGCTTTTGTTCAAAAGTGACTTTACAACAAGGTTTCTTTGGTAACTAGGACTTGTTAAAAATAATCATAGTTATTCTATATTTAGACCTATAAGTTAAAGCTCACTGTCTCTTTTTAATATACATTCTGCCATTGTTTCTATAATTCAGAAATTTTAACACTTCCTTACACTTCCCTCCTTCAAGGTGTTTCCACCACAATTTTTAAAAGATAAATACCTAAGTAACTGTAATATTTACCTAATAATTAGAAATTTACTAATTTTAACTGTACTATTATTTGTATTAGGATTGTATCATATTTGTCTGTCTGGCATCGTATCCCTGTTCTTTTAAGTTCCTGATGCTACGGACTAGGACATATTCTTGTTTGTTTGCAAAACATTTATTACCACGTATCAGAAACATTTGTACTAAACCTATGATTTATAAAAACCAAATACTTAGATTCCACTTGTATTTCCAGAATTTGAATCCACTTAAGGTTTATGGATATATATATAAATATATATAGGCTTGCCTTCTGATCTTTTGCCAGTTTTGCAGTAACTCCAAATGTTGGTAATTCCATGATGAACATAAAAATAGCTGAAACTTACATCAGCCTTTACTGACACTTATTAACTTCTCTAAAAACAAGATCATGGTAGAGGCTTTTATTATAGACTATAATTACATATTTTTAAATACCTTGTGCTGATAGTGGCAAATACACAATATATATCATTATGCTACCTATTCCTTATGATAGAAATCTTGACTGTCATATAAATAAGACTAGCCTGAGTCCCATCCTGCATGGCACTAAAATTATTTTGGTGGTTATTTCTTTGTTGAAGTGTCGAGATAGTATACTACCTTCTACGTGTACCATCCTAATGAACATTTTAGGAAGGGTGATGTGAAGGAAATAGACCAAGTTTCCATAGAAAGCTAGAAACCTACGCAGATGTCCTGGGTAGGCCTAGCCCGGATTGCTCATCTCATTTCACCAGGGGAATGAGTCAGGTAACTGATCTGTAATGCACTGCGGAACCCACAGAAATCTATCAGGACACTGGCATTTGGCCTCAGAAGTAATATGACAGAAATTGATTTGAATCCTGCCTGCCTCTGAAGGTACAGTTGTTGTTTTTTGAGGTAGAAAGAACCAGAAAAAGTATCGACACCTACTGGAGCCATTGAGATAAATGCTAATAGGGGGTATCTTAGTACATGTACACATAATCCATTAAATTGTACTGTTATTTAAACTTGGAGTAAAAAGAATAGGTTCCCAAGAGTCAATATTTTTCATATTAAAGATAATAAATAACCTTCACAGAGGACTTCCTCAGTGCTGGCAACTGGCTAAAAGCTTTATCTTCTTTATCTCATTTTATTTTCCCACAATAACTTATTGATAGTCCATATTAAGGACGAAAACAACTAAGACTTAGAGAAAGAAGAAAGGAAGCCTGCTGACTGTTACAGATAGGTTCTAAAGATACAGAGCCTCTTCTGGGGCCTCAGGGCAGGGATTAATCTCGTAAACACAAGGCTTTATGACGTCACCCAGCTGTGATACATGGCATAATCCACATATTGTCCTTGTTTTTAGACTTGGGTGGTCAGTTTTACAAGTTCTTCTCTTTATCACCTTATGGAGTAAACATCAACCAGTCTGCTGCTTCCGTTCAGAAGTTTGTCCTTATATGGGTATGCCTAAATAAACTGGTAAACTGAAATACTCCATCTCTGCTTGTGCTGCTGGGGTGCAAGATACAAGCCCCCTCCCAACTTCTCTTCTTCAAAGTTCCCAGTTTTTCAAGATTCATTGTAAATGTAGATTAGGGGAAGAAAATGTTTTACTTCTGCAATTCTCTGAACGATTCACTAGTTCTGTTTAGTTATACTTTCCTTTATTTAAGGTCTGACATACAGATCTTTCTGCTTTTGATTTTAATTTATTAGACTATGATTAATGTATAACAACAAACTATATTTGTTTTTTTTCTTTTGTTAAAGGGTTGAAATATAGGTCTTTGGGGCCTTGGTTTTTAATTTATTGGACTATGATTAATGTATAATAACATTAAAGTATACCTATGATGTTGTATTGTTTTAACAGTATGGTCATAAAAACATATGCTAAATAGTTGCTTTTGTTTTATTCAATGCACGTGGAGGAAGGTTACCTTCAAAATGTAATACTCAAGTCAAAATTCCATTGCTTGCGTGATTACTATTCTTGATTTTCAGTATTCTTGAAACACTATAAACTGACATTACGCCCTACTCAACTGTTTTTTTTGAACTCTTTAATAATTATTCCATTTCACTTCTATCTTTAGCTAATCTGTTCACTGTGTTACACACTGCTTAATGTCTAAGCAGAAAAAACAAAACCTGCAGATTGTTTCATTCTAATAAAAACACTAGGCACAATGCCATGTATTTCTACTTAACATAGATTAATATTTACACTCATATTTCAACATAAAGTGCAGATAGTAGATAATATGGGTTTTCCATGTTCTATATGTGATTGTGAGTCTCCCTAGGAGCAGAGAGTGGGCTGAAGGACCCACATAACTCAATGACACAGGAGGGCCACATCTGGGAGCTGGAAACGAGGAGGAGAGGAGTAAAAGAACAGTGGCCTTTCTCAGGCCAGTAGCATGCTAACAAGTGGTTGGGACTGCATATGCTCTTTAAAAATGATAACCACTATCATTGTTTTTGTTTCATCTTTTGTTTGAGATCTAACTGGCTTTTTCTCTTTAACTACAAAGCCTTGAACATCACGTTTTTGGAATATATTTGGACTGATAAGAATCTTGGGAAGATTTATTGGTAGAAAAACTGAGCTTCCATACAGTTGGTTGTAAAGAGAGTGCAGAGCCTGCATATTATGTGAGAATTACCGGAACAGTCTTAGAATATGTGGATGAAGTTCCACAACACATGATCTGACTTTGCATCTCTCTATTCTTATAGGTCATAGCCCTCCCAGTGGGCACTTCTGCAATAGCCAACAGAATTAGCTTTACTGGGGGTATAACTGCATTGGCTCCGCTCCATCACTCAGCAATGTCTCTCTTTCATATCATTAAGTAACAATCTTCCAAAGTTCTACAGCCAGGATAGATGGAGATTTAATATTGATTAATTCTATATGCTGAATATCAATCTTAAAGAGAATCTCTAAAGGCATTTTGAATGAGCAATTCTTAAACCAAAGTGAAATACTAAACTCAACAAAATCTAATGGTATTTTTCCTTAGGCTCATTTTACCAATTATGCTGAATCTAACTCTATGTCCACGAAGATCACACTTTTTTCTTCTGAAACCATCTAATACATTTTAATATATAGGTAATATGGATATATATCACTGCAGTATTTACTAAGAATTTGCAAAACATTTTAAGAGTTTGAATTTGTTTAGACACCATTTAGTTATCTCATATATAACTTCAGATGGCTTTCATTTAGCATTTCATGTATCTGATTCCTAGCCAGTTTAAAAATCACATATAAGCTGGCTAATTTTTAAACAAAGTTAGATTTATTGTTGTACACTTTATAAGCACATTCTATTTGGGGTGTGATCCTAAAATCGTAAATTTTCTATACTCTGACTTCCACATACCCTTCAACAAAAATTCAGAGAAAATACACATAAGTACTCTTTTCTCTTTAAATAGCAAAATAGATAAAACCAAGATCAATAAAAAATGAAGCTGTTAAAGAATAAGATGTATGAACTTTTAAAAATCTTAAAATATTTTAAAAGTCTCATTCATTTTTAGTTTATTTAAAAAAGAACTGAAATAAATTATTTGTCTAACTTTTCAAATAATGTTTCCTTTGGGGGAAAAATAAGTAAAGCTGCATGTTCTACAACCACCTCTCTTAACTGCTGTTCAATATATGCTGCATCATGAAAAAGATTTTATAATTTACTCAAAATGAAATTTGTCCATAAATAATTAGCAAATTCATAGTAAAGGATAATTATGAGAAACCTGATAGAAAATAATTCAAACTGTAATACCCTTAGATAAATCATAGTTAATTGTACATAAAAATTCATTAGCTTTATTTGGATACATAGACAACTAATCATGTTGAAAACCCAATGGAACTCTTAAACATCTGTTCACTTCCCAAAGCCCTGGAAGGTGGTCTTTTTTCTGGAAATCAAAAGACATCCATTAAATTTAAAAGATGTTTACATTTTGTATCATCTTTAAAATTTGTTTTTTGTTTTTTTGGGTTTTTTTGCTGCACCGCCCAGCATGTGGGATCTTATTTCTCCAATCAGCCATCCAAGGATGGAACCCACGCCCCCTGCATTGGAAGCACGGAGTCTTAACAACTGGATAGCCAGGGAAGTCCCTCCTCTTTAAAATTTGAAGGCAATAATATGTGGAATTACTTGTCCATGTCAAAATAATCTACTACTGTACTTTTAAAAGCATATAATTTTACTCTGTGGGACACAGATATCATTTGAGGTTTGTGAAGAAATGAATTTAGCTTTAACCATTGATGGTTTTTTCATTACCTTATGATGAAACGAATGTTTTTAACCATCGTTATTCCTACAAATAATACATCCCTATCCCTCCCCGCTCCCTGCTCAAGCATCTACTCTTACTGTGTTCTAGTTTCTTTTCTGTTTAGGTTTAGGTTAATTTTTGTACATCTTATGTATACCTTATATTTCTTACTGTACATTTCTCTAGTAAATGTTCACATCTTCCTTTTTACTTAAAAGACCAAAGATACAGGCTATATTTTGCAATCATTAGACAGCCCTGAAAGTTGCTGGCCGTCATTGATAACACATAATTTCCTAAGTCTTTTATGTATTCTTCCACTGGAGGAATGCCACCTCAATCTGCTAAAATTGCACCTGCTAAGATGATCAATGCTTTTCTATTTGCCAAATCTATTCAAGCAATTTGGTCTTTCTCCTCGGGATCTCTGACTTACTGGACTATACGGACCATTCTTCTTCTGGAACCCTCTTCTTCATTTTTCTCAAAAGCTATTTTGCCCAGTCTCATCACAACTCTCTTTCAATGGATCCTTTCTTCCTCCACCTACCCCTCAATCTTGGAGTTCAGGAATCTACCCGCCCTCCCTCCCTCCACGTGCTCTCCAGGGCCATCCTGTACACTCCTCTAGGTCTCTCTTATTCAACATTGACTTCCCTTCATAATTCAAATTTATGTATCTCACTTGTCTGGTTTATACTGCTACTTGGGTTTTTATATCAGCTACTCAAATGAGTGCTAATTATAATTTTTGATACTGTCTTTTAATACTGTCACTCTGCCATCCACATTGTTTCCTAAGCTGGAAACATCAATCATTCCAGTAGACTGATCTAACTGAGAGCAAGCATTGTGTCTTGGCCATTTTTGTATCTCCAGCAGCTGGTATAATACCTGACTCATAGAGGTTCTTCATTAAATATTTGTTGAATAATTAACTTTCCCCTTTCCCTTGCTTTTCATATCCAACTGACTCTCTTGATCTCTACAGCTTATTCTTGACTACAACAAATACGCCATCTCAAAAATCTATACATCTGAATTATATCCCTCTTCCAGAAAAATACCTAGTATGCATTCATTCCTCCTGTATCCGTGTACAGGTTTGAAAATTCCTGATTCCAATCTCAGTATCCCTCCAACTTTCTTGATTTGTCAGACCTTTGGACCCCATTTCATTTCCTACAAAGTTTGAGTCACAGGGTAGATTAACTGAATTCCATTAGTACCTTTCAAGTCTTCCTTTCTATTTTTTGTTCTCCCACCCCACCAAATAGCCACATGTGAGTTCCTACCTCCAATAGCTGAGGACCACTGGAAAACAATATGAATCTGTACATGTATGGTTTTTAATCTCACTGGACCCCTCAGCATTGATCAGCAGTACTTTCCCTTGCAATTTGTCACCTCTCCATTTTCCTTAGCGATTGTTCAGATCTGTTGCTACTTTTCCCCATATCCTTCCTCCCTCTCTTACCCAGAGATGATCGCCTTTACTAATTATTTTAGAAATCTGAAGCCATGACGGACATGAAAACCACCAACTCCTCCTAACTCCACCACCTACAAGTTGCTACTTGTGGCTATTTTAGGGCTGTTTTTCCTCCAGTCTCCCAGGATAAGGTCTGTTCAAGGTCAACCTATGCACAGCACTCTTAACCCTGCTCACTCCTGAATCCTCTTGCACTTTGCTTTATCAGTCATTTGTCTCTCCTGAGTCTTTAATGACTCCCTTTGCACCGACTTGTGCTCCTTGGATCAAATTATACTCAGCATCCTCAGTCTCTGCCTCTCACTAAATAAGTTACTGTGCTTGGCCCTGAAATGCTGAGTATTTCTAGATTTCCCTTCTTTTCTAAACTTTTTTAACCTTAATGCTTAAATTAGGTGATCTCATCTCCCAACTCTAAATTAAAAATTTTCAAATCTCTGTCTCTAGATTTGATAAAATCCATGCATTTCAGGTATGTATACCTAACTGCCTACTGGATAAAATCACCTGAACTATAAAAACATTTAGAAGTAAAATTATTTCTGCCCTTATTTCTCCCCACTAAAAACTTGCTCATTCCCTTTGTTCCTTCTCTCAAGGATCATCTCCATTCTCCAGCCAGTGGCTGAAGCCAGACATTCTGGGACATTGACTAACTGCTACTTTTTCTGTAAAATACTTCTAGAAGCTTTTAATATTACTTTTTTTCTTAGTACCATCCTTATTTTTTTTTGATGACTCCTATTAGGTGTCAGTGCTGAGTAAAGAGTTCTAATATAGGTATGGAAAATAACTAAAGGTAATTGATTTTTTAAAAACATGCTAATGATATTCTGAACATTATGGATCCTGAGGTGGATGCTCATCTGGCCTTAAGATACAGTCTTCCTTGATATAAATTATTGCAATTTTTCTGAAAGTGCCTTGTGTAGTGATTCTACATTATATTCTTATATTTTTCTCAATTTTGCCATTCCATAAATCCCAGGATATCTACCTGAACCTGCTATGTAGCAAGAAAGAGTGAGATAATCCAATGGGGAGAGTTAGACATTATCTTAAAAACTTGAGATTTTAGTAAGGGTAATCTTTGATCTTTCAGTAGATAGCTAGTGCTTTGCATATATCAAGTCTATACAAATATATTCATTTTTTGATTCCATCAGTGCCTTTAGCAACCATTTGAGACTGGTATTTAAAATTTTCTTTATTTATTTTGAGAATATTTCATTTCACTCAGTACACTCCTACCAACCAAATGTTATATTTATTTTCTGAGTCAAATATGATTTTTTTTTTTTTGCCTCTTAAATAATGCATATTACATTTAAGCACTTTGCAAAGCTACTAAGTATGTGGTCCTGACTGTCTCTACCTTACTTACCTTAACATTTCTTCCAACTTCTTTCCCTTTCCCTCCACTACTGGCTTCGCATCTATTAACAGTCATTCCTCTGCTATACAGGACTTCTTAAACAATAAATTTCTGGAGGCCTATGTGCCAGCTCCTTAGAGAAATATGTCTCTTTCTGGAGCTCTCTCAGTTAAGCTAGACTCTATGCAGCTCCTTTCTTATCTAGAGGGATAAGCACTCGCCCTTGAACTCCCTCCAATTCATAGCTGAATCCCGAGAACCCTATTTTCCTTCTAGAAGAAGACTATCACAATATTCTATCTCCTTTATTGATTTATTTTCTTTTCCTATATCGTGTTATTTTGATACCAACTCAATGCAATCCATTGTATACCATTACATTGTTGGAACTCCCCAGATTCAAACCCAGTTTTCTATCTTCTTCCACATTCTCATTTTTAAAATACATATTTATTAAATATATATGCCCTCCAATGTTCATAGCATCATTACTTACAATACCCAATATATGGAAGCAACCTAAGTGTCCAGATAAATAGGTAAAGCAGATAAATAAAGAAGATACACACACACACACACACACACACACACACACACACAATGGAATATTACTCAGCCATAAAAAAGCACAAAATTTTGCCATTTGCAACAACATGGATGGACCTGGAGGGTATTATGCTTAGTGAAATAACTCAGACAGAGAAAGACAAATACTTTATATTATCACTTACCTGTGGAATATAAAAATAAAAGAAATGAATGAATATAACAAAACAAAAACAGATTCATAGATATAGAGAACAAACTAGTGGTTACCAGTGGAGAGAGGAGTTGGGGGAGGGGCAAGATGGTGTAGGGGGTTAAGAAATACAAACTACTATGTGTAAAATAAATATGTGTAAAAATATATGAGGATATATATATATATATACACACACACATATATACATACACACATTATGTGTAAAAACTATATAAGGATATATTGTACAGCACAGGGAATATAGCCAATATTTTATAATAACTTTAAATGGAGTATAATCTATAAAAATATTAAATCACCATGTTGTACACCTGAAGCTAATATTGTAAATCAGCTAGAGTTTAATTTTTAAAATGAAACAAAAGTAAAAATAAATATATTTAAAATACATGTTTATTTCCCTGATCGAACGATGCAATGTCTCTCCTCTCTTCTAAAACCATTCCATTGTGCTCTCTGGTACCCACAGTTCACCGTAAACAAGTTTCCCTCCACTGTCACACTCTTTTCTGAACATTCTTCCAACCCTTAGCCTTAACTGGAAACTGGCTCTCCCAGAGAATAGCAATTATGAAAGAAATATTATTGAAGGAGAAATTCCTCAGGTTTCTTTTAGAACTAAACCCACTTCGGTTTGGATTGCACACATGCTACACCACTGAATCATACTGTGTCAAAGTCACCCATGAGTCCCTTGTCACTAACTCCAATCCACATATCAGTCTTTTTTTTACATAACTTGTATATAGTGCTTGAAAATGTTGCCTAGTCTCTTCAAATTTGGAAATTTTTGATATTCTCATTTCCTGGTCTTACATAACAGCAACTGCCCTAGTTCTTCTTTATCTAGTACCTTTTGCGTATTCTCTTCTTTGAGCCATTTCTGTTAGTGGACCCGGGTATCATGTCTTAGATCCTCTTCTCCTTTCATGCTGTATTCCCTCCCTAGGGATTAGCTTTCAGTATTATGACTCCAATTAACCTTATGTAGTCAGGTTTGTCAGTTGTATAACTCCAATCCAGATCTTTCATCTGAGTTCTATACTAGTACACCCAACTGTGTTACAAACATCTGCATTTGGCTGGCTTGAAAGGGTTTCAAACTTTTCATGTTCCAAACTGAGCTTCCCATCCATCGCTTCCCTATGCTTGCTTTCCCTCCTCATTTCCTTGTTACAAAAAACAGCAAGTCAACCTACCAGTGTGGCTCAAGCCAGAAACCTGGGTATCATCCTTGATTTCCTTTCCCCCTTCACACGTTTATCTATTTAACTTCAACTCTTTTAGGATCCACCTCCCATGTTCCCTCAATATATCCACTTACATTCTTTCATGTCACCACCGTAGTCCCAGTAATCATCATCTCCTACTCAGATTATATCTTATGGTCTTGTAACTGGTGTCACTCCCTGAAATGTTATACCTCTTGGAGCTGTTTTGACTACTACAACCAGTATGATATTTCTAAACACACATTTGAAGAGGTAGCACCTTGATTAAAAGCCTGAAATATCTCCCCGTTGCTATCCTCTCTTCCAATTCTAGTCATCCTCTGCAAACACTGAAAACTGTGTCATCTGTGTTTAACTTGAACTTCTTTCAAGACATGCCATGTTATATTATTCCCTTTGCTTTGAACATCATTCCATCCTCTCATCCTATGACGGTCTTCATTTGAATAAATCCTACTATTTCCTCCAGGACACAGCTTACAAGATTGGTTTGGTTGTTCTATTTACATGCCCATGTATACACAATGCTTCTTACACAGCTCATACTTTATTCTATGTTCCCTTCACTGAAATTTAAGATTTGTAAAAGCAGGAACTAAGTCTGATTTGCTTATCATTTTACTCCAGCACGTAGCCCATGTGGTAGGCAGAATTCTAAAAATGACCACCAGTGACACTTGCCCTTGTATAATCTCCACCCCTTGAGGGTGGGTGTGTGATAAAAGGAATTTTTACATATGTAAGATTAATAATCTGTAACTCAAAGGGGGAGATTATCCATATAGCTCCACTCTAATCCCAGAGCACTATAAAAACATATGGTTTTCTACGGTTTGTAGTAAAAGAGAGAGTCATAGAGATTCGAAGAATGAAAAGGATTCCACCCAATCTGCCAGCACCCTGAAGGAACATGGAAGTGGATTTTTCCCCATAACCAGAGCTCTGTCTGGCTGATTCTTGATTTCAGCTTCTGAGACCCTAAGCAGAGAACCCAACTGAGCTCAAATGGATTTCTGACCTAAAGAACAATGAGATAATAAATGGGTGTTGTTTTATGCCACTAAGTTTGTGGTAAGTTATTATAGCAGCAATAGAAAACTAATACAGCACACTCTCTGAAACATAGCTGGAGCTCAATAAATGTTTATAGAACAAATGAATTTAATGCAACTTAAGGAATAAAATAAAAATGCTAAATTTTTCTGTTCTTTGATGTACAACAATTTTTTGTGTGTGTTTTTTGTTTTGTTTTTTTGTTTTTATAACTATGTGTTTCTTTTGAAGGTGATATATATATATATATATATATATATATATTATTTTCTTTTTAAAGTTAATAGTGGATTCATTTTTTAAGTCAATTCATTTGATGTTGCCTGGATAATTTAAACAGCATCTCTAGGCCAAGAGCTTCTCAATGTTAAAGTCCATTTAACAGTCTATTATAAGAGAATATATAATACACCCATCAAAGAACTAAATAAAGACTCAATATCAGCAGTATCATTAGTAATTTAAGGAAAGATCCAGCACTCAGTGCTTGTCATCGGTTTGAAAAGGGTTGGCTCTGTTGATGTCACTGTCTCCCACATACATCCCTGGGTGACTGTCTTAGTTCTTGTTTTGACTTACCATTTTTCCCAGAGGCAACTCTTAAATCTGTCAGAGTAAGTAGCATGTCTGCTTATTCAAACCGAGTATTCAAACTACCTGCTGTTCTGGGATTGTGGTTTGATGTCTGGCAATTATTTCTCTTTCAGTCTTAGTCTACAGCAAAACATTTCCTATGATGAGAAGGAAATGAAAGCTATGGAATCCTACCCTGGTTTCGGTTGTATTTTCCCTTTAAATAATTACAGTTATTTAGAGAACATTTTAGAAGAAAATCTAGATGAACATTTGAAATATTCATTGTGTTGATTCATTAAGATTTGTATTGAAAACTTGGGGTCAGGCACAATGCTGGCCACTTGGAATAAAAGAATTATCCACAATGAACATCATATATTGAATAATATCATACAAAGCTGATCTTAATGCAAAATAAAGTTGCAGATACTGCATTAATCTAACAATATAAACTAAATATTAAAAAGTCAAAAGTTCTGTTTGATGAGTGGTTTGAGCAGAAAAATATTTCAAAAAGAATGTGGATAAAATTTTCCTGTGTGGAAACGTATGGAAAAGCAATCTATAAATTAAGATACAGAATTGCAAGTTATATTTGAGACGAGTGAGTAATGCACCTTAAGTGTCCTGCAGACAGGAATACAGGGAGCAGCAAGAAATGAAATTGGAAAAATTATGTCAAGAACTGTGAAGAGTCTGAGACTTTTATCTATTTCAAGCTAACAAGTTAACCTGCCAGAGCTTCATGGATGTTGTAGCACATACAAGACTTCTGGGTCAGGTGCAATGAGATTTTTAATCCTGGAAATACAAGATGAATGACCAAATCCTGTTATAGCTGCAAGGGTATGCATATATACTTATGCACACAAAACATACATTCATATACTGGATTGTGTAAAATATGAGCTACACTTTTCTAAATAGATCCAGGAATTTTAGGCATACAGGGAATGCATACTTCAACCGATACCACAAACAAAATAAGTCCTTAACACATAACTAAAACTTGGGCCACTTTTCCATCAATATTCAGGGATAGTATAGTGACTAGAATCTTATTTGACTGAATGGTATTCCATGGTTGGAAGGCATCACTGTAATATCAAAATAATGACAAAATAGTCATCACAATCAAGTTAATCAATTGGATACTACTACTTTTAGAAAAGATTCATTTAAAAATATAAATATTAAGTTAAATTAATCTCTTAAATTCAACATCATTGATGGTTCCAACATGTACTTTTGGCAAATGAAATGCTATATTTAAATGTATCAGATGGGAATCCCAAGTTATTTCATGTTGAATTAAGTGTCTTAAGGGCCCTGGATATACTCTGTCAAGTTCAGCCTGTTTCTAAATTTCATCCTCAGTTATTACTACAATCAATTACGCATAATCTTCTGATTTGCTTGTGTCATGACACACACTCCCACACATTTAGTCATAAATATGGTTGGTTGACAAAAATAATGATGTCTCAGTCTTTGTTCTTTTTCCTTCCTTTATAATCAATGCCCAGGCATGACCTTTTCTCCTTTCACACACATGTCTATATCCCTTCCCCATAGTTTGCTCATGACTCAGTTCTCTCTTTCAGACATTTCTAACTTTGTCTTTATAAAGCCTTTCTTCACATCATATTTCCGACAGGATGTCAGTCCCTTTTAAAATTCTCCAATAAGTGCATTTTGTTTTTACCCAGAACAGAATCGCCTTTTCTCTTTGATAAAAAGTTTCTGTTTCTTTCTGATATTTTAGATCCTTTTTTAGACTTCCCATAGGTTTTGGAAACCTTCCACAGAAGTTGTATCCTTTTAATCTTTCACCTCCCAGGATTGCCCAAATAAGTCACAATAAAAACACATGCGAGACTTGAATATGTATTCTTTGCTTTTCTCCAAATTTTAATTGGATAAATTTAGTTTAGTGCTAATACTGATAGCCAAACACATTGCATTTGTTGTGTACAGTTAATAAGATGTCCTTGAAGGATAATGCAATGGTTCCCTCTGTGCAGTCTCAGCTCAGATCCTGACTCAGATTAACCAGATGTAACTGGAATAAATAATTTAATATCTCTGGATGAGTTTTATCATTTCTAAATGATGGACTTTATATTCCTAGAGATTTCTCTTAAATTTAATTTTTTATCATACTACAAAGGTATAAAGGTTTTCACTTTGAATGTTTTTCAACCTCTACAGTAGCAAGTTTAGGCTATAGTGGTATTATTTAAAGTACCATTCTGTCTTCAAATCACCAGATGTAATAAATTAATAGGATCTTGGGAGAAAAGGTCATCTTGAAAGTAGGCCATTTTCCCAACATTTTTCTATTATGGCTCCAGAAAAATCTTGGTCATCTTAGTATAGTGAGAATATTTCTTCTGGCTTTCAAAATCTAATCAAAATTCAATATCTCCTAAAATATTCTTACAAAGCTTCCTTTGTGAAGGATTTATACTGGACAGCACTCATCTTACAAAAAATATTTACCATAGTAAAATTTATCCAAAGATGACATATTCATGATAATAATACCAAGTAAGTAACTGGTCTCTAAAACCAGGAACATCATGTGTTCCCCACTCAGAAGATTATCCAAAATATCTTCCTCTTGTAACTCATTCTAAGAGCTAGCCTTTACAGTGAAGATGATATTAAAGCTGTAATAATAAACAACTAAATAAAATAAATATCAAGGAAGATACAGAAGTCAGGAATAGATCCCAGAAATAAATGTTCAAAAAAATTGATAGCACTTGTCCCCATATTAAGCAGATTGTATTTTTTTTCTTAAGTGGCCACGTGCACTTCTTAGAATGGGATATAAACATTCCTTCTAATGAGAATGGGGTCCATGTTTCCTCCTTTTGAATTTGGCCTAGCCTGAGACTACTTTGTGATTTCTGAGGCAAGGTCATAAAAGTTGACTCAGCTTCAGCTTGGAGCTCGGGAGATGCTTATCTTGGAAGCCAGGCACCAAGCTGTGAGGAAGAAGAGAGGCTACCTGGAGAGGCCAGATGGCCCTCTTTCAGCTGGCAGCCTTAACCAAAGCTAGTAATCAACTTCCAGGATTGTGAGTGAGTGTGTTTTCAAATGATTCCAATCCTCATCTATCAGCTCACTTTCAGCCTTTGAGTTTTCTCAGCTGAGGTCCCAGACATCATAGGACATCATTGTTTCCTGGACTCTGTCTGAATTTTAACTTACAGAATCCATGAGGATAATAAAATGTTCATGTTTTATGCCACTACATTTGGGACATTTTGTTATGCAGCAGTAGATTAACAAGAGCACACTATGTTAGCCCCAATTTTTTCCTTTGACTACCAAATGGGATATGGATCTGTGGTCCCCTACTCCAGAGGATTAATCATAAACAGCTTTATCTCTCATGTTAAAGGAAGGTGACGTTACACTGATCACTTTACAACATGATTAATGCTTTTCTGCCTATTCACTGAAATACAAATTATACTCATTAAAACACCCTTTTATATAAATTATTCATTATTCTTCAAAACTCCTAATGGATTGAAAAGAGTACACTTATTTGTTTTCTCAAACTTAATCCTGTTATCTGCCAAAGGCTGCATCAGCAATACACAATAAAGATTCCCTCACACTTGCCTTGTTTTTAACTTTGTTTATTTATAATCCATTTAAAATGCCACTGCCCCTCAAAACTCTCTGGGAAAAAATACTTTGTTTTAGGTTGTTAGGTCACGTCCCTGGTATTTCTCTTTCTGCGTCATCTTGAAATTTCAGTCCCTAAATTCTCCCAAGTCTATTTGACATGATGGAACCAATTCCTCTTTATCCTTGTGTTGGATAAAGTGAGTCTCTGTCCATCCTACTGTTCTACTGCCCCATTTACGATTCTTTCTTCTCTGCTATGAGCTGAAAATTTATGGTTCATTGAGAGGAAGCTTCTATAGCTTCACAGATGTCAAAATATTATTAACAATGGCTCTATGACCGTGAAGAGTAGAAATGAATCAGCAAAATGCAAACTATTTTCTTTCTCAGTTGAAATACTAAAGAATAACGTGTAGATGAAATAGAGTTACAAGAGCCGACAGAATTTATTTTAGAAGTAGAATCCAACCTGCTAATATCATTTAGATAGGTTAGAATAACAAAACAGCCAGATCACTCACGATAAAAATAGAGATTTTAGCTTCAGCATTCAAGTTTTCATTTATGTAACTTCTGCCTGTATCAGAAAATAGCAGAAAGCCATCAGCAGCCATTATTTATTAGGACTTTCAACGTTGTAGATATTTGATTAAGGTACTATCTCTTCATTGCTTTTAATGTTTACAAAAATGCTACAGAGTAGATACCAAAATCCTAATTTTCCAGATAAGAAAACTGAGGCCTAAAAATGTTAGGTAGAAATCTAAGATCAAAAGACTGGTTACATTCATTTACATGGAACTCAAGAGTTACTGCCTCTGTCACTTCAACTAAGATCCCCTTCGACAGCTAGTACAGTCACAGAAATGTTCCCATTTCTTTCTTCTTTCAAAATCATAGCCATTTTTAAAGCCACTGTTCTTCCACTTTGTCAAGATATAATTCCTAGGAGATTTATCAAGAAATGCTATAAACCTAACCAAAGATGTAAGAATAACAGCAGTCTGATTTTTACTGATAATACAGTAATGATAAGATATGCTATTGTTTGATATGATACTTAATTTCTTATTTAAGCATGTGTGAGTGTTTGCAAGAGAGAGAAGAGTGTGTGTTTTATCAGTGTCTAGTACACATTTAGTCACCCACCTACAGGGCTTTCTCTCTGGACAGTATTTAGACAATATATTGTCAGTTGAAGGTAATTCCAAGATGCATATGAAAACCTTATTCAATATCTTCATCCCGGTTCTTGAAGATCCCTGGACAAAATATTACAACTGCATTGACTATTCATTTTAATTTTTTAATCACAGTTTTCAGAATTGCTCCCATAATTACTAGAGAGACTACACACCCATTTTTATTTTTACTCTCCAATTTTCCAAGATGTGTACTTCATAATTTCACCTCTCAAAGGTATACTTGGCTGATCCTCGAGAACACTGTTCATGTGTGGCTTTATTTTGGGGTGCACAGCTCCTGTTTATTACTACCCAGAGGTAGATGTCATTCTCTGCTGCTTCTAAATCACTGATTTCCCTTACTCTTTCCAAACTCCCTGTTCCTTTAAAAATACATGACCTCAGGTACTTTCTCCTCTTTGGTATGATCTATTAACCTCTCATTTATTTATAATCCATTTATTGATTGCATCTGGTGTTCTGCTTTAACTCTGTATTAATTATTGAAGACATCAGCATTCATATAGAGAATCCATCTGGCACCTTGATCTCTCAGTTCTTGATCCCCTCAGCTTCAACTACCTTCTCCTCCATACCTCCTCATTCATGAATTGCCATCTTCCAAAATGCCACTAGTTCTGCCATCATGAACTCAAGCACTCCACCCTCAGTTGAATATTTCCTAGTTTTGCATTTCACTTACTATAGTATTCCCACTCACCCAGCTCTATCTCATGAGAACCTTCAATCAACTAACACTACTTTCTGTTCCACTCCCAGATGATAACCTTACCCCCTAACTCATAGGGAAAATCGATGTAATGACATAAAACAGCCTCTTATTTTACCCACCAAACTCATCAATCTGGTGGCCCTTATATCTACCATTTCTTACCTTCTCAGTGTCTCCACTTTTGTGAGTATTCTATTTTTCTCCTGCATCATACATTCTTCCCATTCTGTGGTTCATTATTATCAGCACACAAACATGTCTTGGTATTAACCATCTTAAAACATTATCCTCTGATTTATTCTTCTCCAACTACCACCTGATTTGTCTGACATAGGACATTTCTCAAAATAACAGCCCTTGACATTTTCTAATCTAGTCCAAAATTTTAGATATTTTTATACTGATAACTACTAAATATTTATGTTTATTTAGAGCACCTTCCTAAGCCATGGACTAAAAAAAAAATTCCAACTCCTCATTTACCTACTTTACTTGGAGGTTAATTGGCATCTTTTATTTAACCAAACTCTCGATTTTTCCTCATACTAAACCTTCTCCAAGTCTTATCTTACTTTGCAGAAAGTACCACCTGGTTTCTCCAGCTCAAAAAATTAACGTATTAATCAGCTCAGGCTGCCAAAACAAAAATACCTATAGACTGGGTGGTTTAAACAATAGAAATTGCTTTTCTGTCCCAGATAGCCACCTTCTAACTGTGTCCTCGACATGGCAGTTGGAGAGAGAGAGACCTCTCTCATGTCTTCTTATAAGGACACTAATCCCATTGTGAAGACTCCATCCTCACAATCACATCTAAACCCAATTCCCATCTAAAAGTTCCATCTCCAAATACCACTGGAATGGGCTCTAGGATCTCAACATATGAATATTGAGAGATACACCTCAGTTCATAGCACCACAGTATATACCCTTGATTCCTCCTTTCTGATTCTTCATATCAATCTCCCTACAAAATCCAATCATGTGTCCCCATCTATTATCTCAAGACCAGTTCAAGCGATGTGATTTACCTAGGACACAACAGCTTTCTAAATAGCTTCCCTTCATATTCTAGTTGGGCTATAATTATTGCAATACTTTGAAAACTCAAAGGTGAATGTCTAAGTCGGTTTGAGCTGCTATAACAAACTACCATAGATTGGGTAGCTTATAAATAACGTTATTTCTCACAGTTCTAGATGCTGGAAATCCAAAATCAGGGTACCAGCATGGTCAGACTCTGGCGAGAACCCTCTTCTAGGTTGCAGACTGCCAACTTCTCATTGTATCTTCACATGGCAGAGAGCAGAGAGCTCTCTGGGTTCCCTTTGATAAGAGTATTAATTCATTCATGAGGATTCCACCTGTAACCTAATAACCTCCCACAGGCTCCAAATCCTAACCATCAAATCAGAGGTTAGGATTTCAACATATGAATTTGGGAGGGATATAAACATTCAGTCCACTGCAGTCAGAGTGATCATTTTAGGTCCAGTCATGCGACCGTGTTTTCCTCTGCTTATTAAAATCCTCCGGTATCTGTCTCAGCAGCTCTCCTTACGATGGCCTCACTTATCTTTGCTCAGACAATCAATTTAACTTAGTCTCCATCTTCTCTACACTGGCCTTGCTTCCAAACTTTGACTTTGTTCCTATATTAGCGCCTCTCCATTTGTTATTTAATCTTCTTAAGGTGCTTTTGCTACAGACCCTTGTATGGCTGCCTCAAGCTTTAGCCCAAATGTCACCTCTCCACTGAAGCTTCTCTGATGACAACCTTAGCTAAAGAAGATGCATCTTTAAAGGGCCTCTACTATGTTGTTCTGAGTTATCTTCTTCATTGCAGTCATTATCTCTTCTTTTTAAACTTTTGTTTATATGTTTACTGTTTGTGCTCAGCCATTAGGATAGAACCTCCTTGAGGCAGGAATGTTGTCTTTCTCACCATTTCATAAATAACACCTAGAACTGTGCCTACACACAGGGAGTAGTTAATAAATATTTGCTGACTGGTTGATACTTTTTGGCATATATATATATATATATACATACACATACATATATATATATATATATACATACATATACATATATATATATATATATATATATATATATATATATATATTAGAATCATCTAAAATGCAGAGTCTCAGAATATCAGTAGAGTTTAATTGGTTTGGGAGAGAGAATTTAAAAAATGTCTAAATTACACGTATACCAGACACCTATTGCCTAATAATAGTCAGCATCAAAGACCACTGACTTAAAAATATTTTATATAGTGTCTATCACTGATGCTTTGGCTTTTTATGCTAGGAAAAGTCACCATTTACTGTAAGAACTAATGTGTGCATTCATATGTTTGCAAAAACAAATCCCAAGCCATATATTTTATCTAAAATGATTTTTCTCTATAAATTCAATGCTGTCCAGTGCTGATGATTCCTTTATTCTTATTACTTAGGGTTCCATTATCCTGCATACAGTCATAGCCTCTCTCATAAAGTTTGTTACATCAATTTACCAGCCATTTTCAACAGGCTTTTAAGAAACTCTTCTAAAAAGCCACCATTCCTGCTGTTTAGATTTTGCTGAATTTTAATTATCTTCCTAATTCAGTGATTCTCTTGCTTTAATGTGGCTGAGAACCATATGGGTAAACAAGGGAAGGGGCACAAAAATGTGATAAAAATGTAGATTCTGTTCCGAGCCCCAACCAAACTCAGAAATGTGCATTTTAAGTAAATACCTCAGATGATTCCAATGCAGGTGATGCTGCATTGAATTCTCAAAGTAATTCATTAAGACCGATTTCTTGAAGACTTATCCTTTCTTAGTGGATAGCTGCATAACAACAGTGTGTTGGTAGCTGGGAGCTTTAAAAATAAACTGCCCCCGATAATACAAGAAAGGCATGTTTTCTTAGAAAATTTGGAAAGTGTCAAATAATAAGTAGCTGACGAATATCAGGCATAATCCTATGGTAATAGGTAATCATTGTTAACTTGAGAATATAACAAACTTAATACTAATGTTTTTCTATTTTTCTAAGCATATACTACACGCCAGGCATTCTACAGGTGATATGTGAGCTAGATAGAAAATGTCCCTGTCTACATAGAGCTATGTCAATACTTTTTAAAAAATTAGTGCTATGCTATCAATACTTCTTAATGGTTATAAATTATTTCATTGTATAGATAGACCATAACTTTTAAAACTATCCATCTAGTGTTCAAAATTTAGGTCACATAATAGACATCTTTGCGAATAAATATTCATCCAAATTCTGGATTATTTTCACGATACCTTCTTAAAAGTTCAATTTCCAGAGTACTGGATAGGAAATACACAACAATTGGTCTGTAAAAAAATGTCCTGCCAGTTTTCACTCTCAGAGGCAATAATCGTGCAGGTCTCTATTTCCCTCTGGGGAAAAGTGAATATTTTAATTTTTAAAAACATGTTTTACTATAAAATTTAGATTTCATAAAAATCTAATTTATTATGAAAAATGTTTTATGTTTCTTTTAAAATTATTTTATTAATTTTAAGCATTAGTATCTAATATGTATGTATGTATGTATTATTATTATTACCATTTTTTGTACCTGGTTGTCATATAATTATGTGAATGGCACGCCTTGGAACTGTGCAACTTGGCTGCTCTGATACACCTGTTTTTTTTGTCTTAACGATTCTCCTAATAATGTGAAAATATTTTAATTTTAAATGGCTTTCATCACAGATATTTGCATATGTACTGTGTTAATCTTATCATTTTAATTTTATCCCATTGTTATTATGGACAGAAAGCATTTTCTTTTATAGAGAAAATGGTATACTTTTGTTCTCCTTTGTCTTTAATTTTTTCAACTCTTAACTTTTAATCTACAAAGGATTTATTTGTTGTAATGAATGAAGTTTAGATTTAAAATATCCCCCCCACCCCAAGCTAAACAAATGTCCTTAAAGCCTTTATTGCTCTCGATTTATTCTTCCCTTGGGATTTATTATATAGTAAGCTTTAACACATACAAGGAAATTGTTTTCTCAGAATTTTTTGAAGTCAAGGTTTGCCAGAATTCTTTTCTAGCTGTACATACATTTTTGTTTGTTTAGTGGCATGATTTCACATTCAAAACCAAGGATCAGCAGGATTGATTACTAATGATTAGCTAGCTGTACAGGAGCATTCTTAAATTCTACCCTTGAGGTTGAAATGAATAAAGTAGATGTCAAGCCTTGTGTATGAATTTTCCTATGAAAAATGTCAGGCTTATGGGTACACTTGGTATAAAATACAATGTGAACCAAAGATAACTCTAAGCTGTCACTACCAACTGATTATTGGAGTATTTTGATGTTTCTTTTTATTCGAACTCAGTTTTGGTGATATATTTGAGCCAATAATAATCAGAGACCCACTCTTCTGACTGAATATTTGCAGCAGGAAATAAGCCAGTAAGAGAACTAACTCCTACTGTAATAGTTCTGGGAAATAAAAACCAATCAGAGGCAAGCTGGCACCATGGGAACCAGGCTTTGTGGGTGGACTCTATAAAAGGGCCAAGGCTCTGGGAGGGAGTGGGGATGATTCAGGGTACATCTTTCTTGTTCAAGTGATGCTTTGAGAGTTGACTTAATTAGAATGATTTTCCTAGTCAAAGCAGGATAAACAAATAAGAATGTGGCTCAACTCAGCCAAAACATTGTCCAAGATAGGAGAACCTTATCTTTAGATCATCAGCACTTATCCATTCTGACAGAGGCCATAAGACTGTCATTAGTTTGGGCCAGGAATGAGGACACCAGGAGAAGACATTTGGAATCAACTCTATGTATTCTTTTTTTTTTTTTTTTTTACTATGACAGTAATATGACCATTTCCCTGTTTTGTTGACTAGTACTCAATAAAACATGGAGGTGGGAAACAAAAAACAGATACAGACTGTCTGCAAACTAGTCAATATTCTACCTTGGTAATTTACTAAACTTTTCTATCTGTGTTTTTCTGAGACAATAAAATTATATTCTAATACCTTTGGAAAACATATATTTTTTTTACTTAATTTATTATAAGTAGCATTTGTTAGCATCTAAGGAGCAGGAGCAAAGAGAATTTTTATCACTAATTGAGATCTTTGGTTCTATTTCACACAAGCTTCTAAAAGCAGTTGGACTAGGCTTGGATTTCCAGGTTAATCAACTTCAAGGAGGTGTCTTGCAAGATGACTTGACCCTAATGGAATCATTAAAAAAAAAAAATACTCCTAGTGACATCTAGCACTGATTTTCTTAATGAATACCTCCTAAGGCTTCACTAGGCTTACTTAGAGTAGACTCCTATATTTGTTTTCCTCCGTCACTGTCAAAGTTACCTGGTAGATATTCACATATAAAGTTGTTAAACATTTTGTTCATGCTCTCACTCACTGTTCTCTCAACACAGAGCCATTCACAAATTTATATCAGAGTTAAATTCCAAAAAATACTTTGCTCCCCCTGAGGAATTTGTAGATGTTCTTTTATTGGACAGTAAGAATCATATAATGAATCACATGCTGTTTTCTAGGGGAGGTAGTTATCTCATATGCTATTTACCAGGCAACTGCAATGCAACAGAGACTAATATAGGAGTTAGGTCTTTAAGTTAGCAAAGAAGGCAAAATAATATATAGTCAAAGTCATCCTCAAAAATCTTCTAGCTGGGTTCTGCCTTAGAAACCAACCTACCATGTTTCAAAACACAAACACAACCAGCGTCTTATCCAGTGTTGAAATGATTGTTATATTCCTTAGATAAGTACTGTGTGAAATTGTGTTATATTTATATCCAGACTCCAAATTCACACACTGTTCAGTAAGATGCTCCCACTATGACAGGCATCCTGAAATGGATGTGTGCAGGTAATGATCAGAAAAGCAGGTTCAGATCTCCCATCACAAATTCATTATGGCCATTGGTGGCTCAATTTCCAGCATGGTTTAACTAGTTCTCTTTCTTGCTTCTTTTCACAGCTCCCCTATTGTTAATTCACCATAGTTAAGTAGACAGATGAGTCAAGTGCACTGCAACTTGTATAACCTACAGTCTATTTGTATACCCATGTTCCAGTTTTCAAGTCTTTGGACCTCTATCTTGCATTTACAGTTACTGATAACTAATTTTCATTACTCTTTTTTCTGGATTGTATATAATATCATATGTGATTGAAGGTGGGGTGAAAAATAGGTAGAGAAACACATGCAGAGTAAAGTCAAACATGCAAACAAATACATAACACTAACGCAGAGGAATCCGGAAAAGAGGGAGGAGCTCATTATTTTCCAATGCACACTGTGATAAAATGTTTTAAGAATAAATATAATTTTCCATTATCAAACTTTCAAAATATTTTTATCTAGTCTTCCATCTAAGAATAAATGGAACTAATAGAGATTGAGAAAGATTGTCATTCTATGAGAACTATAAACATTTTTTTTAATATAAAAAGCAGATTGAACCTTTTGAGGAAAACACAGCAGAGGAAGTCATTTTGGTGGCAATGCAGCTGACCTCTTTTGGAGGAACCACAGAGAACAGGCTCAGAGTTGGCGTTGGCTTGTGCGGAAGGTGGGAGGAAAAATTGGGGCTAAGCAGGGGTATTCACTGAGGGTCATAATACTGAGTGACCTGCTGCACTCTGCCTTCCCCCCACCCCCCTCCTGCCTTATTCACAGGATGGATAGCCTGGCTTGTACTCCATGTTTGGGGAGAAGATAGGGAAGAGGTTCTTCAGTAAATAAACTGAACAAACTTCCTGGAGAACTGAAGCATCCATTGTGAGTCTGGGTCCCTCAAAGGAAAGCATTCCTAAATCTGGAATCACAGAAGTGTTCCTTATGCAGTGCTGTACTGCTTGAAATAGAAAGTACCAGTGCCTAAATACCCATCAAGAGGGGGACTAATTGAATGAATGTAGATATACTACAATGTAGTGTAGAGTTTCAGACAGCCATTAAAAATAGTAGCACAATTGTAAATGTGTAGAGATAATATTAGCAAGACATTTTTAGGTGAAAAAGCACAAAGCATGGTATAGGATAATATTAAATAATATGTTGTCTGAGAAACAACTTAAAATGAAGATATGTAATAAACTACAAATTATCTAAAAATATTTACGTATTTGGAAGGGAAAAGCATTGGAAATAGACCTGAGGAAAATGAACTGAACCCTTTTCTTTCCTAGTGGAGAACCAACAGACATTGTCTACTGTTGATAAAAATAAAACAGGTATGTTGTTTAGAATTATGGGCATAATTACCAGAAGGAAAGCAAGGATAATTTACTCTCATAGAGACTATAGGAGATAAGTTAAGAAAACAGGCTTTGAAATCTGACCTCCTGGTTTTAAACCTGGATAGCCATTCCCTCGTTTTATGACTTTAATTAGCTCACTTGTTTTCTCACTGCTAAACAGGTGATAAAAATAGAATCTTTGTCATAAGGCTGTTCTGGTCACTTTTCTTGGTGGAGGGATGGGGAGCAGGGATAAAGAATGAAAAGACCTCGACCCAGTACCTGACATACAGAAACTAACCAATAAATTTTGGAAATGTCAGCTAATACTATTATTTGAGAGGTGTGTCTATGAGTGGGTAGAGGTGGAAGACACTGTATATATTTAACTTAAATGTTTGTCCTGTCATAATTTACCAAAATAAAAATTTTAAATCTCATAAATAAGGATGTTTGGGAAACCAAGTGACCCTGATATGAAGTAACAGAGAACGTAAGGCAGCAGTGGAGATTTATTGGGTGGGCATCATGGGGAGGGGAGGTTCAGTAAATTTAACCTAAGAGACTGGAAACTTGAAATAACCATGAACAGAAATAGATAATGTTGGTTGGAGATACAGTTTGGGGTAAGCAAAGGCTTAATTTTAGATGTTGAACTTGAGGGGTTGTCAGCCTATATAGATAGAAATATCCAACATTTATTTATCCCTCGAATCAGGGGCTGTGTCTTAATCATCTTTGAATTCCCACCACCTGGTTCACATATCTGGAATATAGTAGCACTCAATACATGTTGAATGAATGAATGTCTGAATGAATGGATGGCTGGATGGCTGGATGAATACTGATGTAAGTATCGTGACAATGAAACCAAACAGTGTGTAAGCAAAAGATAGGAAGTAAGTCGTAGGGAATATCTATATTTAAAGAAAAGTAAGCAAAAAAAGAGACCAGTGGCAGAGGCACCACATGATTAAAAGAAAACCAGAGAATACTGCATGAAGTCACGGAAGAAGAGTTAACTTACTAACAGTATTTAAGCATTTTTGTTTGTTTTCTTCTCTTAGGAAAAAATGAATGTCCCCTGGCTTTGATAGAGAAATGGAACAGAAAATGTCTCTGTACCACAAAATATAAAAGCATAATATTTCTATAATAAAGGATACTTAAAATTGTTTTCATAATTTAAAAATTAATTAAGAGTGCCTGTCATATTGAGTGCTTGTGCTAATTATAAACAATTGAAAAAATACAAAAAATTGGAAGAAAGAATAATTGGTTTAACTATAATGTTTTGATTACTTTTGAGTTTCAATAGTTGTTATATTAAACTGATTTCTTAAGAAGTCATTACCCAAGACAGATACTCATATCATCAAAGGCATTTAGGTTTGTTAAAGGCATAATTATTCCTAGGTTATATTAAAAAATATTCATACATTTCTTATGAGGTAAGAACATTTGATACATTTTAGATTTTCATATTTCAAATTGTGATCTCGATATATGCATTCATTACACAATAATACATAGATATTTATATTTGGCAACATAACACACATGGAAACGATTCCTTTAATATTCTGAATTCATGGTGGATAAATTTTTATCCTTTTATTGCGGCTCTGTTACTGGGTCCTGTGCAGTCAATGCATGCTGTCTGAGTCACCGTCTCAGTGCAGCCGGTGATAGACCTTCGGGATGTAACCTTAACTCTTCTCTGGCTATGCAATCAAACATGCAATTTTACTACTAATGATGCTCCTTAGGCTACAGGGATATGAAATGGGTATTTTCAAAGTGAAGTTGCTAAGTAACATTAAGAAAATTGCTATGAAGGCAAAGTTAATGATCTCAGTTGGTACCATTTAGCTAAGGCATTTAAACTAATAGCGGCATCAGGTTGAATTTACTGGAACTCGGCATCTCCTTCACTTTGCTTTGTTGGAGACAACTTTATTCTCCAAACAACCATAACAGTTAGTGCTTTTGGTCTCAATTGCTCAGCAAAATCAACAAATTAATATACCACGCAATTATGGGATGGTTGTTATTCCCATTTCACTATTAACAAAATAATAAGCAAGTAATGTGATTTGATGGGAAAGTAAGAAATTAAATGAATTAAGAGAAAGGAAAAACACTGAAATTTGTTGATATTAGCAAGGCAACATTCCTAGTTCTGTCTTAAATATTGAAAATGCGTTTGATGCAAATACCTTAAACTTGAGAAATTCTTAAAATATTTTATCTTCCTGGATTTTACGTTTCAGCCAGTGGTAACACAAAATACAGAATTCACAAATTCGAAGTAGGTGGTTCAAATTGGCTCACTGGATTTGCTAATGAAACTCTTGTACTATTGCTGTGTGAGAAATTTGGGGATACAAGTAGTCAAATGGCTTACAGAATATGTCCTTGGGCCCGGAAATTGTGAAAAATGGCCACATTCTTTGTCATACAGCCTCCAGAAGATGGAACCATCACTTTTTTGCAGGGCTCACTGAAAGATTATTGGTCAGAACCAGTCTTATGTACAGCCCACGCTCATCTAATACAAGAAGAAAGAAGAGAATAAAGAAGAAAGAAGAAGACAGGGTTAGAGACTAGCTTCACTTTTCCCAAGGGGAGAATGGAAGGAAATGCTTACCTTTCCAAGAAGCCAAGTGTCTGTAATGGTGGTGGTGGTGGTGGTGCAGGGTGCTTAAAGGAATCTCTCCTGAAGTTTGGGGGTGCAAGTACCTACAGGAAATTGGCCTCTTGATTTGGGCTGGATGCCTGCTCAACAGTGGAACCCACCAATTCATCCCAGTGTAGAGTTCTTAGAAGAACATTCTGGGAACTTATGTCTAAAGTGTGTTGTCCTTGTTTAGACCTCATCTTCTATTATGATGGGAAGAAGGAAACAATTCAGATGTATCCCCTGAAGTTTAGGGAGATCTTCCAAACTGAGTCCAGAGCTCGCTTCAGTTCTAGAGAAGTCGAAGACAGGAGGCTCTGGAGTGATACGTATAAGCAGGGCTTGAAATAAATGCTGGTAAGCTTTGGTTGGGAAGAATATGGAGCAACCTCCAGTTCACGTCCTATTTCTACACAATCCTTGGAAAATTAAACCTTCCTAGCATGGTTTTACAGTTCTAGTGACGGAGTGTGGAGGACCATTGGGTTAGTAGAGAGGCAGGAGCTGTGAGACTTCAGAAGGTTAAACCCTAAGAAGAAGCTGGGGTGTGTATTCCTGGCAGGGCCACTTCCTGCAGCAGGAAGGTGAGGTATTCAATCATGTCGTACTTGGGGGTGAAGGTGCTATTCACATCACCAGTAGAGAGACTATCTCAGCATTAGCAGAAACAGACAGAACCCCAGTGCAACAAAGAATAGCTCCCACCCCACCACTGGCATAAATATCTCGATTTCCCTCTCCCTCCTGCCTGACCCTAAACACAGAGGGAGCCAGCAGATGAGGGAGGTGGGGTAGAGACCACTTTCCCTTTCCTCTGATCCAAGCAACCAGCACCACAGCTCAGGAGGAACAAGGAGTACTATTTGAATTAAGTTTGCTTAGAAGTCTTTAACATTAACAGGATTTTGTCTTACATTTAGAAAATAAAACTTACTCTAAACCAAACATCAAAGGGTATTTATGGAACTTGGCAAAGATGTCATCAAGGTACCTATTACATACAGTGAGAGACATGACAACATACAGATGAAAGGAAGGATTGAGAAAAAATATCAAGTAAATTCATGTTCATACTACAACATTTGGGAACTTCTCACTAAATTGGTTCCATTCTATGTGTGGCTAGTTACCATAATTTAGCAATAAGGAAATGAAAACTATGTCAATCTGTGAATCAAAATTTTCCAACAAAATATTGTTAGGAGATTTCACTTAGAAGAATAATTGAAATATTACTACCTATGTTTAGGTTGGATAATGAGGATATTTTGGCTTGAAATGAATGAATCCAAAATAATTTTGTGCTAGAAAATGAAGCCTTCACCAGAAAACAATGTTTTGATGTGCAATGTGTTCTTACAGAGCATCTCTCTAGAAAATGGTACAAGAGTTCAGCCAATAGAAATTTGACCCCTATACCTTTGACTGGATTGGAAGAAATATGTTAATTTAAAGCTTACAGCTTTGTGGATTACAGGAAAATTGCAGACGATCTTGAACTAATAGAAAGGAACTGAGTGGAAGAAGGTGGGGTGAGGAGGACTATTAAAAGGTTTGAGCTTTGGCAGTAGGTCAAATACAGGGCTTGGTCCTGATCCATCCACCTTAGTCAGATAGCCATCTAAGAACCAAAATTCTTTAGAAGAGCCATGTCCTTCCTGAAGGGGAGAATATCCAGACCATCCCAAGATACAAGAATAGGAGATGAAGACGATGATCAACTAGGGGATGCTTTGGTCTTTTCTGAAGAAACAGAGTAAATTAATCTTGCCCTTCAAATTCTCAGTGTAAACAATGTTTATAAATGCTAAACCATGCTGGTGGACTAGGGAGAAATTGCAGTTTTCTAGTCCAGAAACCACTTCCAATAATTGTCAAAAAGTGCCAAAGAATCAAATGACTATTTTTTGAATGCAGGGTAGTAAATGCAGGTAAATGTATCAATTCAATAAAAGGACAGAATCTAACATTATTATATATACCACTTGTAGGTCAAAAAGTCTATGTGCCTAATCTGACATTTCAAGACAAACATGAGTTTGACAGTATTAAATTCATTCTTCATTGAGGAAACTGAGGTTTAGCATTGACACTTAATAATATTTAACGTTGGCCATTTCACTTAGATTCTGACAGTAGAAACAGGATTCAATCTGAAATTCTTATTCTAGCGATTCATCTCTTTGCAGTGTACAAAGTATTTTAGGAAGGAGTCACTGTTTCAGAGAGAGTGATGTGTTATGAAAGGAAGAAAAAGTCACTTATTACCACCCGAACGCGCAATAACAGAGCTTATCAATTTCTCAGCTGAAATAAAGAATACAGCTTGGTCTTGCTTGTGGCCTGATGAAGGATGCTACTTGTGTCTCATTGTTATGAAAGCTCAGATTTGTTTTCCTGCAGTGACAATGTTCCCTTGATGACCCAGGTGGCAAGCTTATTGATTTTTATGACTAAATGAGTTGCTGCAGCTTATATGCATAACTAGTCTTCAGTGCTTCCCTGAGTGAAACTGACAGTTCATTTTATTTGGTTTGCATAGTCCTGACCATTGCTGTACACATTTTATAAGCAATGTGAGAAAAGAGTTAATTTTCTGCTGTTTACATTAGTCAGGCAGTGTTTACTCTCCAGGGCCGGGGATGGGCTTCACTGAAGGGGTGGGAGAGTGGGTTGGTATTTCCCTAGCAATAATCTTATGCTTTCTTCAGGTAAGAGCCCTATGGATAAAATGCTTGCCTTCCTGTGTATCTCTACCCAATTTCTCTAAATATTTCTGGCAACTTGCCTTTCATCCTGTTCAACATACAAAAGTTGACAATGAAGCAAAATGGTTGAAAGCTTCAGCTTGATCTGTCCAATTCCCATGGGCAGAGATTAATTTCTGAGAAACTCAGACTAAAGTATAATTTGTTGCTCTAACCTAAATTCTAGCATTATGCCATCAGACTAAATGTAATATTTTGATGAAAAACTGTTCATTACACATATATATTCAAAGATACATTCCAGTACCTTTCATCGTCAAATGGAGGGATTACTTAAAGTAAATTACTGTATCACTGTTATCAATACATAATACATAATATGTAATATCATTGCTATCAAAGTTCCTTTCTCTCCTACAGACACATTTCTTGAAAGACCTGTCTATATCTGCTTTCTCTATGTCTTTCATATGTAATTTATGGCTAAATATGTCTTCAACCTGCCCCTTTCCACAGATATGTGTTTTGTTAAGTTCACCAACAACCTTCATGGTATTACATCCAAGAGGTCTTTTTCAGTACGTCTTACTTGAGCTCTCATCAGCATCCAAAATTGGCTCATCTTCCTTGATATGACTCAGAGCCCCTCAGGGTGTGCTTCTCCATGTGTTCTCATCATTCAGTCCCTTCTGCATAGCCCACGACCATGGCTTCAATGACCAGACCTCTTATTTTTTTCAACTTCTTTTTTCCTGTTGGGAACTTCCACTCAGCATCAGATTTATATCTAATTAAATCCTCAACATCTTGACTTGGATATCACACAGACACTTCAAACTCAGTATCTCAAACCAAACTTATGACATTGCCCACTAAACTCTGGTCCTGGGTCTGTGCTCTCTCTCAGTCAATAGTATGTTCATTCAACCGATCGTACAAAGCTAGAATTATTCTGAAACTTCTTATTCCTTACATCCCACATCCAATTAATCACTAGAAATATATAATTCAACTTTCCAAATATATCTCACACCTATGGTCTTTTTCCTGCCTTTACCACTGTCTTCTTTACCTTTAGCCTCCACTTGGATGGTGTTAATTATTTTCTAACTTGTCTTTCACATTTATTCTGAACTTCCTCCAATTCACTCCACCCTCTGGAGAGTTCCTTTAAAAATCCTTCTTCTGTTTAAAATCACTTCAAATTGTTGGTAGGATAACATTTTTAAAATCATGAACGTGTTATTATAGTGCATGCATGACCTCACCCCTGCCCCCCGCCTGGCTCCTCAGCTTTACCTTCTCCCTCTCACCCTTCATTCTCTGCAGTACAGATTCCCTCCTTTCGTTTCTCTCTGTTCTTTAAATAGATGCACCCCTCCTCTCCCAGCTTCAGGGCTCGTGCAAATGTTCTTTCTTCTGCCACATTCCAGCCTCATTTAGAGAAACCCCTACTCATCTTTCATATCTGAGCCTAAAAATTCTATCTTCAAAAATCTAACCCTAATTCAGTTCTTCCATAAGCTTTCAAAGTACCCTGTACTTCCCCTTCATAATGTTTTTAATACTTTTAACTGGATAATAAATTATGTAATAAGTAGTTTACTATCTGTCCCTGCAATAAAAATGTGAACTTAAAGGGGAAAGAGACCATGGTGGTCTATGTTAGTAGATTCTCAGAACTAGCATGGTATCTGACCTCAGAAAGGGAACTCAGGAAGTATTTTGAATTAATGAGTCACTGACCCTCCAATTCACTTCCTGATAATTTGGTTTAGCTTCTACATACAATTTATAAAACAGGGAAAATTAGAAACAGAGTTAGACCAGGAAAAGTTGAAAAATGAAATATCTTGGTAGATTATGATCCCATCTTTAGTTAGAACCCACACATGATGGGAAACATACTTAGTATTTTGTAAAAATGAGGAGCCCAGCACCCCCCTCCTACTATTTAAACTGTCAAATAAACCTCACCTCGGCCTCCCGTCTGTTTCTGCCCTTGTACAGGTGAACCCTGATGGTCTAGGTAAGTTTACTTCATACTTTTTACACGGCCTGTTTATCTGAATTCTCTGCTTTTACCTGAGCAGGTAGCTCACTGTCAACTATGGTTATCACTGCTGCAGTCCGTGATAAAATCAGTCCTGTTCCGTCTACCCTTGATCTTTCCTCTTGGTCCATCTTATAAGCTCTCATCTGCCCCACCAGTCCACCATTCATTCCACCAACACATGCACAAATTTAGTTCTCACAAAAGAATAGAAAGTAACTGATACTCCCTGAGTCAGTAAGCATAGAAAAAGCCAAGACGGAGTTTGGGCTTTATCAAGTATCCACATTGTTTTTGTGATAAAAGCAGAGTTGAAATCATTAAGTAGGAAGCATGCCTGTTTACTGTGTCTGGCCAATAAAATAAACTTGATTTACTCACTTTATTCTAGACTTAGGTGGCAATCCGAACTGTTTCAAGCCAAACTGCTGATAACATTTAAATTTCAGTGTTGCTTGATTGCTAAGCAGAGTTAAGGAGTTGTAAAGCCAATACTGTATATAATGCATGACTTATAGGGAACTCCAGGGTAGAGGGAACAATACTAGATTAGAGTCAGGAGATTAGGATTTCATCAAGGTTCAACACCCCCTACCGCCTCCCGGTCCAATCTGACTTTGGAGAAGTTGCTCAAATTTCCTGTGTCTCAGTTACCTTTGTCTGTAAAATGGAAATAGAAAAATGTATTTCAGTTGATAGCTTTGCGAACTTAATAATGCAGCTAAAGCATTTGGCACATATTAAGTTCTCCATGATTGTTAGTTTAATGTAAATCATACTTTGAATGCCACATTTATCTGACAGTAGTGTATCTACTACTGGAGACATCTGGTAGACCTGACAGAACCTCTTTATATTTCTTACTAGAAAATACGCCAACGTTTGAGTTTTAATCTGGAGAAGACTTTAGCAAAGTAATGTATTCACAAACTGAAATCTATATATCAGTGTATCTATCTACAGATATACTTATTAACTGTGAATTTTGGTAAGGAAGTAAAATATTATTAAGTTATTTAATACAAGGTTTGGTAAACTTTTTCTGTAAAGGACTGGATAGTAAATATTTTGGGCTTTGCAGACCATGTGGTCTGTGTCTCAGCTACTCAACTCATAGTGCAAAAGCAGCTGTAATAATTCTTAAACCAATGAGTATGGATATATTTCATTAAAACTTACTATAATATTTTATCACTATACTTAAACTAAAAAAAAACTAAGAACACAGGAATTTTAAGTTTACATGTCATGAAATGTTCACTTGTGAAGTTTTTCAACCATTTAAAAATGTTAAAAAAAAAAAAAAATCCCTAGCTCACAGGCCATGTAAACACAGGTGGCAGGCCTGATTCAACCCACAGGTGCTAAGTTCCCACTGGGTACACTGTATCATTTACTGAATTATGATGTTCATTATCCATTCACCCTCTGTTCTTCATAAAAGTTCCATAAGCACAAGGTTCTTTGTTTTATTTTCTCATGTATTCCAAATGCCTTGAGCAGTGACTAGTATAAGGTAGATAATTATTTGTTAAATGTTTTTTTCCTCTCCTAAACTTTTTATGACAGGAGTTTCTAGCAAAACAAGAGTTTTTACTTGCTCTTTGGCATGTCCTCACAGACACAGAGGATAGAAGATTTCAAAAGGTGAATTTTGGGGGCTTCCCTGGTGGCGCAGTGGTTAAGAATCTGCCTGCCAATGCAGGGGACAGGGGTTCGAGCCCTGGTCTGGGAAGATCCCACATGTCGCGGAGCAACCAAGCCCGTGAGCCACAACTACTGAGCCTGCGCGTCTAGAGCCTGTGCTCCGCAACGAGGGAAGCCACGACAATGAAAGCCCTCGCACCTCGATGAAGAGTAGCCCCTGCTTGCCACAACTAGAGAAAGCCCTCGCACAGAAATGAAGACCCAACACAGCCAAAAATAAGTAAGTAAGTAAATAAATTTACAAAAGGTGAATTTTGACTTAGTGATTGTTACTCCAAAATAATAAAATAATTTAAACCATGCTGTTAAGAGATGTATATGCTAAAGTTTAATCACTTGTAGGCGTATGTGGTTAGAAAGTATGCACTGATATATATACACACAGAAATATAAACACATATATGTATATGTACATACATGTACATATACACATAACTATTTTGTAAACATATACAAGTTCTATGTTGGTGCTTATACCTTGCAAAGCTAATTTTTATGTGGGTTTACAAATTGTTATACAAATTATTTTTTTGAGTATGATACTTAAACAGATGTTTAACCAGGACAGTTAAATGGTAATGACACTAATTAATCACAAAGTGAAAACACATTCACCTTAGAAAAATCAACACTATTAAACTCTAAGAGATTAATTGGCTTTATTAAAAAAAACACACTGCAACATAATTATCTTAGGACAATGTCAAATGTCCTGTTGAATCTATGTTTGTACTCAATAAACATAATGTCTAAACCATTTACCATAAATTATAATCCCCACTGATAATGAAAGGGAAAAGAATAATGCTTTCATGCAAAAATGTTTACATAGTAAAATTTCTCAGAAAAAAAATCCTAAAATTTGTGTAATCTTTAAACTTTTATATTTAAGATTATCTGTCAACTTTTTGGAATGGATGTTTTATATTGTAGATAAAAAATTGGCCATATATAATTTACAGAAAACTTGATATAGTGTCACTATTTCAAGTGTCTTTTGATAGAAAAAGTAGAATATATTCAGCTGTCAGAATTATATAACATCTTTAATAAAATGGGAAGTAGACAAAAAATAAGTAGCTTTTAAAATCATTATATGATGGAGTTACTGCTATGAGATTTATTTAAATGGTATTAGCCTAAATCATAATTTAGAACTTGCAAATTTATTGTCATAGTTGAATGCTTGAGGAGAAAAATTTAATCCACTTTTAAACTCAAGTTAATTGAAAGTTTTTACATTATTTGCAACAAAAGTGTTACTAACATTTGGCACTCCTTGTGCATCACAACAGTTCTCAATCATAGCCTTTTAGTGTTTCTGTTATCACTGCTAGAAAGCTTAGAAAATTCAGTGCTTGTTTCTCCTCTGAACCGAAAAAAGGCATTAAGCTTAATGGGTTAAATAAAAGGGCCAATTTGCAGAATGCTTTGAACATATTTAAATGCAACATCTAGTTCCCCTTCTAGTAGAAATGTCATCATCAAATGAGTGAACAGGGCAAGAATGCTTGAGTCACGCCTGGCAGAGTGAGTGGTATCTGCATAGTAGGTGATTGATTAAAGGAATACTTGGAGATTAACTATTTTGAGTTTCACATTTTGAATCATAGAATTAAAATGTATTAGCTGTCATCTGTTTCTTCAGATGCTGCCCTCCCCCCCATTTCTTGGCATTGCTGATAGATTGTCATCTGGCCCCAGTGGGAACATGGTCACTGCCAACTGTATAATAAGGAAACCCTTCACATTGTTTCTCTAACTTTTATTCATTGGTGCTTATTTTGGCCTAAGCAATATACTACAATACTCTGCAAAAACATCAATTATTAAAGGAAACATGTTTAATCAAGTAATACATGAATAAATCATTATTGCAACATGTTCAAATAATATGCTATTATTCATAAGTTGGGAAAACCCCTCTGTACATGTACATAAACACACACCTTATTTCTACATATATAGGAACACAATTTATGGACTGTCTCTTGTCTTTTATTCTCCTTGACTTCATAGCTTAGAAATTGATCCTTGCCAGTATTTATAGTTCTGTGCCATTCACTTTAAAGGCTGTAGTTTAGATATATAATTTATTCAATTATGACCTTATTTATGGACACTTAGTTTTCCACTTTATAGTATGATACACAATTCTGCAGTGGACATTCTGTGCTTACATTCTGGTAGGAATGTGTGACGATTACTCTAGGATAGATTCCTGGTGAGAAAATCCCATGTCAAAGGGGATGCACATATTAAATTTGAAAATAGGGCTAAATTTTCTTTCAAAATGGCTTTACCTGTACAGTCTATGATTGGTTCAATTTTTTTGTATCCTCATTTGCAGCAGGTATTATCAGTCTTTCTGTTGATGGTCAAGTATATAAATTAAAATAATCATTATTGTTTAAATATATTTCTTAGAATATTGTGAGGTCAAGCACCTGTTCATATATGAACATTTTTATAATTCTTGCTCTGTGAATTGTGTGTTCTTAATCTTAGAACATTTTTTTTATTGGGTATCTTTCATTGTTTCAACGGTGATAATCCTAAACCTATTATATTTGTTAAAAATATTTTTTTCTAATTGTCATTTATATCTCCAATTATATTTTAGCATTAAAGAATACTTAATTTTAGTTTTGTCAAATATGTAAATATTTGCATTATGGCATCTGAGTTTCTTTTTCTTAGTTAGTAAGGTCTTTCTCATCAAATATTATAAGATTATTTTCCACTGTTATTTCTTACTCTTTGAACATGTTTAATTTTAGCTTTTGACTTCCTCTGAAATGCATGTGTGAGGCTGTATGGTGTGAAGATGTGTGGTGTAAGGAAGGTGTTTATTTACTTACCAATGAGTAGACAGTACTCAAAACATCATTTATTGAATACACTTCCTGTTTTAAAATGACAACACTATCATAAAGTATTTCTTGATGGAAACTGTTTATTTTTTTTCTACTCATGTATATATTACTCTGTTTTTTCTATTATAGGTTAATGAACTTTTGGGGCACGTAGCAAGGGAGGACTACAATCATTGTACTTTTAAAAAATTTTTTCTTGGTTATTCCTTCACATTTCTTTATCTGTATAAATCATGGAATCAGTTTGTTGTATTTCATAAAAAAAATCTTTCGGGATGTTGATTGGTATCACAGTGAACATGTAGAAAAATATACATTATATATAGAAAGAAAGGAAAGAGAGAAATTGTATATTTATAATGACAAGATCTTAAAGGGTACTCAAGATGTCTACAGAGAAGCTGACACACCTTACAAGATGCCAGTATCCTGCTCACTGGGCTTGAGATGCCACCCTGTACTTACACAGGTGTGGATTGTACTCAGGGAGAATTACTCACAGGCAACTCAAATAAATAAAGCATAATGCTAATATTTTAAACTTATAATGTAAAGGATAATTGAATGAGTTAGGCCCTGATTTCCTCTGCATATCATATTGTCTCAATGTAACAAGCTACAGGGTAACACAGATTATAATCAAAAAGTTGATTGAGCATGAAATAAGAACAAAGGAAATTCATTATTTAATTCAAATATTTAATGATGCAATGGATCCAACTATTCAATAGAGATTCACAAACCACTTGGTTTGGACAGATAAATGCCCTGTGTCAAGTTGTACTCTCTCATGGACATTCTTGGAGGCCTCTTGACAATATTTGCCTTTTCCACATTCACATTTCTATAATTCCATTGTATAGCAGACCCATTCCTGGTGGACAAAGATTTTCTCATAGGTGTTTTGTATCCATTAAGAATGTGATAAGCTGTGAGTAACTAAAATTCTGATAAACAGTAGCTTACATGACTCAATGGTGAATGACACCAAGGGGGAAAATCATGGTGCTATCTATCCATATAGGTCCATGGTTCATCCAGCTAATAATCTTACCAGTGTGGAGGTCACAATTCTGCTAAGACTGGAAATATCCACGTTATAGTGTTAGATGTTATTATTTTTATAGCTTTAGTAGATATCCAGTTTACATTATTTCCAGGTTCCTGAGAAGCACTTTATTTATTCTCTTAAGGTCTAGATGTACTTCTATTTCATTTTTCAAATTAGAGTTCTTTAATTAATTAAAAATAACTATCCTCTCTCTCATGGTATGAATTTAATTTTTTTTGTACTTGTATGTTTTTCAAATATTTTGCTACATGATATGATGCCCATACACCTCTCCATCCCAGTCATCCTGTTCTGTTTGAACTTTAACTACTTAGTGTGCAACAAAAACAATGTGGCCATGGCTAGACACAATAGTCCTGTTGTTAGCTAGCACGTTCTTAACTTTTAATTTTTTGTATTGTCAGGTGTCCGGCGTAGTATCTTATTACACAATACTTGATCTATATACTTTCTTGTGTACCCATCTTTCACCAACACAAATATATTTTACTCAGAAATGTCCTTTCAATTCTGCTGACTTAATGTTTAAATTTTTGCTATTAGAGTCACAAAGATGAAAAAGTCACAGTCCTTGAATTCACAGCCTAACAGAGGAGCATTACAACTTAGAAATACAACAAATGTCAAAAAGATAGATGGTCCACTATAGGTCCAGTCCATTTTCCTTTCACCAGAGCCTCCTCTGAAGGGGTGGGCCTATGTGGTTCTTTCGTCTCCTAAATAATCCCATTCGCTTCGCTGGTCACAGCTGAGTGACAGAGGTGGACACCTGTCCCATGCCCCTTGCTTTATGGAAATTCAATTCATTAGTCCAAGCTTACCCAAATAGACTCTCCCTTTCATAAACTTTGAATTGGAAAACTGAGACAATTAGATTCATCTCAGGTAGAAATGAAAGATCTTATAAAACTAAGTCTAGACAAAGTCACTTACAATTCAAAGCTGTGAAGTACAATGAAGCAAAGGAGGAGAGAAAGCTATTCTGCAGAGAAAATTTGAAGAGATTTGAGAAAAGGAGAGTTATCTGCCTCTGAGGTCCCATGAGGTAAAGACAGGGTAACCTTGACTCATGACTCTTCATTTGACCATGGATGAAAAATGTTTGGTGCTTCGGACAAAAAAATGTTGGTTTTTGTCCATTTACACACAGGTAAAATTGTCCATGAGGTGTAAGAAAATTATTTCCATTCTTTTGAATAATAAGTAACAATATCTGAACATAAATTATTTCTCCTTCCATTCCATCTTTCATTTTTTTAGTCACCAATTTTGAACAATTAGAAATTCTCATAACACATTATTTAACTTCTCTATGACTTCATCAGTGCTGTTCCTTCACCTAGACAGCTCTTCCAACTTGTCTGCCTAGTGAATTTCTAACCATCTGTAAATTTCACATAGGGTTTTTCTACCTGAAGCTTTCCCTCACTTGCTCAGTTAAGTCCAACTTCCCGTGTTCCTTAGTTTTCTGTTACAGGTTAACAAGATTTATCTCTCTGACTATGGCCTACAAATCTTCTCCACTTTTAAGCATTATGTGATTAGACTGGAGATACCAATATAATCCAGTGTAATCTTCCCATCTCAAGGTCCTTAATCACATCTGCAAAATCTCTTTGCCATACAAAGTAACATATTCACAGTTTCCAAGAATTAGGATGTGGACATCTTTAGAGACCACTCTTCAGTCTACCACAACACCTAAAGCACAAAGGCATCCACTACAGAAATACCACTGGGTGTGTACAGTTGACCCTTGAATAACCTGGGTTTGAACTGTGTGGGTGCACTTACCCGTGGATGTTTTTCAATAATAAATACTACAGTACTACCAATGTCATCCACCATTGGAATAATCCATGGATGTGGAACCGTGGTTACAGAAGAACTTAGTATAGTAAAGGCCAACTATAAATTATATGTGAGTTTTCAATTGTGCAGAGGCTTGGGGCCCCTCACCCACACACTGTTGAAGGGTCAACTGTAATTATTGATTTGCAGTCTATCTCTCCATGAAAGTGCACTCTTGGACATCAGGCTTGTTTTTCCCACTCACCATATTTAACACACTGCCTAATAGAAAATACAAAGTAGCTCACTAAATATTTGATGAACACACTTATGAGTTAACAAATACATATTTAAAACTATATAGTATTGTTGAAACAAGAGACTATGAAAAATCAAAGAAGTAGCGAATGTTTATTTTAGATAAGTGTTTACTTATAGAGATCTAGACTATTTAAATATAAGGTTTTGTTTTATACAAGATTTTGGTTACTTATTTTGTATTTGTTTAAAATGAGCAAAATAAAGTATGCTAGATTTTTCAGTACCTTTGGGATATTTTCACATTGTAAATAACTTTATAAAATTAGGAGATAAATTCTGTATTTGTTATATGGATCTTCTGATCACATGGACAATTATTTTTAATGTTTTTTTTTTTTAAATCATTGAAATTGAAGTAATGTTGGGGTTTTTTGGTAGTTGTTTATGTTTTACTGTTGTGTGGTACAATAGCTATTAAATATTTAAATTAGGTCACTAATTGCCAACATCTGTGGTCATTATGCATAAGGAACTAATATTCTTTCAGAAGTTAGCCAGAAGTGTAGATAGGCTACAATTTTTATTTTCAAATATGACAAGTAAATTAGTACAAGTAAAATTCCTTCACTATTTTGTAAAGATCTTTTTAGAGTTTGGTCATATGGCTTAGTAACAGAATCGCCATAGATAGTTTTAAGATGAATTTGTTTTTTTAGCAATTTAAATGATAATTAAATTCACGCCTAATATATGTTTCTCTGAAAAGTCATTTGCAGGACAGAATCAAAAACTGAAGGATGTTCTAGTTTATTTAGCCTAGTCTGTTTAATTTTACATTGCAGGAAATGAAGACCTGTAGAATCAAATGAAATGTTCAACTTTACAATGCCTAACACAGAGGAGAAGCATCTGTGCCTTTGCTAAAATAGAGTAGGACAGTTCAAGATGTAAAGAAACATTTTTATATCTCAAGGTGTTCATAAAGTAAGTTTATAATTTATTCTCTGTGTCAGAATTCTGAGTAGAATTTAAATAAAGGAATTTATAAAAATAAAACTTTGAACATATTCTTCAACTTGATATGGTGTTCCTTAATACTTTGGTTTTCAATATAGGTAACAGTGTTAATATTCAAGACAATAGTTTATTAAATTAATTACAAGCATCATCAAGTGCTTTGTTAATATATGTTACTTTTGGACCTTCTCTTATAGACCAATATTTTACATCCATAAAGTTGATTGAAGTTATTTTTTCCAATACACTTCTATTGTTTTTCAATATTTATCATCTTTCTCTTATTCATTATGGATTTTTCTTTAAATTTATTGTACAATAAAATCAGACTGATCACACACTAATTACCTAGATTTTCTTTAGGTCTTAATATTCTATCAAATTTCTATTTATTGTATTACTTCATAAGTCTTCAAAAGAATTTTTTGTTAACCTACATTTTCCTAGTGCAGGGCAATGCTATGTACCAGTTTGCATAATGATACATTATTTAATTTCTGTAAGCAGTAGTAGAAGAAAAAAAGTTAATTTGAAGCATAGGTCTCAATAAGTAGTACCAAGAGAATAAGCTCAGTAATTTTTTATTACAAACTTGGACTTAGTATTTTTAAAAAAGAATAAATAATGTCTATATTTGAAATAATGGCTTCTTAATTTAATGAAGGAGTAGGTGGTTTAAAATCTCAAATATAAATTTCCATTAAAAAATAGGGATTAGTTTGTAAAGATTACCAATAGATCATTTTATCAATCAGTGGTTAAAAACCACTTTTTTTTTTCCTTTAAAGGTGCATAGAACACTTAGAGAATTAAACCACAAAAACATTGTTTTTAGATAGACCTTCCTTTTTTCCCACACATAATTCAGACTGTGTATCCTTGGAAATAATTTTCCTGCCTCTTCACATTAGCCTAGAAACCAGTGAAAGAAATCTTGATGAATTCAATTTTTCACATTCTCCAATTTAAAGTGAATCAATAAAGAGCTAATTTCTTAGTATTAAACTCATAGAAAATTTTTAATTCAGTTATCATTGAATATTTACAAATAAACTAAAATTTTGTCTTCTGGAGAATTTCAAGATGTTAATTTTGAGCTTCACATTCATCATTCAAATCATGATTAGAAAAATCAGTAGTGAAGGTTAATACTAGTCACATTTTAAAATCTGCAAGAAGGTGAATATTACAATAGACAACAAATTGCCCTTAATCTCCAGTAATTGAGAATTTGTTATATGTTCCTTTTTTTAACTTTTTAAAATTGAAGCATAGTTGATTTACAATATTGGGTTAGTTTCAAGTGTACAGCAAAGTGATTCAGTTATATATATACATTCTTTTTCAGATTCTTTCCCCTTATAGGTTGTTACAAAATATTGAGTATAGTTCCCTGTGCTATACAGTAGGCCCTTGTTGGTTATCTATTTTATATATAGTATATACTTTCCTTCTTCAAGGACACTTATCAGAAGATAGTAGGGCAAACTTTCCTTTTCCAATGCATGGTTGAATGTTAGATTCAATTATTTATCACGCGGAGTACTTTGTATTTTGTATGACAATTTGTTAAGACTTACTGAGATCTTTGTCTTTAAGTGTATGAGATAGGAAAACACACCTGACTGGGGAAAATACGATTTTGGTTTACTGATACGTTTTAGAGTAAACGTCTGATCTGAGTTTAACCTATACACTTGTACACTGATGTTGTGAAGGGGTCCCCATGTGTTGGATTTTCCATCAGAATGGTCTATGAATGAGTCCACAATGTAGCAGACCACATGGCTCATGGTAGATACACCACAAAAGTTCATGAACTATGAGTCCCTCAGTGACTTGGTTTTCTTAATTATAAAACAATCTCCAAATTCCTCCTATCTCCAAATTATTATAGTGGTAGAATAAGATGTTTCATTGCTTTAATAGATATAAAGAGCATTAAAACAGTGAGTTCAGGGGAATGAATGAGTTAGTAATGACTGAATGAGTTACTGTCTTGAAACACATAAAAGTAATGATACCCAGAGTCAGTGCTTCACAACAAAAATAGCAATGAATAAAACAAAAGTTAAACTGGAGGTGCCCCTCTCTTGGTTGCTTTGATTATATAATGACCCTCTTCATCTTAATTATATATATGAAAAAAGATATATTCATGTTAAATAAAATGTAATTATTGGTAGAAAAATTCACACTCCAGGTAGTTCTCACTTGGGAAATGTGTGGTGGATTTGAACGGTATCAGTGCCGCACACAAAGGATGAAGGGTAGGTTAAACAGATGTAATGAACTGGGTACTCAAAAATTCCCTGAATTAAGAGACCTGGTGTAGTCCTTAATCATAGTCATTGCAAATCTGTCTATCACATATCTGTTTTGTGTAGATTCATTTTATTTCCACCTGTTCTGACACTTGGAAGGATACCCTAGGAGGGACAGCAAAGATGGATCAACTCTAAAAACATCAGAGGCAGTCAATCATCATCTCTGTAATTTTCAATTAAATGTGAAATCACAGAGGACATGTAAATGCAGATATTTTTTCAAAGGTTGAATATATTGGAAAATACTTGAAAGAGAGATGAGAGTCTAGAGATTTTAAACACTGGTTTCATATTGCTAATTTTCATATCCCTAATCAGTTGTCATAAATAAAATATCATGTCAGTATTAGGAACTTCAAATATTTACACAAGGAGAAGGTAGCCTTGAAAATAGTTCACTCTTTCTTACTTAAATGTCATTTGTCTGACTTTGCAGACCTACTGTTCATGACAGAAAAAGAATTTTGAAAATTTTGAATATTAAAAAGGGATTCTATATTTACATTTAAATGTACATTTAAAGTAAACTGTCTTTGATGGACTTAAAATTACTACCTAAATAAGCAGTTTAAGATGATCATACTTGGGGAAAACATATTTATCCCATTAAGTATCTTCTGTGGAATCATCTTGGGGAAATGTTGGCTTAGTGAAAAGAACCCTGGGGTCTGTCAGAAGATTGGCTTCAAGTTCTTGTTCCCCTATGGTGGGACGTTGGGAAAGACATTGAGTTTGGGCCTCAGTTTCTTTCTTCCAATTAGGAATAATAAAGTCACCTGTTTCCTAGATTCTGTGAATGATTAGCTATTCATCGAGTACATATTTGTTCAAGGTCTTAACTTCTTACTCGAATAATAAAAATAACAATTTAATGAATAAATAAAGGAAATATTAAGCACCTACTATTTGCCAGGATTTATGGTAGATGCAAAAGGATACCGAGTTACATTATTTTGCTTTTGTTTAATTTTATTTATGAAAACAAGCTCAAGCTTTGAATCAATGGGCAATTTGTCCCTAAATTTTCTTCCTTCATTCATTTGTTCAAGAAATTATAATTGAGTAGCTCCCATGTGTTTGGCACTATTTCTAGCGTCTGGTGGCACAAGGGTCAACAAGACTAACTTTGACTTTCAGGAATCCGCTTACCTTCTACTTTTTAAAATTAATACTAAAACAATCAGAAAATAATATGAATCTGAAGGTAACAAAAGTAAGATGACTAATACAGAAGAAAAATGGGGAAAGTTAGCTATTCTGAAAACATATTTTCTTAACTCTCTTCTTAGTAATTTCATATAATTAAAATCACTTGCATTTCAAATATAAAGCAATTTATGGATTATTATGAATATTGGGTGATTTAATAACAGTTAAGTGAATAAAAGTCTATTTGGAAAAAATGATATGGAATATAACACTGTTAACTAATTTGTTTTCTAAAAATAAAATATTTTTAAAGAGGGTGGTAGATTTCTTTTCAACAGAATAAGTTACTAATATGCTTATTTGTTTCTTTTGCAGAAATCATTAGCTCCATGAATGATCTTATCATTTAACAACAACAAAAAAAATGTGAAATCAGTAATACTGAGAATGTTTACAATTTCTCGATTAACATCTGGATTATACCCTTGCAGTTCTTTGACAGGAATCTACATCCTCTCTTCTACTCCCTCATTAAAAAGACAAAAATATTGCATAGTCACAAAACAATATCTTTAGAATGTTTCAACTTGCTAGTCTGCTTCCAGTTGCTTTTTATAGTACTTAATGCAGTTAGGAAAACTATGTATTTCTAAGTTGCTATAAGCTAGGTTATTTAGCCCTTAAATCCTTAGACCTCAACTATTGACATTTTTCAGCAGTTCAGTAAAATTTTTTAGCATCTTGCTTAAAACTTCACAAACTGTCATAGAATAGAAATACATTAGACAAAATTGAGTGTGTGAATATAGCACAGATGTCCTATACTGAAGTAGGGATTTTGAGTTGTAGCTACAGATATCTCTTGATCTGAATATAGTCAACTACGATTTGACATAAGGAACATTCTTAGGTAATCATAAGGGAGATTTGAGAGGAAGGATGATTCCATTCACCTAGAGAAGAGCAAACAGAGATATGCTGCTGGACCAATGGAAAGAAATCTTAAAACCTGAGTTTAAAGTTGGGTGGAAAAGAAGCATGAAGAGATGAGGAGAGCCTCTGTACACCCTATGAATCTTCTGTGACATGAGTAAGACACTCCAAATGAGCACCATTAACTCAAGGAGGGGGTTTCTAATTGACTTTGAAATCCTTAGATATTTGTCAAGAGCTGACAACTGACTTTCAAGAAGAGCTTTTTTGCTTCCACTTTGATTCAATTCACTTAAGGACAACAAGAAAAGAAGCTACACCCTTAACCAAATAAAAAATACAAAAGCAAACACAGACAAAAGCATTATGCTTCAATATTCTTGGAAAAGATACTGACGATCTCAAAGTACAAAGGTCAAGATCGTAGAGAAAAATAACATATTACTATTATGCTGTAGAAAATTAATGTGGCCCCAAAATATCACAGAAACCAACTCTGAATCCAAAAAATACTTAGACTCACATATTAATTGCTGTGCTGAAAAGGAAGTTTTATGTAACTGCCTATTTTCAGGTTTGTTATGGTCATTAGTAAGCCACCCAAATCAAGTATAGACATGATATTTACTATAGTTCTTTTGCTTCAACTCTTTGCTGTTTATAAAGTGATGGATGAAGTTAATATTGAAGAGGCTGACTACAAAAGGAGATAGTATTATCTAATCCTAGTTAGTTCAAATTCTGGTTCAAGTCCTACCTGGTTGAATAATTAAGCTCACCCACTTTCTTCTCACTAAACATATCACCCAGAGGAATACAGGCTTTCCAAGAAACAGGGATCAACCGTTCAATTGATTTCAAAAGGGAGCCTTCTGATGGCTTAGTGAAAGCAATATCATAGGGTTAAGAACTCTTCCCTTTAGCAAACAGGGAGCTTTCAGACAATTCTTCCTGGGAACCTAGGCAGCCTGCCACAGAAAACTTAGCAAGATGTTATCTTAAGCCATTTACCTCATGATAAATGAGGAGAGTATGCAATGAAAGCACGAGAGCAAGAGCTCTGTGCTCTTTATACAGAAAGATGTTAACGGCTTCTTCATGCACATGCTCTCTGACTGAATTTATGCTCAGGTAATTAAAGGCAAAATGTTGGGATCTTAAGTAAAATTCACCATAATGATTTTTACTCTTAAGTCTTTTGAATTTCTGTAAGAATATTATAATGAAATGACTTTTAGAAACCTTGCAAATATGGATTATATACAATGTTTTCTTGTGCATTCTCATATTCTTGACTTTCTGTTTAGAATTTTAATTTTACTATTTATTCAATAGCTGAGTAAAGTTTTTTCAAGACACCAGAATAATTTCTATAAATTGAATACATGGTTTTAAACTTTTCTATTTTTATGAATTTCATATAAGTTTACATGATTTATTAAATAATTTTTAAAAAAGATGTCATTTTTTATATTCCTGGATAAAAGTTCACACTGGTTGAATTGAAGTATACTAGTCAGTAAAAGGAAGTCCAAACACAATCTGATGCTTTGATCTCTAATAATGTATAGTCATTTTTATTAACTCTTTATCATTTATTTAATGTATAACTACACAGAACATGTCATAATTCTATGTACCTAGAGGATATAAAGACTTCCATCATATCCTCAAGGAGCTTACAGTATTGTAGAGAAGACCAAGTTATGTAATATTTTTCCTTCAATTTTCTCAAAAGAATAATTCTTCAGAAGGTTAAGCAAAAGCAATTAGAAAACAAAACAAATAGTAGGAAGCATGTCAATTATTGGCCAATCGGAGAGTCTACTGTGCAAGTCTCTCACTGAAAGTTCCATGTTGGGAACAGAAATACTTCATGATTTTACATTATTTTAATCCACAAATCATTATTGTAAGGGAATTTTGAAATCAAGAACCTCTGTCTGCCCCTGAATATGTCTAAGATTTCTCCATGTCCTAGGGGAAAAAAGCCAGTCACCTTATGTCCCATCCTAAGAGCCAAAAGCCTCACTTTAAAAAAAAAAAACATATAAGAGAGTTCAGGTAATATTTTATTTGTCAAGCATTTATAGGCCTGAAATGGAGAAAGGAAACATGATTTAGGCATAATCTTGTTTTGAAAAATTTCTTAATTAACCAAATGATGTAAAAAAACATTCCTGAACTCTTACTAGCAGAATAAAAAATGACTAATAGAAAACAAAATGAAAACCGTGGTAGGAAATATATAATTGAGTGCTTTGTAAAGTTTAAGAGAGGAAAGAGAACTTCGCATTGCAGGGAAAAGCAAAGGTTCATAGCACTTGTTAGATCTTTAAAAACACTAAAGCTTGGGCATATGGAAACAAGAAAGGGGAGTTCCAGGACAATGAAAGAGCAAAAGAATAGAGTTCAGAAAGAAAATAGATTTGCACAGTATGCCATGATTAGTGTTAGATGGCATGAATTTATAGAAATCATGGGATATAAGATTGTCGGGTTAGTAGCTAAATCATTAATGCTATACATATATAAGAAAGAGATTATTCTTTTTATTGTTATTCTTTTTTGTGCTTGTTATTTAATACTCCTAAATGAAAGGAGAGGGCTTTTTAAGTCATAGATGTTTCTAAACACACATTGGAACTTAAACTTTTTTTTTTTAATCAAATACATCTTAAAGATGTGACATAAATCGTAAAGCAGCATGAATGTCAATTTATCTAATTTGAGTTCAAAATCTCATCGAAAATGCTAAGAAGATACTTTTAGCACCTAATCTCCCACTCCTTTCCTTTTTAAAAATGGACTTTGTATAATAGTAGGAGGCAATTCATGAAGAAATAGTAGTAAGCTACAGCATATCCCGCAGGCCAGGATCAACTGCAAATTTGATTTTTTTCCTAAACTCAACCAATACCTGACCACAAACTGAATTTTGAAAGCCTAGAATCAGTCAGCCACAAATAATTCTGCATTATCTATTAAAGGTAAGCTGCTGTGTTAGATGCCCTTGGGGGAAAAAGAATGCGAAATTATTACTGCACTGAAATAACTTAATTTCCTTTTGAAGAGATGAGACAGAGGCACACAAAGTCAAATAATAATGAATGATAATGCATACTTAGGTAAATACATAATAGGTGTGGAAGACAGATAATTCTGACGGGGCAGTACTTTTTATTCTGGGGCACCCACATACCCTAGGTCACTGTGGGTAATAACTTGCTTGTGATGAAAGTATTTTCAGTATTGCAAAAGGCCTAATGGAAGGGGCATACATTGGCTAGACTCACATAAACTCAAAGTGACGATGCTGTTTTAAAAAAATAGGCTACTGCTACTGGGTTCCAATTTGTGTGTGTTGGAGGGTGGAGTGCCTGGGGGTTTTTGAGAAGAGTAAAGGAAGAAGCAATCAAGATTCAACTAGAGGAATGGCCTGGAAAGAGTATATTGTGTAAAATGACGCCCAAGGTCTCTTCCAGACTTAATTTCTTTCATGGGACTAACAGAGGATAATCCACACGAAGTCACAGAGTCATAACATTGACTGCTCTCCAGTTGCACTTAACAAGGGTTTCTACTAATATCCTCATCATGATTTCCATTTTAATTATTTTAAGGGTCTTTGTTTTATCTTCTTAGACTGATTTTTCAAGTAGGCTCTCTTTATTCATCTCTATAACCCAGCCCCCAGCATAACACTTGACATTCATATATTATATATACATACGTTTACACACATGTATTATATATATATACAAACATATAACTATCCATATATGCATATATATATATACACATATATAAAACAATAAATGTTTATGGAAGAAATAAATAGAAACCTGGAACCAAATCATGGAGAACACCGAATGTGAATTGGCAGGATCTAATCTGTAGAGAGGTTTTTGTGTGGAGGTTTGGCTTGACCAGAACTTTAGTGTAGGACGGCAAATCTCGTAGTACCATGAAACACAGATTGGAGAAGGGCATAAAGAAAGGGAGAAGGAAGTTAGGGGTTGTTGAAAGAGTACAGGAGGGGAGTGAGGAGGACCTGGGTTAGGATAGAGATAAGGGGAAGAGAAAGAGAGAGATTTTAGCAGTAGAATAAACTGGATTTAGTAATTATGCGGCTATGGCCAAGAAGCAGAAGACCTCAAGCTCTTGCGTTTGTGGGTCTGCAACTGTGACAGACCATCAACAGGAACAGGAAGAAGCATTTGTATTAGATGAAATGATAATTTTAGTTTTGGACATAAGGAGTTTAAGGAATACTTGATTTATTTCGGTGGGAAAGTTTAGCAGATAGTTGACCATTCCAGAGCAATGATATTGGAGTAAAAATTATAGCTGTAATAATGTACATTATTCTAAACATTTGAGGGAAAGGGAGGAAGTCTGGGAGAAAAAGAAGTAATAAACAAATATTCAAAATGTCATTGTGTTATTGTTGTTTAAAACAAATTGAGTGGAATTATTTCAGAAAATAAATCATTCCTAGGTTGTAACTTCTTATAATTTGTGCATCAGGCCACCTTTTAGGGCTCTGAAGAAAAACTTGGCATACCAAAATACGGTGGTAATCTAAAATTCATTATCAGGACACAGTTTACATTTTGGGATCTCCCACCCTTCTGCCCTCAGCTTTATGCTCCATTCTGAAAAGCTAGGGTCGATGGTAATTATACAAACATATAAAATATGTCTAAGATAGTACACCATATTTTTATCAGATATCTATTATGGTGCCTTACATAAACGGCAGAATAACAAGATAATAACTTTCATACTTGTCTAAGATATATATGCTTTGTAAATAAGTTCATTTGTATAATATTTTTTAGATTCCACATATAAGTGATAAGTGATATTATATGATATCACAGAAGCAGACTCACAGACTTCGAAAACAAACTTATGCTTACCAAAGGGGAAGGTTGGGGGGAGGGATAAATTAGGAGTTTGGGATTAACATATACACACTACTATATATTAAATAGATAATCAACAAGGACCTACCATATAGCACAGGGAACTCTACTCAATATTCTATAATAACCTATATGGGAAAAGAATCTGAAAAAAAATGGATATACGTATATGTATAGCTGAATCACTTTGCTGTACACCTGAAACTAACACAACATTGTAAATCAACTATACTCCAATATAAAACAAAAATTAAATTTAAAAATAAAAATATATATGCATACATTGTGAATGAGAGAAATTTTCTGAGGTCTCAATTATAACAACATGGAGTAATAACTTCCAGTTTCAGCCCCAATATATAAGAACTTATAAGCCGTCACTCCTGTCCTTACAAGACAAAAAAATCTGAATAAACAGAAAATCAGTGACTTCTCTTGGTTCCATCAGAGAACTGAGTTTGTGGGGAAATCCCCTCCCCACACTCGAAACTGGGAGCAATAGGCAAGTCCACAGAGTCACAACTGACATCTTCAACTGGAGCAGAAGTTGCTGGAACCAGAAAATTATAGAAGCACTTATAAAGTAATTTTAACAAATTGCTGAAGTTGAGTGCAGGATAGCATGACAGCGGAAAACTCCTGGGGTCAAATCTTAGGTGGCACCCACTCTTTTGTGAGTTTCACCGCCAGGAAGACCACCCAATTCTCACAATAAAGATCCAACAAATCTCCCCTTTTGGCACTAACAGAAGGAGGCAAGGAATAATCATTATGAAATATGCCCAGAGCACTCTCCATAAAAAGGGCCTACTCTCCAGGGGAAAAGACTTTATCAGAGTCTTAGCTCAGCAGAGAGAAAGACATTGCTCCCACCAGATAATGCTATAGCCTTCCTGCTTTGCCAAAGTGAGGGAGCTCTGTAAAGGCCACCTGAAGATCACAGTTAGAGACACAGGCCCACTGAAAGACTGAGATCCAGTTATAAGACCACAGGATGCTTAGCCTCCCTCAGACCTTGCCTCTACAATAGGACTCCAGTATTTACAGTGAATTACAGCTGAGAGGGGTGTAAGGCAGAGACTGTCTACTAGACAAGTCCAAAATTGAGAAGGTAGACAAAAACAATGACCCTAGATCACTTTCTCCAGGCTGCCATCCTGCCCTATAGATTTTGGAATTGTCAGCCCCCAAAATTGTATGAGACAGTTCCTTAAAATCTATAAATCAATCTCTCTTTCTGTCCCTCTCTCTCTTCTGTGTATATACACACACACACACACACACACACACACACATATATATATATATATATATATATATACACACAAACATACACATATACATACACACACATTTATATACACACACACATGTGAGTGTATAAATATGTATATATATATATATATATATATATACATATACATACATATATGTATCTCTCTCTCCAGCTGTGCTTTTTTTTTCTGGAGAATCTTGATGAATACACTAGGGACAAAGTATGAATGGTTCTTTCTCTTTAGTTCTATCACAGTAACTCTTCCTGAGTTTTGCTTTAGCATCTAACATCGGTTTTATATAATTGCATACATCCTTAAGTGGATAACACACGTAATTCTTTCCTCTTATGCAATCATTAGGGGAGGTCAGGTAAAACTATTTACAGTCTCTTTGCCTCCAAAATTCATCCCCTCCTGCCATCATGATACAGCTTAACTTGAGGAATCTGACCTACAGCTTGTTAGTCATGACCTTCCAGAAAGTCATAATCAACATGCTTTGGCTTCTATATGACTGCCTAAAGGATTTGGTAGTGGCCTCTTAAATAAGGAAGCCAGAAGAAGATTGACCAGTATTAGTAGTGAAAGTCTTTACAAAAAGTCATGAATAAAAACAGTATCAGATATTAAGGTAAAAAATTAGAATATATATTATTCATGTAAAGAGTAGTAATACAGAAGATGGATATCATAATTCCAGTAGCAAATGAATGGATCTATACTGTAATATTTCAACTACAAAATAGAACCTTTGGAATATTCTGTCATACTTGAAGATCATAACAAAGTATATGAAGTCCTAAATAATCATATAAAGCATTCAATAATATATACAAAATCTTATTCTGCATCTAAGATTCCAAGCAAATGAAATACACAAAGCTGTGTTTCCTTTAAACGAAAAATTTTAAATTATCTGGCATTTTAAACAAATTACTGTGAGAAATTCATTACTGTAGCTTATTATTCACAATAAAATAATTTGTGTTCACAGTTGGCTGTATCTTAATGGAAAATCATATCTCATTTCTGGTAAAAATTCAAAACTAGTAGAATTGTGATACAGCCGTAGTACCTGCAAAATTAATGTTTACCGTTGCAAAAACAGCAACTAAAAATAAGGATTGGAGAATTAAAGACATTAATGTAAAACGTGATTTGTTCTCTGTGTTTAATAAATACATCAAGAGTTCTATTAATGAGGAGACCTTTCTGAATCAAATCTGTGATGCCTCTCAACCAATACAAGCAGGCCACTAACCTTGCTTATAGAGAGTAAATAAAAAAGCCAGAAAAGTACACCAGAGAAAGTGAACGTTAATTTCTTATATGATTTCATAATTATGTCTCTATAGTTTGAAGCAAAATTATAACCTAAATCCAATTCTAACACTGATTAATAAATAAAATTAATCTATACATTGATAATGTGACTAGTTGAGCCAAAGCCCTGCATATTTGCCAGGATTTTTCTAAAAATCAATATCACTAATACACTAAATTTAAAATGAAAATGAAAACTTCCTTGGTGAAAATATATATATATATATATATTTGATGAAACATATTTAGCTTCTGAAAAATTGCCTCTCTCTTCTCGTTGGCCATACACACACACATGAAAGATAAAAGTGTGCATAAAATGTCAATGAGGATAAGAGAAACATACTGATGTACACAGAGCGCCACAGAGCCAGAAGAAAAAAATCTAAGTCAACATCCTGAGTAGGACCATGAATATAAATGTCTGTGGGCACCTGGCGTAGACAGACAAAGTGTGCCAGGTGTGTGATTCTCTTGACCACAAGCCCATAAAAGGCAGCTGCTCCTTCTTTACTCCAGCTGATTATGTCATGCAAAAATATGGGACACACAGACGTTTCCATCATCATCCGGTTGGCTTACTGTTTATCTTTGTAGAGATCAGCTTACATTTTTTCTCAAAAATCCCTGAGTGGATCAATACCCTGCAGACTAAACAAAACAAGTCTGCAAACTGCATTTTTTCATAGGCTGATAGTTTGCCACATCTAATCCAGACCATTCAGTGGCTCATATAACTTGCTTTCCTAATATAAATCTCCTGGGACTAATACTAGTTATAAGATCTTCACTAGGTATTTTAAGGTCTAATATAAAATAATCTTTCTTCAGTTTATACCAATTTCATCCTGCCTTCAGAAAAAACTGTTATATTTGACTTTTTTTTGATATTGGGTTCACACTGTAGTTTATTATTTTTTAACTCTCCTTCATGACCACATGCAACATTTAACCAAGTCCCCCAAATACAAAATTCTAATCAAGTTGTAATATGGTGATAAGATTATTGTTTGGCTCCTATCTTTAATAACATTACCATAAAGCCAGTTTTATCTGATGAAGTAGTAAGAATTAGTAGTAAATTTTCTAGATCACAGCATTTTACCCATTTAGCAACCAACTTTTTGGATTTCATACTTTTCAGCATGCTGTCTTAAATGTATTGTTTCCATAAACAGTAAAATTTTCATTTCACTTTTATTGCAAAATTTGGAGTCATCACGATGACTATAGTCATATCAATGTTTTATTATATTCATGCATTCATAGCCTCAGAGAATGAATATAAAAACAAATAGTATAATCTAAGGTCCCAAACTGATTTGGTCTTTGAGGTCATGTGTAGGTTAATTAGGATCTTCTGTTCTCAACCAGTAGTTAGCAGTGTGGTTAAAATGCAGAACTCCCCACCTCACCACTCTGTTCTCATTTTGTTTTGTGTTACAGATTTTCTATGATTTGAGACTATGGGTGCGATGCTTATTAGAGAAACACATAAATTAGAGTTGGGGGATTTTAGAAGAGAGTTTAGAATGGTTCTCATAGGAGCCCTTGTTTCCAGAATACATGGTGCAGTTTGAAGAAAACCACCCAAGTTGTTTTGTTTGAACTGGTGCCTTGCTTCCCTCTCTCCAGCAGGCTAACTGAAACACATGGAGGAATTACGCCCTAGTGCCAAGAGGCTGCGTTTTGGAGAGAGTTGTTTGTGATCCAACCTTCAGTACATGTCTGACCTTAGGTAAATCATGTCATCTGAGTCTCAGTTTTGTGGGCTGCAAAGAAAGGTAACATTCTTGCTTTATAAAACTAAGACTCTTGTGCAGTATCAACATGGTCATGTATTTGAAGTAACCAGCACAGTCCCGGCACTTAGCTGCCCTAAAGTAAATATTGGTTTTATTTGCCAGTATTTACTAACCTTGTATATTATGAACACGATGAGAAAGTGAGAAGCAGTGCCTGACTTCTTTCTGTTGCTCACAGATAGACTGTGGCATTTTCCTCTTGAAATAAAGAATTTCACAGGACTTCAACATCAGACAAGGTCACTCTGTGACAGCGATGGATCAAGACAAAAAGCAAGACTCCTCCACAATCATTTCTGAACACAGAGCATAATTTCAAATCAACCAAATTGGCCAAACATCTCCCTGCCCTGGTATATAGAACCACTACTTCTTTACCAATTACAGCTGAGTCTCACTGTAGTCCTTCCCCGTTCTCCGTAGGGTTTACCAAAATACCCAGTCATAAAACTACTTCTGCTTCCTGACAGTACCCAATTCAGAGCAAAGAGCTCTAAACCTTCTCTCAGGTAACCTAAAGTGAGCCCCAATCTTCAACATCCTCTTACTGAGATGGCCCGTGTTTCCCCAAGGTGTGTGTTCTTTCTCACTACAATGAACAATACATCCAACTTGTTCAATCACAGGTGTTTTCCTGATAGTCTTTGGCTGGAGAGAATTCACCAAGGAATACCAGGCAAGTTCCAAAATGGGGCAGCCATTTGCCAGAGATGACATTTATAACCATGCTGTCCTAGCCACCATATGGGCCAAAATTCCTTCAGAGATGGTGTGTTATTCAAGTTAAATATCAAACTTACTTAACAGAGGTTATACAAGTTACTAGCAAGATTATTTTTCTTTAGTCGAAATATTAGAAGTAGGAAATTCATCTCCATTCCCTTATACACTCATAAATGTGTTGAAGATCAAAATAGTTGACTTCCTTTTATATTTTTCACTAACTTAAGAAAAGTATTAATAAAATAGAATGAAGTCAATTACTTTAAACTTCTAAATTGGGAATTTTACAGTAAAAAAAGTTCAGGAGGAGTTTTAAATTCATATTAACATTATATTTTAAAGTCTAGCTTAGGAAAGGAAACTATTTAAGAGGGAAAGTGTATATAACTTTAATTTTGATTTCAGTAATATTTGACACACTACAATCTTCAATAGATCTATAACAGCAGCACCACATGAATTATGAAATAAGGCTGTACTGGGCAAACAATTTATTCCAATCAGTGAAATAGTAATAATGCCTGACATCAATTGCACACTGATCACCAGCTAGGCGCTATTCTACATGCCTCACACCTGTCATCTGAATTAATCTTCAAAATCACCATTTGAACTGGAAGTTAAAACTATCTCCACTTTACTGGTTAGGATACCAGGGCTTCGATAGGATAAGAAACTTGTTGGAAATTACATAGTTTGTTGATACAGTTGAAATTCAAACCCATAGAATCCAATTCCAGAGGTCACATGCTGAACCTTTAAGAATCACTTCCAAACTGCCCAAGGGTTCAGATTTCTCCTACGAGCATCACACATATCCACACATAATGAACCCTGTATATAATAATCGGACTTTAAAACTTCAGAAAAACATCTGTAGTGAAGCAACTCTAAAACACCTCCAGAAATCAGGAAGTAACTCTTTGTGAAGTCTGAGGACTCAAGGGCTGGTGTCCTCGCTTCTGCACCATTGACTTGAATCTCACTAAAGATGTTTGCAATCAAAATAATAAGTCATGCAGCACACTGTCAATAAAAGATCACGGGAAGGAGATGTCAGGACACATGAGTTCTCATCCTGACTCCATTAAAGGCCTCTGTCAAGTAACGCCCACCTTTTCAGAGGTGAACAAACTGGAGGTTAAATTCCGAAAGAGTTAGCAAAATATTTAAGTTCAAATTTGGATCTAGCCATCAGTGTAATGCCCAACTCAGAAAATTTATTTTCAATAATTATGTCATTACAGTGGAGAGTACTTTTTTTTTTTTATAATACAGTAAGTTCTGGAACAGGACAATGAATTAAAAGTTAAAAAAATAAATTCATTAAAGAATAATACTTATTTTAAACATGTGGACTCAACACCTCTTAAAGAGTGGGCCATGTTTATATTCGGGAATGGCTATTTGTTACTACAATATGCAGGAGATGTAATTCCACAAACAAACCCTTCAAAAGCAGATAGAAATTGACATTCCCATTTAGTGATTGAAACACATTTATTACAGGCCTTTTAAGAGCTGAACACTGTACTAGACACAAGTGGTATATTAAAAATAACTCATCTGGAAAATAGTTTAATATCTATGGGTTAAGGTTTACAGAAAGTGAGAGAGAATCATGTGTAACTTGTAGAATCTACTTTTTAATATATAGTTATACCTCATGGTTTGATCAAGTTCAAGTGTCATTCAAAACACACTGATCATACCCAAGTATTATTATCTCTGTCCTTATGGAACCAGTAAAAGGGATATTGTTACATTCCCTTTGGTTCTCTACACATAGCTAATAAGTTTAGTTTTGCAGAAGGCTTGAGCCAAAATGGCAGAAAATAATTCTGTATTTAAGAAAAGCATATCGCCTGGAGCTCACATTAGTAAATTCTTTATCATGAGTCTAAAAATGATTCTAAAATTCTACACCTTTTCAGCCTTCCTAGGTTTTTCATGGACCATGGCTTTTCTCATATGTTGAACTAAGAGTTTAAAAGAAACTATGTCTCACTAGGTTTGTAAAGCTTTAAATAGGCTCAGTTTAATTTGATGAAGTAGTCAAAGGTAGTTACATCGACAGATATTCTATGGTCCATTACATTACCCTAGGTAGAAATGGGCTGGTTTTACAGGCCTCTCCATTGGAAGGACATAGATTATTCTACCTGCTGAAGCTTAAGTGAGTCACTGGGGTATGATTTGAGGTCCCTAAATGGAATAGTTTATGTTTCATTTCTTTTCATGTGAAGTTTATATATACATATATATATCTGCAAATAGCACCTATAGTACATAATGTAAACAGTCCACTTGGGTACATGACAACCAAATTCTAAACTTACTACTTCTGCCATAATGGTTGAAAAATAGTGAAATATATTTACATAGCATTTTTATTCAGAATTAATTGGCCAGGAGTAGGCTATCATCAAGATGTTTTGGCACATTGAAATGAAAGACAAATGCTTTGCTCCCATAATGATATTTGGAAAATGAAAGGTCATATCTGGGGAGAGTTTTCCTATCTGCTCTACAGATAAAATGTTTCCTCTAGTCATCCTGTAACACAGGCAGTTACAGCAACTTGGGATTACTGAGTCATCAGTGATACCTTCACAAAGCAGTCAGGGTCATATGAGCAGATCAGCCCTCATATGAAGTTTGCCTTGAGTGTGCTTTCAACGTGAAAGGTGGTGATGGGTAAGGAAATTTCTGGCAGCACCTGCACTCATCTAGCCCTTTAGTGCACATATGTTATGACCACCACCCAATCATAAGCATCATTAGTCCACAATTCTGCCTCGATCTCTGTCAGCATAGACTATTGCTCACAGTTGAAAGAAAGTAACCATTTGAAGCAAAGTTGCTGTTCCCCCTCCAAACCCCTCACACGTAACTTGCATTCATCTGGCACCAATTCTGCACTGATTCTGTCTGCCAGATGAGAATAAAGCTATTTGTGAAGCTACCTTACTCTACCCTCCGACCTCAAACTTCACATTCTGGAATTGTCTGCTTTTAAGATCACTCTGTGGGTTTTTTTAAGGAAGAGAAATGACACACACGGCCTTTGTACTGCTGAGATATTTCAGAAATTTTTTTTCAGAAAAATATTATAGGCGAGAATTATAAGTTGATTACATAAATGATGGGGTTGTAATTATGTTTCCTTAAGTCATGCTGAGTCTTAACAGAGCTGACTAAAATCATTTCATTTCCTAAAAGCAAGTTTTTGTCTAACATAGCAGGAAAAGAAACAAAAAATTACAAGAACAAATGATTTCTGAGGTTGTGATATCCCATCCTAGGTCTCCAAGTGAGTTTCAGAGTCCTGCCGCAGGAAGATGGGATGGATTACAAACTGGGAACAAATGCCATGTTTGCATAAGCACCTATACCTGGATCAACCTCTGCCCCATTTCCTGGGAGACTTGGCTGAGCTGCCAGTTAGTTCATCACTTACCAATCAGACAGCAACTGAAAGAAACTGGAGTGAAAGATTAAACTGTAAAAACAGTGTGTATATATATATATATATATATATATATATATATATATATATATATGCCTTAATATGGCATTTTGTGGATATATTTAATTGAAAATATTTCTCTCGGCACCATAACAATTCTCTAATTTTTTCACTTCCTAACTTCGGAAAAACTGCTGAACAAATGGCCTTAATTAACTAAATTGTGCTGTAATGGAGTAGACGGATACTTTACACTTTTAAACTGAATGCTAAGTATCCAGTTTTGTTCTCTGTGGACAGGGTTTACCTAACAGTTGCTTTCTTAGAATTACTACTGGTTTTTCTGCAAAGTAAACTCCTGATCTAAAATTTTATTTCTCAATAACTTTAAATTGACAAAAAAAAATTCTAAGTTAAAATAGAACTTATTTTTCATCGGGCCTTAGGTGGTTAATTTACATATCTTCTAATGCACATAAAGGACGGGTTTTACTAAAATGATTAAATAAAGAGGAATATATGATGACCTTAAATACTTTATTGACCAAAAAATTGACAATTGGCTTCAGTGCTTCCTCTCTCAGTGTTCCCTTCTTTTTAAGCCTCATTATATTTTCAAAGGATGCAAGATTCAATATACTTGTGCGTGAACTAGAGGCAAAACAAAAGGATTAGAAACCCTCTTCCCTGTTGATTTTGAAAGGCTAATAGATATTATTCTAAATGATAAATGATTTACCATTCAGTTTAAAAACAAGTAGTCATTTTATGAGCATGTGTGGAATATTTCTTTTTTCAAGTGAATTTTAGTTGTTTAATATTCCATGATAATTTCTACATAAGGTATTGGCTTAAACATTCTTTACATTAAAAAATAAACTTTAGTGTTTCCTCTGGGAAATGAAATGGCAGGTGAAGAGGATGTGAGAGCAACATGCCTCATACATATTGAGATGACACTGTCCTTTTTATGGCCAATGAACTCAATACTCTTGTCTATTGTCTTGCAATTATAAAAGTGCTCTACATAATGTGAGTTCTTATAATGTGTATTATAATGTGCATGTCCCATTAACTGATATGAGCTAACCATGGGCACAAACTTCTTGTATAAGCACTTTGCCAACACTTTTGCTTAAGTTAAACTTGAACTATATAATGGAGTCTAGTGTACACAACCTCGACTAAAGAAATTTTAAGAAATTTATATAAACCTGAGAATATGCTCTTGTCATGATCAGTAGCACTGTAATTAAAGTATAAAATGCAATAATCCTTGTAACCACTCTCCAGACTAGTAAAATAAGCTAAATTCCCATTTAAATCATAGATGTGAAACCAGATCTTTCTAATGTTCAACAATTCACTCAACATCACCCTAAGGTAGGTAGGATGGATATAACTGATGACAGTGCAGGAAGCCAAGGACCAGACAGCACAATTTAGTTTGCAAACTTAGAAGCCACTAGTGTTTTGCAGACACCAGATTTTACGCAGCCTTCTCTGAAACTTGATTATAATGAATAGGATATGACATACAAGGTTTGAGGTATAACATTTGGATCAGGAAGATATTGGCATTTTGAATGTTTCCTTACCAGCCCTACTTGGATTTACTCTGGTAGTTTAGTTCTATGTTTACATTATAATAGTCAATTATTTCAGTAAGAATGAGCTAACAGATGCTAGCATTTAGAGAAGGTTGTCACTCTCTGTAACACTGTTAAAAGAAAATTTCCCTGTGGTCTTAGAAAAAGGATAGTCTCAAAGGTGGAAACTTTAGGTATGCCCATATTCTAAAGAGCCTTAAGGAGCTTCCAGGTCCATCTCCATGAAATCTTTAAGTTGGCCGACCTGGCCCAGTTACCACCAGCAGACTACACTCCTCCAGTCTACAAAAGCAGAGCTATGAGAGAAAGGAAATTAGGTATGTTCTCAGGAGTATACTGTTCTTGATGAGAGATTATTTGGGGATGCAGAGGGTTGCCTCTCTCCCAGAGGCCAGCCTAAGTGAGGAGGGCACACCAAGGGAATCACTCCTAGGGAAAGACGCTGCCAAAGAAACACACAGCAACATCCCACCCATCCAATGGAAGTTGGCTTATGTCGCGGGCTTGCAGATCTTTGCCCTTTGCCAGGCTGAGAAGGAGAAATGAATTATACTGAGACGGCTGAGAATTTTAGCAGCAAAGCAGCCTGCAGAACAAGCCTTCGACATGGGAAGAGAGAGCAACGTATTGGTGGGTAAAATGGACACTGTTGACAGTCACCAGGATTGAGCATCTTTCCAGCATCCAAACCAAGAAAGCTGCTGCTCAGGTGAGGACAGATAGTAGCTAGCTAAACTACAAAGATTAATAAGACCAGAAAACATCAAGCCGGAGAGGATCTCTTCTGCCAGAGAAACATGTGTGAGAAAAACACCCCCTTCCCAATTTCACATGTGTGAGCCATGAGAAAGCCAGCATTTGAGTAGTGACTCTGCAGAGGACACAGAGAACAACTAACAGTGCTAATTAAGGCTTTTGTCCCTTTTCTCTTACTCTCCCCCGCCCCGCCTCCTCTTGTCCCAGCAGTGGAGGGATCAGACCAGAGGAGAGGAATAGAAGGAATAAGGAAAAGAGTGTTCTTTCTTGGCACTACAGGACTCAGACTGGGACCTGGGCGGCACCGGAACGAGGGGAGAACATGAGCATCGACTTAGAAGGAACATTGACTTGACTAGGGTGAACTTGAGCAGAAAGACATATGATCTGCCTCAGACAATATCAATGTAGGAGAAAGGGAGTTTCAACAGAATACGTTTGAGCCAGTGATTGCAGAAATAAGTCAAGTCTGAACTCCACTAAAATAATAAACTGGCTTTATGGGTAATCCTCAGACAGTTACTTAATATTGCTAAATATTGCTTAATATTACTGGGCTTTGGTTACCTCATTTTAAAAAGTGAGATGCTAGTACCCCACTTTTATACATTTATCCCACAAATATCTATTAACTACATAGTGTATGCCTGCTATTTTCCTTCAGGCAGAAGGCTAATATATATGATCAGAAGACTGGCCATTCTGTGTATTTTATGGCATTGCAGAAAGTTAGAGGCCTTAATCAAGTAACAACCTTCAAGAAGTCAAACAAGGTAAGGATTACCCATCACTTATATCTCATGTCCCATATGCCAGAAATTGTATAATGCACTTGGGGAAAAAAATATCCCCACCCTAAAGATTCTTACAATCTACAGTAAAAACATACACAGGGATTATTATTTTTAATTGTGGTAAATGTAATGATGAATTTCTGTTTTCCATTTCAAATGTCACAAAAACTCTGTCAAAGGTCACATTAAACCAAGCTTTATGAGAAAATTAAGTCATGGTGCTAAGAAAAAATATGCTATAGTTTTGAATAAAGGTCTACTTGGCTCCAAAGTCTATACTGTTTTGATTACATCATTCATCATAATCTCAAAGACAAAGCAGTGCTTCAGATATCCAATTTATAACCTCAAGATGAGCTAAAGCCTGGACATATCATGTTAAAACAATGGTTTTCACATCAATAATGAGTTATTAAGAGAATCTAAGGACATTTGAAAACAGTAATTCCAACCTTCTTTGAGGGATGACATGGACAGACATGGCTTTAATGGTGGCTTTACTGGGCTGCCATTTTTACATGTTATCTTTAGTTGGTTTTAATTAAGCCTCATCCCTTAGTTTCACATATATGACCAAGAATGGTCATACTCCCAATCCAAAATCTTCTCGGGAATAGCAAGAAAATGGTATCTTCTTTTGGCTGAGTCCCTAGATGTGAGGATGATTAAGCCTAGAGTTCTTTATGGCCAACTGTTCGCCATATTTTCCATCATTTAAGGAGACCTGCCAGACAATAAAGCATTAGAGGGAAAAGAGGGAGAGAGGAAGGAGTAAGAAGCGGAGGAGGGAGAGAGAGAGGGAGCTTCTCTAGTTCCTTTTAGCTGGGTCGAGAACTCCAATATGTATGGGGCAAAATAGAAGCTAAGGAGTTCAGCTTCCCTAGCTTAAGAATCATTAAGCAAGGATTTACCAGTGTATCCCTACTATACGTCAGCCTGCACAAAGTGCTAATGTGTGTTAGCCTAAGTAAAATAACATACTACTGTATTATTCTAACTTAAAGACGATATCCTGTGATTAATGACTCTTTCTGCTCAAAAAAAAAAAAAAAAAAATTCACTAAACGGTCCAACAAGACCAAGGTTTTGACAATTCCACCGTTTTTTCTCTATGGATCATTATGTGTTTTTTAAAATCTGACAATGTAAGATTACTATTCAAAGATAATTTCAACGGGACTTTTTTCTTTTTCTGAATTCAATCTAAATTTTTCAATCATATGTCTGTGAAACACATTCTTTCCCTCTCCCTCCCCCGACCCTTCTCCCTTTCCCTGTCCCTCCTTCCTTGGTTAATGAATTCAAAAGTTAGGGAAGTTGAATGATTAAAGAGAATAAATTTCTATTGGTCAACTTTTCTCATTCCAATTTCCATGCATTAGGATGCCAATAATGTCGCACCCATCTGGCTCTACAGGGATTGAATCATTAGCCACTGCAGTTGCTGACCTTTAACAGACTCTGAAAGGAGTTCAGGGTGGAGATCAGGAATGAGGCACTCTGTGCTGTGGGAAAACTGGCCGAACAGGCTTTCAGATAGATATTTTCAGGAGAAAATTTTATGAATCCAATTTCTAGCATCTTCCCATACTTAGAAAAGCCCGAAAATCATTAGGATATCTGTGCTTGGTAACAAGCAGTATCCTTCTACCAATTCGTGGGCTTGATTGCATGTACCCCTTCTCCAAAATCACATACAGGCTGAACTCCCCCCTTACCTATTTGGAGCAGGTTCCTCAAAGCTATCTGAGAGGCTGTATCCTGGGCCATAGTGCTCAGTAAGCCCCCAAATGCAACAAACTCACAGCTCTCACACCTGTTTTTATTTCAGCCAACATTACAGAGACAATTTGTTCCTTTGATTCCATATCACTTGGTCTTTCAACAATTTTGCCCCTTGCATACTATGAATTGAAGCCTAGCAAACCTAGCCAGCAATCCTTAGACTATTACGCTAGTGCAAATACGATTTAATAAACATTCACTGAACACTGTACTAATCTTGTCCTTGTCCTCAAGGAGTTCACAGTACAGTGGGGGAACACAGGCAAAATGTAATTAAACTTCATAGTGAGAACTGTAGCACAAGCATGAGCCACATACGAAGGCAACATAGAAGAGTAATTCATTCTATTTGGAGACATTTAGAAAGGCCTCATGGGAGAGTTGATTCAAAAACTAAGGTTGGAAGGATAAAAAGAAATTTGCCCAGTAGACCATCACAATAGAAATCAAGAAGAATCAGAACAGTTCTTTCTTGACTTTATTTCAGGACATTTTTCTGAGTTAAAAAGTTACTTCATTACTGAAAAAAGTTGTGGCAATTTTTTCTAGGAAGAGTCATGTAGTAAATATTTTCAATTTTAAGAGCTGTGTTGTCTCTATCACATAATTCACTTCTTAAGCCATAGCTTGAAAGCTGCCATAGGTAATACACGAAGGAAAGGGTGTGGCTGTGAGAAAATACCACTTTATTTAAAAAACAGGTGGTGTGTGGATTTAACCCATGGGCCATGGTCTGCAGTTCCTTGATATACAGTAATTACGAACAGCACAGAAGAAAATGATCCTCAATTTTTGCCAGAGTTCCTTGCACCAGTGAGAGAATATTCTGGCAGGGGGTGGGAGGGGAGACATTAAATTACTGAAGACTCCTTATTATTGTCTTCCTTTTTCAACTCAGAATCTAGGTGCACAGTTTATTTTCTTCCTAGTTCAATGTGTCTTTTGGGAAGGGACAGAACATTTTGAAGAGATTCTAATTAGCTTTCCAAAAGTGTTTTAATTCCTTTCGAATAATAACAATTTGGGGAATTGAGTAAATTTTGTCACAGAATAAGTTAAGAGCAAGAGATGGTATTTAAGGAACACCAGGGAAAATCCTTTGAACACAGGACAAAAATTATTACTAAAAGTGTTCTAAAATGCAGTAATCCCAAGCTTCTTTATAACTTAGAATATTCAAGTTTCATCAGTTACCACATGGAAGAATAAAACCAAAGAAATATAAAGACAAAACTGAAGGAAATAAAACTATTTCAAACAAGGGTAAAGAAAAAAAGATGAAATCTTGAAAAATATTACATCAAAATGGATTATACTTTGTAATATACATACAAATGTTTATTCAAGATAATGAAATTTTAAATTATTTATTAGATATTTTTATTTTCATAAAATAAACAAGAAATAAATTGTGGAAATTATAACTCAAAATTAATTCTCCTGACTTATTTTAAGATTTTTTTTCCTAAGCTCTTCTGAGTCATAGTATATTTTGTGACATTTTAGTTGTATTAAGTTGTTAACTTGTGTGTTTTTTTTTTAGATGTATAGATATGTTAGTAATTATAAAACAAAATTTTAAAAACCCTGCTAATCCTGTGCAACCTGCAAAATCCTTAGGGTCAATCATTGTATTTTAAGCTTGAGTCTCTAAAGGCTTTAAAATTTGGTTCATTAAATACTCCTACTTGTGAGATTTAGAAATGTGGATTTTTGACAGCCCTCCCTCCAGGTGTTTCTGATGCAAGATACCACACTCTGAAGAGAAAATAATAACACTTTCCTAGATCCAAATGACTGAGAGAAAACCAAACCTTGCTCTTTCAACTCTGCTCGTAGAACACATTTTATATCTACTTGGTCTTGGTGCTCTAACAATGCCACGTGAACACCTGTCTTGTAGGAACTCTCTCCCAAAGAACTTCGTACATGTTAGGCACTGATGAGTTTGGATTAAAATTAGTATTCTGTTTTCCTTTTTAAATATAAATTAGCAAAATTTTCATTTTACAACTTATAATTTATTTTACACTGTTAAATCTACATAATTTTCATCACTTAAGTTACATAGTTTGGGGTGAAAGTATAATAAACAAATGTAGATTGTGAGGTATAATATATTTACATTTGTCATAGATTCTTAAAAAGGGAGTCTAATTCATTTTGAGAAGGTATATTTTGTTTTTTAAATTTTATGTTTTAAATTTTATTTTAAAACTTCAGTGAAATATTAAATATACCAATGGACAACAGCTAGACATTCTATGACAAATGAGTTCTGACCCACAGTTTCTGCAGCAACTAGCCTGGGAGGTAAAACATAACCTCTGGAGCAATCAGCTCACAATATGCATGAGTTTGTCAGTGTCTTCCAGCTCTCCTCTTTTTGGCCCTTGACTCCAACTAGGACCAACAAATAACAGCCAAATATGCACCCCAAACATCTTATGAGACTCTGTTACTTGGTCCTTCTCATGGTACTTTTCACCTCTGCAACACCTAAATCCTGCCAATTTTCTGCCCTTACCAGGAGAAGGGAAATAGGAAGTCCATATCTATCAATAATTACTTTAATTATAAATGCATTTGAGAATTTTAATTTCATCAATCAAAAAACACAGCATGGTTGAATGGATAAAAAAAAAATGAGAGCAGCACTGAGGAGCTTCAAGATGATGGAAGAGTAAGACGTGGAGACCATCTTCCTCCCCACAAATACGTCAGAAATACACCTATATGTGGAACAACTCCTACAGAACACCTACTGAACGCTGGCAGAAGACCTCAGACCTCCCAAAAGGCAAGAAACTCCCCACGTACCTGGGTAGGCAAAAGATAAAAGGAAAAACAGAGACAAAAGAATAGGGATGGGACCTGCACCAGTGGGAGGGAGCTGTGAAGGAGGAAAGATTTCCACGCACTAGGAAGCCCCTTCGTGGGCGGAGACTGCGGGTGGCAGAGGGGGGAAGCTTCAGAGCCACGGAGGAGAGCGCAGCCACAGGGGTGCGGAGGGCAAAGCGGAGAGATTCCCGCACAGAGGCTCGGCGCAGAGCAGCACTCACCAGCCCGAGAGGCTTGTCTGCTCAGCCGCCGGGGCGGGCGGGGCTGGGAGCTGAGGCTCGGGCTTCAGTTGGATCCCAGGGAGAGGACTGGGGTTGGCGGCGTGAACACAGCCTGAAGGGGTTAGCGCACCACAGCTAGCCGGGAGGGAGTCCGGGAAACAGTCTGCAGCTGCCGAAGAGGCAAGAGACTTTTTCTTGCCTCTTTGTTTCGCGGCGCGCAAGGAGAGGGGATTCAGAGCGCCGCCTAAACGAACTTCAGAGAAGGGCACGAGCCGCAGCTATCAACGCGGACCCCAGAGACGGGCGTGGGACGCTAAGGCTGCTGCTGCCGCCACCAAGAAGCCTGTGAGCAAGCACAGGTCACTCTCCACACCGCCCCTCCCGGGAGCCTGTGCAGCCCGCCACTGTCAGGGTCCCGTGATCCAGGGACAACTTACCCGGGAGAACACACGGCACACATCAGGCTGCTGCAACGTCACGACGCCTCTGACGCCGCAGGCTCGCCCCGCATCCGTACCCCTCCCTCCCCACGGCCTGAGTGAGCCAGAGCCCCCGAAGCAGCTGCTCTTTAACCCCGCCCTGTCTGAGAGAAGAACAGACGCCCCCAGGCGACCTACATGCAGAGGCAGGTCCAAATCCAAAGCTGAAACCTGGGATCTGTGCGAACAAAGAAGAGAAAGGGAAATTTCTCCCAGCAGCCTCAGAAGCAGCGGATTAAAGCTCCACAAACAACTTGATGTGCCTGCATCTGTGGAATACCTGAATAGATGACAAATCATCCCAAATTGAGGAGGTGGACGTTGGGAGCAACGATATATATATATATTTTTTCCTTTTTTCTTTTTGTGAGTGTGTATGTGTATGCTTCTCTGTGTGATTTTGTCTGTATAGCTTTGCTTTTACCATTTGTCCTAGGGTTCAGTCTGTCATTTTTTTTTTTTTTTTAGTATAGTTTCAGCGCTTGTTATCATTGGTGGATTTGTTTTTTGGTTTGGTCGCTCTCTTCTTCCTTTCTTTTTTTTTTTACTACTTAAAAATTTTTTTTTAATAATTATTCTTTATATTTTATTTTAGTAACTTTATTTTATTTTATCTTCTTTCTTTCTTTCTCCCTTTTATTCTGAGCCGTGTGGATGAAAGGCTCTTGGTGCTCCAACCAGGCATCAGGGCTGTGCTTCTGAGGTGGGAGAGCCAAGTACAGGACACTGACCCACCAGAGACCTCCCAGCTCCACATAATATCAAATGGCAAAAATCGCCCAGAGATCTCCATTAACACCAAGACCCAGCTCCATTCAATGACCAGCAAGCTACAGTGCTGGACATCCTATGCCAAACAACTAGCAAGGCAGGAACACAGCCCCACTCATTAGCAGAGAGGCTGCCTAAAACCATAATAAGGTCACAGACACCCAAAAACACACCACCAGATGTGGACCTGCCTACCAGAAAGACAAGATCCAGCCGCATCCACCAGAACACAGGCACTAGTCCCTGCCACCAGGAAGCCTACACAACCCACTGAATGAACCTTACTCACTGGGGGCAGATACCAAAAACAACGGGAACTACGAACCTGCAGCCTGTGAAAAGGAGACCCCAAACACAGTAAGTTAAGCAAAATGAGAAGACAGAGAAACACACAGCAGATGAAGGAGCAAGGTAAAAACCCACCAAACCCAACAAATGAAGAGGAAATAGGCAGTCTACCTGAAAAAGAATTCAGAGTAATGATAGTAAAGATGATCCAAAATCTTGGAAATAGAATGGAGAAAATATAAGAAACGTTTAACAAAGACCTAGAAGAACTAAAGAGCAAACAAACAGTGAAGAACAACACAATAATTGAAATTTAAAATTCTCTAGAAGGAATCAATGGCAGAATAACTGAGGCAGAAGAATGGATAAGTGACCTGGAAGATAAAATAGTAGAAATAACTACTGCAGAGCAGAAAAAAGAAAAAATAATGGAAAGAATTGAGGACAGTCTCAGAGACCTCTGGGACACCATTAAACACATCAACATTCCAATTATAGGGGTCCCAGAAGAAGGAGAGAAAAAGAAAGGTTCTGAGAAAATATTTGAAGAGATTATAGTTGAAAACTTCTTTAATATGGGAAAGGAAATAGTTAATCAAGTCCAGGAAGCATAGAGAGTCCCATACAGGATAAATCCAAGGAGAAACACGCCAAAACACATATTAATCAAACTATCAAAAATTAAATACAAAGAAAAATATTAACAGCAGCAAGGGGAAAACAACAAATAACATACAAGGGAATCCCCATAAGGTTAACAGCTGATCTTTCAGCAGAAATTCTGCAAGCCAGGAGGGAGTGACAGGACATATTTAAAGTGATGAAAGGGAAAAAGCTACAACCAAGATTACTCTACCCAGCAAGGATCTCATTCAGATTTGATGGAGAAATTAAAACCTTTACAGACAAGCAAAAGCTAAGAGAATTCAGCACCACCAAACCAGCTTTACAACAAATGTTAAAGGAACTTCTCTAGGTAGGAAATACAAGAGAAGGAAAAATCCTACAATAACAAACCCAAAACAATTAAGAAAATAGTAACAGGAACATACATATTTAAGGTGTTTAAGATAATTACCCTAAATGTAAATGGATTAAATGCTACAACCAAAAGACACAGACTGGCTGAATGGATACAAAAACAAGACCCATATATATGTTGTCTACAAGAGACTCACTTCAGACCTAGGACACATACAGACTGAAACTGAGGGGATGGAAAAAGATATTTCATGAAAATGAAAATCAAAAGAAAGCTGGAATAGCAATTCTCATTTCAGACAAAATAGACTTTAAAACAAAGGCTATTACAAGAGACAAAGAAGGACAACACATAATGATTAAGGGATCAATCCAAGAGGAAGGTATAACAATTGTAAATATTTATGCACCCAACATAGTATTTGCCTTATGTACTGAGGTACTCCTAACAGCCATAAAAGGGGAAATCGACAGTAATACCAACATAGTAGGGGACTTTAACACCCCACTTTCACGAATGGACAGATCATCCAAAATGAAAATAAATAAAGAAACACAAGCTTTAAATGATACATTAAACAAGATGGACTTAATTGATATTTATAGGACATTCCATCCAAAAAAAAACCAGAATACACTTTCTCCTCAAGTGCTCATGGAATATTCTCCAGGATAGATCATGTCTTGGGTCACAAATCAAGCCTTGGTAAATTTAAGAAAACTGAAGCGGTATCAAGTATCTTTTCTGACCACAATGCTATGAGACTAGATATCAATCACAGGAAAACTGTGTAGCAGATACAAACACATGGAGGCTAAACAATACACTACTTAATAACCAAGAGATCACTGAAGAAATCAAAGAGGAAATCAAAAAATACCTAGAAACAAATGACAATGAAAACACAATGACCCAAACCTATGGGATGCAGCAAAAGTAGTTCTAAGAGGGAAGCTTATAGCAAAACAGCCCCACCTTAAGAAACAAGAAACAACTCAAATAAACAACCTTACACCTAAAACAATTAGAGAAAGAAGAACCAAAAAAAACCCAAGTTAGCAGAAGGAAAGAAATCATAAAGATCAAATAAGAAATAAATGAAAAAGTAATGAAGGAAACAGTAGCAAAGATCGATAAAACTAAAAGTTGGTTCTTTGAGAAGATAAACAAAATTGATTAATCATGAGCCAGGCTTATCAAGAAAAAAAGGAAGACTCAAATCAACAGAATTAGAAATGAAAGAGCAGAAGTAACAACTGACACTGCAGAAATACAAAGGATCATGAGAGATTACTACAAGCAACTCTATGCCAATACAATGGACAACCTGGAAGAAATGGACAAATTCTTAGAAAAGCACAACCTTCTGAGACTGAAACAGCAAGAACTAGAAAATATGAACAGACCAATCACAAGCACTGAAATTGAAACTGTGACTAAAAATCTTCAAACAAACAAAAGCCCAGGACCAGATGGTTTCACAGGCGAATTCTATCAAACATTTAGAGAAGAGCCAACACCTATCCTCAAACTCTTCCAAAATATAGCAGAAGGAGGAACACTCCCCAACTCATTCTACGAAGCCAGCATCACCCTGATACCAGACAAAGATGTCACAAAGAAAGAAAACTACAGGCCAATATCACTCATGAACATAGATGCAAAAATCCTCAACAAAATACTAGCAAACAGAATCCAGCAGCACATTAAAAGGATCATACACCATGATCAAGTGGGGTTAATCTCAGGAATGCAAGGATTCTTCAATATACGCAAATCAATCAATGTGATACACCATATTAACAAATTGAAGGAGAAAAACCACATGATCATCTCAACAGATGCAGACAAAGCATTCGACAAAATTCAACACCCACTTATGATAAAAACCCTCCAGAAAGTAAGCATAGAGGGAACTTACCTCAACATAATAAAGGCCATATATGACAAACCCACAGCCAGCATCATCCTCAATGGGGAAAAACTGAAACCATTTCCACTAAGATCAGGAACAAGACAAGGTTGCCCACTCTCACCACTATTATTCAACACAGTTTTGGAAGTCTTAGCCACAGCAATCAGAAAAGAAAAAGAAATAAAAGGAATCCAAATCGGAAAAGAAGAAGTAAAGCTGTCACTGTTTGCAGATGACATGATACTATACATAGAGAATCCTAAAGTGCTACCAGAAAACTACTAGAGCTAATTAATGAATTTGGTAAAGTAGCAGTATACAAAAGTAATGCACAGAAATCTCTTGCATTCCTATACACTAATGATGAAAAATCTGAAAGAGAACTTAAGGAAACACTCCCATTTACCATTGCAACAAAAAGAATAAAATACCTTGGATTAAACCTACCTGAGGAGACAAAAGACCTGTATGCAGAAAACTATGACACTGATGAAAGAAATTAAAGATGATACAGACAGTTGTAGATATATACCATGTTCTTGGATCGGAAGAATCAACATTGTGAAAATGACTTTACTACCCAAAGCAAACTACAGATTCAATGCAATCCCTATCAAATTATCAATGGCATCTTTCACAGAACTAGAACAAAAAATTTCACAATTTATATGTAAACACAAAAGACCCCAAATAGCTAAAGCAATCTTGAGAAAGGAAAACAGAGCTGGAGGAATCAGACTGCCTGACTTCAGACTGTACTACAAAGCTACAGTAATCAAAACAGTATGGTAACTGGCACAAAAACAGAAATATAGGTCAATGGAACAGGACAGAAAGCCCAGAGATAAACCCACGCACCTATGGTCACCTTATTTTTGATAAAGGAGGCAAGAATATAAAATGGAGGAAAGACAGCCTCTTCAATAAGTGGTGCTGGGAAAACTGGACAGCTACATGTAAAAGAATGAAATTAGAACACTCCCTAACACCATACACAAAAATAAACTCAAAATGGATTAAAGACCTACTTGTAAGGCCAGACACTATCAAACTCTTAGAGGAAAACATAGGCAGAACACTCTATGACATAAATCACAGCAAGATCCTTTTTTACCCAGCTCCTAGAGAAATGGAAATAAAAACACAAATAAACAAATGGGACCTAATGAAACTTAAAAGCTTTTGCACAGCAAAGGAAACCATAAACAAGATGAAAAGACAGCCCTTAGAATGGGAGAAAATATTTGCAAATAAAGCAACTGACAAACAATCTCCAAAATTTACAAGCAGCTCAATATCCAAAAAACAAACAACCCAATTCAAAAATGGGAAGATCTAAATAGACATTTCTCCAAAGAAGATATACAGATTGCCAACAAACACATGAAAAGATGCTCAACATCACTAATCATTAGAGAAATGCAAACCAAAACTACAATAATATATTATCTCACAGCAGTCAGAATGGCCATCATCAAACAATCTACAAACAATAAATGCCAGAGAGGGTGTGGAGAAAAGAGAACACTCTTGCACTTTTGGTGGGAATGTAAATTGATACAGCCACTATGGAGAACAGTATGGAGTTTCCTTATAAAACTAAAAGTAGAACTACCATACGACCCAGCAATCCCACTACTGGGCATATAACCTGAGAAAACCATAATTCAAAAAGAGTCATGTACCACAATGTTCATTGCAGCTCTATTTACAATAGCCAGGACATGGAAGCAACCTAAGTATCCATCGACAGATGAATGGATAAAGAAGATGTGGCACACATATACAATGGAATATTACTCAGCCATAAAGGGAAATGAAACTGAGTTATTTGTAGTGAGGTGGATGGACCTAGAGTCTGTCATACAGAGTGAAGTAAGTCAGAAAGAGAAAAACAAATACTGTATGCTAACACATACATATGGATTCTAAAAAAAAAAAAAAAAAAAAAAAAAAATGGTCATGAAGAACCTAAGGGCAAGACAGGAATAAAGACACAGACCTACTAGAGAATGGACTTGAGGACACAGGGATGGGGAAGGGAAGCTGGGACAAAGTGAGAGAGTGCATGGACATATATACACTACCAAATGTAAAACTGATAGCTAGTGGGAAGCAGCTGCATAGCACAGGTAGATCTGCTCGGTGCTTTGTGACCACCTAGAGGGGTCGGATAGAGAGGGTGCGAGGGAGGGAGATGCAAGAGGGATGACATATGGGGATATATGTGTATGTATAGCTGATTCACTTTGTTATAAAGCAGAAACTAACACACCATTGTAAAGCAATTATCCTCCAATAAAGATGTTAAAAAAACAAAACACGAACCAACTTTGTGCTGCCTGCAAGAGATTCACTTAAGTTTTAAAGAGACAAAGACTGAAATAAAGGGGTGGAAAAAGATATTACAGGAAAACGGAAAGTAAAAAACAGCAGGGGTAGCCAAACTTGTATCAAACAAAATAGACTTGAAGTTAAAGACTGCAATAAAAGACAAAGAAAGACATTAATGAAAGAGCCAATTTTTTTGAAAGTATAAACAAAATAGACAACTTGTAGCTAGACTTACCAAGAAAAAAAATAGGACTCAAAATTTTAAGTGAAGAGGAGACATAGAAACTAATACCACACAAATACAAAGCATCCTGAGAGACAACTATGAACAATTTTATCCCACGAAATTGGATAACCTAGAAAAATGGATAAATTTCTAGAAACATACAATCTAATAAGACTGTATCATGAAGACATAGATCCGAATATACCAATTATTAATAAGGATTTGAATTAGTAGTCAAAAAACTTCCAACAGAGAAAAATCTAGGACCAGATGGCTTCACTGGTGAATTCTACCAAACATTTAGAGAAGAATACATACTAATCTTTCTCAAACTCTTCCAAAAAGTAGAAGAGGAGCAACAACTTCCAAAGTCATTTTATGAGGCCGGCATTACTGTGATACCAAAATTGGATAGGGACACTACAGGAAAAGAAAATTACAGACCAATATTCCTATAAGTGGAAAAATCTTTAACAATGTGTCAGCAAACTTAATAATATATTGGGAAGATCGTATGCCATAATCAAGTGGGATTTACTTCAGTGAAGAAAAGATGGTTCAACTTTTGCAAAACAATAAATTAAAAATCACATTAACAAAATGAAGGATTAAAAGTCATATAATCATCTCAATAGATGTGGGAAAACATTTGACAAAATGTAACATCCTTTCATGATACAAACTCTCAACACACTGGGTGTAGAGGGAACATACTTCAACATAATAAGACAATATATGAGACAAACCCACAGAGCTAACATCATTCTAAACAGTGAAAAGCTAAAAGTTTTCCCTCAAAGATAAGGAACAAGACAAGGATTCCAATCTCACAATTTAAATTCAACACAATACCGGAAGTCACAGCCAAAGAAGTTAGGCAAGAAATAGAAATAAATGGCATCTAAATCAGAAAGAAAGAAGTAAAATTGTCTCTTTGCAGATGACATGATATTGTATATAGAAAACCCTAAAGGATCCAACAAAAAAATTGTTAGAATAAATAATTTTAACAAAATTTCTTGATACAAAATAAATATACAAAAATCAGTTGCATTTCTATACAACAAACTATCAGAAAGAGAAATTAAGAAAATCCCATTTACAATACATGAAAAGGAATAAAATACTTAGGAATAAACTTAACCATGGAAGTAAAAGATTTGTTGTACACTAAAAACACTAAAGCATTGATTAAAAAAAAAAACAAAAAAAAACTGATGACACAAATAAATGGAAAAATGGTCCATGTGGAAAAATATTGCTAAAATGTCCATACTACCTGAAGAAATCTATAGAGACAATGCAATCCCCATAAATTTCCAATGGAAGCTTTCTAAGAAATAGAAAACCCATCCTAAAATTTTATGAAACCACAAAATACCTGGAACAGCCAAAGCAGTCTTAATAAGAACAAAGCTGGAGACATCACACTTCTTGATATCAAACTATATTACAAAGCTATTTGAAACAGTATGGTATTGGCATAGAAAAAGATGCATGGATGAATGGAACAGAATAGAGAGCCCAGAAATATACTTATGTATATATGGTCAATTTAAGACAAAGGAGCCAAGTATATACAATGGGGAAAGCACAGGCTCTTCAATAAATGGTGTTGAGAAAACTAGAGAGCCACATGCAAAAGAATAAAACTGTACCTCTTTTTAACACCATACACAAACATCAACTCAAAATGGATTGAAGACCTCAACATAGGACCTGAATCTATAAAACTCCTAGAAGAAAACATAGGTGGTAAGCTCTTTGACATTAGTCCTGGCAACTTTTTTTTTTTATTTGACTCCAAAAGCAAAAACAACAAAAGCAAAAATAAACAAATGGGATTACATCAAAATAAAAAGCCTCTGAATAGCAAAGGAAACCATCCACAAAATAAGAAGGCAAACTATGGAATGAATAAAATGTTTGCAAACTAATTATCTGATAAGGGATCCAAAACATATAAGAAACTAATACAACTCAACAGCAAAAAAATGAAATAACGCAATTATAAAATGGCAAAGGATCTTTACAGACATTTTTCCACAGAAGACATACCAATGGCCAATAGGTACATGAAAAAGTGCTCAAAATCACTAATCATGAGGGAAATGCAAATCAAACTACAATATGATATCACTTCATACCTGTTAAGATGGCCGTTTATCAAAAAGACAGAAGAAAACAAATGCTGGTAAGAATGTGGATAAAAGGGAACCCTTGTACACTGTTGGTTGCAATGTAAATGGGTACAGCCACTATGGAAAACACTGTGGAGGTTTCTCAAGAAATTAAAAATACAACTACTTTATGATTCAGCAATCCCACTTCCGGTTATATACCCAAAGGAAAGAAAACCATTATCTTGAAGAATATGTGTACTCCTGTGTTCATTGCAGCATTATTCACAATAGCCAAGGTAAGGAAACAACATAAATGTCTGTCAGTGGATGGATGGATAAAGAAAAGGGACTAGTCAGTGTTATTATTGATGTCATAGTGGTCATTTTTCATCATAAAAAGATTAATTCCCTTTAAACAAAGACATTCTTATAAAGCATGCTAACTCAGGGGCACAATAAAAAAACATAACTTGTATATCAATTACTGGCAGAAAATCTAATTCATTACAAAGCCTACACCATTGGGGAGAGGATAGTTTTATACAAAAAAAGTACTACATTAATATATAGCACTTTTAATTGGGCATTTAAACATTTTTTGTAACCTCAAAAGGAATTGGAAGGACTACAAAATAAAGGACCAAGAAACTAAAACATAATGGATACAGAAGAAAGTCCTCAAATCAGAAATAACTAAATATGAACAATCAGAGACAAAATATAAGCTTGCTGAATTTCCTGAAATATTGTTATATGTAACAGAAATATCTATTTTTTTAATCACACAGACGTATAAACAATGGATTATTATTCAGCCTTGAAAAAGAAGGAAATCCTGCCATTTGTTGACAACATTTATCCCTTATATGTAGAATCTTAAAAAAAAAGAAAAGTTGAACTCTTACAAACAGAAAGTAGAAAGTGGTTTCTAGGGTCTGGGTGATGGAGGAAATAGAGGTTGGTAAAAGGGTACAGACTTTCAGTCATAAGATGAATAAGGTCTGAGGATCTAATGTTTAACATAATGGTGATTACAGTTGATAATACTGTATTGTATAGTTAAAATTGGCTAAGAGTAGTACTTAAATGTTGTCACAAAAAAAAAAGATAAGCATACAAGGTGGTGGATTGTGTTAATTACCTGAATAGAGGGAATCCTTTCACAATGTATACATATATCAAATCATCATGTTGTACACCTTAAATATCTTTTTTTTTTTTCAATTACATCTCAAGAAAGCTGAGAAATAAACACATAAAATTGAGTTGTGGATTGTGGTTATGTTTACTAAGTTGTCAAACTGTCACACTTAAGGCTGGGGAATTTTGTGGTATGTAAATTACACCTCAATAAAGTTGTTTCAAAAAAGTTAATCACTAACTCTGACAGTTATTAACGATACTCCCTCTGCCCTGGATAGAATACAGATCAGTTTCAACTCCTTGGCACAAGTAGTGATACACAATTACATTGCTCTAGGTTTTTTGTTTTTTTGTAGGGTTTTTTGGGCTTATCATGGTGGCATCTATGCTACAGTTAGTTCTCCCTGCTGTACTTGGATCAATGAAACAGGTCAAGTAGAACAGGCATTACACTGGCCTAAGTATAAAGCAAAATATGTCTCTAGCACTGGTCCTCATAGTCTGTTATTTGTTCTCTTGGTCTGAATGCTTTGGGTTCCAAAGCATCTTAGAGGGACTAGTCATTATTATTTTTGTAATAGTGGTCATCATGCTTTTCCATTGCATTCTATCTAGAGTCTAAATGCTTTTGTGCAGCTGCTCTTTCATCAATAACTACCATGATGCAAAAAGTAAGTCACAAGGATGTAATATACAGTATAGGGAATATAGTCAATAATATTGTCATAATTTTTATGGAGACAGATGGTAACTAGACTTACTGTGGTGAGCATCTTGTGATGTATAAAACATTAAAATCACTATGCTGTACATCTGAAACTAATATAATATTGTAAGCCAATTATACTTGAATAAAAAAATTACCACAACAAAATGGTCAAGAATATCTTGTGATATAGTTGACTATGCAGACAACTGAACAATCCCTGAGCAGTTAAGATCTGAGTCTCTACATTGGTCAACCTCTTGCCAGTGAGAGAATGACCAATAGCGGGTACTAAGAGGCTGAATATATGAACAGATAATACATGACATTAGAAGTCTGATCCACAATCTCAGCAGCTATCCGTCCAGAATAATAATGAATTGGCCAATCACTTCTAGCGTCCCTATTGTTGCCTCCACTTCCAATTCCGGCCCAAACAAAGAAAATCAAATATGTTCCCCAAACCAATCACATGCCCTAATTTTAGTTTCCTCACCTCCAGCTTCCCCATGCCAACAATCTCCAACCAGAGCATAGCTGAAACTTTTTTCACGCTGTAAAATTTCTCATTCTCCTACCTGCCTTTGAGTCTCTGATGGTGACTGATTTCCTAGCTACGAATGAAGAGCTTGTTCATTTTCATTTGGGTGGTTTTCATTCATTTCCACATTAGTAAGTCTCCATTTTACTAAGAAGAAAACCTAATAGATATTTAATTAACAATTTTGATAGCTCTCACCATTATATCAGACTAGAATACCAAGGTCTCACAATTCCCATCCTTTCCTTTTGAAACAATATGCCTACTGTGGGTCTTTATGAACCTTAATGTGAAGATATCTTATGAAACCTTTAAACTGCTAATAGTGGCTTCTCCGTTCTAAGCTGCAATCCTCATTGAAAATTTCTCCACCAAATTTTGCATCTTCTTTCTGGGACTCAGAGTTATGACCCATATTTCCTATATAATGTTGTTAGATATGCCTGGCTGATTTGAACCATACCTCCAACATAAATTGTCACTTTTCTTAATTATTTCCCTCATCTCCTTGTACTTAACCCTCACATGATCACACTTCAGTGTTGATGAATATTCTGATGCATCTTTTATTTTGCTGTCATATTGTTTCTGGCTAGTATCCAATTATAAATTGCAAATCCCCAAAGGCAAAAAATATTTAAATTCCACTGTAATTCCCCAACAGAACATAGATAAGGCTGTAAACTCTATGGATAGTCATGTCATGTGGGCAATGGTATAATGGGATGAAAAAAAGAACCAAATGATTAATTTGAAACTCTAATTGTCCTCTTTCTAGATACTTAAAAGACAGAAGTTGTTCAGAGTTCTGAGACCTCTCAGTGACTGTGGACTAGTGATTCTCAAGATGTGGTCCCTGTACCAGCATCACCAGCATCATCTGGGGGCTTGTCAGAAATGCAAATTCTTACCCCCACCCCCATATACTGAATCAGAAGCTCTGAGGGGCAAGAAGTGTGTTTTAACACTGTCACATGGTGATTCTGATGCATGCTAAAGTTTTGGAACCAATACTGTATACTCATACTACTGCAATTATTGTCTATGGAGCCAGAAGTTTTGACATCATCTGGGGACTTGTTCAAAGTATCTTAGGCCTCATTCCACACCTGCTGAATAAGAATCTATATTTTAATTAAGAATCTGCTTGGGTGATTTGTTTTTGCATGTTAAAGTTTGAGAAAAGTGGGTCTGGAGAATTTCATTGTGCAGAAACTATCGGAATTATATCAAGAATATCAACCATCCATCTTATTTTATTTTTGGTCTGGGAGGAGGCTTTTACTGACTCTGCTCATAACAGTCAATTGTGCACATCTCTTGTGAACTAGGAGTTCACTGCCATCATGTCAAGAATTTAAGATCAATCATCATGGAAATATTTACACCACAGAAGTCAGCAAATACTACAAATCAGAGCCTCTGACCTCTGTCCCCAGCTACTTTACCTGCATACCAATGGTAAGAAGTGTCATTTTATTAAATCTTACTCAATCTAAGGTATGGTTTATTCACCTGACAAGGAATCAGAACTTTTTTGAGGAAAGAATTATTTTATTTCTGAAACCTTCTACTGGCTTTGTAGCAGTGTGATTTTTAACTGAGGTTTGAATCTATACCATGGTTTCTCTTTGTTAAAAGAAAAATTTCCAAGTTTGATTCTATAGTTATTGAGAGGGTTAATAAATTCACATCTGAGCACAGGTTTCTATTCTTTTGTAGGAAAATTGCAACCCAAGGTCAAGGCAATGTGCTATAATATTCATGGAATTATTGAATAATTCCAAGAGAATATGAATGGCATTTTAGTAACCACATTCAGCAACATTATACCAATCATGTTATTATGAATTATTTATCAGTTCTATAAGACTAACCATTCTCCTTCCTTCACTGTTAATCAGATGAAGGAACATTATTGTGACCTTGGTTAGTTGTGGTGGGATTTGTCCCTTTTGGAAAGAGTAAAAAGAAACTAGCTAGAGCTGATTACTATTTTTCAATATTAGCAATTTTTATTAGAATGGACTTTGTGATGTATAGAATTTCACCTCCATAACCTTCATACTGCACTTTAAAAGAATCTTCTTTGTGAGGTATGTTCAACAACAGAATACTCGCAGAAATATAAATGCCTGTTAAGTTAGAAAGAGATTTACAATCACAGGACATGAATAAAGCATCTGCTGGAAATCAAAATACAGAGATCAAACTTCCTAAGAAGCTTGGACTTTCATACCCAAGAGGTTTCCCTGGGCTTCTAATGTGATTGTAGGAAGTGAGAATAGATACAGCTGATAAATGTTTGCAGGAGTTAGTGGTTTCAGTGGTTCAGTGGTCAGTATTTCTTTCTACAAGGAGAACATGATATGTGACGTATGGAGAAGGACTGATGTCAATTACATACGAATTTCTGACACACTATTAAAAGCAGTGTACATTAGCGTAACAAGGTATACTATGCATTTTTCTATTTTTACTTTAACACATTATTTTTCACTTTAAATATATATATGCTTACTTTAACACATTAAAACTAACATGTTTTCCAGATACTCATGTGTTAACCTAGCTGATGGCATTGTCACCTATGTTTTGTGAAGCATGCAGAAAATTATATTAAGGGATTATTCACACTAAACCTACTGACTTTACAAATAGGAATAAGAGAATATACTTAAACAACTGCCCTAGTTTCTTTACTGTTTACACTGTAAAAATAAACAGTGTAAATATTATACTTCCAAAATATTTCAGAGTTATAATTGATAACAGAGACAAACTACAGATTACCAAAAAAGGAGTAGTTAATGTATCATAATGATGTAGTTATTTCCTTGCTGTATAACATGATGCAGGCACAAAGTCCTGAACAAGTCCATTGAGTTCACCTAGTTCAGATAGCTCTTTTCAATAATAAAGGCATCTTTTTAACGTGCGATTTAGTCAAGACAAAATGATTACTTCAGATCACAGTACTCAAACAACATTTTTCTTTTTAGAGTCTTTGTCTCACAATACAATTGTCCTCATTAGAGAAAAATTACCTACTTGTTGGATAGAAAAATAACAAGGTCAAGGACAATGCCACATAATTGGCATTAGTGGATTAATTCTCATCTGAAATACTTTCAGTAAGTGGCATTATAAGCCAACAAAAACAATAATTTTCTGTTTTTGTTTTGTTTTGTTTAAGTATGCCATAATTTAACAGCAGTTTCACTTGAAAGAGTTATATTTAATTTGGGAGGAAATTATTGATATTATAGGAAGATCATTTGAAAAGCTGGGTTAGAATTAATACATTTTTTGGAAGGTAAGGGTTGTTTTTATTTACTTTTTCTTTGATATTCATGGAACATTCCAGTGGTTCACATTTTGAAAATTATAGAAAATACACTTTCAACAGGGACACTTTCAGCTATAAGTTTGTAAGCTAGTGTCTCAAAATATTGAAGATTCAGTGTAATTCTGATCTATTGCTGCTGTAAAACATTATTACAAATTTAGTAGCTTTAAAAAAATTATTTATCATCTCACAGTTTCTGAGGGTCAGAAGTCCAGGAAAATCAGCTAGATACCACTCAGACTCTCACAAGGCTAAATCATGGTGTCAGCTGGTTCCTTTCTGGAGGCTCTAGAGGAGAATTCCTTTCTTGCTTATTTAAGTTGTTGGCAACATGCAGATCCTTGTGGTTGTAGGAATGAGGTGGTCATTTCCTTGCTGGCTGTCACCTCAGGGCCATTCATAGCTTACAGCAATCATTCATATTCCTTAGCCCATGGTCCCTCCTCCATGTTCAAAGCAAGCAACAGCAGGTTGAGTCTGTCTTATGCTTTGAAACTCTCCTGCCTCTCCTTCCATTGCATCTCTCTGACCTGTACTCCTCCTTTCTTCTACTTTTATGGGCCCATGTAATTATATTAGGCCCACTGGATAATCCAGAACAATAATTTTAAGATGGAAATAACCTTAATTCCATCTGCAAAACCACATTGTCGTATAATGTACCATACATAGGCATAACAAGAAAGGATGAAGGATATGAGGACCAAAATTCTACCTACCACATTCACAGTTCATAATTAGTGAAGCAAAACCCAAAAGACAACGAAATAAAATGGCAAATAGTTTTGGGTGCTGAAAGTCAATGAGAAAATCTTTATGAAAAAATGAGTTCTGAAATATAAATTTTGGTGAATAAGAAAACAATATGAATTTCCAAACAAAATATTATGATCTCATCATATAAAGTATATATTGTGAAAAATTAAACTTTTTAGGGAAAATACTGATGATACGTATACTCAATGCACTATGGACAGTAATTGCCTTCTAAAAGAGTAAAACACAACTTCTAAACATTTCAGTAGTAAGTGGATAATGCTTTTTACACATATTGGGAAGTGGCTCTAAGTTAATTTTCTATCTTATGTTCCATTTAACATAATGTTAGATAAAGATGATTCACATGCCAATTTTTTCTTCTTCAATTTGTGTCTTCAAATTTTTAAAGCAAACCACTAATTTCCAGGTTTTAGAGAACATTAAGTAGGTGGAGTTTCCATGCCATCTTAAGAAATCATCAATGTTGTTGACGTAATAGGTGTCCTTATCCCATCTGACAATAACTCTAAGGTAACGGTTCCCTGTGTATTTTACAATTCAGAAACTACAAATCTATTGACCCTTTAATGGAAAATAAATTAAGCATTTGCAATCTAAGCTCAGTAGGTGAACAATGCAGTCCTCTTGTTAAGATTCATGAACCCTAGAGAAAACCAGATATTGTATGTCATAAGGAACTAGAAGAAAACACAGTTTTAATGGGCTTCCCCAAACCATATGTCCATGGACCATATGTCCATGAAGCATTAGTCTTACAGCTATTCCTACACATTTCATTAAGTTATTTCATATTCATTTTTTTATATAGATTTCCAAGGGTTTTAACCAATTTAATTTTGTAGTGCTCAGCTAAATTCTCTATATTCAGACCTGCATTTATAATTACATAAATATATTCAAATTTTAAACAGTGATAGAACTTAAGATTCTTGCTGTCACCTAAGAAAAAATAGCCAGCCTTGAATTTGAAATAATGATTTAATGATTCTGGAGCGATGGAGAAGTCTTCTGGAGAAGTATTTACTAAAGTAGTCTTAAAGAAGGGCCTGCCTGAAAACATTGACAGGACAATGCCTAATGAGCATCATACTACACAGACTTACTAAACATTTGTTGATTTTCTTTAATAGGATTGTAGAGTTAACATTTGAAAGTATACCATAAATCTTTTTCTGGCCTTTAGCAGTGTACTTATTTTGGTATCTTGTGAAATTATACTATAAAAATCAATTCTAATTACTACATATAATACAACACAGGCAAAGGATAAGGAAATGAAATGTTAATGGTAGGTGATCATGCATTAAACTGCAAGGATTTTTATGATGAGAAGTTCTGAGATTTGGTATTATCACTGCTCTTAATTCATTTTTATTGAGGTTCATTGAGCGAATAGCTTAAGACCCATAAAGTAGTTTTCCTGGAATAGTTTGTAGTACTGATATCCAGAGTTCTATTCATTCAGCCTTCACTTACGGGGTGCACGTTTGATTCAATATACTATATTGGGTACCAAAGGGAATACAGCAACAAAGACTGCATTAGAAACATCTCTAAAGATGCTATAACTGTATAACAGTTACTACATTAGAGTCTAATTTTCAACTGTCTTATATTTTTACTTATTGCAGTCTCTGAGAGGGCTGAGATTATATCTTGCTTATCATTCCATTACCCCAGGATCTCACAACACTTTGCAAATAGTAAGTGTTTAGCAAATCTTATCTTGATGAATTTGTCTGATCTATGAATGAGTCAAAATTTTACACAGATCAATCAAAACCAGGGAGATGGTGCACGGGCTAAGAGAAGACAATGCAGAAACATCTTGCTTGACTACAAACCTAAAGACAGTTTTTCTTCTCACACAGAGAATGTATTAACAGAAAACCAATAATTACTCTTCTCCCTGGAAAACCAAAGGGAGTTCTTAATTCAGAAATGTGTATGCCTGGCTTTAGTTAATTAGTCTCACTTCAGCTTTTCAAAGGACCATAAAATTAATACCTAGTCTTTTAAAGTAATTTGAATTATCATTCACTTATAAGCCATTCAATTCATTACTCTCACAAATTTCATAATTCAGAGCAAAGTATTTAAATGACACTTCCAAATTTTAACTTTCAGGATTCTGTTTAATTTTTACAAGTTTTTTTTCTGAGGTTAGGAGTAGAGCTTTCAGCTTATTGGTGATAATAAAAGATCTTTACTTTAGTAACTGAATGCTTTACTGCTGACCATTCCCACAAGTATAACTGATCTATCAACTCCTAAAAAACCAGCTTGGAACTCCTTTCACACACACTGCCCTCATTTCCAGCACTGAGGAAAATCCGACATTTGCTATTTTCTTATTTCATTCCAGGTCAGAAAGACCCTAGAGAAACTGTGTTTTTCATAAAATTACCTTACAAGTTAAGAAGGAAACGGAAAAACATGTTTTAAAACCCCCTCTCATTTCTTCATGTCAAATCACTGTATTTACCCAATTACATAAATACATAAATCTAGAGTTTAGGGGTCTTAAGGTGGAAGTAAAAAATGAAAAAATAACTTTCAAAATGGCATTATCACTAACTTTGTAATTTAGTGAGTACAAAGTATCACTTATCAGCCTCAGATTATGTCACTGATATTATGAGAAAGGTAAAAAGTGACAAGAGTTTCAACAGACAAGAGGTAAAATAACCAAATGCTTTAGCTGTTGAAGACAGTGATAAGCATATCTGTTAGAACGCCAAGTTTTTTTAAAGAAATTTTGTGGCAACAGAGTTTCTACTATGTAAATGATCCAATGACCTTCTGGAACATTACTTTTAATGAATGCATCAAGGTGATTAAAATTAAAGATGGTTTGTGTGTGATATGAACAAAACTGTTTAAGAATCACAGGATATGGAACAGGTTAAGTCTCATAGCTATGAAATTATCATCCTCTGTTGCTTTAGAAGCAGAGAGCTTAATGTTACCAACTCTCTGCTTAGGAGTTTGCTGCTTAATGTGGTTTTCCTTTTTTCCATTTTGTATTTAGTTGTTTCTTTGTGTGCATTACTGGTATAAACTTTAACATATGGCAACAAATCGAACGGATTATTAATATAACTGTTCTGTCTGAAATGGGTGTAAAATGATGATTCAATATAGAGAAGTTCAAACTATGCTTTGAAGTAAAATAAATCTAGGCTACAATAATGCTGAAAGTATACCAAGTAAATGGCAAATTAAATATTGTTGCAATATATCAATTCCCAAATCCTCTATCTTACTTTTCAAATAACAAAATTATATTTCTATGATATGTGCACTAGTCTTGAAGTGCTAATGCCAATGTCTGAATAATAATGCTATCAGAGTTTCAATCAAAACATGAAATTTGTGTTGATGCTTAAGTGACATTTTTTCTTAGGTGTAGTACTGAATGTACTAGGTGTATGAAAGAAAGTAATGCTCTGTCTTACTTTCTAACAAATATTTAATAGAACAGCAATAGCTGTAATTGCTGGTGGCCTTAACTTTGAATTGAAATGTCAGATATAGCACTCAAATCTGAGTCTATCTGTTCAGACACATTTTTTTAAAAAAAAAATGAATCCAGAATTACCCTTATAAAATGTTTTAACATGTATTAGTGCACTCAAGTTGTGAAGAATTTCAGAAACAACTTAATGATGCAATAATGTTAATTTTATTGTAGCTTGCTATTACTCATGTTTGCCTGTGTTAATGAAAGTTATTCATGAGGCATCCATTCCTACAAGGTACTGAATCACCAGTCAAATAAAATACTAATTAATAAAAAGTGTTAAGTGGAAAATTTATCTGGCTGTAGGGAGAAAATAAGGGAGAGAACAAGCAGGCCCAGAATTGGAATACAGGGTATCTTGCTGCTACATATATTATTCTTAAATAATAATTACAAAGCTTTATTTGCTTTTACAATATATTTATATATTTTACTTAAAAATATACTTTTATATCATCACTCTTCTGGGGATACATGTTTTAATTGCTTGTTCCCTATTCTCATAGTCTCGACTGGGGAAAACCAAAGGGAGGCACTAAACTTATAGGAAGACTGTAATAAATCTGCTTAGGATCAATGCTAAATCCTTTATTAGCAAGATACAAAAGATAAAAATATGTTTCCAAAACCAATGTTGAATCTCAAGAGTAGAAATGCATCATAATCTCAAAATCTCTGAATTTCATATCCTCTACAATTTATTAAAATTAGGAAAATATGAGACCTTCAAGATGGCGGAAGAATAAGACATGGAGATCACCTTCCTCCCCACAAATACATCAAAAATACATCTACATGTGGAACCCTCCTACAGAACACCTAATGAACGCTGGCAGAAGACCTCAGATCTCCCAAAAGGCAAGCAACTCCCCATGTACCTGGGTAGGGCAAAGGGAAAAAGAAAAAACAGAGACAAAAGAATAGGGATGGGACCTGCACCAGTGGGAGGGAGCCGTGAAGGAGGAAAGGTCTCCACACACTAGGAAGCCCCTTCGCGGGCAGAGACTGTGGGTGGCGGAGGGGGGAAGCTTCGGGGCAATGGAGGAGAGCGCAGCCACAGGGGTGCGGAGGGCAAAGCGGAGAGATTCCCGCACGGAGGCTCGGCGCCGAGCAGCGCTCACCAGCCCGAGAGGCTTGTCTGCTCAGCTGCCGGGGCGGGCTGGGCTGGGAGCTGAGGCTCGGGATTCGGTGCTAGCCGGGAGGGAGTCCGGGAAAAAGTCTCCAGCTGCCGAAGAGGCAAGAGACTTTTTCTTCCCTCTTTGTTTCCTGGTGCGCAAGGAGAGGGGATTCAGAGTGCCACTTAAAGGAGCTCCAGAGGCGGGCGTGAGCTGCGGCTATCAGCGTGGACCCCAGAGACGGGCATGAGACGCTAAGGCTGCTGCTGCCGCCACCAAGAAGCCTGTGTGCGAGCACAGGTCACTCTCCATACCTGCCCTCCCGGGAGCCTGTTCAGCCCGCCACTGTCAGGCTCCCATGATCCAGGGACAACTTCCCTGGGAGAACGCACAGCGTGCCTCAGGCTGCTGCAACATCACGCCGGCCTCGCCCCGCATCCGTACCCCTTCCTCCCCCCAGCCTGAGTGAGCGAGAGCCCCCGAAGCTGCTGCTCCTTTAACCTCATCCTGTCTGAGCGGGAACAGATGTACTCAGGTGACCTACATGCAAAGGCGGGGCCAGATACAAAGCTGAACCCCAGGAGCTGTGCGAAGAAAGAAGAGAAAGGGAAACCTCTCCCAGCAGTCTCAGGAGCAGCGGATTAAATCTCTGCAATCAACTGGATGTACCTGCATCTGTGGAATACCTGAATAGACAACAAATCATCGCAAAATTGAGGTGGTGGACTTTGGGAACAACGATATATATATTTTTTTCCTTTTTCTCTTTTGGTGAGAGTGTATGTATATGCTTCTTGGTGTGATTTTGTCTGTATAGCTTTGCTTTTACCATTTGTCCTAGGGGTCTGTCCACTTCTTTTTTTTTTCTTAGTGTAGTTTTTAGCACTTATCATTGGTAGATTTGTTTTTTGGTTTGGTTGCTCTCTTCTTTCTTTTTCTTTTTTATTACTTCTTAATTATTTTAATTTTTAATAATTATTTTTATTTTAATAATACTATTTTATTTTAAAATTTCTTTCTTTCTTTTTTCTCCCCTTTCCTCTGAGCTGTGTGGCTGACACGGTCTGGGTGCTCACGCCAGGTGTCAGGCCTGAGCCTCTGAGGTGGGAGAACTGAGTTCAGGACACTGGTCCACCAGAGACCTCCCAGCTCCATGTAATATCAAACAGCAAAAGCTTTCTCAGAGATCTCCATCTCAATGCTAAGACCCAGCTCCACTCAACAACCAGCAAGCTACAGTGCTGGACACCATACGCCAAACACCTAGCAAGACAGGAACACAACCCCACCCACTAGCAGAGAGGCTGCCTAAAATCATAATAAGGTCACAGACACCCCAAAACACACCACCAGAGGCAGTCCTGCCCACCAGAAAGACAATCTCCAGCCTCATCCACCAGAACACAGGCACTAGTCCCCTCCACCAGGAAACCTACTCAATCCACTGAACCAACCTTAGCCACTGGGGGCAGACACAAAAACAATGGGAACTACGACCCTGCAGCCTGTGAAAAAGAGACCCCAAACATAGTACATTAAGCAAAAGAAGAAGACAAAGAAACCCACATCAGATGAAGGAGCAAGGTAAAAACCCACCAAACCAAACACAGGAAGAGGAAATAGGCAGTCTACCAGAAAAAGAATTCAGAGTAATGATAATAAAGATGATACAAAATCTTGGAAATAGAATGCAGAAAATACAAGAAACGTTTAACAAGGACCTAGAAGAACTAAAGAGCAAACAATGATGAGCAACAAAATTAATGAAATTTAAAATTCTCTAGAAGGAATCAAAAGCAGAATAATTGAGGCAGAAGAACGGATAAGTGACCTGGAAGATAAAATAGTGGAAATAACTACTGCAGAGCAGAATAAAGAGAAAAGAATGAAAAGAATTGAGGACAGTCTCAGAGTCCTCTGGGACAACATTAAATGCACCAACATTCCAATTATAGTGGTCCCAGAAGAAGAAGAGAAAAAGAAAGGGACTGAGAAAATATTTGAAGAGATTATAGTTGAAAACTTCCCTAATATGGGAAAGGAAATAGTTAATCAAGTGCAGGAAGCATAGAGAGTCCCATACAGGATAAATCCAAGGAGAAACACCCAAGGCACATATTAATCAAACTAACAAAAATTAAATACAAAGAAAAAATATTGAAAGCAGCAAGGGAAAAGCAACAAATAACATACAAGGGAATCCCCATAAGGTTAACAGCTGATCTTTCAGCAGAAACTCTGCAAGCCAGAGGGGAGTGGCAGGACATATTTAAAGTGATGAAAGGGAAAAAGCTACAACCAAGATTACTCTACCCAGCAAGGATCTCATTCAGATTCCATGGAGAAATTAAAACCTTTACAGACAAGCAAAAGCTTAGAGAATTCAGCACCACCAAACCAGCTTTACAACAAATGCTAAAGCAAATTCTCTAGGCAGGAAACACAAGAGAAGGAAAAAACCTACAATAACAAACCCAAAACAATTAAGAAAATGGTAATAGGACCATACATATGGATAATTACCTTAAATACAAATGGATTATATGCTCCTAACAAAAGACACAGACTTGCTGAATGGACACAAAAGCAAGTCCCGTATATACGCTGTCTAAAAGATACCCACTTCAGACCTAGGGACACATACAGACTGAAAGTGAGGGGATAGAAAAAGATATTCCATGCAAATGGAAATCAAAAGAAAGCAGGAGTAGCAATTCTCATTTCAGACAAAACAGACTTTAAAATAAAGATTAACAAAAGAGACAAAGAAGGAAACTACATAATGATCAAGGGATCGATACAAGAAGAAGATATAAAAATTGTGAATATTTATGCACCCAATATAGGAGCACCTCAATAAATAAGGCAAATACTAACAGCCATAAAAGGGGAAATCGACAGTAACACCACCGTACTAGGGGACTTTCACACCCCACTTTCACCAATGGACAGATCATCCAAAATGAAAATAAAGAAACACAAGCTTTAAATGATACATTAAACAAGATGGACTTAATTGATATTTATAGGACATTCCAACCAAAAACAACAGAATACACTTTCTTCTCAAGTGTTCATGGAACATTCTCCAGGATAGATCATAACCTGGGTCACAAATCAAGCCTTGGTAAATTTAAGAAAACTGAAATCGTATCAAGTATTTTCTCCAACCACAATGTTATGAAACTAGATATCAATTACAGGAAAAAATCTGTAAAAAATAAAAACACACAGAGGCTAAACAATACACTACTTAATAACCAAGACATCACTGAAGAAATCAAAGAGGAAATCAAAAAATACGTAGAAACAAATGACAATGAAAACACGATGACCCAAAACCTATGGGATGCAACAAAAGCAGTTCTAAGAGGGAAGTTTATAGCAATACAATCCTGCCTCAAGAAAGAAGAAATGTCTCAAATAAACAAGCTAACTTTACACCTAAAACAATTAGAGAAAGAACAAAAAAATAAAATCCGAAAGTTAGCAGAAGGAAAGAAATCATAAAGATCAGATCAGAAATAAATGAAAAAGAAATGAAGGAAACAATAGCAAAGATCAATAAAACTAAAAGTTGGTTCTTTGAGAAGAGAAACCAAATTAATAAACCATTAAACAGACTCATCAAGAAAAAAATAGAGGAGACTCAAATCAATAGAAAAAGAAAGGAGAAGTAACAAATGACACTGCAGAAATACAAAGGATCATGAGAGATTACTACAATCAACTCTATGCCAATAAAATGGACAACCTGGAAGAAATGGACAGATTCTTAGAAGAGCACAACCTTCCACGACTGAACCAGGAAGAAATAGAAAATATAAACAGACCAATCACAAGCACTGAAATTGACACTGTGACTAAAAATCTTCCAACAAACAAATCCCAGGACCAGATGGCTTCACAGGCGAATTCTATCAAACATTTAGAGAAGAGTTAACACCTGTCTTTCTCAAACTCTTCCAAAATATAGCAGATGGAGGAACACTCCCAAACTCATTCTACTAGACCAGCATCACCCTGATACCAAAACTAGACAAAGATGTCACAAAAAAAGAAAACTACAGGCCAATATCGCTGATGAACACAAATGCAAAAATTCTCAACAAAATACTAGCAAACAGAATCCATCAGCACATTAAAAGGATCATACACCATGATCAAGTGGGGTTAATCCCAGGAATGCAAGGATTCTTCAATATATGCAAATCAATCGATGTGACAGACCATATTAACAAACTGAAAGATAAAAGCCATATGATCATCTCAATAGATGCAGACAAAGCTTTTGACAAAATTCAACACCCACTTAGGATAGAAACCCTCCAGAAAGTAGGCATAGAGGGAACTTACCTCAACATAATAAAGGCCATATATGACAAACCCACAGCCAACATCGTCCTCAATGGTGAAAAACTGAAGCCATTTCCACTAAGACCAGGAACAAGACAAGGTTGCCCACTCTCACCACTATTATTCAACATAGTTTTGGAAGCCTTAACCACAGCAATCAGAGAAGAAAAAGAAGTAAAAGGAATCCAAATCAGAAATGAAGAAATACAACTGTTACTGTTTGCAGATGACATGATACTATACATAGAAAATCCTAAGGATGCTACCAGAAATCTACTAGAGCTAATCAGTGAATTTGGTAAAGTAGCAGGATACAAAAGTAATGCACAGAAATCTCTTGCATTCCTATACATTAATGATGAAAAATCTGAAAGAGAACTTAAGGAAACACTCTGATTTACCATTGCAACAAAAAGAATAAAACACCTTGGATTAAACCTACCTGAGGAGACAAAAGACCTGTATGCAGAAAACTATAAGACACTGATGAAAGAAATTAAAGAGGATACAGTTGAGATATATACCATGTTCTTGGATTGGAAGAATCAACATTGTGAAAATGACTATACTACCCAAAGCAACCTACAGATTCAATGCAATCCCTATCAAATTACCAATGGCATCTTTCACATAACTAGAATAAAAAATTTCACAATTTGTATGTAAACACAAAAGACCCCAAATAGCTAAAGCAATCTTGAGAAAGGAAAACAGAGCTGGAGGAATCAGACTCCCTGACTTCAGACTGTACTACAAAGCTACAGTAATCAAGACAGTATGGTAACTGGCACAAAAAAAGAAATATAGATCAATGGAACAGGATAGGAAGCCCAGAGATAAACCCACACACCTATGGTCACCTTATTTTTGATAAAGGAGGCAAGAATATGAAATGGAGGAAAGACAGCCTCTTCAATAAGTGGTGCTGGGAGAACTGGACAGCTACATGTAAAAGAATGAAATTAGAACACTCCTTAACACTATACACAAAAATAAACTCAAAATGGATTAAAGACCTAAATGTAAGGCCAGACACTGTCAACTCTTAGAGGAAAACATGGGCAGAACACTCTATGACATAAATCACAGCAAGATCCTTTTTGACCCAGCTCCTAGAGAAATGGAAATAAAAACACAAATAAACAAATGGGACCTAATGAAACTTAAAAGCTTTTGCACAGCAAAGGAAACCATAAACAAGACGAAAAGACAGCCCTTAGAATGGGAGAAAATATTTGCAAATGAAGCAACTGACAAAGGATTAATCTCCAAAATTTACAAGCAGCTCATGCAGCTCAGTATCAAAAAACAAACAACCCAACCCAAAAATTGGCAGAAGACCTAAATAGACATTTCTCCAAAAAAGATATACAGATTGCCAACAAACACATGAAAGAATGTTCATCATCACTAATCATTAGAAAAATGCAAATCAAAACTACAATGAGGTATCACCTCACACCAGTCAGAATGGCCATCATCAAAAAATCTACAAACGATAAATGTTGGAGAGGGTGTGGAGAAAAGGGAACCCTCTTGCACTGTTGGTGGGAATGTAAATTGGTACAGCCACTATGGAGAACCATATGGGCGTTCCTTAAAAAACTAAAAATGGAAATACCAAACGACCCAGCAATCCCACTACTGGGCATATACCCTGAGAAAACCATAATTCAAAAAGACTCATGTACCACAGTGTTCATTGCAGCACTATTTACAATAGCCAGGACATGGAAGCAACCTAAGTGTCCATCGACAGATGAATGGATAAAGAAGATGTGGCACATATATACAATTAGATATTACTCAGCCATAAAAAGAAACGAAATTGAGTTATTCGTAGTGAGGTGGATGGACCTTGAGACTGTCATACAGAGTAAAGCATGTCAGAAAGAGAAAAACAAATATCATATGCTAACACTTATATACGGAATCTAACAAAAAAAAGAAAAGTTCTGTTGAACCTAGCAGGACAGGAATAAAGACGCAGATGTAGAGAATGGACTTGAGGACACAGGGAAGGGGAAGGGTAAGCCGGGACAAAGTGAGAGAGTGGCATGGACATATATACACTACCAAATGTAAAATAGATCGCTGGTGGAAGCAGCTGCATAGCACAGGGAGAGCAGCTCAGTGTTTTGTGACCACCTGGAGGGGTGGGATAGGGAGGGTGGGAGGGAGACCCAAGAGACTGGAGATATGGGGATATATATATATATATATATATATATATATATATATATATATATATAGCTGATTCACTTTGTTATAAAGCAGAAACTAGCAAACCATTGTAAAGCAAATATACTCCAATAAAGATGTTTTAAAAAATTAGGAAAATATTATTTGAAAACCAAGTTTACACCTTGTTATAGTGTGAAATAATATAAAGCCAGTTTTGTATTTCTAGCATTCCTTCAGGAAACATATAGTACTTAACTATAATCTTAGTACAATGCCCCGCAACAGAGAACAAAACATTAATGTGTCCGTATTCTAGTAAACCCTGTAGGGTATCTTTGCAGAATATTACTCATGCACTCATCTGAATTTCAGTTTTCACAAGCCAGGTTTCCAATTTTCAAATTTATAAGCTTAATAAAATACTTCTCAGCTCTTTTTTTATATCTTCCATTTCTCTCCTAGTCATACATATATTTTCCTCTACTACTTTGAATGCATGGAGAATAACTCTGAGAACTGTTTTGTCATCCTTATCTACTAGTTCTATCATCTTTTTCAGTTTTTCAAAATTTTCTTTTAAAGATTTTTTTAATTTATTTATTTGTTTTTGGCTGCATTGGGTCTTCATTGCCGTGCACAGGCTTTCTCTAGTTGCAGCAAGTGTAAGTTACTCTCTGTTGTGGTGCACAGGTTTCTCATTGCAGTGGCTTCTCTTTTTGTGGAGCACGGGCTCTAGGCATGCAGGCTTCAGTACTTGTGGCACACAGGCTCAGTAGTTGTGGCTTGCGGGCTCTCGAGCGCAGGCTCAATAATTGTGGCGCACGGGCTTAGTTACTCCATAGCATGTGGGATCTTCCCAAACCAAGGCTCGAACCCGTGTCCCCTGCATTGGCAGGCGGATTCTTACCCACTGCGCCCCCAGGAAAGCCCTGTTTTTCAGTTTTGATTTCATTTTTTTTTACTTATTTATCTCCTGAATATGGATGACATTTTTCACTTCTTTGCCTACCTGGGTATTTATGATTGAGTGTCATTGTGTATTCTACATTCTTTGTTGCTGCATTTTGACATGTCTTTTAAAAGAGTGTTGACCTTTGTTCTGGCATGCAATTAAATTACTTGAAAATAGTTAAATGCTTTCAAGCCTTGCTTTCAAGTTTCATAAAGGCAAATCAAAAACAGCTTTAGTCTAGGGCTAACTTAACCCCATGGTTAAGGCAACCTTCTGACGATTCTACCAAATACCCTGTGTATTACAAGATTTCCACTTTAGCTGGTGGGAACAGGAACTATTCCAGTGTCTTTCCCTTTGCTTTGGGTAGTTGTCTCTTCTGCTTCTGCTATCAGTGCCGAAACGAAGCCTTGAGGGTCACCCTCTTCATAGGGCTTTCTCTCTCTCTCTTTCAGCCTCCCTCCTCTCTGGTATTTGCTTCACAACTTGTAGCCATCTTGGCGTCCATGAACTCTGGTCTTTACTTTCTCAACTCAGTGAGACTTCTAGGCTCTGTTTGGGTTCCTCCTCCTGTACAATGGCCTGGGAAAACTGGATAGTGACCTGATATACTTGTAGTTCTTTGTCTGTTTCCCCCTTCCCTTTGCTTTTTTCCCAGTGTATGAAAACCATTTTTTTGATATACATCCCCTACTTTTCTAGTTGTCTAAGCTATGAAGCTAAACTTGGGTCCTGTTACTCTGTTTTGGACAGAAATAGAAGGACACCCCAAATCTTAGTAAAGAATCTACATTAAAGGAATATTGGTCAAAAACTAAGATAACACCCTGCTACTTCTAGCAAACACAGAGCTTGTTTAACCTGAAGATAAATGTAAGAATTGAGCAATAGATTTTCAAGCCTATGTTTTCTGTGACATCTCAACATCTTACAGAACTTGCACTTGGGTTCCTGGTGATGAGAGAAATCTAAGGACCATCAAAACCCACCCCTCTGCCACTGTTGGGGTGAATTATGTACTTGAATTTTAAAAGGCAGAAGAATTGCTAGTGACAGTACTCAGAAAAGAAGGATATATAATCCTCTTTTATAACTAAAACTGGTGACTGAAATTGTCTTGGCCAGTTTCTCTCTGTTAACAAAACTAAATCTCCTTGCCCTAGTTGGTCAAACATCTTTGCCTCACTTGATAGAGACTGAGAACAACTAGTAATAGTCTCTTTGTGCCCACATTTTAACAATACCAAAGGAGCCTTTAACTCTTATGTTACGTTTCTGCTGTTTCAACAAATTTGTCTTGATTTCTTCTTATTTCCTTCAGTACAATAACAATACCCACTCTATAAGCTTTCTTATTTATGAACTGGATACAGTTTAGAGAAGCAACATTTATAGTCTAAGAAAAAGGAGAGAACCACCACAAATGCTTACACAAATTCACAGATGTATCTATAACAGCAATTTGAGTTACAAAAAGGTATAAATCTTTCACTGAGTGAGAGAATAAAGTCGTAGAAGATTGTTTTGTTCTTCTACATTATCTTTCCCTAAGCTAAAGAGTTAGTAGTAAAGTAATAATTAGTTTTTATTATCTCAATATCATGGTTGGGAAATCTGCCTGTAGAAGATTTAGAAGTTACCTAAGGTCTATAGCAAAAATGCAAAGCTTGCATTTAAACCTTATATTTACACTAGTTTATCCATGTAGATAAACATGGATAAACCTTTTTATGCTATTGCCCAGCCTTTTATGCTATTATCCAAGTCAGACATGGGAATGCCAAGCAGAACTTTGAGAAATATCACTTTTCTTGCCAGCAAATCTACTAATGCATTATTAGATAAAATTCTATAATCTGTTGAGATTTTCTTGAACCAGATCTTTGTCTTCAGTTTATTGATAGATGATCAGCACCCTCATTCTGCACAGGGACTCTCTCCACTCCTAAAAGGCAAGAATATTATCCTATTCTTTGGCTGTCTATGTCTCATTACTTACGTGCTCTGTTGTGGTTGATCCTCGGAATCTATCCACTAAGCCACACACTTCAGTCCCATGAGACACTGATTTATTAGTGAGTAGTCTTTTGGGAGCAAAGAAACTGTTCTTACTCTCTCTCAGCTCATGTGTTGTCATAAACATGACAGCTTTCTTCACCCAAAATCTTGATCCATAATCTTAAGTGAACATATAGAGTTTAGAATCTAGCCACTCCCTTTTTTGTTTTCCAGAAAAGGAGAAGGAGCCTGAAACTCAGAGACAAGTGAAATGTTTGGCCTCTAAGGTAAGCCACCATTGTAAGTTGCCCTGACAGGGCACAAGTTTGAGTCTTCTGATCCCAAGGTTTAATTAAAGGTTATCTATCACCACCAGATATTGCAAGTTATGGCCTGTAGACTTTTGTGACCAAGGGGTTTTTTGTTGTTCTTTTCTGTGTGTTTATTTTTTAATTTGAACTAGCAAACATCATTTTATAAAGTTATGGATATTGATAAAAATTCAGGTTTCCTGCTTCTCTGGAATAAATGGTGGACTCAGTGACAATGCCTGCATTCCCACATGATGACCATTTGCTAGAACTGACGAAAAGAACATGAGCTTCTCAGTTCCCTCCATTGTCTGTTGTCTCCCCAGCACTGAGGCTAAGTCTGAACTGTTGTTACTTTATGTCGAGTTCACCTTACCCATTTATCTCACTGGTCTGTTCTTATAGACATTCATGTTTGTGACTTCTGTAATGCACACTACTTACTCACTTCCTGCAATGCAGTGCTGATGGTATTATAAACAACTGCTCTACTCTCAGTCTTCCCTATACCTGGCATTTTCATCCTTCTAGTTTTTTAGGCTGAACACCATGGAGCCATTGTTAATTCTCTCTTTCACTCACATCCTTGCCCGATCCACCAACAAATCTATTCAGTTCTCTAAAATATACCTAAAATAGAATAACTTCCCACCACCTCCACCAGGGAGGGTCTGGTCCAAGACACGATTATCTCCAACCAGGGAGATGTAAATAACTGCCTAATCGGTCTCCCTGCTTCCACGTTTTCTTCCCTAGAGCCACACGTTGTAACAGCAATGTTCAAAACCCACCAGTATCTCCCATCTCACTCTGAGTAAATGCTGAAGAGTTTAAGGGCCACCTGCTCTAGCTCCTCCTCCCCCACCCTCATGACCTCTGACCTCATCCCCTAGTTCTTTCTCTGGCTCATTCCCCTCCAGCCACCCTAGACTTCTTGCTGTTTTGGACATATTATCTCATAAGTATGTGTATTCTCAATGTCTATTTGTGAAAAAAATGGTTAAAGAATGAATCAATTAAATAATTAATATACAAGGACTGTGCTGGATGTTCTGGTCAGCTATGAATTTGGAATTTTATTTATTTTAAGAGAAACAAAATTGAGGAGAGAGCTGAATTTAAAATAGGGCTGAAATTTTCCCTAATAGGAATAATGATGGGAAAGGAGTTGATGTATTCAGGGTAGTGATCAATAAGAGACAATGTGAATCTAAGCCAAATTATGAGGGAATTGAGGGCCTAGAGATAATGACTTCTGGTTAAAAGATGGTAGAGTCAATGAATGAGACATCCAGGAGGAGCCAAATAATTGTTGATAGAAGGAAGGAGGTTGTCATTATTGAGTGGTGACTGAAAGTGAAATTTGGGGTGTGGGCTCTTATTGGTAACAGGCATGCAGTGAGGGGCTGATGTGAGTGACAACAAGGAATGATGTTGAACTGATCTGTTAAGTGGATATTGAAATAATCCAGTAAGGAGCAGAAATTGTTCAAGAGGAAGACAGTAAGGCAGGTGCTACAATCTTTCATAAACAAAGGTGGGGAGAGAATGAGGAGGATGGTATGACTGTAAAAATGGGACCACGTGATATAATCTGTTGGCAAATACCTCAGAGAGGCTCAATGGTCTGTAAATGCAGTGAGAAACCTTTTCTCCAGCCTGGGGGCAAGCAAGGCAAGGACCATAGAACATGAGAGGCTGTAGGGGAGCAGTATCCTTAGGTGTCAATATCATGGATTCAGAGGACATTTCCTTAGGTTACTTAAAATATAATAAGGTGATTGAGTTCTTATTTTTTTTAACTTCATAAAAATAAATTGAAATAGTTTCTTCATTAAACAATGAATTTTGATTTTTCAGTCTTAAAAATCCAGTTATGTTGAAAACCACAAAATCTTCAAGAGCACTTAAGTTTTCAAGGTGAATAATTTCCTTTCAAATACATTAAACATATTTATGTATATATGTATACACATAGATACACTCATTTAATCAATAGCATATCAATTTTAAGAACATTAGTATAGAACCAGAGATAATTTAAGCTAGTTTTGATAAAAACCTACTTCTATCCATTAACTACTTCTCACAGAGGTGATTCAAACACTTAGTCCCATGTCCATCACCAATCATTCCACTACCCTCTTTCTTGGTAACTAAATACCACTTGCGCTATTATACACACTGTTCTCCAGCACCTTAAGATCATTTTCGGTCTAGGACCTTTACACAGGTGTTACTTATGTCTGGAATGCTCTTCTCTTAATTTCTGTATGACTGACTCCTTGTGCCTCAGACCTCAGCTTAAATCCCATCTCCTGAGATATGATTCTCTGACCATGCAGAACACAGTAGTAGCCCATTCATTCATTACTATACCATACACTTTTTAAAATCTTAATATCTAGCTTTACGTTTGCTTATTTGTTATCCCACCCATTAAAAGAATCACCAGCATTATTGCCTAGAATAACGTCTGGTACATAATAAATTCTCTGTAATACTAGATGATTTAAAGAATAAGTTATAAATAATATTAGTCTGAAATTGTCCAAAATGGGTTCTGGTCCCATTTCTACTATTGCTTACTCAAATTTATTACCTAGATCACTTCTCTATTTAACGAGCAACTGATAAAAGGGAAAAAGGATTTTAAAAATCCTGATAAAATGCTTTGGGATATTTTAAGAAAGAAGTTACATATATCTTAGCTATATTACTGTGGTCGTATCAATACAAAGTGGCAAGGAGAAACCATGATTTAATATAAAATAGCATGATTCCTTAGTGGAAATTATATCAACAAAATCTATGATCAGCATTACTTGTCAAATTATCAAACAGAAACTTTACTGGCAACAAGTTCAGGGAGTGTGTAACTTTATAATCATCACATTGAGGATTATGTTTTGACAAGGTCAAACCTAAAACAAATATTAAAATGTGGATAATGAATTACAGAATACACAGGAAAGAGACAAATCTGTTTATGAACATTATTCTTTCAAACACTAGACATATAATTAGTCCTAAAAAAAAATTTACTTTTCCAAATAAGATTTGTGTATTTCCATTCAAAACAGCTAAACACTCACAGTTGTGCATGGTGTGAGTATATGTACATTTTTATTAATTCTTTCATGCTCAATAAAAATTTCAGCATCAAAATGCATTGATAGTTGGTATTTATTACAATAGATAATCATTTAGTGCCAGATGTTTAGTGTCCTAAACATGGACACAATTGCTAATGAAGTCAGTGGTTATCCATACCCAAAAAAACCACTAAGACTATAATCATTATTAATTTTTGAACCTCACAAGCCAATCACTGGAGTAACCATAAGTCTCCATGCATTATATATACTGATGATTTGTTTATGCACAGACTGCTGTATATTCAATTACTTAGTTATTTTTAATAATAAATTTTGTACTACAAATACTACACAAAACAAAATTGCAACCAACCAATGATTCCTCCTTAATCCCATCCCTCTGCCTTATAATCTACAACCTGAGAATCTTTCCATTTCCATGCTTGTCCTTTCTTTACTTTCTACTTTATTAAGTTTTATATGCATATGTACTTTGTATGTAGACCTTAAAAAGTCTTGTATTTGAGATATTTCGTGTATTAAAATTCCACACAATCATTGATATGAATTTCATCAATTTGACTGTTGGCACCAATGCCACACTATCTTAGTAACCACAATTTATAATAAGCCTTACTTGGTTTAGCGATTATCTTCTTGATGATCTTCTGAGTGCCCAATATACTCTGTTCTTTACCCTTCTACTCAAAATCATATTGAGTCTCATGAAAAATTCTTTTGGATTTTGATTTGAACAACACTGATCAATTTAGGCAGATTCAACATTTCACACTATTATCTTTCTGTTCATGAGTATGATATATCTCAATTATAATTTTCTCTGTATATTTACATTATATAGTTATTCTTAAATACTTGATATTATACAAGTTTAAATGATGTTTTCTCCTTAAACTTTCCAGTTTCCTGCCTTTTATAGAAATGCAATGGACTCTTCCATATTAAAAAAATTTTATATAGCACCATTTATCTACCATCTTGTCAAATTCTGCTATTCAATAATTTACAGGTGAGTTATTTTGTGTTTTCTATGTAGATGATCATATTGTATGGAAAAATCAATTTTATTCCTAATTTACATTCTTTATCTTCTAATTATCTTTTTTTTTTTAAAAATTACCTGGGGTAGAACCTCCAAAACAATGTTGAACAGAAATGGTGATAGTTGATTAATTGCCTTGTTTTTGCTTTTAAAGGACTGTTTCTAATGTTTTAATATTTAATATGTTTGTTCTAAATTTTAGATAAATACTCTTTAAGGGAGTAAGTACAAATCAGTTCTGGTAAATTATGTTTTTTTAAAAAATGTACCATTTCACCTAATTTTTAAAAATTGTTGGTATATAGTTGTTGATACTGTTCTTATGCTATCATTAAAAGCTCTACTTTGTGTGTAGCTACTGGCCACCTTTTCATTTGTATCATTTTGTCTTTTCCTCATCATCTGAATATGTCTATTGTTAGTTCTTTAAGAATCAACTATCAAAAAGATAAATTTAAAAAACAATACCTTTTACAATTGTGTCAAAAAGAATAAATTACTTAGGAATAAATATAACCAAGGAGGTGAAAGACCTATACACTTAAAACTTTAAGACATTGATGAAAGACACAAATAAATGGAATGATATTTCATGCTCAGGGATTGGAAGAACTAACATTGTTAAAATTCCCATACTACCCCCCAATGCAATCTACAGATTCAATGCAATCCTTATCAAAATTCCAATTGCTTTCACAGAAATAGAACAAACAATTCTAAAATTCATATGAAACCACAAAAGACCATGAATAGCCAAAGCAACCTTAAGAACAAAGTTGAAAGCATCATGCTTCCTGATTTCAAATTATGTTACAAAGCTACAGTAATCAACACAGTATGATTTTGGCATCAAAACAGACACGTAGATCAGTAGAACAGAGAGCTCAGAAATAAACCCGTGCATATATGGTCAATTAATTTAGGACAAAGCAGCCAAGAACATACAATAGGGACAGGAAAGTCTCTTAAATAAATGGTTTTGAATAAACAGGATAGCTACATGCAAAAGAATGAAACTGGACCAGTATCTTATACTGTACACAAAAATCAACTCAAAATGGATAAAAACTTGAACATAAGACCTAAAACTACAACTCCTAGAAGAAAACATAAGGCAGTAAGCTCCTTGACACAGGTCCTAAAGATGATTTTTTGGGGATATGACACCAAAAGCAAAGGCACCAAAAGCAAAAATAAACAAGTAGTACTACATTAAACTAACAAGTCTCTGTACAGCAAAAGACATGACCAACAAAATGCAAAGGTAACCTGTCAAATAAGAGAAATATTTGCAAATCATATCTGATAAGGGGTCTGTATCCAAAATACATAAAGAACTCAAATAACTCAAAAGAAAAACAATCTGATTAAAAAATGGGCACAGGAGCTGTATAGACATTCTTCGAAAGAGACATACAAATGGCCAACAGGTACATGAAAAAAGCACTGAGCATCACTAATCATAAGGGGAATGTAAATCAAAAAATCACAATGATATATCACCTCACACCTATCAGAATGGCTATTATCAAAAAGACAAAAAATAACAAGTGTTGGTAAGTATGTGAAGAAAATGGAACCCCCGTGCACTGCTGATGGGAATATAAATTTATGCAGTCACTATGGAAAACAATATGGAGGTTCCTCAAAAAATTAAAAACAAAGCTATCATTTGATAAGAGAAATACCACTTCTAGGTATTTATTCAAAAGAAAACCAAATCACTAATTTGAAAAGATATATGTACCCCATGTTCATTATATAATTATTTACAGTAGTCAAGACATGGAAGCAAACTAAATGTCCATCAATGGATGAATGTATAAAGAAAATATGGTATCTATATACACACAATGGAATATTATTCAGTTGTTAAAAAGAAGGAAATCTTGCCATTTGCAACAAATGTATGAGACTTGAGAGCATTATGCTAAGTAGAATAAGTCAGACAGAGAAAGACAAATACTGTATGATCTCATTTATATGTGCAATCTTAAAACAAAAACAAAACAAACTCATAGTTACAGAGAAAAGATTGATTGGTGGTTGCCAGAGGTAGGAAGTGGGTGAAATGGGTGAAGGTTGTCAAAAGGTACAAACTTCCAGTTATAAAATAAGTCATTGGGATGTAATATACAGCATGGTAACTATAGTTAACAAAACTATATTCTATATTTGAAAGTTGCTAAGAGTACATTTTAAAAGTTCTCCTCAAAAGAAAAGTAAAATTTGTAAGTATGTGTGATGATGTATGTTAACTACCCATATTGTAGTGATCATTTCACAATATATACACATATTGAATTATTGTGTTATATACCTGAAACTGATGTAATGTTATATGTCAATTGTTTCTCAATTTTTTTAAAAGGCAGGGAAAATATGACATTAAAGGTAAGTTTAAAAGGACAGAGAATACCCTAAAGGGCAGCAATCTTTAGAATTTTTAAGAACCCACGCTGAATCCCTAACTGCTATATTTTTATATTAATATATTTATTAACACAAATAGGCTCCAGAAATAAGGTTAAGTGAAATTTGAGAATACAACTCATATATCTAAATAATTATGGGTCAATGGTATTATTACTGTATGAAACATTGGTTTAGAGAAGCAAAATGACCTTTTAAAACTGATTTTCATTATTTGCCACATGAATATTATATCTACTTGATCATTTCAGGAAAACACTCTTATTCATCCTTATCTTTTAGATAGCACTTTATTTTTTGCCTTTTGAATGTGAGATTGGGCTTGTCATTGTTGTAAGCTTCAACTCTCTCCTTTTATAAGACTAGATAACAGATTAGAGAAAATGGGAATGGAAAACAACATATATTCAGTAAAATTACATGAATGGGAATTAAATATGATAAAATATTTTATATAGAACAAGTCTGGGCAGAATATAAAACTCTGCCATATTTCATTTAGGTAATTTAATGTTGAATGTTATGTTGCTTAGTTCAAAATTTGAAACTGATTTTTATGAACACTAGGATGTTTGAAATGTGGTCAGTGTTAGGAGGAAGCTATAGAAATGTTAATTTTATAAAATCATGCTCAGATGGGTTCATTTTAAAAATTGAAGGAATATCATTGTGTTTCAATACGTGTCTGACTCATATCAAAATAGCCTTGTTTGCCTAGTTTGTCAAAAGCAGTAGAATCTGAGAACTCATGAAATAAAATAAGGTAGCTTTAAGAAAAATAAAACTAACATAACATGATTTCAGTTCCATTTCAGAGGAAAGCAAAATAAAAGTAGTTTAAAGACAAGAATATTAGCACAACCACAAAATCAAACTGAAAGCACTATTCTTTCTCATAATATAGGGCAATTGAACTTCACTTGGTCTTCCAAACTCTCAGTAATTAGTAATTTCCTGCTCTCTCTGGCTCCTGGGATACAGGCACAGACATATTGATCTAAATGATGGTGAAGTATCACTTTGCATTAAGTGTCTAAGTGGTGTTGCAACACCTGCTACTTTCTGACAGCCTGAAAGAGAGACACCACCAGACCTATCTTGTTATCAAGAAGTAAGACCAATTTTGGTCCCTTGATAAATGAAATAGAAAGTGATTGTTGTGAATTTCACATCTTACCATGGTACTTTTTCATATATTAGCTATTTAAGTTTTTAATTAAAATATTAAATATATAAATATTATGTTCTAGGTGGAAAGAGAAAATGATATACTAAATGTTGTAATATATGAAAGCGAAGTGCAAAGAAAAGTGTGTAAAGCAATATGATAAAATAATACTCATAGGTTTAAATAAATCCCCTGAAGATGACATTTCAATACTTGACTAAGCTGGAGTAACACAAAATGGTGACAAACTTTTCCATTTATTAGGACTTAGAACTTTCACTTAAAAACAATGAGAAAGAATGGAAGTGTCTTCAGCAGTACATTCACATATGTAAGGAATCATCTGACATCATTGTCAACAATAGTTACCAATAGTGGGTGCACAGAAACTAGTTAGGAGGCTACTGCAATATTCCAGGGGAGAATCAGTTACTTGATGAACAATTAATAGGAATTTATGATTAATTAGACATGGATGGGAACACCTAGTTAAGGAGTATAAAATAAAAATAGAAAATTAGAGTTCCGAGCAATGGCCATCATGCCGTGAAGAAGGCGATTGGAGAGGGCAGAGTGGAGCAAGAAGCTGCAAAGGTAAGAGGTCAGGGCCTTAAAAGTCAAACAATTAGAGGAGATCAGAGGTTCCAGAAAATTCTAAGAAAAGATAATTCAAGATAAGACATTAGGGAAATGAGAAGTCAAGATATCAAACAAATCAAAGGTTAAAAATAGAAATTTTAGGACTATAGCAAGACAATTTATAAACATATACGTACTACATAAGAGAACAGCGATTTCTGTTCTCTTATGAGGTAGGTAAAACCACCTACCTCAACCTGCCGCTTTCATAAATATAACTTTGGGGTTTTGCACTTCATTTTTTGGTTGATAAAGTTTTTCCCCCTCAATAGATGCTACTCTTCAAATTTTTATAACATTTTATTATACTCAAAATTGTATTTCTTTAAAATTTAGTAATAGGGGATTTACTCTGGCAAAAATGTTATGTCATTTGTAATCACTGAAATTTTATTTTTATACAAACTTGAACTTATGAAATCAGCACCTCGACTCTTAATTATGCCATCAAGGCATTTTTTTTAAATTAATTAATTAATTTATTTTGGGCTGTGTTGGGTCTTCGTTTCTGTGCGAGGGCTTTCTCTAGTTGCGGCGAGCGGGGGCCACTCTTCATCGCGGTGCGCGGGCCTCTCACTATCGTGGCCTCTCTTGTTGCGGAGCACAGGCTCCAGACGCGCAGGCTCAGTAATTGTGGCTCACGGGCCTAGTTGCTCCGCGGCATGTGGGATCTTCCCAGACCAGGGCTCGAACCCGCGTACCCCGCACCGGCAGGCAGACTCTCAACCACTGCGCCACCAGGGAAGCCCATCAAGGCTTTTTTGAAGAAGATTCGAAAATATATTTTTTGCAATAAAGTAAATCCCTAAAATAGTCACAACATCCCTTTAAAATCACCAATACAAATAGTTTCTTTTAATCTTGTAATTTAATTCATATGTTTTCTTTAATCTTAAAAAATAAACATGTGTTCCATAAATATCAAACATTTACAAGGTGATACCATTATATGATCCAGCAATCTGCCTTTAGAGATTAGGCCTAAATTTGTTTCCTCCATAAATACTTGCGAAGATAAAATTTATTGTGAAATATTAAAGTAAAGCCCTTGAAAGTCCTTTTTACTAAGAAGAAAATCAGAGCAAATTAATGATGCTTATAATTTGGTATTTTTTAGCTAAATATTTCATGATCTAATCTCACATTTGCTTGAGAATATGGACATATTTCTTTTATGCAGACTTTCTTGAAACTAAACTAAAAGTGAAATACTATTTTCATTATTTTGCCAAATATTTCTTAAAATATATCTATAATTAAAATATCAGTCTAAAAACTAAGAAGGAATAGAGCAAGTAAATGCAATTTTGAAAAGCACAAGCAAATGAACACAATTTTTGTTCTTCAGCACTTTAAGACAAAATGATGTTCTCTAGATGATATTTTTATGTTTTACAACCCAGTGGCCTATCTGATGACACTAAATTCTGTATAGTAGGAACCACAAGAAATTTTTTTCATTATTTTTACCCATTAGAGCCAAATTGAGTTTTTACACCTCTTGGGAGTAGAAGTCAAATACTTAGTTTCTTATAAAAGCCACAGTAAAGTTTTTTATTTTCAATACAGCCATGTGACTGTTTTTAATATTTCATACCTTAACAGTTTCAAATCCAGCCCTATCAAAAGGTAAAGAACCAAAATTGCAATGCTTGAAACAGAGAAATGTTTCAAAATAAAAAGTTTTTAAAGAAAATCTAAGATTTTTATTTTTATCTACAACTAAATAATAATTATTTAGTTTTATAACTATTTCAAATATTTAAAATACTTAAAATTTAGATTCAGTCAGATTTCAGAAACCGGGGATCGATACTAAGAGTTTTGATTGCATCTACTTGCTTAATATTCTATTTTGGCTTTGATTATGAACCTTGTCATTGAATGAAAAGCTTCTTTCCTAAATTCTACCTGTTTTCATCACTATATGCCATTACTGCTTCCTTGAAAATAGATCAAAATTATTATTTGCATATAATTTTATTATGGAAATGTATAATACGTAAATATTTCCTGATTGACATTAATTAATAAGCCCAAATTTCATCTCTTCTCAACATTAAATACTAAGGTATTATTAGTTCTTCTCTAATTTTTGTCAGTTGGTTTCTATCCTGAGTATATTTTTGGTAAAATATGTAAAAATGACAAAAAAGTGAACACTTGTTTCAAGAAGTAAACACCTGACTAATGTACTTATCCTCATGTTTTTCTTCATAGATACCAATACTCCACATACTTATGGCCTAGTACAAAGAAATAAACACTTTTGCAGATATTTGTGTGTGTGCGTGCATTTAGCATCATAAATATATTTAATCCATTGTTAAAACATAGGTATAAAAATAAGCTACCTAATAATTATGAATTATTAGAAAATAACATTTGTTTTAAATAAAATTGTTATAATAATAATACCTTGCTTTAACTGTCCTTTAATGCCTTCTGGAAATGTCCAAACTAGTAGAAATGAGTGCCTGAATTTATTAAAATTTTAAACTAACACATTTGCAGTAGCTTTGGAAATTGCCCAGCTCAAATGTACAACCCCAATTTTTATATATACCAAATCAACATTTTTCTGTGAGTATGAGATCAAATATTCTTAAAAATACTTCCCAGTCCATATTGCTATTTAATTGTGTAGTTATAATACCATTTAGTTCATTCCTAAATGGAAGGTGGTTATATAAACATGGCAGAAGTCTAGATAATGTTATGAAGCTCGAGTCTCTGAATATGCCTCCCAGTTTCATGAAGTAACATGAATAAATGTTACCCAGAACACTTAATGGCTCCTTAAAAGGTTCTGGTTTAATATTATTGATTATTCAAACACACTGACTTCTCATTAGAAATCTATGAAGCAAAAATTTACAAATAGAAAATGATTTCCCAACCTTAACATATTACAGGCATAATAAAACCTTCTGCCCTGAAGGACCATTTTTAATCACTAGCAAGACAAACTGAAGAAATACTGGAAACAGAAGGTGCTATAGATGAATAACCTCTCATATCCAAACACATACATATATATATTATATGTATTCATTTCTAGCATCCATTTTAAATAGAAAAAATTTGAGATGGTCTAACTTGTGTCAAGCAGGTACCTTTGTTTAAATAAGTATTTTAGGGAAATATCTTCTTTACTATTCTGTTCTTTTCATTAAGGCTGAGTCTATAAAGGGATAAAATTCAGTTTAAGAAGGAATCATCAACAGCTATTTTCTTGAACAATGAAAATTTCTCTATTTTCTAAACTAAAATGTGTGATCTGCTTCCAAATTAAATTGTAATAATTGTAACATGTTGATTGCTTACGCTCCACTGTGCTTACGACTCACAGCATTCCTATGAAGTACTCTCGTAGTTCTCATTTTATAACTGAGAAAACTGAGGATTGAGGCAATTATAGAAGTGAATTGTCGAGCCCTTCCAGGAGTAAACGAAGCTGGGATGGGGCACAGATCCCCATGGCTTCAAAGCTCCTGTTATTAACACTACTTATTGTCTGTCAATCATCTTTATCCCTCACTGCTAAACACCACTTACAGGTAAAGAAGAGGAAAAAAAACAAGGCAGAAGCTATCAAATGGATACCCCTCAGCTTGTTTATTCTAGTCCCATTAAGAAGTACTCTCTTTCAAAAGGCTTAAGCCAACTTCAGATACATCCCATGTTACCTAAAAAGTACAGTTTATTATTATGTATTTAATCAAAACTTCTGAAAATGTAGTGTAGACAAAGTTGAAGGATTTCAGAGTCATTATAACAAAAGGAATCATTTGAGAATGTTCAGGGTGGTGGTGTGGCTGCAAGGGGGGACACCCATGATGTTAGCAACTAACTTTTCAAGAAATACTTCAAAGATTTTTAGCGCTATAAAAAGGGGAATTTGCACATGTGCCTCTAATTACACAGTTTACATACTCCAGTTGCTTTCGTATCATTGAAAATGGTAATTACTTCTTACTTTGCTTAGTAATTGAAAATTCCTTCAGCACGCCTATTTGCCTTATTTTTGTTATTGAATTGAAAATATAATAATCCCCTACTGGGTGCATCTTAGTAAGCATGTAAATACTCATTTCTAATAAAGTTGTAATTGTCTGGCAAAGACCTGAAGACAGTAGTGTAAGACTGATTTTTTGATGAGCAAAATTTTGATTGTACTGATGTATATTTTACTTTATTTCATATTATATAGTTCAGCTCAGCATTCAGACAAAAATAATATATTTTAATTATTTTTTGGAATTTTTTTTATCTCAAGATGAATATTTACCCTTGCATTAATGGAAAGCCAGTGGAAGGGACGCAATTTGAAATCTGTCATCAACACAGCCAGTATGTTACTGTGCCCTTATTTCAACCAGATAGCTCAGTCACTGCTATTTTGCTTTACAATTAACATTATTGTGAATATAAAAACTAAGAAAACTATTTGTTTTTCAATTTAGTCTTCTCGTTAGTGAAACTCCAAATTTCACCATTCATCAACTTCTCATTATGTGACAAGGGATCCAAAGACAAAGAGAGGAACCGGATGAGAGGAAATAGCTTAAACTTGCAGATTTGATTCATTTCGAGAAAATAAAAAAACTGGAGGCAGTTTGTAATAATTATGCTTTAAAATATATTTCTCCTTTGTGTTCTGCCTCACTTAATTTAGGGTGTACTTCCGTGCATTAAAAGACCGAGGGGAAAAAAGGAAGAGGGGCAGCCTGGATCATTGAAGAAATTATGCCCTCAGGCTTCACTGAAGAATGAGCCACGATAATACACAAGCAATTAAAGATTCAAATCACCTTAGAATGTTCTAAAAATCTATTTGGACTTTTTTGTTAAATTGCCTAAGATGAATTTAAAATGATGGGAGCGGTAAAATTTAATTATAATTTAAATGACCCTAAACTCTAAGGAGAGAAAAGAACTGCTTGCTATTTTTATTTAGAATCAATCAACTTTGAAAACAAAAATGATGGATTATATTATTATTATTGTTAAGGAAAGGAAGGAGCAAAACCATCCAGGGATTTCTTAGAGTTGGCTGGTGGGTCTTTGTTGACCAAGGAGTGTAATGACGAGTTTCGCTCCCCTGAAGGCTCAGCCGTGCCTCACACCTGAATTAGGTGCTGTGTGTTCTAACAAGCATGGCCAAGGTTACCTTGTTCCTAGGAGATATGTTCTCTGTCCATCCAGCTTCTTCTCTGGGAAAATAGGGAATACTTCCAAGAAATATGATTATTTTAAAATAAAAAGCAATACATTAAATATGTTGTTCATGAAATCAAACATTTTAGAGGGGGTTTACGTGAAAAGTCCTCTTAACAGTCCCTCACCTTCTGATTCTACTCTCTCTGGGCCAGGAAAACAACGCTAAGAATATTTTTGTGTGTTTCCGATAACTTTCACAGAATGAATTTGCACACGTCTTTTTAAAAATTTACATACATAAGATTAAAATATACATGGAAACTGCTTGTTTGATGGATGAATGAATTTAAAAAATAGTGAATGAAGAATCACTCTCCTGCAAGAAATTGTTTCACCTCTAAGATATGCCAGGGGCTAGTATTAGGTACCATCTCAGTAAGAACTGAGGATCAGGAACTTGGATAGTCACACTGAGCCGATTGCAGTCCTCCATCACTGGCAGCCTCCATTAGCCAATGAGGGGACATAATTGGGATGAGAGTTCCCTTGGGTCAGGAACTTGCAGCATCTCAGCATACCAACCCATTGCGTTGCTAACCACAGTCTCTCATCTCCAAATGGTGATTTATGATTTGTTGAGCTGCTAAGTACTCAATCAGCCGTCCAACAACTCCTTTAGTTCTCCATCTGACTAATTAGGAAAAATTGGCTTGAGGCATGGATGTGTGAGAAAAAGGGAAAAGCTTTGTTTCTACAACTTAATAGTCTCATAACCAGTTCTCTTTCATAAAAGGGGAAATTAACAACATCAAAGCCTCTTCTAACTCCAGAACAATTATGTAGAAGGCAGTTTGTCTAGTTGAAGTGAAGGCCCCTCATGGAGGGATCTTCACAATTTACATCTTCCTTTGATTACTGCTTACCAACCCAGAACACCATGGCTGCCTTATGCTGTCTTCTTGGCCACTGTTAATAGACCACTATAGCCATCGTCTTTTTGCCTTTTCTAAGCCCAACATTTACACTTCAATACACTCCTTGAATTAAAATGAATAAACAAACACAGCTGGAAGAATAATAATTTCCCCCCTTACTTCTATACTGTTTGAATTTTGTTTTTACAGTGGCTTAAGAAACGGATGATGAGATAGCTAATTTACTCCTTCATACACATTCGGGGGAAGGCTAATCATAACCTTGTAGACTCCCTGAATGTTTCACATCCTTAACTTCTCAGGAATTTAGGATTGCAAGCCCTAATGTAGGTTGGGGCACAAAATCCTAAGTGGTTGAAACTGGCAGAACCTGACTGAATGCCCCAAAATACCAAGTCATCGGTTGAAAGCGCCTATGTATAGAATCCAGTATGGACTAAAAATAATAGTAAAAAGCACCACCTCAAAATGATGACTAATAGGAAACCCAACCAGGACCAGAGCATTTTAAATAGGTAGGAATCTAGAACCTAAAGAAACACTTTGAGGTATGGAAATTGACAAGCCTTTTGATTAATCCTTCTTTTCCTTTCCATGAATATGGAGACATGAATGAATTTGACCAGCTGTAGACATCCTGACATAAGTCTGCTCCTGGCCATGGGTAGTTTCAGGAGCTGTATCATTGGTACCTTGTTACTTGTGTCATTTGTACGATTTACTCTGGTTCTTTTCAAATAAACAACTCTCACATTATAGCCTAGCTCTGGTAATACATTCACTCTCATTCCTCTCTGACAAAGGCCTTGCTTTAATGCCTTTCCTAATATTGCCATTTACTCGGGACCAAGATTTCTACTTATTTTACTTGCTCTCTTAGGAATAAGCAAACTGTCTAATATCCCCAGATCCTACATCTTTGTCCCTTTTCTTTGTATCTGTTATTTCCCTTTTGAGAACGTCCCATCAGGTTGTTCATCTGCATTTTGCAGTCCTCCAGATCCTTGTGTTGCCATGTTCCTTTTGCCTACCAGGAAAATCACTGTACTACATTCCCAGACTTTCACCTATTCCTTCCACAATTATAGATTGAAGACTTATGTGCCAAGCATGTGCACACTCCCGGAAATACAAAGAGAAAAAGACATATTTCCTACCCACACGGGCTCTCATTTCAATAAGGATGACTTGTTAACAACTGGATGAATCACAGTGCCATAAGTACCATAAGAGGTATACACAAAGCTCCCTCTGCCTCCAGGTAAGGCAGTAAAAATTATGCAAAACACATTTCAAGGAGGGGTCAGGATTGGCTAGGAAAAGCTTCACAGAGGGCTATGTTAGGCTTTGGATATGAATTAAAACTTTACCCAGTGAAGACAAGATGGAAGCATCTTCCAGGCATAGGGAACTGCATTTTAAGTGGCTTGGAAGAATAAGAGGACTTTCTGTGGGAAGTGAGGGATTTGCTAGTAAGAAAGAGAGGGTAGGAAATGATGTAAGAAACATAATCTGGGGACAAAATGAGGGGTTCTTGAGTATCACAGTAAAGAGTCTTGATTTTGTTCTGTAAGAAATTGAGGAGCCATCTATAAGCTTTTAAAATTAGAGAAAGCATGATCATGGCTGTGGCTCCCAAAAATAATGCTGATGGTAGCGTTCAAGATGGCTGCGTGATTGGATCTTCACCAGCTCTTGTTACTGGGGAGCTGCACAGATTATTCACTCTGTTCTAGCAAATACTCCATTTTCCCTGATCTGGTCCTCCTGACCTACAATCAAGGGAGGCCTTATTTTGGTAGCTTGAATGCTGATTATCAGGGAAACCTTAACTACCAGAATATCTAAGCAAACATAGTAATTTTCTCAACTGGACAAGTATAATCTCTCCAATGTATTAAATGGTAACATGAGTGCGTGTTATACACAGCAGGGAACATACAAGAGTTGAGTTTTAGACTGGAAAGTGTTTTACAAAAAGATACTGAGTTTTCCTGATGGTACAGCAGTAAATCTGAATTAAGTAAGAACACTGTAAATTAAACTTAGACATTTGGTTCTTTTCTATCAGCTGGGAACCAAAGCTAATGATGTGAAGAAAGCAAAGGCAAAAATGGTGAAATGGGTTTAGGTTCCTGAAGTAAATTATTATGAACAGGACTTTGTAAAGAGACTAGAACTCACCAAACCAGGAAAAACATTAATTCTCAGAATGTTGTGAACAAAGGAAGCACTGAAACAGATTAGCCCAAGCTAAAGACAAGAGAGACAGGATGAAAGGATGAAGGTAATACATGAGGTGACATCACGCTGGTTACTGCAGCCAGGGTCACCATGTAGGCGAAAGTGAAATGTTTACGACTAGAGAGGGGCATTGCTTCCCGGCCGGCCATACAGCCCGAAGGCAGACAGCTGTGTGAACTGCTGTCCCGAAACCTGTGCTTGGTGAAGTAGACAGAAAAATGAAAATTGCAGGAAGGAGCTAAAGATTAGTCAAGGTAGAAGTGACTGGCAGGAAAGCTGAGTCAGAGTAAATTAATGTCATTTGCTGCAATAGTTAATATGCTAATAGAATGACCAGACTTTAGTCTTGCTAAATTGCGATCAAATCTTTGTTCCATCACTTACTAAATTCCTGGCCTTTGGCAAGGTACTGCCCCTCCCCCCTTTGCCTTCATGTTTATTACCTGAAAAATAGAGATTCTGATTCAGTATTCTGACTGTAAAGTTGTTAATGCAATCAACAGAAAATAGGATAATATACAAATCGCACTTAGCACATAGCAAGTATTCAACACATGTTGAGAGAGAAAGATATGTATTTTTCCACGAGGTGGAGAGGCCTCTTGCTCCCAATAGTATAATGCAATTCATAATGACATTTTTTTAAAAAAGACCAATAGCAAATGAAAAATTTCAATGGCAGCAGCACTTAAGGTATAAACCTTGCCCACCAGAAGTGGCTTCAACAAGCATTCAGAATAGAGAAAGCAGAGACCAAACCTGTAAGGACAAATGTGAAATCTGAGCCTGAAGACCCTGATCTGGACTGAAGCTCTGCCTGTAGCCTGTGTCATGAAAAATGACCCCCAATTTGGAAGTAGGCAAAAGGATTCAAGGTGCCTTTGCCTAGTAGTAGAAGGTGTTCTAGTAGCTCAATTTGCTTGAGGAATTATCTGACTTTCAAGATTCGTGTACCTTTGTCTATTTACTATCAACAAGTACATTTCACAGAGTTGACGTTAGCATACAGAAAACCAGTAAGAAAGCAGATGACTGAGATCAATGAAGATAATTTTATACAATGGTAATATAATAACTTCTGTCCAGGATAAAAGGTAAAGCCAGATATTACTGTTTATTGCCTTGAAAGAATTAGTTTTGTACCTATTAGCACATTCATTTCTCCACTTCTTTGACTGACCAATCCATAACTCTCTATTTCTTGATTCTGTTTCGAACTAGTCTTAAACACCATACACATCCTCTCAGTGTTCAATATGTTAAATTACATCTTTGGCATATATTCAAATTTGGTTTCTATGAGAATTTCATTAAGTTTTTGAAAATGATATTTTAGCACAAAGTTCTTTAAATGAGAGTACAATTCTCTGAGAAAGAAGACTTGATTGCTATGTGCAGTTGTTACTATTTCATTATAAGTATACCTTATTTAAATATCCATATGTAACTCACTCCAGATGTTACTTTCGTCTTTTGTAGTTAATTTCACTGTTTTCAAAATCCTAAAGATTCCTATATCCAAGTGTTGCTAAAAGGGAAACTTTGCGTCCATGGGGATTGGTTCATAGTTCTGCTGGGAGTCTGCCAAGTTCACTAGCCGTTTATATTAACTTCGCCTACACAGCTGCTGATCAAAAAAGGACGGTGCCAGATTTCGACGAGGACAGGTTACCGCATCTTTCACAAAAGCAGTTAAAGTACAAACGCTGACTCCAGGGCAACTCCGTATTTCAATATAAGAAGTGAGGGAGAGAGAGCATGAAGGACAGGCTTATCCATCACTTCAGGCTGTACCAGAGCAGCCTCAATGACCACCTCCCTACCTCTTCCCAATACACACACGCTCACGTCATACTCTCCCCACAGGAAATAGAGACGCTACATCATGATAAAGCATTCTCTGAAAGCTATGCACACGATTTTTCTTGGGTAACATAATATATTCTTTTTTTTTTAACATCTTTATTGGAGTATAATTGCTTTACAATGGTGTGTTAGTTTCTGCTTTATAACAAAGTGAATCAACCATACATATACATATATCCCCATATCCCCTCCCTTTTGCATCTCCCTCCCACCCTCCCTATCCCACCCCTCCAGGTGGTCACAAAGCACTGAGCTGACCTCCCTGTGCTATGCGGCTGCTTCCCACTAGCTATCTATTTTACATTTGGTAGTGTACATATGTCCATGCCACTCTCTCACTGCATCCCAGCTTACCCTTCCCCCTCCCCATGTCCTCAAGTTCATTCTCTATGTCTGCCTCTTTATTCCTCTCCTGCCCCTAGGTTTATCAGAACAATTTTTTTTTTTTTTTTTTTTTTAGATTTCATATATATGTGTTAGCATACGGTATTTGTTTTTCTCTTTCTGACTTACTTCACTCTGTATGACAGTCTCTAGGTCCATCCACCTCACTACAAGTAACTCAATTTCATTTCTTTTTATGGCTGAGTAATATTCCATCATATATATGTGCCACATCTTCTTTATCCATTCATCTGTCGATGGACACTTAGGTTGCTTCCATGTCCTGGCTAGTTATTACTCTAATTTACAAATAAGTTATTACTTAAACTTTCAAATAAGTTATTACTTAGTAATAATTTACAAATTACTTACAAAAGTATTTGATAAGCCCTTACTATACACAAAGCATCCTAGAGGTTGTGTGGGTGTGTATGTGCTAAAAAAGAAGCATAATTCCTGCTATAGACTGTGTCCCTCTAAAACTCATATATTAAAACCTAATGCCCAATATACTAGGGCAGTGAGGCCTTCAAAAGGTAATTAGGTCATCAGGATGGAGCCCTCATGAATGGGATTAGTGCCCTTATAAAAGTGACCTTTGAAATCTCCCTTGTCCTTTCTGCCATGTAAAGTTACAGTGAGAAGACCAGTCTAGGAAGCAGGCTCTCACCAGATACCGAATCTGTCACTGCCACGATTTTGAACTTCCACCTCCTCACTGTGAGAAATATGTTTGTTTTTTGTAAGCCACCCAGTTTATGGTAGTTTGTTATAGCAGCCTGAACAGACTAAAACAATTCCTTTAATGAAAGTATTCACCCTCTACAAAAAATAAATTAATAGTAACTAAGTGGCCCCAAAACTGTCAATTTTCAAAGGCCTGATTTATAAGCAAGAATTACTTAAATTTTGTTAGGCAAAGATGTTGCTTTTACTTGATTTAACCAAGGATTAAACAGGGGTCCCATACTATGATCACTGAAGTCATCAACTGAATAAATAGATCAGCTGGGACACTAGAAGGAAAGGGAAAAAGAAGACACCATCCTGCTGAAGTGCTAACATTTCACCGGCTTGGGAAACGCTATTTTTCAAACAATTGATGTTCATTAAATATTTTTCATGAACACTTAAATGTTCTATCACTACTGCAAATGTAATGTGAAGTCAAGTAGACTCATAAGATATTAAAAAAAAGAAAATAAACTACCAAAATCAAACAAGTACACAAAAAATGTACACACTGGCTGAGATTTCCATAAAGACTGAGTCACTTGAGGATAATGTCATAAAATGTTTAGTCCAGACTATACACATGCAAGCTCTTTCTTAATAGTTTTAGGGAGGGAAAAAGAAAAAATATATAATAATTCATTTATCTTTTGTTGTGCAAGTCTGATTTTTTTAAAAAAATCAGACAGGTAAGCTACTTGCTGGTAGAAGAAATTGCACATGAATGAGAACATCAGAAATCTAATTTCCTTTTTTTTCATTAATAGCTTTATTCCTCAGAGTGGCAATATCTAAATAACACATTAATTGTTTTAGATGATTTTGAAAAATCTTAGAATCACATCTGGGATTCAAGAATTCCTAGTTAATATGGCACTGGAAAGTCATACTTTCTAAACATATTTATTGAAGTATAGTTGACATAAAATAAACTGGACATATTTAAATATACAGCTGGATAAGTTTAATGTGTATACACCCCTAAAACAACTACCACCATCAAGAAAATGAACCTATTCATCAAGCTCAAATGTATTGGGGGCCTCCTCTGTAACCCTTCTCTGTCTGCTCCATGCCACATCCATAGACAACCACTGATTTTTTCTTTCTGTCACTATACATTAGTTTGTATTTCTTAGCACTTTTTATAAATGGAATTATATAGTACAAACTCTTTTTTGGCTATTTTACTTCATTCAGCATAATTATTTTGAAATTCAAGCATTTTATAGTATATATACCAATAGTTCATTCCTTCTTAATACAAAGAATGATTCCATTGTGTGGATATACTACCATTTGTTTATTCAATCACCTGTTTGTCTGATGACAGACCATACACTATATTCCCCCCATTCCTGTTCTTCCTACTTCTTCCTATTCTTGATATAGGAAGAATTCATCCTCCACCTAAACAATTCATCCTCTGAACAATCACAGCAGGGCTGATCTAATCACCGTTCCCCTTACCCCCTACATGAACTGTTCTCCAACACTATAGATTCACCTAGAATATAAACTCAGGAATACCCCAGTAGCTTTAGAAGTGTGTTGGGAGTTTACTTTTGTTTTGTCTCCATTTATCTAGTCCAGTTTGACCAGCATGCTTAAATCAAGTTATTAAATTCCACATGGCCTTTCTTATCCACTTTACCCAATCTGAATCGATATGTGCTTTTAAAGGCATGGACTGTTTCCTTTCTTCACTCTGATGTGCACATCCATAGTAATTTTCTATAATCACTTAATTCCATTAAAATCATTGGATTGATTGATATATGTGAACAGATTACATTATTCATCTGAGAAGATATTCTGATTTTATACATATGACATGTATAGTATATAAAAATATATAAAATATACAAATATAAATGTATACACACATATTCCAGAAGTTATTATGGGTATATCCTCTTTTTCAGATTGACTTTCATTTGGAAACTTCCTTTCTCCCTTCCAAATATATGACAATATATTTGGAAAAGGTCATTTTTGCTTCTTTAAATTAAACTATATAATTTCATTCTCAGTCTGTAACGTTTTTCTGGTTTGTTTTATGGGAGATGGAGTATTTCGAGGATGCCTAGATAAAGATAAGCTACTTCCATAGTGACTGTAAAACCCTTCTTGATCAAACTTTGTCCCCTTTTGTGATGCAAAAGTCTATGATAACATTCAGCACATCTCTAAAACCTCTACAGCAAAATGTTGAGAAAGTCACAAGTCACACACATATGCAGAATGCTTTTACAGCATTATCTCTGACTTACAGATAATGTTGATTAGAGCTCACGCTATGACAACAAACTTCAACACAGTGTCTTATCGTTTTAAAAGTCTTATTTCTATCCTCAAGTCTCTTAACTTGGCTCGTGTTCTCTAATCTGTGCTGATCTATAGTAAAGCACCAGAGAGCTGCCACCTAGTTAACTGAACTTTACTCTCTGTCATTTATTATGCCAACCAGGCATTTAAAATATTTTATCTTCATTGCAGAATGCAAACCTTTGTTTCCTACTAAGATAATATTAGGCATTAATATTCAGGTATGGAGAATTACTTTGAATTGGCCTACAGCAAACATTTTTTACAACTAATCATAAGCTAGAAGGTGGATGTAGTTCTAAAATCATGTATTTTATGCTGAATCAGCCACACCTTTATATGGTCTGTTTGGGGAAATTACTATAATCATTTTAAATATGGGAAATATCAAGCAATAGAAGCTTTCAGTATTCACTACTATTAAATATATTAGTTTTGCGAATATAACCAAATGTGCCTTATTGTTTTTGTTATCATTAACATATATTTCTTATTTGTTTAATTTTAAATTGCTAGAGATATATATGCAAACATACTTTGATATGTGTTCATTGTTGTATTATATTATAAAGTCAACTCTGCATAAAAGGAATAATTTTTTCTTCATTGACTTATTCAGATTTTTATTATATAACTCCAGAAATCTCTACAGGTTACACATGATACTATTTAACCTCATAACAAGAAAGGATTTCCATATTAGTTCTCATGAATGGAAACCACAACAAAACATGACAGTAGACAACACACAACAGGTAAAGGGATGTTATAAAGAGCACACTCATCTCAACACTACTTTTTCAACGTAGTGAAGCATGAATTGTTAGACAGCTTGAAATCACATGAACTAATGGATTTCTGTTTTCCTCTGCTCTGACATACCACCTATATTTATCTCAAACAAATTGTATTTTGAGTACATTTTATACACAGAGAACATGGATATTAGTAGAACAAAGGATTCATTTGATTTATGGACTTTAAAACGCTATTCTTAAGATCAGGAACCATGCGCAAGGAATCACTGACTTTTTAATAATTTTCAGTGTTTCCTATCAGTTTAAAAACTTATTTTAAAGATACTTTTATTATTAGATTAGATATTCACTACATAATTAGAAAGTTTTTGGAAATTTGGATTTTGGAAGATATATCAATATAGTACATTTTTAAATATATATGTCTTATTAATTTAGAAAATAATAATTGAATGCCTAATGTGTGTCACCTCCTTTATTTTTTTCATCATATAATCAGTTCAAACCAGTATTGTTGCTCTATTTTACCAAAAATACACGTGACATCAAAAATATTAAGTATCTTGTTTAGATGCTTAGAAATAGTAATTAAAGTTGATATTGAAGCGCTGATGTATTTGATTTCATAGACTTGCTCTTTTCATTACACAGCTTCCTTCAGAGCATCTTAAACTTATTAGCAAAGGGAGAAGAGAGAAGGAGATTAATTTTAGGAAATGTAAAATTCAACTATTAATTTTTTCCTAGGAAGAATCTTATAATAACAAGGTTGAAATTCTGCTTCTCTCTAACTTATAAATGTCTTGGTTTTTTGTCTCCCCTCACAGACACAGAGCTGACCTAAAGTCTTAGTAGGCTCTCTCTTTCCTGGTGTGAGATGTAGACGCTTCCTCATTAAGACACAAATTTTCTGTTTTATAGAATGCTTGTGGTAGCAAATTTAAATAATTGTCTGACATCGAGAAATTCAGAGAGTAAATTGTGTTTTCAAGTCAGTATGTCCATGACATGAACTGAGCATGAAACATTATTTGATGAAATTATAAGATGAAAGGCACAACAGAGTTCAGCCCATGAAACCTGTTTCTACTCAAAGATCTCCCATCACAAATACACTGAAATTTTAATAAGCTCACAAGTACTCATTGAATAACTATGTTGACAGAATTGAATTTAGTCTAAAGAGAATTATAAAGGCATACAATCTAGCTAGTAAGACTGCATCAACCAATTACAAGATCTATGTGCTTGTATGTGTTCTTGCATTCTGCTTAGAAGGCCAGAATTTTCCAGTAATTTCTTCTGCTTTTTCTAAAAATTTCAAAACTATGTTTTACTTTTATGGTTTCACAAAAAATACTAACTTTTCTTTCTGATACAATTGTTGTCAGATGCTCCACATAATTTTCCTTTCCTGTTTTTCCTTTTTATTTTAATGCCCTAACTTAGGCCAGAGCTTCCGTTTATTTCACTAACCATCTATTTGGTTACTTGGTTACTCATCTCTCTTCTTCTCCAGTCAAATCTAAAGCTCTACCACTTATTATATGTGTAAAGTTGCACAAGTTATTTAACCTCTGGGCACCTTTGTTTCCCCACTTGAGTTAACAGAGGCTATGTATTAATTATCTCTGTATTCCTAAGTTAGCTGATATGTCATGCATTAAATAAATACTTGCTACATGGATGAATTCAATTATTGTTTGGTTATAAATTAAAGTTGAAAAAGAAAAATTAGATTAATTATAATTACAAAGACTATTTTGACTAGTATCCATGTTTACTGTTGATATTAAGTACCATGGCAGCTATCATATTTCAAAGAAAAAGGAGCAATACAAGAAATTTTTTCAACCCGTTCTAAAATGGCTAAAAGACAAGAAATAAATATGACCACATGAGTTGAATTACAACAGAAAACATAGTAAGGAAATTTAGTGGCCAAATCAGTATACTGCAACTACAAAAGCATAAAGAAAATTGTTCCTGGGTGATCTTTCCCTTACATTCCAGTCTTTAAACTTAATCGTTTTTCAATTTATGCATTTCAAAATCTTTACATTTAACTTCTTAAATTTAAATGTAATTTTATTAGAAAAGCATTGATGTAAAAAGATGACAGTAACCACTGATACATTTATCTATAAAGAATTTTAAACTGGCCTACCATCAAGCTGTCCTCATTTGCTAAAAGATGGGCTGAGTGACTTACTCCAGATATATCTTTCACAATTTTTTTCAGGAAGGTAATTTCTAATACTACTATTCTACATTATGCAAAAGAGAAAACCAGTAGTAATTTGCTACTATCAAGCAAAATAACTCATATCAAAATTCGAATTTAATAAGATACCAGGGATTTATTATCAGTGAGTAAAAGATTCAACAAGTTCGGTTTATATATTTTATAGATCATTATTGATTTTTAAAAATTCACATTAAAAAATATTCAAAATATTCTCTTTTTCCATAAATCATGTTGTGCTCCAAAATCTTTACAACAACTCAGTGAAATTTAGGCATTTGGGGGCCTGAATTAATTTTCGGTCTACAAGACTTTCTCATTGTTAATCAGATTTGGCATTTGCCTTATGTTTTGATGAGAGAGTTGCAGCTTTGATTAGAAAGAACTTTAGACAAAAGTATATTTTCCCTTATCAAGGGCCATTAAGAATTAAGGCATCCAGCAACAGGCAAGCTGGAACTCATTAGTTAGCTTAATAAAACACTTATGAGGAACATCATGTACTACAAGAATGACTATATTTATATGGCCTTTTAAAATAAACAAAGCAAAGCCAAAAATTACAAGCAAAATGGCATAAAATAGATTTATTGAAAGGTAAAAGTTGAACAGCTAGAAAACAAAACACCTGCATGTCATTACCCTATATGTTGGAGAAATGTTTTTCTTTTAAAGAATAAACTAGGTCTTTATAAAATTTACTCCTGTATCATATTTTGTTTAACACAATGGTGATATTATGGTTTGATTTTACTTTTCCCTCAATTAAAATATTTGAGATGATAAATAATTTAAGTTCCTTAGATTGCTTAACAAAAATGCATGAAACTCCATCTTCTAACATGGCTTTGCATTTCTTTCATACTTTGGAAGAAACTTCAGAGTCAAAACAAAAGAAAGTGGTATTGATGTACATTTATAAGTTACATCCTACATTTATTTTTCTAATTTAGGCTAAGGGAGACTACTGTACAGCAATAGGTAAATTACCTTGGCATAAAACTCTGTATTAATATGTGCTAATGATACTTAGAACAATATATGGAGGTTGAACGAGTAAATGGAATTAAAGACCATAATGCACTGGTTTCCATAGCCTGTTGAACTAAAGATTGGAATATGACACGGTGCAAGATTTTGTAAACTCTTTGAAAATTTTCTCTGAAAGATGGTGGTCATAACAACTTTGATTTACTATACTGTAAAGTATGCCTGACAAATAAATGTATGGAAATACCTTACACCAGGTAGATAATACTCAATAAGGGCCAGCCACATTGAACATATTCAGAAAGTAGCCTCTTTTTCTTAAAATGGAAAAGGTCAACTATTACTGGAGTAATCATAAAAATGTTGGCTCCTGGAACTTCAGTATTTATGTAGAATATATTACGTATATGCTGATGTGCCAGACAATCTGTGCAGTAACACAGTGGACAGTGCTTTCGGTTTTAGAAATGGTTGATGATGGGGTAAGGGTAGGTGACCTTTACAAAGAATGAATTTCTATCTTAATTCACATTTTTTTAAACTGAACTCCTCTTTTAGTTTTAGAGATGCATTCCCATGGAGAAAAATACTTTGGCCTCAAATTGTAAGAAAGCTCATAATTAAGATTCCTCATGTTTTTACAAAAGTATTCTCCCCTAGTCAATGTAAAATTTATGTACAGTTGAGCCTTGAACAGCACAGGTTTGAATTGTATGGATCCACTTATACATGGATATTTTTCAACAGTGAACACTATAGTACTACATGGTTGGTTGGCTAAATCCAAGGATGCAGGGGGCCAACTATAAATTATAGTCAAATTAACCCCCTTGTTGTTCAAGGGTCAACTATATATTTAATTCACTAATACCAATCCTGAAAGAGTGTGATAATAATCACTCCTAAAAATTGCATAAACATTCATATTCTCTTTTATTCAAGCACAACAGATGTTATTTCCACTTTAGGGATAGTTTTTAATCTACTCAAAGAAACTTCAATGCTTGCACTGCCGCCCTTCTAGTTTCCACCCTCCTCTCCACCAGCTGAAAGAAAAAAATGAAAATAACTTGGCAAATAATGTTTACATTTAAATAAATGGGTGCTTAAATACATGAGCTCTCCTTGAAGTAGCTCCTTTATTCAACCAAACAAAAACAGACATTCACTGAAAATATTCTCCGTACCAGTTCCTGCATGCGTTCCTGGGGATGTGGAAAATAACATTTACAAAACAAAACAAAACAAAAATGCTAAAAACACATCTACCCCCCCTACAAAGACTTCAGAGATTAGTAGGGGGACACAAAAAATTATAGTACCATGTGATCATTTCTACAATAAATATCTGTAATTCTATGGGAAAACACAAGAGGCAGTGGCCAACTTTACAACAATAAGTGGCTAATAACCTAATTGATTAATGGCTATTAGGATAGTATGAAATCATGTGTCCTGCACTGAATTGAGACTATTTTCGTAATAGATTCTCTCTTAAGAGATGGCTGGCAATTGTCAAAAATTTTGCGAGCCTGTGGTTAAACACAGACATTTAAAAAAACTGTATGTTTACAATTAAATAACATAGTAAAATCAAAAATAACATTCAAAACCTACAACTTCCTACTTATTTTATAACTTATTTCATTATTTTCTTTGCTCTTGAGATTATTTAAGTCTGTATGGTGGAAATACTATAAAATACACCTCTCCTCTCCTCCACATTCAGCAATGTCATGATGGAGATTTGAAATCAGCCATGATAGTTGTATTTACCACACAGTAATTGGAAAACACTGCAGTTCAGGTTTTGGGGTGTGTGTTTGTGTGTGTGTGTGTGTGTGTGTGTGTGTGTGTGTGTGTGTGAGAAACAAATTATTAAACATTTTCTAGCATACCACTAAAGGCACCCAAAAGCAAGCCATCTGATTCACAACCGTTATCAATAGCAAAAATAAAAATAAACAGAAAATATACTAAATTAAGTTGAATTGTATACTTCAAGATGCCCTGAATATTAAAAAAAAAAAAAAAAAAAGAGAGAAGAAGAAGAAAGGAAATCTAAGTCCTTCTAAAGTAGGTATGATTGTATTGTCAAAACTGAAAAGCTTCTATCAGGCAAATTAGGAATTGATGTTAAGAATAAGATTTTCTCAGCTTACATTTGTAGCTTTCAGATAGGGGACTCTCAAACCTACATTAATCACTAACTTCTGGAATATGCCTTAGCCAATGAATTACATTATCCAGAATTGAAATTTTCTACACTGAAATACTTTAAAATCTTATACTGACAAGATCTTCCAGATTGTTGTAACAATTAGAAGAGCAGGATCCAACTAAAATGTCAACTGGCACCTCTTTCAAACATACAAAGGCTAAATACAACACAAGGCAAATACATCCCTTTAAAATCTGATCTTCTCTTCTAATTTCCATCATTCTGAAACCCCCAGAAATTCCTCACTTTTCCTGAGGAACTCTCTCCCTTGCTCTTTATCTTGGACCCTCTTCCTCATCCCGCCACCTCCCACCCTTCCACGGAGAGCGTTCCAAACTAATCACACACACACACACACACACACTTCTTGCTGTCCACAGCCCCAGACAGTTCTTTTGTCCCAGGCACACTATCTATCACCATAATGACCTTTATCTCAAGAATCGTTCCCCTTGGGCAACCTCCAAATACACTTTTGGGGGTTGGAAAAGGCTCTGGACAGCTACACATTAATAATTTTCGGCAAACTGTGACATATTTAGAAATACGAGAGCTTATGAATGTAACTTCTTGAGCTATGATTTGATATGAAATTTTCTACAGCTTACTTTGAATATAGAATCAACAAGAAAGACCACAACCAAAGGAAGAACAGCAATTTATTACATTAGGGGGAAGACAATGTAACATTTAGCACTTAGAAATAAGAATAATTTATGAGTGAGTAAAGGAAAAACATTCAATATAAAAGCTGACGTAATTAGAGGTAAACATAAACATTATGAAAACACTCAGCAAAAGAAACGCAGGGAGCATGAAACCCCTTCCTTCATCCAGAATATTCCTTTCAAAACTCTTATTTATAGAGATACATATGTAACTTTTTCTCTAGAAAATTAATCTTCAACTACTTTATCAAATGCAATACTATACTTGGAAAAAATTGTTTAATTCCTTGTGCATTTGAGCTAATATATTACTTTGAGTCTGTTAAATAGAGCCTCAATGCTCATTCAGATTAACAGATACTCAGTACTGATACCATGTCTTTAGTTTTTATTATACTTTTCTTTACAGAAAACTATTTAGGAAAACAATAGGTATATAAACACTTAGGTAGTTATAATTCCATGGCTAAAATGTCATTTTACTGGAAGCTAAATAAACATATGGGTGTACAAAATATGACTCTGCTTAGTGCTAAAAGCTAAAGGAAAAGTTACATTCAGGAAAGCATAATTATTATTGCATAGTCCCTACACTTGAGTATTATTTTCCAGACAATCAATGTCGGGGTGGGTGGGTATTTTCTATGTAATTAGCCCGCAGATGTTTAAAAATAAAACTTCAGCCATTTCCACTAGATGGAAAGAAGGTAGTGTTGGTCAGTGTTTTTTTTAAGTTTACATAGTTATTATTTTTTATTATCTATGATTTTCTGTTAAAATTTCTTACTGAACATTACCTTCTGAGCATTATACACAGATTGAGATGGAAGAAAAAGGAGAAATGTAATTGCCAAGTAGAAAGATTTTAAATACAATAAAAGTCTTCTAATCAATGCTATTTGAACCTTCAGTTAGTTCATTAATTAAAGTCATAGTGGGGAATTATTTAAATATATTATATACAAATGACATATTCATTTTAATTTTATTTTAACCATTTAAGAGTTATATGTATTCACTAGTCTCTTAAGGGAAAGATAAGCCTTTTTCTTTAATACAGTTACTGAATAACTGGGGTATCTTTGCATAAACCACATCCATAAACTATCATCTATTTTTTTCTAATTTTATTTACTTTAAAGTACAGCAGAACTTAAAAATGATCTGAGTGGGAGTCCTTCTCAGATGTTTTCTAGTTGTTTTCCCAATCTGTGTCTCATCCAAGAAAACTCTTTGATCAGTTTACCTTCACTGAATTGCTCCAAAACTTGAGTTGTAATTTTTATGGGAAAATCTCACTTCAGTCTTCCTACTTCCATCTTTAAGTTTACATATTCCACTAAACTAGACACTTGTAATATCAATTCAAGTGACCAACAAGGCTGAAAGCAGACAGCCATCTTTGAAAATATATGTAGTGTTCAAGAGGTGGAGAGGCAACATGAGAGGGGCTCTTCCAACTCTGAAGTTCGAGTCACTGTGGGCATGAGTCAGAACGTTACAGACCAAATGGGAAGGTCTGGTCAGCCCACTGTTTTATTTCAGTGAAGGTCAGGAAAGAGAACTTCTAAGAAACTAAAACTGAAACTTGAAAGTGAATCCTTATCCAATTGCCCACACCTGGAAACAGATTATTTAGGAGTCTTTCCCATTTATCACACCCACAACTCCTCAAAACTTCACTTGTCTATTCCCTCTTTTCCATTACCATTTCTACTACTCTAGCCTGGGTAACCACTGTCTTGCTCCTGGATTATTTCAGAACCTTCTAAAAAGGATTTCCATTTCCACTGGTGCCTTTTGCAACATATCCTAACTCACAAGCTAATGCCTTTTTACTAAATTATATCTGATTTTATCACCCTTGAATTTAAAACCTATATTAGTGTTCTATTGCCTTTTGGATAAAAGCCAAAGTCTTCAATGCAAAATACAAGGCATTTTATAATTGACCCCTTGCCTCAAAGTCTTTCTCATAAGCTTTCTATGTTCTTATCATATTACTATTATTTTATTCTTCTGTTGCCATGTGTTTGTTTTGAAAATATGGTGATAGAAAAAAACAATTTCTCTTACTTTGGAGCACTCTTATGAATGCCTATTCAATTTCACTCTCTCCTCATCTGGATATTTTTTATTTATCAAGTGAGACCTTACAGTTATCTCCCTTACCTCCTAGAGTGAGTAGGTCAAGTATTTTTCATATTCATACAGAAACCGGTTCTTCCTCACTACTCTATTGGAATAGCCCTTCTCCTGTTTGTTGCTTTATCTATGATACACATAGAATGCCTAAAAATGTGTTTTTAGTAAAAGAAAATAAGTGGTGAATGAATAAATGCTTTTCAAACAATCAGTTACTATCCAGTAAGTGTCATATATAAAAGCATTTCACATGATATCGCTCATCTAGCAAAATATTAGTCACCTACATTCCTTTCTAACTTTTTGGGGTATGTCTAATGGGTAGAAAGTTATTTCATTGCAGTTATTTCAGTAGGTCTGAGTCTCCCTCTGCAGTGGAGGATACAAAACTTGGTTATTTTGAGCCTGGAAGTTATAAGAAACTGATGAGGAGCTATGACAAAGGGAATTGAGAGACAGAAAGATACAAGATACTTGACAACTGCCCAGATACACTTGCTTCTAAGAAAATTCAGGAAAGAGCAGGCATAACTGAAAAGAAATTTTAGGCAGTATTGCAATGTGGTATGTGCTATAGTTCTCCATTTGCCTCAGAAAAACTTCACTAAAAATCCATGAAATTCTAATTTCAGAGTTTAAATACAATTTTAAATTTAATTAGCATTCTGAGCTATGTTATTTCAAATTCATAGAAGGACACATGATAAGATCAGCCTAAAGGAGGGCCATGGAAGAGTTCAAATTTATCCAGGTGATTACTACATCTGGAAATGGGAAAATCTCTCTCGTTTTCTTCACTCTCGTGTGAAAAGAGCATTCCCATACAAGGTACAAAATGGAACTAAGGTCTGAAGGTTAGGAAATAAAGGAGAGGTGTCTAAATAGAACTTTTCTGTCTGGCTCCAGATTAGACCTTTAGGCATCAAGAAGAGGATAAAGTCTGGGTGGGATTAACCTTTGAGCCCAGTTGGCTTATGTTGATAAGAGTAGAGCAGGGATATGGGGCAGAGGTCCAATCCAACAATTTGACAAAATCATCCTATATACCCTCTATGTTACATGGTACAGGCAAAGCAGAAACTGGCCATCTGAGGTTTTACTTAGGCCAACATAAGGGAATCTTAACTTCTGGCACAATCAGCAAATAAACAGAACCTCAACTTCTGGAAACAGTAGACACATCATACGGATTTTGTTTTTAATCATTTTACACTTGTTGTTGTTACCCTAAGTTGTTTGTCACAAATTATTTGTAAATGTCTCAAGGGCAGAAGGCCCTATTCTTTAGGCAAAATTTTGGGACTGTATTTTAGGTATAAATGGTACTGGGTAGATCAAGATTTAAAAAAATCTGTTACTCTTCTTAGCACAGCTCCCAGGAATTGATATGGGAATGTTATTCTTTGGGGAGTGGAGAAGTGGCATGAACTTCTACTTCAATGACCTTGTTGGCTAGAAAAAAATGCTGTGTGTATCGACGGCCCTGTTGCAATTTTATTTCCTTACTCATATTGGTTTTTTCCCTAGTTTCTTTGGCCCAAAACACTTAGAATTCCCATTCCAGGGACAGTGAGGTGACATGCATTGATAAAAACTACTTTGAGAAAAGCGATTTTTGAGGAAAACAACTTTTTTCTCTGAGTTGCTGCCTAGGAATTTTATAGTATGATAATTTTACTCACACCCAGAGTCTGGACTTTTAGATAAGGGCTTGAGTTTACAATGCCAGGTCTATGTTCCCACTTTGGTTTCCTCGGGGCACTTTAAAAATAACCAGTTAGATTTAAGTCCACAAAAAAATTAGTGACCTCTGCCCCAACCACCTTATAAGAATAGATGCTTGCTACCCAGGTTCTCTATCTCCTGTTAACCAATGACCTCAGAGAGGACTATCCCTTCCCTGGCTCAAGGATGTTCCTTCACTTCCGGGATACGTAAGAAATTATAAATCTTATGACTCTACTTCCTTTGTGTGGGGATACTGAAACTGCCCCTTTAGTAAAAACAACCCTATGGGTTTCCCTTCCCCAAGTGGGATCTGGGATGCTGAGGGAGCTACCAGTCACCCCCCTCCCCACTGTGTAGGTGGCTAGTGACTTCTCATTGATCATGCCATAATAGTCTGTATATTTTTTTTTTTTTTTTTTTTTTTAAATTTTATTTATTTATTTATTTATTTATGGCTGTGTTGGGTCTTCGTTTCTGTGCGAGGGCTTTCTCTAGTTGTGGCAAGTGGGGGCCACTCTTCATCGCGGTGCGCGGGCCTCTCACTATCGCGGCCTCTCTTGTTGCGGAGCACAGGCTCCAGACGCGCAGGCTCAGCAATTGTGGCTCACGGGGCCAGTTGCTCCACGGCATGTGGGATCTTCCCAGACCAGGGCTTGAACCCGTGTCCCCTGCATTGGCAGGCAGATTCTCAACCACTGCGCCACCAGGGAAGCCCTAGTCTGTATATTTTTAATTCAATACACCAACTCTGACTTCAACACATGACAATTCTGTTATTTAGAAAACTTACACTTTATATGAACAAGGAGATGGTCTACATAATTAACTCAACACTAAGAAGACTTCTAGAGTTACTATATGGAGCCTGTTTCCTCAAAAAATAGACATTTTGAAGTTAATAAATAGTATTGAAATTTGTGACCCATTTGAATTAGAATAACTAATGAATTCTTGTACCACAGACACTTTTTTAGAAATTACTTAGGTTTTGGATATTAAAATCAAGAATTGGAAAAACATTTCAAAACTTTGAGATTAAATGTTACTTGTTAACAGAAATTAAAGACGAAATTATACTCACAGGGAATGTCTTTTCTAATTTAACATGAAGATAAATTATATTCATGTCACTTTAAAATTACATCAATAGGTCATGTCAGTAGAAGGCAAATTCATGATTAAATTTCAAAGGGAATTTTAAAGATGAGAAGAGCAAATGGATTTTATACTGCTAATGAATATTCAGTGCATAACATTAAGCAATTATATAGATTATGAAAACAATATATGTTGATAACAAGTGTTGGCAAGAGTGTGGAGGAAATGGAACCCTGTATACTGTTGGTGGGAATGTAAATTGATACAGCCACTATGGAAAACAGTATGGAGGTTCCTCAAAAAATTAAAAATAAAACTACCATATGATCTAGTGAAATCAGTATCTCTAAGAAATATCTGCACTCCAATGTTCATCATAGAATTATTCACAATAGCCAAGATCTGAAAACAATTCAAATTGTTCAATGACAGATGCATCAAGAAAATGTTAGTTATATATACAATGGAATATTATTCCACCTTAAGAGAAGGAAATCCTGCCATTTGCAACAACGTGTAGAAAGCTGGATGGCATTATACTAAGTGAAATAAGCCAGACACAAACATACAATTACTGTTTGATACCATTTGTACATGGGATTTTAAAATGTCAAAGGGGAGAGGTGACCAAGACAGCCAAGTGGGAAGACCTTAAACTCACCTCCTCCCATGGACACACCAAAATTACAACTACTTACAGAGCAAATATTTATAAGAATAACTTGAAGAGTAACTGGAAAGATTTTTCCACAACTAAAATCATAAAGAAGGAACCATCATGAGATAGGTAGAAGGGATGGAGTCTCAGTATAGTCAGGACCCACACCCCCAGGTCAGTGACTCACAACAGGAGGAATAGCACAATCATAGAGGTCCAGCCTAAGGAGAGAGGGGTCAGAGCCCTACATCAGGCTCCCCAGCCTGGGAGTCCTGCTCTGGGATGGTGAGCCTCCAGATGTCTGACTTTGAAAACCAGCAGGACTTATGTCTGGAAGAGCTGGAGAACTATAGGAAAATAGAGACTCTGCTCTTAAAAGTCACAAAATCTCACATTTACCAAGTCCCAGCATAGAGACAGAGCTTGAAGGGAGCCTGGATCAGACCCACTTGTTAATCTCAGTGAGCCTCCCAGAAAGACAAGTGGCAACTCTAGACACCCCCCTGAGGACAGAGATGCTGGCTGCAGCTGCTTTGGGGGAGCTCATTTTACCTTGATAACACTGGCACTGGCAAACACCATTTTGGAATGCTCCCTCTAGCCTATTAGCACTGGGAACACTGTCATACACTCTAGAAGGCCAATACTAGCCCAAGGCCTCCCAGAATACACAGACAAGCATGCAGGAACCAAGCCCCACCTTCCAACAGGCCAGCACCAGCCTCTGGTCCCAGGCTATGCAGTCAACAAGACAGGAAGCCTCCCCTACCCTCTAGTAAGTGTACAGTTACTGCACAAGGAATGGCCTTGCAGCCAACTGGGCCAGGGTCCACCCTGCCTACCAGTGTGCTCACAGTAGTTAGCCTCACCACAATAGAAGGACCTATACAGTTCATGCAGAGGGCACCCCTTGAGGATATAGCTCTGGGCATTAGAAAGGAGCAACCTTGTGGGACCTATAGGATACCTCCTACATAAGGTCACTTCTTCAAGACGTGGAAACATAACTTACCTATGTAACAGATAGAAACAAATACACAGAATTGGGCAAAATGAGGAGACAGATGAATATGTTCCAAACAGAGGAAAAAGACAACCTCAGAAAAAAACTAAAAGTGTAGGTAAGCGAGCTACCCAATAAAGAGTTCAAGTTAATGATCATAAACATGCTCGCCAAATTAGGGAGAAGAACAGATGAACACAGTGAGAACTTTAACAGAGTTAGAAAATATAAAAAACAAAACAGGGCTGAAGACTAAAATAAGTGAAATAAAAAATTTACTAGAAAAAAATCAAAAGTAGATTAGATGATACAGAGGAACAGATCAGTGTTCTGGAAAATGGAGTAGTGGAAATCACCCAAGCTGAATAGGAAAAAAAAAAAAAAAAAGGAATTTAATAAAATGAGGATAGTTTATGAGATCTTTGAGACAACATCAAGTGTATTAATACTTACATTAGAGTGGTCCCAGAAGGAGAAGAGAGAGGAAAGTGGCAGAGATCTTTTTAGAAGAAATATTAGCTGAAAACTTCCTTAAACCCAAGGGAAGGAAACGGACATCCAGCTTCAGGAAGCACAGATAGTCCCAAACAAAATGAATCCAAAGAAGTCCACACCAAGACACAGTATAATTATAATTGCAAAAATTAAAGAGAGAATCTTAAAAGCAGCAAGAGAAAAGCAACTAGCTTCATACAAGGGAACACCCATAAGACTTTCAGCTGACTTTTTATTCTTATTTTTTTTTCTTTTTCAGCTGACTTTTTAACAGAAACTTTGAGGGCCAGAGGGAGTGGCACGATACATTCAAACTGATGAAAAAGAAAAAAAAAAGTACAAAAAACCATAAAGCAAATATTAATGGACATAAATGGAGAAATTGACTTTAACACAAGAACTGTAGGGGACTAAACACCCCACTTACATCAACAGCAGAAAATCAGTAAATTAACACTGCCCTTAAATGACACATTAGAGCAGATGGATTTTTTTTTAAAAATTTTTTTGGCCACACCATGCAGCATGTGGGATCTTAGTTCCCCAACCAGGGATTGAACCTGTGTCCTCTGCATTGGGAGTGTGAAGTCTTAACCACTGGGCAGCCAGGGAAGTCCAAATATCAGATGGATTTAACAGATATATAGAGAACATTTCATCCAAAACCAGCAGAATAGACATTCATTTCAAGTGCACAGAGAACATTCTCCAGGATAGATCACATGCTAGGCCAGAAAACAAGTCTCAATAAATATAAGATGACTGAAATCATATCAAGGAACTTCAATAACCACAACTGCATGAGACTAGAAAACAACTACAAGAAGAAAACTGCAAAAAACTTAAACATGTGGAGTCTAAACAACATGTTATGAAACTATCATGGATCCCTAAGGAAATCTAAGAGGAAATAAAAAAAAAAAAATACCTCACCAAGTGTTGGTGAGGATGTGCAGAAAAGGAAACCCTCATGCACTGTTAGTGGGATTGAAAATTGGTGTAGACAGTGTGCAAAACAGTATGAAGTTCCTCAAAAAATTAAAAGTAGAACTGCTGTATGATCCAGAAACTTCACTTCTGGGTATTTACTCAAAGAAAACCAAAACATTAATTCAAAAAAATATATGCACACCAATGTTCATTGTAGCTCTATTTACAATGTCCTAGATATGGAAGCAACCAGGTGTCCATTAATAGATGAATGGATAAAGAAGATGCAGTATACACCTATAGTGGAATATTACTCAGCTGTAAAAAAAATAAAAATAAAAAATAAATGAAACCATTCCATTTGTGAAACCATGGATTGATATAAAGGTAACTGTGATAATTGAAATAAGTCAAACAGATTACAAATATTATATGATTTCACTTATATGTGGACTCTAAAAGAAAAAAGGAAAACAGACTCATAGGTACAGAAAATAATGGTTGGTTGTTAAAGGGCAGGGAAGTGGGGAGGGTGAAATAGGTGAAGGGGATTAAGAGGTAAACGCTCTGGTTATAAAATAAATAAGCCACAGGATGTAATACACAGCATAAAATTATGGTCATTAATATTGTAGTCACTTTATATGGGGACACATCATTTATAAACTTATGGTGGTGATCATTTCAAAATGTATGCAAATATAAAATTACTATGTAGTACACCTGAAACTAACATACATGTTGTACATCAGCTATATTTCTGTATTTTTTTTCATTAGAAGTCAAACTCATAGAACCAGAGTAGGACAGTGGTTGTCAAGGTTTGGGGGATGGATGGGGTGGGCCACATGGGGGAAATGTTGGTCCAAGGGTACAAACTTTCAATTATAGTATGAGTAAGTTCTGATTTCAGAGGATCTAAAGCACAGCATGATGAATATAGTGAATAAATTACTGTATACCTGAAATTTGCCAAGTAGGAAACTTTCTCTTATTACAGCTGACCCTTGAACAACATGAGTTTGAACTGTGCAGGTCCACTTACACATGGATTTTTTTTCAATAGTAAATACTACAGTACTAAAAGATTCCTGGTTGGTTGAATCCACGTATGCAGACTTCCAGATACTCGAAAGCCAAGGATATGGATGGTAGACTACAAATTATACTTGGATTTCTAACTGTTTGGATGGTTGGTATCCTTAACCACTGTGTTGTGCAAGGGTCAATTGTATTTTCTTGCAATAACGAGTGTTAAGAAGTCTTTGTTTTGTTTGTTTTTAGCTTTCTGAATATTATGTAATATATGCAGGGCCTTAATTGTGCAGAAACTGCTTTTACTATCCTCTCCTGAAACTTATTCTTCTTTTCCCACTCAGCAGTATGGTATACATCATATAGTGTTTCTTACCAGCACACAGATGTTAAATCTTCTTTAAAAAGAGAAGAGAAAAGACACTGGAGATATCCTAGGAAGAGGAGTAGAAGAAAGGCTTTGACTTTCATATCCTTTGCAAACTCATAATGTTATATACCTAATCTAGTCCCACAGAGGCCAATGTAATCTCTTTAAATAGCAAATCTGATTTTTCCACTATTGTGGTTAAAATCCTTTAATGACTTCCAATTGTCCTTGGAATAGAGACCTAGGTCCTTTGTCCTTTATGTGGTCATAGTGGTACAACTGCTTGTCCCTGAATCACCTGACTTACTCTACTGCCACACTTGTTCTATTAGCTTTGGTCACCTTGGCTTTCTCAAAGTTCCAGGACACCCTCTGCTTTCTCCGAGGGCCCTCACACGTACTCCATCCTCAAACTGGATTACCTCTCCCTTGTCCATGCCACACCCCCACTTTATTTCCACCCATCAGAGCTCATCCAAAAGTTATTTCCTTAAGAAACAACTCACTGACATCAAGACTAAATCAAATTTTCCTGTTCCTACCCTTTCTCCAACACATATCATGACTAATTAAATAATGTAAGAAGATATATTTTTTAATGCCTAATTCCTCTAATAGTAGGTAAATCCAGTGATGGCCGGGACCATGTCTGTCTTCTTCACTGCTCTATCCTCAGTGGCTAAGATAGTTCTAGTACTAGTTAACTGCATTACAAATATTTTTAATAATTACCTTGTTTTACATTTTTAACTACTATGTGACTATTTTTATAATTTAAGATTACTCTTTCTCTTACATGGATTCCCATATGTGTACATTATATTTATGAATTTACAATTATTTCTGTTCCTTTGTTCCAGAAAAAAATATTAAGTTACACTTTCCTTTGTGAGTCTTTAAATTTTTTTCCCTTTTAAATTTCTATTTTTAATTTTAGGCTATTTTAACACTTGAAGCCTGAAAATTAATTGCTACTAAACACAAGAGATATTCATGGAAAAATGACATGATACATTCAATTTGGATAATCATCCCAGCACTTTTTCAAACTTTCCTCCAGAAATATTTATTATTAATGTTATCTTTATGAATTAAATAGTCATTCACTATTTTTTCCCTATAATCCTATAATGTGGTTATTTGTATACAAAGTGCAAGCTCAATGATTTTTATAGTGTTTTCATATTTTGGGGATATATGTATATTGTAATGGGAAGAAATGAAATTAAAATCTTAGAAAAAGGCAGAAAAGAGGATAGAAAAATATGACCTTAAAATTTTTTAAATAGAAAATGAGAGAAGGTAAATGACTTAATAAAACAATTGGGAAAATCTACCCCTTTCTATGATATGGCCAGTCCACAGATAAAGTGTAGGTTTGAATTTCCCACTGTTCTACTTTCCAAAGAACTCTGAACAAATGGTTTTACGAAGGCCATCTAATGCACCTTGCACAGAATGAGATGCAACTCTCCCATTAAAACCATGTTCCTGCTTTCCAGAAAAGTCGAGCTATAATGTGTACTAAACTTTTGTCAGAAATAGATGTCTCCTTTTGCTGTACCACAGACTAATATACATATGAAATTGAGGAATATGATGACAGATTCAATACAAAAGCATTCAGCAATTTTACTCATAGACACCAGCCTATTCATGTATAACACAGCAGAAAATTTACCTCACTCAAATATGTGAAAGTTATTTAAAAAAAAAAAAAAAAAGAAAGAAAAACACTGCTAATTTGGAGGGGATTTTAAAGTAATGTTTTAAAAAAAATTTTAAAGGCTGTTTATTTCTTAATTATTCACTAGTAAGCTAAATGAATAAAATAGATCAAACCAGTGGCCTGAATTGATAACAGTGTGATAGGTATACCAGATTAAATGTGTTTATCTATAAATACATTTAAGCTGTTCTATTCCTCTAATATGAATAAGAATACAAATATTTAATTAATTATACACATTGTCATGAATTCTTAGATATCTGAAATAAGCTTTGAGGAATCATATAATTATGTCCTATTGCAGGATTTAGTTATTAATCTTGTGCCCGTAGATTCCCAGTGAAATATATATATATATATATATATATATATATATATATATATATATATATATTGTCTCCTCAATCATTGCAGTGTACTGCAGCCTTTACAGTCAGAAAATTGTACATTTTACCTTCAATTACTTTTTCTTATTATCTAAAATAATATATACTTTTACAACATGCACAATAGTGTCTATATTCACTCCATTCTGCTGCAGATGTTATCTTGTTTTAGACAACTATTAAAAAGCTAGTTTTCTTTTCATTTCATGAATGTGTTCAATATTTGCATAATGATTCCTCTCAAAAGATAAGAGAATGAACGAGGAATAAATAAATTGCAACCTCCCTGCATAATGACTCTACCTTTAAAGATGGATCACATATGGCCGTGCTTGAATGTACCCAATCAATATTTATTAAGTAGACAGAAAGCCAATTGAACCATAACTTGTGTTGTGCTAAGAAAGAAACACAGAAAAGGATATTGGAGGATTATTGAGAAGAAACTTAAGAACCCTTCCCAAAGTCAGTACCAAAAGCTCCTACTGAATCTTCCAAATTTTTATGGAATTAAACAAGCCATCTACAGTGGAAATTAGAGAAGATAACTAAATAGGAATTGGCTATGCCCTGTCAGAAAACCTTATTGAGTTCTTCAGACAAGGATCTTCAGTCTCCACTTGTAAAGATGCTCTGTACATTCACATACATTGTACAAGAAGTTTGTTATTAGAGATTCCTATTTTACTTCCCCAGTTGGAACTTATTCCTTGAGAACACGGTTGTTGCTCTGATGTATTTTGAGTTCCACAGTAAAGTGTTTAGTAAGTGCAAACTAGTGGATGGTGAAGAATTAGTGCAGTATATTTGAAACGTTATCATTCATATACCAAAACAAAAACAAAATGCCACTCCTAAGCATGGCTTTACCCCCTTTCTTGACTCTAGTAGTACTCATGTTTGTTGAACATTCTGTGTGGCAGCTGCAGTGCAAGCACTTTCCCTCGGTCAATCATTTAATTCTGACAAACTCTAAGTTTTATACCGTTCACTGTACAGATGAGGAAAACAAAGTCTGAAGTGTTATTTTAGCCTAGGTTAAAAAAAGTAATACAATTGACCCTTGAACAAGATGGGGATTAGGGACACAGGTTCTGTGAATTTGAAAATCCGAATATAATTAATAGTTGGCCCTCTGTATCCGTGGTTCCTCAATATCCTCTATTCTACATCAAAGATTAGAACCAACCAACCACAAATAATGTAGTACTGTAGTATTTACTATTGAAAAAAAAATTGCTTAGAATTGGACCCTCGCAGTTCAAACCCGTTGTTCCAGGGTCAAGTGTAATCAGAAATCTGAGGCATCAAACACACGTCTTTCTGATTCTATGGATCATGCTTTTAGCCATCACACTATAGGGCCATACAGCGATTAACTCGAAAAAGAACTAAACAAACAGTCTAAGAGATTTAATAATGTAATGTAAATTTTCAGCTCTCACTCTCTGCCTGACAATTTAAAATGTAGTCTCACACACAATGAAGGCATACACTTCTTGAAAATATTTATCCCTAGATGGTGAGAAAAATAGGAGCAAGTTATTCAATCTTACACTACCCTATTTTCTCTATCTGTAGTATGTATATATATTGTTTGGGAATTTTTTTTTTTTTTAGGCTTTTCTGTCTGTGTATGTGTTTCTTTTCTGTGTTTTCTATTTTTACCTCCCCTTATCCCAGTGCCTAAATCTGGCTCAGTTTTCAGGGGATGTTTGTGGCTTTTGTTTCACATAAGTTTGAGCCCAAGGAAAAGGAGATATTGGTAATGCAAGAATCAGAATACAAGATTTAAAGAGAGATACCTGTTAAAAAGAAAATTTCTTAAACAGCTTTTACCTTGTCATCATGTATGTAATCTCAACAAAAGAATAGTCTAAGGGTCTGAGGAAATATGTCAAATTTCACCTTCTGATGAAAAGCTACATTTTACAGTGAGGAAAAGTGGCTAAATAGCAGACATTTTCAATATCCTGTGAGCTCTCTTTCACTGACTTTGGCTCTCTTGCTCTCTAATATAAGACCTTTGTCCAAAAAACCCCACTATGTTATATTCTTCTAAATTAATTGGTTCCAGGGATACTGGACAACTAAGCTCAAATACAGAATAATAATGCAGCAGGCTAAAGGTGAACTAGAGAAAAAAAAAAAAGATTTGATGTTAAGGGTAAGGCCCTCTGGAGCCACAATTCACTACATGCTTTCCGGTTAGATCAAGAATTGAGAGCAGAGTCTGGGCAAGATTAGCTTTCAGAGAAGTAAGAAGGACACATCTGGCTACAGTCAAGTCTCCATTAGACACCCTCCCACATGAAGCTGTCTCTTGTCTGTATATACTTTCTTGTCTCTAAGGATCCTTCAAGCTCTTCTACTTTTTCCAGTACAGCACTTTTCTGTGCATCTCCCTTTATGCTCCTTTTCCCCCTACTTCTTTCCTTCCTTGCCCTCTTAAACATCTCAAAGTGATAGTGTTCCACAGATATTGATTCTGAGACTTCTGGGCCACAGGGCAGGGGGTGGGGAAATAAAAGTTCCACTTCTTACCAGTTTCAGGGTTTCACACAAGATCTCACTGTTTAAAAAATGGACTTCCACTTTTGAAAAAAATTCCAAAGCTATGAAAAACATTGGTCTATTCTCAATTTCTTACTGATCATTTACTCTACAGCATCTTGCAATCTCATTTCCAATCTCACCACTCGACTGAAACAATCTTTTAAAAGTCACAGCTGGACTTAATGGATAAGGCCATTCATTTGCTCTCCTCAGCCCAATCCCTTCCCATCTCTCTGTATCACTTCAAACACCTGACAGTACCTTCCTTTAAAACACTGTATACTTTGCCCTTCTTAGGCAATGTGCTATCCCAGTTATGCTACCCAAAAAGCTATTCCCCTGAGTCCTTCATTAAATATCATTACTTCAGCCACAATCCATTGGCAAGGCAATACCTGGTAGGGCAAGAAATAGTGGACTTGGAATCTGAAGACTCGGAGCCAATGAGGGATTTGGGAATTTTCTATCAAATATAATCAAATATATTACAGAGTTCTAATCACAATAGGTGCTTAATAATTGATTTTGAAGAAAAGAATATAATGAATAAATACATTCTTAGAAAAGTATGGATATAAACTTAATGACAAATTTGAAATACTTGCTTTGGAATGACATTTTTTAATGACAGTCTTTGAAGTGAAATGCAGTTTGTTTTAAAATCTTGACAATCTAGTTTCTTGACCCATGATATTTCCATGATGGGGCTGTGTGAAGGGAAGGATACAAAAATGACCAGTAGATTCAGTCAAAGAAATGTGCTGAAGGCCAAGCCTGAGGGATAGATACCTTATTTTTCAATGTATACTAAAAAACAGTTCTGTTGACTGAATATCTTAATGTCAGGTTAGTTATTTGGTATTTTATCATCAGTTCTATATATTTCTACCAACTTTTTAAAAAACAGATTAATTGGGCCCATATGATATGTGTATTGTAATAATTCTACTTTGCTTTGGAACATATTTTTAGACTCAAATAACCTGTGTTTTGAAAGGATGGTGATGTGTGTTTGCCCTCTATTTAACTGAAAGTAGCTTTGATGGCAGATATAGATCACAATGGTACTTCTTTAGTGTGGATAGTTGGATATGAGCAATGAGCAATACAAAGTGATTCTGACAATTACATCACTTGGCAGAATATTTTTAATCTTTGAAAATAAATTGTTTAAATATATTCCTTTGAGATAATGATTATGGCTATATTCACTTCACATCCTTTTTAAGGGGCATTAAAATGGATCTCGACAATGGAAAATGGATTTCTGAGATCATGAGCCATATATCTCACAATCAGTTCATTTGAGTGTAAATTTAGTGGGGAAAATATATCAAAATCTAAAAAGAGAGAAACAAATGTTCCAATTCTACAGAGTTACAATACAAACTATAATCTTTCTAAATATGTATTTAAAGGAATATCATTAAAAATTTGAAAATTTATGAGTTTAAATATGCATGTTTAAGTTACATATTTGAAAAAATTATTTAAAAAATTACCTCTGGTCATTCAAAGAAAGAATGTGTATGGGCTAAATCTCTTTACAACACACAATAACTGGAATTACCATAAAGATGGTAAGAATGTCTACCTATTTATTACTTTCCAAAAATTGGGTTCCAAGAAACAACTTAAGTTGAAAGCAAATGGCCATGTCAACACTCTGCATTAAAATTTGGAGAGCTCAGTACCTGGGGGAAGAATGAATTCTTCAAGATATGACATTCGATGTCTACAGACATCATGAGGTCATAAGTTATTCTTAGTTGATGTGTATTCACCATACTTCAAGAGTAAATAATAGCATAGAACATACATAGGAGCTGGTAGAGGTACATCACACATAGAATCTACCCTAGGACATATGGAGTCTTTTTTTTTTTTTTTTTTTTTTTTACTATTGTAAAGTTATATAAACTCTTGCTCTCCACCTTCCTCCCTTGTTATTTGTCTCTAATGGTCTGTCTCTATGATGGCAATTCTACCTGGCCACCTAGATTCATGTTTCTTGAGTTGTCAATATTAATCTCAATAGTCTTCCAGTGCTGACCTTTCTGTTTGGAATCCTAATATCTACTCATTCCCACCCTGCATACTTGAATTAAGTTTGAACTGTTTCAGAACTAGAAATTCTGCACCTGCCTTTAATTTTTTTTTTTTTTCACACACACACACTGTATTTTATTTTTACAAGAGATAAATAGACTGACACCAAGCATTGTACATGGATGACCACAACAAAAGCAACAATGATTGCAATTACCAAACATGAAACACACTCATACTATGTCATAATATTGACATTCAGTCCAGTAATCCTCCACTGTAACAGCTCCTTTACTTTGCAGTGAAAATTGATTTGTATATTCTTTGCCTCTGAGTCCTTGTTGGATTTTTTTTTTTTAATTCAGACAGAAAGTCACAAAAATTATACTCATCCTCATCAGTTCACTCAGTCCCATATAATTAATTTTTTTTTTCTCTTGATCTTTTGTTAGCACTTTTATGAGTTCATCAGTTTTTCATTAGAGTTCTGAAAATGCTTATTCATTCAGTTCAGCAGTACAGTCAGTTACCAGAAACCTGTACTTGTCAGAGTCTTTTCCATGAATTTCTTAAAGATGAAACCCTTTTATAGGAACATATTTGCAAAAGCATCAGAGTACACCCAGAACTGTCTGTAAATGACAAAAGACTTAAAAATGACCACAGTTAAAAATTTGATGAAAGTCCATAATAATGCAGTTGACAAGAAAATTAGTTATTTCTGAGATATACATTTTAAGGTAATAACTAGGATTATGACTTATAACATTATACCAGAACATATAAGATTTTTAGAAATTTCATGTAATGTCTGAAACATTTATATTAACATATTTCCATACAAATAATCCAATGAAAGTTTAGTATTAGTTGTTTTGTTTGTTTTTTTATACTGCAGGTCCTTATTAGGCATCAATTTTATACACATCAGTGTATACATGTCAATCCCAATCGCCCAATGCAGCACTGCCTTTAATTTCTGATATTGAACTTTATGGATTATAGTGACTTGCTTAACTTCTTTAACAGGTATAATGCTCAATCATCCTTTGTACTGTCACTGAAACCCTGGCATGATGTTGTTTGCCTTTCTTGAAAAGGACCAAACATGATCCCAACCACTGTTGTTCCCAAACCCCCACAGCTCTGTACTTGATTGTTTCATCCCATCTCTCTCTAAGACCTGTTTAGTATCTGTATACTTCAAAATTATAGGAAAGGAACAAAAGAAAAATTAATAATAATGGAGGGGAAAAAAGAAATAGAGGAGTTGTGGTTACAAAGGGAAAAGATGAAAATGAAGTCTAGATCATAAGTGGAAAAGTTGATTGTGAATAACAGGAATGGTTTTGAAAATGGAAAAAAGTAGAAAAATGAGTAGAGGGATAGTTATAAAGGCCAGCCTTCTTTTCAGCGCTTTGATCCTCCCCTAAAAGTATAGGAGGGAGGGTTTTATTGCAGGAGAGAAAATGGAAAGACATGAGACTGAGATCTTAAGGACATAGTTGATTTTTTTTGAAAAACGTGTGAGTCATTCTTCAGGGAATCAAAAGGTGTTTTGATTTAAAAAAAAAAAAAAAAAAGATGCAATAGTCCAGGTGATGTCATTCAGCATAAATACACAGCTGGCCAAATTTTATCATAAAATGCTGACAAGATAATGTACTTACTATTCCTGCCCACCAGAAAAAGTGACAGACGTAATTATACTCATGATAAAACTTAATAGATTTTCTCATGTACTAAATCTCTATAGAAATGGATAGTCCAACAGATAACTTACTTATACAAAAGATAGAATGAGAATACATGCAATATTCAGTATAAAATGTGATTCTTTTGATTCTTGGTTTGCTACCTTCTTTCCTTTAAAGCAAACTACTGTAACAAAAAGAGGTTTGCATTTGGGTTATGTCCAAGGACACAATTCACTTTCACAATTTCCTCTATACTAATTATACTGAGATCATTTAATTCATGTGTATAGAAGCACTCAGAAAAATCTATGTCAACAATTGTAGTACTTTATTCTTTTCCTTATGGGCATCATGTTGCCTAACAGTCCTTAAACAACATAACAGAAAAAATATTAAGTGCAACATTAATTAAAATGCAGAAAATTAGTATCAACATTGTACTTACAATGTTTTAAATGGAAGACTAATGTGTTCAATATTATTTATTTTTCAGGGTCAAAATTCATATTTATTCATATATATCTACATATACATGAAAATCCATATATACCTACGTATGTAAAAACATACTATATTTATGCCTATATATTATAGATATTATATCACACAGATTATGTAATTATTTAATTATATAAATATAAAACTATATATCTATGTGTATTTATATACAAAATTCGTGTATATCTCTACATGATAGAATGTATATAGTATAGTAATAGAGCAGATTTAACTGTGTGAAGAGTAAGTTAAAATGAATAAATTTAAAGTATAATCACAGTCACAAAAATAATAAAATCTTAGGCTCATAACTTTATAATTTATAAGACACTTTTAGAGTTGTGGCCTTTTTATATATAATCCTTAAAACAACATGGTAACAAAGAAAATGTAGAATGCTCACTTCGGAAATTAGTAAACTAAGTTACAAATTGGTGAAGCAGCATGTACTAAGTCACAAAGCTAATAAGTGAAGAGTCCGAATTTTGCAAGCAACCAAGTTTTCTAACTTTTATCTTGCTACTATATTTTAATACATTTTAGTGCCTATCTACACATAATATACTCTACACATTTAACTAGATCCTCAGAAATCTTTTTACATGTCTTGGCACAGACCATTCTCCCATTTCCAACAACAGGAATTCTGAAGCTTCCATCTTCCCAAGCCCTTTAAACCCATTCTTGACTCCTGTCTAGAAGATGATTACATGATCTTCCACTTTGAAAAACTTGAAGCTATCAGGAAGGAATACTCAACTTGATATGTACAGAAGGACCCATATTGTCCTGAGTTCCAATATTTCCTCTAGGATTAGAATAAAAGATGTTTTATTTCCAGACAAGTTGATTTTAAGTGGAATGGTTTTTGGTGTACTCCCTCCCTTTTCTTATACCATGTGCTAGTATGTTACTATGCTGCTTCAATAGGAGAAGAGCAGACTTTGTCTTTATGGCTGTTGAAACTGCAATAGCAACCATATTAGTCAGGAATCCATCTTTTTACCAGTTTCAGGGACCAGGATCTTTAAATCCGGAGGTTACACCTGCTGATGCAAATCTTATCTGACAGTAATCCTCCAGGTGATTCTATTACAGCTAAAGTTTGAGGACCATTGCTTTATGTATTAAACAGTGAGAATATAGAGGAAAAAAACCCCAACTCTCTAGAGGAATTAAAGAAAATCGTGGAAATGGGTGCAACTTGTTGTGGACACAGGTCTTTAGTAATCACACTACTCTTTGTATGTGGTCTAATGTCCTATTGTCCCTTATCCCCTCAAAACAACATTCTGGAATGTTATCCATTGCTTATAGTCCTCTGCAAGTAAGAAGTGTGCTTCCAGAAAACCCACCTTCAGGAGAAACTAAGAAATTTCAGCTTTACGTGATTTCAAACTTAATTTAATATAGTTTCATTGCTTCATGAGGGGTTAATCAATTGTTTTCAGAAAGAATTTGATTTAAAAAACAACCCTTCCAGGTATCGTTACAAATCTGTTGTCACACTATAAAATCTGGTTCCAGGGTGGGAAAATTAAGTGAGGAACACTCCTTATAGAACGTCAATTTCACAGACCAGCTTCTTCACAAGCCTCAGGCGGACTATATAATTTGCATATCATACAAATGATACAACATAATCATATAGTAACAGCTTAGAAGTTTCTACAATGTATGCAATACTTAGATAAAACACCCACATTCTGCAATAAAACCCACTTTAAAACAATCATTGCTAATGATTTCTTAGTAAGTTAAATGCGTACATAATTTTAGTTATAAAAGACGAAAACACAAAAGGTTACTTGAATGTTTAAACTAGAATAGTTATCCTTTCACTTTTTTTCAGGGTTCAGAAATAGTAATCTTTTTTTTTTTCTTCTTCTTCACTATTCAGAAATAATTAGGGTTAGGGATCTTCTGAAAAAATAGACAAAATCTCTACGTCATAAAAATGTACGCTGTACTTACTAAATATTTTGTTTTTATTCTATGTAAGAAGTAATTTTGTTATAAAAGGAATGTGCTATAATTGGCAAGATTTTTCTGAGATTTTAGTACTTTTATTTAAAAGGAAATGTTAGTATTGGAAACTAACATTTATAATTCTGAATGTTAATGACAGTCATTATTCATAGTCACTCTTCTTTTGGAGGTTGGATAATCCCCTACTGTTTAACTTTTCTTTGAATATTTAATGAACTACCAAAGAATTGTTCCTAAGGATATTAGCTGCTGTGAAAAGATTTTCTTTCCTCCAGAAATCGTTTAAGATAACCCATGGTTTATTTTATGGAATGCTCTGAAGTTCTGAACTATGGCCTTGAAAATAGATATTCATAAAGATTTTTGTCATAACTTGTGGGACAAAGAAAAAAAACTTGTATGATATTTTAAGAGTTGGAGTGATATACATCACATATTTCAAACTTATATTTTCAATAAAAAACATTCTTTATAATTCTATAACTTAAAAACACTGGAAAACAAAATCTTATGAAATCATCATTACCTAAATTTAAGAGATTTCCAATTTCAGATTCTCAGCTTATGTGAATCTTCTATATTAGCCCAAAATTTTTGCCTGAATTTGTTTTAATCAGCAAGTATGCAAAACTAAGGGATTTGTCAAATTAGTTGTAATTTACACTCATGGAAAAGTGCTGTAAATCAAAATAACGTAATTCAAATCCATTACCTCATAGAAGTTAGGTTACAATAGAGGCTTAGTTTGCTCACTAAGTCTACTGACTATATTTTTATAGCAATGGGCAAACAAGTTGCATAATCAACTACCAATTAATACATACCCGTAGCCTTGACTTTTTGAAAGTTTCATGTAAATAGATTAAACAATTCAAAATTAATATTACCTTAAATTTGTATAATCTTTCACTGTATTGTCAGACACATATCCCCTAACTGCTACTTTAAGAAGTATTTAATATGATTCTATGTCATAGAACGTGTGTATACAACGGTGTATGTGGGTACTTTTTACCTAGCTTCCAGTTCCTGCTGAATTTCTTTTGCAACAATTTAAAAGAAATATAAGGCTTATGGTAATTAAATTCTAAAGAAAATTTTTAAGTGGATAATTGATAGGTAGCTTTGAGAAGTCTTTTAGGGGATCTTTAGGCAGCTCATGAGCCTTCTAAAAGGTGTACCTAGAAGAGTATATTTTACTGCTTTTTAAAAAAATATTAGTACTATGGAAAAAGAGAAGGGCGATGCTTTTGATTTCAGCATACCCACCTTGCTTTTAAGTTGATGAAATTTATAATGAGAAGAGCTAATGATGAGGCATACTAATCCTCATGGATTCACTGATTATTTTTTGACATACTATGACAGTCTCTGATATATAGTAAAAATTGTTACTTGATATTAGAGTTATTATTAATAAAATCATGCTGTGGTATATGTGGTAAAGAAATTAATTCATACAATTGTGACCTTCGTTTCTATGTTATTTTTTACAAAATAAATTGTTTGAAAAAATAATGGTTGAAAAGCTCACAAAAGTTATGAAAGATATCAAATACTCAGATGCACACTTAGACACATTACAGTTGACCCTTGAAAAACATGGGTTTGAACTGCATGGGCCCACCTATAGGTGATGTTTTTCCATATATATTTTAGTACTACATGATCCACATTTGGTTGAATTCTTGGATGTGGAACCTTGGATATGGAGGGCCGACTGTAAAGTTATACACGTGTTTTCCACTGTGTAGAGGGTTGGCACCCTTAACAGCCAGGTTGTTCAAGGGTCAAATATATAATTAAACTGTTAGAAGACAATAACAAAGAGAAAACCTGACAGTACCAAGAAAGAAGTGACTCACCACGTATAAGGGACTTTGAATAATATAAACAGCTAATTTATCGTCAGAAACTATGGAGACCAGAAGGCAGTAGGATGTTTTATTTAAAGTACCAATTCATCAAGAAGATAAAACCTATACACAGGAAATACCAGAGTCTCAAAATATATGGAGCACACATCGACAAAATTTAAAGATGATAGATAGTTTTACAATAATAGTTAGACTTCAGTAACCCCCCTTTTAATAATGGATAGAACAGCTAGAAAGAAGAGCAATAAGGAAATAAAAGACTTGAAAAACACTATAACCCCAAAACACTATAACCTAACTGACACATACAGAACACTTAATACCACAGAGTATACATTCTTCTCAAGTGTACATGGAACATTCTCCAGAAAGACCATATGTTAGGCCATGAAACAACTTTCATGTTTAAACAAGACTGAATTTATACAAAGTAACTCCTCTGATCACAATGAACTGAAGCAATAACTAAAAGAAAACTCAAAGATAGGTGGAAATTAAACAATACACTCAAACAGATAATAGGTCTGTATTAGGTTGTAGGGATATCATAACAAAGTACCACAGACTGGGTTACTTCAACAGTTTACCTTCTTACATTTCTGGAGGCTAGAAGTCCAAGATGGTAACAGGATTGTTTCTTCTGAGAGCCTCTCTTTGCCTTAGAAAGGACCATCTTCTGTCTTCACATGACATTCTCTGTGTGTGTTGGTGTCCTAATATCCTCTTATAAGGACACCAGTCATACTGTATTATAGACCACACAGAAGACCTCATTTTATCTTAATTACCTCTTTAAAGACCCTATCTCCAAATATAGTAATATCATAGGGTATTGGGGTTAGGACTTCAACATGTGAATTTTGGGGGAACACAGTTCAGCTCATAATAATAAAGAAGAAATAACTAGGAAAATTTGAAAATACTTTGAGGTGAATGAAAACAATCACAGCATACCAAAACGTACTGAATGCCACAAAAGCTGTGGTCAAAGGGAAATTTACAGCTGTCAATGCCTATATTAATAAAGACGACAGACCTCAAACCAACAACCTAACTTTACACCTTAAGGGACTAGAAAATAAAGAGCAAATTAAGCCCAGAGCTAGCAGAAGAAAGGAGATAAGGCTAGAAAAGAGAATTAAAAAATAGAGAATATATACAAAATCAATACTGGTTCTTTAAAAGGATCAACAATATTGAAGAATCTTTAGTTAGACTTACTAAGAAGTGAGAGGACACAACTAACTAAAATCTGAAATAAAAATGGGACATTATTACCAAATTTACAGAAACAAGGATTATAAGAGAATATTATGAAGAATTATATTGACTATACATTAGATAATCTAGACAAAATGGATAAATTCTTAGAAACATGCAAATCACTAACTTTGCCTCACAAAAATTTAGACATTCAATGGACCTCTAATGAATAAAGGGACTGAAGTAATAATCAAAAACCTACTGACAAATTAAGTCCAAGACTAGATGGCTTCACCGGCGAATTGTAACAAACTTTTAAGTAATCAAAACCAACTCTACTCAACTCACACTTTTCCAAAAAATAGAACAGAGGAAACACTTCCTATGACATTCCATAAGGCCAGAATTACACAGATATCTAAGTCAGACACAGATACCACAACAAAAACTACAAACCAATATTCTTTATGTATATGGACACAAAAATGTTCAGAACACTAGAAAACGAAATCCAGGTGCACATTTAATGGATTATACTTTATGACCAAGTGAGATTTATCCCAGGAATGCAAGAATGTTTCTATTTAAGAAAACTAACCAATGTAATACATGATATTTACAGAACTAAGAAAATATAAACATGATCGTCTTAATAGATACGGGAAAGGCAACTGACAAAATTCAATACCCTTTCCTGATAAAAATTCACAGCATACCCAATGGTGAAGGACTGAAAGGTTAGCTTCTAAGATTAGGGGAAAAAAAACACAAAGATTCCCACTTTTACTACCAATATTCAACATTAAACTTGAAGTCCTATCTCGAGTAATTAGAAAAGAAAAACAAATAAAAGGCACCAAAATTGGAAAATAAGTAAAAGGATCTCTATTTGAAGATGACATGATTCCATATATAGAAAATCTCAATCTACAAAAAAGTAATGTTTTTATATTTTGAAAATTAGTTTAATATTTGTATTTGTCCATTTTTTTGAGAGCAATTGGCTAAACCGAGATAGATGTGTCCTGAAATTCCAGTTTTTCTAAAATAAAAACTTAATTTTTATTTGGCATTCATCTGTTTACACTACATTATTAGTTTTAATCAAGTGGTATTTAAAGATATAGTGAGAATATGTGACTATTTTTCTAGTGTCTAAATACCATCAAGTCAGAGGTCAGTATTATCCTCTATATATCCATATAATTTATGTAACAGATGTTCATGGACTACCTATTGATTGAATGAGTACTTCTTCTCATATAGATAAATGGAGAAAAGATGTCTGCAATGCCATTTTACGATCAAAATTTTGAATTTCAGTTTTTGAACATATAAATTCTTGATCATTTAATTTTACAATAGCCACCATAATGGCAATAAAAAAAAGTAAAAATAAAACCTTAGCAATGAATTTTAAGGTATTCTCAAAGTGTTTTATTAAGTGTCATTGGCAACAGGAGACAATGAATCATTCATTTACATGTGTTCTGGAACTTTAAGAGGTATCTTCAGCGTTGGGGCAAATAATAAGTGATGTATAATCTTGTGCTTTTTCTGACCATATGCCATCCGAATCTTTGATCACCCTTGAACAAAACCCCCAGCTATAATTAGGCACCAAATAGAAATACAAGTGTATTTCTTATAAGATAATCCTCACTTATTTCTTATTTCTTTGGAATATACATAAAATGATTGATTTGACCTGTGACATAAAATTCATTTCTGTGTTTCTCCCCATGAAATTTCAGTGCAACCACTGACTTTGCCTTCCTCTCCATTGCCCAAGGACACTCAAGCTGTTAAGTGTTTCCAGACCAATGGTGCATGTCTGTTCTCTACACTCTTGAAAAAAATCTATAGACTTGTGAAAAATATGAAACAGAGCTGTGAAATTGTTTCTATGTTATTTATTTCAATAATAATAAGGAAAAGGGAAAAAGTTGAAAGACTGAATCAATCAGGCATAATTGAAACTCACCCCAGTGTTGCTAAAGCAAATTTCTGGGGCTTACATTTCCTATAGATTTAACGTAAAGTGAAGGAAAAAGACTAAAAGTAATGTTTACTCTTCATATTTTCAGTGCACTGAAATAATGCTGCAAATATATATCTTGGTCTGGATGAATAAAATTCTACTTGCTTCATCATTTGTAATTACTTTCTGTGAACTTTATACTAAAATTTTACCATGTAATGCTCTCAGTTCTGCGAAGGTGTTAATTTGTGGCAGTGGTAATAAACATAAAGTATAGTGAGTCTTTATAAGTCTATTGGATCACTGCATACTAGGATCGTTTATAGTTAACATAAAGCCACTAATTCTTTTCAGCAGAAACTCTGCAGGCCAGAAGGGAGTGTCAGGATATACTTAAAGTGATGAAAGAGAAAAACCTACAACCAAGATTACTCTAGCCAGCAAGGATCTCATTCAGATTCTAAGGAGAAATCAAAAGCTTTTCAGACACGCAAAAGCTCAGAGAATTCAGCACTGCCAAACCAGCTTTACAACAAATGTTAAAGAAACTTCCCTAGGCAGCAAACAGAAGAGAAGAAAAAGACCCACAAAAACAAACCCAAAACAATTAAGAAAATGGTAATAGGAACATACACATCAATAGTAACCTTGAGTGTAAATGGATTAAATGCCCCAGTCAAAAGACAAAGACTGGCTGAATGGATACAAAAACAAGAAACATACATATGCTGTCTACAAGAGACCCATTTCAGACCAAAGGACACATACAGACTGAAAGTGAAGGGATGGAAAAAGATATTCCATGCAAATGGAAATCAAAAGAAAGTTGGAGTGGCAATACTCATATCAGATAAAATAGACTTTACAATAAAATCTGTTACAAGAGACAAAGAAGGACACTACATAATGATCAAGGTATCAATTCAAGAAGAAGATATAACATTTGTAAATGTTTATGCATGCAACATAGAGCACCTCAGTACATAAGACAAATGCTAACGACCATGAAAGGGGAAACTGACAGTAACACAATAATAGTAGAGGGCTTTAACACCCCACTTTCACCAATGGACAGACCATCCAAACAGAAAATAAATAAAGAAACACAAGCTTTAAATGACACAACAGACCAGATAGATTTAATTGATATTTATAGAATATTCCACCCAAAAGTGGCAGAATACACTTTCTACTGAAGTGCACATGGAACATTCTCCAGGACAGATCACATCTTGGGTCACAAATCAAGCCTCGGTAAATTAAAAAAAATTGAAATCATATCAAGTATCTTTTCTGACCACAATGCTATGAGACTAGATATCAATTACAGGAAAAAATCTGTAAAAAATACAAACACATGAAGGCTAAACAATACACTACTAAATAACCAAGAGATCACTGAAGAAATCAAAGAGGAAATCAAAAAATACTAGAAACAAATGACACTGAAAACACGACCCAAAACCTACGGGATGCAGCAAAAGCAGTTCTAAGAGGGAAGTTTATAGCAATACAATCCTACCTCAAGAAACAAGAAACATCTCAAATAAACAACCTAAACCTACACTTAAAAACAACTAGAGAAAGAAGAACAAAGAAAACCCAAAGTCAGTAGAAGGAAAGAAATCATAACAATCAGCAGAAATAAATGAAATAGAAACAAGGAAAACATAGCAAACATCAATAAAACTGTAATTTGGTTCTTTGAGAAGATAAACAAAATTGATAAACCCTTACCCAGACTCATCAAGAAAAAAAGGGAAAGGATACAAATCAAAACAATTAGAAATGAAAAAGGAGAAATCACGACTGACATCACAGAAATACAAAGGATTATAAGAGACTACTACAAACAACTATATGCCAATAAAATGGACAACCACGAAGTAACAGACAAATTCTTAGAAAACTACAGTTTTCCAAGACTGAACCAGGAAGAATTAGATAATATAAACAGACCTATCACAAGTAATGAAATTGAAACTGTAATTAAAAATCTTCCAACAAACAAAAGTCCAGGACCAAATGGCTTCAAAGGCGAATTCTATCAAACAATAGAATTCGGGTGAGCTAACACCCAAAATTCTCAAACTCTTCCAAAAAACTGCAGAGGGAGGAACACTTCCAAATTCATTCTACAAAGCCACCATCACCCTGCTACCAAAAGCAAAGATACCACAAAAAAAGAAAATTATAGATCAGTATCACCAATGAACATAGATGCAAAAATCCTCAACAAAATACTAGCAAACAGAATCCAACAACATAATAAAAGGATCATACACCACGATCAAGTGGGATTTATCCCAGTGATGCAAGGATTCTTCAATATATGCAAATCAATCAATGTGATACACCATATTAACAAATTAAGGAATAAAACCCATATGATCATCTCAATAGATGCAGAAAAAGCTTTTGACAAAATTCAACACCCATTTATGATAAAAACTCTCCAGAAAGTGGGCATAGAGGGAACCTACCTCAATATAATAAAGGCCATATATGACAAATCCACAGCCAACCTCATACTCAACAGTGAAAAACTGAAAGTGTTTTCACTAAGGTCAGGAACAAGACAAAGATGTCCACTCTTGCCACTCTTATTCAACATAGTTTTGGACGTCCTAGCCATGGCAATCAGAGAAGAAAAAGAAATAAAAGGAATACAACTTGGAAAAGAAGAAGTAAAATTGTCACTGTTTGCAAATAACATGATACTATACATAGCAAATCCTAAAGATGCCACCAGAAAACTACTAGAACTAATCAATGAATTTGGTAAGGTTGCAGGATACAAAATTAATGCACAGAAACCTCTGGCATTCCTATACACTAACAACAAAAAATCGGAAAGAGAAATTAAGGAAACAATCCCATTTACAACAAAAAGAATAAAATACCTAGGAATAAACCTACTTAAGGAGGTGAAAGACTTGTACTCAGAAAACTATAAAACACTGATGAAAGAAATCAAAGATGACATAAACAGAGAGAGAGATATACCATGTTCTTGGACTGGAAGAGTCAATATTATGAAAACGACCATACTACCCAAAGCAATCTACAGGTTCATTGAAATCCCTATCAAACTACCAATGGCACTCTTCACGGAATTAGAATAAAACATTTTACAATTCGTATGGAAACACAAGAGACCCAGAATAGCCAAAGCAATCTTGGGAAAGAAAAATGGAGCTGGAGGAATCAGGCTCCCTGACTTCAAACTATACTACAAAGCTACAGTAATCAAGACAGTATGGTAACTGGCACAAAAACAGAAACATAGATCAATGGAACAGGATAAAAAGCCCAGAGATAAACCCATGCACATATGGTCACCTTATTTTTGATAAAGGAGGCAAGAATATACCATGGAGAAAGACAGCCTCTTCAATAAGTGGTGCTGGGAAAACTGGACAGCTACATGTAAAAGAATGAAATTAGAACACTTCCTAACACCATAAACAAAAATAAACAAAATGGATTAAAGACCTAAATGTAAGGCCAGACACTATCAAACTCTTAGAGGAAAACATAGGCAGAACACTCTATGACATACATCACAGCAAGATCCTTTTTGACCCACCTCCTAGAGAAATGGAAATAAAAACAAAAATAAACAAATGGGACCTAATGAATATTAAAATCTTTTGCACAGCAAAGGAAACCATAAACAAGAAGAAAAGACAACCCTTAGAATGGGAGAAAATACTCGCAAATGAAGCAACTGACAATGGATTAATCTCCCAAATATACAAGCAGCTCATGGAACTCAATATCAAAAAACAAACAACCAATTAAAAAAATGGGTGGAAGACCTAAATAGACATTTCACCAAAGAAGACATACAGATGGCCAAGAGGCACATGAAAAGATGCTCAACATCACTAATTATTAGAGAAATGCAAATCAAAACTACAATGAGTTATCACCTCACGCCGGTCAGAATGGCCATTATCAAAAAATCTAGAAACAATAAATCCTGGAAAGGGAGTGCTGAAAAGGGAACACTCCTGCACTGCTGGGGAATGTAAATTGATACAATCACTATGGAGAACAGTATGGAGGTTCCTTAAAAAACTAAAAATAGAACTACCATATGACCCAGCAATCCCACTACTGTGCATATACCCTAAGAAAACCGTAATTCAAAAAGAGACATGTACCACAATGTTCACTGTAGCACTATTTACAATAGCAGGATATGGAAACGACCTAAATGTCCATCAACAGATGAATGGATAAAGAAGATGTGGTACATATATGCAATGGAATATTACTCAGCCATAAAAAGAAACGAAATTGAGTTATTTGTAGTGAGGTGGATGGACCTAGAGTCTGTCATACATAGTGAAGTAAGTCAGAAAGAGAAAAACAAATACTGTATGCTAACACATACATATGGAATCTAAAGAAAAAAAGTGGTTCTGATGAACCTAGGGGCAGGACAGGAATAAGACGCAGACATAGCGAATGGACTTGCGGACACGGTGGGCATGGGGGAGAGGAAGCTGGGATGAGGTAAAAGAGTAACAGTGATATATATACACTATCACATGTAAAATAGACAGCCAGTGGGAAGCAGCTGCATAGCACAGGGAGATCAGCTCGGTGCGTTGCAACGACCTAGACGGGTGGGATAGGGAGGGTGGGAGGGAGGTTCAAGAGGTAGGGGGTATGGGGTGTATGTATGTATGTATATGGCTGATTCACCTTGTTGTGCAACAGAAACTAACGCAGTGTTGTGAAGTAATTATACTCCAATAAAAATGTATTTAAAAATAAAAAATAAATAAAGCAATTAATTCTGATGAAATAATTCAAAATATAGTGTAAACGTTCCTTGCAATGTGTTCTGAAACCTGGCAGGTAGTTGAAATAATAATATGTAACAAGGACAGAGAACTAGCACCCAAGAGTCACGTTTTTTTTCTAAGAGTCCAGGAAAATGTAATGGTCAGCTTAATGCTGAGTTATTTTTGGTTGTGATTTTAAATACAAATAAATATTGTGGGATTTTATTTTGACTCTTTTAACTGTATTAGTAATGCAATGGCCCCAAAGAAAAATTTTCTTGTCAAAGTATACATTAGCTTTCAAAGGAAAAAAACCTATGAAAAATTAGAATTTCAGATGGTAAAAACAAAGCATAACGGCTAAACCAAACATTCTGAAAAAGCAGAATGATTAGGGACACTGTGGATCACAAATTATTGCACTTTAATTTTTAAATGAGCTTAGACATCTGTGAAATTTAAACCCCAGAGCCAGTGATTTGTGTGGCACTATACTACAGAAGGAACAAAGCTTTGACACGCAAATTTCAGCTTTATGTTGCATCAGCCCAGGTAACCTTGCCAACAACCTTCACACACACACTGGAAGCTGAGTGATGCCTCCCATATGCATCCTTCCTTTTCCCTTCCCAGTCAAGTTGACAGCAATTCTCTGTTCATTTCCTAAACGGACTGATAAAAGTTATGCTACCCCTATACCTGTTATTAACCTCCCTTGTACTATTATTACTCATAGTTTTTCCTTTGAGATAAGCAGCTAGACACAGAAGCTGATCTTTGCATATGGTGGGCTATTACCCCAGAAAGAGAACTGCAAATGTCAACCTATTATTGGGTCATTAATGTCAGGTCATGATATTTCAGAATTTGATGTTTTTAACCTTTACAGACATTAACCCACATACAATACACTTTTGAAAAGAGTTTATTTATCCTTAGAAACAGTGGATGCATGCTCCAGGAATACTGTTCTGTAATATTAGGTACTGTATATATGGTAAGGATCATTAAGTATATTTAGGTAACCACCTCTTCAGCTTAATTTGGCCCTTCATCTATTACTTTAGAGGAATCGAAAATCATGGACGAAAGAAATGTTCAGACGTCTGATAGGAGAAATGGGGAATGAAACAGAATTTAACAGCGTTCTCTTTTATTAAAGAATTACTCCCAATTCTGACACTGTTTAGACAAAATTTGCAAAGATGATAGTATCTTATTTCTTTTTCTTTGAAAGTCAAAATTGTTTCCTGTTATAAAATTCAATGAAGTCAATTTCAGTACACGACATAGTTTTAGGGTATACCGTTAAAGTCATAATTCAAGAGGCTGAGGAAAATCTAGGATGAAAGGATTTAAGTAGGAGATTTTATACACAGCTACAGCAACGCTTGCATTGCTCTGGATACAGGCTTGTGTGATGCAGATTCAAAATATGAGAAAAAAATGCAGGGCGCATGTGTATTTTAAAAATATTTGAAGTATTTTTGCTTTTTTATTTTTATTGTTTTGTCTTTCTTATGTCCCTACCTTTTAGCTTAACTGGCCACATCTTATAACAATATTTTGAAAACTAATACATGACAATGGAAAGTAAGAAAGGAAAGGATACAGTCAGAAGAAAAAACATGAATATAGTGACACACATTAACTTATGCTCCGAGGAAGGGATATTCTGCATATTTCTGTAATGAAGTGTCCACAGAAATCATCTGTTCATTGAATGACTCATTCATTTGGAGGCTATTATTTCATTACGTACTATGCACGAGCGCAGTTCCGGGCCCTACTGTGGTGGGCAGACGTTAAGATGGCTTCCATGATCCCCACATCATGTAATCTGTCCACTGGAGTGTGGACGGACCTACGCTTACTCCTATGGAACAGAATGTGGCAAAGGTGATGAGGTACCACTTCCGTGATGATGGAGCCTAGGAACGTAACTGCCGTCCTGCTAACAAACCGCCTCTACTGTCCGCTCAGTTTGCAGGCTTCAGGGAAGCAAGCAGCCTTCGGGGACAGGCTCACACGGCAAAAAGCGGAAGGTGGCCTCTGAGCAGTGGAGCGAGGAACCGAATTCTGCCAACAATTATGTGAGCTTGGAAGCTGATTCCTCCCCATTTCAGCCTTTAACGAGACTCCTAGCTGACACCTTGGTTATGACCTTGTGAGAGATCTCCAAGTAGAGGACCCAGTTAAGGCATGCTCAGACTCTTGACCCACAGAAACTGTGAGGTAATAAACGTGCCTTTTTAAAGCTGCTAAACGTGTGGTAATTGGTTATGCAACAATAGATAATAAACCTAGGGACGCCATAACGAATAAAGCCATTAATCGTTGCTGTTTTGGGGGGATTTTTGTACAGTCCATGGGGGGAGGAGCACACCGTCTAATACAGCATGATGGATGCTGGCTCTGAAGAGAAAGGTGACTAAGCCTCAACTACGGGGACACAAATCCAGAACCAAAAACTGGGTCGTGAGAAATGAGGAAAAGATCCCAGAGAAGTAGCAGCTGAGGCTTGAAGGATGAGCATGAGCTACTCAGGAGAAGGGGGGTGTGTTTTCGTGCACCATGGGGAGGGGAGAGGGGATAGCCTGGCGGAGAACATGGCATGTGAAAACACACAGTGGGGAGAAGGTGAGACAAAGTATGGCCTGATCAACAAGTCTGGGTTGTTGGAAGCGAGGCTGGGAGTAGTAAGAGATGAAGATAAAGAATAAAAACTGAAAGCAGATCATGAAAAGCCATGTGACTCATGTTTATGATGAAAGCTTTGCTTACAGTAAAATTCGAAGTGTCATATACACTATATGATTTTGCAGAATTATTGTATGTAAGGAACATATGCTCCAAAATATGTTCTAATTGCTTTGATAAAGTATAATTTTCAAGAAGTTTAAAATGTGACTTTACTACAATGTAAAATGAATGTGTGGTCAAAGATTAATTGATGAGGGAATACATGCCAAAGCTTATTTAATAAGAAAGCCAATAAAACATTTAAGTTGGGTCAAATTTTGAGAGACTTTCTGATAAGAATTTGAGTTAGATTTACATTCTCAACGGCACAAAATTATCTGCACTGGTGTAGACAGGACTCTCTGGCTTTCTATCAGTTTTCTACAAGTTGATCTGTACTGCTGCAGAGTAGTAAAAGAACCTGGTCAGTTAACTATACACCCTTCTATAATCCCTTATATCATCGGGTAATTCCAGGAGGGTCCATTAGACTAGGTTCAGTGATCCACTGAAAGGTACGACACAGTCATCATTTTGCCAATTTGCAAGTATTGAATAATGTTTCTTATTGTATGGCATATCACCCTCTTATTTTCACCTCTGGCTGTTTCCTAGGGATTAAATACTTGGACCACCATTTCTCCTGAAACTTGGATTTATTGATCCTTTTTCTCCTGGCACTTAAATTCACAGAGAAATTTGAACTTCTTTGCCAAATCGTTGTATCTTTATCAGAAAGTTTTACCATTTTGTACTGTCACTTTGATTTTCTAAAACCATGTAATTATCTTACCAGAGCGTGTCTAGGGAGGTGAGACTCCTTTTATTATTTTGATTGGAACATCAGATCATCTGTATTTTTATACCTGGTTCTCTTTCGTTATTGTTGTTTTGACAGAATGACAATTGTTAACATTTATTCTGCACTTATCTGTACTGGGCATCAGGACAAACATCTTACATGCCTTATCCCTGTAAAAACCTCGTAATACTCAGAAGACATTGTTACGATCGGTGTTTTACAAATGAGAAAACTTGATCCACAAAGAGGTCATTTCCTCAAGGCGACAGAGCTAATAAGCATTGGGATTAGAGGTGGACTCAAGTTGCCCAGTCCCACTTTGATTAGTGTAAAACTATCATCCAGTGATTGATTCAACGGATAGTTACAGTATTCTCACAACCTCCAGGCATGGTGCTAGACCCTGGGAATACCGTGCTAAACAAGATAAATGTTACAGTCTAGAAAACTTTCTAATGTTGTTTTAAGTTTAAATTAAAGCAAACATTGTGATTAGAAAGAAGTCTGAGCAATAAGACAAAGCCCTGTTTGTTTTCAAGTGAATTACCACCATCCAATTCCCAGAGAGATCCCAGGGAGTATCACATTGGCCTCAGGAGCCCCACCACGTAAGCGCTTTAATTCTGCTCTCACAATGTTAACACTGCTTACTCACTCATCTTTTGCTTCCTAACTGTATTTTTGCCACAGTCTGGCTTTCTGTTCTTCTCAACTCGGGATCATGCTGTCTCCAGCATCCTATCAAGGATGTCAAATTGCTTTCTAAAATGTTCTATGGGCTCTGTAGGAAATTATTTACAGAAGTGTGTCTTCTTCTGAGTCACACAGATTCTACTCCCTCCAGTTTGATCTGAAATACATTCTTTTAAGCCCCATGGTGTTGGGTTTCATTACTTTTCTCAGCTTCAACAAGGAGGGAGCGGTACAACATTGGCATCTGCCCTTGGCTTTGATCGGTGGCCACAAAGGTCTCGGGCCCAGGCTAATCCCCTTGTCATAGCATGTGGAACAGCAGACTGTGCTTCCAAATGCCATTCCTCCTGTGAGCCTGGGCTGTGCAGGGGTAGTAACTTCTTCTGTCCCAGTCTGGCCCTATGACAAGTTGGTAGCATACACACTGACTGGGAGGATTGAGAGTCACCATCTTTGTTTTGTATTTCAAACAGGAAAACCAGTTCTATTTCATAAATGAATGAGAACATTTTTCCAGATGGTTAGGTCATAGGCAGTATTCGTGAGGTAGCCCCAATGGAGAGCAGGCTGGCTTTCAGCCTTTGTGCTCTGCACTGATGTGAACTTCTCCTTCTTTCCTTCCTGTGTTCTTATCTTCCTTCTTCCCTTCCTTCCTTGGCTTCTCATACTTTGGTAAAATATTGGGGAGAGGTGTATTAGGATCAACTAATTTAAGTGCTTTTACACAGAAAGTCATTTATTCCAATGCAAACCCTGACCAGTTTTAAAACTTCCTTGTTAGTGTTTCAAGTGCATTTAGGGTTCCAGGATTCAAGTGCCCCATCCCTGCCTTTACTGGCTGAACAGTGAACAGAGTTGGCATCTGGAATGGAGAGGATGTAGGTTTGTCAAATAAGACCTGGGATCCCCTATGTTTTCATTGCCATTCATTCATTAATTACCTAGTCACATATACTAAGACTTACTGAACTTTGCTCACTCTTGCCATTTCTCTCTAGATCTCTACCCTTCTGCCTCTCTGCTGTCCTGTGCCTTCACAATACTACCCTAAATTCCCATCATCTGGGGGAACATTGCTATGCCTTACATTCTTACTAAATTTACTAAATGCTTTTAGAGGATGATGACTTAGAAAGCTCTCTTTTCATTTTATTTAGGACCTGTTGCATTATATTCCTGTGGCATTCTATCTTTGTCATCAGTTTATTTCTCTCTCAGAAATATGGTTTTAGCAGCTAACTTTATAAACAACAATGTATGTCACTATTTAAGATTGTTCTCTTTGATTCATGGAAAACATATGTTCCAAGGGAGGTAACAAGTAAGGTACAAGTCATAAGAGTAGGGTTAGAAACAGATTGCCCATCTATCATGATCCCTGGGAAAATATTTTTGCTGGAAGTGACAGGTTGCTCTCATTCTAAACTTAGTTTAAATGTAAAGCCAAACATGCCCACACAACACATTTTATTTCTCCCCAAACTGTCACCTTTGGCAGAGCACAGTAGATTCAGTCACCCAGGCATTGCTCTGTACAAAAAGATACTTCAGCAGAGGTCACACATTTGTCTCACAGCACTGAGGCTCCAGGGAATTGGGTTCTAAATTGTTTCTATGGGTGCTCTGGAAATTACAGTGCACATCAAATGAGAGGTCATCTCCCAAGTTCCCCGGGGAGACCACAAGAGTATGTTTGCCTTTTGAAGGCAAAAATAAATATTTTTAAAAAGCAGTACTTTGAACATGCAGCAAAGGTGCATACCAACCATACGTAAGCCAGTGGAGCTAAAACACCTCTTTCTTCATCAAATAGAGAACAAGACTATGAATTATAAGCATGCATAGTATAGGTCAGGGCTAGGTTAGCTATGCAAATGTTAACATTTTAGAAAATATATATTCAGTATATTTTTAAAAGGAGTTTAGTTTTGTGATTTGCTCAGAACAGGATTTAAATCAAAGAACTGAGTCCAGAATTTTCATATGAGGTTTTCCTATTAAGAAACTCAATGCATAATACCAAAGATATTTTCACATCTTCTTCCTGTGATGTACAATTTCCATCATTAGTTACTATCTAATGAGGAGTACCTGACAAATGTCCACATTTCCTAGAAATATTAAGGGAATATCCAATACACCTCATCAAGTATTAAAATATCTTTTATGGTATAATCAACATACTTCTGTCACTATAGGTAAATGGTTTCATCACTTTCCCTTCATGGACTCCTTTTCTATTGCTGTAACCCATGACTGTGGACATAGAAGAGATCCCTCCTCCCTAACCACACCCTTACTGAACCACAGTTACCATGGGGGCTTGTCATGGGATCAGAAAAGGTCTGCAGTTGGCAAACAGAATCATTCAGGGGATGTAACTAAGTTGCTTGTGTGAAGCTAGGTTTGGGTAGGAACGCTTACTAATTAGGAAGCTGAATGAGAAATGCAGATAAAAGGACATTACTAAAAATCACCCATCCAAACTATGGCTCTTTTGAAAAGCAAGAAAACAGAACGAAGCACAAAATACTACCCTAACTTAGGCAAATTCCTCTGTCCCACAAAGCACAAAGACTCAAAAGCTCTGTAAGGGTTAGGCTTCAGAAGATTTATCTACATTATTTTATACTCACTTATGTAGTTAATGAGTCAAAATGGCAATAGAAAATATCTATACCTTACATAAACTTTTTTTTCAGAGATCGAGGAAAAACTATTATTGTTTCTCCCTTTGACATATGTTTCTTACAAATCACTTTCCATAGTGTCTTACATCACACTTTACTTACTATTATTTACATGAACTTATGCTTACCACACTAGCTTGGAAGTTCTTTAAGAACAAAATCTTTTTTACATTCTCTACAGTTCTTAATACAAACTGTTACATATAGCAGATATTCCATAAATACTTATGGTGTTGAATACATTTTTGAAGCATTTAGCCAAATGGAACAGCAGAAGTTTTAGAGCATTAGAGTTTCAAGTCAATAAAATTAGACAATAATTTAGTGATAATATCTATGTGTCAGCAATATGAGAAGCTAGGACAAAAGAGATAAGATGACTCCTTCTCTGTAAGGACTTAAATCTAAGAGAAATGGAATCTAGAAACAGATGTGTAAACAAAGCTACTGTAATTAAGACCATTTGACATGGGAACACATTTGACAAATAGAAAATTACAACAGAATAGAGAACAGAAAGGAAGTCAGACATATAGTGATAGAAGTATTTCAATTCAGAGAAGAAATAATGGATTATTTAATGAATGGAACTTGGCAATTTACTATATGATTTGAACAAAATAACCCTACAACCCAGTATATACAAAACAAATTCCAAATGTATAAGGACTCCAGTATTAATGAATGAATTTTTTAATTAGAATAATTTTTATATTTTTTAGTAGAGACCTTGAAAAAACCCACAGCTGGGACTCTAGGTAAGCCCAAACCTAGAAGTCTAAGTTAGAAAAAGCTCCTGGAGAAAAGCACTCCTTCTAGTTAGAGAATCAGGAGGGGACCCCCTGCAGGACAGACCTTCTTGGAATTTCCCTGCTCTGGCCCAGGTGAGTGGCAGCAGTGAAGCAGCAGCTCTCCCCTCTTCCCCCGGCTGGTACCAAATGCGAACAACAGCAACTGTCCTTCAGAGAAGAGTCTTTTGACACCCCCCATCTTACACCAGTTCAGCACCAGCAATCAAATGGCCTGCCTCCCCTCTTCTCTGACATGGTTGAGACCCACTTGTGCAGGGTGGAGTGTTCAGTTCTCCCTGCCCTACAAAAAGTGAGCTCCAGTAGTGACATTACACCCCTGATGCAGAGGCAGAACTGGTGGTGGTGGCTGAATTAGCCCTGCAGGTTCTTTTCTCTCATCACTTTGCCCATGTTGGGCCACTTTGTGGGGATTGTGCAATACAGTGCAGAGGCTGAAGTCCCAACTTCTAAAAATGAACAAAAGGAATGAGAACACTGGGAAACCACAGAGGGGGAAGAAGGATCATGGAGAGGAGGAAGCAGAAGGAAGGGACCCTTTAAATCTTTGCATGAAGTCCTAGTCACCACACTAACAAAAATCAAAGAAAGCTGGAATTGGCTATATTAATAGCATACAAAGAAAGCGAATGACCAGAGATAAAGTGGGACATTTAAAATTGAGAAAGGGTTAGGTCACCAAGGAGACAAAACATTTTTATGTTTCTACCTAACACTAGAGCTGCAAAAACACAGCAGAAAAAACTAATAGAACTAAAAGAGAAACAAATTCACAATTATACTTGGAGTCTTCAATACTAATTCATAGAAGAGGTAGACAAAATCAACAAGGATGTAGAAAAGTTGAACAGCACAATCAGTTAATTGGACCTAAGTGACACTTATGCAACTCTCCACCCTCATCTGAGTCCACATTCTTTTCAAAGGCACATGGAACATTTTTTAAGATAGACCATCTCCTTGGCAAAACAAATAAATCTTATTTTTATAGAAAACTGAAGACGTATGAAGTTTGTTTTCTGACTGTAAAAGCAGTAACTGAAAAAACTGAAATATGAAAGATCACAAATTAAAAATTATAACGTATATCTAAGTAATCAAAGATGAAGTTTCAAGAGAAATTTGAAATTATTTTCTACTGAATTATAAAAAAAACTGTTGTGGGGCTTCCCTGGTGGCGCAGTGGTTGAGAGTCTGCCTGCCAGTGTGGGGGACACGGGTTCGAGCCCTGGTCTGGGAGGATCCCACATGCCGCTGAGCAACTGGGCGCGTGAGCCTCAACTACTGAGCCTGCGCGTCTGGAGCCTATGCTCCGCAACAAGAGAGGCCACGATAGTGAGAGGCCCGCGCACCGCAATGAAGAGTGGCCCCTGCTTGTCACAACTAGAGAAAGCCCTCGCGCAGAGACGAAGACCCAGCACAGCCATAAGTAAATAAATTAATTAATTAAATTAAAAAAAAAAAACTGTTGTGAATACATCAAACTAAAAATCTTCTGCACAGTAAAGAAATGATCAAAAAAATGAAAAGGCAACCTCTGGAATGGAAGAAAATATTTACAAATCATATATCTGATAAAGGGTTAATATCCGCAATATATAAGGAACACATAGGACTCCATAGCAATCAATAAACAAATTAAAAGGTGGGCAGACATTTTTGTAGACATTTTTCCAAAGAAGATATTCAAATGGCTAACAGGTACATGAAAAGGTGCTCAATGTCACTAATCAGAGAAATGCAAATCAAATGCACAATGAGGTATCACTCCACAACTGTTAGAATGGCTATCATCAAAAAGATAAGAGATAACAAGTGCCTGCAAGGATGTGGAGAAAAAGCAACCCTTAGTACACTGTTGGTAGGAACGTAAATTGGTACAGCCACTATGGAAAACAGCGTGGAGGTTTCTCAAGAAGTTAAAAACAGGACTACTGCATGAGCCAGCAATGCTACTTCTGGGTATCCATACAAAAAAAAAAAAGAAATCACTAATTGTTCATAATAGTTAAGGTATGGAAACAACCCAAATGACCATTGACAGATGAATAAAGAAAATGTGGTATATATATATATATATATATATATATATATATATATATATATAATATATATATACACACACACACACACACACAATGGATTATAATTTAGCCATAAAAAAGAAGGAAATCCGGTCATTTGTGGCAACATGGATGGACCTTGAGGGCATTATGCTAAGTTAAATAAAACAAAGACAAATACTGCATGGTATTATTTATATCTGCCATCTTAAATTAAAGAAAAAAAAAAAAAAGGCACGCTCAGACAGAAAGTAGAAAAGTGGTTGCTAGGGGCTCAGGGGTGGAAGAAATAGGGAGTGGTTTGGCAAAAGTGTACAATAAGAAAAAGAAAAAAGGTTAACATATGATTTATTTCACTTATATGTGGAATCTAAAAAAAAAAAAAAAAAACTCAGAAAGAAGAGATTGGTGATTGCCAGGGGCAGGGGGTTAGGAGTGGAGGAAATGGGTGATGCTGGTCAAAGAATATAAACGTCCAATTATAAGATGAATAAATTCTGGGGATCTAATGTACAACGTGGTGTCTATAGTTAATAATAATGTATTGTATATTTGAACATTACTAAGAGAGTAGATCTTAAAATTTCCTACTTAAAAATAATGTTTAACTGTGTGAGGTAATGGTATGTTAACTAATCTTCTTGCGGTAATCATTTCACAATATATACATGTATAAAATCATCACACTGTACACCTTAAACTTACACAATATTACATGTCAATCATATCTCAGTAGAGCTGGGAGAGAAAAGAATAGCAAAAAGCTGTTAAAACTAACATAAATATCTAGTTTACAGCTAAACTGCTTAGTGAGACTTTAACATTAAAAGCTTACGTTACAAAAGAAAAATCAGTAATTTAAGTTTAGATTAAGAAACTCGAAAAGGAAGCGCAAAACTGTGCCTAAACCAAGCAGAATGAAGGGAATAATAAAGAGGAGAAATTAATAAAATTAAAAACAAAAATAGAAAAAAATCACTGAAATATAAGATTCTTCAAAATCAGTCAGTTGATAATTGAAATTGATAAATCTCCAGCTGGTTTGACCATATAGTAAAAGGAGGAAAGGAAGATGCAGTTGTGGATATTGACAAATGAGTGGATATCACTACTCACCATATAGAAATTAAAGAATAACAGATTATTGTGTATCACTCTATGCCCATAAATTTAACTGAGATGAAACTGACAAATTCCTTAAAAGGAAACAAATAGGCAAGACTCAGAAGAAACAGATAAGCAATGCTATTGAAAAATAGTGAAAATAGTAAAACGTTCTAAAAAAGAGATCTAACTTCATGCTCACATCATTTTGCTGGTTCACTCTACAAAATATTTAAGGAAGAAACGAATTCTAGACAGTCTCTTCCAGAAATTAGAAGAGGGAATTCTATTTTATGAGGCTACCATAAATTCATAAAAAGACAGAGAGAAAATAAAATTTCACACCAATATACTTTATGGACAAAGGCATGAAAATCCTCACCAAAACGTTAGCAAGTCAAATCCAGCAACACATAATAATGAGAACCAAGTCCTGTTCAACCTTTGAAAATCAAGGTAATACCATATTATCAGACAAGAGAAAAGCATATTATACCAATAGATGCAAAAAATAACAACACACACTGTAATATTCAAGACTCATTCATGATAAACTATCAGCAAACTAGACATAGAAGGGCTTCCTTAAACTATTAAGGGACATTTAAAAAACAATCCATAGCAAAGTCACACCTAATGGTTAAAGACTGAATGCATTCCGCCTATGATTGGTAGCCAGGCAAGAATGTTTGCCCATACCAGTCCTATCCGATACCACGGTGAAAATTCTACCAAATTCAATAAGGAAAGAAAAATAAAATCACTTGGACTGGAAAAAAAGAATTAAGAATATCCTTATTTGCAGAATACATGATTGTCTTTAAGACAAGGAATTTACCAAAATTTCTTTTAACTGTAAATAAATAAAGGAAGTTCGCTGGGTAAATATGTCAATTCTAGCCAAAATGATCTTTACATAAACATAACCTCAGCTGTATTCTATGTATAGATATGCTTACAGTAAACTTTATATGAATAAAGGACTCAAATAGCCAAAATAATTTTTAAAAAGAAGAATCAAGTTGGAGTACAAACAATACCTGATTTTAAGATATACTCTAAAGCTTGAATAATTAACTAAATGGCTAAAGGAAGGATCAACGAACTATTGCCCAAAGTCAGTTCAACATTGTTTTTGTAAATAAAGTTTTATTAGAACAAAGCCATGCCCTGCCATTTACATATTGTCAATGCTGCTTTTCAGGTACAACAATAGAGTTGAAGGGAATTGTGAGAGTGACCTCTATTACCAATAGAAATATATGCCTCTTTCAAATCTTGGGCTTTATTAAACTTCAACTACATGTGTTAAAATATATTCCTCGTTTGAAGAATCAGTTTTTAGCTTTTATATACATCTTTTAATACATACATGTATGTAATAAAATATATAAAAGCATTAATCTGTGTTACAGAAGAGGTGATTATGCCTTTTAAAATTAAGGCTTAATTCTCCAACGTTTAAAAGTTTGTAAGATAAAAGAAGGTAGAAGTACACCCAAACATCACCATGAAATTCCGGTGGTCATAGATACGCATATTTCAGTTGGTGCAGAGCATCCCTATACTTTTCCACGCTCAGAGTAATATACTTGTGTATTCATAAACACACTCACAAGCTTTTTTCTTTACAAAAAAGGTTTTATGCCCATATTATACATTTTTTCTTGAAGATGTATTATAGATACCACTCTATAATACAATTATATAAACTCTATATCAATTATATAAACCAGTTAGGTTGGTTTATATAATTAGTATATTTGGTCTTCTTCCTAAATCTTCTAATGTTCCTATTAACAATATATTGTTTTTTTGTTGACTTTCTAATTATCTTGCTTTTCCCACCTGTATTAACCAGGTTTACACTGAAATTGCCTTCTTTGCCTCTTATAATTTGGAATTTCTGAATATATCTCTACTGTAGTGATTTTCTACCTGTAACATTTAAATGCCTTTAAAAATAGTGTATACAAGCCCTCATATGATCATACTTGCACATTTAATTTTCCTCACACCTTTCGTCCTACTTCCAGTGTTTGAGATAACTTGCAACTTTAGATACATTCTTATTCAGGGCTTTTAATAATATCATAGGATAATAACATGCATACAATTCTATTCCATTATGAATATACAGAATGAGAGAATCTTATACTTTACTACATTATCTTCAAAAGAAATCACAAGACAACTGTATATGTTAAAAGTTGAGCTAGACCTAGAATAACTGAACTGAGTAAAGCTTGGCATTAAGCATACTTCCACTTTTATCTTCCACTGACTTTAATTCTGGTTCTCAGCTATGTGACATGACACCCAATATCCACATTTAGAGTATTTTTCACTATTTCATTTAACAAGAAAATAAAAGATATTGAATATATATCATGCACTGTGCCAAGTGGAAAAAAACTGAAAATGGTGTTTGATCTCACAAAACTACCAGTTTAATGTGGCAAAAAAATAAATTGGTTGTCAAATGTAATAGAATGAAGTAAGTGCTGCGATGGGCAAAATATTGAGTGCTACAAAAGCACATAAAAAAGGAAACCTATTCTCCCTCTCCGAGGAAAAGATATCAAGGAGTGTTATATTGCCTGATATTAGGGTATACTACACATGGATATAAAAAAAGAAAACAATTGTGGAGATAAAGATACAGTTGTGAAATAGAGTAATAGAATGACAATTCATTGTGACAGGAAGATTACAGAAAATGGGGAGCAGGAAGGTAAGAGTCCAGAATGATGAGAAGCATTTTAAGTATAAAAAGCTTCAAAAGTCTTGCTAAGGGCTTCCCTGGTGGCGCAGTGGTTGAGAATCTGCCTGCCAATGCAGGGGACACGGGTTCAAGCCCTGGGGTGGGAAGATCCCACATGCTGCGGAGCAACTGGGCCCGTGAGCCACAATTACTGAGCCTGCGCGTCTGGAGCCTGTGCTCTGCGACAAGAGAGGCCGCGACAGTGAGAGGCCTGCGCACCGCGATGAAGAGTGGCCCCCGCTTGCCACAACTGGAGAGAGCCCTCGCACAGAAACGAAGACCTAACACAGCCATAAATAAATAAATAAATAAATAAATTTAATACTTGCTACTCAAACTAGCTCCTCTGACATCTCTCTGTATTCACTATATAAAAAAAAAAAAATTCTGATATAAATCGTACCAATGTTTAAAAAAAAAAAAAAAAAAAAAAGTCTTGCTAAAATTTTGGACCTTACTCTCAGGACAATGTTATTCTAAGTCTGATTAAATCAGAGCTTTAACATATTATTCTTAATAGCAGGCAAAATCCCCTCATTTTTAAAAAGCATGCAAAGTCTATATACACATTGACAAAAAAGGACAGGTTGAAGTCACGAATTAGTGACCCTAGTTGAAGCTAGTATGCAGCTCAGTGAAACATCAACATAACCTAGCTTTCAAAAAAAGCAAGTAAACCAGGTCACATTTGAATGCAGGAGGGCAGTTTATGGTTTTATTTTCAATGGTGCTCAGAGTAGATAGCAATTTACTGTAACTATGCTTCATAATGAAGGTAATCATTTGTTTTAGAGACATATAACAAACGATGTAAAAAGTTTTATTGAATTGTTTAAGAAAATAAATCGTTTCACAAGGGTGTTGTTTTCATACTTATTTCTTAAAGTTGACAAAGAACCTTAAGCATATTGTTCCAGCTAAGCCAAAGAAAACACAACTATTATTCAGTGTCCTTCTCAGTGACGGACATAAAATTACATTTTTAATTTTGAAATGGAACTAAAGTTGAATAAATATTTAATGGCTATATGGTCATATTCAGAGTAAATTATACTTGAAAACAATTTATGAGTTTGTTTTTGGCCACTAGGGCATTATGTTCCCATGAAGCTATCTGACAAAAAATAATTCATCTCAACCATAAAAGTTACTTTACAAAATTGTAGATAAGTTTATTATATTATGCATGTTTTCTTAAAATAGAGGTAATTGGAGTATACACAACAATTTCTGTTGTAATGAAGTATTAGCAACCCAATTTTACAATGACTACCCTGGGCATTACACTGTCATTGCCTAGATCTTCATGCACAGATCCTTAAGGATTAGTTTTTTTTTTTTTTTATTATCTTGTCTGAAAATGATCCTATTTTTTAGTTATTTTTTCATGTTACTGTTATGTGAAGACATGAGTGTATTATCATTATATCTTAAAATTAAGGCCTTTTAGAGTAACCTTTGTTAGAACACATCCGAAAAAAATTAAGGATGTGGCCAGGGCTATGCTTCTCTGCTGGATTCCTGTTGGTCAGAGTTGATAGCACCTGATAAATTCTTCATAAATATGTTCACCACTAATGAATGAGTATCAAATTCTTCATGCGTATTAGCCTACAATTGAATTCTGTTATTCAAGGTAGTTGTGGTCTATTAAGTCACAGAAAACACTGAATTAGCAGGTATTGAACCACTGCTTGTAGGGGAAATACAGAATCAGGTTCCTGTGAACCTTTGTTCACAACATTTTCATCAAATGATTAATATATAACCTTGTTGTGTATATGTTTCTGTTTATAGACATTGTATTTACTAGATTGATTCATTAACATTGAACTCATAGCCAACAGCACTATAACTCAAGCTTGAATAAAGCTTATCAAACACACACATTTTTCACCATAAGGTGTATCAGAGCCTTCTCGTACATAGGAACAGTGGGCAGTTTTCAGCACTAAAATTGGGAGCCATTTTGAACAAAGTTACCAAAACAAAAAAAGGCATAAAAATGCTGTAAATTGAGAGCTACAAAGAAAAAAAACCTGCCAAATTTTTTTTTAGAAGATTGAAATAAAAGGAAAGATATACTATGTTCGTGGAATGTAAGCGTCAATGTTGTTAAGATTTCTCCCCAAATTGGTCTATAGAATTAGTGCAATTCACATTCTAGAAAGCTTTCTTTCTGTAAAAATTGAGATAATTCTAGGAGTTACATGAAAGTGCAAAGTACCTAGCCACATCCAAAATCTGGGTGAAAGAAAACCCAGAAGACCAAAGTTGGTGGACTCATACTTCCTGATTTCAGACTTTCTATAAAGCTACAGTAATCAGGAGTGTGGTGATCAAGAAAGGATGTATAAATCAATGGAAGAGACTCACTGATGTATAATTCAAATGATTTTTGCCAAAGGAGCCTCGATAAATTAATGAGGAAAAAATATAATTTTACTAGTATGATTAATAGGAAAAGATACTTTTGTAAATTGTAAGGTAAGATATTGGAAAAATTAACCTTAAGTGTAATTTTCAAATAGGCAGTAATAAAATAATTTCCAGTTATATTTAGCAGAATGATAACTGGACAAGTACACTGTTTCTCATCATTCAGCCCATAGAATCTACTAGTTTATTTCTGATATTCTTGTTTCAGACCTAGACTACTTCAGAGAGCACAGCTTGTATATTTCTCAAGCCCAGAGATAATTTGAACAAACACAAGAGCCTGAGACCTACTAGTCTTGAAGAAAAACTTTCCGTGTGTTGAAAACACAAGTTGGGAGGTATCAGAAATTTTGTGCTGTGCGAGAATACAGGGTAAATACATATCTTTATTGTATATGTAAATACATATCAAATAAATACAGGGTAAATACATATCAGTAAATACATATCTGATAGGTGGTACATATACAGGATTTACCTCTGCCCTTTGATCGCTGATATTTGTTATTTTTGTAAAACTTTCGAAGGCACTTATAAGCTTAAAATGGGCAATTTTTGAACAGGTTTTCCTGTGTCCAAATTATAGATTCTCAGAAATGACTGTTAAATTTAATGAGGTACCGGTTACTCAATAATTCTAGTTGACCAATTTGTTGTAACTGTTTACAGCAATATGAAACATCTATAGTTTCAACATAAGGAATTTCCTGCATTCTTTTTGTTAATTAGTGCTATCTTTTGGTAAACTGACTTTTAGTATTACTCTTAGTAGGGCTAATATCTAGATTGAAAAGGGAGAGATGAAAATCTAGTCTCTTGTTTATATAGATACTCGTTACCATGTCTATTACTGAAAGCATTGGGCGAATGAGAAGAATGATTGAATAAACATGTGTATCAAATAAAATTTCTTAACATTTCTTATTTTTACTGTAAGAAGCATATTTCCCCAACCAAAAAGACTTAAAACAGTCATTAGTCTCAACTTATTTTTGCTATTTATCTAAAAGCAGTCTACAGAGGATGGGTGGTTCCTACATACATAAGTTTGGGTAAGTGTAATGTTAACATCTACTAGCAAAATGTTCAGCAACCTATTAAAATACAACCCTAAGTGGAACAAATCCTCTGTTAAGGCATATTTGTTTCAAAATAACCACGTCTCCAGAATTGGATGTCTTTTTTACCCTGGTCTGTATGTGTGCAAGTGCATTATCAGAACATATGGATGTGTTTTGGAACTAAGAACTAAAATTAATAAGCAAACGGGAAATAGATAAATATTCAGTAACCACTGAGGGACAAATAGATCTGGATTATGTGAAAATGTTGGCTCTCTATTAAAGGAGTTATAACAAGTATAAAAGGCACTGAACTTTATATACTTTCTGAGGAATTACAAGTAAGAAACATAGATAACAGATTGGTTCACTGCCAAAGAGAAATCATTTTCTGGAAATAGAATTTCTATTACCATTCAAATACCCACCAAATAGAGCAAACCTAAAAATTTCTTCCCATGGGTTAACCGGTGACAGAATCGTCTTGAGGTGGAACTGAGGCAACATCAATTCAATCAAAATATTCCTTTGTTCTCCACCCCACCCTTATCAGAGACCATTTACTCTAAGAGTAACTTAGCAATAGGATCTTGACAAATTGCATTGGTTTGGTAATCTAACACCTCTTCAGTAGCCTTAGATGAAATGAATAACAAACTAAATTATGTCTGCACCATTATTATAGACAGTAGATAATGCTGATATCATGAACAGATTTGATAGAAAAATATGAAAATAAGAGTAATTTTTTCTAAAAGCAGTATGTTCCAAGTGTTCATACACTGATGTTAAAAGTACTTGCTTTCTGCTAGCAAGATTGGAAAAAGACACATACCCAAAGATATTTTGTGCATGGTAGTCCCCAACTGTTTTGGGGAAAGTTATCCCTCATTAGCTTATACAATTATCAGTTACTGCTAAGAGTTAAAGGGATTTAAATGTAGTATCTAAAATATGAGAGGAAAGTCCAAACATTTGGTTTTTTCACCTCACCCACATAATCTGCCGACTAATTCAGTCTTAAGGACAGAACTATTGCTAGGCACAGGGTTTTTAAGGCTGAAAGTGACATGAACCATATTTTTAACTTTTAAAATTGAAATATCATATTCATACAGAAAAGTGAGCAAAATTTGAAACTGTCCATAACTATGTAGCTGACACTAGATCAAGGAAGACATGGTGGTCTGCCTTGGTTTTTTCCTGATTTCAGTAGGAAATTTTTGAATTTTAACTATTATGTAACATGTTAACTTCTAGTGTCAAGTTTATGCTGTTCTTATTTTTTAAGTTGGAAAGTTTCCTTTTTTGTCCTATCTCCTTGAAGAATTGTCCTCAGTGTTACTTCTTCCATAAGTATTTGGAAGACTTCATTATTGAAGCTGCTGAGCCTGTAGTCTTCTCTGTGGGGATTATTTTAATTACCAATTCAATTTCGATAACAGAATGTAGACTATTCAGTTATACTATTCTAAGTTTGCTATGTTGAATTTTTCTAGGCATTTGTTCATTTCAAAGTTTTCAAATCTATTGGCAAAAACTGGAGTCACGCGGTTCACTTATGGGCAAATATTATAAAATATGCAATGTCTCATTTTTTGTTCATGATATTAGTAATTTGTACCTTCTGTCTCTCTCATTAGTTCTTGTCAGGGGCTCAGTTTTATTCTTTCCACAAAGAAGCAATTATTTTCTCTTTCAATTGAACGTACTTCTGTTTTATAAATTTCTGCTTTTATTATTTTACTTTTTTTGCATTTAATTTGCAGGTATTTTAAAGCTTTTCTAGGTGCAGATTGATTCCTAACCTTTCTTCTTCATTAGTGTATGCATTTAAAGCTACACATTTTCCCCTGAGCACAGCTATAGCTGTGTCCCACATGTTCTTATTGTCATTCAATTCAAAATATTGTTTAATTTTCTTTAATTTCTCATTTAACCTACAGGATAATTATATAAGTTAACTTATATAATGAGAACTTATATAATTAAAAGGTAAATATTTTTCCTACTTACTTTTTGTTACCAATTTCTACCTTATTTATGCCGTATTCATATAATATGTCCTATCCTTGAGAATTTATTGACATTATTTTGTGGTCTTGTGTATGTTTGGTTGCAGTGTGTGTGTACAGCCATGCTCAAGAGCAAACCCAAAGAACCACAGAAACACTTACAAAAAAATTAGATAATTAGGTGTGAAGGTATTCTCCTCCAAAAGACAAACAGGAAATGAGATAGGGAAAACCAACAGCAATCACAGAACCGTGGGTTATCTTCAGGTGTATGGGGGAAAACTGAGGAAGGCAACAGGGCATCTGAAGGACGTGGTGAACCTAGGCACTGTGCCCAACTCTTAAAGGCCACCTGCAATTTCTAACCAACATGCTTCACTTCCTCCCTGAAGCCAGTGCGGAGATGCTCTGGGGTAGGGGTCTGTCAAGATGGATTCTTCTGTAACACAGCATAGTCATAGGGGTGACATTGCATCACTGTCACCATTTTGTTTGTTTGAAGCAAGTCACAGGTCCTGTCTACCTTCAAAGGGAGAAGATTACACAGAAACATAAGCACCAGCGAGGCAGCTTAGAGTGTGTCTGCCACAGTCAGGGTCGGGCAATTGACCCTCATCCAACCTGTCGTTAAGTAAAATGGTTCTTTATGAAAGCAGGTCTCTCTGGATAATGCAGATTATTACTTCCAGGGTATAACACTCTACCGATCCTAAATCTGTGTCTAATTTGTGTCCCTCACAACCATGAAGAAGTTTAAAACTCTGCTTAGCTTCTCAGTCTCTGGGATTCCATTCTTAATTTTTACCCTATTCTCCTTGGCTTCTATGCAGCTAACCCACAGTTAGTCACAGTTAGTGATTCTCTGTTTAGCCCATTTTTCCCCCTAAGGCTTTGTAGAAAGCATATTTACATTATTCCATTAACTTAAGTTTGTACACCGTGTGAAACATGTTTGAATGAAATACACATTGTGATCATTTGTAAGGTAATGGACCCTAGTTCCTTCCCACTAAGGTGTTTTTGTCTCAATCTATGACTTGTTACTGCCTAAGCTGTATTTGACTGTTATCTGCCAGTCATTCTGTTCAAATGATCATATTAAGTATGCTCTGAAAAATAGATGAGGTAAAACACATGGCATTAATGCTAATAGGAAGCTCCTTTCCAACTTTGTTGGCCTCCTGGCCCAAACTCCTTCACTCTAAAAGACAGATAGAGAATGACACATCTATTTTCTTTATTACATCAGGTCTTAACCCACCATTAATATCAATTGAATAAAAATCTATTTTAAAACTTCCCCCAAATGTCACATTATTCAAATAGATCATGCTGTCACAAAATGCAGTATCTATTAAAGGAATAAAAGTAAAACACAAATGCCCCGTGTTGACATTTCACTGCAGGGCAACTCCACTAATAAGATTCTGGCTCCAGTTCTAGTTCTAATGCACTTGTGAAACACTAGAAACCAAATATAAATCAAATGTTATAAAGCAGCTCCAAGCTCCATGGCAGCAGAAGAACCTAAAGAAAACAAGGCAGTGGAAGGAAAAAGGCAGGGAAGTTCTGCTTCTCCTCCCCCTGAAAAATAGGCATTTTTCTTTCCTTGTTATGTTTATTGTATTAAAACTGTAAATTTGGGAAAGGAAATACCTGACTACAAATACTGTACATACAGTAAAGCCTCAAGAGGTATTTTTATTTGTGTGTATATATATATATATATATATATATATACACATACACACACACACATCTCACACCATTTACAACACTACAACAATAAATGTCTCATGAGGATGTGTGCTTGCACACGCACACACAATTTTACTTGATACACACACCATGTTGTCTTATGTTTTATGTAATATTTGATCATATGCTGTTTTCCTTTTTTAATGTGTTCACAATTGCATTTGACTGGTTAGAGGGATTTTCCATCTAACCATTATTTCCCTTCCAAATTCCCCATCTGAATCAGTAACTTTACTATATCTTACAAAAGGGATGATAAAAATACTGTCTTTGATTGCCTTACTCCTTTGGTTTTCTTTCACCAGTGAATAAGTTTTGTCTTTTAAATTACGTTCTCTTTTGATTAAAAGTAGATGTACAGAAAGGCAACTATAGGAAGAAAACTTCCAGTTGAACTAATATGGAACCCATTTGCTAATTGTGGGGTGAAAAAGTTTTTTTTAATTAAAAAAATGTACACATACAGACAACATTGTAAAGTATTACAACCATTTCTCAAAAATCCATAGATTTTCTTATGTTTCTTTATTAGCTTATTGGCAATCATTGATATATCATTTATTCATTTAGAATTGCCTTCCATAATCTCTTCCCATTTCCTATTTAAAATTGGTAATTTTATACTTAAAGTTGCATTAACATTTCCCTTTGCTTTTACAGAAATTTGCTAAATGTTAAGTTAAATAGCTTCAGAAAGAAGCCAATATTTGAGCAACGTATACACTGAAAAATACTGTATTAGAAAAGTTTGATTTTTTCCTCTGGAAATCATTTAGTCTTACATAAATATGGGTGTGTTAAGTTCCAAAGTGTCTTTCTGCACAATGATTTCATACATATTAGACATTTATAGTCACCAATGGAAAGCCACAGGACACAGTTTTATGTTCGAATAATGTTATTTGACTTGCTAAATGAAATGAATATCCAAGTTGTATTTTTCAAAGGAGCATATGACAGCTTTTCTGAGGAAGACTGGGGAATTTTACTTCTTTATCTGATGAGGCATTTTCCATTATTTCTGGGGAATAGAATTCTACAAAGGGGTGAAAGTTAAATATCAGCTTCCTTGCATTGTCCAAACCTTTATTAAAATTTAATGAGTCTTTTTCAATATTTACATAAAGTACTTTATTATCAAATGTTTAATGTCATGAATTAATGTCTTTTTAATATGAAAGTAGTCAAGTTTTTCCATTGACCTGTACATCATTCTGCTCACTGATATAATTAGTGGTAATTAAACATTATCTCCCTTAATCAATTCTTTAAAGCTAGCAGGAATCATCAGTTTTATATCCTTCTCATTTAGATGAGTAATGTATACTTTGCAGAGATTTTTTTTGTCCCATTTAGGTGAAAATATGTTTTTAATATATTTAGAGACAATGACCCATTCACCTTACCAATGACTAACCAATGTCAATATTTACTATACTAAATTCCTTATTACAATGTAGGAATTTTTTTTTTCTTTTTTTTTTTTGCAGAGTTTGGCCTCTAAAGCAGTTAAGCTTTCAATTACCTATGCAGTATGTGAGATACTGATTGGAAAGATTACATGATTCTAAATCATTTTTCATTCTCATTTTCTATGATGTTAACAAAATTAGAAAATAGAAGACTAAACAAGAAAAAAGAAAATAATTATTTGACAGAAAGATAACTGGTATTCATTAGCCACTCACCTATTTTTTCATTTAATAATATATCATAGAATTGTTATTTTAATAAATCATTTAATTACTTTTACATTTTAATGAAGGTGTTTACCATGTTGCTGTAATATTCTGATGGTCATTTTGTTACACAAATGATATTACATAAGAATTGAGATCAGTTTTGGAAACTTGAGATAGTTCCCAGTAATTTTTGTTATTTCAACTACTTTGACAACTGAAATTTAAGTTCTAAGGATTAAACGTTTAGCTTTTAATTCAAATAAATATAAATGTCTTTAAGCAAAGAACATCTAATCTCAAGGAAGCTGGTTTTGAAGTCTCATATTAATTAAATCAAGTAATAAGGTAGGAATGAAGATGGAGGTTATGTAATAGATTTTCTACCAAGAAAACATAAGAATGCTATAAAACAGATGGGAAGAAAAAGAAAAAGGAACTAAATCATGGTTTCCTAAAGTGGCCCAACCCATCCCACTAATTTCCTATGGCTTATGTGCAGATGTTTTTAGACTTGGAAATTCAGTGCGGAGTTGGAGACAAGGCAAGAGGAATGGCAAAGCAGCAGAGGCTCTGGTTCAGGATGTAGTGGCACAGAATGTCAGGCAAGGAGCCCAGGCCTGTGCAGAGGGTGCTCCCAGAGACTTGCTTGGATGAGCAGGGCCTACTGAAGACTTAGAGAACAAACAGCACGTAAAACAGTGCAGTAGTGTGCAGTAATGACAGTACATTAGTGTTACAGAGGGTTAAAACAGGATTCTTCCTGTCTCATTTTCAACTTCGGAATGAAGAGTAGATACTACATTCCAGAGAGAGTTAGATAAGCCACATTGCACAGTTTCCAAGAAGGGGCTTAGAAGTAATTTAGAAAACTCATCCACATTGAATTGTTGAGATTTGGGAGAGTCTCTGAAGAGAGTTTCTGGGGAGAGCTTCACCCTCCTACCCACCAATGTACAAGAGTGGCTAAGAGCTAGCTCTTATTTCTAATTTCAGTTAGACTTCAACTGGGTATTCCAAAAAAAAAACTTGACATGAATTCTAGCCTTAGTAGGTAGATAAGATTGATTCATGTATGGAAATCTAGAGGGAGAGGAATAAGCAGGTTATTTGCTCTGGCTGCATCCCAGAGGGCAGTTGCTGTTGCAATGGATTTGGCTTGTTTTCCAGAGTTTGAGTCTAGGATGGCATAACCATCTCCCATCCAAAAGATTTGGGTCCCACAAGTGAAAGCGAGCATGAGAATTACATGAGAGCCTCCCCAAATGGGCCACTGAGAGAGGTGATGTGACCCGAGACACTGTTGAATTTCTGAAGCAGAGGTGCAGAGGCAGTAAATCACCAAGCCAGTGAGGAATGCTTTGCCCAAGCCAAGGGAGGGCCCCAAAACTGAAAAATCTGTTGAGACCACAAGTTCCTTTTAAGAGGAAAAACTCAAGCTCTAAGAACCTGCCAGGCTCAGTCATTTTAGGATAATTCAGGTAAGAACATTCATCACTGGCATCTCTTTAACTTTTTATTTTATGTTGCAGTAGAGTTGATTAACAGTGTTGCGTAGTTTCAGGTATACAGCAAAGTGATTCAGTTATATATATGTACACATGTATCTATTCTTTTTCAAATTCTGTCTCTTTCTTGTTCCAATCTCATACCAGGTACCAATTGTTAGTAAGATGAGAAACTTGAGTCCAAGTATTAGGCAAAGAAGAAGGGAAAAAAACAGGGCAGACTATTCTACGCACTGGACAGAGACTGTTTTCCACTTAACTTCACTGAGTTTTATTATCCTCCAACAAGAAGAAAATAATACTCTTGGAGCTTTCAGCTGTGGGTAGGGGAGAAAATTCCTCCAAAAAATACTTGTTAAATGGACAGTGGAGGCAAAAATTAAGCCTCATATATTCCTTTCATCTGGTTTGTGCAAAATGTTACATGAAGCTTCTACTTGCCTTTAGAGGCCACCCAGATATGAAGAAAAGGGCAGGGGAGAAGAAAACTGATTGTGATTAAATGTTTACTCTAAAGAAAACAACTTATAAACCTGAAGTAAATGAGGGAACTTGAAGTGACAATTATAAATGGTTCCTACCAACAGCAGAAATGGGAGCTTGGAAGAAAATTGAATTCAGATTTAGATAGAACTGTCACGTGTCCTATATACCCAAGTTGTATTCTGTAAACACCCTTGCTGGGCACATACTGTAAAAATTATCTTAAACAGGATTGTAAATTTATACCCCCCTTGAGTGGTATATGAAAATGCAAGCCTCACTCTACCTCACAAAGCTCTTCAATCTTCACCAAATTCACTGGCAAAAAATAGAATCTCAGTGTTAGTCACCAGGGCATCACAGAGTTGATTTCATGTGTGTCTGTTTAGTATGAAGTTTTAGGAGTCTACCAGTCAGCATTAATATGGTTTAAGATAGAATTAGTATTCTGGATTCAATTTACTTCCCAATCTAATATATTTGGAGCTGTATTATGAAAATAAATCCTAAATATGTCTTACCTCTTCCCAAGTTATAACTGAAAAAGGCTTCAGATTCTCTTTCTTCATTGATATCAAGGCACTGATCGGAAAACAACTATACATACTTTAACAACTTTAATCATTGGAATCCAATGTTGTTAAGTCTCAAAGGCTACTCCCAAATAATAGTAATTATAGAAGGTATTATAGTTGTGATATATATCCAAGTCCATTGAGGATGAAGTTTTAGGATACATTTCTGCACAGGTTAGAAAGTGACTGGTAGATTTGACTTAAAACACTAGAATTAGCATTGTTCTTGAACTCCTAAGGGACACAGCCCTATTTTTTATTGGTTGCCCTGGAATCTCCCTATAAATAAGTGAAATTGTATCTTACCAAAAAGTTTCGATGAAAAGAATCCTAGGCATTTAGTTATCAGAAAGTGATTTATTTCCCATTATTTTTTTCCTTTTCAGATCTATAATTTCTTATATATTTTTAACAAAGATTTGATGAGCAACTCATGACTTAGTAAGACAATTTCATGATAAATTGGTGACATAAAATAAACCCCAAAACAGATTACACCTTTCATTTTATTACGCCTTTTAAATAAAACCTCTTCTTACTTCTGGGTAATTACTTAAATATTAAAAGTCAAGTTCATTTAGGCTCATGCACTCCACAACTAAAACTATTACCAGATACTCCCTGGCAGATCTTTTCTACTTCAAATAATTCTTTTTGGCTTTGTTTTGAATCTTTTCAAGGGACTTACCTAAAGTGAAATATCTAGTCCCAGCTGAGCAAGTTTACTGCTGTGTGTTTTTACTTTTTCACGGATATTCAGCAACTGTTTTCTAATATGATTTTTAAATGAAAATTTAGTAGTATAGAAGATCAAATAAAGCAAATTTAATTCTATGTTTTTTACATGATGAGGGGAAATAATGCAGAGATTTTTTTTTTAACAGAAGGTAATAGCACAATTTTGCCCCAGGAACTATCAATTAGAGGATTGATTTTAACTGGCAGGAATTCATAATGAGCGAGGTAACTGTTTTAATAGTAAATCTCTTCTTTTCAATAAACAATGGATTAAAATTAGGTACATGTTACACTCTGTAAGTGCAGAGTTAAACAGTAGCTTGAAAATCATGACTAAGAGATGAGAAAAAGGTTGTAAAGTAAATGATGGAACTAAAATTCACCCAGAGCTACAGGAAGTGTCAGAGACTCTCTCTCAAATATTGAGACCTCTAGATAACCCCTGATAATATGCTGAATTTAAAAGTTCTGGAATCATTGGGGTATTTGGCTATGTAACTTAACCTAGTTTTCATTTTCTTTTCTGTTATATAAAAGTATGTCTAGCTGACAGAGACTTTATGAACATTCAAGATAATAATGTGATATTTGCAATGAATTAGACACGTGTATGGACATATGACATTCAGTAGAATATACCGTCTTTGAGTGACTACCATGTGCCAGGAGCTATACCACAAAAATGGCTATATATTTGTCTATCTACATTTCAAGCCAACAAGTTCTACAAATAAATTAAGCCTTTTTCAAGAAATATAAAAATTACAGGTAAGGAAATTATGGCATATTAAAAAAGTAAAATATACATTCATTTCATCAATGTTGTTTGACCTGCTTTAGAGAATCATTGATTCAGAATATTAAGTCCTATTGATTCTCAACCTAGATGATTTTGAAGAGACCCCATAAGGGTATGCCAGAAACTTATATAGAATTGTTCCTTCTTAAAACATTGTGTACTCCTGTTTGAGGTTACCAAGAAATCCTTGGAATAGAACTAGAGACAACATAAAGAGGTAATAAATGGAGAAGGAAAATGACAATATTGATAGAAACCAAATATTGTGAAAGTTCCAAATGCCTCAAAGCCAAGGGACCCAGCTGTGTTACTGTTGAAATATATCTCTATGCTAATATTCCAAAATCTACTAAGAGATCTAATGGAGAAATCCAGACTAGCAGCGATTGCAAAAAGAAAATATCTGCCCAAGCAACTATATTTTGTTCCTTTAGATGGGGCCTGAATATCATGATCTTTTAAGTTCACATATCCTTATTAAAATTTTAAGTTTGTATTTTTCAGTACTGAAGGATATTCAGCATTAAAATAATATTTTATTTTTTAAGCTTATATGTCCAGATGTATAAATCTGTAGAAGACAAATTTATCCCCACCTAGAACCTGAAGGAATTTACACATTTTTAGGTTAGGTGTTCTTCCGTGCAAGTTCACTGATTTAGAAGGCATGGTTGTTTCAATTAAGAAGAATCATAACTCTTTCTTTTGATGTTCAGACAGAAAGTATGCTTAGCTCTTTTATGCCCCATTCTAATGAAGTACAGAGGTTTTTTTGGTCTGCTTTCACAGCTGTTTTACCAATATGTTCTTTTCCTTAGGAGGTACCCCAGAGAATAAAATATAAAAATCAGTTAATTCCCCTTTGTCCACACAAGTTATTTCCTTTTCTGGACAAATGAAGAAGAGTGCGGAACTAGTTCCAAAATTACTTTATGTGAACCTATACAAACTTCATTAAATGCAGAATACCTGTCATTTCCCAAAAGGTTTTTCAAAGAAGCTTCCATTATTTTTTGAGTAAGCCTGGGGTATTAACTAAAGAATAGAGTCTGATTATTCAATTGTCAGTACTATCAACAATTACTAAGTCAAAAATTCTGTCTAAGGTCTCACATTTCTATCTGTCTATTAGATCTCCCTATTGGCATCTGTGCTGAGTATCTCCCTTTGTGTGGGTTTATTCTCCATCCTGTTGCCTGTCCCAAGACGCTGACGTGTATGGATTACCTTCATTGGTTCTCATGCTTCTTTGGCTTCCAGTTAGATTTGCCAGTGGGGAATCCCAGTTGGATACCAAAGGAAGGGAGAAGAGAGTCATCTAATTTTGCCTTCTGGTTCTTTCCCTGTGAGGTTGCATTGGTCTGCCTGTGGCCCTTGACTACTCGCAAGACCATTTAGCACTGCAGAACTCTTTCTATCTCTTTCTCTCCTCATCCGTTCAGCCTCGGGTAGAATCAGTTGGGCTGCTACTTGCTCTGGGTTCTTATAGTACAGTATCTTTTGAAGTTCCCTTACACCCTGTTGACATCCTTATAATTAACCATTTTGTAAACAAACCCTACTTTCACTATCCTAATTTTTTTCCTGTTGGGACCCTAAATGGTACAATATCTTCATTTTGATCTAACATTAAACTCATTAATTTCCCCCGAATCTTTTGATTTTTGCAATTCTGTTAACATGAACATTTTTCTAGCGATGTTATGTAATTTAGTAAAATAACAATGTTATTCATTTTCTTAGAGCAGTATAATTAACAAGTCTATTTCATGTACATCCTTTCATTTAATCTCACAACTTCTGCATTACTTGTACTGCACACATGAAGAAATTTGCTTTGCAACATGATGTGTTGGTCATCCAGAATGCTATCTTAGCTTCAGTGCACTTGGTCTCCACTAAATACAGGTGACTTCTTTCTTACCTGAATGACTGTTAATTTATTTCCATTCTATCTCTAATGCCTCTTATTTCTATTTTTATGTCCCATTATTTCCAGCCATAGAGCCCTAAATAGATTTCCCAAAATCCTAACTCACCCCAGTGTACCTGCAATAAAATAACCTTTCTTAGAGCTCTCATGTTTTTTCCAAGTTCCAAACCCTTTAGTGACTTTTCATTGTCACTAATAATTTCCAGTTTCCAACGGTCTAAACTGTAACAACCCCTCAAGACTTACCTTACCTTTCATTATTCTCCTTGCTACTCCCTTCATTTCAGTCCAAGTAGATGAATACAATTGTACCTGATTTTCTCTATTCATTTGCTTTACTCACAATTTCTCCTATACTGGGAAAATCTTCCTTTCTTAGAAACTGATCAAATACGCCTATCTTAAAAGGCCCAAATAAAGTATCACTGTGGATTTCTTCTGCCAGAAGGAAACCACTTTGCTCTCTGAACATCCACAGCATTTCCACACCGCCCCCCTTCTCTTTATCATGTCATGTTTCTATTTTAGCTTCCACGTACGTATTTTGTATGCCCATCATATATTTCAGATCCTTTAGCTAATGGAATGTGTCTTACTTGTGTTTGCAGCTCTTAGGAGGGCACTGAAACTTGATTGACTCAAAGAATTAGGCTCAAAGAAGACAGCATTTGTAATTTTTTTTTTTTTTTTTAGGAATGTCAATCAACTCAGTAGTGTATTAACAGCAATGTTTCTTTAAAATTTTTGATCATTGCTATTAGCTACATTACCAAACCCTACTTTCCATCTTGTAATAGCATCTTGGGTACATTGTATAACTTTACGGTAACCTCTAGCAGAGGAAGTATAATCCAGAAAAACTTTATAGAACAGTAATATTTATCTAAGAAACAGTGGAAATATACATACACACACACGTGTGTGTGTGTATATATATATATATATATATATATATATATATACGTACACACGCACACATATAGGTCTATATGTATAAATACTTGCCTATATATGTAATTTTCCATTACATTCTAACACCTAGAACAGACCAATCATTTTGCAGCATCAAAAGTAAAAAAGCAGAAATAAGACTAAATGTTTCTTCTGATTTTATATTAATGCTGTGAAATCCATTTTTAATACATTCATAGACATGTAATAAAAATCTCATTGCAACGCATAGGGACCTTCTTTCTCACACATATTTGCATTTTTATAATGTAATTATCTTCAATTAACTAGAAATAAATATAGTGTATTCAAATATCAATCTTCTTGCTTTACAAATAAAATTAACATCATCTTCAAAAGCAGAGGTCTTACTCCTTTTCTATTCTCCTTCAAAAAAAACTACAAACCGTACTGTCAGAGTCCAGCCATATCATTAATACTTTCCCAGACTTGAGTGCTACCTCAAATCAACGGTTGGCTAATGTTTCAAGTTACTAAAATTCCACCCATTCTCAGGTATTTTCTCTCTTCAGAGAAGACATAACACTAATGGAGATAACCACATTGGAGAGATTATTTTACCTTTTGACTGCATAAACTCAGTTTGAGATAATTACATTAGGATGTTTGATGTTCTCTTTGCTTCTAACTACATTTACCCTTGCTCTGCATTATTGGATAACACTGTGCTATAGTTGGGGACCAGGTTCCTTTGGATCTCACATGATTTAAGATGAGCCAGAATAAATACTCCTAATTGGGGCTATGAGTGCTCACTTAAGAAGCTGTAGTTTAAGCACAGTTTGCTGTACACTTACAGAGGAGCTTCATCAAAGTCTGGCTTTATTCTGCCCCTCCCAGTACCACACCATTTAAAAGGAAACGGATATTGTCTTTCAGGGTCTTTTATGTGCCAGGCACTGTGCTAGGATATTGTATATATTACTTCCTTCCATTCTCTCTACAAAAATGCATTTTATAAATGTGGTTCAGAGAAGCTAGCTTGTTCCCATGGTCATGTAGGGAGAAAGACAGTAGGATAGGATCCTAAAGTCCACAGTCTTTTCCAGGCTCCATGCTACCCTCCAAGAATGATCCAGAGGAACAGTAAAAGCAGCTGCCATGAAGCACAGAATCTACACAGGCATACAGTGGTGGGCTGGTAAATGAGACCAAAAAAGCTTTGATTTGTAGCATTTGAAGATTTCGTGGTTGTAACTACTCCTACCATCACTAATTTCAGGCTACCAACCTGAGGTCACTGAAGGCAAACTTGGGAAGAAGTGTGCATAGCTGGCTCCTGTGAATTCCTAAGAGCCAGCTCCTGCACACCACTGGATATTCCAAAGGAGAAGAAATTATGCTATCAAGAAAATCAAAATGCAAATGGTATTTACCACCTAACTGGTGAGTATTGAAAGGTAGGTGTGAAGCAAACATGGCAACTTCTGCCCAGACATCATAAGGCCATCAACAATGAGTCACAGGCTTTTTTTTTTGATAAAGCAATTGCTCACTTCATAACTGAACCATTTTCAGAGTAGAATCATCAGTTCTTATTGCAAAACTATTTTCACCAGAAAGCGGTACCAAGAAGTCTTAGATTATATCAAGGAGACAAAGATACCTCACAGAAAGAGGTTAACCCCTTGATGGAGGATAGAACCTGATCTTAAGTATGTCAAAAAAAAAAATTCTTAGGATATATTATGGGTCTTTCTCCCAATTTTGGACTCTATTATATAAATTCACATTCATAAATGTGCATATTCACAGAATAATTTATTCATTCAATAATTGATCAACTTCCATGTGACTGCATTGTTCCAGACCCTGGAGACATATCAGTAACCCAAACAGATTAAATTTCCTGTCACAGCAGGCTTGCATCCCGTTAAGGAGAGACAAGTCAAATTGTAAACATAATAAGAAAATAAACTTTATATCTTGTTAGATATAAACAAAGTAAATTTTCCAAAGTCCAAGCTATTGTTTCAAAAGACAGAAGAAATACACCTTATTTTATCTAGTACCCAAACATTTTTAAGTTATATTCTGAAAACCTAGAAGTCACTTATTCATCAAATATACTTCTTGAGTGCCTACCATGTGCAAGCAATATTCTAGGAAATAAGCAAATTGTTGTTTCCAAGTCAGTTATTTTCCCTCACCTTAAGAGATTTATATTCTAATGGAGGAGGGAAACAAACATTAGTAAATGAAGATATGAAGACATTAGATAATTTCAGTTAATGATGTGTGCTATTAAAAAGTGATAGTGTAACAGAGTGACTACATGACAACTTAGTCTAAAATAGTCAATAAAAGAGTTCCTGAAGATGTGGAGTAGAAAAGTCTCTGAGGGGCTTCCCTGGTGGCACAGTGGTTGAGAATCTGCCTGCCAATGCAGGGGACACGGGTTCAAGCCCTGGTCTGGGAAGATCCCACATGCCGCGGAGCGACTGGGCCCGTGAGCCACAATTACTGAACCTGCGCGTCTGGAGCCTGTGCTCCACAACAAGAGAGGCCGGGATAGTGAGAAGCCCGCGCACTGCGATGAAGAATGGCCCCCACTTGGCTGCAACTGGAGAAAGCCCTCACACAGAAACGAAGACCCAACACAGCCATAAATACATAAATAAATAAATAAAATATTTTAAAAAAAGAAAAGTCTCTGAAAACACTACCTCTCAGTGCATCCAATAATCCCAATGTCTCTTCCTGCCTTTACTTCAAATTTCCAGGGGTTTGAACCTCATTCCTTTTAGGACTATGAAAAGATTAGGAACAAAGCATTCCAGGCTGAGGAAACAGAAAATGCAAATGTCCTGAAGAAAGAAAGAGCTTGAAGTATTCTAGATACAGAAAGAAGGTTCATATATAGCCCAAGAATAGAGATGATCATGGAATTCAGTATGAGAAAGTCAGAAAGTTTTGCGGAAACCCATTACAAACAGCCTCATAGGCCTTGCTAAATCATTTGGAGTCTACTCTAATCCCAAAATGGAATCACTAGAACATTTTGAGGAGGAAAGGGACAAAATCTGTTTAATGTTTTTTAAAAAAGATCATTTTGAGTACTGCCGCAGCCCTTGTGACAGATGATGGCTTTGGGGACTAGGGTGTAGAAAGACATACAGGTAAGTGGGAAGGTTGGGTATGCTTTAGAGATTCTGATTCAGTCTGAGTCCTGGTATCTTGGAAGACTGTTTGCTCTGTATTAGTAGCTCACTTATGCTTGAGGTGCTGTCTTCCACAAGCCTACCTCATTTTCTTCACTGTAGTGTCTGAAATTTGTGTGTTTACTTGCTTGGTGTCTACTTTCACTAGAATACAAGTTCTATGAGTGCAAGGAACTTGTCTGGCTTAATCACAGTTATAACTACAGTACACAAAACACTGCCTGAGACATAGTAGGTGCTCATTAAGTAAACAAATGAGTGAGTGAACTAATGAACATAAGTTCTGCCCAATGGTTCTCATTCTACACCTTGGGTCATATAGGACAATTCAAGTCCTATTCCAAAAGAAAGCTCTTAAAGTAAATGCAGCTATGTTATACATTTTGATATTCTTTTCTAGACTATTTCTACTTCCTTAAAGTATTCCTCTTATACACTTTTTAGTTTCTTAAATATCAGTTGATTTTAAAACTTTGATTTATATAATACAGTGATTAAGTGAACTTCTAATCATATATACACAAAGGTATATAAATTAGATATGATTAAATTATTAACAGCTTCCTCTGACTTTGCTTGTTTTTTCCCTACTGCTCTTCTTTGCTAAGTTTAATTAGTTGATTGTAGTACTGCCCATATGATATCATCATTTTGAGGGTTCAGAATTGTCTTTTACTTATGATCTGTCCTGATAAGTAATTTTTATTCCTGCAAACTTGGTCTAACTAAATTCTCCCATGGAAAAGGAGGTAGTTATCTATAATAGGACTCAATGGTACAGACTTCTACTTGCCATCCATGAACTTATTACTTGGTAATGCAAAGTTGATTTTATCTGAGGTTATATTGACCAGCTCTTTATACAGCTGAGTTTGGTCATGTGAGTTTTTGGGCCAATTAGATGTAAGTAGAAGCATGAGAGGTCAAAGGCTGTTTAAAGAAAACTTACTGTGTTGGAAGGAGACCTTTTATTCACCTCCCCACTATGTGGAATGTGGACGTGGTATTATCCTGTAGGAGTTCCTGTGGGGATCTTGGAACCTGTACATTTAGTCATATACTAAGAACAGTGGAACAGAAAAATTGAAGAATTGTGGTCCCTCATAACCAGGAGACACCCTAACAACTCTCAGTTGTTTACCTTCCACTTGTTTTATGTGAGAGAGAGAAATTTCAGTCTTCTTTAACCTTCTGTTATTTGGGGTTTTCTTTTGGATACAAATTAACCTAATCCTAGTTGATGAAGAATTCAGTGTATTTCTAAATTTCTACTTTACATGGTCTTTCCTTGAGACTTATAAAAATTATTATATCATTTCACTGGGAAAAAAATGGAGGAAGATGTCACTGTGACTGCTTTTAAAATTGATGGCAAAAGACAAATCACACATATTCAACTCCAGCTCTGTTCTGCTCCTTTTTTTCCAATTACCTTCTTTGATGAATCAAGCATGTATAAATACATAAATTGGAACTACTGGTATTATTTGCTTGTTGGAAAAATAAACATGATAATTGGTTTGATTTTATAAATGAAGAATTTAAAGTTCCCAATCATGCTTATATTTTTCCTGGATTTCATAATTGCCATTTACATGTGCATGGTCACTGATATTATTACGATAATATATCTTTAAATTTTAACTACATTGGTCATTGATGGAATATATTCCAAGTTACAAGAAAAGTATTTAATTTATATTAAATATCCATGAACTCGATCTGCTTAAGTTATAAGCATCCTAGTTCCATTTGAATTTATAGGTAATCTAATGAATTCAGCAAATCAATAACATCTAAATATCCTAATATCTACAATAATACATCTATATGTATGTTATATTCTCTACTTTAAAAATGCCTAATACACTAGAATCCAAGCACAACATCAAATACTTACGGAGCTCTCAGACATGAAATCGATTGTGTGTTATAAAGTTACTCACTCTTCCTCAGGAGAGATGGACACAAACACATATAACCCACTGTGAGTGTTTATGGTAGGTGTCTGGAGAAAGCTATGATGGCAATGAGGTGGTGAAGAGAATCTGTGTTGGCATTAGGGAAAGAGGAAGTAATACTTCAGCTGGGTCTTGAAGGATAAGAAATCAGCAGGTAGAAAAGAAAAAGGAAAAATGAACCAGAAGGAATGCCCTGAACACAAGCATGGAAGCAAATACAAGCCACCTCCGTCACATTATTTTCCCAATAGCAAACCTTGGCCTAACACATTGACAGTACCATCCCCAATAATTTGCTAACCTCTAAGAGTTCCATTTCAGACACTCTGCTGTTTGATACACCACTTCCTATACATCCAGCCTATTGATTTACACTTTGTCATTTCATCAGTACCATCCTTAACTGCCTTCCTAGCTTTGCATCCTATTTGCTGGAGCTTTAGGAGGGATTTTGTGGTTTAACTGATGTTATGTGGCATTATCAAAATATTTAAGCGTATAGCACATGAATTACAAAGAAAGTAAGGGACTAAGGAGAATCCTGAATATAGCTTACATATTTTAAAGCATTACCATATTTTATGGATTTAAGTCATTTTAACTTGGATTTCTAATCTAAAGCCCATTTTGGGGAACAGACTTATTTTCATACATGAAAATCTTCAAATAATGAAGATGACCTGCCTTATGCCATCATAAATCTAATCAGACTTTAGTTTTTTTATTACTTTACATTCCATCCTCACTTAGCAGGATCTAGAAAAGTCCGAAAATCCAGTTATATCAGTCATCCAATACTCATACGCACATGCATTCTTTTAATAGATTTTATATATTTCATCTATAGTTATTTTGATAACTTACCAAACAATGGTAAGGTGTGGTCATTTTCATGTATCAAAAGTGATAATGTTAAAGTAGAGAAAACAACAGCAGTGAGTGTCACCTGAGCTATTTTGATGAACCTCTCCATACCATTGCCTACAACTTGGAGTGATGCTGTGCCAGAGTCTTTGAATACACTGCCTCTCTATGGACACAGAGGATGAGATGTATGTGTAGTCTGCCCAAGACACATGGTGTAAAGAGCATTGTCCTCTTGAGGACCTTTATGCACATTTGGTGACAGCTGTCATCTGTGAGCACCATTTTAAGTTTCATTAATGGGAGTTTCTTTCAAACTTATCTTCATTTATTTGAAGGCTAATATGAAAATGGACATATGGTAGTTGCCTGTATTATGAGTGAAACTGCCTAAAACCAAACCTATGAACACAAGTACGCAGATGTACACATAAAACGCTGTACTTCTGCTGCATACACACACATATGCACGGGTGTTAAACTGTTTTCTCTCTCAATTTCATTGGCTGAGCATATCAGTGAATTCCTATAAATTAAGTGCTTGAGGTTACTCTATAATTTATAATCTGATCATCGTTTGCCAGAAGAAAAATATATATTCATACAAATGAATGCATCCCCAAGAGGATGGAAGAGGGTTCGACTCCTTCCTTTCTTGATCACTTTAGATTAACGTAGGCCGGTTCTTCAAATGTGTGATATGTGTGATATGGTGGAGGGCATCCGTTTAGCCACTCGAGGTTTGTGGTAGTAAGGTCTACTGCTAATACTTCTCGTTTGGATGTGAATGCTTCCCAGATAATGAAGACTATTAATATGACTGCTGTTAATGAGATGAATGAACCTATTGATGAAATAATATTCCATGTTGTGTAGGCGTCTGGGTAATCAGAGTATCATCGAGGTATGCCAGATAAGGCTAGGAAATGTTGTGGGAAGAAGGTTAGGTTGACACCCACGAATATAATCATAAAGTGAATTTTTGCTCACGTTAAGTGTATATCTTGAGAATAGTAAAAATCAGTGTACAAAACCCTCTATAATGGCGAAAACAGCCCCCATTGAGAGTACGTAGTGGAAGTCTGTGACTACATAGTAGGTATCATGAAGAACATGTCTAATGACGAATTGGCTAGGACAATACAGGATAGACCGCCCACTGTGTAAAGGAAGATGAAACCTAAGGCTCACGTTAGGGCCCGTGATCATTTAATATTGCCTCCATGAAGTGTTGCCAGCCAACTAAACAATTTTACTCCTGTAGGGATAGCAATAATTATAGTGGCTGATGTAAAGTATGCCCGTGTGTCAATGTCCATGCCCACCGTGAATATATGGTGAGCTCATACGATAAAACCTAGGAACCCGATTGATACCATAGCTCAGACCATACCTATATATCCAAAAGGTTCTTTTTTTCCCCGAGTAGTAAGTTACAATGTGTGAAATTATCCTATACCCAGGTAGGATTAAAATGTATATTTCGGGATATCCAAAGAATCAAAATAAATGTTGATATAGGATTGGGTCTCCTCCTCCTGCAGGGTCAAAGAAAGTTGTACTTTAAATTTCGATCGGTTAGCAGTATGGTAACCCTGGCTGCTAGAACAGGTAAGGACAATAGAAGTAATACTGCTGTAACTAGGACTGATCGCACGAAAAGTGGTGTTTGGTATTGGGTTATGGCAGGTGGTTTTATGTTGATAATAGTGGTGATAAAATTAATGGCTCCGAGAATTGAGGCTATGCTGGCTAGGTGTAGAGAGAAGATGGTGAGGTCAGCTGAAGCTCCTGCATGTGTTAGGTTTCCGGCTAAGGGAGGATATACAGTTAAGCTTGTGCCTGTGCCGGCTTCAACTATTGACGATGTTAGTAGTAATAGGAAGGAAGGAGGGAGTAGCCAAAAACTTATGTTGTTTATACGGGGAAAGGCTATATCGGGTGCTCCATTAGGGGCACTAGTCAGTTTCCAAATCCGCCAATTATAATGGGTATGACTATAAAAAAGATTATTACAAACGCGTGGGCTCTTACTAGTACGTTGTAGATTTGGTCGTCTCCAAGCAGTGTGCCAGGCTGGCCTAGTTCAGCGCTAATTAATAAGCTTAGGTCAGTGTCTACTATTCCTGCTCATGCGCCAAATAGTAGGTATAAGGTGCCGATGTCTTTGCGGATGGTTGAAAATAATCAGCGATACATGAACATAGGTAAAATGGCCGAGCAGGCATTAGACTGTAAATCTAAAGACAGATGTTGAGCCCTCTTTTTGCCAAGTCCCGTGGTGAATGATCATTTTGAATTGCAAATTCAAGGAAGTAGCTTCAACCCTGCCCAGACTTCTCCCGCCTTTTTTTTTTCTCGCGGCGGGAGAAGTAGATTGAAGCTAGTTGACTAGGGTATTTAGCTGTTAACTAAAAATTCGTGGAAAATGTATCCCTCCAATCTAGTGAGGATTTAGCTTAAAGTGTTTGATTTGCATTCAATTGATGTAAGATATAGTCTTGCGGTCCTTATTGGGCAGGAATTGAGTAAATTGTACTTGCTTAGGGCTTTGAAGGCCCTTTGTCTGGTCTAACCTAAATTCCTACTGTAGGATTGACAGTACTGGTGTGAGAGGTAGAAGTATTGTGGATATTATGATTATAGTTGGTAGAGGGTTATTTGTTTTGTGGAGTCAAATTGTCGTTTTATTTTCATGTTGTTTATAGAGGGGAATAAAGTTAGTGCTGTGGAGTAGGTGAGCCATATGTAGAAATACAGGTTGAGTAGTGCTGTGATGGCTATGAATGTTGGTAGAAAAAGGATATTATTTTTTGTTAATTCTTGAATAATCATTCACTTAGGCATGAATCCTGATAGTGGTGGAAGCCCTCCTATTGAGAGTAGAGTATGGTGAGGGTTGTGATAATAGGTGTTTTGTTTCATGTCTGTGATAATGATAGTGTGGTGGTAGTTGAGTTTTGAATAAATAGTATAAATATAGTGAGGGTTGTTATGATGTAGATCAATAGATTTAGAAAAGTTATGGTTGGATTATACAGTAGGATGGTTGTTATTCATCCCATGTGGGCGATTGATGAGTAGGCCATGATTTTTCGGAGCTGTGTTTGGTTTAACCCACCTCAACCTCCAACTAGGATAGAAAGTAAGGATATGGTTAATATTAGATATAGGTTGATTGATGATGAAATTTGATAAAGAATTGACAGAGGTGAAAGTTTTTGTCATGTTAGTAAGGATTAGGCCTGCAGTTAAGGGGATGCAGAAGAATTTTTTATCCATTGGCCTTTATTACTACATATTTGTAAGTTAGTTATTGCTCTCATTTAAAGTATGCAGTTATATAAAATATGATTTTGTTAACCAAACCATATATATCATGTATTACCGCTACTAGGAGAGTTATTGTATTAGAACCTAAAGGAGTTAAGTGGATAACATTTCCACTATGAAAAGTTTCTACTATGAATGTAATTTCTATAGCTTAGATAATTTGTTCAAGTTGAACAAGATGTTGACAAAACAATTAAAATAACCACCACGGATTCCTGAATTGCTTGCTTTGCTCTGTACTCTCTACATATGGTCATTTCACATTCTGTCACTACCTTAAATATCCTAAAACATTGTATTTGTCATATCACTATACCCGCCTGAATTTTTTTTTTTTAATGTTCTCCTACTATGTATTCAAACAGGTTCCATCTGGCCAACTCCTCAATACTAATCTATAGAAAAAGTAAAAAAAACTATCAAGATAAGCACACAAAAACTCTCAGCCAGCTCTGACTTCTGTTCATAGGGACCAAATAGGGTATTATTACACAAGAGGAACACACAGAAATAAATTTAAGGAGCATGTCTTTGATTGTGGGTTGACAGATACTGAACACAGATACCCTTCTGTTATTCATACCCCTTTGTACTGGTCTCTGTAACACTGGTTTAAAACAAGCATTGTATTTATCAGAATTTAGCCATCTCATGAAACTTAAAACTTTAGGAACTTTGCCATAGTTCTTCAATGGGTGAAAGGCTGGATCAGGCAGCCTTTCATCATTTGGCGTGAGAGAAACATCCTTAGCAGCAGTAAAACAAGAATTTTCCTACTAGAATCCTCATCTCATTGCCTGTCTTCAGCCACTACTTTGTGCCCTTTGCAGATTAGAACCCTAGCTTTCTCTCCAAGCCTCCTGGTGAACATGAAAACTGTTTTTTTGTTTGTTTGTTTGTCTTTTGCCCATGCTGTGCATCTTGCAGGATCTTAGTTCCCCGACCAGGGATTGAACCCTGGCCCCCAGCAGTGGAAGCATGGAGTCATAACCACTGGACCAGCAGGGAAACCCCATTTTTTTTTTATTACAAGTTTTTACTGAACTCTTTACATACATTTTCTCATTTAATCCTTCCTACCACAACCCTATGTGGAAGGTAGTATTAGCACCATGTTACAGATGAAGAAAAAACTGAGACTGGGGAGTTTAAATTAACTTGTTCAAGGTCAGGTTGTTGAGTTATAGTGAAAGCAGGATTGGAAAGCAGCTTATGCAATTCGGAGCCCTAAATTTTAGCTCCTGTGCTTAGGTTCTTACTGTTTAGTATCTGATTTCCTTCCCGTGTCTGAACATCCACATGTTGTCTGTTGGCTGATTGGCAAGACACCAAGCTTAACTTGCTGCACACCATGTGCTTTCCTAAATACTCCTAGCCAGCCCTCCCAAATCCCCCAGACTATGGGTCTGAAAATCTTATGTTTTTCTATAATCACTCCTTTATTTCCTGTCCCACTAACATCTCAAAGCATCCTGTACTATCTACAGGATTAGGTCCTCCTCATGTCAGTATCACGCCTTGTGAACTTGCTGAAGTAGCCTAGATGATTTGACTCAGCCTGGCAGTTTGCCTATTATCTGAGTCCCAGACATCCTGATAACCCACCTTTTCTCTTTCAGTGTTATTTAACATACTTATAGGTATTGTCTGTGCATTTAGATTATAAATGTGTTAATAAGATTATGTAACTCCATCCTCATAGTACCTATCAAAGGATAATACGTATACCAAACAATTCAGGTAAAAGAAAATGGATAAATACTGCTTCCAAATTACAAACACTCTATTTTCCCACCAAATAATTAACAGTAAATGTTCAAATGGGTGTTAAGAGATCCTCATAAAAAAGAGACTAGTATTCTGTTATACTGTAGTTATAGCTAAGGTAGAACACAAAGTGACTTTCTGAGTAAGAACAGCAGTATATTTCACAAATAATCACTCACCAACTTATTTGACTTACATGGCTTACTTCATCTTAAGTATCCCCTATGTATTATGCACATTACAATATACATATAAGGAGTAGTGTATAATGTTTCATAGACTACATTGTATTAAATACTATTAAAGTATTTTCTTTACTATTGAAATATAATTTACACTTGCTTAAAATATCTGAGTCAATATTAACAGCAACTTAAGTAGTATTAAAGAATTAATTATATGTTAGTGTTACCAAATGTAGTATATGGTGACATGAGTCACATTTCAGCTATTAAGTGACTACTCAGATATTTAACTAATCTAAATCTTAATTTCTTCATAATGGCCATCAAATAATACATTCTTCATGGGGTTCTCAGGAAGAACAAATAAGGTTTTATAGGCATACATATTCATGCAAGTAAGTGGTTTAGAAGCTGCAAGTATTCGATGTGTTATTAACAGCAGCTCTGGAAAAGAGTGGTCTCTGTTTTCTTTTCAGAATTATCAGATTTATGATAAAGCAAAATTAAGTCACAGTATATGACTTAAATGATATATTTTAATTGTTTATTTTTATATGATGTCTTACGCATATCTAAGTATACTGCTGGTCTTTAATAATCCCACACAAGGCAAACATTGTCCTTGTGGGAGAATCACAATCCATCATGGCAAAAAAATTGAAAGAAATTTTCATATCACATCAGCATCACTGAATATGGATTTTACCACAGACACTTAGACAAAAATGTCCAGTGGTTAATGAAAAGATTAGAGTTAGTGTACCGAATCTCTTATAAATTAAGATGAACTAATTTAAAAATCAATGCTGAAAACCAGTACTAAAAAGTAGAAAAACATTACACTGTGTCCAACCATAATAAACTAAGAGAAAAATTGATACATTTAAAAGTAAAACATGTTTTCATAGCCAGAGACCAGAATTCAAAGACTGAATTCTATCCTGTTTCTATGTTCACCTCTGGATTATTAGTTAAGCATATTGTTTTCACATATGAAAGGCTGACCTTCCAGCACTAGCTTTTGCAGGAAATATTAAGAAACTGTGGTGAGTTCTTTCACCTCCCTCCAAGTCTCCACAGTGGCAATAACACTGACAGGATGGTTGGTCAAGATTAGGGATGTGGTTCATGGGCAAATGACACAGCGACATCTTTACACCTGTCTTCCTAACAAGTAACAGACAAAGACAAGCAACTAAGATTCTCCCTCTGACTACCACATATTTAGACCATCTCCCACTGACACAACAAGCAGGCACATTATCCTAATGAATGAATTCAATAAATATTCACTTGTTACTGATGTTACAGAGAACAAAATACTTCAGGGCTCTTTAGCCAGTAGCAAGTGAAGGTAGTAAGTCAGATACAAAGTCCTCAAGTTTAAAATGAATGATGCCTTTTAAACTTCACTTTTCCCAGATAGGACCTGGGGATGTGTGGAGTAATGTACAGTACCAAATAGTTCTTGCCACTCAAAAGGAAAAGGCATTTTTATTACCAATTCTTACCTCTTACACTCAACTTAGTATTTCAGAATTGGTGGGGTAATCACAGGTAATGCAATTATTTTTATGACTAGTTTACTATACTATAAATGAGGCATATTTCTCACCTTTGTACTCAAGAAATTGCACAATAGAGGGCCCACTGTTTTCATAAGAATGTTCAAAAACAAATGCCCAGTTAGACAACCACCAATATATTAGAACCCAACCAAAAAATAGATATTCTGCCCAAAGATGTTAAAATAATTGAAAAATATGATAATAATAATAAAAAAAAAAGATCCTGACTACACATCCTCAAAGCAACTTTAGTGAGGCTAGGGTCTACTAACTTCATAGATTTGATGTAGTACTAATAAGTTATTTTTATAGCAAGTATATCATAATCAAATATGTTTTAGGTTATGTATGCAATATTAAGACACTAAATATATATCTATATCAAACCTGACAGCAAAGCAGAGAAAACATTTGTATCATTGACGGAAAATATTCATGCGACTTAAGCAGGTGCTCTCTCTACTTTATGAAGAAACAGATTCAGACTCGTTTACTCATTCACTCACTCCAGCATCACTATTTGGCACCTACCACAGACAGACCAGGCCACACCCTGAGTGTTAGGAATATAATAGTGAATGAAACAGATAAAGTTCCTCCTCAGAGCTTATTCTTGAGTAGGGAAACAGATACAGAAGTAAGTATGTCAAGTGCGGATAAACACTACAAACAAAAATAGATCAGGTGGGCCAAGGAAGCTATTTCACATATGGTAGCCATGGACAGCCTATCTTTTAGCAGAGAACTCAGTGAAATGAGGGTGAACCATGTATACATCTGGAGAGATGATATTCCAAAAAGATGACAGTGACTTCAGAGACCATCAGGTGGGAGTAGCTCAGAGTTTTTGAAGGATGATTATCTTTCTAGATAGGTGCTTCCTGAATACCTAGGAGAGGAACTGAGCAGACTTAAGCTGAATGAAAGTATGCAATTTAAGTTGTTTTTATAACTATACAGTGACATCCCAGCTTTACAGGAAAATCTTATATGTAAAAATGCATTGTGAGTGGTTTAGGAGTCCAAACAATGAAAAACAAAAAGCTGAATAACAGTATTCCCTATTTTACAAAATAATCTAAGGAGTGCAAATAGGAAAGCAAGCCAATAAGAAAAAGATCTTGGAGCCAGAATAGAGCATACAATTTAAGTTGCTAGGAATTTGTTGAAATCTTAGGAAATGCATGGCGTTCCCATAGATTGTGGAATATGGACTGTAGTCCGTTTTATTTAAATATCAAAGAACTGGCCTATGTTAACTGATAATTGGGTAACATTTATGACATTTCATTGAGCTGTTTCTCCACATATTTCCTAATGCAGGGCAAATGTCAAGTCAAAATGCAGTTCAGCAAAAGTCACTATTCTGAAAATCAGAATGATTTCAGTCTTTTGATGGTCTGATTCAAACTGAAATCAATATTGGGGTACTCAGAAGAACGCACTGTGCATACTTTGAATGAACATCTATACAAATTCTTTTACTAACCTTTTGGTCAATAAGTAGCGATATACTAGGTCCTGAAGTTCAAATAAGAAACTATAAAGTTTAACAGTCAGCTCTTAGGAATGTTAGTAACTCTACCATCTGCCTGACACATTGCCCAACCCAAAGTGTATTCTTCTATCTTAACCTTCCTTGACCCTCTATGCTTTATTCTACACAGATAATTTGTCGATTCTTTTTGAAATATTTTTTTTACTTTCTTACTCTATAATTTAGGGGTTTTCTTATCCCTCTCACCATTTTCTCAGTTCTCTTTGATGGATGCTTCTCATTGGACTACCCCAAATTTTAGGGACCAAAAATAGCCAGATTCTAGGTACTCTCTTTATAGTCTTTTACTAAGCACACAGATCTACTCTCAAAGTTTTTAAAATTATTTATAGAGTGTCCAATTTATACCTATAATCCTGACTTCCATTAACTCCATACTCCTGAATCTTACTTCCTACTCCACCAAGATGACTAAGATAACTAAAATTTACCTAAGTCAAAATCAATCTATAAATTCTCTTTTCCTATCACACAAATCTACCAGACTTCTCCGTACCTCAAACGAGCTTACCATCCATAAAACTAGTCAAACTAAAAACACGAACTCAACATTGATGCCTCAAACCCTCTTCCCTAGCTGTACCCATTCTATTCATTCTAAGGTATCAGCTCCTAAGGTGGGTCTTAGATCCACTAACTTTTGCCCATTTCCGTTGACAGCAATCTAGTTCAAGGGACCCTAATTTCTTTCCTAAACTATTGCGATAGGCTCGTAAGTAGTCTGGCTGTTTTTTACTCTGGCTTCTCTTTAATCCACATCTTGGAGATCGATTTCCTACACATCACTTAAATTTCAGTGGGAAGAAGCTTCTCTATTCCCAAGGTGGATTCGCAACTGAATCATCTGACAAATATTAAACCTTAATACAAAAGGGAAACAAACAGGTGGTAAAGCACAAAATGCAACTTTGGCTCAAAATACATGGCTACACAATGACTGAGAATGTTTTGAGATTTGCAACAGAAATTAAGGTGAAATTTGTTGCAATAGCAGGTCACATTAAAGCTAAGATAAATATAGTTTTGTAGAAAGGATCACTCCTAAAGTAAGGCTTAAAAACAGAGCAGCTAAGGGAAAGTTAAGTTTGGTTTAACTGTAAATAATTGAGAAAATCAGGAGAAAGTCTGGACTGAAGATTCAATATATTGATACTTATATACAGTAAATATATTGAATATACTGATATACAATAAATACTGAATATATAATACATTCAATTGTTAAGTATTTGATTAACTTTGGGGTGAATATTGAACTGTATAAAAATGAGTAATTAACTCGAATGTATAGAATCCTAAAGACTTTATACATCTTAAAGACTCTTGAATATATACAAAGACATGGAGATAGCAGGTTATCATGTAAAGATAAAAACTCTTTAATAAATGTCCAATGTCTGGGGGTACTTGCTGTAGCCTAAGGCCTTATGGGCATGTGATCAATCTTTGCGCATGCCACATGGTTCGTCTCATAGGTATGAAGCATAAGTACTAATGAATTTTCTAAATAGTTGGACATACCCCTGATAGAGATCAATAGCAGGTTAAACAGGACTAGATACAGATTTAGGATAACTTTTTTGATAAACTTCAAGAAGCATTTTTACGTTATTTCAAACATGAGATCGTTTTCTAAGAGTGCCTTAAAAATTAAGGAAGTTAATTAGGAAGAATTAAGAAAATCATGCTATAGCTATTAAGAAAGGACTATTAAAAAGCTGGAATAAAACAAAACAGCAAATTAAATTGAGAATCAAATTGTGAGCATGTCCATTCAGAGAGACGTGTTAGAAATGGTCTGCAAGGTGAGGTAGAGGTTGATACTTCAGTCCTTTAAAATCAATTAGATGTGGTCTTGAGGAAAGCTGGACAGATTTCAAGTGGTGGCAGGAAGGCTTGATGAGCTGAGTGGACTTCTGACTTTTCTACTCTTTCCTTGGCTGTAATAGCTTGTGTTGTTAGAGTATTTGAGTTCAAAAAGTATTAGTTGCCAAGATGAAATTGTTTCTTCAGAAGCTAGTAAATAAGTGGCAGAAAATTCTATACTAAAACTCAGAGAGCTTCCTTATTTTCTTTCCTAATGTAATTAACACTTCTCTACTTTTAGATGAGAATAGTACAGCAACTTCAAAGAAATAGATGTCTGTCCAAAAGACAAGTGACAACTTCAAAACTGACTTGTAAGTTGTTTTTTTTTTTTCCAGAACGTAAAATGACACATTTCAAGGCTTTCAGTAATATCGCTGTAGTCAGAGACACTCAGAAAAACAGAATGAACTATTTTCACACCATGTTCCCAAGAGGACCTGTAGTCATCCATTTTTTACTCAAAATGCACTTCAACAATGTATTCCTTTTCTATTCCCTGAACTATATACCATTACTGTGAGATGTTTCAATTCTGAAATCTGAGACTGCCATTGTCCAATTTTTTATTATAAAGTTTATTCTCCAAGCTTTTCAAACAAAACATTGTATCTCAATTTTGCTGAAATCTCTATCTCCAAGTGGCTCTAGTTCTCTCCATTCTTTGACCTTCTGATTAACTTCTGTCATCTTTTCCATGGAAAGCCTATGTCTTCAATAACTCACTTCTTGACATACAGATTTCTTGTCCCCAAAAGTTTTATTTCCTTTTATTGGTTCCTACACCAATAATTCTGGGATAGCATCAGATTTGGTAGAAACACTCTTAAGTGGTTTCTCATACCAAATGTCTATTTTATTTAAGGTTACTCCTTAATGATAGGGAGTGATAGGGAATTCTCTAAAGAATAATGTAATATACTTGGTTCTTGGCAAAGACATACTAACTTAATTGTATGGATTTAAGAGTATACTTAAAGAAAATAAGTATTTTCTCTCTCTAGCTATAGGTATTCCATCTAATCCTCATGCCTGATTAGTGTTTATAAAGAGGATTTCTTCTAAGAAGTTTTCTTCTAAGCCTTTTAAATTTATTTCTGTCTCTAGTTCACTTTTTCACAGTTTTAAGGACTTCAACTCTGTCTTCCAGAATTATTTTCTTTGCAAATGATAGAGATATTTTCTTTGCAAATTTAAACTGACTAACAAAAAGGTAATTTGTTGACTTATGCAGCTGAAAAGTCCAGGGGTAGTTAAGGTTCAGGTCCGGCTGGATCTGGATGTTCAGATAAAACCAGGAGTCTTTCCATATCAGAGCATTGCCATTTTCTTTATTGGCTTTTATTTATTTATTTTTTTTCAGGCAAGCTCATTCCATATCAGGATAACATGGCTAAGAATAGCTACAGGTTTTACCAACCTTAAGCTCAGCTAAATGGATAAAGACTTCCTCTTTCACCTTTGTTCAGCAAATAATCCCAGGATATTTGTCTGGCTTGTGTCACTAGCTTGCCCCTAAAACAATCACTTTGGCTAGAAGAATAAAATGCTTGAATGTGGCTCATTCCCATCCTAAGAAACAGGAATAAGATCATTCTTATCTGTAATGCATGGGCTGAGAGAAGGTGGTTCCTGAAAGAAAATTTGAAGGCTGCTATTGGATAAAGGGAGAACATTTTCTGGACAGTGGAAGAATATTTGATTCCTAATATACCATGAGTTATAAACTGACTTATACACCCCCAATACATATGTTGAAGACCTAATCCCCACTGTGACTGTATTTGGAGATGGGGCCTTTAAGGAAATAACTAAGGTTAAATGAAGTCATAGAGTGGTATCCTAATCCAATAGGACTGGTGTCCTTATAGGAAGAAATGCACCAGGGAAGCGTATGCACAGTGAGAAGTTCCTGTGAGGACATAGTGAGGAAACTGCAGACCTCAAGGCAAAGAGAGAGACCTTAGAAGAATCCAGCCTTGTTAGCATCTGGATCTTGGTATTCCAGCCTGCAGAATTGAGAATTTCTGTTGTTTAAGCCACCCTGTGTATGGTATGTTATGGTAGCCCAACAGCTAATATACTGTGTTAAACACAATTGATAAATATTGATACTTGGAAAATGGGGAGAGAAACCAGGATTACGTTTAAATCAGATAGGAATTTGGGGGAGAATTCAAGCTTCTTTTAACTTCGAAGAGTAGAAATAAATTCTATTTTCAAGGTCAGTGTTAAAGTTAAAGATTGGCTAATGGCTTCAGTGTCAGTGTACTACACGAAACTAGGGACAATTATACCAATTAATACTTGTGTTTATAGAAATAACTGGAATTAAAAAAACAAAAACCCAGGACATTGGAAGTAAAAGATCTCCAAACATCACAAGAGCAGAGAAAGGATTGAGGTTTTTCAGTCTCTTTATAGATATGCTTTTTATATCACATCTTATGAATAAATTTGATATCAAATAACTATAATATACACTATCAGTACCACAATATTTGCATTTTTATAAGCACAGGGTTTTGCTGTATCACTGAGGTACTATGTCAAGCAGGTGCCCTGCCATTGGTGTGATGAAGGTTTTTAATGGTGTAGATATTTCACTGAGTAATCTTCTGTCAAAAAGTGTTGTTTTACTACAAAGATTGTTCAATGAAATTATGGACCTAAGTAAATGGAAAGACATTCGTGTTTATGAATCAGATGACAATATTGTTAAATGACAATATTTCCCAAGTTAATATACAGATTCAACAAATCCCTATCAAAATGTTAACTAGTTTCTTTGCAAAATTTACCAAGGTGATCCTAAAAATTATATGCACATTCAAGGGACTCAGAAAAGCCAAAACAATCTTGAAAGAACAAAATTGGAAGACTCATACTTCCCCATTTCAAAATTAAAAAGCTACAATAATCAGTATAGTGTGGTACTAGACATAAATATCAATGGAATAGACTTGTGAATACATAAATAAAATCTCACATTTATGATCAATTCAACAGTTGTAAAGATAAATTCAAGAAGATTCTTTAAAACAAATGGTGCAGTGACAACTGAATATCCATATGCAAAAAGAATGAAATTGAATCCCTACCTTATACAATACGCAAAAATTTACTCAAAATGAATCAAAGATCTAAATGTAAGAGTTAAAACAATAAAACCCTTAGAAGAAAACATAGGTGTTAGTCTTAATGATTTCTTTAGTATGACACTGTAAACACAAGCAACAAAAGCAAAAGATAGACAAAAGCAAAGTGGACATGAAAATAAAAGACTTGTGCTTGAAAAACATCAAGAAAATGAAAAGAACCTATACAACGTGAGAGAACTTTTGCTAATCCTATATCTAATAATGGAGTTACATTTAGAATATTTAAGAACTCTTAAAACTCAATAAGAAAAGCAGATAACCCAATTTAAAATGGCAAAGAATCTGAGAAAACATTTCTTCAAACAAGAACATTGGTCATCAGGGAAATACCCATCAAAACCACATGAGATCACTTCACACTCACTAGGATGGCTATAATAAAAAAACCAGAAAGGTATTGATAACAATTTGGATAAGGTGGAATCTTCACATACTGCTCATACGAGTGTAAAACAGTGTAGCTGCTTTGGAAAAGAGGATGGGAGTACTTCAAAAAGTTATCATATAACCTAGAATTCTATTCTTAGTTATATACCTAAGAAAAAAGAAAACTTGTTCATACAAAAATTGTACATGAAAATTCATAAGAGCATTATTCATAAAAGGTAAGATAGAATCAACCCAGATGTCCATCAGCTTGTGAATGGATAAACAAGGTGTTATATCCATACAACGGGATATTATTTGGCCATAAAAGTGAAGTAACAATACATGATCTTATGACTAAGTGTTATGCATGATATATCTAAAACATGCTACCACATGGATGAACTTTAAGAACATTACGTTAAGTGAAAGAAGTCAATCATAAAAACCACATATGATATGATTCCATTTATAAGAAATGTCCAGAATAGGCAAATCTATACAGACAGAAAAGTTAATTAGCTGTTGCCTAGAGCTGGGGATAGATGACTGTGGGTGTGTGGTTTCTTTTGGGGGTGATAACACTGTTTTAAAATTGATCATGGTAACAGTTATACAACCCTGTATATACCAAAAACCATTGAACTTTATACTTTAAATAGATTGTATATGAACTCTAGAAGATCTTACAAAAGTTAATGGTGTTTTAAAATATACTCAAAAGTAAATACAGGTGTGTACAACACACATACTTAGACAGTCATACGATCATGAATTTATTAATGCCAATGAAGTTGAAGAAACAAGGCCTTCATTTGTGTAGAACTGTTATTAACAAAAAGACAAGGCAAAGACTAAGGTGTGCAGCAATGTCATCTGAGCTCATTAAATGTTCAGGATGAGTCTTCAGAGCATGCCAGTTCCCCCAGGTTAATCCCTCCAGATAAGAGGTATGTTTCCATGAATACTACCATGAGGAATCAGAGCAGCAAATGTACTGAAATCATAAACTAAGATGTTTATTTAATTCCAAATATATAAGAAGATGCATGAGATGACAACCACAAAGAGAGGACAAGGTCAGTAACTTGAGACATCGTGGAGGAAGAGACAGTAAGTAGAAGTAATCAAGACAAGAAAAAATACTTGCATGTGAGGAACAGAGAGACTTGCTGAACATCCTAGGTAATTTGGCTTTACCACTGGGAACTTTGTACTAAGATCACTGTAAACACTTGATATCACTAACTTAAACTTCAAACAAGATACATGTCCATAGTTCGTTAATTTAGTTGTAATTATATGCACTTAGATATTTTCCATTAAGTTTTAACTAAGCCTCAAAGAACATTAAAAGAATGATTTTAAAAAGAATCTAAGTAGAAACAATTGATTTAAATCTATGAAATAATTCTTATTCATATTAAAATAGCATTCAATTACTCAGTGATACTGAAAGGTTAATTCAAGGTGAGGTAAATTCAGTTTCAGTCCCACAATTTCATCTCTGTCCAACACATTCCTCCAATATGTTTCTATTGGTATATCTAATACCTACGTCATGATATTATATTTTATAGACAGAGGTATACAAATTAAGTTATATAGATTTACATAGGTCTGTCACTGTGAAATACTGTATTAGTATTAAATTATTCTTTAATATTTCTTCTCCTTATCCAATTTCAGATTGGATCTGTAGAAGTCCTTTCATCATTGAGTCTGTTTTTTTGAAATTCCTATCTAAATTATATTATCTAAGTTAATTATATTTAAGTACAGTATAAACGTTAAGAAATTCTCATTAAACATTATGTTCCAAAAATGGAACATTTTAAGTAATTCCTATTAAATTAGTGCTTTCTTATAATATTATAACATAAAACATCAATACTGTCTTATTTTATAAGAGGTCAGATAAGGGTTAGACTTCTATTATAGAGGAAGAAAAAAAAGTTTTTCCATCTGAATGATGAGGAAAAAAGAGGTCTAACTTATAATAAACTAGTGTCTCAAAAGAAATTTTTCCATTTTTTTAAACCAGTTTCAAGAAAATCTTTAGCTTTGGTACAACTAAAAATGCCAATGGCTATCACTGTTATGTCAACTATAATAAGAAGCAAACAGAAATAATAATAAAGCAATAAACAAAATGATAATAAAAGAAGGAAACAATAAGTTTTGAACAGCAGCAACATAGGAAAGTCACTGGTAATAAATTAAACGATATCATACTATCTGGGTTGAATTGGAGATTTCAATTAGGACCACTATTAAATTTTCCTTCCTAGTTGTGTAAGATGTTCCTCTCAATTTACTAAGTTAATCAGCCCATCATTTTTGATAGAAAAAAAAGATTTGTGCCACTGCAATTAATCAAACAGCAGTCTATTTAAATGTACAAAATTCAACTTAGCTAAAAACCACAGAAGGAATGGGTAGAAGTATGATGTATGTAGAATATGGGTAAAAAAATTTGAGGAAGACATATTTCATAAATATACAATTTTCATGTAGGCAGTCAAATAAGTGAAGTGGTATTTAATATTTAAATAACTGAAAAATTTGGGTGTAGAAAATAGTCCTAATGATCAGGAGTCGCTTTCAATAAAATATACATTGGGGAGCCAACAGCGTACTACAGCCAATCCAGGGGTGCTCGGGCAGAATAAAAATTTTCCTATTTTAACTATGCACTAAAAGGCAACATTTCTGGATCAAGAAACTAATAGAAACAAACCTTGGAGTAAATAAAATGGTAACCTTTATTTAAGAGTATGAAACCTAAAAAGAGAAGATATTTTACCATTTCTTGTCCCCAACCAACCTTTTTTGGTTGAGTTAATGCAAATAGAAGGCTAACCCCCTCTAAAATTATAAATTACAGTTAAAGACTTCCTTAGGTACTTAAAATTTTAATATTCGCCTGTCTTTGCTCCCTGACTTTCCCAGATTTATTTATATCTTTCTACCGGGTTGTATGGTCCGAAATTGTTGATACTGTTTTTTGTATACTTGCCTCAATTTAAAAACACAGACTAGATTCCCTGCCAATTTGTAACTTGTCCAAATTCAACCCCATCAGATGAACAAGTGTTTGCACTGTTATGTCAACACACCAATGATTCATTTGCTTACTCTTTCAGTGTGAATTGCTCAAAACTGTAGTAAGATACCAATGTCTCTTTAATGGCCACAAAATTTGCTTTATACAGTAGAATCTGGTACTTGGTGACAGGAATGACTTTCAACTCCTTCTCCACATCTGATTTTGTACCTAAATTGGTTGTTGTAAGGCAGATTCACCATTTAAAAATCCCTTTCTGATGTGGTACCATAGGCATTGTTCTTCGTTTACCCTGAAATGAGATGATGACCAAGTGTAAGAGCATTTTGTAGCTATAGTGGCAATAAAGCAATAATCTAAGGACAGACCAAAAGATTGCATGGAAGCTACAAAAGAGTGGCTGACATTTAGATATGATCGAAATGCTCAATGTATTTCAAGCAATTTCTGAAAGAGCACCATTCATATATACTAAGAAGTTCTCCAGGTTAAGTTGAAGATTTTCTTGAAAATGACTTCAATACTCTTGCCTGAAAGGTTGAAAAAAAAATGTAGAAGTTTTGATAACTGCTTCAATTACACATTTAATATGGTCTGTTTAGATCAGCAAAGGACCATCCTACAAATTGTACTTAATAGGAGGAGAGCTTAGATAAAAGCCACTGACGATAGAAAACTTCTACCCCAGAAATATTTTTATACCTAAAGTCTTTAATATACTTTAGGCTATAAATCCATGATAAATTCTATAAGTCTGATAACTTCCTAGTCATTTTAAGGCCTTCTTTTAGAAATGTCCATTATAGCTTTCAAAACAAGAATTTCTGTCAAGGAAGAGTGTAAAATGGGTCTACTGTATTCACGAGTTTCCATTAGTGAATGGTGATAGATTCTATTTGCCAGACAAATGAGAAATATTGCTGACCCCAGTCAACTTTAGTTGAACATTTGATATTCCTTTACTCAACTTAAATATGTAGAAATGCTATATGATTTTAGAAGAAATGGGCCATGAAAATAACCTTGCAATATTACTGGTAGTCTGTCTCTAAACTCAAATTGTTTGAATTTGACTTACTGAATAGAACTTAACTACTAGTACTAATCCACATACACTGAGAAATGGAATATTGCCAGCCATATTGGTAAACAAAGGATGTCACAGTCATCAGTGATTGCAGCTACTGCCAATGGTGAGCTGGTAAGCCTTGAGGGAATTCTGGAAGGAAAGAACGCCTGCCATCTAGCAGCCATCAGACTGCAGCCACTCCCCACAATGAGCTCAGAGGAAACTCAGGATGTGCAAACACAGGATACTGGCCCCAGATAGCTGAGGTGCACATCAAAGGAATGATTTCAGTGAGCCCAGACTCTTGCATCTTCCCATATATAGAAAAGCACTAAATTCCTTCACTTGAGATATCTTGTTTTCTTTAACAATAAACTTTTGAAGTTCAGACTACCTGCCCTTTGTTGCAAAACTCTATATATCCTGGCTCCCCCCTCATCTCCTCGGAGCAGTTCTCTCAGGATTACTTGAGATGCTGCCTTCTGGGCTTGAAGTCCTAAAACTTTCCACAGAATTAAAACTAACTCTCAACTTTCAGGTTGTGAATATTTTCAGTCAACACACACACATTCTGTTAGTTTCATACATGTGTTTTTGGAAAATTTGCCTGTATGGACATGGCAATACAACCACTGCAACATATCAGACTAGATGAAAAGCATAATTTAGTTCTCTTTCTACAATTAGGAAAATTATCAAAGGTAAACAAACAAAACTAACTGCTGCATCAGTCTATCAGAATAATTTACAACCATAAGGCATTATGTGAAGTTTCATTCATCCCATCAAGAACAAGGAGTTCACTCTTAGGGAATTTCTATCTAGCATTTATATTTTTCTTATTAAGCAATCTCTAGAAGTAGATATATCTGGATCTATATACTTCCACAGGTAGTTAAAAATTGTAGATTAAGGCTAGCTTAATTTTAAATCCTTTTTCTCTCTTAATGATAAAGTTAAATTCACCTCAGGGGGATTTAAAATATCCTATTTTGTGAGGGATGCTTTAGGGATCTCTGCATCTATTAATGGACCGACCGGAGTTCTCCAAACAATTAGGACTAATTAGCATTTTTGTTGACTAGATTGAATAGGGAGCTCTGGAAGAAACACTTAATAGCCAAATAAACGATTATTTTACCCTTGGAATTTTCTTTGCCAGCAAAAGAGGTAAAATGCACTGGGGAGAAGTATGGAAGAGTGAAAATTGCTTTACTCCATGATTGTTATTATGAGTTAACTTCCTTTAAGACAAATAAAAAAATATTAAGTTGTTTATAATTCAAACTAGATTCCCAATTACAATGGCAACCATACACCATTGTTGAATCCTTTACATAGTTTACCTCTTAGCCTCAGAAAAGTCTTACAAATTAGGTACTAATATTACCATATTTACTTTTAAAGAAACTATTATTTGAAGAGGATATTTAACTGATCCAAAATTATAGAAACAAACTCCAGTCCTTGGCTATCCCATTATAAAGGGCCTTTGTTTCCCCATGACACCTTGCTACCTCTCCATCCATCCTGTATTTTCTAAGGACATCTCATATTGAGGACTTTATTTATGAAACTGGAAAAGCATGGTGAATTATATGGTCACTGATTATGACTTTCTAATTTTATAGAAAATTCACTTCATATTTCTTTTCACTAATCAGTGTAATTTGAGAATTTACTGCAAGTCAATCATTGTACCAGACCCTGAAAAACAGGCTAATTAAAACGGTCCTTGCCCTAAAGTAAAGGGATAATTGGCAGCTTGCTTCAATATAAAATTTTAAGTCTATTCTGATTGTTATTTATACCCATTTTCATGCAATCTCTCTAGTTTGCTACAGTCATAGAAAGGTAATTGACTTAGTGGATCATTAATAAGCACATTGATTATTTAAGTTACTTTTGTTATTAATATACTGAGAATGAGAAAGCCACAGATACTAGAAATCTCAATATTAAAACAGCTAAAGTTAAGGATATGTTGATATCGAAACATACAATGAACAAATCATACAATAACTGAGTGGTTTCAGTGTTACTGAATATTTAAGTTAATATTTGTTCACAATATATTACACTGATATTCTCTTCTAAACACACATTGGTGGTGAGAGTTATTAAATACAATTTGACCACCTTATCTTTAGAAATCCCAAATTGCATTATAGCTCCAGTTTAAGTATGAAAATGTACTGCTACTAAGGTAGCAATATCTTAAAAAGCCATTATATGAAGATTGATTTTGAACTTTTCACTTTATAGATAATGAGTTAGGCAAATATTAATCCAATACTTATTTACAAAGTGGTCATCTTTTTACTTTAGATTTTTCACATTAGACCATATCTTCTCCGGGTGTGATGATCTAAAGAATACTAAGAAGATTTTAATTTTACCTTACACAAATATTAAGAAAGTTTACTTTAGAAAAGTTTCCTTTAATAATTCTCAATCTTAAAAGATAGCAGCATATGAAAGCTAGTAATTAAATTGGATTTAAATAAATCCCATTCTAATACAATTTTGTATTTAAAGTACTTGGGGAGATAAAAGACTATAAAACAATGCCAAATGGCACCTATATCAACCTGCCATTGGAACACACAAGAGTTCAGAGCAACCAAGATAATTCTTTGAAATATCTTTAATACTACGGCATAATATTTTGTCATATGTTCACTCTTGTAAGTCTCTGAAAAGTTAGAGTAACTTTTGGAAGCTCAAAAAATAATCAAGCATGGTTGCTGCCGAATTATTCACAAGAAGTCAAATATAAGGCCAAACTCAAAGACGCAGACGTAGGGAATAGACTTGAGGACATGGGGAGGGGGAAGGGTAAGCTGGGACGAAGTGAGGGAGTGGCATGCACTTATATATACTACCAAATGTAAAACAGATAGCTAGTGGGAAGCAGCCTCATAGCACAGGGAGATCAGCTCGGTGCTTTGCGACCACCTAGAGGAGTGGGATAGGGAGGGTGGGAGGGAGACGCAAGAGGGAGGAGATATGGGGATATATGTATATGTATAGCTGATTTATTTTGTTATAAAGCAGAAACTAACACACCATTGTAAAAGCAATTATACTCCAATAAAGATGTTAAAAAATAAAAGACCACATTGATGTTACCATAATGCAGAAACTTCCACAACAATAACCTTCATTTAGTTTTTTCTTAGATGCTCAACTTAAAAATTATGTACTTTATTCACAATTGAGATTTTATTAAGGGTATGAAATATAATCACAGAGTAGATCCAATCTAGCATAAATTCAATCATAGAAAAGGATTTAGTAAGAGACTAATAGTTTTGTTCTACTTCCCAATTAATAAGCCAATTAAAAATGTATTAGTACACTTTTCTACAATAGTTTAAAAATGAAATATTACCTTTCCTCAATAGAGAATTTTAATTTTAAGTTATGACTGATTCATATAATTTAAAGGATAATCAATGACTTATGATTTTAAGAAAAGCAATTCCCAGTCCTATTATTTGAATCTCATTTCCTCACTCCTGTTCTCCAGAGAAAACTTTTAGGTAGTTTAGTTCTTTCGTCAGGAATTCAGCTTCATACCAAAATACATATCGTTACACTGCTATTACTTGAATTATCAATCTCAGATACTGATGATGACTTCCTGCTATAGGAGGTAAGGATTTAATTTCTCAAACTCCCATCTTTGACATTCCCTTCCCCCCAGAAGCACTTCTAGAGTTATCACAATTTTTGGATAAATTGATGGAGTCTACATTTTCAAGAGTATGTAAACACTGCTCACTCCTGAGCCACATAATATAATTACTTTTGCTTTCTTCTGCAAGTTTCTATTTTGCTATTATTTTTAGTTTGCTGTCTTAATATGTATATACATATTGTTCTTGAGACAAACACAAATACATCACTTTTTTTCCCCAAGTACTTAAGCAAATCTTTCAAATCTATCAATATCTTCCAAATAATCATTAAATGGGTAGGTAGACCTTTGTTATTCTCCCTGGCTACCATCCCTGTGCTGGTTTCAGCTTGTTGCTCTATTTGCACTGCTACCCTCAGGGATGCTACACTGCCATCATCCTGGCACTCTGCCTGGCTATTTTCCAATTATGAAACTCCAGGTTCTTTCTCTTCATTTAGTTCCCTTTCTGATGAATATCCTCCACTAAGTTCAAGAAACTGCACAAGAACCGTGATGGTTTATGCCTAAAATGTATATATTATTCTCTCCTTTATTGGTAAATTAAGCAGCTATGTATTTCTGATTGAAGATCATTTTTTTTCAAACTTTTGAAAGTACTGAGTGGATAGGCTCTTCAAAATAAATTCTCACATACTTTACTTCTGGGGGATTTTTAACATTTCCAAATCATTTCTTTCCCTGTAGTTTCTTATTTAACGTTTTTACAACTCCTAACTGGTATACATAAGCCCTCCTAATTTTATATAACTTGACCTTATCCTTCCATTGATTGCTTAATTTGTAGTATTTTTAAGTATTGTAATACCTTAATTATAATTTAATTTATATTTAGTTATATTTTATAGTATTATGTGCCTTTGGAGGAATCTCTGAACATATTACATAATACCTCTAGTATCTTTTTCCTTTTACCATTTTTTTCTACTTTCCCTACTGTAAGAGTTTTCCAAATCTTTTTCCTGTGTTTTGATTTATATTTTTTACATTGAAAATCTTCCTCAAGTACCTGTTGACCTTTGACTCTTTATTTTTAAGAAAGGGAGCTATAAAAGTTGATGACAAGCCCTTTATGAGAGTATAGATTGGTAGGTTTCACTGAAGGGTCACTGGGTGAGGCAAAGTTTTGATTATCTCCTGTCACTCTTGAAGGGCTATCCTTTGGAGCCATCTAGATTCTCTGGGGGAATAATCACCTAATCTTATGTCTGGGGTGTTTTTCTGATGCTGATCTCAGGTGAATGGAAAGAAAAGAGAAGGGACCTAGAGGACAGTGTAGTGTTCAATTTACAGATATTAATCCACTCTACCACAGGGGAGATTTGCTTTGATCCTCCCCTTAGCCTAGTTTTTCCATATCCAGAGTCTCTATATTCAATTTTTTCCTCCACGCAGAACAAATTCCTAGTCTGTTTCAAAAAAGGTCCAGAAGGAAGAGAAATGAAAGTTGGTATTTGCCTGGTTACTCAAGGATGAAGAAGGGACCTGGATTTCTAACATCTCCATGTATTATTGACTTTCAATAATTTTCATTGCTTACAGCTTTAATGGATCCAAGTTCAGGGCCTTTCTTGGGATTCCCCCAACTGAGCGCACTTGGTCTCTCTCTCTAATATGACGTTCCCACTGTTACTCAATAACCACTCTTAGTCCTTTGTAGGTTCTGTATCTTTTCTCCCTATTGTCTCAGTTCACTTCTTGGTTGACACCTTGATGTCATTTTTAGATGCTTTAAAGAAGGGAAAATATTATGTCTGATTAATCTGCCGTAATTATTCAGAAGTGTCAAAATAATCTCAAAATTGTAAATTCATATTAAATTAAGTGAATAACTGAACAAACAAGAATCTCTGAAAATTTAACATCAGAAGGGCTAGATCTCCAGAATATTAATTGCTCTTCTCTTATAAACTCTTTTGACAATTCTATTATATCAAAAGTTAAGAAATACACTTAAATAATGGCTTTCAAATTTTTTACTTTTGAAATTCTATCCAGGGGGTTTTTAGCTTGTAGCTATTGCCCCGTAGTTAGCAATTAGAGTCTTTAAAGAGGAATTTTAAACAAAAACAAAGAAAACATGATATTGAGCCCTTGGGAAAGGGTTTATGAAGACATTTTTGGGAAGAATTTGAGATTGGCATTAGTTTGGTTTTTTTTCTAGAAATTGTTCTGACAAGACTAGTTTCTATGTTATTTTGTATGTATGTACATATACTTAATAATTTAATTCTCTTGAGTAATTTTGATTCCCTCTTATATGTATCCAGAAAGCAGCTGGCAGAAGTTCAAGCATTTTTATTCCAGGTCAATTAATCAAGGTTATTAGACTCCACTAATCATTTACAGATCACTAGATTGTTTAAAATTCAACAGCTGCATTTTACTTTGACTTCCCCTCATATTCTAAATTCCAGTCTTTGCATAGATCCTGAGATCAGATGCAAGTTGTGAAGTAATAGCTACTTCAATGACATTCTCTTGTAAAAAAAAAAAAAAAAAAAAAAAAAAAAAAATCACTTAATATGGTACAAATACATTCATTGAAGTCAAAGACATGATTCACACAGAGTATAACCAGCTAAGGGTGACATAAGAAAAGTTAAGTCTCCATGTTCAAATACCTTAAAATCAGATAGGAGAGGAGATGTGGACATATCATGAAGTAGATTGATTAATGCCTTAAGTGAATCAAAGTAAAATTCATGCCGTAAGTTAAACAAAGTAAAATTGATAGTTATAGTCAGAATATTCCAGACTCATTTCCATTCAGGGAACAGTGAGAAAGTCAGGAATACTTTTGGGGAGGAGCGTCATCCATGCCCAGCACTGAGCCCAGCACTCAGTAGGTGATGGACTGAGAGGTGGTTGGGGGCTATGGAACAGGTATAGAAGTTGTAATGTATGATTGACAAAACTAGTTTCTAAGACAATTACTAAGTTGGGGGTTCCTAAGATTACCCCCAGTTTGGTCATTTGCTAGGACAACTCACAGGACTCAGTCCTTCTCAAGTCTAGAACTTATTATAGCAAATAAATAAAAATTTAGTTCAGAAAAGGGAAAAGGGCAAAGGCACATGGGCCAAAATCAGCAGGGAACCAGACAATCTTCCAGAGTCTTCTTAGTAGAGCCATACAGAATGTGCTCAAATCCTCCAGCAACAGAATTGTGACAACATGTATGAAATGTTTTCCATACGGAAGCTCACCTGACCTGAATCCAAGGTTTTTTCAGGGGGCTCAGTCACAGAGGCAGCTCTGCCTAACACCCAACTTCTAGACTTCCAGAAGGAGAGCAGGTATTCAGCATAAACCAGTGTTTATACAGGTAATTAGACAAGTGAGTCACTTTAATCAGTTCTGAGAATGGCAAGAACCCTCTTGAAATCCCAGTTACCATAAACCAGCCAAGGTAAGCAGGCCTTTCTAAGGAAAGCAGTCTCAGGCCAGCTATGTTAGTTCTCTTCTGCATGATTATTAACTACAGAACACAGTTTGTGAAAGGTCTTGAGAAGTAAGTCTAAAAGTGTTTTCTGAAGCATGCAATCTTGTCATTGAGATAATTTTGATACACTTTGAAACAACAAGAAGACTTCCTACTCTGCCACAGTGGAATTTCCTCAAGTTTCATTTATTACTCTGCATTCTTCTGAGAAAACGTAAGAGAGTTCCAGGTCAACAACAAGATTACTGATAGTACTATTCTGACGGTGTGACTAGTACATTAGGTAAAGTTTTCTTTCATTAGTTCTTCTATAGTACAAAAAGCTCTTTTAGAGTTCAGATTTTTTTTTAATTACAAGTTATCCTATTTTTGCATTGTTTTCTGTTTCAAATCTAAAAACAATTTTCATAATGTTGTACACACTGGGTTTGATAAAAACTTTGGATGTATGTGTGCTGGTGCTGGATGCTTTTTTTTTTTTTTTTTTCAATGTGCCATGAATTGCTTGACGAACACATTTCAGTTTTGCTCATTTGTTTATTTCTTCTCATACTCTTAGAGAGTTCACCTACAAGTTTTAGGCAGAATATTTCACAGCAGTAAGGCCAGGCTGAAGCTGAAATGCCCTTCACAAAACATTGACAAAAGAAGTTTTTTTTGCTGCTTAAAAGTTTGATCTTTCATGAGCTGCAATTTGTGCTGTCAACAACAAGCTAGCTTTTGTTAAGTATATAAACTAGTTTTCCAAACTTTTCCTTTCAACCCATTTTTTTTTTAACCAACACCCAGAGTCATAATTATATGGAGTAAAGTATCCACATTGAAAAATATGTTAATGACATTTCATCTTTTTATGAAATATGCTGACAACTTCAGATTTATACCTTCTATCACTGTGACTAAAGAAATAAGATCTCAACTTGCAGAAGCACTGTGTCTTTTTGCAAAGAAATGGTGAATGAAGGAAACTTTAGTGTATAAAAACATAATTCCCTAAATAGCTAATTATAGCTATTGTCCTGCTGATACAGACCTTTAACACTCTAAAGGGTAAGGTTCTTCTGCTGTTGCTAATGAAAGAGTACAACTAAGGAAAATTTGACCCTTGATATTAAATCAAATTTACTTTATCTCCAAAATAGAGCAGACCTAAGTTTGGTTACAATTAGGAGGTGTAACTAACGTGATGATTATTTCCATGTATCAAAACCAGAGGAAGCAGCCTTTCAAGTTCCCTAAGTCCAACTTTCATAAAACAGAATGGCTTTGAGGTCAGGTGTAAACTCTCATATCTGTGCCATTTATCTGAACACCAAACAGTCATTTCTTTCAGCTTCCACAACAAATTCTAATGGTTATATATCCTGTAAAAGTTATACAAACAATGAGAGAATGTGGCTAGAGAAAGTTACACTCAGGACTTACAGTCCTCACAATAAATCTGCAAACTACCTCAAAATATTTTAATAAGCCTAAAACAATTTTGCATGAAGTATGAAAATATATTCTGCAGCCCAACACCTGATGCATACTGATGCTGTCGGACAAAATATTATTCTGTTTTTGTTGAATGCTATTTTTCTATAAATATGCTAAGTTTTTAATATTTGAAATAGTTTTAAACTAGCTATCAATACTACTATTTGAAACTAAGAATTGTATTTGGGAAACTCAACATGAAACGTTCTGAAATTGGGACATAGTCTCTAAATGAAATAAAACTATGTAAGAGAATATGGGAGTATCTAGAAAAATACAGGACAAGAAAACATTCTTAACAAATTTTAAGGATGTCCAAACAAAAGAACAGTGAAAGGAATGAAATTGTTTTGTGCCTGAAAACTAGCTTCATTTCTTAAGTTTTCCTTAATCTAATAGCTTTGAATTAGCATTTTCTTCTTTGACCATCTGTTATTTCTGTTTCAGTGTTTTCTTCTCTTAATTTACTGTAATTAAACTTCTCTAATTATTTCTATCAAGTCTCAGTTCATGTGCACATCTATTTAGACAATTTCAAATGCATCAAATAAATAGTACTATCATTCAATCGTGAAAAATATTTTAAGGCATAGTTTATAACCAGTTATTTGGTGCTATTTCTGCGTCCCATCTTTCCCTCCTAACCCACTGAGCTCAGAGATGATGATAGCCTGAGCCTCCTGTGTTCTGAGGGCTTTTCTTACCCTTTCACACAGTGGCAGTGGTGCCGAGAGATTATAGAATTGATTGGAGAGACCACAGGAGGATAGGTGCTTTGCCGCAATACAAAGTGCCACTTCACTGCACAGATTAGCTTCAAGAAAACAAAGGGAGGTAAGAAAGGTTCCCACCAGCACCTTTAGCTGGTGCTGACCAGCTAAAGGTCAGCGACCCAACTCCTTTATTGGCAACTCTCAAATACCACACAATTCATAAAATGCTTCTGCTTAACTGCTGTTTAAGCTATAGCTGGATGAAGCTAGTAAGACAGTAAAAAGTTCATTGTGCAGAAATGTGAATGTGTATTTTTCTGTAGTGAGCTTAATATGATACAGCTCTTTAGCAAGCGTATAGGAGCTCCAGAGTGGTGTCAAGAGATAGATCCTGTGTGCTGGAATCTAGCTGAGACAGCTTACACTGGAGGAAAAGTTGCTGCACAGAAAGGATGAAACTAATAGAGAGAGAATGTTGACAATAGGAAGAAAAAAATCAATGGCAGGAAAGCACAGACACAGTGATATAGCAGTGATCAGAAGAGGCTTCATTCTAAGGCATCATGTGTGGACGTAACTTTGGGACCGAACTGGCGCCCAGACTCCTGCCAAGTGCCCACCCCAGTGGTAATGACATTGAAGTTAGCGGAGCTCAGAGAGGGGATTGTGGCCCCATTGCAGGAGGGTGTGGGTAGACATAGGATCAAGTCTCTGCTTCCGTCCCTACAGTTCCATGAGTCTATCTCAGGGAATCTATCAGAGCCTAAAGTGGGAGACCTAATACTATGATTGCTAATCAGGGAATGACCTTGTTTTATTCATCTTTAAAACAATGCTTCTTAGAATGAACACCTTAATTGTACATAGGACAAAATGTTGAGTTGCATGAAAGTACAGTGCATCTCAGAAAAAACTCAGTCTGATTGGCCAAAACAGACTAGGCCTGAGAAATTAAATAGCATTACACCCTGGGGCCATCATAAAATAAAGTTCTCAGCTCTGATGGATGTAGTAGAACAGTAGTTTATTAAATAGCAAATCTTCTAAGCCAGACTACCAAGGCTTAAATCCTTGCTTTGCCAAATATTACCAGCCACTTACCAGTGATAATTGTTACTAAGTTATTTGCACTCTTGCTGCTTTGTTTCCACATTGATAAATTGATGCTAATACTAGAATCAATGCCCTGTGATTGTCTTGAGAATGAATTAACATATGACGTGTGTACAATACTACTTACCATATAATAAGTGCCACCTGTATTGTTAGCTATCATTTCTATTACTATTACTGAAGTCGGGGCAGGCAGGCTACACTACCAAGCGGTGTAGTGGATGGTTACAGTATGGCTTTTATGCTGAGGTAGTCCTGGAAAGTGGTACCAGTGTTAACACTTATCATGGGACTTCAATTTTTTTTGTTTTAAATGAACCTCAGTTGCTACATCTATAAATCGATAAATAAAAGGCACTACAGAAGCTTACAAGTGTTCAAAATCGGCTTCACCAAGGAACTCTGAAGAGGATGAGGGACAGAAGCAGATAGGATCTCAAACTGGTGACTTCAGTGGGTCCATAGTGTAGACAGGCTCCTCAGTCTCCTCCCTCAAGCCATTAGCCACGTGGCCCCTCTTCTGCTTGAGTAGAAAGCTAGACCTTTCCTACATACACAGATTAAAGGAGGAAGGCTACCAACTGAGGTACACCCCCCTTGCCAATCAGAGGCAATGGGAGTATTTCTCCCCAGTGAAATTTTGACAAGCCCCTCACATGCCCCTTAAAAAGGCCTACAAAAAGTAACAAGGAGCCTCCAAAGAGTATCATAGTTTTGACAATCAAGAATCGTGCCCAGGTAGACAGATTCTAGTCAAATTTTTAGTGTCCTATTTATAAATATGAATAAGTGTGTTAGACATGGAAGTTATTAAAAAAATTAATGTTTATTACTTGTTTATTATTCTGTTTAGAAATCTCAGTTAAAATAGTCAGAAGGCCAGAACAGGGAGCTCTCGTGCCCTGTGAGATAGGTGAGCCCAACAGGAAGAAAGACTTCCTCTTCTTTCCTGGCAAGAGCTCAGCCAATGAAAAGCCACTATACCTTGAAGTCTCAATTCCTCCAGTAGACTGTTTCCTCTAGCCCTCCCAACTTCCCTTCTCTCTTTACAAGAGCTTTCCTCTCTCCTTGTTGCCGGGGACTTGCCCTTGGCTTGCCATGGTTGCAGACCCTGAATTGCAATTCTTTGCTGATCCTGAAGTAACCCATTTTTGCTGGAGAGAAAACAGTCTGTTTTAGATCAACAAAAGGTCATTTAAGAGAGAAATCCATACAAAGTAAAGATTTTTAAAAAGGAATTAATGGGAAACAATGAAGATTCAAAGAATGAAATAAACCACCCTCAAATTAGTATCTTAGTAGGTTATGAAGGCTTCAAGGGTATTTGTGGTATAGAAAAACAATTTTTGACCTCCTATTAAAAAAGTCTCCAAACTTGCCTTCCCTATTTCTTTCATGGTTTGATTCCAACCCCTCCCCCCATAGCACCCTGCACTTTCTAAAAAAAAATATCTACACTCCCCCGAAGTTTTTTTTTTTTTTTTTTTTTTTTCTTTTTTTTTTTTTTTTTATTTTTAATACAGTTTTATAGCTACTTTATTTATTTATTTTTATTTATTCTTCGCTGTGTTGGGTCTTCGGTTCGTGCGAGGGCCTTCTCTAGTTACGGCAAGTGGGGGCCACTCTTCATCGCGGTGCGGGGACCGCTCCTCATCGCGGTGCGCGGGCCTTTCACTATCGCGGCCCCTCCCGTTGCGGGGCACAGGCTCCAGACGCGCAGGCTCGGCAGTTGTGGCTCACGGGCCCAGCCGGTCCGCGGCATGTGGGATCTTCCCAGACCAGGGCTCGAACCCGTGTCCCCTGCATTAGCAGGCAGATTCTCAACCACTGCGCCACCAGGGAAGCCCCGAAGTTTTATTAAATCATTTAATCTTCATTACACACTTATAGATTTTATTCCCAACTTATGGATGAGGAAGTGGAGTCATGGAGAGGCCAGGTAACATGCTCAGATCACAGAGTTGCCGAGTATCCAAAACAGTACTTTAACACAAGTGGGCTGGTTTCAGAGTCTCTGCTCTTAAACACTTTGCTCTGCTGCTTCCTCTATAACATTAGCTGACTTAGAAATTGACTTCGCAAACCTCGAAGAAATTGACTTTGCAAACCTGTTTCCAGGTTCTGTCCCCAAACCTTTTACAAACAAAATCAACAAACTGCTTTAGTGTTCCTGAGAGGCTTTTTGCCCAAGGATTGCCTTTCTAATTAAGCCCTCCAACTCTTTAACATGCTAATTTTATCCATTAACTTGTAGATGAAGTGGTTTCAGCTGTTGTCTGTGACACACACAACAGGGCTTGAGCTACAATTTCAGGAAAGCTGGATTTCAAAATTTTGCTAGTTTTTATTAGAGAAACTTGAGTATTCTAATATAGCACCAATTTTTTTTTTCTTTTGTAGTTAACCAGAATTGTATGGACTGGCCTAAGGGAAAGATGATGATAAAAGGAGATCAGCAATAAAGCTGGGGTGGGAAGTTGGTAAATGATGGGGTGAAAGTTCTCTGGAGCACATTTGTGGATCTCCATCCTTAAAGAGCTCATCACAGAATGAAAGGGAAAAACCATTAAAAATTGCAGTTACTGAGACCCCTGGAAATGTTACCTAAACTAACATCATTTGACCATATCCAGCATATGACCAGACCCAGAAAGAAATGGAGAAACAAGTTGGCAAAAGGCACGCCAATCTTAAGTAGAACTAGGATTCATCTCACTTAGTTCACTTAAAGATAAATTAAGTCCTAACTCCAAAACTTGAACTTAACCTCCGGACACCTCAGTTTCTGTGTGCAAAAACTGAGGGTAAAAGTATTACTGGTGTCGTTGAATTGTTGGGAGATAAAATAAGACATTGTGTTTTATATGTTGCACTGTTATTAGAATATATGTAACCTACTTGATTAGTGGGAGAAGGATTTGGCTGCTGAATGCAGAACGCTATGCAGGCTAGTCCATAACCTACATTGAAGGAACTAGTGCGTAAAAGCTTGTGCTCCTGAGTGTACAACAGGAAGTATGCCTTCCTTTGAATCTAAGTGACATCACCTAACATGCGGAATTTGAAGTTACCAAGAACCCACTCTTCATGGCTGAAAAAGGGAACAATTGAGGAAAATCTGTGTCAAAAGCTTCATTGGATGAAGTTAAATAGGCAAGAAAGACTTTATCAAGACTATTGCAATATAGGAGAGAGATTGAACTCAACTACACTAGAACAATAGGTCACAGAGTTCTTAAGCATTGAAGTGAGTGAGCGAAAGGAAGAGAACTGGAGGATGGACATAGGGAAGAGAGAGGTTAATCAACTGACCAGGCCGTCAGTGTTAGTTAGTTGGCACTTGCCTTAAATTAGGCTCCTACTCTCCCATAGAGACTCTGGGAGACCGGAACCCTCTCTCTCTCTTGATGAAAGCCTTTCAAAGTGATGGCTCCCATAGTCTTGGTTCGTAATCCTCTCAAGAGGCAGGAGAAATTTTACATCTCAAAGGGGCAAAGAGCATTTACAATTGCAAGTTTTGTAAAGTAAATGCTGTAAGAAAAAGGAGCCCGGGGACCTCTAGTCAGGAAGAAACCTGTTTGAAATTTAGTCCAGCTGAGGAAACTTAAGGTGATCTTAATTACCTGAAGCACTAAACCATTGCTATGGTTCGGGAAGGCAGTTTGTGTTCTGTATCCCAGCCCCTCCACTTACCAGCTGTGTGACTGAGGGCAAATCAGGTAACCTGAGTTTCAGTTTCCTTGTTTGTAAAAAAAAAAAAAAAAAAAAAAAAAAAAGAAAAAAAGCAGTAATAGTACTCAGGGCCTGGCATGAAGTAGCTGCTCTATAAGTATTAGTTTTCATTGTCATTTCTTGTTCCTTTCAGTATCATTGTATGATCACTTGTTTTGCACTTTAGTATGTTTTTATGCTAGACAGTGTGAGGAAGAAACAAGTTTTCACCAGTTAGAGTAGAAAATAATTGTGAGGAGCTAGGCTAAAGGACACTGGTCTGCAGGGACTGCTTGTTTCTCAATAACAATGTTCCCCTCTGAAATTTCTTGAGGCTACACCTTCTTAGAACTTGTGCTTAGGAGGCTTGAGCCTAGTAGTAAATTGTTTCAATGCTGTTCCTCCCAGAGGCTCCAAGCGCTGTGACCCCATACCCAGCCCACTTACCGTGCGCTGTGCTGTAAGTCTTCACAACAAAGCCTAGATGGAGGAGGGGTGACCAAAGTCCCCTCAAACCGCGTCCTCTGCCATCCTCTCCAACCAGGGTCCAGCGGGAGAGAAGACGCGCACCGCTAACGAGCACGAAATCCCATGGGTAGTGCCACCACCCATCCCTTACATGACTCTTAAGGAAAGCTACTATTCTGTAACCAACTCCTAGGAGATACTCTAAGAGGCCCAGGACAACACTGAAACAGCAACAGCTGAGGCCACCTTTAAGTGAAGCTTCCAAATGGTTCAAAGAATCCATTACCTTGAGATGCTCGCTTCCCAAAACAACTACGACCATTTTGTTTGGTGGGCGAGCGGGAGCAGGCCTCCCCCGACCTCACTCTCCCCCTCTACGGACATAGAACTTCACCAGTTCATCACCCCTTCTCGAATGTCAGATTGAAAAGGAACCCAAATCCATTAAAGAAAAACCACATGAGTTATTTTCCTTCCCCCCCGCCGCCCCGATTCCTTTGCCAAATAGCAAATGTTCATGTATTAAAATTGTCTTAATTATTCCATTGAATTGTTCCAGTAATTACATTCTCTCAAATTAAAAGTTAAAAAAAAGCATTTTAAGATTTTTAATGGAAGTAAACTTGTTCAAGCTGTACAAAGAGATGGAAAAAATATTCCAAACCTTGATAGAAAACGATTTGTTAGATACACTTAAGTCACACTGCGCCTTCACAAGTCTTTTTCTTTTTAATTTAACTTCGTAGACCCCCATCTCCCTGTTTATCACATGGATGTAATCACTTCTACTAAAAAGAACACTTTATCACTCAGTTAAGCAAATCCCCCTTTTATGTTTTAAAAAAATAGATTAAAACAATATGAATTTAGAACTTTATAGTTTTAAATGTCAGAAATTTGCAACGAGTCTTACTGTTTCTCCAGGCAGATCAGGTGTAGACGGGGCATTCTTCCCTCTGGAGGCTCTGGAGGAGAATCCATTTCCTTGACTTTCTTCTTCCATCTTCAAAAACCAGCAAGAGCCGACCTAGTCTTGAGCACCTCGCTACCACTCCGCTTCTGTCTCTCTCCCTGCCTTCCTCTTTCACTCTATATAGACCCCTGTGATTACATTGGCTCCACCTGGACAATCCGGGCTACAGGCCCCATCACAAGGTCAGCTAATTAGCAATATTAACTCCACCTGCCAACCTAAATCTCCTTCCCTGTGTATCCTAACATATTCACATTTCCAGGGATGCAGGGGTAGACATCTGTGGAGCACCTTTAATCTGCCTACCATAGGGTGGTTAGGAAAGAAATGTGACAGAGGAATAAGAGCCTCCCAGGTTTGGCCTCCAGTAGAACCAATTTGACCCATAGAGTTGCATGAATTCTAAGGGACGTTCTCAGGTGATGATACTCAACGCAGACTGAAGTGTCTGAAGGCTTGAAAGAGTTAATAGCCAACTACCAACCTAAATCAGGGTGAGTTTTAGCGGCCAAGAATCTAATGTTCAGAAGGGTGAAACTGGATTTTTAACATGATGAGGCTCTTAAATGGACACTTCAGTGATGTTTATAAAGATCAGTGAATTGTGTTAAAAAACAAAAGTGCTATTGGTTATCTTCAGTGCTATGCAAAAATATGGATAAGTCCCACGTACTTTTTAAACTTTCAAGTAATTTGTAACAAACCACCAAAATTGAATAAACCAGAAATACTGAATAAGCACTAAAAACAGAAAGCAAGGCAAGATAGAAAGTGTTAATGCTAGAGCAGCCCTTGATTTTCACAAGATACAAAGCAGCTGGGCAGACTCAATACAGTTCCTAACTACTGCAAGCAAGAAAAAGTTACACTCCTTTCATCATGTATGATCTTTTTATCTGTGATCATAGCAATACGGAGCCCATTTTAGGCTTTTATAAAGAAGAGAATAAACAGCAGATTATAATAAGCTGTATCAATAAAATGTTATGTATAATGAAAGTAAATTTTTTTTGTCTGTCATGGAAAGTTCCAACCACAATAGAGGATTAGAAAGCTCTGTCTACATGAGAATCCTACAGTATTTTCCTTTATAAAGCACTTGAGTCTTCCAGCTTTACCTTGAGATACACTTAGATCTGTCTAATGGAATCAGGACAGCAGAAAAAGATTATCAAATGGAATTCAACTGACCTGAACTATTTGAGAGTTGGGCTTTTTTATTCTGAAGACCATAAAGGGGCTCTTTATTATCGTTATTGGGAGAACTGACATAACATTTTTGTTGTGATTTTGGAATGCCACAGATTATTAATTTTTTGATGGAAGGAGTTATAACACCCTCTGCTTTCTAAATGTTGGTTTACATAATGGCTCTGCCAGATTATAGAGTCATTTCAGGGCCAAAGGCAGGGTTTTAAGTTCCTCAAAAGGAATTATTCACTGGACAAAGATTGTTGTCAAGCAAGATTAGACCTCATTTTTTGACAGATTCTCACAGGTAAGTGTTCCATAGACAGCAAACATAAAATTTTTCTGTTCCAAGGCATTTTTCCCCCCTATAGCTAGACTGTCCTTCTTTTCACTGAAAATTATTATATGAAATAAAATCTGTCTTCCTGAGTTTTCCATTAAAAAAACTGATTTGTAAGCTCCAGGAAGATGGGAATTTTGTTGTATATATGTTTGATACAAAGAAAAACACATTGAAAATGTACAATTTATATTTAGCAACTGCAGGGAACATCTGTTAACTAAGGGACACATCTATTATTCAAGGCAGTCATCAACATAACTATTCCATCATTTGTCTGAGAAGCCTGAGCTTTGAGCTCAGAGAGAAATCTCTCCCTCACCTTTGGGCTGCTGCAGAGGACAGCAGAACTGTGGTCTGTAACAATCAGATTCTTGTCAAGATTATTCCCCTCGGTGGTAGCTGGGCTACAGCTGAGATAAAACTCTTTCACCACCCCCCCCTCCCATCCATCATTGACTGGCTGGATTCCTTGCCAAGTGATTTTGGTGGTTGAGCCTAGGAGTGATACAGTACGGGGACAAAGTACAGAATGTTTAACAACTAGGCCAGTGAAGGTATTATCCAATTAGAATGAACCCTGACAAAAGCTCAGGGTCCTGAGGTCCCCTGCCATGCCAGGCACAGTTTTTAGGTCCAGGACCAGAATAAGGTCCTAAAGGAGGCACTAGGGTTGCTTGCGTCCCCAGAGGACATTAGCAGAGCTTAAGGCAGGAGCCACCTACTGATCTGGAGTGTTCCAAAGTTTTAACAACTAAACAATATCCAAACAAGCTGAATATAAGCTCTAATATAAGCAAAAGAAAATTCATTATTTCTTTGGGTCCAACACCACCCCCCACCCAGATGATAGGTCCATGTAGTAGGCAATTTCATTGTAATGTAACAAGAAGATGTAAAATTCTCCCTTTTAAAGATATTGTGCTTCTTTAAAGGACTGTTTTAAAGAATGGAAGTGTCCCAGTGAAATTCAGTAAAGCTGTGCATGGATTTTGCTGTATTCACTCATTACGCCTAGCAATAGAAGATTGTTTGTGAAATGGTGTAACATATCCCTGCGGGAAATAGAGCATCATGGGAAATGCTCACACATTAGAGGCAGACAGCCCTCAGTCAAATCATGGTCCCATCAGCTAACAGCTCTGCAGCCCTGGGCAAACTCTTTCACCTCTGTTTGCATTGCTTTGTGTAGCCACAAGTAAGGACACTGAGGCCTCCTGCACCAGCTGTTCTCACTTCTGGACTCAGATCCTCCCACATAATTGCATGGCATCTTCACAGGAGGCATTTCCTGGCCATATTCTGAAAAAAATTGTTACCCACACATGCTCTCATCTCTAGCACTTGCTACATGCCAAACATGCCTAACTATATTTTTCTTAATTATTTTTTGACTGTTTCCCTCAACTAGGATGTAAATTCTATTAGGATCTTTTTTCTTTTTAAGTCACTATTTAGTTTTATATCTCCAGTGCCTAGAACTATGGTTGGCACATAGGAGTTGTTTCTATAGATCTATCTGTTGAATAAACAAGTCATTTCATTAATATTGTATATGTTCTGGTTCTTTGAATCATTTAGGATGTTCTGCAATTTCAGAAAAGTTGAACTAAACTGGTTTAAAGACAAAGGAAATGGGCCATTCTTACCAGACTGGGAATCCTGCACTATCCAAGTTGAAGCACTGTTTTTAAATGTTTTACTCAGCTTTCCCTTCACTGTTCTGCCAACGAACTGAATTCACTCATGCTGTCAAAAAGGCTGCCAGCAGCAGTTGGGGTAGTTTAGTGTCCTATTTAAATCAAAGGGAGTTAGAGAAAATCTCTCATATCCATGGAATAAAAGCTGCTTCTTTGGATCAGACTGAGGCTACCTGATTCAGGAGCTCATCTTTACACATTACTTTTCAAACTTGAGTGTGTATCAGAATCACCTGGAGGGCTTATTAAAACACAGATTGTTTGGTCCCTCCCGTCAAGGTTCTGAACCAATAGGTCTCAGCTGGAGCCTAAAAATTTTCCTTTCTAACAAGTCCCCAGGGGACGCCAGTGCTGCTGGGCCGTACTTCGAGAACCTCTGTCTTAACCAGTCTCAGTCTTCAGAAAAAAAGCCACAAACTGCTTGGCTAAAGCCTGGGTTTTTGAACCAATCACTAGTAAAAGGGATGGGAGAGCCAAGGTTAGCCTGAATTTCAGGAGCCACCCTTATTGCTGAGGGCAGGATCAACTTCCCCCGACCCACAATTAACTCTCTTCAGCAATGAGAACTGAACACCAAATCTCAATAGAGAGTTGTCAGAAATTTCCTAAAGCACTGTTTTAAATGCCTATTGAGACACCTAAATACGGAAAGTGTCAGGAACAAGGAAGAGCAAAATGGATGGATTCTGGATAGGAAAATGACAACAAAATAACTCTTTTAACGTAACTGGCTTTTCAGAAACGTGCAAAATATCCATTGTTATTTTTCTTTCCTCCTCAGATTACCCATGATCAAGAATTAACTAACTGAATTCAGTGGATTTCTTTTTCTTCCAATACCTTCTACTTTGCATATGGCAAGAGTCAGATGCCTTCCAACGCTCTTCCACTTTTATTTTATTCATCTATGTATTATACATTTGAGGACCTGCTTCCCCAAGCTCTAAGCACTACTCTGGGATAACCAGTAGAAGATAAAACAGCTTGATATTTAAGGAGTGGTCATTTAAAACTCAGCTTATGGTGCATGCTGGAGCCAATGACCTGGGGACTCTGTAAAATACAAAAGTCTATAATACAAGATAGGATGCATTGAAATCTAAAAGAAAGACTGGATTAATGTTGAAGTCTGCCTGATTTCTTTACTTCACGGGCCTCTTCTCAAAGCCATGCCATCTCGACACCTACTTCTAGATCATTTTCATTTCTGACTTGAGACAGCACCCTTGCTATATTAGGACAAACAATTCAAGCTTATTTTAACGTGACGCAGATCCTTTGCTCCTCCCAGAGGCTTGCCTTACTTTTGAGACTAAGAACCCACCTTGCAATCAGAACACTCTCTTTTATATATCATATATATTGCTCTAATAGATCTTAATTTTTATAAGTAATATATTAACTCTCTACATCATGACCTGTATATTTTAAAAGATTATGGAGCACTGTTATCAGTAATTATTATTACTATTATTAGAAACTGGAGAGGTTAATTAATTGGACTGAAAATAACAGATAGCTGTCGATAAAACGGAGGTCTAGTAAGAAAGTTATTCAATCAGATTTTACTCACAGTAGGAAGAGTTAACTCTTTTCAGCAATGCTAAGGAGCAAATGAGAACTGAACCCCAAATCTCAATGGAGGATTGTCAAAATTTTCCTAAAGCACTTTTTAAAATGCCTATTGAGGCACCTAAATATTTTGAATTACTCAGTAGGAAATCAGAATCCATTATGAAAAAAGAAACAAAGCTTAACAATTACCATGATGCAAAACTGAAACTTTGAATCTTTATTGTACATAAAGAAAAAAAAAAAAATAGGTTCTAATTGTGGCAATACTGATATGTTAACCATCTCACATATGGTGGAGGAGAATGCATACATAATTTTGTTTACATGAGATAGCCAGGCATTAATTTTTACAGTTAATGCAGAATTCTCACATGTATTTTATCTATATACCTACTGTGTCAAAAGGTTGTTAGGAGTATAAACTGCTATTAAACACTCACAGATTTGGGATCAAGCTTATTACCAGCAGTCATTAGGAGGCCAGCAGATGTTAGTTCCAATTTCTTATATTCTTGTACATAGGCAAAAACCTATTATAACCATTTTATACAGAAAACTGAAATTCAACATATTTAAACCTTTCACCTAGCATCACAGAGCAGAGGCAAAACTTGAATGTTACCTTAATTGCTTAAATGACTGTTCTTTTCAACTAGGGGACATTATCTTCCCACTTATAATCTGGCCTGAAAATTCTTCCCAGTTCTAAAATTTTGGTATTTTATTTGGTGAACATTCTCAACATTCTCTTTAGTAAAAGAACAATTCATGAAATTAAAATCTTACTATGAGTAGATGTGGCCCAAGACTGTTCCAAACATTTATTTAAATTCAAGGCATTCAGAAATAATTGATAATTAAAAAGTTTAACTAATATATTTCTTCATTTCTTATATCTAGATTAATTGGGACATGTGATATAATTTATGTGGAATAGGTAAGAGGAATGGTTTCATAATAAAAGATATATTGGTAATATCTTTGTATATTAACCTTGATTTCAGGGTTAGCACTGAGGTGTTAACGTTACTCTGTCTCTGATTATATGATTTTAGTTAATTTGCGGCTGTTTTCCACTGTGGTCAGAGAATATACTCTGAGTTATTTTTTATGGCCCAACATATTATGAATTTGATATATATCCTATGTGCACTTGAAAAGAATGTGCTCTCTTTCATTGTTGGGCTCAGTGTCCTATTATTAGAGTCAGTGTTCTCTATGTCATTTAGAGTGGATCTGCAAATTATGTTGTTAATGTCTTCTGCATCCTTACTGCCTTTTATCTGCTTTTTCTTTCACTTACTAAAAAGTTATGTGTACATCTTCCACTAGGACTGTGAATTTGTGTATTATTTCAGTTGTGTCAATTTTTGCAAATACAGAAATGTTATATATTTGTGCTAGATTAACCCTTTTAGCTTTATGAAATATCCCTCTATTTTTTAGTGCTCTAAAGTCTATTTATCTGATATTAGTAGAGTTATACAGTTTTCTTCAGTTTTTGCACATTTTATCTTTTTTCTATCCTTTTCATTTTTAACTCTATAATATCTGTATATTTAGGGAGTTTCTGGAGAACAGAGCTATTTGGTCTATAGATGGCAATTAGACGAATGGCCTGCACCGTATTTGGAAGGCCACCACTCTGACGAAGGTAAAAATAAATCAACTCAGTGGGCTGAATTGTATGTTGTTTGCCCCTATATTTGGGTTGTTACTCACTCATGGGCAGTGGCCAATGGCCTGCTCATATGGTCAGGCATAAGGGCCAAGGAAAACTAGCCTTCTAAATGGATACTCATATGGGGCACAGCCCTAAAGAAATCACTCTGGGAACTTAAGGGGACATGCGAAGGTAGGACAGGTCAGTGCCCATCAGAAGTATCTCTTTCCAGAATCAGAAGGCGAATGAAACCAGCAATGGACCTCTTGGTGCATTCACTTGGGGTGGCCACCTGGGTCCATGAATGAGTGGACGCTAGGGGGCTGCAGCAATGCAGAGATGGGCTAAATCTAGACATATTCCTCTTGCAGCCTCTGAAGCATAAAATGCCAGAACACTGTTCTGTCTGCCAGCAAGAGAGGCAGGGATTGCAGATGGCTACGGGGCTGATTTGCCCAGGAGGAAGCTCTGCACACAGTTGGCAAGTCGGACTGATGCCAATTGCCCCTGGAGGCTACACATGGGTCCTAAGAGGAATGGACACTTATTCTTGACTGGGCTTTGCCTACCCAGTGGTAGACACAAGTGTTCCGAGTACTATAGAAGTACCAGAACAGAAGATATTCCACCGACTTGAATGGCCAAGGTGCAATTCCTCAGAGGAACACACTTTATAGCCCATAATGTATAACAATAAGCAGAGAGATACCAGCCTCAGAGTAATGGTTTCACAGGGAATTGGATTTGGCTATTGAAGCCTTGGTTGTCTAAAATGGAAGGAGATGAAGGCAATAAGTGGTGTCTTTCCTGCCTTCATGAGTGTGTGTTCACACTCAGCATGAGGGTAGCCAAGGGATTGTTCCCACTAGATAGCTGCCCTTACTCTTATGGAAGAATTCAGGAAGCAGAGGTGGGGAGAATGATGGTATGACTATGCTATTCTTCCTGTGGTGGTACTACTATACTTTTTTCTTTTTCTTTTTTCCCCACATGCCCTCAAATTTCTTTTCTCTCACCTAATCCAGTGGTTCCATAATCAGGGCTGCAACTCTGGGTATAGGAAGTAGCAATGTGTCAGCTTGACTGGGCTAAGGGCTGCCTGGATAGCTGATAAAACATTATTTCTAGGCCTGTCTGGGAGGGTGTTTCTGGAGGAAGAGATGAGCATTTGAATCCATAGACTGAGTAAAGAAAATAACCTTTCCCAATGCAGGAGGGCATCAGACAATTCACTAAGAGCCTGAATAGAGCAAAAAGGCAGAGGAAGGGTGCATTTGCTCCCTTTACTTGAGCCAGGGACGTCCATCTTCTCCTGCCCTCAAACATCAGTGCTTATGGGTCTCAGGTCTTCAGGCTCAGACCAGGACTTACATAATCAGACCCCTGATTCTCAGGCCTTTGGACTCAGACTTACACCGTCAATTCCCAGGTTCTCAGGCCTTCAGACTCAGACTGAATTGCACCACCAGCTTTCTTGGTTCTCCAGCTTGCAGAGAGCAGATCAGGGGCTTCTTGGCCTCTGTAGCTCATGAGCCAGTTCTGCACTAAATTTCATATATATCCCACGGGTTCTGTTTTTCTGGATTGCTTTAACCAATGCAATGGGCATTTTGGGTAAGATTATAATGCTAATATTAATAGACAAATATATTGGGTAAAAATTGAGTAAAAGCCTCCTTAGGATGTAATACCAATGGAAAATGACTCAATTGAGGAAAACAATGGATTTAACTAATCATCAGCTAATTTCTATGCTAAACAGTTTTGCATAAGTTTATCATAAGGTACAAATAGTGGTGAACCAAGGGAAAAGTATGAAAATGTATGTAATGGCATTACAGGATATATTAGATATTTTTTTTAAACCTAACCTTATCCCACACTGTCTCATCCAAATGTTAAGCATATTCGTATAATACTATTGCTGTGTTTGCCATATAAATGCTTGACCAACTGTAGAAGCCCAGACAAATATGATTGTTTTACTCTAAGAAAGCCTTGGCCAAAAGTGAGTGTGCCCTGGGCAGTAAAGAATGTGACCTCTCCTAAAGAGAGATCTGGACTTTGCTCCTGATTCCTGGGAGGTAATCTCTAAACCCAAAGGGCTTGACAGTCCTCCAATGTCTTTTGATTGCTTTTAATTTGACATTTCTAGTTCTGCTTCAGCAGAAGTATGGGTCTTCTATGAGCTACTCCATTATATCTATAGGGGAAAGTCTATGGTGTATTGATTATTTCATATTACAGGTGAAAAAATTAAAGTAACACATCTCTTAAAATATAGCTACAGATTTGAAAACCAGGTGTCTGTGATTCCAAATCCTGTTATATTTAAAAATTACCTATAAACTATTATTTTCTTTTGGTGGAAAGAGGAACACTATGGAACATAACAGTTATGAATTGTTATGTTATTTGAGATGGAGTAGCTTATCAGATTTTTACACACCTAAATGGTATTTCCTAAAATATATTATGCTGTACACCAGAGTTTTGCAATATGTTAGTAGTTGATATGGAAAAAAATTCTATTGCCAAATTATTTTGAGCCAATCGAGTTGAACAACATTCAATACAGTTGGCCTTCTGTATGGCTGGATTATCCCACATCTGCAGATTCAACCAAACACAGATTGAATTCAGCCATGTGTAACCTGAATAGGGGCACCCAACTGTACTCTGCTATTTTATATAAGGAACTTGAGCATCGGCAGATTTTGGTATCGGTGGGGATCCTGTAACCAGTCCTCTGCAGATTCTGAGGGATGACTGTACATTTTTTCAGAACCACTTAATAAATTAAAGTAGTAATAACCACTGCAAAAACCAAAGCCCATATACAGTGTACAACATTTCTTTGAGACTGTCCAATTCCTATCATTTGATTGACCTAAACATTACTGAGATAATGGAGTCTATTTCTGAGATCAAAATTATATATAGAACAGATAAACAGAAAACACAGACCTGGTGGTAGAATCTTCACTGTTGATGAATAAATTAGTATTACTTTTTTGTACCGGTGAATGTCTCGAAACAGTCTTTCCAGGATTCAATACTGAGACATCAGAACTGAAGGATCAAAAGACTAGATAACAAAATAAATGTAAAATCAATTGCTGGAGTTTATTTTTTGTTTTAAAGTAAAAGGAAAGTAATTCAAATATAAACAAATTATTCAACTAAAATTAAAGGATCTGGGTTCCAAATCTAATTTGTCAACAGCTAGTCCTATGGGATTGAGCACTTTATTTAGCCAGTTTATAGTTTACTTTCTTCATTTCTAAAATTTAAAAAAATGGATTATATCAGTTGCTAGTTCTACCATTTTGGGACTTTTTTTCCTGTAAATTAAGAAGTGAAAGGCACAAGGTCTCTTTTGAAAAGTTGGCATAAGACAATAAATTTTTAAAAACATGCCTCAGAAAATGCTATCATGGGAGACAATGGAATCCCTTTGTCTATTTGTTTTTCTGGAATAGTTTCAGCAAAAATAATTTGACTGAGATGATTTAGTTTCTGTCACTCTTGAAGAGGGGAAAAAACTGTAACAACTCAAGTCAATTTTCCATTCCCAGACCCTAAGAAGCCAATAGAATAAAATGTTAGTTACTTGAGTTTTACAAATGCTGCACTAAATCTTCAACATACAAGCAGCAGTACTGCCTGTGGCGTCTGAGAAAGAAAGGAGATTACCACCTTATTAGAAAATCTTAGATTTTTAATGACCATATTCCCAAGTGTGCTAGTGTGCAATCATTTTTCTGTCCTTGTCAGAACATTTGGTGCAAAAACACTGCAGCAAAATGAAAATGCTTCACATATTTTTGAAATATAATTGAACTCTGTAGTAATTGACTATCTGATACCCACTTACTTGATTAGCTGTCCATTAGCATTTTCTACTACTTAGTGCTTCACTGATCTGTCTGAAGCTATAACCACTAAGCAAAATACAAAACACTATGAAAGTGAAAGAAACATGGCATGTTATGAATGCTAGACACATTTCAAGTGGGAACATTATGTATGTGATTTAGATAAATTATTACTGCACTGAAAATAAAAATATCACCCAGCCCTCTGCAAATTATACATCTGCCAAGCCAGAGTCACAGTATTTCCAAACCGTCATTCTTAAGATAAAGAAACAAGGAATTCCTTTTCACATTTTTCATTCCATCTAGAATTACATTTGAAACTGACGTTTGCTATAATCTAGTTCAAAATCTTTACTCTAGAGTTTATATGAGGTCCTAAGTGTTAATTTAACATCTCCTAGAGAGAAAACTTAGTTGGTGATCGAATGAAAATTAAATATAGGTAATCTGATTACTAGTATAAAAATCCTGCTACTCCATAATGTTGCCAAAATGACTTCCATAAAGTAAAGTCAATTTCTTTTATTATAGTATCTCATTGATATCAAATACACCATAAATTATAAGGTGCACTATTATTTTATGTACTGTAAAGGAAAATTCCCTGCTAAATAAAATCTGACATGATATCATAATTACAATTCTGCATAATTTCATCATTCAAGACTCATGTTCTTAGATTCCTTTCATTTATTTCAAGGCACCTTGCAATCTTTCCTAACTACAGTTGCATTGTACTTGAATCGGTAATAAAGCAAAGCATAGCTTCATCTATCTGTGGGAATCCTCCTTCTTAGGTTCCCTAAAGTACTTGGTTTTTGCTCTAAAAGAAAAACATGAAATTGAATTATTTCTTTCAATTCTAAATGTTTACAAAAACACCAAATATGTGCATCACTGCTCTGTTTCAGTGACTCTCTGCAAACACTTTTTTTGTGTGTTTTAATACTGAATCATTGTGTAATTCTTTTGAAGATATTGCATATGACAGTTGAACTTGATACATGTAGTATCCACCATGCACATCATTCAACTGAAGAGACAATGTGCCATGGCTGTCACTTGGCCAGTAGCAACTTAAGACTCCATCAATTATAAGATTTAATCAGGTGTCAGAAATGTGACTTAGAACTGATAAAATACCACTCTCAACCATCTGATTCATCCTTTTCTGTTGTTAAATTTTACATCGTAGTCTATAACATTAATGTCTTCTCTTTGACAGCAAAAGGCATAAATAATGGCATCTCAAATTTCTGAAGAATAAAGGTCATGAATAACCCAAAGCCTGTCAACTCATTAGCATTAGATTTCACTAGATTTCATACATGATGTTCAGTACATGCTTGATGAGAGGGAAGATGAAAGAATAGGAGATGAGAGGTTTACCTCTTACGTGTGTGTGTGTATTTGTGGTGTGTCTATTTGTGTGTGTGTGAGCATGTGTGTGTGCACATGTGCATATTGCCCTCCCTGTACTCCTCTCATTTCCTCTGGGAAAATGTGTCCTGTGTCCTTCACTTTGAAAACACTTCTTCTCTTGCTCTAACCATGAGGTCAGACTAGGAACCAGCATCTTTTTAACATGACTCCCAACTCCATAGCTACAGCTATTGATTTCATGATGCCACCTGACCAAGGCTAGTCCAAATACAGTATCACATTCCTGGGATAAGATATGATTAGTCTAGTTGTGGGCATGTGACCCAATACAGACCAATTAGAAACTTTCCCCCAGGGTTTTTTAATATGTAATTGAATATTAGAATTTTGTTTTCCTTTCTCTTTGGAAAGCTATGAGGATACAAGCACTCAATGTCAGAAATCATGATTTTTAGCCTTATAGGAGCACAGACTGAGATAATATGGCTGGCACACAGCAAGAAAAAAAAAAAAAAAGAGAGAGAGAGAGCGGTAGAGAGAAAAATCCCAACTATTTTAATTCTTTGGTTCCTCTTATTGGGGGTCTTTCACAGTTTATGTGAGCCAAATAATCCCCCTTTTTGCTGAAGTATGTTTGAGTTGGATTTCGTGCATTTACAACCAAAATTCTGGTTAATACAATTATTTATTAGCACATGTTTATGATTAAGGCTAATATAATTACCATTCTTTTGTGTGACAGCAAGTGTCACTTAATCACAGAAAGGAAGAGCACAATATTTTAGGGTTCATAGAAGCTAATAAAACTTCAATTGAGGTCGCTTTTTTTTCTTGAGTTGTCTTCTGAACTCATGTTTTAAAAGGAAACATGTGAGCAAAATTTTATTTGGCACTTGAGAAAAGTGAAATATAAAAGAAAAAAAATAGAATGGATTCAGAGTAACAAAGTCTTCCCTCCGCAGACTGAAAAATGTAGCCATTCATTCTTTTTGGCTATGTTATTATATAATCAAAATAAAATTTGGCCAAAATTATAATTATAACTGTGCTTCATAGTCTACATGAGAATACATCAAACAGAGACTTAGGCAAAAGCAGGTGTTTTACAGCTTGACGTACTGACAAGATCCAAGTAATTCTGTTTGCTCTCAAGTTTTGTAAAAAAAAAAAAAAAAATGCAGGCTTTTACCTATGCCTATTTTTCTCAAAGGAATTCCTGAGACACAAATTTATATATACTAGCCTAGAGGGAATTCTGTGGCTTAAAAAAAAACCCAACTATGTTGAAATTGCTGCAGAATGTATCAAAATTTCTGCCTGAATTTCCATATAAAACTTCAGTCGTTCTTTGACTGATGTAATCCGTCCATTCAGTACAAATGAGTAAAAATCTCTTGGGTGTATAGAGACTTCCAGGACAGATCCAATACTACTATTTCCTTAGTAGTGTTATATTCTTCTGCTTTTAATATTGACCTATAAAATAGCCAAAAATAGGAATTGTAAAAATAATAATGATAAATGTTCTCCTTTGAAATTATAGGCTTCTAACTGAAAGCAGACAATATTTCATTTCAAACAATTATGAACCCAACTTTAAATTTTTATAAAAGAAGCTATTTTTCACTATTGTATTTTATTTCAAATACGGAGAATTAACCATTTTCTGACACTGCAGACATATGTATTTTGGAGTTGAATGAGAAGTCTATTGATTAATTTAGTATGTTACTTTTGCTTTCAAATTAAAGGGATAGTGATATTAGAATTAATGAATTAAATCTCCAAATATTTTATATACCTTCTATGTTGAGTGAACTACAGGCTAGAAGCTGCTGGTTTTCTGGAGCAAAATGCACAGATCTCTGCAGAGAAACAGAACAATGCACTTCTCAAATGCTGTTTCTGGTTCTCTGACAATACATTAAGTCCCCTACATATGAACCTTCAAGTTGGGAACTTTCAAAGACGCGGACATGCATTTGCATGTCCAATCACAAAAGTTAGCTCACGGGTCTGGCATACATTGTCAGATGCATGCATCCTCTACAAGTGGTTGAGCCTTTGTGTATTTCACTGAACAGTACTGTATAGAGTACAGTAGTACAGTATCTTTATTTGAAGCCCAGGATGTCCAGAAGCAAGCATAAAAGCAGCGGTGATGTAGCTGGTACTGCTAAGAAGCGCCAAGCGATAACGATGGAAACAAAAGTGAAAATAATTGAGAGAGTGGAGTGGATTTTTTTTATTGCACAGGACCCGAACGTAGGACGGTACAAGAAGGTTGCAGCAGCCATTCAGAATGCACTCCAGTGCTACCGTGTCATCTATGACGAGAAAAAAAGAGCTACTGGGGCTTCCCTGGTGGTGCAGTGGTTGAGAATCTGCCTGCCAATGCAGGGGACACGGGTTCGAGCCCTGGTCTGGGAAGATCCCACATGCCGCGGAGCAACTGGGCCCGTGAGCCACAACTACTGAGCCTGCACGTCTGGAGCTTGTGCTCCGCAGCAAGAGAGGCCGCGACGGTGGGAGGCCCGTGCACAGCGATGAAGAGTGGCCCCCGCTTGCCGCAACTAGAGGAAGCCCTCACACAGAAACGAGGACTCAACACAGCCAAGAATAAATAAATAAATAAATAAACAAACAAACAAATAAATAAATAAAAATTAAAAAAAAAAAAAAAAAAAGAGCTACTACCCAGACATCACTGGATCGTTTTTTCAAGCGGTTAGATAGAATTGAATCCAGCAAGGAACCAGAACCTGTGCCATCAGCGTCAGGCGTGAATGAAATTGCAGCTTGCCCTCCATCTCCTATTGCTGACCATCCTTCAGCTCTACCATCTCCCACCTCCTCTCCCTCCTCCAGTCAGTAACTCTTCTTGCCTGTTCACTCCATGCCAGCCCCTGTATGCCAGCTGTTGTACTGTACTACTGTACTTTTCAAGGTACTGTACTGTAAGAATAAAAATGTTTTATTTTGTTTATGTATTATTTGTGTGAAAAGTATTATAAACCTATTACAGTACAGTACTATATAGCCGATTGTGTTAGTTGGGTACCTAGGCTAACTTTGTTGGACTTATAAACAAATTGGACTTACAAATGCACTCTCGGAACAGAACTCGTTCATATGTAGGGGACTTACAGTAATGGTCATGTATTTATTTTTTACAGAGGTAGTCACATATGTGGCAATTAGAATCCAATTCTAGAAAGGTTTTATTACCTAGCTTTAGAATTACCCAGCAGTATTGAACTCTAATTTCCTTTGATGAGATGTTGACATGACAGTTGACAGCAAGTTATTTTATCACAGAAGAGAGTCAGTGTTTGTTGGTTCCCCCTGGATGTTAAGCACTTAAAAAAATGAAATAAATATATATAGCCTACCAAATTTACTTATCATCCATAAATCAGCCACCTCTACAGTGTCTCAATTTTAGTATGGAATTAATGGGATAGGATCTGGTTCAGATTCACTGTTTTCCATCTCATTTTGAGTCTGTGACCATTACTCCATTTCTGAGATGGACATGTGACTGCAGATTATCAGAAAGAGCTTCTTTGAATCCTTTTGTAACTGGAGTTTACCTGCAAAGATTATACCAATGGCCACCATGAATTAGAAATTAAAATTGATCAGGCCAGGATAGAATCTATGTCTTTGGTATAAAGCACTACGCAGGTGATGGTCTTCCTTCTTGATATCAGTTTTAAAAGGAGCAATTATCTTCCTAAGATTCTGACTTTACTGATTGTCTCATTAATTGTTTTACTGATTTATTCATTCATTCACATCAGTCTATCACTCATGATAGAAACAAGAGTAATATCAGAGTTAATTAGATCACACACAGTTTTGAACTACAGGTCATAAATTAGAACCTCAGAATGCTGTGGGGAAATCATTACCTTAACAGTAAAGAAGTGTTACTAATTAATAAGGAGCATATCAATGACTCATAAGTCAACCTGTCAATGGGAGAAATTTTTATTTGGATGTCTCTTATTAGTAGAGTCAGTTCTAGATGCCAGGAGTATAGTGGAATACAGCACCAGTAAGATTCCTCATGGAGATAATACTTGAGTGATAAGAGACACACGATATACAAATACATAATAAACAAACACACAATGTGACATCTTTGGATTGGGATCAGTTCTCTAATGGAAAATAATAGGATGCCATGTTAATGAGGGGTGGCTGACCTCTTTAGATAAAGTCAGGTGATTTCTCAGAGAAGGTGATAGTTGACCATAGACTGAAAGATGAGAAGGAGCCTCAGGTCCAAAGAGCCAGGCTTCAGAATTCTAGGAAGAGAAAATAGCAAGTGCAAGAATTTTGAGGCCAGGATTTGTTTGTCATGTTGAGGATCAAAAGGAGGACTTGTGGCCTCATGTCACGCAGTGGGTCAGAGCAGAAGAAGTGGAAGGGGCAGATTGTCACAGAGTCCTGCAGGACATGGTACAATGTCTGAATTTTATTCTAAGAGATATGAGGGTGGCATGGATGTGATCTGAGCAATGATTCAACCTTTGTAAATAAATCATATTTTCAAACTTCACTCTTACAACCTACCACATTTTTTTCTGAGAAAAAATTCAATCTAATACTACGAAAATTAAGACAGGCAGCAAAAGCAACCTATTATGCAATTTTCCAAAGATATTTTCCTGGGGGACACATACACCCCATAGAAATAAATTGGAACTACAGAATCAAAGGTGAACAAAAATTCTACAGCAGGTTATGATTTTATACAGGATTTTAAATGATTAATGCTGACAATACAATTTACCATAAATTTGACAAAGCAATACATGTTTCTGAAACAAAAACAGACCTGTTATAAAAAATGACACACATGGTGTCAGTAAAACCCATCATCAAGAGGCTCCCATACAGGCTGATTGGGACAGGCAACCTCACCACTACTGATCACACCACATCATGACGTTCTACTATGGATATGACATTCATATACAAATAACAGTTCCTTTTCTGAATACTACGCTATTTCAAATGTACTGTATTCTTGGTACTCACAAATTTCAAGTTAACAAGTATGAAGTCTCTAAGAAAATGGCTGGCTTTGGGAGTTTTATTCTATTATTGTTTTATATCCTTAGAACCTCAGAGAAGAGAAATTGTGAGTGAAGTAAAGAAGATGCTTATAAAGCATATCAGGGATCTGTGAGTGGAGGTACTTTAATGACCTGTTTGTGTGAGAGAGAAATGCCCAGAACTGCTATCCTCACCACTGTCTTCAGTATCATTCACACTCGTCATCTTCCGAGCTCACTCACCTTTAGTTGTACAGTTGTTTCCACTGTACAGTTTTCAGTATCTTAACACTTCCTTTATAGCAAGCCCACCCAGACAAATATTATTTTAACTTAGGATCATGTCACACATGATAGCATCCTTTCTACTACACGCAGATAGAAAGGGGATTGATTATCCCGCTTTCACCCACTGCTTTCTGTCCTGGCAACTGCATGCTTCAGTCTTTATGCCTTGTTTATCAGTAAGATGAGCTACTGTTGATGTTGAAAGTTCTCCCAGTTACCCTGGGTCTGACGTGTGGAAGGAGAGGAAAGGGCAGAGTTACAGCTTTGATGTTGGCATGTTAGAACGTAGAAAACAGAGTAGCTTAGCAGCTAGAGAAATGTTGCCTTTGGATCATGAACAGAAGGGCCACAGCAAAAGTTTTACAAACAAAAGTGAAATTTCTCTAAGACTCCATGACTAAAATCTTTAGTGAGTCCAGTTAGTTTTTAATAAAGTTTTCCATTGGAAACTTATTTTCAGATTGTAATTCTATTTTAGGACTGATTACATATAGAATAAAAAGCTAATCAAACCTCTACTTCTCCCTGTTAAAAATCATTTAAATTAAATTTTAGATACATGTTAAGCACGTAAATTTATATATTAAGTGCTTTTGCACATAGAACTCTTCACTTCTATTCATATTGCTGTGTAAAAGTTAAGCATAGGTCTTTAAAATAAAACATTACCTCTCTAATTAAATCTTATAAAAATATTAGGAGCTATCAGCATAAATAGTTGTAAAATTGACATTAACATTTACAACTTTTTTGACAAACTATTTAATAATAGATACTTAATACTTTATTGATAGGATATTATTTAGTATTATTTTTACATGATGGAATACATCTTTGTTTCTAAATAAATTTTACACATATAGAAATAAATTCAGAAGACCTTACCAGTGAAAAGTAAAATTAATTTTCTCTAATTAGTTCCTCTCTATGCTTCCCTTGCTCCCTGAGTTCCTGCCCCACTAGCTCTCTCAGTCTCTGGAAGCCTCAGCAATTTCTTGCTGAAGGGTCTGTGCTTCCTCATCAAACACTCACATTCTCTTTAAGCCCAAATTCATTCTTCAGGTCATGTTCAGAGTCCCTTTCAGAGTCTAAGCACAGCAAGTCCATAATAAATCTATGTTGGATGGATGAATTGATGAACTAATGAAATCCTGGAATAAACTCAGTGGCCAGGAAAACTTTTCAAAAGGCAAATATTTTTTATTAAATATATTAATTGGTTTTTCCTAAATGAAATGCAATTTGTTACTTAGGGATTGTTCATGGAAATCTACTTTTCGGAGTTACGGCATTTTCTGTTGGCCTGATGGCCTTCCATCTCACCTCGGTTTCTGATTCTGCATCAGTTGTTTATTCTTATGCCCTTCTTTTCTTCACCATAGCTATTGACACCTATGAACATGGCAGTATGAACATATAAGTGGGAATATAATGTAGTTATTAAAGGCACTGGATTTGGCCTCAAACAGATTTGGATTTGAATCCTCGATTTGAACGCTTGCCAACAGCAGGAGCAAGTTAATATTTGTTTCTTTATGTAGGATCAATACACTCCTAACTCAAAGGTTTATTTTAAAGATTAAGTAATGAATATTAACGTAATAAATGTAACACATTTTTCATAGTGCCTGACTGAATTCTTTTTTACTCTTCTTCTGTAAGTTTATAATACAGGCATACCTCATTTTATTGCATTGGCAGATATTTTGTTTTTTATAAACTGAAGGTCTGTGGTAACCCTGCATTATCAGATGATGGTTAGCATTTTTTAGCAATAAAGTATTTTTAAATTAAGGTATGTACATTGTCCTTTTAGGCATAATGCTATTGCACACATAATAGGCTACAGTATAGTGTAAACATAACTATATGTTACTGGGAAACCAAAAATTTACATGACTCACTTTATTATGATATTCACTTTATTACACTGGTCTTGAACAGAATCCAAAACATCTCTGAGGTGTGCTTGTCCTACATACTGTTTAGGTCCTGTCTTGTTATTTAATCTTAGGCACTAAGCATGCACAGCGCTGAGTTTTTAAAAACACACACACATCTTATGTCTGTATATAGACTATAACTCAAAATTATTTTATCATATAAGAAAATGTATAGACATAGTTCAATATCAAATTACATTGTACTATTGATTTATATTGAAGGGCCATGCAGCCTTATGACTCAATTTTCATATGCATTCTAAATTCTTAAGCTTGTTTTTAATTTGTGCCTTCCTAAATTAACCTTAATGCAATACCAATCTGCACACATCTATAGCAGAGATCTTTATTAGACTGCTAATGCTTCTCTGATTTAAGGTTTAGAATTTTCAATGATAATTATCATAAGATAACCTTATTTTCTGATAATAGAACTCTTTGAATTTGTGCCCCTTTAACTATTCAGTCATGACCTTGTGATCTGATTCTCTCTCTACCTCGGATGATAAGGAAATAGCCCTAAAGACCACACTGCTGGAGAAAGACCATCAGAAATGAGATCTGGCAGGCAAGCTAATACTAGGTCAGAGACAGCATAATATATGCCCTCTGCTAATCCCTTTTTACACTTGAGATTTATTTCTTTCCTATTCTTTTCCATAATGCATACCTGCGTTACCATACCTTAATGTGTACCTGCAGCCTAGCTACAGCAAACTGAAACTGATTTCTAAATTCATAGAACACTTATCCAGCTATGAGCATTATGCAATTTCTGAAGGGGGATGTGGTTTTTCAGTAAGAAATGTGCAAAAACCCCTTGTATGGCAGGTTTGAGGCAGTGGAGGGAGACTTGAACTTGGAATCATGGGATTCCTGTTTGTATCCTGGCCGCTTTTAATTTGCTCAGGGAATTAGGAGGCTTGTTTTAACTTTTCCTTTTCCTCACCTGGAAATAATGAAGCATCATACCTAGCCCACAGTGATAGAACTGGGATTAAATCTGTTTCTGTGCGGTAAAGCCCACCAGACACATCACATTGCCTGAACCTGCAATGTGCTGCCAGGAGGTGGCTGAACCGGACTCCCCCGTCAGAGACATCCGTGAGTTCCATCACAACCACTCGTGACGAGGTGGAGGGATTCAGGCAAGGTGCTTAACTGAGTACTAGGGTGGTTTTTTTGTTGTTTTTTTTTTTGTAGTTGTAAAATTATCATTATCTCTACTTTATAGGGTTGTTGAAAGTAAATGGGCATAAAGAAGCAACGGTACTTAGATAGGCTGCATAAACCATAGTTACCTATAGCTAAATGTGGAATGCAAGGCTGGGGAAAGAGATTGAAGGTAAGCATCTTGTTGCTGAAATATTTTCAGCCCCAATTAAGCCTCGATACTAAAAATCATTATGTAAATATCCAAGTTTTAAAATTAAATTTGGCTTATAATTGACCCATTCTGGAGTATATGTTGCTGAATATAAATTTTTTAAGAATGAATATCTTAATAAAACTATAAAGTCATAAACATTAAAATGCTTCACATGTTCTTCATGGCCTAAGCAAATATTTATAATTAGATTAGACATAATATGCCTGCATGACTGTTACCTGTAATATGTACATTGACATACTATGTCTTAAGAAGGATGTACCATGGTGCTACCCGAACGGGGTATGACTGTTACTATTTCTGCTGAACACTGATGGGTGGGAGAAAGTAGGTGATTTTGGAGCAGGGTTGTCACAGATAGGATGGTAGGGCTTTGTTCCTGGGACCACAAAAAAAGCAGGTGGTCAGCAACCAGCAGTGCATTAAACAAAGGTTGTCTAAAGACTATACTTAGAATGAAATGTAAATTGAGTCAGCCCTCTATCTGCGAGTTCCATATCCGTGGATTCAACCAACCCAGATCGAAAATATTTTTTTAAAAAATCCATAAATTTCCAAAAAGCAAAACTGAATTTGACGTGTAGCTGACAACTGCCTAAATAGCACTTACATTGTATTAGGTATCATAAACAATCTAGAGATGATTTAAAGTACGTGGGAGGATGTGTGTAGGTTATATGCAAATACGATGCTATTTTATATAAAAGGCTTGGGCATCAGCGGATTTTGGTATCCTGGGGGGCTGAGGTGGGGGCAGAGGGCTGGATGCTGGAAGCAACCGCCCAGCGGATACTGAGGGATGCTGGCGTTTCCCAGTAAAGACTAAGAACCCTGTTATAAAAGTACTAACATAAGGAAATTGGCATTCTTCCACCTTCCATCCCCCTGTGCTTCTTTCCTTGCATTCATCTAACAAAGGTATGATAAATTTCTGCTGAGTTTTGGCTCTAGATTAGTCACTGAGTTCACCATGGTATTAAACATTGGAAGTTTGAAAGGAATATTATGTCTCTTACCTTTAAGATGCACATGGTCTGGTAAGACGAAAGAGATAAGTGAAAATAGAGTAAAACATCGCTACCTGTGCAACAAAGCCGTATAGTCTATAATGGGAACACAAAGAATGAACTAGTTAATCTTCCTGGTCAGTAAGAAGCTCCCGGGACTTCACTGGTGGTCCAGTGGGTAAGACTTCACACTCTTAATGCAGGGGGCCCGGGTTCGATCCCTGGTCGGGGAACTAGATCCCGCATGACACAACTAAGACCCAGCGCAGCCAAAATAAATAAATAAATATTAAAAAAAAAAAAAAAAAAAAGAAACAACTCCTCAAACAGAAGGTACTAGAGATACCACTCAGGTACAGCAGAAGAATCAGAAAGAATGAGGGGCTTCCAGGGCAGAGCTGAACAAAGATCGCACTTTAGGTCCTGCTCTCTAGAGGTCACCAGCACCTCAGAGCTCCAATAGTAGCTTATAGAGCTGCTGAGTTAATTCATTTAGAATGAGAATCAAATGGTACGAAGTTCCACTTCAGAATTTAAATACAACTATTTTCAAGATGTATTTTATCATGTTGATCAAATCCACAGTTAAAGAACCCTCTCTTCTCTATCATCCAATATAGGAAATTGTATTGCGTAGATCTTCCTTTATGGTGATATATATATATGTAAAATAAAATAAATGTAAGCTATTGTTTTATGGTACTCCAGACATTGAGTCCAGAATTTGTATTTTCAGCAATATAAATGTAAATAGGCTACTTTGATTCCATCTTAAATTATGAACCAGGAAACTTTGTTATTTTTTAATAGAAAAAGGAAATATATTATTTTATTTCAAGAGAGAAATGTGTAGAACGATATAAAATTAATAGTATTCTCTAAACTTCTACAGGAGCATAATATTTAATATGTTTTTAATAAGTTCTCAATAAAATTTCATGATTATAGTGTCAGATAAACTTATTTCAGGTTTTAAAAAGTAATAATGGAAAATGTGTGTGCTTGTCATACAAACATAAAATTATTTGTTGTAAAGTTCAGTAAGCTGCAATCCCATGCCTGAATATAAAATAAAATTAAAATGAAAGCTTTTTTTATTATTTCCCAGCCAACTAAAATTAATGAACACTATTCTCTCCTACAGATATCTAATTTCATAATTACCAAATACATCCACTAAAAACTATTTTTCTCCATTTTCAAAATTAAAAATAAACTAAACTCATTGCTGAATTTTTTATTATAAGACAATTAGGAAAAAGAAATGTGAAAAAAGGAATGACTACTATAATTATTCACTGTTACATTTACTTATTAAATCTATTCCATGAAATTTTGTATAAGTTCTTTAAACAATGAGCTCCATGTCTTTTTACTTGTTTTGTTTTGCTTTTATTTTATATCATCATTTATTGTCATGTACTTAGTGAATATGAATGAAACAACTTAGTGAAAAATCAAAGGTACAAAATAAATACATACATAAAAGAAAGACTTTTTCACTCTTTCTCATCCTTTTCCTTTAGTTTTTCTCTCATTAGGTGCCATTTTCTACTCCCAACCGTGACAATTAATTAATAGAGCATTTGTTCAAAGCTGTGCTTTTAGCAGAGTGGCTTCCTCCTATTGTATTTCTTTACAGATAATCAATTTGAGCCTCTTTAGCTGTCAATAAGTCTGTACAGGCTCCTTTCTTTCCTCCTGTCATCAGCAAGTGATACCTTTAGAGCTACATGGAATCTACCTAAATTGTCCCCAGGGAAGGGGGTGGGGCAGTGGAATCAGCCTTTTGATATTATTCATGCTACTAGTAATTTTAAAGAGCCCTATTCTTTCAAAGTAGTAATGATTGACTGATATATTTATTTCCATGAGACTGAGGTGGGGGAGAGGAGAAAAACAGTGCCAAAGTAATAGGTATTCAAACCACATTACGAGTAAATGGGTTTAAGAACCCTAGTGGGATTTCTATATGAAAAAGTAAATAAATAGAAAGCCGGCCACACCATTTGTGGTTAGAAAGAGAAAAAAATCTTGAGGGGAGTGAAGAATTTATTTCACATTTAGTCATAATGTTCTTTACATGAGTAATTAAGTCTGAGAATATTGTACTGAACAATGATGATAGATTCCAAATGAAGCATTTTCCTTTTATTCTCAACAGCTGTTCATTTTTACTTAGTGTGCACATCTTTCCCCAAAAAGACAAAAGTAAAATTATTCTTTAGTAAATTAATCACATGCATCTCATTATTTCAAATAAAATGTTCTAAAATCCAGCTTCTTCCTACATGGAGAATAATCTCTTCACTGCACCCACCTCAGAATGTCGTCAATGAGGAGTGCAGTGCCACCTTCTGGTAGAGAGGAGGATTGCTTCTTTTTGTCTAGAGAGTTACCTGGTACATTGGAATCCAATTTTGGAAATGTGGTAAGGTATGTAAACAATAATCTTAGGCGTTTGCTTCATTTGCCTTAGTATAATGGCATGAAATGTTGAAATTTAGTCCATTGACGATGTGGTCTGGTGTAAAGTCAACTTAAAGTATGTTTTTCAGTTTCCTTTCAATAGGAAGCTAGCACTGTGTGAAACACAGTAAGCCTTAATTTCTTATGTTCAAAGACAGCAAATGTTTTTAAAGAGGTACTACGCAAAGGAACATAACTTTCAAGATACAACAAACACGAGAGCCTACTGCATTCTGTTTTAAAGTTGCATGCTTACTTCATCTTGGGGGGGCTGTGAGGTATGCATATAAGTACGGATTACGTGGAGGACATTCATACACGCTGAGTGAACAGTTTCCGAAGTACACTTTTACATAATTTGTGCATAATGATTTTCCACTGAAACATGCTTATACATAAATTACTTCATTTGATCCTCGTAACAACCAGTGAAACCGTTTATTGCAGATGAGGAAACTGAGGCTCTAAGTGGACAAGTCTCCAGATGATGCAGTGAATAGTGAATCAGGATTCAAACCCAGGACTCTGATCCAATTTTGATGTTTTCCACAAAGAAACATTTCACTGAATATCTAAAAAATTGTTCTTCGTAAAAGACTGAAGATTTAGTTTTCTTAAGCTCTCCTGAACATTCGCATTTACTGCCCCATGCCAAAAATATTCCAACCAGTTAACTACTAGCAAATATATTGTATTTGATTATAGCAAACTATATATTATATAATATATATCTCTGTAAAAATTTATCTATCATATATATATTATGTATGACATATTATATTATAAATGTCTATAGAGTTGCTACTAAAAGGTTTAGATAGATTGATGAAATTTTAGCTTAGATTTTCCTTGCAATTCCAGTATATTATACTCTACCCAATAGTAATGTCAGTACTTCTTTGACCCTTCAGATAATATGATTCTTTACCAAATTTCACAGTTTATGTATCAGAAACATCAAAACAATTATTAAGAATCCATACTCACAACTTCTTGATTTAAAAATGATTAAAAATTATAAAATATCTATAAAAATTCAAAATGTAATTTTCCAAGTTATTAGTATTTATTATTATAACAACTATATAACTAGGTAAATTTTAATTATACTATTTATATTATAAATAAATTATTTTATAAAATCAACAAGAATGATTTCTTTAAAAGGTCAATTTTTTCTGGCTATATTATCCTCAGAAGCAACTTTATTGGGATCTGGTTTTTTAAAATATAACTTCCTTTGAGCGCCCTATTTTGCATTAATTTTTTAGCAGTGTCTGATTACATTTAACCTTAAGTTAATATTTCATTACTGCTCAAAGCTCTGTTATCCTTTTTCTCTCTGAATATTCTTCATTAATTTAATACTATTAGTATTCAGAATTCATATATTTTTGGGCTGAAAAATATTGTTATAAAATGAAAATAATACAATACTTGCTTTATTTATTCTTCTCCAGAGTTCACTGAGACCCTAATAATATTTGCATCTCATCATCATTATTAAACTATTTACATTAGTAATCAATCAGCATATCCTGATTTGGTTACAACACAGCAGTATAAGCTAATTGATAATGATATAGAACAATTTTCAACCTCAAAATGTGGGGTTAACTTGGAGTTATACTATTTTGTGTTTTGTTTTGTTTCTTTTTAAGTAGAGTTAAATTTATTTTATTAAACACTCATCAGAAAATTTGGCAGTTTGATGAACTCAATTAGGTCTAAAGAACGTTATATTTGTAAAATTGAAAAAATGCATTTCTTATCATTGGGGTGAAATTGGGTATTTATTTTTGAAAACTTTCTTAATAACCTTTTTATCAACAGTAAGTTAACCATTTTGTTTCTTTCTTCAGAGAAGTGAGGAATGGTTTCTAGTGGTTCACAACACTGTGAACATATATCTTACTAAGTTTAAGAGAATTGATACTATAATAATATTTCAATCTAGAGATAAGGTAAGGAATACCTATTCCTATACCACCTTGGAGATCAAAATTATTCTGCATTCACTTTTACACATATTACCTCCTTAAAAGGAAAAATGTCCACGTACTTACTAAGGAGATAATAAAATCAAATATTGTGTTTTATCCCACCAGTTCTGACTAACTAAAGCTGATAAACGTTCTTGAATGTTGAATGAACCTGGCATACCAAACTCTGCCAAACTAAGAACTGTTTTCCAACCAATGAACAATGGGGCTTGACATAATCAACTGTGCATAGACTTATGAACTCATTCTGTCCTATTGCAAGTTTCCATTACTTAATTTGCAAAATTACCATGAACTTCTACTTGTTTTTGAGCATAACGGTGTTTAACTATGACTTTATTAGGTGAATGCTTGAAAGTATTCAACATTAAATTCAATTAACTTCACATTAATGTTTGTAAATACATTATTAACAATTCTTAAATATTTAAATCAACTGACTTGAAGTACAGAAAGCTTGTTCTCAAATAACTCTTTTGAGGTGACATGAAAAAAGTCTATGACTTGAGTCCAGGTCTCTAACTATCACTATATCATCACTGGTGAACTCATAGGAGCCAGCTTCAAGGTTGAGAGACACAGGGCCCTTCCTGATCTTGCCAGATGTGTTCATGGTTTGACCCATGGCAAAGAAAGTAATAACCACCAATATCTCCTGCATTTGTAATGCATACACAACCATGCATTTAAAAATCCCTGATTTTTCACTGTTAGCAAATTACTCAGTGAATTTCTTCATTGGTATATGTTCCCTTGCCAGGAATATTAACAGACTTGACTTTGTAAATTTCTCTGTTTAGCTCTGGTGGCTTTTGTTTTATTGCATTAAAATCATTGTGTGTACAGTTTCACATTAATTACCAGAAAAAGAATAAAGATCCGAAGTTTTGGAATTGGAAGGCACCTAGAAGTCATAGACACCCTCGTAAAAATATGGTAGACTAAGATTATTTAAAACCTCTCCCATTAAACACAATTAGATATGTTGAATAAAAATAAAACAAAAATTATTTTAAATGCATAGCCGAATTTTCAACAAAAACTAATCCTTAGGTTTCCTAAAAGAAGAAAGGATTTAAGTCTAGGACAACAAATGTTTACTCTATCACTGAGGCTGTACTGGGTGTTGAAGATATGAGTGATGATTATTCTTGGTTACTTAAGGGCTCAGTTTTAATGCAAAGACAGAAGCTAAAGCCTTAAGTCTGAGGAGGAAGCAGGATGTTGAAAATGAGAACATTCCACAAAGCTAGGAGCCTCAGGGGGTTGCATTTGCAAAGGTCTTTGAAAAATCTCAATGGCACATGGAAAAATCAAAAAGTTTGCTATGTTCTCCTGGGCTCTAGAGAATTATTTTTCCTGATATTTTGAAGGAGCTTAAATCTTCAACTAATGCAGTTTTGATGTTCAAATTTATACTATTTGTGTGTATGTGTATATACATACATATATGAGAGACTTCCCATAAAGTCTTGGAATAAGCTAACATAATCATTACACACTCTCTCATACTGAAGGCATTCTCAAAGGGAAAAAAAAAGGCCCAATCAAAGATGAATTTGCAATAAAAATAATATGCCACAAATACAAGACAGCACAAAAAGTAAAAAAGCAAGACGAGAGCCACAGAATGTGAAATAATAGAATGGTAATGTGATAAAAAAAATACAAAATAGGTTTGTTTACAATGATCAAGATTGAACTTTTATAAATTATTTTAAAAATATAATATATTTTAAATTAATTGCATCAGTAGTTGGATTAAAACATCATTAAGATAGGGTCAAAGAGAAAATTAGTAAACTGAATAATATACATGAGGAAGTTACCCAGAATGCATAATATTATTTTAAAAAGATGATACTTATCATAGTGGCTAAAATCATAAGGGACCTACAAACAAATCGCAAAGCATGTCTCTGACATATATGAAAAACATCATAATACTTCACTGAAAACCATAAAATTAGACCTAAGTGAAGAAATACACCATATTTATGTTTGGAGGAATTAATATTATAAACATGGTATGACTCCTTAATTACTGTACAAATTAATAGCAATACAAATAAAATTTCTCACAGTGTTTCCACATATTTTGATCTTAAAATTCATATATATTACCCAAAATTACCAATAATATTAAAAGGATAAGAACAGAGGATGAACCCTATTATATAATCAATTTTTTTCAAAGACAGTAATTAAATAAGTATTATATTGGTACAAGGGTGAATGGTTAGGCTAAAGAATGGCATACACTTATATAAGACTAATATTGATACATAACAAATGAAAGCTGTAGATCTGAAAGAAAATAATGGATGAATTAACGAGTGGTACTGAGACCATGAATATCTATATGAAAAAAGAAAAAAATGGGACTTTTTATTAACAGTCAAATATATTAATTCTAATTAGCTGAAAGATCTAGTTGTAAAAATCATTTTTTAGGAAAAATTTAATAAAATATAGAAGGACGTTTTTATGACACAAGATTAATGAAGATTTCTTAAATGTGACAAAAATATACATCATGGAGGAAATGATTAAAAAATTTAAACTAACTTAAAACAAAAATCCATGCTTCAAAATAAAACCACATTTCTTTTAAAAAGATGAAGCGATATGCCTCTGATTAGGAGTAAATATAGTCAAATCATATAACTCACAAAATAATAGTATCCATAATATACAGTAAATTATGGAAATTAATCAAAAAATGAAAAATACATAGACAATTTATAGAGGATTAAATATGAATAAACTTATGAGATGTTCAACTTCAGTACTATTTAAAAAAATGCAAAGTAAGATAAAAATGAGATAATTTCAATCTACTTTAATCCACTTTGGCAACAATTAATTCTGATAATATCAAATGATGTCAATAATATGCAAGTATTTGTTCCTGGTAGAAGTATGAATCAGCGCAAGTTCTCTGGATGATAATTAAAGAATACACAGTAAAGGATATTATATTTACTGTCATCTACCTTAACCTTACTGTGACATAAATGCAAAAGGGAACATGTTCAAGGAAGCTCATTGAGTTCTTTATAAAAGGGAAACTATGGAGGGAAATGTAGAAAATTCAGGTTTATTTGAACACTGTTCTACTACAGAGAAACTCAAAGAAATGATCCTGTATAACATATATTGACATGAATAACCAGCAAAAACATACTGTTGCAAACGATAGGTAAATAATGATAATAATTCTGTAAATTTTGAAAGAAAAACAGGTTTATATATGTAGCATGGCTTATTCACAGTTTTGTTATATGTAGTAAAAAAAAAAAATCTACATCAGGTAATGATGAACACAACTTCAGGTTAGAGGCTATATCTGCGAGAATAAGGAGATAAGTGACAAGAAGCAGGCTTTAGCTGTATGTGCTGATTTTACTTCATAAAAAGCCAGAGAGAGGGAAAGTGACATTGGATTTAAAAAACAAGCATTAACATCTATTCACCTCAATTCTGGGTATTAAATTATTTTCTGTGCTTTTTTTGTGTTTGATAGTTGAGATTTTGACATTAAAAAAAAGAGAAAGAAAAGGAGGTTCTAAAGACCATCTTCTCATTTTCTAGAGAAGTAGGTGACGTCTGGAGAAGTTAAGGGATATGCCTGATTTTACAGAGGGCAGTCTGGAACAGAACCCAGGCCAGGAAAATGCCCCAAGTGTTTTTACAGAGTGGAATGCTATTAATGTTATGCATTTCTGTCTCCAAGTTTCAAATCACAATTAGGGAACTGTCAGTCCCATATGTCAATGTTCTAATGTGATGGTCTTCAAACTCTCTTCCAGGGAACCCCATTTTCTTCAAGGGCTTCCCTGTTTGAATTTCAGTTAAAGCTATCTGTTTACCCACATAAAAGTAGACTCTACGTTGGGTATTTGGTATAGGCTCCAGAGCCAAGAACAGGGGTGTCAAACCCTCCCATACCCTTTCATGAAGTGCTTCACCTCCCACAAGACATAATAAGTGACTCTAAATCTGATTCCACTCCATAAGGAATGAAAGAGGCTAAGAGGAATAAAGCTTGGAGGAGGGTTGCTGTGTATGTGTTTTAACAACCAAGACAATAAGCCAAATGTGTGGCAGTAGGTCCATTTACAGAGTACAGAGCTTGAGGAATATAGGAGTTAGTATTTTATTGACTCCTGAAAAGTCTAAAGGATAGAGTGGCACTGTCCAGTAGAAATAAAGTGCAAACCACAACGTAATAGTAAATTTTCTAGTAAACGTTTTAAAATTTTAAAACACAGATGAAACGTTTCAAAGTGTATTTTTACCCAATATGTTAAAATATTTTGCTCTTAACATGTAATAATTATTAATCAGGTAGTTTACATTATTTTTGACCATTCTAAGTTTACTAGCTACATTTGAGGTGCTCAACAGCATGTGGCTACCATGTTGAATGACACAGGGTTAGAATAAAGAGAAGATTCTTCAGTCTGCCTGGAAAAGGTAACATGGACTGATTGGAAACTTACTGTACTTCTAACAGGAAAGGCAAAACCATGTGTTCTTCCAAAATCAGATGGGGACTCTGCAGAAGGGAGGTTTGGGATCTTCCTAAAAGGGATCTCTTTTAGGGATCTTGCTTACACTTTGAAAGTGTTAGATGTCTCATCAGAAGCCAAGGCAGCCTTTCGCAGCCCACAGAAAAGAAGCACTGCTAAGGTCAAGGGAGATAGAAATCTCCCTTTGGAAGTGTTTGGAAATTTCCAGGGAGGACAAAAACTCCCTATGCAATGGGTTCTGTGGTGCCAGTAAACACTGCCCCAGCTGATACCTACCTCTCCTCTGGCTTCTGATCCAACTCTGAGAGGACTCAGAGTATGTGCCAAAGGAGTGGAAGAACTGGTGGATGGAATTAAGAAGAAAAAGAAATTGACCTCACTCTTCTATTCCTACTACAGGCTACCAAGGTGGGGTCAGGCTCACAGGGGGAGAGGGAGAGCCTCACACCAGATAAATGTTTAATTTCTGCTTACCAAAGAGCCAGACATTATTGATTTTAGACTGCACTAGAATTTTAATGCCAAAATAAAATTCTACTTGTTTATTATCTAAATGTGTCTAGAAAGTCTAGGAGGAAAAACATATTCAGAAAGAATGTTTAATGGGGAATGGTGAGAAAGAATAAAGTTGGTATCTGCTTACACTCTACCAACTCCACTCTGTTCAATAAACCAATTTTACCTTCATTAAAATTGTAATAAAAACAAAGTACACTCATATGTATCATAAAATGAACATGAACACATTGGTGAAGTATTAATTGCTTCTTCCAGGGATGCACCCTATAACTGAAACGATAGTTTTTTCTGCCATTTTTGTTTCAATGATGAGTACCCTGAAGTTACAAGGTAGATATTCAATTGTTTATCATGTGCAACTATGCATGGCAATCAGGATTTTCTTAAACACTGCAAAGCCCCTCAAATTACATGTCTATTTTATTTAAAAAAAAACACATATTAAGTAGAACATTGGCATTACTCCTAATTTTAAAATGTTGTGTTGACTTAAATTGACTCATTAGGCTTATCAGTTGACTTTATAATAAGTAAATATTAAAATTTTGAATTTAGTAATTTATATTAATAAAACATTGATTTGTCAGTTTACAGATGGGATTTTTAATTATTGTTTAAAAATGGAGTATGCTAAACAGTCTTTTGAAAATCACTGATCTATTGATATATCACTGGACTAATATAGTAAGCTTTTCAACTTGGGTCTGGGCAACTAGCATATTCCTGAGTTACCTTCCTCTACTGCCCTTGAAGTTTGAATATAATTGTTACAATATAGCTGTAAGGAAGTTATAATTGGGGAAGTCAATCTCTTTCCAAATTAATTCTATAATATACTTCAAAACTGTTAGCTTTGAATTCCTCTATTCTTTTGGATTACTCATCCCTTGGCTTTTTCTACAGCAAAATATCTGAAATGTTAAATATCTACTGTATTGAAGAAAGAATCCATGTTTCTTAACTTATTCTCCAAATTTAGCTCTTGACTCTCATCTTTCACAAACAAAACTTGACACCTTTATTTCTACCCCTTGATTTTCAACACAAATCTTCTATCTTATATATTTAATCTCCTTATTCACTATTCCCCAGATGTTCTGTTCAAGTTCTTATCACACATCTTGTTTCATGTAGGACATAGTTCTATTCTAATTTAATCTACTGCCTTGATAAAGCCCACCTGAAGTTTATTTTCACCATTTTGCCTCCCTCTAAACTCTATTAATACAAGTTCACATTTCAAAGAAACAGTGGGATACACTATATAAGCATCAAGTTTTGGAATGAGTGAGGGGTATCTGAGTTCCCATCTGTGGTAGAACATCTATTGTTTGTATTTTCCTGGTCATGTGATTTTTGGGGTTTCATTTATAAAACCTTCTAAAGTCCTAATAATATACATATTATTATCATTTACACAATATACATACATAAATTTCATACATTCATAGTTTAAAAAATTACCTCAGCAAAACTGCACTATCTTAAAAAAAAACCTTTCATAGCACTTACCATGGGATATAACAATGATTCATGTATTGAAAAACATTAATTATCTAGCACATCAGGAGGGAAATGGTATTTATTTTTTGTTTGCTTGATTGAATTCATTCATTAGCCAGATTGTCCCCAAACACAAAATACTTCCTGAGAATAAATTAAAAGCTGTGGTACCTGTTCTGAGTTTTTTAATTCAGTAACGAGAAATTATGTGTTGTGGGTCTCATTATTAACACTTTTTTTAAAGTTCATCTCAGTAATATCATATTTTTTCCCCTCTAACCAGGATTAACTTTAGAAAACTTTAAAAGCTAACTAGTTAATGTAGATTTAGGAAAGAACAGCAGCACACCGCCAGGCTATCTGTGGCAAGCAGGTATGAAATTATGTTTTTGACAACTGATGTTCAGACAGGTCATGAGTTTAAGACAATTCATATATAGTTTTAGTAGCTGAAGGAAAACAGTGTTTTATACGCACTTTCCCCCGCATTCTATAAGCAACACCTGCAGATTGTGAACAATTAGAAAATAGAGGTAAGAAAATTAAAAACACTTGTAACCATAATACCTAAAATAATCACTGTTAACATTTAGGGAATTTACTTTTGCTCTTTATATATGTAAATACACACGTATTCACAAAGAGAAAATTAGTGATAAAATGGGTTTTGCACTTTCTTTCATTTTATTAATTATTATTTTTCCGTGTCTCAAAATGTAATTTTAAAGGTAACATAACTCAATAGTTGGAGATGAGATAAAAAAGCTAATTTTGACTTTAGCATTAATCAAAAGGGATTTAACCCTCCTGCAAAGATTGGGTTACATGTGGGACCTTCTCAACCAAACCTGTCATTTTTCAATCATAGGCAGGGGTCCCTGAACCACCACACGGAGCAAAGCCAACTGCCAATTAGGAAGACCTGCCTTGGACACTGAAAGATAAGCCTGTAATTGGTTTGAGACATGAGACACATTTGGGCATATTTGTTACAGCAGTTTATGTCAGCCCAACTGAAAATGTGTGCAATCAGTAAGAGCCTGGTTTATGATTCCAATCTAGCCCACACTTTCCTTTATTGGTCCACAGTAAAAGCTGTAATAAAATATATTTATAGAATTTTGTTTAAATTTAGGCTTGTAATATCTTTCATCATCTAAAGTTAGCTAATTCACGTATAATCTTTCATTTTCCCTTTAAGGCTTCAAATTTTAACATTTTATCTGTTTAATCTGTATGGGTATTAATTTGCTGTAAAAAAATTCAATCTTTCCCTGGGCCAAAAGGGAAAGTACTATGATCACATAAATCATCAGAGTCAAAATTTTAAAAAGCATACAAGAAATCTGAAAAAGAAAAGAAATAACACTGGGCTCTGAATATTTTTCTTTTGAATGCTAGATTTGTCAACATAACATTATAGTAGGAAAAATACATTCTTTAGCTAGTCATAGATATACTACAAAAATTATGAGCAAATATGGTGATGAAGGAGAATTACAGATGTTTTTAATCTCCTGTGATTAGATTATTAATCTAATAATGTGAGTAGACACATCATGGTGGATCAGTCAGGCAAAAGACTGGCTGCTAGACCCAACATTAGGACACATTCAATGCGTAAGTTCACACTCCATAAATACCCTGAAAAAGCAAAGCCATGAGAAAACCCTTCCCTTTAGGCATCTGCATTTAGCGATGTCCCCTGTAAAAGAGAGTAGAAGAGCTCAGCCCACTTGGAAACAGTTCCAGTTTCACTGTCTTAGAGAAGATCAAGGTATGATCCCTTCTTTCTTTTCTCTTTTTACTGAAACATTTTTAAAACGGTGGGTAGTATGTAGAAGCTTTTGATTTTTTCCAGTGCTAATTCAGGAATCTTGGCCCAAAAATGTCAAATCAGTTTTCATTTAACTTCCAGAGAAACTATTAATTACTCATTGTGCAAGGAGAAAAAGATGTTAATGAACAAGTGTAGTCATTTGACCAAAATACATTTCAGGCTTAATGTAAAATTTAAGTAGTCTGTGGTAGAAAAGCTTTCTTAAAGATAGAATAAGGTAGTTTGTTTTGAAAGAAAACCTGAAAATTTTTATGCTAGAAGCAGTGTAGGTTTAAAATGCAAATTAACACATTAATTTAGGAATTAGCAACTGTTGATATATACTAACATATTTCAAAGAAGATTTGACATAAACATAACATACATATAACGCATAAAATGTATTAACTCTAGATTACTAATAGTATTAACTCTAGATTACTAATATATCATAAATTATTATATTGCTAGTATATATGTATATATATATATGTGTATATGTGTGTGTGTTGAACTTGTGGCATATATATGTAGATACGTAAAATACACATGTATACACAAAATATATGAATTTAGATAAATATATAAATGTAGATAAATAAATCATGGGCCACAAGTTTAATACACTAATAGGCAAATTAACTAAAGTGGCAAATACCTCCAGATTCTCAGTGGAATGTTATGAACAACTTTTTACATAAAGAAAACTCCTTTCCACAACTGCTGACATGTGTTTCAGGATTTTTGTTTGACTCCTGCCAGTTTGAATCCCTAGACTGGAATAAATGCAGAGCCATCTGTTCTGACGTGGCTGTTGTGACAGTTCTAGGTTCACTGAAGCAAATGTTTCTATTACCCTCAGTACTCATGATATGCTTCACTTTTCAGCATCCCTACTGAATAAATTGAACTTAACTAGTATCACGAATATAATCAGGTTAAGGCCTTGGTAAAATTTCTGTGTGCAAGAATAGCTTAACCCTTTCAGCTCCAAGCCTCCAAAAACGTATGTTGGTGGTTTGAACTTTTTATGCCATTCCCAATGACTTTTGCAGATAGATTTTTTGGGGTATCTCTCATTATATTAAACATTATGTAACCTTAATGTTTAAATTGAGAGAAGAGTAGGGGGCAAATTTTAGTGTATCAAGACCAATTTTTGTTGAGTCTTGTTAATTCATTTAAACTAAATGGTTCTGTGGGCATGACTAGGTGACTAGTCTTTTTAAGGTAGTACGGTTTAAAGTAGGAGGTTGAGTTCGGGCATGTATTCAGAGTTGTCAGGTAGAGATCATGAAAAGAATAGCAGACAGAGAGAGTGAAATAAAGGTGATTTTTGCTGGCATAATACAGTATTATTACTCTACCAGGCTGCAGTAGATCATACCTGATCTGAATAAATTAATGGTAACTCGAGTAAGTTTCCATAAAATGTAATAATGGAGAACACAAATAATGCCTTAGCAGCTCATTCTGTTATTAATAAAACTTTAGAGGTTTTACAGGATGACAGAATATTAAAAGGGTAAAAAAAAAACCTTAAATAGGCCAAGATTTAGGTGATTTATGCATTTATAAGAATATAAACATTATATGAAGGTAAAGCATTTAAAAGATATTTTTTTCCATAAAGATACCTTAGTCATTTGAAATGGTAAATCAAATGAGATGGGGTATGCTAATGCACCATCGATGGTATAAACCACACATTTTAAGGTATTATCATTATATTAACAAAAAAGATATACAGAAGCCCAGCCTGGATGATAAAAGTCAGGTGAGAAGAAGATGCTCAGGTTGCCAGATGCTGACTTAGGAGTCAAGAACCAAGAAGTAAAGATGGAAGCCTGAGATACAATGTAAAAGCCAGGGAGTTTGTGGTTTTCTTAAGCTGAGAATCTGTACACCAAGTAGGTAATTTAGATGGAAAACAACAAGTCAGTGACAAGAGGTATCCCCAAAAAGAAAGAGAAAATTTAAAAAATGATGCAGATCTTGAAAGATGGGAGGTGACTTTTTTTTTTTTTTTTAACCACTGTAGCTATAATGGCTGGACAGGGCAGTGCCTGGAAACATTGCATAGCTAATAACTGATGAAGGGATGAATAAGTCAGAGATGAATAGATGAGGAATCTACTTATGGATATAGATATACATAAAGAAGTAGTGCATAGCTAAATCTCCAGTAAAGGTAAAGTGGAAGAAAAATTGTGCCTAATTGTTTATGGGAAATCAATAAATCGGGGGCTGAGAATGGAATGAATGAGACTGGGAAGAGAGGGGACTGGGCCTAGGTCTCAGCATTTGGGGGGAGGTTGGAGGGAATTTGGAAAAATGGGGGCTGGGAGGGAAAGTCCCAGGGTCGGTGGGAGGCAAGATGGAAAAAAATGGAAAGGAAAGACTCAGAAAACCAAAAAGTCAAGGAGCCAAACAAAAATCAGAATCCAAAGTTTTGGGGTCTTGGGTAAAATTCTTCATTTAATTTAAAAAAAATGAGTGTTAGCTATTTATTGCTCAAAGACAAAGAGCATTATCCCAAGCTTTGGTGAAGAAGTTGAGTTCTATCTACAGTCGAGAGCTGAGTGCCTAGTGGTGAGGTGCATACATAGGATGAGAAGGGCACTCTTTGTTTCTGGTCCTTGTTCAGGTTTCAGCGTCTGGAGAGATGAACACTGCAGTGTGGCATGAAGCAGTCTTGAGACAGGAGAGCCAGATCAACGCATTTCATCCACAGAGAGCCACTGCGTACCACAGAGATTCTTAAAGTTTGATCCCTGGACCAGGAGCATCAGCACATCTGAGCACTGGCGGGAAAGGCAGAGCCATTGGTCCCACCCCAGACTCAATGAATCAGAAAACTGGTGCTTCCAAGGTACATTATATGAGATTCCACAATATGATGAGACACAGCTTTGAAAAGAACTATTAGGTTGGTAATATCATCTTGCATTTAGCCTCTAAAGAGGTAAATATGCTTGGTTGCAAAGAGATTTGTTTTCTTTGCTTTGAGGAATCTTACATGCTAGCAAGTGCAATAGTTATGTTGTACACTTGCTAGTATAAAAAGATTTCTAATGAGAATTTCTTACAGTGTTACAGTTAATAAAGAACAAGATAGGTTAAAGAGAACTATTTTTGAGTTAAAAAAAAAACTAAAAGGAAGTACATTTTGCTAAACCATAACATTCTAAGCACACAAGCCCCATCTAGTGGCCTTTGTACCAAGAGTTCAGTCAAGGTTTCTAAAGGGCTACAAGCCAACTATGGCGCTACAGATTTAGAGTCAGCACTTAGACGCCTGGACTACAGCATGTAGGCATCATAATGTCATATCCTGTATGCAAAACACTCCTCAAGTTTTGTAGAACCTCTCCTAAATTTTAAAACTATCTAGAATCAGAAAAGGAAGAAAACATTTATTGAGTTCCAATTATGTCAAGCTCTACATTAGATGCTTTTATATATCTGTAGACATATATGTGATAGCGATAGAGACAGAGATAAAGATAGAGACAGAGACATACAGGGTGGCCATTAAATCTGGAAACATAGGTGAATATATAAATATTTTACTAATATTATAACATAATAATATAAAATTATCTATGGTTTCAGAATATGCCACTGAAAAAAACAAAGTTCTGGAGGGACTCTTTTCATAGTCACACAATATGTTATTCCTATGGTACCCTGTGGTTAACTCTGCTATAGCATTTTTCATTCTATGATATTGCCAATTTTTTGTCTTTAAATACTACTTTAAGGTCTTTAAGGAACAGAACCATTTTTTATTCTTGGCACCAAGCATGGTGCTCAATAAAGTGATTAATAATTGTTTGTTAAATGAATAAGTGCATGGATGAGTGAACTATAAGAATGAAGTGAAAGATGAGTTATTTAAATCCTCGCCCTTCTATTTCATATCATATATATTTATATGCATGTATATATATATATACATACACACATAAGTATATATTACTTTCAAAACAGTGAAACTGAACTTTATTAGCAAGTATGGGAGTATCCAGAGATGTCTCAGCATTGTGTTCTACCTTCTACAAGTATTTGTTACTCAAAAAAAAGCAACTGTTGATGAATCAAGGATCTTAGTAAGGAGAAATGAATATTTACAGAAATAATTACAATATAATATAAAATGTGAAAAGTGACATGCAAGTGACAATGACTTTTTGCTCACTGCATTTACATGGAAGAAATGACTTTCAGCTGGAGGCAACAAGGAAGACTTTATTTAACTGACTCATGAAAAAATTTAGTACAATTTGAGTAAGATTATGATGGAAAGGTATTTCACAAAGAGGAAGAACTTGAGTAAAGGGTTTGTTGGACATTAGCCACAGCTCCCAGTATGTTCCTGGCACACTGTACATGAACAGAAGCAATATGGCAATAAAGCCTTGGAATTAAGTGGAGCCAGAGCAGGGCACATTTGGGGCCTTTTTTGCAAGATTCTGGGTGACAGACTTCACTTCTTAGAATCAATACATCTAAGGAGAAAAGGTACTAAGAAAAAGAAAGATAGCCAACAAAACAAATTTAATAACCCTGGTGATAGAGGCAGATTTTTTTTTTTTTTTTTAAGATTTATTTATTGATTGCTCTGTTGGGTCTTCGTTTCTGTGCTAGGGCTTTCTGTAGTTGCGGCAAGCGGGGGCCACTCTTCATCGCGATGTGCAGGCCCCTCACTATCATGGCCTCTCTTGTTGCGGAGCACAGGCTCCAGACGCGCAGGCTCAGCAGTTGTGGCCCACGGGCCCAGCCGCTCCGCGGCATGTGGGATCTTCCCAGACCAGGGCTCGAACCCGTGTCCCCTGCATTAGCAGGCAGATTCTCAACCACTGCGCCACCAGGGAAGCCCGAGGCAGATTTTTATTTCTAACATGGATAATCCTATTTTGAAAATATGCTCTAATTATCAATATAAATGGGAGTTTAATTGCACTCATACTCAGTTCACAGATCACCACATATATTCAATGTAGGATTTTCCCTCTGGATTGGTTTTATAGATTAGTTCCATCAAGAACCAAGAATTAATCATTTTAATCAAAATAAGCCTTGGTGGTGATACAGATTACGTGTAATGAGAACCAAAGTATTGCTACTTTGACTACTAGCGTGTTTCTAATATTATTGACAGGTATAATCAAATTTAAATAATTGATCTTTTTTCTCTTTTTTAAAAAGAAAACCCTACAACAATTAGAGTTGTTTTTGTTTAATATGGAGGAAAATGGCAAGAAAGAATCTTGTTTTAGGATTGTTTAATAACTTAGCATTAAACTACTGAAAATGGAAGAATTAGTTTCAGATATCATGCTTCACATTTCAGGTTTCTATGGAACTAAAATAGCATTGAGCAAACCTTTTAAAACAACATATAGGATAGTATCTCTTTTAAGTAATGAGAAGAGCCATCTTTTTATAAAAGGCTCTTTCTTTTCCAGAAAATATTTTCAAGGTGACATGTCACTTAAATGAAAGGAGCAGTAGACTAACAAGGGAGACATAAAATTTATTATGACTATAAAAAATATGAAAAATTTCACATCCACTGAGAAACATCCTCTCTTCTTTTTTTACCACCTTATTTTACCCACTAGAACTCTTTCAAAATTGAGTCTGCTTCTTAGATCTCCCAAACCTTAATTAAAGTTTCATCTACGAGTCAATTCAGAGGTTATGTTTGGACTGAGCCAGATCAAGATGGCAGAGTAGGAAGACACTGAGAACGTATCCTACCACAAACATAAAAACTACAACTACATATAGACCAACTCTCTCTGAAAATGACCTAAAAACTAGCATAACAGCTTTTCTACAATCAAGGATATAAAGAAAGAACCATATGTATTCTGATAGGTAGGAGGAGAAGCAATTTAGCCAGGACTCATACCCCTAGTGGGTGACCTAGAAGAGGAGTGGGATATCACAGGTTCAGGATCTTTCCAAGGAGCAAGGGGTTTGTGCTCCATATCTGCCACCCCAGCCCTGAGGTCTGGTATGGAAGATGAGCCCCCCTAGCTAATTATGAAAACAAATGTAGCTTACCAGAGGGTTATGGGAAACCAAGACTATGGTCTTGAAGGCCGTGTACAGACTTGCTCACTCTCAGTCTGAGCACAGAGCAGCAGATAGAAAACTGTCTGATGATCTGGGTGGTCTGCCAGGACCACCCCAGTGCACTCCCCATCCCACACTGGGCCTTGGCTCTAGCCTCTCTGGCCCCAGCCCTACTCCTCACCAAGGCAGTGAGTGCCATCACTCCATGGGAGAGGCTGCCACTCATGCCAAGCTCTGGCTCCATCCCTGGCCCCATTCCTCACCAAGGTGACAAGAACCAGTGCACCTTGGAAGAAGCCACAGACAGCAGGGCTCTCATCAGATCCAGTTCTCCCATCAAAGTCACTAGGCACATACAGACTGCATAGGGACACTCCCACACAAGGACATGTCTTCAAGACTGGGAGAGGTAACAGTTTCATCTAATCTCATAGAAACATACAGAGAAAGTCAAAATGAGAAAACAAAGGAATATGTTCCAAATGAAAGAGCAAGATAAAACCCAGAATATATCCTAATGACATGGAGATAAGTCATTTAACTGATAAAGAGTTCAAAATTATGGTCATAAAAATGCTCACTGAACTCAGGAAAAGAATAGAGAAACACAGTGAGAATATCAACAAAGAACTATAAAATACAAAAAAGAACCAATCAGAGCTGAGCAATGCAATAACTGAACTGAAAAATACACTGGAATAAATTAACAACAGACTGAGTGATAAAGAATGTATAAGCAACTGGGAAGACAGAATAAATCACACAATCAGGACAGCAAAAGAATTTTTTTTAATGGGGATAGTTTAAGGGACCTCTGAGACAATATGAAGTGTACTAACATTCACATTATAGGGATCCCAGAAGGAGAAGAGAGAGAGAAGGAGGTAGAAAATGTACTTGATGAAATAATGGCTGAAAACTTCCCTAACCTGAAGAAGGAAACAGAGACTGAGGTCCAGCAAGTACAGAAAGTCCCAAACAAGATGAACTCAAAGAAACCTACATCAAGACATATCATAACTAAAATGGCAAAAGATAAAGGGAGAATTTTAAAGGCAGCAAGAGAAAAAGAGAGTCACACATAAGTGAACCCCCATAAGGCTATCAGCTAATTTTTCAGCAGAAACTTTGCAGGCCAGAAGGGAATGGCATGTTATATTTAAAGTGGTTAAAGGAAAAAACCTACTGTGAATGACACTCTACCCAGCAAGGTTATCATTCAGAATTGAAGGAGACATGAGTTTCCTCCAAAATTTAAATGTTCCAAAAATTAAACGTTCATTACTATGAAACCAGCCTTACAAGAAATATTAAGTGGTCTTCTTTAAGTGAAAAAGAAAAAGCTGTAATAAGAAATAAGAAAATATATGAAGGAAAAATAACTTACTGGTAGAGGTAAATATATAGTAAAAGCAGTGGATCAGCCACTTAAAAAAGCTAGTACAAAGGTTAAAAGACAAAAATCCTAAAGTCAACTATAGCTATAAGAAACAGTTAAGGAATACACATAAAGATGTAAAATATGACATCAAGAACATGAAACATGGGACATGAGGGGTGAGAGTAAACAACATAGAGATTTTAGAATGTGTTTGAACTTAAATGACTATTAGTTTAACAACAACAACAAATATATATATATATATATATAATATGCATATTATATATATATATATATATGTGTAGTAACCACAATAAAAAACCTACAATAGATACACAAAATCAAAGAGAAAGGAACCCAAACAAAACACAAGAAAATCATCAAACCACAAGGGAAGAGACTAAAAGAAGAACAGAGAAGAACTACAAAACAACCAATAATTTTCAATAATCACTTTAAATGTAAATTGATTAATGATCCATTCAAAAGACACAGGGTGGTTGAATGGATAAAAACAAGACCCATCTGCCTACAAGAGACTCACATCAGAGCTGAAGGTACACACAGACTGAAAGTGAAAGAGTGGAAAACGGTACTCCGTGCAAATGGAAATGAGAAACTAGCTAGGGTAGCAATACTCATACCAGACAAAATAGAATTTAAAACAAAGTCTATAACAAAAGCCAAAGAAGGGAATTATATAATGATAAAGGGATCAATCCAAGAAGGAGATATAATGTTCATAAACATATATGCACCTAATATAGGAGCATCTAACTATATAAAGCAAATATTATCAGATATATAAGGAAAAATTGGCAGTAATACAATAATAGTAGGAGACTTTAATACCCCACTTACAGCAATGGATAGATCATCCAGACAGGAAATCAATAAGGAAATAGTAGCCTTAAATGACACGTTAGACAAGATGAACACCCATTCAACAAGAGCAAAATACACATTCTTTTCAAGCACACTGGAACTTTCTCCAGGATATGTTACATGCTAGGCCAGAAATCAAGAATCAAAAATTTAAGAAGACTGAAATCATATCAAGCTACCTGTCTGACCACAGTGGTATGAAACTAGAAATACAGAAAGAAAAATGGAAAAACATTAACTTGTAAAGAATAAACAACATGCTACTAAAAAAAAAACAAATGGGTCAGCAAAGAAATCAAAAAGGAAATGAAGAAAAATATCTTGAGACAAATGAAACTGGAAACACAACTTTTCAAAATCTATGGGGCACAAAAAAGCAGATTTAAGAGGAAAGTTTACAGTAATACAGGTCTACATCAAGAAACAAGAAAATAATTAAATAAACAACCTAAATTTCCGCCTAAAGGAACTAGAAACGAAGAAAAAACAGAGCCCAAAGTCAGCAGAAAAAGGGAAATAATAAAGATCAGAAAGAAAATAAATAAAATAGAGATTAAGAAAACAATATAAAAGATCAGTAAAATCAAAAGCTGGTTTTTTGAAAAGATAAAAAATTTGACAAACCTTTAGCCAGACTCATCAAGAAAAAGAGAAATTAGAATAAAATAAAATAAAATAAAATAAAATTAGAATAACTAATATCAAAAATAAAAGAGGAGAATTTACAACCAATATTACAGAAATAAAAAGAATTATAAGAGAATACTAAAAACAGTTGTACAATTTGCCAACAAATTGGACAACATTAGAAGAAATGGGCAAATTCCTAGAAACATACAAAGAAATAGAAAATCTGAACAGACCAAATACTAGTAATAAAATCTGAACAGACCAAATTGAATCAGAAATAAAAAATCTTTCAACAAAATTTGAGGACCAGACAGTTTCACAGGAAAATTCTACCAAACATTTAAAGAAGAGTTAACTCCTATCCTTCTCAAACTACTTCAAAAAATTGAAAAGGAGAGGACACTTCCAAACTCATTCTATGAGTCCAGCATTATCCTGATAAACAAAACCCAACAGAGATACCATATAAACACACAAACAAAATTACTACAGGCCAATATCCCTGATGAACATAGATGCAAAAACCCTCAACAAAATATTGCAAACAGAATTCAACAATACATAAAAATACACATACATAATGATGAAGTAGGATTTATTCCAGGGATACAAGGATGGCTCAATATCTGCAAATCAATCAACATGATATATGCATTAACAAAGTGAAGGATAAAAAAAAAAACATGATTATCTCAACAGCTTTCAATATGTTGATTTTTCCAAGTTATAAATTCAAGACACTACTAAATATCTATATTCAAACATTTTCCTAGAAATATTCTTACAGGTGGAAGTCTTATTTGAAAAAAGTTTCCTGATGTTATCTGCATTGTAATATTTTGTACTGTTGACTATGACACAAGAATGATTAAGTGCCAGAGAAATATATTATTAAAAATTATATTTTAAATTAATACTTTAAGAAAACAAATCTCCAATCAAATTTGTAATTCAACCTTCAAAAATGCTGAACAATATACACTTAAAAGGCAGACTTAAAAATCAAATAAATAAAAATATAGTTTTAAATAAAAAGAAGCTTTTTTCATTAATGACAGCTATGCTATTTCAAATTATAAAATAAAATTGCCCCTTTTCTTTATAATTGTTATTTGATGACTCATCTAAGTCTTATATATAACTATCTCTTGGGAAAAAATACCCAAGAAGCCAAAATGTCAACTTTACATTTCTTTCCACATCCTACAAACTTTATAAGATAAAAGAATGCAAACAAAAACTTCATGCTAATACTGAATGAAAGGTAAGGAATTCAAAGTTTATCCCATATTTAAATGATTTTAGTTTTCAGAGTTCATCTTCATAGTATTAGTGTGTTGTCTTAATGATTTCTCTTTTTGTTCTCTTTTAGTAATATCTCATACCAACATCTTTGAAATAAAAGATAGAATAAGACAAAATAAAAGATTTTCTGTGTAAAGGAAATGCATCATTGAGGAATGCAAATTTTTAAATCTCAAAGATATTTAAACATAATTTTAGAGGTTAGATAGTAGGTTCTTTAAACATAGATACTGAAGATACTTAAGGGGAAGAATTGTTGAGATCTTTTACTAGGCGACATAGTTACTTATATACCATTGGCAAAATAGAAAGGCTCATCCATCTAGCAGTACAGTCTTCCAACAGCTACTAATCAGGGCCATATTGGAGACAAGAAAATATTGCTACCCTGAAAATGCAAATCTGTTAGATCAGATCTGACCATCACCAGGTGACAGCTACTCCACTTAATTTGCCCTCATATAGTGAGAGATCATAGAATCACCCAAGGCTTGGACCTTTTTTTTGGATCTAGCTGATAATATGGCACTTCCACTTACAGGCCTTCCAGTTTAAGACAAACACTGTCCTTTTTTTTTCTTTTTCTTTTTTTTTCCTGGCTGTTATTTCTTTGTCCTAACTTGACAGGGAAAGCTGAAGTTGAACTAAAATGAACAAAATTAAATTGAGCTAAAAAGTCAATTTAAAACGACAGTTGATCTTTTCTGAAAGGCTTGGCGCTCTGGTAATCCACATGATTCAGAGGACAGCAGAGTGGAATCTGGAAGCTTTTGTATCCAGAGGCGGGCTGCATTTAACACATATAGGTTATCAGCTGTCTAATTTAGTCTTTAACTTAACACAAGGGAAGAAACGCTTTGTCTACTCTCTAAATCTCTTTCTGTATGTCAGAATCTTTAAAATCAGAATTTATTTTCCTTTGTTGTTAGCCCCAATTCTTGTTGCTTCTTTTAAGACCACTTAGTTTATTCAAAGGAAGGGAAAAACAGAAAACATTTGTGTAATATCTCCATACATTGTTACTACTATTCTATTTACTAGATCTCTTTCTCAAGTCTATTTCTTGCAACTTTAGTCATTTGCTTTGCTTTTACTCACTTCATTTGAGAACCCTGTGAAATCTGAATTTTCATATCATTTGCAGTTTGGGTCATTTTCACGTCAACTTTAAAAATCACATATTTTAAAAATCTAAAAACCTTTTATCTCTCCACTTCAATGTCTGGATAATGATGCACATTTAAGTAATGCAACAACTGATGGTGGAATATCACTTGCTAGCATGTGTTGGGTTACAATGAGTTGTTAATATTTCTCAGTGGTGTATTTTCAATTAAACTTTCACCTCTTTGATAGAATAATCAACATTGTAGGGTTCTAGATGTAAGACGTTTTCATACAACACAAACCGCATATTTAACTGTGGGAAAAAATAACCTTATATTCGTTACCTTCTCCATAAAAAATTCTGTTACTCATTATAGAAGGAAATTTCACTATTCAGGCTAGGGTTTGGGTGGTTGTGTGCATGTTTCAGTTACATTATCTCATCTCATTTTGGGTACAGAGGAGACTGTGATGTTCCCAACAGAACCTAAAGCAGTGTTTCTAAGGGGACATGGCCAAGGTCACACGACTCATTCCTGCTTTTGTACCAATGATTTCCCCAGTTGTGCCTGATTCTTCTCACCTCCTGAGCAAAGATTATTGTGATGCTTAAGTGTTAAACAGACCTCCCCTCATAACCACACCTAACGTAGGGCTGACCTGTTCTCCATTCAAGTTCTTTAGAATGGTTCGGTACTAGTGCAAACCTAAAATAGTCCATCACAAGAACACACCTATAAACTGTCTATTGCAATGGCCTCCTACTGAGTTGCCTCACAGCTCTTTTGGTGCATTGTCTTCCTTGATACTACGAATTAATAAACCTAACTTTGACAATGGGAGCTTTTCTGGTGGTCTTTATCCAATGGGTTTTATCATAGTAAGAAGAGCTTCCAAAAAATCAATTATACCTAAGACATTTTCTAAATAAATGACGATTATTTTAAAATATGCTCTTCCCTGAAACATAATATTTGAGAAGCAAAATGGAATTTGGGAGCATTATGTTCATACCCCTTGATTTTACATGGTAGGCAAATGATATCCAAGACTCATTCAAAGCTCCTGGACATTAGTGACAGACCTACAATTAGAATTCGTGTTACTTTATATATTGTCTGATATACTTCCTCTATAAAGCCACTTATCACTTTACTGTAAAGTTTTATATGTTTTTGTCCTATCAAAACTACAATAGAATAAACCCTTGCTGTGTATGAAGCATATAATTGAACACTATTTTTAAAAATTGCTTCTCCAGATATTTAGACTAATATTTGGAAATACCCTTTCTAAAGATACTTCTCTTTCAAAATGTTTCTTTTGAAAGTTTCAACTTCACCCATGTATGCAAAAAGATTTTCAAAATATTTAAAAATACGGCACAGCGACTCTTAATGCACAATTTGCTGAGACTATTCTGTTATTCTTGTCTGAAGTACTATTGCCTGGCACTGATCCTAGTACTGTAGCATGCTAACTGAAACTAATGTGACCTTGGGCAAAGATCTCAATGCATGTATGCCAAACAGGGAAAACAATATTCCCTATCATATAGAGGTTTGTTAAGATTAAATAATTTAACACGTAAATACCCAGAACAGACCTGGGCTCTGTAATTGACTATTCACTACTGTGTTTTTAAAACATCAGTTAGCTATTGAGAATTATTATTATTTTGAATGTTTAAAACCTGTTTTCATATTTTATATTTGTATTTTATAAGCAGCAAAGTTGACCTTTTTAAAATTAACAAACATTCCTTTTAGAGCAGTTTTAGTTTCACAGCAAAACTGAGCAGAAAGTAGAAAGATTTGCCCCTACACCTACACACAATTTTCCCACTATCAACATCCTTCACCAGAGGGGTACACTTGTTACAAATGATAAACCTATACTGACACATCATTATCTCCCCAAGTCCATAGTTTACCTTAGGGGTTTCCCTTGGTATTGTACATTCTATGAGTTCAGACAAATGTATAATGACATGTTTCCATCATTATACATTTGACCCTTGAACAACATAGGTTTGAACTGAGTGGATCCACTTATACGTGGATATTTTTCAATAAATACATACTACAGCACTACATGATATGAACGAGGTTGGCTGAATCCAAGGATGCAGAACCAGGGATAGGAAGGGCTGACTAAAGTTACATGTGGATTTTCGACTACACAGGGACAGGGGAGGGGGGCCAGTGCCCCAACCCTGCATTGTTCAAGGGTCAAGTTAGTATCATAGACAGTATTTTCACTGCCTTAAAAATCCTCTGTGCTTTCTCTATTCATCCCTCCCTCCCCCTGGCAACCACTGATCTTTTTACTGTCACTATAATTTTGCTTTTTCCAGATGTCATAGTTAGAATCATACAGTTTACAGCCTTTTTACACTGGCTTCTTTCACTTAGTGAAATAGTGCATTTAGGGTTTTTTTTTTTTAATGTCTTTTAATGGCTTGATAGCTTATTTCTTTTTGGCACATAATGTCTCATTTTCTGGATGTACCACAGTTTATCCATTCACCTACTGAAACCGTCTTGGTTACTTCCAAGTTTTGGCAATTATGAATAAAGCTGTTAAAAACATTCACGTACAGATTTTTGTACCAAGGAACATGATTGCTAGATCATACAATCTTCATCTTTGAAATAGGAAGATTTTTACTATTCTTGCCATTGTTCACTGATCTTGAACACGTTTTGCTGAACCTACATATAGGACCATTGTGCAATGATGACAAGTTATCTTCAAAGACAACAAGACATCCTGAAATACAATAAACCCTAAGAACTATATAATAGTCTTGATAATCTACATATTGGAAAAATGAAATATTCGGTAGAAATTCTTGTTAATTTTTATCATTTTATGTTATAACTTTTCCATCTCTTTCTAATACTTTTGCTCTTATTAGTCCCATTTTACTCTAGTGTGGTTTTATTATATTCCCCCTGATGACTTCAAAATACTTTCCTTTACACATGCATATATTCATACACTAACTTAACAAAGATTTCCTGAGCATCTTTGCTCATGCATGCAGTATATTCAGTTTCAAGGATATAAAGATGAACAGGATGTGGATACCATTTTTAGAAACTCATGGTCTAAGAAGAAATAGAACCCTAAGTAAACTCTACTGTAATAATATAGATATGCACAATGTATTAAGTCAGCAGATGAGCGTGTGGCCAAGTTCACTTGAAGAGGTAAAGAAATCACCACAGAAAAAAAATATTTGATTTTCACTTATGTCATCAACATATCATGTCTGGATTACTATAATAACAGCTTTCTCTAGATGCATTCTCAACGTTGCAATTAGAGAGGTCTCGCTAGAGTGCAAATGGATCAATGAACATATTTTTGACATGGTGTGCTAGGGATACGTGATTCATTATTTGGTTTATGCCAATCCCGAGCCTACATTATATATTACAGCATTCTGGAATTCCATGTAGCTCCCTAATGATGCTCAACTTTGTCTAGTTACCAGGTTTCTGCTCCTGCTTTGTCCTCCTATAGAGATTATGCTCCTGGCTCTTCATAACCCTATTAATAACTGTTTCTTCAGGTGGCAGATTATAGTTCAACTCCTTTGAGAAAACATTCCATTATCCCTAAGGCTGTGTAAGACATCTTTCCTTTATGCTCCCATAAGATCTGTTTTTCCACAAATAAAATTCTCTATACTGTACTGTAATTTCCTGATTACTCATCTGTATCTCCCTGAGGCAAAAGTTTGCATGCTGACAAGCACAGTAGAAGTATCAAGTAAGTATTTGTTGAATGAACCAATGAGTGGATGGATGGATTGAGAGGTAAGGGGTTGACATCAAAGAAAAGATAAATACAGGTTGGGGGTAAAGCCATTAGTGATGAAAATTGAATTTGGAGCTCAAAATTTGTATGAAATTAGTGCCATACTATTCCCATATGAGCTCCATAATGTAATGTAGATTTCAGAAAAAAAAACCCCACAAGATTCCATCGAATATACTTATAAAGGTAAGGACTATTAATAATTACTCTGCAAAATGTCATGATACAAAATTCCTATTATTTAGCAAAGTTATAACCAGAGAAGTGGAATTAATTCTATATATTACTTAATAGGTAAACATAATTATTTATATTCTAAAAAAATTTAGCATGAAACTTTAGAGTTACAAGGAAATTAAAGGAAGTAAACCATAATCAATCTAAAACTACCTCCAAGCAATAGTATGTTAATGTATCTCTTCCAAAATTGAGATATTACATGTTAATCTAGAAAATTACACTCTTAAGTTTAGGGCTTTATACTTGAGTTTAACAATTAGCACTCAAATAATTACTTTTGACATTAATTTTCACTCAAAATAGCACATTATACTAATGCAATAATTCCACAGTCAGGTCTCTACTCTGTGAAAATATGAAAGAGTTATTTATATAATTCACAAATATTGGTAGTTGTTGAAGAAAACTGTGCTTATTAAATGTATTCTATATTTAACACAGCTATAGTCTTGAGTGTGAACAGATTTATATTCATTTTGGTTTTTAGTTAATAGTCTTGACTAAAATTAATGTCAATATTTTCAATTCATTATAAAATCTGGTTTTTAATGTTAATTAAGATGTGTCTTAGAGACATGTAGATTATACTCATATCCAATCATGCAATTCAGAGCACATTCATTAAATGTCTCATGTTTAGAGGCATTGTGGTAAGGACTGTGAGGCAGTTGTTCTCAAGCTTTATTGGGAATAATTATTATTTATTATGCTTTTTAACTATAAATTTGTGGATTCTACCCGTGGAAATGTTAATTCAGTATTTGGGGGTGGAATTCTACAAACTGCATTTTAAACAAGCACAGTGATAATTCTGACAGAAGTTGTATACGCTGTGATCAAAAATAGTTGTGTGATGTATGGAAAGATAAAAATGTACCGGCTGAATTGCCCTCAAGACCTTACAATCTGTGATGGTTAATACAACTCATACACAGAACTATACTCTTGAGTGGGCCATAGGAACTAATAACGGTTTTGGTGCTGGCTGCGAGAATGAAATCATACTTTAGAAACCTATGCCTGGTAAGTATACAGGATATTGAAGAAGTGCTTGACTGTATCTTAGGTAGTTCATTCACATATTCCAAATCTAGGAGGATCTGAAATTACTAACAGTAAAAAAAAAAAGAGACTTAGAATTTGTTTTCCAAGCACCAACATTTGGTACCTTAGCATTGCCAGTCCCATTTGCTATTTGTTATGCATGTATGTACGTAAGTTTTCGACTGTCCTTCCTCAACCTTTCCCAGTCGTGTACTCTTGGCTCCAGGGAAGACCCAAGCCCAATAGTCCCAGCAGTCGGCCCTCAGATATGTAGTTTTACATGGTGGTTCCATTGACACTCATGCAGAGCTTCAAATCAACTCAGGTGGATCAGGCACGATGAGCAATTAAAACACAGACTCAGTGGTTCCAGAGCTGACCCCTAGAGTACTTCTCAACCAGAAGACAGCTATTTCCTCTTGCTCTCTGTTCTATACGCCCAAGCATAAATAGCTTATCTCTCTTAACTTTCTATATGATTATTTTGCTCTGGGATTTGGGAGGAAATGGTAAAACGGGTGTTCACCTACATGGTAGAATGTACATCTGGAGAGAACTGTAAGGATTTTATCCCCTTGAAAACAAGGAGGAAAGTCTTAATTGGTTTTCAGATAATATTTTGTTTTGATTCTAACTTTATGCAATTAAGACCAGCTGTGTCAGATAGGATCCAATCAACAGAACAGGAAGTATGCTAGATATTTTAGAGATATATAATACCAAAAATTAGTATATAGATATTTAAAGGTTAGTGAAGCAAAAAGAGGGTGATATCTATTACCATAGATATTGGTAATCATGGGGAGTAGCTCCCATTCTTAGGGTTGAAGGACAGGAGGTAGAATATCCAGAACCTGGGCAATGAAAGAGAGTTTTACTTCTCAGGATGGACAATGGGAGTATAGATCTTCTTGGATGATGTTCAGACCTCCATGGGCACCATATTGCTGGTGTCAGATTATCAATCAAAGCAAAGTTAGCTGGCACAGGTCCCTTCAAGGAATATAACATAGTTGCTACTGTAAATGCTAAAAGTATCTGGAGACAGGGGATTGACACTATGCTATTGATGTAATCTTGTTAAGAAGTGGAAATAGGATGTATTTTCCCCTCTCCCTTCTTTTGATCGTCTTTTAGTATACCCCATTGGCAGAAAAATAACAGTATACTGGCTGGCAAGATAATCTGGGAAATATAATTTATAGATCTCAAGTAGTTTAGGAATTTAGTTCAGAGTTTGGGAAATGCAGCTTGCATAATCACAGAACAATTTTAAAAGGTTACCTAGAGCCAAAACACAACAGATAAATAACCAGCGCAATAGCCATAACAATCTCTTAAGTTTTTAAAGTATATGTCTTAAGAAAGAAGAATTAAGTACCTCCACTCATTTCACTAAGATATGAGAGACAATAAAATTGTTTAATTTGGTCAAAAGTATCTGCGTGTCCTGAGAAGAACTGAAATGGGCTGTCTGAGATGACAAATAACTAAAAGCTATTGTTCAACTACTCATAAGCTCTCAACACTGAAATGGTCTCTTCTCCTTAGAAAACCAAAGAGAAACAAGAGCATCACTGTTTTCTTAAACATTTTAAATGATCTGGAAGGTCTGGGGAAGCTGGCAGTGTGGTTGTAGCATAACTTGGAAACTTCCAAATTCTTACATAAAACAAGCAGAACAATTAGATAGTAAAATCAAAATCACATAAATGCCACTTCCAACCCATCTCATGAGTTATCCTCAAGAACCTCAACATACAAATGAGTGAGGACAAATTACTAATAGCCACAAAACCTACATGCTATCAGCATGTGTGCAGGAGAAAGCAGTGGGAAGAAACAGAGCAAGTTACGCACCTGAAAACAAGAATGCAAATAGCCAACAGGTATTCACTAGAAATCAGTCTGAAAACAGCAGAGAATGGGAGGTGCTTTGCTCACTCTTAATAGTGGGTGAGTGTAAGGACACTGACATAAAACTACAGGGTCTGGAGTCTCTGAAACCTTTTTAACTCCCAAAACTAATCTGGCAAGTCTTCCTTAACATTTAGGGGTCACACAGAAGAGAAACTGCTAGAAGAATCCAGAATTAACGGGATAAGGACAATGGAGAATTAAGGAAGAAAAGAGATGGGTAAATACAGGGGAGGGAACAGAGCCAGAATATCTCAGAAAACAAACCACCACATACATTATTTAACACTACATGAAAATAATAGGACTAGAAATTCAGTAAATTTAGAAAATATGTCTGAACAAAGCCTCCTTCTAAAATTTTAGGGAATTTAAATTTATGTAAAAATAAGCAGCAGAAAAGGATCAAGACCAAATGCCATACAAAGTTAAACAGTATTCTACTATCATGTCTACAAATAGTGAAAGCACACCAGAAAACCAGACCCAAAATTTCACATACCATTTAAAATGAGCTAAAAGTTATCAAGAAAAGGATACAAGACACCAAATAAGTCAGAACTTTAACAATTCAGAAATGAAGTTAGAGACTTCAAAAAAAATGAAGAAACATTCATTTAAAAATAAATAAAATCTAGAGGCAGCGTAAGAGTAAATAAACATCACTATTCACACCTTAAGAGAAATAGAAAGTGAAAAGGAGGTGGATTTTAAAAATCAAAAATAAACTTAAGGGGCTTCCCTGGTGGCGCAGTGGTTGAGAATCTGCCTGCTAATGCAGGGGACACGGGTTCGAGCCCTGGTCTGGGAAGATCCCACATGCCGCGGAGCAACTAGGCCCGTGAGCCACAATTACTGAGCCTGCGCGTCTGGAGCCTCCGCAACAAGAGAGGCCGCGACAGTGAGAGGCCCGCGCACCGCGATGAAGGGTGGCCCCCACTCGCCGCAACTGGAGAAAGCCCTCGCACAAAAACGAAGACCCAACACAGCCAAAAGTGAATAAAAAACTTTAAAAAAATAAAAAAATAAAAAAAAAATAAACTTAAGAATAGATAAAAGGTATTGGAGAATATACTGAAAATAAGCAAATACAATTCAACAAATGTACAATAGGTACTTCTGAAGAGGAAAATCAAAACAAGGGAAGAGAACAATTACTTAAAACTATAATTCAGCAAAAGTGCGCTAAAAAAAGATTTGGTATTACTTATTTTAAAAGTATACCATGTTACTGAGAGTGTCCACTTAAAACTACCCAGAAAGCTATATTCTAGTAAAATTACTGCAGTTAAAAAAAAAAAGAAAACAAATCTCTGGGCACTGAAAGGGTAAAAAAGAAAGAAAGAAAGAAAAAAGAATATGTTGCTTGTAAAGGGAAGAAAATTAGAACATAGTCAGACCTTTTGCCAGTAATGCTTTCTGCCAGAATAGACATCAGTGTATAGTGAAGAAATGCAAGGAAAGAAAATGTGAGCCTGCATTCTTCTAGCTAGCAAAATCGACTTTCATGTAAAAGGGGTACAAACTCATCACCAAGTAAAAACTTGTAAAATGTTGTCCTCATCAGTCCTTCTTAAGAAATGCACTAGAGAAACTTTGACATAAGAACTAGTAGTAAGCATTAAATATATAGTTAGCAGATATAGTAGGTGACCTAAATATATCTGTATCTGTATTATATTGATATAGTTTCTTGCTAAGGAAATATAGGTATATAAATATATATATATGTATCTATCTATATGTATATAGATAGATACATATATCTGTATATATACACATATATATCTCCATAGGGCTGTTTGATATACATTAATATCTATATCTATTATCACCATAAAATGGGGATAGAATATGATAAAATAGGCAAAAATGTAACTGATTTTAGTAATCATAATTGGTAGGGTTTTTTTAATTATTATTATAATATAGTACATCTAATGTGGACTAAAGCAAATGAGTAATTATGAGATATTTATTTCTATTATGACCTGTATCTTTGAGGATCATGCCTTGTGCCCAGATTGTGGTCATGAAAAACCGTTTTTTAATAAAACAAATAAAGGGGTCATGTAAAAATGACTGACTCCGTATCTAAGACAGATAATGTACAAGCTCAGCTTGGAATTCCTTGTTATACTATAAGCAATGAAACTAGCCAAGACTTTGAAGATTATGTCAAAAGGACTCAAGAGCCAAATGCAAGAAGTGTCAATTGGCAAAATGTGGGACAATCTGGACTGCAATAAGAATTACAAATGTTTTTGAAACTTAGTTCATAACGATACTTTAAAAAATTAAAAGAATTGGTCACCTTCTGAGAAAGACAAGGAGGGTACCAATTCATTTTCTTGAAACTGGTTAAAAAAAAGAAAAATTCAAGAATCTATCCTGTCTTTCTTGAAGGTCATAACCAAAACAGGTAAGTGGATCACTGAAGTTGACCTTTGTCCAGAGAACATTTGTCAAAGAAGATAAATAACCCTGTAGAAGAGAAAAAGGCTATGGATATGAAAGAAATTTCAGGTGAGGAAGTATATGAGGAATCTCATATACTCATGAAAAAAGTACAATTAAGAGAATAGGAACTAATATAGAATAAAATATTGTCCACTTCCATCCTCTGGACAGATATACGAAAGTAGTGGGAGTGGAAAAAAAAGTGTTTGCAAAAATGGGGAGCAAGATGAACTTTTAGTTTTTGCTGGTGAGAATATAAATTGACACAATCACTTTGTTAACCAGTAACAAAGTTTGACATTTCCCAGTAAAGCTTAAGTAAAACGTATGCGCACTCTGCTTTGTTTCTCTGTCATGCTACTTCTAGGTATACACTGCAGAGCTTCTTACACATGAGCATTAAGAGATATCTTCAGGATGGTTTAAGATGGTTTGTAGCAACATTATTCACAATATTCAAAAACTGAAATCAACTTCGATATCCATCAACAATAAAATAAATAAGTGGGTATGTCTATTCATAATTAGAATACGATACTTTGGTGAAAATGAATTAATAAATATACACCCAACATAGGTGAACCTTAAAAATTTAACACTGAAGCAAAAGGAACACACTGTGTAACAACAAAGACTATATGATTCCATTTATAATAAAGTACAAACCCCCAAAAAATCCAGCGAGATATTGTTTATGATCACTGTAAACTCTCAGAGTGGGATGTTCTCAGAGAGGTATGGAAATATTCTGTTCTTGAACTGGGAGGAGGGGTAGATACAAATTTACTTTATTATTTTGCTTAAACTGTGTGTGTGCATGTTTGTGTCACTATATCTGTATCTCTGTCTCTACATTTATCTTTATCTCTACATTATTGTTATGATTTCACCTAGTTTTATGGAAGATTCTTTTCTTCTTGCTAGTTCATGGAAGCAATTAAGAAAACTTTTTATGTATGTCACTGAACTATTTTTTTGTTTCAGTGGGTGGGGGTGGGTTGGGCATTACGGTAATGCTGTCTATAGATGAAGTCATATAATCTTCACAAGGATGCTTCTTGGAGAGTACTCTTACTATCCCCATCTCAAGGAAATTCAGGCATAGAACAATTATTTGTGCAAGGTAAGTGGTAAGTTACTTGTGCAAGACGTATGTTATTTGTACATGTTTCTTCTCTTAACCAGTTCACTGTATTGCTAGTACAAATAACGGCATACCCAAAAAAATGACCACATAGAAAAACTTTTAATAGTTCCTTTTGGCTTACCAAATTACATACAAACTTCTCACTCTGGAATTCAAAACCATTGTAACATTTTTAATCCATTTTTAGAGTTCCAATATTTTTTCAAGCAATTTGAATAACTTTGTTCCTCTGTGAGCATGCTCCTTACCCCCTCTCCCCGCCCCACTGTGTCTTGTTCATGGAGTTTGCTCTTCACAGGGTACCTTCCCCTCCCTATTGTCAATTGCTGAAACCAAATAATGTGTCCACCCTGTCCAATGCCACTTTCTCATAAACACTGCAGTCAAATGTTATTTGTTTCCAGATTGCCCTTTTCCTGTCTTCTCTAAAGAGTGTTTTCCAAATGTACCATTTCGATACCCTCTCTCCTCTCTCTTAGTTCACATGAAACTTTGATTTCTCTCTGTTGGAATGTAACGTGATACAAGGGAAAGTGCAAGATATTTCTTTAATGTTCATTTCAATCTGGAGGAGTTGATGAAGATGAAACATTTCTGCTGCGATAACACAGGTACTCTTTCAAGATGAAGTTTTCTTGAAGCCAGTGTAATCTGACGCTTTCAGACCCTGAGAAAAGATGGAAGTGCCTTTCCTTTGGTGTCATAAAGTGACTCACTTTGCTGTACACCTGAAACTAACACAACATTGTAAATAGACTATAATCCAACAAAAATTTAAAAAAAGAAAGTAGACTCAAAGCTAAATAAAAACAATCAAACTGAAACTGCTACCAAAAATCATATAGGGTAAGCCACCATTACCAGCCTAATTGTTATAGTCCTTAATGTCCTGGTGCCTATGATGCTCTCTTGTAATGCTAATTTATAAATGTAGACAGTGTTTTATAAGAGTTCGTGCTGCTTTAAGAGGAAGGAACACTCCCAAACTCATTCTACGAGGCCACCATCACCCTGAAAACAAAACCAGACAAAGATGTCACAAAAAAAGAAAACTACAGGCCGATATTACTGATGAACATAGATGCAAGAATACTCAACAAAATACTAGCAAACAAAATCCAACAGCATATTAAAAGGATCATACACCATGATCAAGTGGTGTTTATCCCAGGAATGAAAGGATTCTTCAATATATGCAAATCAATCAATGTGATACACCATATTAACAAACTGAATGATAAAAACCATATGATCATCTCAGTAGATGCAGAAAAAGCTTTCAACAAAATTCAACACCCATTTATGATAAAAACTCTACAGAAAGTGGGCATAGAGGGAACCTACTTCAACATAATAAAGGGCATATATGACAAACTCACAGCCAACGTCATTCTCAATGGTGAAAAACTGAAACCAATCCCTCTAAGATCAGGAACAAGACAAGGGTGCCCACTCTCACCACTATTATTCAACATAGTTTTGGAAGTTTTAGCCACAGCAATCAGAGAAGAAAAAGAAATAAAAAGAATCCAAACCATAAAGGAAGAAGTAAAACTGTCACTGTTTTCAGATGACATAGTACTATACTTAGAGAATCCTAAAGATGCTACCAGAAAACTACTAGAGCTAATCAATGAATTTGGATGCAAAATTAATGCACAGAAATATCTTGCATTCCTATACACTAACAATGAAAAATCTGAAAGAAAAATTAAGGAAACACCCCCATTTACCATTGCAACAAAAAGAGTAAAACACCTAGGAATAAACCTACCTAAAGAGACAAAAGACTTGTATGCAGAAAACTATAAGACACTGATGAAAGAAATCAAAGATGACACAAACAGATGGAGAGATATACCATGTTTTTGCATTGGAAGAATCAACATTTTGGAAATGACTATACTACCCAAAGCAATCCACAAATTCAATGCAACCCCTATCAAACTACCAAGGGCATTTTCACAGAACTAGAACAAAAAAATTTACAATTTGTATGGAAACACAAAAGACCCTGAATATCCAAAGCAATCATGAGAAAGAAAAACAGAGCTGGAGGAATCAGGCTCCCTGACTTCAGACTATACTACAAAGGTACAATAATCAAGACAGTATGGTACTGGCACAAAAACAGAAACATAGATCAGTGGAACAGGATAGAAAGCCCAGAGATAAACCATATGGTCACCTTATTTTTGATAAAGGAGGCAAAAATATACAATGGAGAACAGACAGCCTCTTCAATAAGTGGTGCTGGGAAAACTGGACAGATTTGTAAAGGAATGAAATACATGTAAAGAATGAAATTAGAACACTTCCTAACACCATACACAAAAATAAACTCAAAATGGATTAAAAACCTAAATGTAAGGCCAGACGCTATAAAACTCTTAGAGGAAAACATAGGCAGAAAACTCTATGACATAAATCACAACAAGATCCTTTTTGACCCACCTCCTAGAGTAATGGAAATAAAAACAAAAATAAACAAATGGGACCTAATTAAACTTAAAAGCTTTTGCACAGCAAAGGAAACCATAAATAAAACAAAAAGACAACCCTCAGAATGGGAGAAAATATTTGCAAACAAAGCACCAGACAAAGGATTAATCTTAAAAATATACATGCAGCTCAATAACAAAAAAAACCCAACCCAATCCAAAAATGGGCAGAAGACCTAAATAAACATTTCTCCAAAGAAGATATACATATTGCCAACAAACACAGGAAAGGATGCTCAACATCACTAATCATTAGAGAAATGCAAACCAAAACCACAACCACAAGGTATCACCTCACACCAGTCAGAATGGCCATCATCAAAAAATCTACAAACAATAAATGCTGGAGAGGGTGTGGAGAAGAGGGAACACTCCTGCACTGTTGGTGGGAATGTAAATTGATACAGCCACTATGGAGAACAGTATGGAGGTTCCTTAAAAATCTAAAATAGAATTACCATATGACCCAGCAATCCCACTACTGGGCATATACCCAGAGAACACCATAATTCAAAAAGACACATGCACCCCAATATTCATTGCAGCACTATTTACAATAGCCAGGTCATGGAAGCAACCTAAATGCCTATCAACAGACAAATGGATAAAGATGATGTGGCACATACATACAATGGAATATTACTCAGCCATAAAAAGAAATGAAATTGCGTTATTTGTAGTGAGGTGGATGGACCTAGAGTCTGTCATACAGAGTGAGGTAAGTCAGAAAGAGAAAAACAAATACTGTATACTAACACATATATATGGAATCTAAAAAAAAAAAAAAAATGGTTCTGATGAACCTAGGGGCAGGACAAAAATGACGCAGACGTAGAGAATGGACTTGAGGACACAGGTGGGGGGAAGGGGAAGCTGAGACGAAGTGAGAGAGTAGCATTGACATATGTATATACTACCAAATGTAAAATAGATAGCTAGTGGGAAGCAGCCACATAGCACAGGGAGATCAGCTCTGTGCTTTGTGACCACCTAGATGGGTGGGATAGGGAGGGTGGGAGGGAGGATCAAGAGCGAGGGGATATGGGGATATATGTATATGTATAGCTGATTCAGTTTTTTATACAGCAGAAACTAACACAACATTGTAAAGCAATTATACTCCAATAAAGATGTAAAAAAAACATGTTATGCTCCTTTAATAGAAACTCATTTTAGAGATGCTAATAAATAAGGGATGTAATAAAGAAGGGCGTAAATTTTTGCTCCTCATAGTATGGTCCTTAGACCAGTAGCAATCGTCATCTGGGAGCACATAAGGAATGCCCCACATAAGACCTCCTGTATCATGCTCGTATTCTTACCAAGAATCCCGCATGATTTGTATGACAAGAGGCTGTGAGAACCTCTGAGCCCAGATCACATGCTCTCTTATTTAATTATTTACAGTTAGATGAGCACTTAATTCATCAAAGACCTATATGAAAATACTCTTTCTACACAATTAGAGGTAAGGAAGTCATTAAAGAGCTAAAAATATACCTAACCTGTTTCTGCATATTATCCATTCATCCTCACTGAAGGGTAATATTGCAACTTCAATAATCATTCTGTTTATTTGCAACAAAATGATATAAAAAATAGACCTGGATATGGTTATATACAAATATGGTTTGTTTCTGGTTATATTGACAGCTACATGACTTTGGGCAAGTCATGATCAAATGTACCTGAGGATATTTTCTTAAATTTTAATTTTTTACTCTCTATAATGATCACACAGTCATACTTAGCATTGTGTTAGTCAACAGAGACCATAATTTCTTTATTCTATGTCCTCTGGTGTGGTATAGATTTAGTTATAAGATTTACAGACTAGCTGGTTGATCCGGAATGCATGCTAGGAGGCTCCTTAAGCTTTAATTAATGTCTCCCCTCCTCACCTCAGTGATTTAACATCAGTTCTGTGTCTAAGCCAAAGCAATGAAAATCATTCCTTAGGCATTCAAGGACAAATTCTTTTATTTCAGTTCTATTATTTAAATCCATGACTGTGATATATAGCTAGTAAAGAGGATGAGAGATGATTTTAGATGATTCATCAGGTATCCAGATTCTATTATACAATCTTGTTAACAAAACAGCAAGCAGGCAGCATGAGTCTCAATTATTTAGAAACCAAAATGGAAATGTATAATCAGAATAATATTCATAATGATCATATACTAATTAAAATATATTTATCTTAGATATATATTTCATTTGTCTTTAGTATAATTTTCATAAGTAGTATAAAAACTGTGGTAGATGACAATTTCAAAGTGTTCACAATTTTGAACATTGAACAGGATCAAGAAGTGTTTCCTTGTGCATTTCTCTATGGTTTTATCATGACCCTTCAGTATTAGACACTTGCAAAACATAGATCAAAGTGTACAGTCATTATTCAAGATTACTTTCACTGTGTCACAAAGGGAAGAGTCTAAGTACCTTTATAAAGATGATTTATTTTTAGCTTAACTGAATAAAGTAATGATAGCTGTTTAGTTATTTTCAGTACAGTTTCTTATATTTGGGATAATTTATTAATGGTCTATTTATCAACACTTAGCAAAATAAACTGAATACATTTTATTTTAATCAAATTGGATAGAACTTGAATTTTAGAAATAGTACACATACTTTAATATACATATTTGGAACTGTTATTAATGTAAACAAATATTACATGCTTGCCTTATATGTTTTACATAATTTATATTCGGAAGAAAAAATCACCAACTAGAGAATATAAACTATTACAAAATGAGTTGTACAAAATGAATAATTACATAGTTTTAGTAGTTCTGGAAAATAAATAAAGATTTCATTATCTAAAGAAAATGCAACTTGTAGTATTTTTTTCTTTTTTTTGAGTTCTCCCTTAACCTCCATGTCAGCTGAGATTTTGAAATAAAGGTGATTTATGGTGAAAATAAGTTTGAGGACGCCAAGAATATCCACTTGCTCTATAATCCTGCATTATTAAATAAATCAGCACCCTTTATTTTTCAGTGGATAACAAAGTATCATTTTCATTTTACTATGCACATGGAATACACTGTTCTCTTCCAAGGTCACTGTTAGTATCACGCTGTAGATACATTTGTTAGAGGCTGATCTAAGGTTAGTTACTAAGTGACAAATCCAAAGCACAATATAAACAATAGTTCTATTTATTTTAGTCTATCAAAGATCAACCAAAAGTTCTTTCTAGATCTAGTGACTTAATATTCCAATGTATTATCCTTTTATTTCCAAATAAATCTCATTTACATTGAATACTCTCTGTTCTCATCAGCTTACTCCCTGATGTAACACATAGGAGAATTCTTTATAGCTGGAAAAGGCTATCTACCATATTCTTATTGCTATTAGAGTGCAGTAAGTGGCTTGTGGGACAGAAAGTAGTTGCGAATAGAGATGATAAAAGTTTGAGACTGAGTCCTGGCTTTCTCAAATATTTAGAATTTGAGATGGTGATGAGAACCTGTAAAAGAGGAAGAGCAGCCCGGGAGATAAGAAGAAATGAATGGTAAACAGCCCTTCCCAGGAAAGACTTTCAGTGTCTTTCAGGAAAGACTTTCAGGGGCCTCCTAGCATGCATTCCAGATGGCAATTCAGGAGGGCATAGGGTTCAGAGTGCTGCATTGGGACCTATTTCATGACTGCTCTGCAGAGGTATGTTGATAGCACTATCGGAAAAAGTCATTTGAACACATTCTCAACAACCTGTGTTGTCATTTACAGGCTTCTCCGTTAAAATAAAATTATTTTAAAACTGCTAAAATGCTACATAGTATTGTACAATCAATGATGAATATGACAATGGACAGAGATTATCTCACACGATCTGAAGACTTAAAATCACCCCACTATTTTTGAACATGTGGTGTCTGAACAAACTTGTGATCAAATTCATTTTGTCTGAGATTATTACTGTGAACCATCTTATCAAAATAAATTTGATCATGGATTATATATTCTTTGTTTTTGTTAAAATCGGAGTTACTGCAATTTAAATTATAACATCACATAAGAATTGCAAGCAGTGTTACTGCAGATTTTCAAAGCTACACGTGTATAGTATTGCTATGGCCTGTCTTTAGTGGCACTGTGGTTTGTTTTATAACAGTTGAAAATAACAGAATTTGGGGATATTAGAATAGTCAAATAGTTGAAAAAGTATTGATGGTAGTGAGAGTAGTTTTGCTCTGCATGGCTACAAGAACAGAACTTGTTTCTTCCACTGGCGTTTAAAACCTACCATCCCTTAGCTACTTTGAAAGGATGGCAAGTGTCCAAGATGAGGGGAAATGAAAGTTCAAAGCCATTCCAACCCTGCTATTCCAAGGTACTAGTGAAATAACCATACCTACATTTATGAGCCAAATTCGATGCAATAAAAATATAGAAAAAAATTTCTGTAATATTAGGATTTTTAAACCACTCTACTAAAATAAGAAAGTATTTTCAGTTTCCTAAGAGTGAACACTACATAGTATAGATTTTTTTTATTATAAATACATCAGTTCACATTTAATCATAGCCAACATGTATGATATAAATAGAGATAGTTTTAAAAGCTAAATATTTGTAAATCATTTGATAACATCACTGATGAAAACAAAATGATACCTAAGAGGTACATAAATATTTTGGTGGTAAAACATTGCACACTGAAATATATAAATCCCTCTTGTCTGAAATAAACATTAACCAAAACAGAAACAGAAAATCAGTTCAAGTGTTGGTTAGTAAGATATTTATCAGCTTTGAACATTTGCATAAATGGAGCAAAATCATTAAATTTACAAGACACAGTATTACTATTACTCCTTGTAACTATATATAGGTATAAATAAAAACATACATGTATAACTATTTTTAATCAGACATTTTGAAGTGACAAATGAACTATGTTCTACTTATATTGTATTTTATAAAGAATAAACATAAGTGTAAGGAAGAAATAATGGTGCATTTCAAATTCTTAACACAAATGACACCTTGATAAACTTTCTAGAGCACAATATTTTTAAGTGATTAAGACCACCTAAAACTATATCATAAAATGCTTTAGCAATATACCTAACCAGCCAAACACAGGTAAACTATTACAGTGCTTTATAAAAATAGAAATGTGACCTACGCCTTGCTACTTGCCGTGTGCCTCTTTATTTCAGCAGGCTATCCACAGTGGGTTCCTAACCACTTATTAAACATTGAAAGGCGACAGCTATAAACCCTTAGAAACATGATAGGCAACCCACTTATAGCAGATGTGGATTTTTTTTTAATGTTTGCCTGGAGTTGCTGAAAACCATCTATTTCTTACATTTCCCCAATTCTGATGGATAGTTGCTTGTACCATACCTGTCTATTTCAGTAGTAATTGAAAACACGGTTTTAAAGTAAAAAATTCATTCTTGCCACCTTGACAAGCATGGTTTTGTAAGAAAACTATTAGTAGTTGAATATCCTCCACTGTCTCTACTCCTCTTGTGAAATAAGCCAAAAAGAGTTATCTATTAATGCATAGCAAGTTCTTGAGCTTATAAATAACTTCAGGAGTGAAAAATCCCTATTAAAATGCTAATTCTACACACACACACACACACACACAAACACACATGCAATTTATAGAAAAAATTTTAACCTAAGCTATTTTGCATAATAATATTTAATGCCTTAAAACCCTACTAATATTCAAATGGCAAGGAAATTATGGTACATATAAATACTCAAGATCAAGTGAAAATGAAAGATTATTTAATATTATCCTAATAGATATGTATCATAATTGCAAAATACGATGGAGGGCATTTTAACTCTTAGTAAAAATATTCTTTTCCTAATGAAAACCTTATTTCATTTGCTTTGTCTTCCTTTTTTTTTTTGGCCTAAACAACAAAAGGTAGAAAAACAAGAGAAGTCAATCTGATAAATGATATTAGTACCAATAACAAGAACACATATCCCTACTGCTCCTACATGAGTAGAAGATGTGTAATCTTCACTAGAAAATTGTGTTAATACATCAAAGAATTTTGTGGTCCTTTGTTCAATTGCTACTCCAGTGTACTAAACCCCATCTATTTACTTTCTATGTTAAATTTATTACTGTTTCTAACAGGAAAACATGTACCTTTATATTGTCTTGATTTTGTACCTCTTTCAGCTTCCATTCCTTTAACCAATATATTTGCCTTACAAAACAAGATCCTAGAAGGAATGGGGTATTGATGCTTGAAGTGTTGGTAGTGTTCTAAATTTACTACAAGAGAACTGAAAAGTAAATGAATTCTTCTCCCACCAAAGTCAGGAAAAGACATTTCTAACAGGTCCAAAGCATCCCTTTGTGATTTAGAGGGACACTATCAGGCCAGCCTCCAGATAGGGATGCACAGGTCCAGAAGATCACTTTATAAAGTAATACCCTTTGGTATAACCTGAATTAAGTGAATAGTTGAAAGTTAGTTGCTCTGGGTACCTTAACTTTCACACTTCTTTCTCAGTTGATAACTTTGGTTGTCTTGCCTGTGTGAACATATACATGCACATAACAATGAAGAGCTTACCTTTCTCATTTTGTATGTGAAGACAAGGAAAGGAACTTCATCTGGTGATTTTTTTGGTTATTGTTATTTGGTAGTTTTATCATTTGTAATAATGACCAGTCCAGCAATACCAGAAATGGTTTTTAAACCCACATGATCAAAACAATGTGAATAATTGGTGAGATCTTTTTTGGAAGAACCAATTCATAGGAGTTAAACCCAAGTAGTTTCTCACCATAACTAACCATATATTTAGCCAGTTTCTTTGTAATTTGAACATGAAAACCTAATAAAATTTATCTAATGGCATGATAAGATAATAAAATTGCAGAATGTTAGTATTTAGTAGGGTTCACACATCCTGGTTTCACCAAGATACATTTACCGCCCACCATACTAGCTATTTCACGCCCTACAGACTATCCCACTTTAAAACTATGAATTCTCAGAACTGATGGTCATTCACTGGTTTTTCACAGAAAAATATCATTTCCATTTAAAGTCATTAGTTAAAAAGAAACAAAAACCCCAAGAACGCATGTCCTGAATATCTAAAAAAAATGGGTTTACTTTCACTTCCAATTCCTCTTGCATTTTTCTGAATTCACTACCATTATTTCTTTATATTCATAATAATAATTTTCCTTAATTATATCTCCAAATCAATCCTTCAGGAGTGGTGTTAGAATCATACACTTACAGTCTGTGATTTTTAGTGTCCTCTTGACTTCTCCACTTCCTGATCCCCTGCAACCATCTTCATCATCACAGTCTCCGCTGACTGGCTCAGCCATGTCGCCACCACTGCCCATGTCAAGTTCCCACTTGCTGGGTTTGGGTGACCTACCCTGTAACAGCTAAATATGGATACCAAACACATCTATTAATAGAAAATTCAAATCATTTAAGGATGCTATTCAACAATATGTAGAAATTAGAACTATTTTCTTACAGGGATCCACTGTTTTGATGTAGACACCTTACCATGTCAAGTATGCAAGAAAGATTAAAAACTACTGAAATAATAATAAATAATGGGCAAGATCTTACAGCTGTAAAGAGCTCCAGTCTGCCTATTAGCTCTGTGATACAGCTTTGGAAAACAAATAAAACCAGATCTTCTTGCTCATGGATACTTTGGTTAGAGAATCCGCTGTTTAAGCAGGGTAAATCAAACTCCAATACAACACGATCCCCTCTGCAGTGTATTGGCTGATAATATTGTACTGTTTTGTAAACCAACAGTCCAAAATTTCCCCAAAAGAAGAATGCTATTCTTCCAGAAAAGATTCAGTGAAAGGAATATAGAATTTTGGACATGTACATTTATAGTTTTATTTAAACTTCATGGATTAAATACTTAGATCAATGTACATGGCACAGAACTGAACCTTAGAACAAAAGACTTAGGTTCTACTTCCATTTATACAAATTACTTAAGAAATTTAACCAACTTCTTGTTCTTGGTTCTCAAGTATTTCATTTACTTTTATGAGCAAAATAGATGGACTAGACATTTCCCCCTATAGCATGGGGAAAATAATATTTTTGAATAATATTGGACATGCCTAAACTCCTTTTCCAAAAGGTGATGTTATGAATAATAGACTATTTCACTTAAAGCCAAGACTGAGTAAAATGATCGAATATGTGACATTTACCCCTCTAAGGCAGTTTTGGAGGACATGTGACCAAGCGTGAGCACTAGAGGGCCCTACCATATTGTGAATGAAATATATTGCAGCTGAACAGTTAATGGGCATTCAAAATTTCAGGGTGTTTTATGAAAGTATTAGGGTTGTTATATCTTACAGATTTTCCAGATAACAGTATTAATTAGCAGACAATAATCAAACACACAGCTCAACGATGGCATTGTATACTGAAAAAATAAAGAGCAATCCATCCTCGGTACACGTAAGACAAATATGTTTAGCATATAAAGAACACTACGATTAAGCACCTGGACTTTGACAATTGATAAACTTTCAAAATTAAAAATAAAATTAGGTCATGAATTCTGAAATGTATTTTCTTAAAATTTATTTTCCTTGACAAAAATGAAATGTTAAAACAATTTGACAATAATTTAAAAATTCTGGTCAGGATTTATTTCTATTGATCAGCATTTCCCAAGTGTTAATAGGTGTTAAATTTTAAAAGAAGGCTTCTTCCATGGTCAAATGAATTTGGGATTAAGTTAAACCAAGCTTCTTATTGTGTTTAATGCACTGATATGTATGCTACTTCCTGTAGTGGGGTATGGCAATGGGGAAATACAGATATGTAACAAAGCATATAAAAATTCAAAAATCTGACAAAGGAAAGGAAAAATAAATGTCATTATATTATAAAAATTATATTAAAATGTTTTATAAATTTTTAATAAAATAATACCATTTGTTATTTAACATAATCATAAAGGGCTGGGACTCAGAGGTCCAACATACCAAGAGTTAAATCCTGATTCTGACATATATTAACCATATGACATTGTACTTTGGGCAAGTCCCTGAATAACTCAGCTCTTTCATAACTAAAATAAAGACAATAATATACCTGGATCATTGTTCTTATTATGAGAAGAATACCTAAACTATACTGCATGGTGTTGCCACATTAAAAATTAATATATTTTGCTAATTATTATCTTTGTTATATATTCTATTGCAATATGGCTTAAACACTCAGAACACAATAATTGAAAAATAATTTGATAAAGAATTCAATTACATGATTTACATTAAAATTTTTCAAAGTCGTATCTGACAAGTACAATAAAAGCCAAACTCTCTGATGATGTGTTATTCCTTTTGTCACTGACACTTTTTCCCAACATTTTCCCATTTCAACTTTATTTCCCCTTTACCTTCCTAAGTATTCTTCCAATATTTTACTGGGACCTTGATCAGAACAAGAAAGAATCTCACAAGCAGCACGAACAATGTATAAGTCACGAAGATCCAGCTCAGTGAATTTGAACTCAGAAATGCAAAAAAAAAAGATAGCACAGGTAAAACAAAACTTACTGTTTTAGGTAACTGGTTTTGGTTGAAAGCAATTAAATGCATTAATTATCAGAGAATGATTCATTAATTTATAGTGACTTGTAAAAATAATAGATGACACTAGAGAAAAAAATATTTTTTTAAAAAATTAATATATTTACTATTTTTATCTTCTCCATCACTTCAGTGGCACTCCAAGAAACATCTAAGGCACACAAACTCATATCTTTAAGAAATAAAACTATATAAAACCATATTTTAATTTAAACTATCTGTGGTGCAGCAGGATTATAAAATGGGCCCCAAGACTTCTTACTCAAATCCCTGGGACTGTGAATATGTCACTGTCACATCCATTGCATTACATGGCAAAAGGAATTTCACGAATGATCAGCTTGTCCAAATATATCCACGATCCCACCTGATCCATGCTTCCAGGTCCCCAGTGATCCCATCTCTCTCTGGTAGAGTCATCATCTCCTCTGCTTGAAGATTCTGCTTTAAATGCTCCCTTTCTTACTTCTCAATCATCATACATCCACAAATGTTCATTTTCATTCTCACAATTATACTAAAACTTAATTTGTGAAAATTCCCAATAAATTTCTAATCAACAAAAACAATGAGCTTTTTGCAGTAAGACCCTTATTCAAAATCCCAGTTCTTTGGGACTAAACTATTCTGATTTCTTCTTAGCTTGATCATCTTTCCCCTCACTTCCAAAACAGTAAAAATGTTTCAGTGAATAATGTAAATCCCCTGCTCTTTCTTTTTAGTCTCTTTCTGGGAACCCATCCTAACAGGTTGTGCTCTCACCTGTATACAGAGCACACTCAAGTCTTTATTTGCAGCCCTTGTTACTCTTTAGCTCACCAGTAAGCAGTAGTTAGATATAAAATGTACTCTACTACTTTGCATCTTAAAATAGAACAATTCACCTCCATTATTCAGGTATCATTACAACTTATCTCCCCAACTCCCTCACTGTGGGGGACATTGGTCTCTCCTGCCTAGTACCACCATATTATTTTCCTCAAATCAGTATTTTCACCATGTCATTTCTCTGCCTTAGTGCTTTTTGTGACTCTATACTGGTTTCAACATGTATCCAGCAGAGAAATATCAGTCTGGATAGATGAGTCACAGAAAGAAGTCCTGGGATGAAATGTTTGGGAAATTCATACTATGTCCCCTTCTTGAGATCTAGGAACTAAAGGCTCATGGGGAATCTTACAGTAAGTAATCTTGTTTAGTTGAGATTCACCTTACATTTTCCAAATTAACATAAGCAAATTAGCCCCTCCCCTCACAGAACAACCATTGACATACTTTGGAAATGAGTCCATAATGAAAAGTTCAAATTTAGCCTCCAGTCAAGGTCCCATAAAATATACTGATTTAAAAAAAAAATTATATCTAAAGCAGCACCCCCCAGCACCCAAATTACACTGCAGAGCAATTTGTTTTTCTCACAGAAATTGTGTGAATTTATATGTTTATAATTTTGCTTATGCTTGTTTTATGTTCTCTTTTTTATCACTATTATCATTATAAACAATATGACATGATATCACTAACTTAATTCTGTCTTTGAAGGAGGGAACCCATATCAGAATAAAAATGTCTCCCTCCACCCTCATCCTGCCTTGGCTCTGAGTCTGTCCATATGTAAAGATGATGGCACTTTGAATACTTCCCCTGTCATGGAGGGTAGAAAGTCGATCAATACCTACATATTTATAGAACTATTACAACATAAGAAAGGGCATGATTTTGAGTCCCAGCCACACATTAATTGTGTGCCTTTAAGCAAATCACTTAAGCCCATTAAAGCTCATTTTATTCTATTGAATAATAATCCAAAGGAAAGCACTTTATATACTATAAAGCACTGCACTCATTTACAGTGTTCTGTGCAAGACACTGCATCCATAAAATTGAGAAGCCTACAAAGTAAGGACAGAGTAGAAAAAAATTCAACAACTTTTAGAGTGTTCCTTTTTTCCTCAATGCCATGCAATTTGTGCAGTCAGCTGATTAGCTGAAAATAGTTTTGATGACTGATGCTTCCTGCTTATGTTTAATTGGTTTAGGAAGCTCATTAGGGATGCTATCTCGGAGGATGAATTTGGTGGGTAGAATATCTGATGACTCTGAGGCAAATGTATTTCTTTCAGCTGGTGAATTAATCTCTCAACAGACTCAATTTGCCTTTTACTAACTGTCTGGCACTATCCCACGGTTGCAATAGCCTTTCAAACACTTAGAATAAAATCTCGCTATAGATGGCTTACATACACATGTTTGCTGTGAAAGAGAAACATATTCACCACATTCAACAATCTTCACACATGAGAGCAATGGAATGTGCTTCAAAATCCGACATATAATGATACATCTCTAAAATATTTTCTCCATCCATTTACAATCATTTACACAGATATACAAGAAGTAAATATGTGTTTAGAACATATTAGTCATCATATGTTCTAGTCATCTATTCAAACACAGACATGGTAAAAGATTCTGTTTTACAATTTTGTGTTATTGATGGGTATATATGTTGGGTGGTAAAAATTCAAATATTGACAGAAAATTTCAAACCAGAAAAATGAAGGCGTAGAAAAAATTGTGCTTTCATTTCATCATTAATAAAATATCTCTAAAGAATATATCTTAAGTATAGAACAAAAAATTCTCTATGTATAAATACATGTTAACATATACATATATATGAATTTAATTTCATTATAAACAAATTGGTATCTGTACTTTCATACAATTCAAGTAAAACCTATAAAGAAATGTATGGGAAATAGGAAAACAACAGAAGCTTATAACATTTAAAAATTGGAACTCTGATTCAAAATTCCTTCTGACGTATTTTTTAAATTTATCTTTGTAATAACATATTTAGATTAGACCTTTTTATAAAAAAAAACTATTTATATAACTGCTCTCATTTTTTCTTGCAATTTAACTTCCCTTTCCTCAAACCTCCAATTCTGTTCCCATCTATACCCCAACCCACTCCTCCCTATTTTCACCTTCATCACTTAAACTTTTTCATCTTTTAAATGTTTTTCTTACAGTAAACTTTTCCACTCTCTTTCAGACTTAGAAAATATTTTATCCACAAAACCTAAATACCACAAATCTCCAGATTATATTAAAGATTATATTTTCAAAAGCAGTTAAACCTTTATAGGCTATTCTACCTAAAAAGCCAAACACATTTTACAATATGTCATGTTATGTTAAGTTGACCAGACACGGAAGTCATTTCTGTCGGATTTCTTGTCAGTGTTTGCTTTAACTTTGAGCTTTCTGATCTCAGCTTCTGTTGTGCTGGTAATTTGAAAGGTCACTGTTCTGTGACATTTGGTTTATGCAATACAGTCTGGTAATTTATAAAAGTCTTGTGATTTTGTAAATAGAATACTGAACTTAGGAAAGGCTTACTACATTCATTCTCTGGCCTCTTAAACTGCAAAGAAGTCATCTATTCTTTTTCCCCTATGAAAATTCTGCATATCTCCCTTCCACTATGCCTGATCCTTACCTCCAACTCAAAATGTGACCAGTTCCATTTTCTGAGCTGCCATAACAAAAGTTACCAGATAAGTTTATAATTAATGTGCCCTAGTCCAAACTCTAAACTAGACCTCACAGGATAGTTAAAACTAAAAGCTGGTGAGTTAAGTGCAGGAATAAAAGGAAACAGGGACATAACCTCAAATAAGACTCAGGAAAATTTTTGGCCCTAAAGAGGAAGTGTGCATGCCAAACATTATCAATTATCAGATGGCTTTTGTGAAATGTCTATGTCAAAACGCTCCAAGGACCCGAAGAGAACTGGTGAAAAAGCAAAACAACCTTTCTTACAAGACAACCCCAGAGTTACTGTTGGAGACGTCTATGAAAGCATCCATGCCAAGTCAGCTGGATGGGTCCAGAAGAGCAATCAGAGGGGTAAGGGAAGATACAAGGACATTTGGGGAGGTAAGTAATGTAAAATGACCCTGAAGCAGGAGGAGAAGAAGGGAAGAAGAAAAGTGGAGGTTATAAGTAAACTAAAAGCCCACCACCTGTTCAGTGGAATAACTAGATGTGCAATGTGAAATCCTCAGAGTCAAACATTTTATTGGGGGGGGACATGATGTATAACAATTATACCACTGAAAATTTTTTTAAGTGGGAAAATTATTTTCTTGATGCCACTACTTCAAAGCTAATTTCTTAATTTTCTAGATCACTGCACATTCACCAACACACGCACACACACACACACACACACACAAAGTCACATATACATATTGTCACCCACCAATATTATAGGACAGAAACTGTCATCCAGGTTTCTAGCTGACCCAGGTTCATCTATGATTGAAATTAAAGGGCATTCTAAACAAGAATGATCAGATATTAAATAATTTTATTATTTTGCATTCGTGAGGTACACAATACATTTATATTGTTCATGGTGTGGTTTATCATTGTGAAGTCATTCTCTTAACATGTCAAAAGCCTGTATCTCTTTAACTAGGTCTTCATATGCATGGGGAGTATTTAAATATCCACCAAAGTGACACAGACTCCCATGGAAATTTGCCCCAAATGTGCAGTTACTTGCGCCCTGGATCACTTCAGGAAACTGCCTCTGCCTGGTATAGATGTCACAGCAATTAAAGGTACAAGTAACTTACTGTTGAGAACACGTTTAACTATTTGCCTAGTTATCCCGTACCATCTTCCTGACATTACGGAGCCCAGCAACTGAATTTCTAAAATCAAGGATAGACCCAGACTGAACGTCTACTGCTCCTGAGGAAAATAAGTGAAAGCATTCCAAAGCATAGAGGGATTGATTGAAGATGAATTCAACACAACTCAATATCATCTGGTGAATCAGGCTTCTATTCACCACACTCTACCATATCATAAAGGTAGTTTTATGTGCATTTCCTAGTTAATGATGTAGATAGTATTAATTTTACATGTGTTAGCAGGTGAATGGTTTTCTTCCCTCAACTTACCTGATAAATGTTCCCTCACCTGGTTTAGTCATAAAGAACAGAACTGTCAGTACCAGCATCTTAGTTATCTGCTCTGACAGGAAGACCAGGTCATTTTTACATGGTATACAAAAATTAGCCCTTTCCATCATTAACCTAGATTTTTCCTTACCATTTCTTTTTTATTGCCTTAATGTGTTTCTGACAAGACTAGAAGATTTATATCATTCAACTGTTATGTGTTTTAATCATAGTCCTTTAATCATTTATCTGCATAAGACTGATGTCAGAGAAAGAAAATAAAAAAGAAAGAAAGAAAAGGAAGGAGGAAAGAAGGATGATGTTAATCACGATGCGTTGCCAATGTAAGGGCTCCCTGATTAGAAAAGATTTTTATTTGTTAATTCATCACAATTTCCACTGTCTTTTACAAAGAACTGTGGAGGATTGCAAATCCATTTAAAACCTGGTTTTGGTAACCAATCTAGATTGCCTTCATTGGCCAGCTGTGCAGAATTCATTCCCCAACGTTCTATTAAAACATTCTAGGAAAGATTCCCCTAAAGTTTCCCAGTCTATGAAAGGTTTACTTCCAAAAGGAACTCATTCTGATCCCATTTAGTATGATACTCTTGTGTATGCCAGATGGTTACGAGAGTTCTATCTTCATAAATGTCATTCTGGTTTTCACCTTTGCAATGAAGTTCCCTTAATCTAGCTTTCTTTACATAAACTATAAAAATATGGACAGAGATATGCCAAAAGAGGATTAAGGGAATGTGATTTTACTAATATTCTAGAAGTAATTTGAGAAAAATTGTTAAAATTTGAGGCTGTGGTTGTCTTGGGGAGGGAGTAGGTGGGTATTCTAGGCCAAATTCCCATTAACTATTTACATGCATGAACTTATATCATTTAATCTTGCTAAGCCTAAATGTTTCAGCTGAAAAATGAAGAGGGTGAAAGATCCTAAATGTGTCTTAAAACTCCAGAGTTTTCAATTCTAACATGTTTCAAGCCATTCTAACATTTGGTTTAGAAATAGGTCTTACATCATCAAGGCTTATTGCAGTCCTCCTTGATATTCATTTCAATTCTATTCTTGCACTCCTTTTTCTGCTAGATTTAATTTTTTTTTTAAAAGTATACATTTACTATGGGTTAAATTGTGTTTCTGTAAAAATATATGTTGAAGCCCAAACCCCTAGTACCTCAGAATGTGACCTTATTTAGAAATAGGATCTTCACAGAGGTAATCAAGGTAAAATGAGGTAATTTGGGTGGGCCCTAATCTAATATGATTAGTGTCCTTATAAAAAGGGGAAATTTGAACACAGAGACAGACATGTTCAGAATGAAGGCTGTATGAAGAGAGAAGGAGAATTCCATGAAGGTAAAGGATTGGACTGATACACCTACAAGCCAAGGCATATGAAGGATTGCCAGAAAACCACTGGCAGCTAGGAGAGAGCCATATAACAGATAGCCCTCATGGCCCTCAGAAGGAACCAACCTTGCTGACATCTGGAATTCAGATTTCTCACCTGTAGAACACTGACACAATAATTTTTTTGAAGCCACCCAGTCTGTGGTACCTTATTACCATAGTCCTAACAACTGAACACAAAATTACATACTAAAAAGTGCATAAATGATAAATGTACAACTCCAAGAATGTTTCAACCTGACCTCAGCCACGTGACCACCACAATCATGACACACAACACTACCATCATCCCAGAAGCCTCTTTTATGCCTCAGTCATTTTCTTCTCCCAAAGATAATGCAAGTTTGACTTCCTTCACCACAGATTCACCTTTTTTCTGAGGAACTTTATATGAACTTAAGCACAGTCTGTGACACTATAGGTGTAGCAGCAGTTTATTCATTTAATTGCTGTATTTTATTCTATTGTATCAGTGAAGCATAACTTTTCATTCTTCTGTTGGTGGGCAATCCTACAGTTTCGTGTGTCTGGACATAAAAAAGCATTGGTATGAAAAAATTTTAAATGTCTTTTGGTATAAAGAGCCAGTCATATCTGCTGGTTATATACCTAAATGTGTAATCATTACGCCATAGAGGTAGGTATCTGTTAAACCAAACTAGCTTTATTTATTATTTATTTTCCTCCTTCTTAATATTAATGTATAATTTACTCTTAATAGAGTGTATAGCTCTTAAATATACAGCTCAATGAGTTCCCCCATAGGTCCACACACAAAAATACAACTCAGATTAAAAACATATCACAAGGACCCCAGAAATATCATTGTCATCAGAGTCAATAACTGCAATCAAAAAATAACTCCTATTCTGACCTCAACTCACTTAGATTCATTTTGCCTGTTAATGAATTTCACAGAAATAGTGTCATGCAGTATATAACCTGTTGCATATGGCTGTTTTTATTCAACATTATGTTTTAAACATTCATCACATTCTTAGGTGTACCAGTAGTTCATTCTTTATCATTGTGCAGGGGAGGAAAAATACCATTTCCTTCTAAATTCTCAGCTAGAGCCCCTGTAACAAAATACAGATTAACAACAGAAAAACATACAAATTTTTTAAATAGAAGTTTTACATGACACAGTAGCCTTCGTTAGGAAGAAGCGGTTAAAGCTAAGCATTTTTATACTAGGCATGATGAGGACTGGAAAATAGTGATAGGACAAAAAGAGAGAAAAATCGATAGGACAAAAAGAGAGAAAATTCGATAGGACAAAAAAGGAAATGGGGTAAATGTAGTAAACTGGGGAAAATAGCAAGGCTTGGGCATTCAGACTCCCCTTGGCGTCCCTCACTCCTATTTGGAGATAAGAATGTTCCTTTCCTGGGGTACAAGGAGGGAACCTCTCATATGAGGGTTTTATGACCTGCTTCACGGAAAGGTCAGAAAATACTTCCTGTACCTGACGTATCTCAAATTTCTTTCTGCCAGGGTGACACAGTTTTGGTAGTGTATCCTGAATCCTGTCAGTTGCAATATAGGTGTTCCATTTTACGAATTAGCAACAATTTGTTGATTTATGTTGATGTAATTGGACAATTCATCTGTTTCTAATTTGGGGCTATGATAAATAATGTTGATCAAGTATTCTTGTGCATGTCTTTTGATGGATTTAAGCATTCATTGATCTTGAGTAAATATCCAGGAGTGGAATTGTTGGGTCATAGGGTATATAAATATTTAGCCTTAGTAGATACTGCCAAACAGCTTTTCAATATAGTTGCTCAGATTTACATTCCTACCAGTAATATATGAGAGTCACAGTTATTTCACAGCTTCTGCAACACTTGGTATTACTGGTCGTTTTAATCTTAGGTATTCTGTGAGAGTGCAGTGGTATTTTAGCATCATTTTAATTTGCATTTTACCAATGATTAATGATTTTCATATGATTTGGTTTTTTTTTGGTATCCTCTAATATAAAGTGTCTTTTCAAGTCACTTAACCATGGGAAAAAAATAGATTATCTGTATTTTTCTAATTGATATCTAAGAGTTCTTTACAAATTTTGGATATGACTCTTTTGTTTTCATATTGTACTATTTCATTATTTTTTATTTTCCCTTTCTTTCCACTTTTAGATGAATCATTTATTTTAATTTTTTCAGCTTATTAGAATACCTGTTATACCTTTTTGAATACCCAAGGATTGTAATTAAAATATTTATAATATATTATTACAGATTTATTACACCTCAAATAGTATTTTAACCACTTCTCCAACAATGAAAAAACCTTAAAACAGTTCAACATTATCTAGTCACTCTCATTCTTTGTTGTCATACATTTTATTTCAACATATATTATAAATTCCAAAAGACATAGTTATTACATTTATGCCTACTTCTCATACATATTTCATGGTAAATATTCCCTATAAGTTCCTTTTGTTTTAATATTTTTGTTAGATTTTGGCATCAATATTTGCTGCCTTCCCACAACAAACTGGGAAGTGTTTTGTTTTGTTTTGTTTTGTTTTTTGCGTACATTTTCTGAAAGTGCTTGTGTAAGATTCATCTTATTTACTCCTTAAGTTTTTGGAAGAATTTACCAGATAATCCATCTGTCCTGCGATTTTTTTGTGTGTGAGAAATGTGTTAATTATAGAAATAGTTTCTATAATAGATTCAGAGCTCACTGAGATTATCAAATTTTCTTCTGTTGCCAATATTTTAAGGTTGTTTTTCAATGAACTTCATTGCTTCCTCTAGTTTCATGCTTCTGTATGGAGTAACTTTTCTTTAGCCTGAAGAACTGAAGTATTTCTTACAGTTCAGGTCTGCTAGTCAAACATTCACTCAATATTTATTTGTCTAAATATATTTTATCATGCCTCATTTTTATGTATATTTTCATTGGTTCTGGAATTTTAGATGGGCATAATTTCACCCTCAGCATGTTAAAGATGTCATCCTACTGCCTTTAGTTTTTGTAGTTTTGTTGAAAATCTTATTTTTGCTGTTTTACTTGCTTTTAAGACTTTCCTTTTGTCTTACTTCAAGAGTTTGACTATGGTCTGCCAGTTGGACTATAGCTTTCTTTGTATCATGTTGCTTACATTTTGTTGATCTTTTTAAAAGTGGGTTGATATCCTTTATGGCTTTACAAAATTCTTGATCAATTGCTCTTCAAATATTGTTTCTTTCCTATTCTGTCTCACTTGTCTTTGCTGGTCTCCAATTACAGATAGATTAGGTATATTTTGGGTATATACAAATATATTGACTGTGACCCATGTCTCTTATGCTTTGTTCGGCTTTATCCAATCTCTTTGCTTCAGTTTAGATTCTTTGTGTGGCTCTTTCTTCAGGCTCCTTTCTCGTGTTTTATTGTATTTACTCTAACTTAAACTATTCAGTTAAGTTCAATTATTGTGCTTTTCACCTTAGAATGTCTATATGAATTTTTACATATTTTTTCAAATTCCTTGCTAAAGTTTTTTCATATTGTCCATTTACCTTTATTTTATTGTCATACTAGCAACAGTGCTTCTGAATTTTTATCAGATGAATTCAGAACTGCATCATCTATGGATGTGTGCCTATTGTCTGGTTTGTGTGTGTGTGTGTGTGTGTGTGTTAATTTGCCACTTCACATATCTAGGCATTATTTTGGTTTCATGTTGGACATTGTATATAAAAGAATGATGACCCATAGCCAACGTCATTCTCAATGGTGAAAAACTGAAACCATTTCCTCTAAGATCAGGAACAAGACAAGGTTGTCCACTCTCACCACGATTATTCAACATAGTTTTGGAAGTTTTAGCCAGAGCAATCAGAGAAGAAAAAGAAATAAAAGGAATCCAAATTGGAAAAGAAGAAGTAAAGCTGTCACTGTTTGCAGATGACATGATACTATATAGAGAGAATCCTAAAGATGCTACCAGAAAACTACTAGAGCTAATCAATGAATTTGGTAAAGTAGCAGGATACAAAGTTAATGCACAGAAATCTCTTCCATTCCTATACACTAACAATGAAAAATCTGAAAGAGAAATTAAGGAAACACTCCCATTTACCATTGCAACAAAAAGAATAAAATACCTAGGAATAAACCTACCTAGAGGAGACAAAAGACCTGTGTGCAGAAAACTATAAGGCACTGATGAAAGAAATTAAAGATGATACAAACAGATGGAGAGATATACCATGTTCTTGGATTGGAAGAATCAACATTGTGAAAATGACTATACTACCCAAAGCAATCTACAGATTCAATGCAATCCTTATCAAACTATCAATGGCATTTTTCACAGAACTAGAACAAAAAATTTCACAATTTGTATGGAAACACAAAAGACACCGAATAGAAAAAGCCATCTTGAGAAAGAAAAACGGAGCTGGAGGAATCAGGCTCCCAGACTTCAGATTATACTACAAAGCTACAGTAATCAGGACAGTATGGTATTAGCACAAAAACAGAAATATAGATCAATGGAACAGGATAGAAAGCCCAGAGATAAACCCATGCACATATGGTCACCTTATTTTTGATAAGGGAGGCAAGAATATACAATGGAGAAAAGACAGTCTCTTCAATAAGTGGTGCTGGGAAAACTGGACAGCTACATCTAAAAGAATGAAATTAGAACACTCCCTAACACCATACACAAAAATAAATTTAAAATGGACTAAAGACCTAAATGTAAGGCCAGATGCTATCAAACTCTTAGAGGAAAACATAGGCAGAACACTCTATGACATAAATCACAGCAAGATCCTTTTTGACCCAGCTCCTAGAGAAATGGAAATAAAAAAAAAATAAACAAATGGGACCTAATGAAACTTAAAAGCTTTTGCACAGCAAAGGAAACCATAAACAAGACCAAAAGACAACCCTCAGAATGGGAGAAAATATTTGCAAATGAAGCAACTGACAAAGGATTAATCTCCAAAATTTACAAGTAGCACATGCAGCTCAATATCAGAAAAACAAACAACCTAATCCAAAAATGGCCAGAAGACCTAAATAGACATTTCTCCAAAGAAGATATACACATTGCCAACAAACACAGGAAAGGATGCTCAACATCACTAATCATTAGAGAAATGCAAATCAAAACTACAGTGAGGTATCACCTCACACCAGTCAGAATGGCCATCATCAAAAAATCTACAAACAATAAATGTTGGAGAGGGTGTGGAGAAAAGGGAACCCTCTTGCACTGTTGGTGGGAATGTAAATTGATACAGCCACTATGGAGAACAGGACGGAGCTTCCTTAAAAAACTAAAAACAGAACTACCATATGACCCAGAAACCCCACTACTGGGCATATACCCTGAGAAAACTATAATTCAAAAAGAGTCATGCACCCCAATGTTCATGGCAGCTCCATTTACAATAGCCAGGACATGGGAACAACCTAAGTGTCCATCGACAGATGAATGGATAAAGAAGATGTGGCACATATATACAATGGAATATCACTCAGCCATAAAAAGAAATGAAATTGTGTTATTTGTAGTGAGGTGGATGGACCTAGAGTCTGTCATACAGAGTGAAGTAAATCAGAAAGAGAAAAACAAATACCGTATGCTAACACATATATATGGAATCTAACAAAAAGAAAAAGGTTCTGAATAACCTAGGGGCAGGACAAGAATAAAGACACAGACGTAGAGAATGGACTTGAGGACACAGGGAGTGGGAAGGGTAGCTGGGACTAAGTGAGAGAATGGCATGGACATATATACACTACCACATGTAAAACAGATAGCTAGTGGGAAGCAGCTGCATAGCACAGGGAGATCAGCTAGGTGCTTTGTGACCACTTAGAGGGGTGGGATAGGGAGGGTGGGAGGGAGACGCAAGAGGGAGGAAATATGGGGATATATGTATATGTATAGCTGATTCACTCTGTTATAAAGCAGAAACTAATACACCATTGTAAAGCAATGATACTCCAATAAAGATGCTAAAAAAAAAAAGAATGATGAAGTACTCAGATGATGTTAGGTTCAACAGAATATACTCCCACTTTCCCTTATTATTTGGATAAGATAAGGAGTAGGCCATATGAATATAATTAGAGATTGAAATGGTTAGGAGTAGGTTGTATTGATAGCTTGGTAAGACTCTGTCACCTTTGGTTCATCCCTGTTTCTCAAATATGGACCACTTGGAATTCTGATTTAGAGCTGGATGAATCTGTTTCTACTTAGCCTTAAAATTCTGTTGGATATTAGGTTCTAACTTTCAGAAATATTGAGCTTAGCTATTTAGCATCTTACACCATGCAACTTTAAAAGCCGAAAAATATCTGGGAAGGGTGGGGTCTGTCCATGTGTTTGAGTTATTCCCCCTCCCTTTCAATTATTTTATCTCTCAATCACTATGAGATCCTGGAAGATTTCTGGCATTTGAATCTTCTGGCATAGTCCCTCATTCTTGCATACAGCACAAGAACTCAGCAAATATGCCATCGGGAAAATGAGTCACATGTTCCATTGCTTACTTTACCTCCAGATAAGCTGGGCCAGGCCCAATTCTAAGCCCCCAGCCACAATCAGAAAAGGCACTCAGAAATAAACATTGCCAATACTCAAGCCCACAATGGGAGGTTTCTCCAACCCATAGATTTTAGTTTTTCTTGTTCTTTTTTTTTTGTCCTAGCTTTCTGTTTTTACAATTATAATTTTGTAATTTATCTGGCTTCTAATTGCCATAGTTCTGTTGGCCTATTCTAATGCATACAACATAGCTGGCACTCAACTTGTTTTTAGTACTTTATTTTTAATCATGTAGTCTTTCTTTAATTTTTTCCACCAAAGCATCTTAATAGTCATAAAGTTATACATTTCATGCAATTTTTGCAGAGCTGAATAATTCCAAGTCATGTTATCTTTGTTTATATGCTTATCTTGGGAATCAAAGGACTACCCTAAATTGCTTCTTAAAAATAAACCTGGTCAATAAAAATTTTAAATCGCTGTTCCAGAGAAAGGTTTTTTTAATGGGACTCTAAACCCTTACAAAAATATAAAAATAGAAAGGTCTTGTTATTATAATGACCATTTGGGTATATGTGATTTGGATTCCTACTGCCTCACCTTGAGAACCTGACCTACAGGTATATAGAAATGCAGCCAGAGCAATGGAGGGGCAGTAGATTTCAACCAGCATGTGCTGAAGAAGCAGCTTAGAATATGACAGTGTACCTTGATTTTAGGTCAGTTGGCCTAATGTAACTCAAATATGAGATACATAAAACCTTTATGTCCCTGGAGAGAGCTCTGTAATGACATAGGTGTTACCGGAGAAATTATCAGAAATGTTACTATTGACCACCCTCTCTAAGTGGTACTGAGTGAGTAGTTTACTTTGACTTATAAGACTCAGCTTAAAGGAGGAAGAAACAACAAACAAATAAACAATATTTGCTGAATGACAGAGAGGGATACCAGCATCTATTATCAAAAGACCCAGAGAAAAGACAAGACTAGTGTAGAACAGAGTTGAGTCAATATTCAGTAGATTTTTTAAAAAGATAAATATTAGAGGAGAAGATTGATCTCAAGGACATCCCTTTCCCTGGAGTAGTAAAGAAGCCATCAAATGGAGCATGGGTGTATGAAGACCTTAGTATTTAAGCATTCAGTTTTGTTCCATCACAAAGTGAAAATTTTGCTGGAGACTCAAATTAGCCCAATAATTTCCTGGCCTGATGGATATTGTCACAAAGATACTGTTTTGCAGTGCTCTTGGGGGTATTTGTGTTTTTCCCATGTTAAAATGACAAAAATAGCTTTTTATTATTGTATAAATAATTCATTCTCATAAAATTTTAGGCCATAGAGAAAACCTTCTGCAGTTCAATAAAAACTTTATCCTTTCCAATTTTGAATGTCCATCACAGTGCTTTTATCACGGTGTTTACTTGGCATTTTGCCCATGGTCCTGTACCAGGTGAGCACCACTGAAACCTATTTCGCTGGATCTGTTATTCCAGATCCATGCCTGGTACTTGGATGCTTAGTTCTGGTCTGCTGATTCAAGAATAGGAACTTTTAACCTATTGAACCCTGAGCACCGTTAAGTATGATTCTGGTTATTGAGCCCTATTTAGCAGTTCTATTAGTAGATAATTTAAACAACAAAAAGAGCCTGGCAACTTAAAAAAAAAAATTCACTGTTTTACCTGATATAATTTAATTTCATACTATAAAAGCTAACATTTTCATTTATAAAACAAGTAGTATTCTTGGATATATATGCCAGAGACAGTATGCGGACTGTATTTTTTCGTGCAAACTGGCTTTCCTTTAATGCTACTCTTACTTCCTGAGTCTTCGCTCTCTCTTCCATGCACTCAGAGTCATATCAATGTTTAGTTGTTCTCCCAGGCTTTCCTAGAAGTATGAAATCTCCCCTTCCTTCAATCATAATCTTTTCTCAAATAATATTGCTATTCCCTCTGTGTGGCTAATTCTATCTAAGCATTAGGAAAAAGAATATGACCACCTGATTAAACCACTTTACTTAAGGGTTGGGTGGAAAGAAGACTTATCCCTTCAAACTGCACTGAAATACAATGGGAGGAGACTGCCAATTAAGCCATCTACCGGCACTGAGCCCCCTTCTATATTGTCAATTACAGCTCCGAACCAGTAGGGTGCCGAAAGGAGGTGTATGTGTGTGTATGTGTCTGTGTGTGTGTGTGTGTGTGATCATCTGTGAGTGTGTATGCAAGTGCATGTATGTGTGTGGGTATGTGTGATGGCAGCTGTTTGAAGGCAGCCATCTCAAGGCTTGACAGGGAAGGATTCATTTCCAAGTTCACTCACATGGTTGTTGGCAGGATTTAGTTCCTTGTGAGTTCTTGGGCTGAGGACTCACTTGGTTCCCTGAAACGTGAGTTTCTCCATAAAGCACCTCACAACAAGGCAGCTCCCTTTACCACCACAAGCAAGCAAGAGGCCAGGAGAGAGTGCCAGCAAGAGGGGAAGAGGGTCGGCAAGATGCAAGTCATAGGCTTTTGTAGCCTAATCACAGAAGTAAAATCCAATTACTATTGCTGTATTTTGTTCATTAGAAGCAAAGCATTAGGTCCAGCCCACACTCAAGGAGAGGGGATCACACAAGGGCACGGGTGCTAGGATGCAGGATCACTGGGAGATACATCAGAAATTATGATGCCATGTCAGGCAATGACCACTTTCGTCTCCCACTATTATGCTATTTTTCTTCTTAAAATACTTCACTGAAGCTGTATCACTTAGAGTAATGGTCTCTACAATTTTCTTATACCACCCTTCCTCTCCAGAGTTATCCTGGGAAATGCAGCAGTTTTTTTCTCTTCCTTGGCACCAGACTGGCACACGATTCACGCATACAGTGGAGACCCTCTGTGTGTTTGCTTATGCCAGATTCTCCAGAATCTGTATAATACTGACATGCATGTGACTATTCTTACTCATTCTACAGAACCGTTTATTTTCCCCTTTCCCCTTTCTCACTCTCGAGAATGTTGATTGCTTTCTACACCTAATCTCTGCTTCTCTTCCTCACCTGGGCTTCTGGAACAACACAACTCCTGCTTACTCTTTTCTTTCTTCTCCTTTTTGGATGTCATTTTCTCCATTCCTGTGTAATTTCAAGTAAAAGGGACTTCTTCTAAACATTTTCTACCAACGAGTGCTCCTGAACAATGTGACTTGACTCCTCACGTCAGTTGTGATATTCAGCTTTTTTCAGTTATCATTTTTCTTAGCTGAGCTTAAGAATGATTCTATGCTGAAGGGAACTTTCTTTTCCACTATGTACAGAGTGAGATGGAAGGCCTGATACTTCTGAAAGACTGTTCTAAGAATTACTGAGGTTTTATTGCATGAACAGTTTCTATCACTCTTTGGATGCTTATTTATATCGTTTATATTTTCCTTTGAGATTTCAATTTTGATAAACGAAGTTTTTATTTATTAAGCCACCACGTTCTAGGAACTAGATAAACAAAGTTAAATAACAATAAAAACATAAACTTTGAGGACTTCCAGTGTCATTATTGTAACTCTATGTGAACACAATGTCATTCACCTTTAAACATAATAATTTGAAAGATGTTCAATGAAGAAATATGACTTTTTTGAAAAAGGTACAAACAGTTTATTTAAAACAAAATTAAGAAAACAATATTCAGTAATTTATATTTTGAATTCGCTTTTAAGGACCTCTATTTCTTAAGTATATGTTTAGAAGGCAGATGTATGAATTTTAATCATTTTTAGTCATAGGAAAGCATAGAGTTTCATAAGTTTTGTCACTAAACTTTCCTGACCTTTATATATTCAGTTTTTTCCCCTTGTTTACAATCTGACTGAACTGTAAAGGTATAACCATTAACCAATCAAAATGAATACTAAAAGGTCAGTGCATCGCATATTACAGTTGCTTTTCAAAAAATGTGTAAGGCATTCAAATTCTGGCACATTTGTGCAAGTCCAAACTTGTAAAATAAATCTATGGTGACATAAATGAGACCCAGGCTCCTGGTAAAACTTGTAATAAACATGAGAAGAAAGTTCAACTCCCTGGCCTTTTGTTTTTTATTTTCATATTTTAAAGTTAGTCTCCAAAAGCCTAGTAAGCTAGGCACAGAAATGACATGAAGTCAACAGTGTTATGGATGTAATAAAATATAACAACCTTGCAAATATTTTCCAGGCTTCAAATTTTAAATTAAGAACTTCCTTAGATTTACAAATTAGCACATGCACTTATTTTGGAACTATTTGTGGGTTGTAATAATTTCCTTATGGCAGCTAACCATTTTATCAGTTATTTGTATATAATGATAACTATAAGAGAGCATTTTGGTCTCAATAAATTATCATAAATTATTTCAGTGTGTGCTCCAAAGAAGACCAGCATCAAAGGTAAATATTTCTTCTCTGCACAGTCAACTTGACTGGAGCATGTATTCTAAGTAGTTTGCATTTTCAGTGTGTAAGGCAGAATAAGGAAATAATCTGTGTGTTTTAAAACATTTTTAATAATTGTTTTTCTTGTTGCCAATATGTTTTAACCATTCTGAAGAGAGGGGTGAAAAAAGGTCTGGCCTTTTTAGGAACATATGTAAGGAATAAAACTAGATAGTTAAAAATAGAGAAAAAAATTAGACTCTCCTGATTGATTAGGAGAAGGCTGGAAGCAGTCTGCCAGTAACATTAAAGCTATTAAACCATAACAGAAGCAACGGATACTGTTTCTGTTATGAATGGAAGGTGAAGTTATAGAGAGAGCACTTGCCTACATGGCCTCATTTACAGAAAAGTTTTGAGAAGTTAGAAAAACTATGAGAAAAGGCAACGCTGATGGCTTGGGAATTAAACCATATACAGAAAGTATGTTGTAAGGTGTTAGGATAAGCACCTAATTAATGACTCCCAGGCTGAAGAAAGAGAAGGCAGATTTGGAACTGGATTTTCACACTTCTGTGGTACTGAAAAGAGACTAAAGGTGGTGTCTTCTCTGAAGTTTCAGGCTTCTGGCCCCTAAGAGTCCCTAAAGTCTGTGGCTGCTAAAAGTAAAAGAGCTAGTCCTTGTCACCCTGAAGGCAAAAGGCACTTCAACATGCCTAAGCTTCCTGTTTCTCCAAGTACAATTCCCTTTTAAAACTAGTATGCAAGAGTCAGCCATTACTGCTTCATCTGCATTTTTGAAACTAGTTTAATAGTTACATGTCTGTAAATCATATGATAGTTGGAATATTGCTGCTATGCTAGACTGATGTCAGAAGGTCTTTAACTGTGAGCTTTGTTGGAAGCTGCTCTAACAAAGGCTGAAATGGAGTTTGTTTCTTCTGTGGCCTTGATTTGAATTTTCAACAAGGTAGCTGGATGAAAATACCTTAATTCCAATTTTAATATCTTTCTATATTCTAATTTTATAAGCAAGTAGATTTGGCACTTTCTTCACACCTCAGCAATCTTTTCAGAGAAGACTCCCTTTGCACTCTTCATAATCCCATTGAAAATGCAGTGTAAATGTGTAATGAATGGGAGAAAAGGAGCTGAGCCATCAAGAAGCTATGATGGGGACTTCCCTGGTGGCACAGGGGTTAAGAATCTGCCTGGCAATGCAGGGGGACAAGGGTTCGAGCCCTGATCCGGGAAGATCCCACATGCTTCGGAGCAACTAAGCCCATGCGCCACAACTACTGAAGCCCGCGCGCCTCAAGCCCGTGCTCCGCAACCAACAGTAGCCCCCGCTCGCCGCAACTAGAGAAGAGCCAGCGGGCAGCAATGAAGACCCAATGCAGCCAAAAATAAATAAATAATAAATCTATTTTAAAAAAAGGAAGCTATTATGACTTTCTAGAAGTCTGAGGGTGAGGAGGACTACTGTGAGAGCTTAGCTGGAGAGAAGGAACCCACAGCTCTGAGTACATATCGCCAGGTTACAGGCAGTTAAGGTTTTTTCAACATAACACCCCTGTGGATGAGAAGAACTAGGAAGACGAGTAGAAAGCAAGCGGATTAAAGAGTTACCTATGGAAACAGCTATGTTTCCATTGGTCAAGTTTCCAGATGCTTCTCCCCATCCCTTCCCTCCACCATGACCTTCACGCACAGGAAAAAGCCACAAAAATACACTTAAGCTAATGGGTCACTTTGTCCAGGACTCAGTGAAAGCTTGACTCGAGAGACCAATTTAGCGATCTTTTGTGCGACTTCTCACCAAAGAGCAGAAAGGAGTCGGGGCTGCCGTGGATGCCAGTGAGGAGAGATGCAGATCCACGACAGAGCTCCCCCAAACTGCTTCCCCCCGACAGACTACTACCCACTGGCTCATGAACAACCCTTAGGAAATTGTGAGTGGGATCAACAAATCAACTACTAGAAAATAAAGATTCTCCTTCGAGTGGTACTGAGGTTATAAAAGAAATTTATTCAAAAATAGGAAAATGAGGGGATGATGTCTATATTTCAAAAAAGAAGTACTAGCTTTCCTTGACCTTATGTAGTTGGAGACCCTGCAGAATCTATATCCTCTGCTTACATAGCAATGAAGCAGAAAACGTGCTCCGTAGAAGAGCTGGTTGGAGTTTTTAGAAAAAGGTCACAGTTGGGATTCTTAAAGTGGGCTAGTGGGGAGGATAGAGTTAACTTTACCACAGTAATTTCCAGATGAATTGAAAAAGCACATATTAAAAACAGAACTACAAATGCACTACAATACAAGTTGATATTTATGTAATCTTGGATGAGGCAAAGGCACTGTTAACATAAACCCAGAGCTGGAAATCACAAGGGAAAAAGTTCCAGGATCAGCTAGGTCAAAATTCAAATCTTCATGTTCCAGTTAAAATGTTTCCTTGCGGGCTTCCCTGGTGGCGCAGTGGTTGAGGATCTGCCTGCCAATGCAGGGGACACGGGTTCGAGCCCTGGTCTGGGAAGATCCCACATGCCGCGGAGCAACTGGGCCCGTGAGCCACAACTGCTGAGCCTGAGCGTCTGGAGCCTCTGCTCCGCAACAAGAGAGGCTGCGATAGTGAGAGGCCCGCGCACCGCGATGAAGAGTGGCCCCCACTCGCCGCAACTGGAGAAACCCCTCACACAGAAACGAAGACCCAACACAGCCAAAAATAAAAAAAATAAAAAAATTAAAAAAAAAATGTTTCCTTGCTTAGTAAAATCATCTTTAAAATATAATGTTAACGAGATTACAAAGATATCTAGATGTACACATTTAGAAACAGGCATTATTTACTTATGTAGAAAGAAAATGGTACAGTATTTGACATATAATTAGGTCAACCTTATAACATATATTTTTGTATATAAAGTGCTTTTGTGCATAAAATTTATGTGGAATTCAAAGCTGGGGAAGGAAAAAGAATGTCCAGTGAAGATCTGAAGTGAGGTTCTGCATGTGGGTACATGTGTGTGTTCAAAAGTGCTGATACAGTGGTCCCGGTGAACCCTGTGTTGGGTAGAAAATTAGGCCCTTCCATGAAATATTCTTCCCTATCCCTGTGTATATGTCAGAGCAGGAGACGGAGCAGGAGGTGAGAATGCTCCATTTCCACAGTCATTCATTTTTTAATTAGGAAATAATGACTAAATGTTATTATTTCTAGCCACTAATTTTCTGACTAAATGGCTACTTGAGGAAAAGGAGGAAACCAATGATCTATGTTGTCAAAAATAAAACAAAAATATTAAAAAAAAACACAAGTGTATGGCTTTTCCATACTTTCAAATATAACCATAAACAATGATCCCAGAGTGAAATACTAAACCTTTGAGAGAAGAGCTGTATTTCACATTATGTTTAGTTTTTATTCACTCCTTAGAAAGAAAAGTGAGACAATTATTATACCAAATGCCCTCCTAAAGGTAACCCCTATCTTGCTCTCTTGGTCACTCCATACTTCTTTAGACAATCATTTTTTTTAAGACTTCCTTATACTGATCACTTATTTAAAGTGTCTTTATTGCATTGATCTCCTCAAGAATAACTTCTATTTATCTGACCAAAAGTAGTAATGAAAAACTACATATCCAAGAGCTATATTTTAGAAGTTTAGCACCATTGCAGACATTTCATTTATGATTACTTATATATGGTATTCCTAGAGAATCCCTTCATATTGCCCTAACATTTCACACTGACATACTTGGGTTCAAAAGTGTGCCTAGGTCACAAGAGTCAATTCTTCGTTCCATTCTTAAATCCATTGCTCTGTATTAAAATGTTGTATGAAGACAAATGGCTGGGCTTAACATATGGAAGAGAAGTCATATCAATTGACTGATGAGTAAACTCATGTCTGAAACCAGCTTTAGTGCTACTTATAAAAATATTTAATAACAAATAGACATATTTTAGGTAATACTGTTATAATTGTTATAAGGAATATACATAGACACCTATTCCCCCTTTGAATACAACTTCAAAGCAGAGATGCAAGTCAAAGTTTGAGCAAACATTGATGATTGAAATCGAACAAAACTTCAGGACTACAAGATGAAGTTCATGTCAAAAAGAAAAAAAGCCACCAGAATACAGTAAAAATAACCCACTGACACTTAAATGAATATCATCATTTAAAACTGAGATATAAATTCTTATCCTTCATGTATGTATTATTATTTCCTGGAAAGAGTGAAGATATCCATAGAGAAAATAAAATAGAAATAAATAATTTGAAATGGAAATTTAAAAGCTGCCATTTTGCCATTTCACAGTGATAAAGTTTTGCTCATTATGTACTTATCAATAAGTACTTTGTACATTTAGTTATGCACACATGAAATGGTGGCTATGGAAAAAATATTTTGATTGTGATAGGCAGCTGAAGTGAGCAAATTCATAATCATAATACAGATCAATTTTGCAACACATCATGAAAACAGGCATGCACGCTTTTACCAAAAAATACCTCTCAACTTCCTACTTAACAGGGATAATCTTCTGTCAGTTATACCTGCTCTACCTGAATATATAACATTTTCTCTACTGACCATCTCCTCCACATATATTCTCAAACTTCTCAAAATCCAAACATACATATATATATGTACATACATGCATACATACATACACGTACACACAGACACACAAAAATGACCCTGTTGTAATCCTACCATTGACTCCTTCTTACCATCTGTTCTCTTTTTCCCAATCACTCCTTCCAAGTTTCCAGTTGGTAGTATCTATTTCCTCATCTGTTCCTTATTCGTAATGAAAGGCCATCTACCTCTTCTTTCTTAGCTTTACTAAATTAGTTCCCCCTAAGATGATAAATGATTATGTAATATTCGAACTCAGTGAACCGTTTCTATCCAGGTCTTACTCAACTTAGTATTTGGCACTCTTGAACTCTCCCTTTTTGTTCTCCAAGAATCATCTTTTCTATTAATATTCAGGAGACTGCCCCCAGTTAGGTTTCCTCCTAAAGTTTCTTTGACCATCACTTCTTAATTTTCCTACAGTATACTATTCCCCTCCCATTTCATTAATATTATCTTCAGTAATCTGGCTTGTATCTTTTTATTTTCTCATGACTTGTTCTGAGTGACCTTATCCACAAGCATTACTTCATTTTTGCCTAATAAGCTGATATCTCCACAGCCAGAATTTACAGCACAAATTACTCTTTTCATTTCTAAATCCTCTAAACTATTGAATACATACACCTGGATACTTTCCAGACAACACCAATTCTGTTTCTTTAAAACATAATGGCCACCCTCCACTCAAATTCCATGTAACACCCAGTTTTTTCCTTAGAAGTATCTTCTTCAGATCTCTGACACTGCCCTTGTGATTTCTCTTGTTGGATTAATGCTACGGTCTTGAGTCTCATTCTCTCTAATCTATCTAATTATGAAATTCTTTGGGATAAGACCCTTAAGTATTTTCCACTGTCTTTACAAATGATTTCAAAATACTTAGCACTGTATACGTAGAAACTTATCTCCTATCATCATCCCTTCAATTAACTTTTCCTTTCATCACACCAGTATTCTTTGGTTTTGTTGATTGGGCACAGCTCATTTTTACTTTGATGCTTTTCTCCAAATTGATCCTTCTTCATGGATTGGTATTCCCTACTGTTGTCCACCCGAAAAATTGCTAGCTAATAAGACTCATCATAGCATCACCTCTTTTGGGAACAATTATTTGAAGTGATTGCCATCTGTATTTCTCTTTGTATTTCCAGAATTTGTGCACCGTTTCTCCATAGCACTTATTTCACAGTGCTGCTGTTAGTGTTTTGGAGAAGGAGGAATCTATCAATCATGGTGGAAACAGCTGGTTGTCAACAGATATTCATTCTCTTCTTATTTTCTAATTTACAGAATCTCGTTGCATTTGAGTCAGCAATGCGCCTGCCTAAAAATACTGACTTCCCAGGCTTTCTGGTACCTAAAGAGTGTCATCTGATCTGATAGACTATTGAAAATGAGATGTGAATAAAAGCCTTCTGGGCATGATGATGGGGAAAGAGAAATATCAGCTATCGTATGCCATGTGCCCTCTGACTTTTCGCCTTTTTCACAGGATCACAGAAACAATGTGGGTAGATGAAGCAGCCATCCTGTGACCACCAGAAAGAGACATATGACGGGTGGCAGGGTGAAAAGAAGAAAGTGTGCTTTCTGTGATGATATCATAAAGTCGCTATACTAGACTGGGGTTGCCAATCCTGACCTCTTACTTATTAAAGCTGCCAAAGTTGGGTTTCTGTTACAGATTGTAGCCAAACAAAATGTTAAGTGAAACCTTTTTCCACCTGGAAAGGTAGCCCTTTGAAGGCAAGGACCCTATCCTATTCAGTTCTATATCTCAATGACTAGTCCAGTCACACATAATAGATGATACATCCAAAATTCTGACTGATGGAATAAATGAATAAACACCACCAAAACAACTCTTAAGAAAAGCTCTGTCTCCTAAAAATCAGGGCACTGAAAGAAAATGTCCAAATTTGAATATAAATAGGCATAATGACAGCCAAAAGTAATCCACAGCCTCAGAATTCTTATCCCCTTCTTTGGGTACAATACATTTAAAAATACAAGAATGATGAATTATTAGTTAGAATACTGAGGTCAAGTCTACAATTTTCTTGTCCTTCAATTATCCTTTAGTCAGAGAAAACTAACATGAGACTATTACTGCTCAGCTCCTATTAACACAGCTAAACTGTTGACCCTTATCATTTAAATTACAAACTATTAAATGGCAAGCACCAATTTTCCTCTTCAAATTCTGTTTGAAAGAGGTCTGTAGGACAACTTTTTCCTCCAGAACAAGTTTAACTTATCCATTTCTAGTGGAAAGTCAATGCCTGCCCAGCTGTCAATGACTGAGTACCCCTAAATACACTGATAAAACAATCTATGGAAGCTGCAGAAGGGCCACTTCAGAATTTTAGCAACACATGGCAAATCTTATTTTTGAGTAGATCTTTCTTGTCAGGAAGTTAATAAGGTCTTGCATTCAAATTCAGGCAGTCTCAACATAGGTAAGCAGAGTTGCTTAAGACTAAAAATAAAAGGAAAAGGGTTTTCCTTCTATTCGTTTCCCTTCTATTACCTGGTGTTTAGTTTGTGTCTCTACTTGCATGTGTTTGAGACTCAATCCTGCATATTTCTCTTTTCTTCAAATCTCATATGTGAAACTATCAAAAGCTGTTAGTCTATGGCTTTGCTATTCCATAGGACTAGAGTAGCCTCTTTTTGCTGATCAACTTGCTATGTGGATTTCATCTCCTAAATAAATTTCAGATTACCTCTATGTCTTTTCAGTTTCCCAGTGGATGCTCTCTTTCAGGAACCTGGATTTCCCAACTAGACTTTTTTAATAGGATCTTGGTTGGTATCTTGTACCCCACTCTCAGACACAAATCCCAAGTCACTACCTAAAAGCAACTTTGCCAATTCAGTTTCCATACTGCAACCCATGTGGTCTACACATATGCAAATATCATAATACCACTGCTATCCTAAAAGCTTTAAATAGCTCTCCACCCCTCTGTAAAGGTTACACTAACTATTGTTCATAGTACCTGCAAGATGTGGCCCCTCTTTCCTGCTCACTCTCATTTCTTGACAATCCTTTATTCAAGGCCTACCCATGACAAAGTTTTCTTGCCTCAGATACATACTCTGACTTGGCCCTTTATAATTGCTATTTAACATTCTTAGTATATGCATTTCTTCAATTCCAACATCACCTGACTCCCTCATCTTTTGGGTCTCAGAATTTGCTCTTACCAAAAATAAATACAGAAGAGTGAATAAAAGTCCAATGGAAGGAAGTACTTATCAAATGTATTTTAGATGGAAGACCAATTGAAGGCAAGACCTTGGGGAGATGAAAACCAGGCAGCAGGTGCTTACAACAGTTTTAGTGAGAGCTTATGAAGATCAGGTGATAGAAGTGTTCAGGGTGAGAGAGAGAAGGGTCTAGGGGGAAAATAGTGAGGAGGCAAGATCAAGAGGATTTGATGACTGGGATTAGAGGGTCTCTTAGAGCAACCAGTGGAAATAATGAACTAAAAAGAGATTTTTTATATTTCATACTGGATATGTACACCAGAAGAGATCACAGATATGGCTATTAAACTTTTGAGAATTCAAGTTGATCAAGGAATGTTTGCACCTCTAGAAAATAAGTGGTCTGAGGATAGAGACTCAGGTAACAATGATAAGAAAGGACAATAGGAACAGAGATGATAGCAGAGGAATGAGAAAAGAAAGTTGAAGGGGCAAGAGGACACCCAGAAGCTGGCACAGGAAATGCAAAGGATAAAGATGATTCTACAGATAGATTTGCTTAGTATCTAATACCACAGAAAATGTGTCTAGAATAGAGCAAACATGAGGGTCTATGACCACATGTGAGAAACAAATTTTGTTAGAATGCTGGAAATTAGTACCATATTGTGGTAGTTTATTAAGAAGATTTATGTGATGACAGAGCAAAAATAAAGTAAAACTATGGGTTTTAGAGTCCAAAGGCCTGGGGTCAACTCCCAGCACTGCAGTCTCTTCCGTGTGTGGGATTGAAACTCTTGATTTTGCTGAGCATTAATTTCTACCATGCCCAATGAGGATTATAGTAATGCTTTCCTTGCATTGTTTTTTTCCCCAGGATTAAGTGTCTGTTGATATATGTAAAGCAAGGAGAAATATCTGGAAAGTCAAAATAAGGATTTGTTATTATCATGACTGTTTTGTAATTAGTAGCATGTTCCCCAACATATGGTGGCTATAATAAATAGTAGTATTCTTTATTGTTGTATATAATTATTGTTGGTGTTGAGGGAACGTTTAAAATGAAGGAATTTCAAGAAAATATGTGAAATCGGAGCCAATAGAATATAAGAGGTGACAGCTGTAATAAAGAAAAGGATAACTAATGGAGGAAAGTGCTGGGCTGGAATAAACAAGTCAGATGCAGGAATTAGCCTTGGAAAGAGGAGGGTAGTGTCTGCTTCTGAAATGGAATGGATGAGGACAGAATAGGTTAAAGACGGAAACTTTTGTATGGAAAGAAAAAGAAATTTGGAAGAATTAGCGTTGGATGAACTTAGCCATTTTAGGGAACAAATCTGCTCAAGCATAGGGTGGTGAGCCTTAGGTGATATAGGTTTCGAGAAGAGAGAAAATGGTAGAATAACATGCTGAATAATAAGATAGATACCGAGCCATGGAGGTAATTCCACTATTTGGTCAGTGTGTTATCTCTCACTCTCTCTCTTACTCTTGCTTTAACTTGTAAAACTTACATGTGCAAACACAGGGTACAATGTAGGCTATGAAATATGGTCTATAAGAGAATCTATAAAGAGTAACAGAAAATTTCCAGAGAAAGAAAAAAAATGTATATATATATATTTCTGGAACATTCTGTCTCCAATTCTTGGCAATTACAACTATTAACTATAAGACTGAAGAAACTCAAAAATGGTATATTAACTTTTCACAGTAATGTAGTAAAAAAAATATTGCCCTCATTATTCTAGAAGTAAGGCTGCAGGATTATTATAAACTCTTTCAAGTGGCCTGATAATGGGAGAATTTGACTCTTTTTTTAATATTAAGAAACTAGGCATATCATAAGAAACTGCCCTAAGAAAATATAAATGACCACAGGAATAACCTGTCTCTTATATTTCCCAGATATATTGAGTAAGCGAATTTGAGTGAAAAAAAAAACAAAACAAAACAAAAAAAACCAACAACAACAAAAATTCAGCTGTTAGTTTTGGTAGAAATAATAAAAGAGGGGAATATACTTTACACTTAAACATGTCTAGGAATCAGTTTTCCTGAAAAGGGGAAGGGTCTTAGGTTAAGCTTAGGAAATAAACAAATACAGGCACTGAGAGATACTGTGGGTTTGCTTTCAGACCACCTAAATAAATCAAATATCACAATAAAATGAGTCACACAAGTTTTGGGGTTTCCCAGTGCATATAAAAGTTATGTTTACACTGTTGTAGTCTATTAAACGTGAAATATCATTATATCTGAAAAACAATGTGCATACTTTAATTAAAAATACTTTATTGATAAAAATGCTAATCATCATGCATCATCTGAGCCTTCAGTGAGTTGTAATCTTTTTATAATGGTAACATCAAAGATCATCACAGATCATCATAATACATATACAGTTGACCCTAAAATGACAGTGATTTGAACTGCGCGGGTCCACGTATATGAAGACTTTTTCCAATAGGTACGTACTGATCCACGGTTGGGAATCTGCAGATGTGGAGCCTCAGATGTGGAGGGCTGACTGTAAAGTTATACACAGATTTTTGATTGCATGAGAGTCAACACCTCTAACCCCCTTGTTGCTCAAGGGTCAACTGTAATGATAATGAAAAAGTTTGAAATATTGTGAGAATTACCAAAATGTGTCAGAGAGACACAAAGTGAGCATACGCTGTTAGAAAATTGGTGCCAGTAGACTTGCTTGATACAGGATTGCCACAAATCTTCAATGTGTAAAAAAATGCACTATCTTTGAAGCACAATAAAGCAAAGCTCAATAAAACGATGTAAACTAAATGAGCCAAACTGATAAGACATGGGTATCCCTCTGTTCAAGTTTATCAATTCTTCACTTAACTTTAGTTCATTTCTGAAACTGGAACTAAGAAAAAAACTATTAAATGGAAAAAATGTTTTGATCATAAAAGTGGGAGAAATTATGATGTATTCAACATGTCTGAAGAAATTTCACAGATAGAAAAAATCGTCAAGTGAACCATGTAAATACATAAATATAGGTAATAACACTTTGAAAGAAAATAACATTTGTATATACCATGTAATATAAAGAGGGTTAATTGCAGCCCCAAAGGAGGAAGAGAACGCCTGATAGTGAGTGATGATTAATCAAAAAATGGTTCGAGCAACTCATTTGTTGGAAGGTGATGGGAAATTTTTACGTAGGTATTCAATATTAGAACCAGAAGTGTTTAATGATAATTTTCTTTATCTTTAGACTTTGAGGCTAGAAGTTGTTCCTAGTTAGGAATACTTTGCATATCTGTAAAGAGAGTGGACTCCCTGGGCCAAAAATAACGTGCTGGGCTTCGCTGGTGGCTCAGTGGTTGAGAATCCGCCTGCCAATGCAGGGGACACAGGTTCGAGCCCTGGTCTGGAAAGATCCCACATGCCACGGAGCAACTAAGCCCGCGTGCCACAACTACTGAGCACGTGCACCAAGAGCCCCGAGCTCCGCAACAAGAGAAGCCACCGCAATGAGAAGCCTGCGCACCGCCACGAAGAGTAGCCCCCGCTCGCCACAACTAGAGAAAGCCTGCGCACAGCAACAGACCCAACGCAGCCAAAACTAAATAAATAAATAAATCTATTAAAAGAAATAATAATGTGCTGCAAAACATGAAAATAGCAAATATACACAATTACCTAAAGAATTCTAGGGGAGGCTACCTTTTCATCTGATCGTACTTGAACTGTAAACACTCTATCGCTTATTCTTGGTATTTTTGTTCACTTTCATTTTCTCCTCATCCTATAAGGTACTTTAAACATTTTATTCAATAACCTCAGGGCTATTTTCCTAATTCTATCCACATATAAAATTGCTATAAGGATTTGTTGTGAATTAAAAATTCCAACTTTGAAGGTCTAGCCAATAAAAAGCCTCAATTAAGCACTCATCATCCCTAAATCTATTTTTTATTTAATAATATGAAAGAACAATTGTTTTCACATATATGGCTCAATTGAGATTCTTACTGCTCTTTATCAAAATTTAATCCTTGGTTTTCATAAACTTGTGTATATTGTGAGTGCTTGTTGAACTAATTTGGCTTTTTTTCATATTGGTTGTCAATGTTTTCTTGTTTTTGTTTTTTTGTTGTTGTTGATTGTTAGGATTTCTTCACATATTTGTATCTGGGCCCCTAAATTGGTACAACCATTTTGAAAAAATGATTAACATTATCTACTAAAGTTAAACACATATATAACTTACAACCAGCAATTTCAACAGAAATACCTGAATGCTCATCAGCAGTTGAATGAATTAAACAATGTCAACAATGTAATGCTACACAGCAGGAAAAAGAATAAATCTGTGTAAAATAATACAGATGGATTTCATGGATATAGTTTTGAGTGGAAAAGAGCCAGAGCCCAAATAGTAAATACTGTATACCTCCATGTATATGAAGACCAAAATAGGAAATATTAATCTATGATAATAGACATGAAAATAGTGGCTACTTTTGAGCAGCACTGACTGAGAAGGGAAAAGGAGATTCTTTTAAAACTCTAAAATTATGCTTTTACAAATGCATATTTGTAAATTTATTATGGTAACCTCTTAAAATTACTATATATAAGACCTACTACAATGTAATTTTTTCATTTTGTCAATATCAGTAAAGTATTATATATTTATACAGAGTAATTTGGAACATTTCCTAATTCAGGCATTTCCTTGATTAACCAAGTAGGTACAGACGTTAATTCTAAAATGTAAAAAATATTTTTCCATGACAGATGAAAACAGTTTGGTACTAGATAAGTACCATAAAGGGTAAGAATGCTTGCTTTCAAAGTTACTTTCACATTTTAATGACAGTTAAACTAAATTACATATAAGTTATTCTTAAAAATACTCGGTAAATATCAAACGAAGGTATTAAAATTAAATAAACCAAGATTACATTTCCCTTTAACAGTTAATTTGCAGTGCTCTATTATTTTGCTTCACAAACAATTTTATGCTAGAAATAAGCAGGTTTCTGTATTCACATTATCTTTACCCAAGAGCATTTAAATAAATATCATTGATTACCTGCAAATTACAGATTGTGGATTCAGAGCTCAAAATTAAAGCTCTAAGGATATAATTCGATTAAAATGATCCATAATTGTGAATTCACCTCACCAGTGCCCCTAAGACAAGAAGCTCTTTCTGACATCGCAGTGAATTATTTTAATGATTATGGCCTGCACAGGAAAAGTTGAATAAAAAGCCAACAATATCCTAACCCCTTTGCAATGAAAACAAAACTTTTGTCTAATGCTTCTTTATATCTTACCCTCATAATTTCTATAAAAATATGAACACAAATGCTTCCGTCAGATCAATGACTGAGCTAATTCAATATTTTCTGACAGGTACATATTTCTACAGAATGGTGGGGCTGTCATCTACAATGTCATTGCAAAGGATCTGATAGGGTCCAAACTACTCCAGACTTCACACAACCCATTTTACACCTGTCACCCCAAATTTACCAAACCATTTGGATTGAGAATTTCAGCAGGGACCTTCATGAGGTACAGCCACCTACAAATACCTAGTCAGCTCCTTTTCTACTCTTCAGATACTCTTCAGATCAAACCTTCACCTTTCTCTTTCAGCATGTTATCCGTCACTCTTAGCAAAAGAAAATCTGTTTTGGTCTTCTGCCCATTTTTGGATTGGGTTGTTTGTTTTTTTGATATTGAGCTGCATGAGCTGCTTGTATATTTTGGAGATTAATCCTTTGTCAGTTGCTTCATTTGCAAAAGCTTTTAAGTTTCATTAGGTATCATTTGTTTATTTTTGTCTTCATTTCCATTTCTCTAGTGGGTCAAAAAGGATCCTGCTGTGATTTATGTCATAGAATGTTCTGCCTATGTTTTCCCCTAAGAGTTTTATAGTGTCTGGCCTTACATTTAGGTCTTTAATTCATTTTGAGTTTATTTTTGTGTATGGTGTTAGGGAGTGTTCTAATTTCATTCTTTTACATGTAGCTGTCCAGTTTTCCCAGCACCACTTACTGAAGAGGCTGTCTTTTCTCTATTGTATATTCTTGCAGCTCTATTTACAATAGCCAGGACATGGAAGCAACCTAAGTGTCCATCAACAGATGAACGGATAAAGAAGATGTGGCACATATATACAATGGAATATTACTCAGCCATAAAAAGACATGAAATTGAGTTATTTGTAGTGAGGTGGATGGACCTAGAGTCTGTCACACAGAATGAAGTAAGTCAGAAAGAGAAAAAATAAATACCGTATGCTAACACATATATATGGAATCTAAAAAAAAAAAAAATGGTTCTGAAGAACATAGGGGCAGGAGAGGAATAAAGACACAGATGTAGAGAATGGACTTGAGGACACGGGGATGGGGAAGGGTAAGCTGGGACGAAGTGAGAGGGTAGCATTGACATATACACACTACCAAATGTAAAATAGATAGCTGGTAGGAAGCAGCCGCATAGCACAGGGAGATCAGCTCGGTGCTTTGTGACCACCTAGAGGGGTGGGATAGGGAGGGTGGGAGGGAGACGCACGAGGGAGGAGGTATGGGGATATATGTATATGTATAGCTGATTCACTTTGTTATAAAGCAGAAACTAACACACCATTGTAAAGCAATTATACTCCAATAAAGATGTTAAAAAAATAATAAAATATTTCTTTTAAGTTCAAATTGGAAAAAACAAAAACAAAAACAAAACAAAACAAAAAGAAAGTCTGGTACTAAGATCCCAGATTATCAGTCGATGTCTAACAGAAAATACCTTATAATAATTACTTCATCTATGATTTCTCTCTTCTCTAAATAAACAGGGAATGTACTTGCCATACTTAAACTGAATGCCTGTGAGAATATAATTTAAAAACATATATAAGGCCATTCTGACTTTCAGAATGGGAAAGACCACTGAAAATCTACTTCCCCATAAAAGCAATGAAAATACTGGGGAAAGTTGTCCCAAAAAGTCAACTTCCTCGGAACTCCGGAAATTAAGTTGCAACAAGTTGAGGTATGTTTCTTTAAGAAAAATGCTGAATCTCAGTAAGCCTTGTGACATTTCAGTTTGCCCTATTCATATCCTTCTTTCCTCAGTGCTGTGGTAGACTTAAAAGTGAATAGCCTCAAAATTATAGTGAAAATGAGAACATAGTATCCACTGATGGGGCTCAATGAATGGGGCAGAATGGGTTTGGAGCCCCCAAGAGTTCCATGCTCAGAGTATTATCATTATTTGACCTGGAAGTTTCCTCAAAACCCCCATTTACATGACTGTAAGCTGTAGATAATAGTAATTGTTCCCATTAGGTTGTTATAAGGATTAAATGAGATAATATATGAAAAATTAGCTAACAGAAGGCAGTCACTCAATGTTTGTCATTGTTGATGTCATTATAACCAGCATTATCTCTTCTGTTTCCACAAAGCTGGAAACAGAGTGAATGCCTATAAATTCTCTTGTTTAATTTTTTAGCTAGTTAGTTGATTGATTATTGGAAGAAATTAACATATAGATATATAACTCATTGAAGTGATAGGATTCTGAAAATAGCTGCATTTGAATCCTAGACATCTCTACCACAAAGGAAGTGAAATTCATTTTTAATGATTGCCCACTATGTGCCAGGTAGGTGCTTTCTTTTAAATAGCTGCACAGCCTGGCACAAGTCGCTAAAGTTCTTGCTCCCTCAGTTTTTTTCTCTGTTATATAGAAAAAGGCAAATAGGAATTAACGGGCTCTTTTTCTCACATTCCCATCCAATCCGTTAGTAAATTCTATCCATTCTACCTTTAAAATATATCCAGAATTTAAATACTTTATATTATCTCTACTGCTACTGCTCTGGTCTAAGCCACCATCATCTTGTCTTTATTTTACCTGATTCATAGATTTCTCTGTGCTATTAGCCTTTTCCCATGTGTATTTGCCCAAAACAATTAGTGACAATGGTTTAACATTTCAGCTCTCTGAGGTGGTAATAACGGCTGGGGCAAATAAGAAGCTGACCAGAAATCATTAAAGGAATGTTGGGGAATGAAGAACGAGATGATCATCTGGGGCTTTGAAAAGCTCCAACATATGCCTGGGAATGTAGAGAACATACACATGTGCAGTAACATGTGCATTCCCAGAGAAACCTGAGAAGGCCCTAAACTATTAATGACGGCTGACCTTGAAGCTCTGTGAAAGCAAGAAGTAAAGGCTAAGGCAGTGTTTTAAAGTACCCTAGGAATATTATGTGTGCCCCCAACAAACACACAGAGATGCTCAATTGGGAGAGTTACTGGTGCAAGACATTTAAGGAAATTTTGTGTGTACAAACACACACACATTTTTAGATTAAAAAATTTTACATTTTTCTGGTGTGCTAGGGACAACCCCCTGTTTCTTAGGTTCTCCAAAGATAGCTGCTATACTAGCATTGTATAAAACTGAAGAAAAAAAATATCACATTATAATGGCACGTTGTTCCTTTAGGAAGGGTAGTATTTTGAGATAAGAAGCCATATTGTAAGTACTTATCTTTGTCTTCTGTTTTTTTTTAAGTAAGATATTTAGAAGGCCATGCGTATATACTTGTCAGGGATTGCAAAAGAAAAGCTAAACAAACAAAGTCAACAATCCTCTCTGTCCAAGAAAATGATTTGTTAATATACTAAAATAATATTCTCCCACAGTGTCATTCAAAATTGTTTCCAACCTCAGTTAGGTTCTAAGCAATTCGCAACAATCTATTCCATGTGATTCCTCATTTTCCACTGTCAAACTTCCTTTGTTTTTTTTTTAAACATACTTTGTTCCCCTCAAATTAACCATAGAAGAATTTATATTTCAATCCATGCAGATGACTTGGCTTTATCTTTTACAGAAAATGAAGTGTTCAGGTATATACTAGTTAAGCTTTCTGACCCAATCCTATCCTGATGCCTATACTATTACAGTGCTTTTTTCCTTATAGATCCTTTTAGAGGAAAACGTGTCCCTTATACTATCCTAAATGAATACTTCTCACTGAGTTATGTAAACCCATCCTTACCACTCTGTGTAGGATCTTTGAACTATCAATTATACACTCTCTCCTGTATTTCTTTTTCTTTTTTCTTTTAAAGTGAAAGTAAGGTTATTTAGAGAGATACACATTCCATGGATAGAATGCGGTCTGTCTCAGAAGGCAAGAGCTCTCACTCCTGTATTTTCGACCTCATTCTCCAATGTTGCTTCCTTTCATCTTATAAATAGGCTCAAAATGCTCACATCTTGTGGAAAACATTTTTTTTTAAATTCTGAGTCCTATTTTAGATACTGTCCTCTTCCATATTCATAGGCAAGATCTTGACAAGGAAAAGCTATCCAGAATTTACTCTCATGTGTGTAATTGTTCTTAAGTCCTGAAAGAAAAACTATCAAACAGGCTTTTCAGAAGAGATCATTTTATTCCCTAGGAACTATTTACTTCCTTTCTTCAATTTTCATCTTGGTCCTCTGGTATCTGAACCCACTTTAGCCATCCTTGTAACCCTGCACCAAAATGGTTAACGAAGACTTGTTAATCATCCAGGGCTAGGACCATCTTTCAGGCCTTATCTTTGACAGCCCCATTTTATTTGATATGATTTCTTGGGCCCTCCTGAAATCTCTACACTGTTTCTTTTTCTAACAATATTTCCTCCTGCCTTCCGTACTTTTTTCCTATCCATCTTGCTTCTAGTTTTTTGGTCTTTGTTTTTTCCCCTGCCTGTTCTTAAAAATTGGTATTTCTCTGGGTTTCATCCATGTTCTTTTTCTTTTATGCTGATTACTTTCTTAGGGAAATCTCATCTATTTAAATAATGCCAATCACAGAATATGTGCTTACTTATGAATGCCAAATCTATAAACTCCATCCAGACCCTTTCTCCAGACCCCTCATATTCAGCTTCTAAATTATACCTTCTGGATGTCTCATAGGTGCCACGAAATGACTGACTGTTGACAGTATTCAGAGAGTTCATCTGAATTTCAGTTTGGTGTTGGAATATTACCTTGAATATTTTAAAGTTTTCTTTAGGTTTATTTTTCCATCTGAAATCATATATCCTTAACTTTTTCATTATATACCAGAGGTACAACTATAGCTATCCAGAATTAACGCTCAGGTGTATAATTGTTATTAAATCCTGAAAGAAAAACTATTAAATGACAGGCTGACTTTTTAGAACAGATCATTTTATTCCCTAGGAGCAAGGGCATATTCTGAGGCCATAACTATTGATTTTAAATATTCTTGCTAGAAATGACTTGAGGTAGTATGCATAAATTAATTTTATGTTATAAACCGTAAGTCACCCATGTTGAAACTCTTTCATCCTAATTATAGAGAAATTCGAATTTAAATTCATTTCCTCCAGTTTGTTCGCATCCTAATTAAATGATAGCTGGGAGAGCTCTGGAAATAGTGAATATATGCATACAAACACATTGAGAATCCACTATGGGCATGGTCAGTCCATGGTAACTAACGTAATCTATGTACAGACACTTTCAAGCTCAACAGGGTATGTGTAAACAAGCTAGCTAATTATATCCCCAAGGAGTGGGGTTGTTAAGCCCTGTATCAGTCACCTTTCACTGAAAAATAAAATAAAATATCTTTTTGAAGGTGAGCAGCTTGTTGGTAAATTTGCATATCAAGTAATAGAACAATTTTAACTCCCCCAGTCCAAAATATTAAATTTTAAAAAGTTATGTGGTAAGATAATATCTAAGCGATTTCACTTTTCAGAATCCATTAAATGACAATTCACATGTTTCTCATTTAATATCTTAATGAGATGGTCAATCCCTGTCCCTTCCCTGAATAAGCATGTATTGTATACTGCTATGTGCTGTAAAGGATAAGATGCTGTTATTATTCTTCTTAATGTTCTTAGAAGTTTTTCATTCCAAATAACTACAATAAATATTTTAGTATAAGCTGTAACTAAGGGATAAATATACATAAAGAGACTGCATTACTTTGCTATATCCTATCTAAATTCTACTTTGGATTTTTGATAGCTGAATATGACAAATGTGACTATGGTGAAAGACTACTCATTATTTATGTCCCTAAAGTTGACCATGTCATAGTAAGAAAGATGCCCTAGGAGCAGATGCACCCTGACCATGTTTCTTGGAAAATTAGCGTTAATGGTATATTATAACCAAACTTGCAATTAGAGTTTCAAGCTCCTGGGTCTTGACCTTTCTAGTCCTTCCAATCAGCATTCTTCAAAAAATATATAATAATCATGGATTGCAACTATCTTTGTGTTTCAAATATAAAATGCCAGACAAAGAGTTGTCAGTGTGATCCAAAAATATACATCACCTAGGACATGAGAATATGAACAGTCAATTCACAGAAAATTACATGCAATTGGACAATAAACATATAAAAAGTCCTTATACTTGCTAAAAATGTATTGTGAGTTTTTCCAATTAGTTAACACATATTTAACTTTGAATTTCAAAAAAAGTCAATCATATAAGTATCAAAACAGAACCTCCTAATTTTTCCTACTTCCATTTTAATCAAACTAAGAAGGCTGATAGTGAGGTAAAACCAAAGAAAACTGTGTTAAAGTAGAATTTTTTTGATCATTTTATACAATGACCTCCATTTAAATATGGTGTCTATAAAATATGTCTAAAGATTTGAAATATTTTCTATTTTACTTTAATAATAAATGATATATTTTGTATTATATAACATACTATTTACAATTAAATATTAATAGTACTTTCTATAGATACAGATATTCAAGTAAGAAAATAACATTGATACAATAATATTAACTTATCAATAGATCTTATTAGAAATTTGCCTCCAGAAAGAGCCAATTCTCCAGAACTCTTGATTTCAATTTTATAGCCTGAACTGTGAGATAATAGATTTCTACTGTTTTATGCTACTCAGTTTGTGGTAATTTGTTATGGCAGCTCTAGCAAATTAATACAGTTGTTATAAATGCTGTACATACGTCTTTTTAGTGTAATCATAAAGTGTTACTTGTAATATTTGTACCCTATGGACCTTACTGATATTTTCTGTGGACCTAATATATGATCATTTGTCTTTCCGTGAAGGTTACATAGGTGCTTGAGAAGAAAGTACATTGTCTATTGTCAGAGTATAAATTTCAACATCTATCCATAATATCTACCTTATTGGTTTATTTTGTAGGTCTTCTATTTCCTTACTTAGATTTAGTCCACTTGATGTGTCTTGTACAGAGAGTGTTATGTTAATGTCTCCTAGTACTACTGTGATTCTACTCATATCACCTTGCATTTGCTGACAGATTTTGCTTCATAAGGTGACTGCTGTGTTAACTGGGTTATAAATATTCATACATGTTATGCTTTCATTGTGAATTGTGACATTTACCATTAAAAGGTGTCCTGCTTTATCATGTTTAATGCTTTTCTCTTGAACTCTACTTTATCTGTTATCAGGATTGTTACCCCTGCTTCCTTGTGTTTTTTTAACTTTTGTCCCCGCTTGCCTGGTATATTTTTGTTTATCCTTCCCTTTCCCCACCCCCCATTCTGAATTACATTGTTATAGACTTGTCTTTCATATAAAGCATATAGATGTATCTTACATTTTGATTTAAGGTGAAAATCTTTTTTCCTTTAGTAGAAGAGTTAGGTGCATTCACATTTTACCTATAACTGCTATGTTTGGTCTCAGCTTTGTCATATTTTATGATTATCTACATTGTGATATATTTTTCTCTATGAAATTCATATTCATTGCTCTTTCACATGTATATGTACACATACTGTTTAAAGCATGATTTGCTTTTTGGTCTTGTTGTTCTAGGGTTTACCTCTGTAATACTTAAACCTTTTAATGCCCTTAGTTCCTTGACATTTAAACTTTATAATCTGGTTTAGTTGAAATTACTCTGGGTCAGATGTCTCCAAATTCTTTGGTTTTCTTTTATGTTTCACAATCATATATTTTCTTCTTCTTTTCTTCCCCTTTCGTCAAGCAGTTGCAAAAGGCACATCTTACATTTGTATCCTCTCCTCACTTCCCAGGAGATATGCATTTTGAAGACTACTCTTCAGGTGGTTCAAACGTCTAAGTCCCTACCTGGGACTCCACACTCAGGAATGTATTTTCAGACCTGTAAATGACTTAGTCCTTGTGGTGCAGGCCTTATATAAGCCTTAGACCTTCTGGGGTCTTCCTTCCCTCTGCCCTATAGTTATTAGCCATTTGTTTTTTCTGCTTTTGCCTGTCACAGAGCTTGACATTAGGGCAGTTGAGGCAGGAGAGTGAAACATCTCTGGCTGAGATTTTGTGTTCTTTCTTTTTTTTACTTAGCGTTCTTTTGAAGTTTAGCCATTCTCTGTCTTCAAGATATGTTAAAGGGATGGTTTTTGTGTAGCTTTATTTTTATTCTTGTTTTGTAATGTTTTGGGGGAACTATTGGGAGATGGGTGTTACAGACCAAATTGTGTCAATTCCTATGTTGAAGTCTTAACCGTCTAGTGACTATATTGGAGCTAGAGCCTTAAAGGAGGTGATCCAGACTAGATGAGGTCCTAAGAGTGGAGTCCTGATCCTCTGGTAGAACTGGTACCCCTATTAGAAGAGAAAGAGGTACGAAAGCTCTCTCTCTGTTATGTGAGGACACAGGAGGAAGACAGCAATCTGCAAGCCAGGAAGAGATCTCTCACTAGAAATCAGATCTGCAAACACCTGATCTTGGACTTCTCAGCCTCCAGAACTGAGAGAAAATAGATTTCTGTTTTTTAAGCCACTCACCCTATGTTATTTTATTATGGCAGCCTGAGAACACTACTATGATGGAGACTGAGGCAGTCCTATTGTCCTTACCTACTGAAGTCTCAGCTAGTTAGCTTTTATAATCTCCCTATAATCAAAATTGATTAAATTTAATAAATTTATCAAAACCTTTTTCTATCTTCCTTCAGGCTGGATTTGAAGAAGTTCTCAATCCTCCCAGATCACTCCCCCCCTTTTTTTTTTCCAGCAAATGGAGTCTGTATTTAGTCCCATGTAGTTTGTAAGGGTCAGTATTTTCAAAATGTTTGATACTAGAATTATAAATCCAAATATCTTCCTCAGCATGCAATTTTATAATTTCCTTTATAATTATCTGAACTTTAACAGAACTTTCTGAACACATTATGGTTTCCCCCAAAATGACTTTAGCAATGAAATTCAGGTACATTGGAGAAAAGGAAATATTTAAGCACATCTTATATTTTAAAGCTATATTGCCTTGTGGAAGTTTCTGGAAGACAGAGAGACACAGAGCATCTAGAACTGAGCTATAACCTTATACATTGTTCTCTGTTCTTCACAGAGATGAATATAAATGAAGATCTTCTGTTTCTTAAAGCTTAAAATACAGTTATGAAAACAAGATGCAAAGATGCAGCACAAATAACAAAAATTTAAATTGTGTATTATTTGTGGATCTTGTTTGAAATTTGATTGTATATAACAACAGTTGTAGAGGGTTCAATGACAGACATACAGCTTGAGAAGAGCCCTGAAGGAGTTTGTAGGTTTGAATTGGCTGGAGAAGTGTTCAAGTCATGGAAATTACATGATATCTCACCACCCACCCTAGGCAGACATACTTGCTTCTCCCTTTATGCTTTGTAGGGGACCACCAGACTATGAATTTCTTAAGTGCTGAGAATTTGTATTATTGATCTCTGTATACATCCTATTAATGACTTAGATTTTTTAAGTTATTAATGGTATACACTAATGTACAAAAAATTGATAGTGAGTGAATGAATGAAGCAAGGTAATAAAAGCAATGGAATGCACAGGTAATAGTACATGTAAAATAGTGAATGACTACCTGAAGCTGTGGGGCTATGAGTTCTATTGCTGCAGAACAAAGTACCACAAACTTAGAAGCTGAAAACAACACACTTATTATCTCAGTTTCTGTGAGTCAGGAATTCTGACATAAATCATCTGGATCTTTGTTCTGGGTCTCTCAAGGCTGCAGTCCAGGTGTTGACCTGGCAGCATTCTCATTTGGTGGCTTGACTGGGGATGAATCCACTTCAAAGCTCCATGCCATTACTGGCAAAATTTTCTTCCAGCTGTGTGACTGACTGAAGGACCTGGCTTTGCTAACTATTGGCTGGGCTCTACCTTCCGGTCCTAGAAGCTGCCACAGTTCCCTGCCATGTGGTATGCTTCACAGACAGTTCACAACACAGCTGCTTACTTCTTTAAGGCCAGCATCAGAGTATTCTACCTCAGGAAGAACCCTAATCTCAGTTTCAGGAATTTCACCTTGATTAAGTCAAGCTCATCCAGGTTAATCTTCCTTTTGATCAACAGAATTGGGAATCTTAATTACCTGCAAAATCCTTTTGCATTGACACATTCTGTTGGCTAGAAGCAAGTCACAGATTCTGCCCAAACTCAAGGGGAGGGGATTATACAAAAGCCTGACTTATGGGGGGAGAGGGAGAATTCTCTTTACGCTGAGTCCATTACAATGGGGGAGCAGTTTAACTCAGTTTAATTAAGGAATCAGATATTGATCACTAACCATGCACCAGGCACACTGACTTTTAATAACCCATAAATACGCACTTTATTTTATAAATATCCAGATAAAGATATGCTCATGAAAAGAAGAGAACACAAAGCAAGAACACAGAGTTCCATCTGGCAATTAAGGGATAGATCCTTGGAGAAAATGGGACATTAGGAGTGTTGAAGTGTTTCAAAAGTGTAGAGAGGGAATAGGAACATCGCAGGAAAAGAATAGCAAGAGCAGTGGCAGAAAGACACACAAAAGCAAGGCATGTCAAAGTCAGCAAGAGAAGCTCAGCATTGTCGTAGCATTTACTGCAAGGTGGGGGATGCTCTAGTGGTTACCAGGAGCCAGGCACGGGAAGCTTTGTATGTGATTTTTAAGGAATTTAGATGCTATTCTCTAGGACAGGTAATAAGACATCTTTGAAGGGTATTAAAGATAAAACCAAAAAACTTTGGGTTGTGAGATGGGGACAGTTTTAAGTGTATTAATAAATCTGGTTAATAACTTATCTAGGAAATTGATGGTAGGGAGACATGAAGACTTATTTCAGGAAAATTTAGGAGCTTAAGCAACAACACTCAGTAACTGATTGGATACAGTGTCAAGCAAAGAGAGAGGTGAAGCAAGAATGATCTTCAGACTATTAGGTAAGGGAATAGATGAACTGGGATATGGTAAACTGATACAACAAGAGACAAGAATAAAGTAGTTTTCTATCACTGCTGTAACAAAGTACCACAAAATTAGTGCTGAATGTAAATGTGTTATCTTACATTTCTGAAGGTTAGAAGTCCAACAGCCATCTCAGGGGGCTAAAATCAAGGTGTAAACAGGACTGTATTCCTTTTTGTAGGCTCAAGGGAGGAATCATGTAGCTTTCCCTCTCCCACTTTTAAAGACTCTTGTGATTGCATTAAATCCACCTGGATAATTCAGAGTACTCTTCCTACATAAAGGTCAGCTCTTCAGCAACCTTAATTTCCTCTGTAACCTTAACTCTCCTTTGCCATATAATTTGGCATTTCCACAGGTTCTAGGGATTAGGACATGGATATCTTTGGGCAGGGGGCATTATTGTGCCTCTCACGGTCTGCTCTCAGACCTCCAGTGATACCCATCAATCCCACGTATGAAATACCTTAACTTCATTCCAATTTCTCAAAAGGTTTCTCATCACATTACAGCATCAACGCAAAGTACAAAGATCCATCTAAATCCCATCAGTTCAAAAGTCTCAAATTCCTCCCCAGATACATCAGGACAGGTATGAGAAAATAGTTACAGACATTCTGGTTCAAAAGAGGTGAAAACGTATACAAAAAAAAGAAAAAGAAGTCAGGGGTGCCAAGACATTTCACAGTCCAGTGAGGCAAACTCCAGTAGGTTTCAAGGTCTGGGAATAATCCTCTGTGCTTTTCGGCTCCATACTCTGGGCCTGAGGGTATGTCCTCTGGGCTCCAGGCTCTGCTTCTGGATCATCATTCCTAGTTCATTAAATACAGCATATATTTACAGCTAAGTAATTTAATCAACCTGTTTCCTCCCTGTAGAATTTTGGAATTCTGACAACCTTCCTATATTTTGTATTCTGTTTCATTCCAAGCTGGCAGTGTTTGTTGGCATAAGATTCTCAAGAACTTTGTGTTTCCTCTATATACCGTGAAGCCCACTCCAGTAGACAAGAGGCTTATCCACAGGTATTTCTTAGATAATCTCATCTCTATTTTCAGCTTCTACTGATATGACAGAGGTGCTCTATGAGTCACTCAATCTCTTCAAATAGCCTTTTGTGTCATATGGTACGCAGACCTTTTGATCTTCCTGAGATGTTAGCAAAAGACTGTGTGGCCCCAGCCTTAACTCTCTTTTAGACTACAATTTCCTGAAAGCAAATCTCTTAATTTTAATCTCTTTTGAAATATGAATGAGAATTTCCCAGCTCATCATGCCCTGGTTCCCTTTTAATAATCCTTCTCTCAATTTATCTCTTTTCTCTTGTATTTTACTAGAAGCAGCAAGAAGAAACCAGGTTGACTCCTCAGAACTTTGCTGGGAAATCTCTGCTAAATGTCCAGTTTACAAGTTTTCCTTTCCACAGAACTGCAGGTAAAAATTCTGCTAAGTTTTCTGCCACTATAAAGCAAGGTTCCTCTCTCCTCCAGATTCCAATCACACATTCCTCATTTCCTTCAGAGCCCTCACCTGCAAATCCTTAAATGGTCATGCTTCTGCTGACAGTCTGTTCGTGATGACCGTGCTATCCTCTAAGATGATAGTTTGTCTCCATCTTCCTCCTGATTTCCTTCTTAGCCCTCACTAACACAGTTGTAAATATCCTTATTTCTACTAATACTCCATTCCAGGCAATCTAAGCGTATTCTCTTACACACCTCGACATTTTTCTCGCCTCCGACCATCACCCGATTCCAAAGCATCTTCTACATTTTTAGGTAATTTCGATAGCAGCACCCTACTTCCAGGTATCAGACCCTGCATGAGTTTTCTAGCTGACATGGTATACCCTAAACTTGGTGGCCTATAACAATACAATCATTACCTTACATTTCTGTCGGACAGAAGTCCAACACGGGGAATGCTGGGTTAAAACCAAGATGTCAGCACGGATTCTTTTCTTTCTGGAGGATCTAGGGGAATATCAGTTTCCTTGCCTCTTCGAGCTGGAGAGGCCACGCACATTCTTTGCCTCAGGATCGTCTTCAGACATCTTCACAGTCAGTAACTGAATCCCTGACCTTTCTTACATAGCTCCATCTCTCTCCGGCTCTCTTCTGCCGTCTCTTCCATTTTTAAAAGCGCTTGTGATCACATTAGGTTCCCCTGGGTAATCTAGGTTAATCTTCCTATTTGAAGGTTAACTGATTAACAATTCAAATTCTAGCTGCACTGTTCATTCTCCTTTGCCATGTAAGCTAACATATTCACACGTTCCAGAGATTAATATGTAGACATCTTGGGAGCTGGGACCATTATTCTGCCTACCATAAATAGCTAGGGAGAAAGTTGATGAGTTCAGTTTAGGACAGATTGAGTAAGAGTTGCATCCAGACCTCCAAATGGCTAAGTCCAGGTGGCAGCTGAATAAACAAGTCTGAATATTTGGCAAGAAGACATGCATAATATATAGATTTTAACATCTTGCATGCAGTGGTTTTCAGAGAACTTATTTAAAAATACAACTTTCAAGGTCTACTACAAGACATTCATCGTGAAGAAGGTAGGGTCCAAGAATATGTATTTAGCAGTCATCCCAGGTGATTCTAATTTAGGTAGTGTTCTGATGATACTTAGTGAAACAGTTTGATCTTATTACCAGAGGTTGGATACCTATGATAAAATGGTGGAGATAGTGACAATGTGACCCTGGTGAGGAGGGTTACTGTACAGTCAGGACCTTGGGCTACTAAAGGGCCAGGGGGAACTTAGGCACTTCAAAGCTCTATGTCATACATAACAAAATGTTAATAAATAAGAAAAGGCTGCTTTTGTAAAAAAAAAAAAAGCCTTTCTGACATGCAGTGACTGAGCCGAAAGGCTTCAGAGGGGTTGTGGTATAGAGAAACAGGAAAGTAGGAAAAAAATCTGTACTGCTATATTCTAGTCTATACTGCAAACTGCAAGCCTTGTGACCTTGGGAAAGTCACTGTATCTCTCAGTAATATCATTTTTCACATCAATGTTATGTCCGTACTTGGCATATAGAGTTATGAGAATCAAATAACGTATAGCATGTGGGAGATGTCTGTAAATAACAATTGCATATGTGGATTTACAAAGTAAAGATCTGGGGATACTATTATAGAGAAAAAAGAACTGAAAGCAGTAAGAACTCTGTTAAGAAATGAATGAAAGAAGAGTGTTGTATCAAAACTTGCTAAGTTTAATAAACCCTATTCACGTCAATCCCTCAATGTTTCTTCTTGCTCTGAGAATGTATATTCTTTGCTTCCATTTTATCCCATTTCTTTTCTTTCTGCTATTAATGCACAGAGGGTTGTAACAAATTCTGTTCTCAAATTGCATCAGGCAATAGATGGCTCTGATTCCCAACTCAGAAAAATCTCATTTTCAAGAACTGTTTGAGACTTGACTTTGATTGCATTCAGAATGTCTTGGTTCAAAAGTCTTGCTTTTGTGTAAATAAGAAAAGCAACTTTGAAAACTACATCTACAAGTGGGAATATGGAAAAAAGAGGACGAGCTAAAGGTTATGAAACAAAATAAAACATTAATGGAGAGAAATACAAGCACAATATTACTATACACAGTATAGTAATATTTTTTAAAATATGAAAAACTCTAACCCAAAAAAGGTATATAAATGAACTGCGGTAAAGTAATAAAATTTGAAACAGTCCAGTCTGCTAAAAATGTACTAAAGATAATTTTGAATAGCGTTCATAATATTAGAACGTGTATACTAAACTAAAAGGTCACTTTGAAACACGTGAGGAAGCCAAACCAAGGACAGAGTTTGTTACATTATATTTACCAGCTGTTTCTTTGAAGGAGTAATTGTTGGCGTTGGTCATTGAGAGGATGTAACCTCTGGTTCACCCGAGAGCTGGACCCGAGCAACACAAGGCTCTTCACCCCTACCTCGTCCTTGGATTGTACATTCTGCCCATCGTTCCCATGGTGAGAGCCATTTCAAGGACACAGACTTGCGGGAGTAAGGTGTGATTGACACCATCTGGGTTGAATATGAGACTGAACCCAGTTAAGGCCTCTGTATAAACTTTAAGATACTGGCAGGTGGGCATGGAGGTTTACTTGTCTCAAAGCTGCCCAAGACAAGCTTCTATGTAAGTTCCCTTGCTGATGAAAACTGCCACCTACCAATCTGTAGTGGTCTGCCTCTTTTTTGGCCCTTCCTTACCCTCTGGGTACCGGGGCCATTTTTCGAACAAAGAGCAATTTAAATTTTCTTTTATTAAAATAATATGTTTCAACCTAAGTATTCTTTTGCCTAAAAGTTTCCTAAATACTAAGAATTTTAGGATAATCAATGTCAGATTATATATTTTTAAAAATTTCAATGATGTCTAAAATTCAAAGAGCTAACAAACATTAAATAGAAGCCCCCTAAAACAATATGGTTTGTATGAAAATCGCTCACTAAAAAAAGTGCCTAATGAAAATCAGCAATTTATAGGCCACAATATTAATCAGACCTCACATAGTAGCATTATTAGCTAAGATTAATTTCTATGACACATGATTCAACCATTTTAAGACCATCAGCTTTCACACAATCCTTTGAAGTTGATTGTTTTATTCTCCTTAATAAATATTGACCAGGATTAAGGGGGAAAGAGTGACTCATTATCTCCTTTTTATTACCCTTTCTATGCCATTGATCATCAATTGCTAAAGTTAATTTCAAACCATTTATTCACTTATTTTTAGCAATTTTTACTTTCAGTGATTCATTATTTGTAACTCATAGCTGAAGCCCAGCTTGTATCCATCTTTGTATACTTTCATATCTGTTGACACACAGTGGGTCTTAAAAATTTGTGTTTAAGCAAAATTAATTAATAGAGTAGAATTGTTCCGATAGGGTCTTATATGTCACTACCTCCCATAGAGTGCATTGGACATCCTGAAAAGAAAATATTTATTAATAGCCTAAATATCTTATATTAGAAATGTTTATAAACAATCTAAATATCTTAGAGCATTCTAGAGTTGTTTATTACATAAAAAATTAAAAATAACTTCCTGGTAACATGGTTTCATAATAAAAAGCAGAAGGATTTGCATAAGTAATTCTCTGAAATTGATAACTGTGTGGGTGTGTATGCATATAGACACGTGTGTCTGTACACATATACATCTGTGTGAATATAGATACAGATACACACATATCTGTATCCATATTCACACAGATACACATAATACATATCTGTGTAATAGCAAGATTATGTAGACATGAACATTGGCTATGTTTCTCTAGGAGAGTTATAGCATAATTTAAAAAATTACTTCTCAATAGGTTTTTTTAATACTACCTACTTACTTAATAAGCTTGGGGATTGCTTTATGTTTTATCTCCTTTCATAAATTTTTCATACTAATTCAACACGGGAAAATTCTTTTAATGTTTACTAGAAATAAATCATTAACTTTTTTTAGTATATAGGAAAATTGAGATTGTTGAAATGATCCAAAAAGATTGCTGAATACTTTCAATGGAAAACTCAACACTGTTGGTTTATCTGATTCTATGAGTTTCTGTGTCTTTCATTGTTTTTTATCTATTTCACAGCTCTGTAAGCTGCAAGTAATTTTCCGTAGAAATGAAAATTATCCAGTGGAGTGTATTTGACTTTGGCCCTAGGGATATTGACAATTTTGCATCTATTAAGCAAATTCATTTCAGCATTACTGACTGTCTATATATGTGCCTACTCTGTGGATTTGCTTTTGAATCAGTTGAAACATCTTGCTGGTTCTCTTATTAACTAAGGAGTTAAATAAAATTATTAATGTGTCCATTTTACATTTGTATAAGAAGTTATTTTTTAAAGTATCCTTTGACATTGGATTGACATAGTCTTAAGACATGCTAGAAATAGTGGATATCAAGTTTCTCAAGGTCATTTCTATAAAAAAATTCAATTTTATATAAAAAGTTTAACATTATGTTTAACAGTTCTCACTCCTATAACCATGACATTTCAAGTACATTTTATATAATCTTAGGACGATGTAAGATCTCAAATATTATTTTATCAGTGATTTCAACTACTTGATTACTTTCACTTATTTAAATCTCCAGGTCAGCATTTTCCAATAGCACCATGGAGTTAGGTGATTTTACCAGGTAGAAGTTTAGTTCCTACACTTTCTCTTTACCTTTATAGAAAGTAAGAGGTTGTATAAGTCAAAGTATAGACATCTGGTGGCATGATTTTAATTTGTAACCAAATGTCTTATCAAATTTTCTAGAAATAACTCATGATTTATTCACTTTCAGAAGGGTACCACTATGTAATCAGATACCATATATACGTGAGCCCAAGTACCTCAAAAGTATGTAGAGGATACATTACATCCTCTTCACTGTCTGTTTCATAGTTGTATTTTAGGTAAGAAATAGAGTCAGTTGATGCCATTTAAGAGATCAACAGCAACAATATTGGCATAGTCTCATAAAAGAGAGTTACAATGTGTAGACAATAGTATTGATATATACTCCTCATAGATACATATTTATATATATATACACTATATATATATATAGATGTAGACATATACATCAAATATATTTATTTAGAGCCACTTAATCATTAAGTTTCAATGAAAGTGAAAAAGCAAACCATGGAGTATTTTGTTAAAAATGAATGATAAACCAATATCCTTCTGCACATACTTTAAATGAGAAGAATGTAAATCTATTTCCTTGGATGGAGTGGAATTGTGATTTCCAGTGACTAGAAGCTGACTGCCTTCACAATGTTTCTGTTCACTGAGGAGGGTGGGATACCTGACTGATTCATGAGTTGGGAACTTGAATGAATTAAGGAAATTGACAAAACAGAGCATGACTCCTTTTATGACATTACAGAAAAGATTTTGTGTTATTTACGGTACATCTATCATTTTGCCTGTCTGTTAGTACTGTGTTATTCCACTGCTGTTAAACTTCTTAAAACTCCAAGTAGTTTAGAGTCAACAGGGACTGGTACATTATATTCAATCTAAGCGGCTATAAAAGCCAATGTAACTAAGTACCTACAAACTTTAAGCACTGTTGCTATCAACATGAAGAATGTAATAGGCAAAATGTTTTACACATCCAATGTGCACTACAAAATTCTGTACATAATTTTTACAGTTTTAATTTAAAAGTATACTAGTTAGATATTTCATCTACACTCTTATAGTGATAAAAATGCAGATACTGCTTAGAGAAAAAGTATCTTTCCCAAGCAACATTTAGATCTGAAAACTAGTATTTTATTTCATATTTTAATGCTTATTTGATTTTCTGGTTATAAATGTTTATGGGGATAAAATTTAAAAGAGATATTTGTATATTCTTCTATCACATACAATTAAAATAAAAAATTTTCATTACTAAATATAGAAAAGGTAGGTGTGAACTATTTATTGAGAAACATTTAATACATGGAAATTTTTTGTCTTTTGAATATCACCTCATTCTAACAATTCACAAAAATGTGAATAAATGTTATTAGAATATCTTTGATCTTGAAATAAATATGGACCTTATGAAAATCCATCGAACAATCCATCACATTTCAAAATCAAAAGTTATAAAAATCACTCTAAATTCTACTGCTCAAAAATAATAAGAATTGCTAAACATTAGGTGACAGCATTTTATACATTCTTATACACATGTATTTAAATGGATAGTTAACTACTTAGCAGTGTGAATTAAAATGGTATAATACAAATATGTATTGTTAATTTATAAAATAAATGTAATGATCCTTGAATGAGTCAAAGAAAATAAGAAATTGAGGAAATGAAGCTTTATGCCTATTCACATGAATGTACGCAATGTCTCGATGTATGGGATGCACTAAGAGATCTTTACCTTCAAAATGATGGAAGTTTAAGAAGAAATAAAAAAGCAATATTTGCTTGGAATGGAAGTCATCTTTTTTAAGTTCCGTGTTGTTAAGTAGTTGGTTGTGTAAATAATGAGAAAATTATCATTTAACTATTCCAAATGTTTTAGTTTGTTATTATTTTTATATTGTCATGAGTCTTAGCTTGGGTTGCCATAACAAAATACCACAGACTGTGTGGCTTAAACAATAGACATTTATTTCTCACAGTTCTGGAGGCTGGGAAGTCCAAGATCAGGGTGCCGACAGTTTGAATTCCTTGTGAGTGCTCTCTTCCTGGCTTGCAGCCAACTGCCTTCTTGCTGTGCCCTCAGTTGCTGGTACCTCTCACTCAGGTTTTAGGGTCTAAAAGCATCACACTCTCTAAATTTTTTCATTGTATCTCTTGATCCAATTAACAAAGTATCAGGTTGGCACTTAGCACTGAGGAAGAAGTGTTATTTGAAAGCCTGTGTTCAAATGGCCACATTTACATGAATGTGGTTTTCACTGCTGTAGGCGTGTAGAAGCAGGGATGGAAGATGTTCTGGCTTGGAACTGGTGTACTTCCGATTGGATGCTGGCATTCCATGTTGCAAAGAATTTAAAATGACTAAGTGATATGTGGGAAATAACTGAGGCCAAGAAAGAACTGTGAGGTTTAAAAAATGCAAAGAGGCAAGAAAATATTGCTGTCTATGAGGTCAAATAATATGTGTAGAGAAAATAAAATTTTCAGAGAACTGGAAAGATAAGGAATTGAAGTTAAAGGTGAGAAGAATACCAGAATTTAAAAATCTGATGTGAACTAGCCACAGAAGATGTTAGGGTTCCTGTTAGGGCAGTGAGTGTGGGTGGCTAAATTAGAATGGGAATGCATGCTACTGAAGATAAGGAAAAAATCAATAAGCTGCAGAGCCAGGCTGTTGAATGTATTTTTCACAAAAGCATTAACTTCACTAACAGTGACAGCTGGGTGGCGGGGAGGGATGAGGTTGGGAGGGTGGGGCTCGGTGGGGGGGATGCCTGATAGCCTCTGGTCAGAGTTTTCTTTAAATGCAGATGTGACTTCCTGGAAAGTAAGCAATTTTTGAAAAATAGAGAAGCATAGAGCCTCCTGACACGAATCTCACAGAGGTGGTGAAGTATTGATTCAGATATAGCCATGCAGAGTTAGGAGAATGCCAGCCACATCTGGCACATGCACACAGAGCTTCAGATAATTTAGATGATTCCTTTAATGCACTTTCCTTAGAGAAGGTGACACAGTGTGAATTCCTGGGGGGCTATTTACCTTTTATATTCCAGATGTTAGCATAGAATAATCCATTCATTCAAAAGACTTGTTGGATGTCAGCTATTTCTCTTTTCTACTTAGAGGATTTATTCTTCCTCTCATGGTCCATAAGAACTAAAATGTTTCAGACAGTGCAAACCATCAAAATATGCTTTCAATAAACCTGAATTTTCAGAAAACTTTCATGCTATATTTTATTTGCTTCAATGCTCTAAAAATTTTCCCCCTATATATTTTTTCTGAATATATTTTTTAAACTTCAGTGGTTTGGTGCTCACACACTTTACCCTTTGCTGAATCCTGTCCACACCCCTCTCTCTCTCTCCAAATGAAAATATCCATAGACATACAGCCAGTTAGGATCAAAGACTAGACTTGACTCCCAGCCAAGACCCATACTTCCCCATAACTCTTCCACATCACCTCCAGCCCAAGCGGTTTAAACATTTTCTTTCTTACCCCCTTATTAGAATATGTACACTAAGAAACATGTGACATGATATAGCACCCTGGTTTAAAAAAAGTTGAAAAGTAATTTTAAAAGGGCTCAAGGCTCTACTTGTATTTTGGTAATATCTGAAAGAGATACATAATACAAAACACAAATCTTCACATTCCTCTTCTTTCATCCATTTTCCTCTTTTCTTAAATCCCTCTGACTAACTTCACCACCACACACAAACTATGCATATTTTTTCTCTGCTAGAAGAAAACTCCCCCAGACCTAATCCAAATGCATCTCTCAGCCTACGTCCCCCTTCCCTACTGCCTTTCTAGTCCTGATTTCCTCTTATAGTTGCACTGATGTGGCAACGCTAAAGAGCCAACCATTGTCTGGTTTTGGTACAAGGATGACACTGGCCTCATAGAATGGGTTCGAAAGTGTGTACAATTTCTTGGAATAGTTTCAGAAGGATAGGTGTTAACTCTTCTCTAAATGTTTGATAGAATTCGCTTGTGAAGTCATCTGGTTCTGGACTTGTGTTTGTTGGGAGTTTTTTAAACTACTGTTTCAAGTTCAGTACTGGTAATTGGTCTGTTCATATTTCCTATGTCTTTCTGGTTCAGTCTGGGGAGATTGTACCTTTCTAAGAATTTGTCCATTTCTTCTACGTTGTCCATTTTATTGGCATATAGTTGTTCATAGTAGTCTCTTATGATCCTTTGTGTTTCTGTGGTGTCGGATAAAACTTGTTTTTCATTCTGATTTTGTTGATTTGGGACCTTTCTCTTTTTTTTCTTGATGAGCCTGGCTAAAGGTTTATCAATTTTGTTTATGTTTTCAAAGAACAAGCTTTTATATGTGGAATATAAAAAATACAACAAACTAGTGAATAAAACAGAAATGAAGCAGACTCGGATATAGAGAGCAAACTACTGTTTACCAGAGGGGAGAGTGAAGGGGGGAGGGGCAATATAGGGGTGGGGAAAAAAAGGTTATTTTGGGATTATATACAACTATGTGTGTGTAACTTTTGAAAAGTTCCAAGCACTATAGAATTTAAAGACTCTTTCACTCCGTAAAAAATAAATTAAAAAATAATAAGAGAGGGCATGTGATCTAATAAAAATATTTTTTTAAAAAAATGCCAATCACCTGTTAACCACCAGCAGTAACTTTCTGGAGAATAGGAATGGGAAAAAACCTGAGTAGGCAAAGCCACAGTCCTTTCTATGGAGCAGAAAGAAGGAGCTCCTACTAACCACATACATTAATAATTTTATCCTCTAAAGGGAAGCTTTATATAAGAGAAATTGATTATATTTGTATATAGCAGTACTGTAAATAAAACTCTAGCTGACATATTATAGGCTTATCCATGATATGAACCCAAGGGAACAAATTTAATGAATCAGTATTTATAAGCTCTTTTCACCTATGTCTTGTGGTTTTAGCCACTGATTTCAGAATGTTGCTGAAAAAAATATATTTCTTCCTAATGTTTGATTTCATGATCCCATGTGGACAAATCTCCATATTGGATTTCAATAAGTCCACAAAAGTTAAATATCTACTTTTAGCCCACTTTGATTTTCACAAGTTTAATTCCAACTTAATAATATAAAATGTGTAAAATAATCTGGCATTAGAATGTAGAATATAGTAAGTATTTGGCAGATGTTGCTTCACTTTCCTCGTTTCTCATAATGAAAAAAAATGGCACAATTATAAAATTTTGTAGGAAAAAATATGAAACTGTTGTCTATTAATTACCAACAGTTTAGGAAAGACAATACCCTCTCCTTGTTAGCTTAATATTGAGGCATTAAAAATTATATGCCATATACTTGTTGATTAGGTAAACTACATTTTACTAAGGATTTTTTTTTAGAATTTTATCTTTAAAATAACTAAAACATCTTGAAGTGTCACCAAACAGAAGTGGACATTTAATAAACACCCTGCTGTAATAATTACAGAAAATCACTTGAAGGTGGTCACTGTACTAGGTTTCATAAATTTTAGCTTTGGTCAAATCAGATCACCAGAAAGCTACAAACTTGAACTATATTGCCTTTGTTGTTAACAGAACTGCCTTCTCTGAATTAAGTTTTGAGGTCATGCCCCAATTTTTTTATGAAAGAACAATACAAGAAGGAATCATATGAAATCTATTTTGTCACTTAATACAAAAATATTATTGAGGAATATTGTCACTCAGAAGCTCATATATAACATCTCAGGAAAGGCATTATATCCCAATTCAGGGCTGGGAAAAGCTTTTCTCCTTCAGAGGCAAGCTTCTCCTTTCATTAAGGTGAGAAACGACGCTATCTTCATTCTAACATGAACTACTAGGAAACTAAACCTAACATTGTAATTACTACCCAGTTTCTTTTGGACTGAATACTTGTATTTCTCTTTATCTTGGCCTTGGTTTTCTACATATTTATAACTTCCCTATACTAATGTTTTATGTCTAATTTCATTTACTTTTTGTTTTACACTGTATGTTTACATTGCAGTGTCTTATGTTTTATAAAACAATATAGACATTATATAATTGATGAAACGCTTAAGCTTTGTCTAGGCACAAAAACTATTTTCATTAGAATTGTTTAGTCAGCAAACACATAGAGGAGTGAATTCAACTTTCATATGCTTTTCCTATATATAATACTTCATATTGAATTATGCTTTATTTATGCCTTGGGATAAAATACAAAATTAATAACATAAAATATCAATATCTTACTAGGGTCAAAAGAGAATACAGTAAGTCCCCTACATATGAACGAGTTCTGTTCCGAGAGCATGTTCCTAAGTCCAATTTGTTTGTAAGCCCAACAAAGTTAGCCTAGGTACCCAACTAACACAATCGGCTATATAGTACTGTACTGTGATAGGTTTATAATACTTTTCACACAAATAATACATAACAAACAAACAGAAAAAAGTAGTATTGTACAGTAAAGTATACAAAAGCACAACCACTTGTAGAGAATGCACGCACGTGACATTGTATGCCAGACATGTGAACTAACTTACGTGACTGGACGTGCAAACGCAAGTTCGCATGTCTGAAAGCTCTCAACTTGAAGGTTCGTATGTAGGAGACTTACTGTATTTAATTTTTAATCTCCCTTTCCTACATCTGAGAATGTAGAAATACAGGTAGAAACCATTTGTAAAGTTCATCCTCATCTGGGGTCCTTAGAGTACAACCAAATTCACATATTTTTGTAGAAATAAGTAAACTTCTGACATTCATACTTGACTCTTTAAAAAGCTATTTATTCAGAATTATTCAGCAGTTATTATGTCTTACTCCTTGCTATGTTCTGTGAATAAGATGAAAGACGCTATCCAGTGGGTAACATAGACAACTAAATTAACAATAGAGGCATCCATAGGGTTCTATGAAAATAAAAAACAGAGCCATTCAGAAGAATGTTAAAATGAGTATTCCTCCTGTAGAGAACACTTCCTGCAAAGGCATATGTATAAGTGCTGTGGTGTAAGGCATCATGGGTCATGGGGCACTGCAGGAAGTTGGATATAGTTAAAAGAATTGATATGGTTAGAAGAATGTGTACAAGATGGGTACTAGTCAGTAGATGAGCCTGGAGAAGTGCTCAGGACTTATTTGTATCTCATATGACAAAGGTCAGAGTTTATATCAAGGACAGGGAGAATGAATATCATTTTTCCAAGGGATTATCAATCAAAATTATATTTTTAAAACATTATAGTTGGCCCTCTGTATCTGCAGATGCGGAACCACAGATATGGAGGGCGAAAGGCTGACTGTAAGGGACTTGAGCATCCACGGATTCTTGTATCTTTGGGGGTCCTGGAACCAATCCCCCACGGATGCAAAAGGACGACTGTACTTTGTAAGGTGAAAGAGAGATTGAACTTGAATAGGAGTGGCACAAGGAAGATTAATGATGAGGATAAGGTCCCAATCACTGCTGGGGCAGTGGGCATGAAAATCAAAGGTTGTAAGAGGAAATGAAAGAAAAAGAATTGTCAGAATTCGAGTGAAATGACCTAGAAAGAATAATAAGGATTGGATTACATGGTGATTCACTGAGATAAGAAATTTAAAATGGGAGAAGCTTTGCAGCAGTAGAAGATTTCATGTAGCGGTGGTTTCAGTTTGAGGAATGAGTAATATATTCAGGTCAAGGTTTTAGCAAACAATTATATGCACAGGTCTGAAGCTGAGCAAAGAGCTAGAGGCAGAGGCTTCAAAGTCATTAGTTTAACTGGGAGTTGTTGCCATGGATGGGAATGAGATCATCCAACAAGTATGCAGAGAGGAGAGAAAATGGAATAGAGAGCAGAATCCGATGGAGTACTAGGGTGCTTTATCTTGGTTTATTTTGATTTTCCTTACCGGCCTACTATGAGAGCTAGTCAATGTGGGCATATTCATATTTTCCCCACTTTCATGCCTTCTGTGTTTTGCTTTTATTTTCCAAGTACATGCTACAGCTTGTCCTTGGAATACACTTTCCCTGTCATGTCTTTCAATTTACATATTCTTCAAAGTTCTTCTAAAATCTCTCCTATGCCTCTAAATAGGTATTACTTCTCCAGTCTTGCCTTTTTTACCTATATCCACCCCCATCCAAATCTACGGTGCACCATTGCGGCCTCTCTTTTCCTACACCCTCAGGTTTCTTGCTCTCGTGTCTTCAGAGTTCAAGTTCCTGAAAGCTTTCCACTCTTGCTGTCTCCTCTGTCTGCAGCAACCTGGCCTTTGCTCCCACTGTTCACACAGTTTCTCTCCTCAAGGTCTCCACTTGTGATGTTCTCGCCTTGGGCTGAGCACTCACCAGCTGTTCACACAATATGTGGTGAATTGAATTAGCCTGGAAGAGATGAGGAAACGAAGAAAGGGAGCAACTGTAGAAAGCTGGGGTTGGAAAGCATTTCTGGCAGTTGTGATCTTTGTAGTCTTATATAAGAGGGTGTTAAGTTTTACAAACTCTTTGGAAGTGGAGGATAATTTTATTATTTTTTTAATTTTGAAATCTGTTTGCAGAGCAGCATGCTGTTTTTATGTTAGAGGCTCTGAAGAGTCTGATGGAAATTCTGACATCCTCCACACCTCAGCACAGTTTTTCATTCCGGTATCAATGTAGGGATTGGAACTTGTTGCAAGAATTTTTCAGAAATACCTTGCTCTGTAATCCAGTACAACTTGGCCAGCTGTAATGACAGTGCCCTAAATAAAGGTCAAATGCCTGCATTAACTCTCCAGAACTTTCCTTGATTTATTCAGTGTTTACTAAGCAAAACATATATAGCACTGTACTAGGACTTGTAGTATACAATATACTAGTATATTTATATAAAGCTAGTATGAAATAAGGAAAATATGTATTTAATGTTCTTTTGAGGTTAAAATTCAATTGAGGAAGAAAAGGAAAAAAAAAACCACATTAAATACTTTAGCAATTAAGATTTATTGAGCAATTTTTTATAGAACCAGAACAAAAACCTAAGGATAAAAGCACAAATAGGATATCCTACCTCCAAGATGCTCAGGGCCCAATAACAGGGGAGTCATATGTTAACACGCAATTACAATACACTGTCATAAACAGTATAATGGGGAGGGTTCTCCTGACTTCATTGTAAATGAGTTTACAATAGATCACTACAAATTATCTGAACCAAAACAGCTTGGAGAGGCCTCAAGAAGATTGAAAAAAGCTTTGACTCATCTACAACTTTAACATCTGCCTTTAACACCAGAGTTCAGGCAGCTGCACTGAGGAAAATCATCATCCTGCAGCAGGGAATTATATCTAAGCCAGGTAGAGTCAACAGGTACAACAAGTACAAATAAGAACTAAAGAAAAGGCACTGACTCTACAGCATAGAGTCCAGAGTGAAAACACAGATGGACCCACCTTTGTCCAGTAAAGCCATGCTTGGTTAATGCCTTGGAAACTGGACCCAATAGGCTTTTTCCCTCTCACTTGTATTCCTGAAGGACAATTTTATGTAGAGATTCTTAATCTAGTCTCCAGCCCCTGATAATCACCATTCTATACTCTGTTTTTAGAAATTAGGCATTTTTCAATTCCACATATAAGTGAGATCATACATTATTTGGAAACTGAAGACTGGATTAAGGATCTCTTCATAAAATAGTCTTTCAGGAATACAATTGAGAGGGAAAAAGCCTATTGGGTGCAAGTAGAAACTCAGAGTGGCTATGGGACATCTCTCTTTTCTGTTGGAAGAAGTATGGCTTAAATCTAGATCTCTCTCTAGTTATGAATGAGTTAACTGTTTTTCACAAACACATAACATCAAAATATTCAGTGTTCAAAAATGACGCATTTATGAAAAGGATTTAACATATGAAACAGAAGAAAGCCAGGAAAAATCACCTTTTTATTCACAAAAAGATACAGAACCATGACTTTCAAGAGAGTAGAACAATATGCCATAGAGAGAAAAATGTCTTTGAGAAAGGCAGGTCTGAAAAGAGAGTAGGCTCAAACAAGACTAGAATACAAGGATAGACAAAATCCAAAATAAAAGAAAATTTTGCCTTGAAGCTTACTATGATTATGAGTGCAACTACTGTTTTTTTTTTTTTTAATGCTTGATTATTTTTGCCTATTTATTTATTTATAACATTAACTGTAATAAAATTAGCAAAACACAATTCTAAAATGAATTATAAAAATAAATATATAAATTATATAAGAAGAAAAGTATATTAGTTTCCTTTGGGATTTAAAAGACTAAGTAAATAAATACTTATTATTTGCCAATGCTCACCGAAGTAATGTATAAATTTAATGGGGAATTTTTCAGCTTTTGATCTTAAACGTTAAATTTCACGTGGAAGAGTCATATTGAAGAGAGTGAAAGAAATTCTGCAGAGAGATGAGGTAGTTTTGTAATGAAAATAATTAGTTGGGCTTCCTTGGTGGCGCAGTGGTTGAGAATCTGCCTGCTAATGCAGGGGACACGGGTTCGAGCCCTGGTCTGGGAAGATCCCACATGCCGCGGAGCAACTAGGCCCGTGAGCCACAACTACTGAGCCTGCGCGTCTGGAGCCTGTGCTCCGCAACGAGAGAGGCCACGATAGTGAGAGGCCCGCGCACCGCGATGAAGAGTGGCCCCCGCTTGCTGCAACTAGAGAAAGCCCTCGCACAGAAACGAAGACCCAACACAGCCAAAAAAAATTAAAAAAAAAAAAAATTAGTGCTGCACAAGTATAAGAATAGACAAAAATCAATAAATTTTTTACATGACAGAGTTTGGGATTTCAAGTCAGTGGGATAAGAAAAGCTTAAGCAGCAGTCAATGCTGGAACTAGGGTAATTGGTTAATTAGTTGGAGAAAATAAGGTTAGATTCTCACACACTGAAATAATTTCATATAAGACAAGGGATTTGTTGCTTTAAAAAAATCCAGAAGAAAATATAGATATTTATCTTACCTTGAGGTGGAGAACACATTCAAAGACTAAAATACAAGAAAAATTCATAGAGGAAAATACTGACCATTACGACTTCACAAAATATCAAATCATGTCATTCACAATAAAAGATGTGCTGCCAGCTAGACAAAAATTTGCAAGACATAATAAACACTAAATAGAAAATTCTTGCATATCAGTAAGAAAATATCTTTAAGTAAAAGGATAAAACCCATGAAGCACAACAAAAAGTATAAAATACTATAGCAGAGGGATCATACAGATTGAAAGAATAAAGTGGTTGTTTTAGGATAAATGCTTTAACATGCATTCATGTGTTTCTGACATCATTTGTTCATATACTTTCATTTTTTTAAATTTATTTTTATTCAGCTATGATTGACGTACAACGTTGTGTAAGTTTAAGGTGTACAACTGTTAGTTTGATTCATTTATATATTGCAATAGGATTACCAATATGGTGTTAGCTAATACCTCTGTCACATCACATAATTATCATTTCTTTTTTGTGTTAAGAATAATTAAGATCTAGTCTCTTAGCAACTTTGAAGTTTATAGTACAGTATTATTGTCTATAATCGTTGCTGTGCATTAGATGTCCAAGACTTATTTATCTACTGACTGTAAGATTATATCCTTAAACTACATCTCCCCAGTGTATCCTTGTAGCTTGTTTTATACCTAATAGTTTTTAATCTCTTACTACCCTACCCCTATATCACCATTTCTCCTTCCCTCTCCCCACTGGTAACCACTAGTTTGTCCTTTATTATATCTGTGAGTCTGCTTCTTTTTTGTTATACTCACTAGTTTGTTGTATTTTTTAGATTCCACATAGAAGTGATATTATACAGTATTTATCTTTCTCTGTCTGACATATCTCACTTAGCATAATGACCTCTAAGTCCATCCATGTTGCAGCAAATGGCAAAATTTCATTCTTTTTAATGGCTGAGTAGTATTCCATTGTGCATATACATATATATGTATGTGTGTGTGTGTGTGTGTGTGTGCATATATATATATACATACACATACATGCCACATCTCCTTTATCCATTCCTCTGTTGATGAACACTTAGACTGCTTCCATATCTTGCTGATTGTAAACAATGCTACTATGAACATCAGGGTGCATGTATCATTTCAAATTAAGGTTTTTGTTTTCTTCAGATATACATCCAAGAGTGGAATTTCTGGGTCATATGGTAGTTCTCTTTTTAGTTTTTCTGAGAAACCTCCATACTGACTTCCACAGTGGCTGCAACCAATTTACATTCCCACCAACAGTGTATGAGGGTTCTCTTTTCTCCATATCCTTGCCAACATTTGTTATTTGTAGACTTTTTTGATGATAGCCATTCTGACAGGTGTGAGGTAATATCTCATTGTGATTTTGATTTGCATTTTCCTGATGATTAGTGATGTTGAGCATCTTTTCATGTGTCTGTCGGCCATTTGCATTTTCTCTTTGGAAAAATGTCTATTCAGTTCTTCTGCCCATTTTTAATTGGGTTGTTTATTTTTTTGATGTTGAGTTGTATGAGCAGTTTACACATGTTGGATATTAATCCCTATCAGACATGTCATTTGCAAATATTTTCTCCCATTCAGTAGGTTGTCTTTTTGTTTTGTCAATGGTTTCCTTTGCTGTGCAAAAGCTTATAAGTTTAATTAGGTCCCATTTGCTTATTTTTGCTTTAATTTCCTTTAGGAAATATATCTAAAAAAATCTTGCTATGATTTATGTCAGAGTGTTCTCCCTACGTTTTCCTCTAGGAGCTTTGTGGTTTCCAGTCTTGCATTTAGGTCTTTACTCCATTTTGAGTTTGTTTTTGTATATGGTGTTAGAGAATATTCTAGTTTCATTCATTTACAAGTTGTCCAGTTTTCCCAGCACCACTAATTGAAGGACTATCTTTTCTCCATTGTATATTCTTGCCTCCTTTGTCATAGATTACTTGACCGTAAGTGTGTGGACTTACCTTTGGGCTCTCTATTATGTTCCATTGATCTATGTGTCTGTTTTTGTGCCACTACCATACTATTTTAATTACTGTAGCTTTGTAATATAGTTTGAAATCAGGGACTGTGATTCTTCCAGCTCTGTTCTTCTTTTTCAAAATTGTTGTGGCTATTCAGGGTCTTTTGTGTTTCCATACAAATTTTAAAATGTTTTGTTCTAGTTATGCGAAAAACATCATTGGTATTTTGATAGCGATTGCACTGAATCTGTACATTGCTTTGGGTAGTATGATCATTTAAACAATATTGATTCTTCCAGTTCAAGAACACAGTATATCTTTCCATCTGTTTGTGTCATCTTCAATTTCTTTCATCCATATACGTCTCATATTTTTCTTATAATTTTCCAAGTACAGTTCTTTTGCCTCCTTATGTAGGTTTATTGCTTGCTATTTTATTCTTTTTGATGTGATGGTAAATGGGATCATTTCCTTAACTTCTCTTTCTGATAGTTCATTGTTAGTGTATAGAAATGCAACAGATTTCTGCGTATTATTTTTGAATCATGCAACATTACCAAATTTATTGATGAGCTCTAGTAGTTTTCTGCTGGCATCTTTAGAATTTTCTATGTACAGTATCATGCCATCTGCAAACAGTGACAGTTTTACTTATTCCTTTCCAGTTTGGATTTCTTCTATTTCTTTTTCTTTTCTGATAGCTATGGCTAGGACTTCCAAAACTATGTTGTATAAAAGTGGTGAGAGTGGGCATCCTTGTCTTGTTCCTGGTCTTAGAGGAAATGCTTTCAGCTTTTCACCGTTGAGTATGGTATTAGCTGTGGGTTTGTCATATATGGCCATTACTATGTTGAGGTAAGTTCCCCCTATGCCCACTTTCTGGAGAATTTTAATCATAAATGGGTGTTGAATTTCATACACACACACTTTTTTAATGTTGTTTTCATTTATTTAATCCATTAAGACACCTGAACAAAAAATACATGTATATCTGATTACGGAGAATACTCATCTGTATTTTTCTTCTCTTCTTGAATCCATCACGGAGAAAATACCTCACTAATTGTATTTTTAAAAAACTCTACTGACAGCATTGGATGGAATAAAATTGAGAATCCAGAAATAAACCATTACATTTATGGTTGATTGATTCTTGACAAGGGTGCCAAGACAATTCAACAGGGAAAGAATAGTCTTTTCGACAACTGGTATTGGGACAATTATATATACACATTCAAAAGAATGATGTTAGATTCTGACATTATATTATATACAAAAAAATAACTCAAAGTTGATGAAAAACCTAATTGTAACAGCTAAAAGTGTAAGACTCTTAGAAGAAAATATAAGTAAAAATCTTCATGACCTTTGGTTAGACAATAGTTTTTTATATGTGACACCAAATTTCAAGCAACAAAAGAAAGAGACACATTATACTAAATCAAGATTAAACTGTTTTGTGTTTGAAATAAACCAATAAAATGAAAAGACAATCCACAGAATGGGAAATAATTTTTACAAATCATATATCTCATAAGGGACTCACATTCAGAATACATAAATAACTATTACAAGCCAACAATTAAAAATGGAAAAATAATTTGTAGAGTTACTTCTCCAAAAAAGATATACAAATGGGCAAGAAGCACATGAATAGATGTTCAACATTATTAGTCACTTGTGAAATGCAAATAAAAACAACAATGAGATGCCATTTCACACTCACCAGGATGGCTATGATCAAAAGATGGAAAATAACAAGTGAGAGTGAGGATGTGGAAAACAATCCCTCAAAGGTACAGCTGGGAATGGAAAATGGTACAGCCACTTTGGAAAACAGTTTTCCATTTGTTCACCAAAGTTAAACATAGAGTTACCAAATGCCCTAGCAATTTCACTCATAAATATGTATTCATGAGAATTGAAACCATATGTCTACCCAAAACTTGTACACAAATGTTTATAGTGTAACTGAGTAGGACCCCATGGGGCCTTCCTGGGACAGACCAAACCCCTGCCCCGTGTCCTCTGCCTGCCTCTTTTCTATATAAAAACTTTAACCAAAGAATAAATTTAATCAGAGAAGTGAAAAGAAGACAAAAAAAGGAAAACAGTCACGACAAAATAATAATAGTTTAGCCATTAAACAAAGTCAAGGACCTTTAATTCCTCCTCAAAGGCTAGAGATAATACTCTAAGCCATATCCTTTGAGCTGGTTTTCAGATACTGAAACCCCCACCAAGTGGAAGAAGTTAACTACTTGATGACCAGACTGTAGCCATGCATAAGCTGCTCTGTCTTGCACAATTCCATTAACTGGCCTCAAGGAAATAGGAAAAAACCGACCCTGGAACAGAAGATTAACTGTACTTAAAAACAATCAAGATGATCTGATCAGACCACCACATGACCAATTTCAAGATGATAGAGCTAACTATGCTGTTCTGATTTCCTGTCCTGATTTCCTAAGTGTTCTTTTTTATTTATCAAAATGGACAAATCTTTTTTATCCCTTACACTTTTCTACACATAGCCTCCCCTACCACCTGTGAACCCCTGAAACTCCCATTTAAAAGCTCTTGCTCCTTAATCAACAGTTGGGAGTTGGTTCTTGGACAGGAGTCCACCTTCTCCTCAGGTTGCCAGCCTCCTGAATAAAGCAATCTTTCCTTTACTACCAACACTTGTCTCTCAAGTATTGGCTTTCGAGTGGCGAGCAACCAAACCTGAGCTCCGTAACAATAGTACCGCTATCCATAATAGCCAAAAGGTGGAAACAACACAAATGTCCATTAGTTGGATGAATGGATAAACAAAAAGTTTTATGTCCACTTTTTATCAGTCATAAAAGGAATGAACTACTGATACATGCTATGAGATAAATGGATCATGAAAATATTACGATGTGAATAAAGCCAGACACAAAAGGTATTATATGATTCAACTTATATGACATGTCTAGAAACAGCAAATCTATAAAGACAGAAAGTAAATTAGTCATTGTCAGGAGTTAGGGAGAGGAGTAAGAATTTGTTTGTGGTGATTATTACACAACTTTGTAATCACTGAATCTAACCATTGAATTGTACACTTTTAAAGGGTGAACTTTATGGTATGTGAATTACAGCTCAATAAAAACTATTAAAAATGAAAATAACTTAGGTTTATTCCAATAATGCAAGATTGTTCTAATACTATAAAATCAATTAATGTAATTCACTGTATTAACTATTTGAAAGAGAAATTCTTATCTCAAAGTATGCACAAAATTATATGCCTTTTAAAACGTGTAAACAAGGGATAGAATACAGTTCCTTTAATCTTATTATAGGTAGCCATAGAAACCTACAAAAAATACCATAATTAATAAGGAGATATTGAAACATTTCCTTCTGAGATCAGAAACAAGAAAAGATTCCCCAATTCAATAAGATAGAAAAAAAAAGTGCCCAAGTACTGACAAAAAAGAATTACACTGGTCATTATTTGCAAATGGTATTATTGTATATGTAGAAAATTTGAAATATTAGAACTAAAAAGTAAATGTAGCAAGCAAGATCCTTGATAGAATATCAGCATATAAAAAACTTTTATTTCCTTACACCAGGAATAACCAATTAGAATATAAAATCTTAAAAATATATTGTTTATGATCAGTTTTGTTAACCTCATAAAATTAATTTGAAAGCTTTTCTTTTTTTATGTTCTGGAAGATTTCAACAATTTTCAAGTCATTTTAATAATGTTAAATAGATCTAGCCAACAACAACAACAACAGAAAGATTCAAATTGCATGCAACTGTGGATATCCACATTGGTACTAGGAATATCTCACTACTGAAGATCATTTTTGAATATAAATTACAGGCTTCTAAGAATGTCCTGATTTCCTAAGTGTTCTTCTTTATTTATCAAAATGGACAAATCTTTTTTATCCCTTACACTTTAAAAAGTAACACAGGCTTATGTAACAATTTGCAATCAATATAGACACGTAAAAAGTAGAAAATGAAGACAATCTACCCAACTCATCTTAACAATAACCACTTATACCATTTTGGTGTATGTCCTTATATATGTATGCCTTTACATCATGGGCATGCATACATGTGGTTATGGATATATATCCACAAGTCAGATAGAAAGAGAGAGATAGAGGTCAATTATAGTATGCATATTTTGTACATTATTTTTTTAATTTAGACAATAGAACTTAATAAATACAGTAATTAGAAAAACCCTAGAGTTATCTGCATGTTTTCACATCTCTGAAATGACATCTGTGTATAGGTAAACATTATCACAATCAACTACATATGTTGCTTGGAGTTGTTACCTCCAGCTGCCATGTTAGATTAAAGTAATGATTGACATGTGTTTGCATACTATCTGGGAATTTCATATTTGTTATGCTGTATTTCTTCTGTTTCTAAAACATACAGCTTGGAAATACACATTTTGTTTCCATACAACTGGATGGTGCAAACATACCAGAACTAAAGAATTACAGTTAGTAGCTTACCAGCTTGCATCCTTAAGCAATCCTTTTAAATACAATCCTTCCTATTAATACTGCCTTCTGTTCTTATTAAGTATGCTCAGGAATTTAAAACATAGCGCTTGCTCATTCAAATAGACAATTTGCTGCTCAAAATAATGTGTGGACCTTAAAGTGTGATTTTGGAAATGGAGGTAAGAGTTCCAAATGTTTTAAATAGCAGAGTTTAGTTAAATTTTTGCAGTGCTTTAGCAGAACATATTAAAGAACAGAAAGATTTGGTTTCTGTGATTTCTCCCAATAGTGGTTACAAATAGTCTTCTCTTTCTTTATTATATTTGAATGGCATATTTCATTTCACACATTCTTTACTTGCTGCCAGAACCTTAATATAGCTGAAGGAGAAAGCTTACCTATGCAGTGTTTGTAAATGTCAACTAGCCAACAGATATTTGGAAGCCTATGAATGTTCACCTTTCTAATGTTTGCTTAAAGCCATCTGGAATTAATGTTCTCCTCTTTCCGCTACTCTCACCTCAAAAAAAAAAAATCTTTACACAGAAATTGACACAAAATATATTAAATAAAGCTGGTATTCAGCCCTCTTGCATTCAAGCAGGAATTACACATGCATGTAAAAAAGAAGGAAATATTTTTATAGTATTCTGTACACTTGCTGTCAAGTTATCCTGTGATACATCTGCAATTTTCCAGTGAAACACACCTTGTTTATTTTGGATTAGGAGCATGCTCTACATGTCTACCAGGATTCATTTGCCTGCGAAAGAAGCCCTGTCCAGAAAGAGGTTAAATCACATGCCCCTCCGACCAAGTCTGCTTGTTTTCATTTTATTTTCTCAGCTTGATTAGTCAACATTTGTGAAAATGAGTAATTTGAAAGATGATACTAAAATTTGCTTACAGAGTTGGTCCGCCTTCTCTCAGAAGAGGAGCTAATTTTCCTCTCAGGCCTTGGGACCTGGAATTAGGGAAATGGAGCGTGAAGAACTGGTTCCCCAGCTCTGGAAAACTGAAATCTACTCTGGACAAGCTGCTCACACGTGGGGCAAGGAAGCCAGTGGATATCCCGGGTGAGTAGCACTTGTGTAGGGCGCTTTGGATTTCTCTGGGCTCCATTAATCTTTCTATTTCTTTTGTTTCTCTTTCTAGGTTTGTCCTATCAAAACCTAATGTACCCAAATCTGAGTCAATCATCAATCTTGTTTCTAATTTCCCCATTTTCATTACTCTCACTCAGTCACATCCCCGGCTGATTCCATCATCTAACATTCATGTAGTAAATACAAGTCATTTTATAGGATCTGATCGGAGACAGGGAAATTAGCACAGCATAGAATTCAATTAGCATATGGCAGCCCTTGGCCTCTAACATTACAGAGTAACTTTTTCCTTATTTCATGTCCTTGAGTATTCTGTCTCTCCTAGATCTAAAACTATCCAAGTTTTACCTAGCTAACTTTTCTGCCTAAGCTTTTGCTTCCTTTTTCAATTCATATTTGTTCCATAAAAATTTCCCCAAAAAAAGGGAAAATTAATCTTCCAGTAAAAGAGTGTTTTTTACTTTATCCCCTAGTTAAAGTTGAAACTCTTAAGCCCATACTTAAAATCTTGTCTTTTCAACTCTTGCATATTCAGTTACCATTATCTGAAACCATCATATAGCTAAAGTCCTTCAAATTAGTCACACTATAAAGATAACGTGAATATGCAAAATGGAAGCATCTTAAAGAGTAACTGACCTTACATCAGTCCCCTCAAAAATCAGTTAATAAAATTTGTACTTTCAACAAACATTTTTGAACGTTTATGTATCAGTCAAACTAGTTAACTGGAAACACAAACCAAATAAAAGATCTGGTGAATTAATCCAACATACAATTTTGAAAATGTAAATTTAATATTTTTCCTGATAAATGACATTTAAAAAAGTAACCCACTAATAAAGGACATTATCAGAAAAGCAGAACTTATTTTGGGCCTTTTAGGAGCCAAAACATCTGTTTGATTTAAACCTAGGAGACACCTTCCTAGGTAGGAAGAAATTAGATTAGATTTTGTCTAATATCCATGAATATTAAGGTTATTCTCTATTGGTTTGGACTACTCATTTACACACCAATATTCAGCTTTAGGAATTTAAGGACTCATTAACTTTGCTAAACATGGAATTTAGCTTTTTTAAAGCTAATTATTTCTTTACTATTTTTATATCCAAGTATACTCTTCTCCTTACTCACAAAGGACAAATCTTCACCAATCCCCAGCCTCTGCCGTCAGGGAAATAATTTCATTTAAATCCCTTGAAAGCAGTTATTTATGGGCTCCACAAAAACAGGAATAAACTTTTTGTGGTCCCATTTACTTTTGTGGAGACTAGAGATTATCTATAATTTGAACTCATAACTATTGGTTAACATATTTTAAAAAATAGGGCAAAAGCAAACCACTGATCCCTACCACATATTAGACATTACTTGTTATAATTAAACTGACCTTTCAGGTGCTCTCAAAGTGTTTTTTTGATATTTAACAAAATCACTGATTTCAGAAGCTCTACATTCCCTTCATCTTCAAAATTCTGTGAACTAAATTATTAACACAATTAGTTTTATTGAGACTTACTTTGTTGTTCTTATAAGATGTTCTCTGAATAGATTGTTTTCAATCTATGATAAACACTTTTATACAGTTGAAGCAACATTTCTCCGGGTATCTACCCTACTTGACACTTGTGTGTTCTATCTTTGATCAATGTACAATGCTTATTTTGCCATAATTTCTGCAACACAATGTCTCTGGGGTCTCCTTTAAAATCTCCAAGCTTCTCATATTTCAAGTTTCTTTAGAACAGTTAGCTGAACCTTGGCTGCACAGCCCTGAAGTCCAGCCTGCACCTCAGACCAATTACGTGAAAAACTCTAGGGGTAGAACCCTGACATCAATAATTTTCAAACTTCCCAGGTGGCCCCAATGTGCAGTCATGGTTGAAAAACACTATTTACAGTGAGAAATGACCTCAGGCTATCCTACACCTTTCCTATTAATAGACTAACACATCACAAGTGGCAAAATGGCATCAGTGAATGTGCATGGTTACAAAATAGTGTTCTCTGTTTTGTTCCAATTCTGCTGAGGTTTTTGTAAAACCTCTGTGTCCATGTCCCTGTAATCTGAAGTTTGAGCCATCAAGTTCTGATAATCTTTGCTAAACTTAGTCCAAAGTAGGAACATGCTTTTTCTGAAATAAAAAGGGCAGCTCTCAGTAAAGTTTGGCCATTTAATTATATATTATACATAAAAAAATAATCATAATTTTGAACAAGAGTGTCACTCTTAAATAATTAAAATTTTAATAACTTTCAGGTAAATAATAAGCTGTAGAGGCCATTTATTTACAGCAATTTATTAATATATAGAATTCCTAAGAGCATTACTTCTCAATAGTAACTTGCATGAACTCATATGTATTAATCTCTTCATGTTAACATTTATCATACCTAAAACTCCAATATCTGTAAGATTTTTAACTATTTAGTCAGGAAAATTCCTTTTGATGGCTCATTCTAATAGCACAAAAGAGAATCATCTGTTTCTATTTTGAGCCCAGCTTTAAATTTCAACTCCAAGCTCTTTTAACTTATTTATTCGAAATTTGCTGCAGAGTTAATTTTCAAAATTCTCAGTTTATTTTTCAATATTTTTTTCTCCTCAGGCCCAAACATGGTAGGAGTAATAAGACATCTTTCATTCATCAATAATAAGGACATCTTTTCTCAGAAAGTCTTGCTCTAATTTTTTTCCCTACCATAGCCCTTTCATTAGGCAATAAGTTTATTTGATTAGGACAACTACTTTGTCATTTTCTTTAATGTGACCTAGCAAACTTTGAGATTTGAATTAAAAAAACTTTAATATGATAATTTGAGTTACTATGGAGTAAATTTAAGAGAATGTGATTATTAAAAATGATGTAAACCCAACTGGTTTGGGGATTACAGGGAATCTCATGACATTAGACTTGATTCTATGACATTCACCCATGAACCAAACCAGAAAATGAATTTGAAGAAAGACCTGACTGCTAGAACCTGAATTAAAATGCAAATTTGGTGTTTCCTTTTTAGTGAACCTCACCTGCCATGCCAATTCATGAAGTGGTAAGGTGGAGTCAGGGCAAAATTATTTTCTCCTCTAGTCAGTCTTTCTGGATCTGCTTCTTCCTCAAATGGAATTGATCACTCTCTTGCTATTTCTCATTCCTGTGCATGTTTATATTAAAGAACTTTTACCACTTAATGGCAAATCACTTTCTTTTGCCTTCTTCTCCATACCTCTAGGGTGGTGATTTTATCTAATTCATAACTGTATTTCTAGCAACTAGGGGTTCACACTTGGTGCTCAATAAATGTTTGCTGAATGAATGATGGGGGAAGTGGGGTAACAGTTTGAGCGTTTGCTAAAACTCATCAGATTGTATGTTTAAGATGTGTGTATTTGACTGCATGTCAATTGTACTTCAACTACAAAGAATAAAATAAAATGTTTGAATTCTCCTTGCAACATGCTTTCAGAATCAGATCACAAACCAATACAGAATTTGAGACATTATCACAAAAGTACAACTTGATAACCCACATTATTCACCATACTCAAAAGTTTATTGTATTATTTTACGAAGCAAAACTCTTCCGCAAATTTGCACCAGTATGGATATTCAAATCATGTGAAAACATGTATCTCAAATTCAAGGAAGATGTCTTAAATGCCAAGAGTTTCACTGAAATAAAATTGGAGTTTTCTGTAGTAAGTACTTTGTGGGATTAGGAAAATTTGGTTGTTACTACATTAAAAAACAACATCCCTTTACAGTCAAACTTTGTATAAAACAAACACTCTGATTCACTTTTACAACGTTACTTGTAAGAAACCAAATATAAAAATTGGATATGGAATAAACCAGTGTAAATGAGCAGATAAAATCTCATCTAGTATTATAAATAGGTCCCATGAAGTATGTAAATACATTTTACAAGTGAAGATCCACCACTTTATTAACAGTTATCTAGTTAACAGATATTAATAACAAAATGCTGTAAAGAATGGCCGGAGTATAAATCCCCACCAATAAACAAAAATTATGCATAAGTGTTCCTTTCCTAATCATCTTAACATTCTTCTATGACACCATTACATGATATTTTAGAGATAAGAAACCATGGAAAGTAGAAAAAAATTAAATATGAAAACTGAAGCATGGTTTCACTGACATCAAACTTGAAATCATGTTAAATACATTGATAAATTCTTGCTATTCTTAGCAAAATAAAATGCATATTAAGAATAAAAAAGACCTTGGAGTCTAGAGTATTATTTGTTTGCTTGTTTGTTTGGAAGAACTTTTCTCCTTAATAAAATATTATGCAACATATCAGTACATGAAAATAAAGTAAAAGTAGTAAAAGTGGGTGACTGTTCACAGCCTTATCTGCTGGCTTATTCTTTCACTTTTAGTAATGCATCTTGAGGGGCAGCTATAGAAAATGGAGACTTCAGGAAAGAAAATGTTTTTTTCACTGACACAGCAAAAATGTCCCATTCCCCAAGAGGGTGTGTCTGTCCCTTGGTCAGAGTTAGTTTTTATAGCAGAGCATATTGCATGGCTATGCTTTAATTGTATATGTTTTATCTAATATTTCTAGATTGTATTAAAACTACCATCACTTACAGGAATGATTATTCACTTTTAAAACTTAATTTTATGAATTGATTTAATGCTCTTAAAATATTTTGCATTGTGGTTTGAGCTTCTCCTTCCTAGGAGGTGCAGAAGATACATATGTAAATGTGCCATACCTCTTAGTGTTTTTCATGTATTTCGCACATGAAGTGTCTAAAACTCTATAATTCAATTTCTGGTTTTGTTGTAAACCAAATACTAGTTAATAGCTTAGCACACCTGATTTGACTTGGCATTTTCAAAACTGATTTATTACACTCTCTGCAAAACCTGTTGGTTCTAATCTTGCAAATGATATAGGTTCTTCTTGCCATGATTATTATTATGCAGCCTATAGGTAGGTTATGCCTTCCCTCAGTTTATATAATTGTGATATATCATCCATTTCCGAGAGAAATCACATCCCCAAAGCCATAGATCTGCCATTTCCTGTTGATGAAAGTGTTATGTATTATCTGAATAGTAGTGTGGTTGCAAAGAGGGACCTATACAATTTCACCCTATTCCAAACCCTGGAGTAATTCCTGAGGAGAAACTGATATATCTTTTATGCTTTGCAGAAGGTCTGTACAATGTCTTAGAACGTAAACACAATTAACATAGAGTTTGTGGTTTGCTTCTACTGTTTATGAATAGCTGCAATGAATGAGCTAAACATGATTGACTTCCTTTTAAAGATTTTTAAAATATGCTGAATAATTAAGTAGGGTTGCTGATAATTTAGGCTATATGGAGACAATGATATAATTTTTCTGCTTTCTTTAATAATTTCCATTCTCAAATTTAATTCTTCCTTTAAAATTGACACTGGCGGGCTTCCCTGGTGGCGCAGTGGTTGAGAGTCTGCCTGCCAATGCAGGGGACACGGGTTCGAGCCCTGGTCTGGGAGGATCCCACATGCCGCGGAGCAACTAGGCCCCTTGAGCCACAGTTACTGAGCCTGCGCGTCTGGAGCCTGTGCTCCGCAACAAGAGAGGCCGCGACGGTGAGAGGCCCGCGCACCGCAATGAAGAGTGGCCCCCACTTGCCACAACTAGAGAAAGCCCTCGCACAGAAACGAAGACCCAACACAGCCATAAATAAATAAATTAAAAAAAAAAAAAATTGACACTGGCAATGTGACATGCATTGTATTAATTACCGGTTGCTTTTTTTTTATCCGATGTGCAGTGACTTCTATTGATTCCCAATAAATCTGTATAGCTCTGCCATCCTGGATAGCTCCTTTCTAGCCATGTGAGCAAGCTACTTGGATACATGTGTTTCTTTTTGTGTGTTATCAAATAACAAGGAAAACTTTGAGAATTCTGTATCTTTTCTCTTCTTGATAAGAACCCAAATTAAGTTACGGTTAAAGAGGTTTTGGAAGAATGCCGACATTTTTTCTCTGAGTTTTCTTTTAGATTATCAAGTAGCAAAAAAGTAAAGCAGTGGGGAATCAAGTTAAACAAAACCATCATTCTTTATACTGTATATGAGAATAAAGAAATGAAATAATTTTAGGATAAATAAAAATTATTGTAACATTTATTTTAAATTTCAAAGACAGAATGAATTAGATTCAACACAAAAGGCATCTACTATGTTGACAATAATTACATTTTAATCAACAATTCGTGTATTTACACTTACATAAAATATATTCGTTCTCTCTTCCTTTACTATTGCAGGCATCTTTGTGTAGGGCTCTGATTCTTATAAAGGGCAGTATATGAAAAAAATTGGGGAATGGAAATTAGATCTGAAAAATCACATAAAAATCACTTCTTTCTCTCTCCTTGCTTTCTTTCTTCTTTTCTATCTTTTCATCTACCTATATATATATATACCTATATACCTATATATATTCATCTACCTATATATATCCTATATATATTATATACTAAATATATATATTATAATACTAAGAAAATAATAAAATCCAAGATAAATGTAAAAAATTCCTATGTGTAAAGTGGGCAACTTATATGAACTTTACTTAAATAAGTCTTTATAACTTTATGCAAAAGTGAGTCTCACAGCTAAGGAAATGTATTTTATATATGCTTCAGCAGTAAGCAAATTTATAGTTAAGAAGATGTCCATCTAAATATTATTTATAATAATAAAATATGGAAACATCTTAAATATAAATCATGGCTAAATAAATGAAGGTATACCTTTATAAATGAAATTACAGTCATTATACATGCTATTATGCATTGACATGAAAAAACCTCAACCATATGCTATTGAGTGAATAAAGGAGGTTATAAGCAAAAACATACATGGTATATGCCCTTTTATGTAAAATAATATTAGAATATATGTATTCAGAGAGAGATGTCTATACATGTATCTTTAACTTATAAACAATGGTTGTCTTTGGACAGCTAGATTTGTACTGGTATTTATTTTCTTCTTTATAGCAGAGTAGTAATAGCATTGATGATCTTTCTGCAATGACTTTAAATCTTCTTATAACCCTCCAGATGTGCCTCATTATTGATACTATTTGTGGTCTTCTCACTGAGGCATTTTAAGATGATATAAATATGAACATGTTCTGAAAAGTTATAGCCAAATAATAAGTAATCCTTGAGTTATTACTCCTTAAATCTGAATAGGAAAGGAGTAGAATGCAGTTCTGTAACAAACACAGGTGCCGAAGGTCAAGTGTTCTTACATAAAATATACAGTTTTTTGAGAGGGGAACAAGGAAATCCAAAAGTTCCAAATGAGTAAAAATGAAGAGAGGTAAGGTAATTAGAAAAACATGATAGAGCACACAAAATTGCAAAGGTCCAGAGTCAAGGGTTTTCTAACTAAGGTGACAGAAGGCCTGAACATTTGCTCCCATCTCTGTAGTGAAGCAGTAGAATAAAAATCCTAAACACCAACCTAATATAAACTCTGGACTTTGGATGATAATGATGTTTCAATGCAGTTTCATCAGTTGTAACTAGTGTACCACACGCTGGATGTTGATAGTGAGGGAGGGGTTGAATGTGTGAGGACAAGGCATGTATAGGAACTCTGTGTACTTTCTGCTCAAGTTTGTCGTGAATCTGAAACTGCCCTAAAAATAAAGTTTATTAACAAAAAACTCTAAAGACCCTCTGCTAAGTTAGCTGCTAGAACCTACGTAGTTGATGTTCTCTGACCATCCCAGAGGACCCTAAGCAAGATTCAGTCCTTCTCCTAATGCCTCACCAGAATGGACAGTCAGTAGACTGGGATAGAGTCAATAAGATTATGTTCAATCACATCTATCATTCTCTCCAACAGAATCTCTGAGCCTGCAGCCCTTCATGCGGGACCAACCTGCTGTTCCGTAGGTATAGGCAAGGAATGAGACAGCTCTACTATGCAATTTTTCTCTTTTTTCTGAGACTAGATATGAAGAGTACAAAATGTGGTAGGTTTAAGACTACAAAGGTTGTTGAGAGCTGCAAGTCCTCGCTATCCGCATTTCAAATCTGTTTAAGGCTGCTCTTATCCTCCAAATAAGCAGTAAAATTCAAATCATTGTGCTAGCATTCTGAATCAATAATAGACAAATTAAATTATAGCTTTCAGCAGACAATGATGAGATACATATCCAGAGACAGAAAGAGCCATTGTGCCATCGGGAGAGGCTGTATCATATAGATATTTCAAAATGCATAAGAAACATTTGAAATCTACTTCTCAATGCATCACAGAAAAGCAAGAGGCTTGGAGTGAATTCCTAAATTCAATTTACAAAGCAGGGGCTGTAATTGCTTATCTGTTGCTGAGTAACAAACTGCCCCCAAATTTAGTGGCTTTAAACAACAACGATTTCACTTGTTCGTGATTTTGCAGGTTAGGAATTCGGGCGTGACTTGGCTGAGTTTGGTGTTCTGGTTCCACATGGCAGCAGAGGAAATCATTCAGTGGCTGCATATTGCTGATGGTTGTTTTGGGCTAGAAGCTTCAAGAACTCTTTCTTCACATTTCTGTTACTTCATAATGGCCTCTTTCAGTTTGGCTAATTTGAAATGCCTCTCTAACTGGGGTTGGATTTCTTAAACGGAGGGAGTGATCCAAGAAGGGGAAAGTAGAAGCCTTGAATCTCCTGACACCCAGACATCAGTTCTCCTCAATTCACAGAACCAGCCCAGGTTCAAGGAAGGAGGCAAGGGACCTGCCTCTCAGTGGAAGGAACGGGAAAGGATTGATGGTCAAATTTTAATCAATCATAGGAAAAGATCTCAGTAGGGCATTTGGCAAAAGCATTAATTTATAATAGATAATTAAGATTAATCAAATTTGGGACTGCTTTATTAGATTTGAGCTGATTCTTTACCTCCTCATCTGAGTTGGGGATGAGGGTATGAACTCAGTATTTTAGAAATATAAAGTAGCATGTATTATACTGCTATATTTTATATCTTAAAAATTACATAAATTATGGTAATGGAATTAAGAAACTAACAAGCAAAAATAGCACCCCAAAATTCATGCCTTGGTCATTCAAATTTAATTTTCACAGCATGGGACTACTAACTTTTTTTTCAATTAAAAATATTTTTACACAGTTACAGAAAATATATATATATTGGAGGAAAAACATAATTCCATTATATCTGGTACAGAATATTGTTTTTTCCAAACTTACAAATAAAGGTTGGTACTACATATGCTAAAAATAGAAAAAACAACACTATTGTAATAAACAGAATAAAGCTCGCCCTCCTCCCACAGAATTCCACACCCTATTCCCCCAAACCTATGAGTATGTGACTTTACATGGCAGAAGGAACTTTGCAGCCATGATTAAAGTTAAGGACTTGGGGATTAGAACATTAACTTAAATTATCTATGTGGGTCCAATGTAATCTCATGTGTCTTCATCAGTGAAAAAGAAAAGCAAGAGTATGAGTCAGAGGAGTTGTGATGAATTTGGAACGATGTGCTCAGGAGCCAGGGAATGCAGGCAGCCTCGAGAAGCTGGAAAAGGCAGAGCCTATAGAAGGGATACACCTTCAATATCAGCCCCACAAGACCCATTTCAGACTTCTGGCCTCCAGAACTGTAACACCATACATTAAGCCACTACATTTGTAGTATTTGCTACAGCAGCAAAAGGAAACGAATAAACTACCAAAATTTTTAAATGGAACTTAGAATTATTTCTCTTAAATGACAGCTAACCACCAATTAAATCATTTAGAAAAAAATTTAAATTAATTGTACAGTAGTCCATTATATTCATGTTATCCTACTATGACATCTGGGATTCAGAAACCATGATGTTTAAACAATAAAATTGGCTGAAGTGATGTAAAATATGCTTTGAAAAAGATGTGTTGAAAATATGCAATTCCTTTCTGGCATATATTATCAAATCAACTTTAAGATTTTGGAAACACAAACACCTGATGATAAGTTAATTATAGTATTTTAACCTATGTATAAATAAATATATTTTATAAAAATAAAATCTGAATAAAATAAATATATTTTATTCTAATCTATGCAGTAGGATGTGGAAGAAATTTCTAATTTATGATTTCAGGGTTCTCTCCCCTTATGAAATTAAACATACAATAGAATATAATAGAATTTATGAAAATTAAAATATAGAATATCCACCTCAGTCATTTAGTTGTCAACTTGTAGTTTGTGAAGTGTGTGTGTGTGTCTGTGTGTGTGTGTACTCCCTCTGTTCCCCTACATAACTTAATTGGAGTATACAAGAGGACCTGGGGGAGGAAAGGGAGAGGGAAACAAGCATTTCTCTGTAGAGCTATAGAATTATTTTACAATTAAAAGAAAAAGCATATGAATTGAATATGTCAGCATTTATTATCTTCATATATGGGAAATCTAAATACATTTCAACACTACAATGAAGGGGAGAAAGAACAGACAAATACGCATAGCCAAGAAATGTGAGATCTAATCAGTTTCTATCATACACTAACTGGCCATCATTGGGTCTATTTCTACATATGATAAAACTGAATGCCTAGTCTGCCCAATGTCATTGGTCTGCCACTGTTCTATTTCCCATCTTAATTGATATTGGAGCTCCAATATTATATATTTTCAAGTTATGCTAATGAAAAAGATCACTCTCTTCCTAAAAGGCTTTAGTAGTTCTTTACATTTTACAGAATAAAATCAAGCTCATTAATGAGTCTTTATAAGTTCCTTCCTGCCTTACCTTAATTTAGAATTTACAATTCTCCAAATATTTTTGTTAAGGGTGAAAAACACAGCCTGGAATCATGTTCTTAAATTTCCTCTACTTCTCTAGCCTGGCCCACGTTGTCCACTTCAGCCCAAGCCTCTTTGGTAAGATGTTCAGAGGATATTGGTATAAAATGTGAGTGCTCCCCAGACCCCATAAAGCTTAACCACTTAGGAAGGTATTTCTGAGGACTTAGAATAAATCTTAAAAAGGTTTGCAATGTGGAAAGGCAGAGATGTGTTTTGTACCACCAATACCAAGAACAGACCCTGGCACATTTTAGGCACAGTACGTATTTATTAAATGAATATTTGTCGAATGAATTAGCATTCACGACATTTTTTTTGGTCAACCACAAAATGCTATGTTCTAAATAGCATTCAGTTCAGAACTTTTTGGTGTAATAGGGAATCAAGGAGTATATTTTGTTGTTTTGTTATTAGACTAGTTAAAATATTTAAACTTTTGATATCTCAAGGAATTTTCTTTGGCATTATGGAAAATTTACTAATCAAGAACATTGTCTTACCAATCAAACTGAAATATGGCTTATGCAATCCTGTCTACATATATTAATCTGAAGATAAAGTTTACATCTTGAATTTTGTTATAAATGTTTAAATTACTATTTATGAACCTTACAATTTTAAGAATATAAACCCTTTAATAATCAATTACCACATCCAATTAGTTCACAATCTTTAAAATATACAATTGGGACTAGAGCTCATTTCACATCTCAAAATACAAAGTCGCTTAATTCAGAACTCCATCTGTGCCTCGGTCTCCAGAGTCTGACAGACAGTCTCCAAATTGTCTTCTGAGTTTTCATCAAAACAAGACACCAGTTTGGAATCTATTTTAACATTACTTGCAATATACGGGGATACACACTGCATCTGCTTTGATTTTTCTCTAATGAAAGTTCCTAGCTATTCTGTTGCAGAAAGGATGTAAGTATTCCCTAGAAATATTGCTATTATTTAGAGTGCAACAATAGAGAAAATCAAAGCCCCAGACTTATATTTCCTATTCATAAAATTGTAATTGGCCTTTTTATGTCTATGCTACCCTTGAGACAGGAAATTAACCTTATGTACATGAACATATATAGGATACCCATAAAAGTTAGAATACTTCAAATTCTCATCCTCCCAAAAGAATCAGAAATAAAATCAAAGCATATTTTTTTTTAATCTTGGGGATTTTGTATAGTTTAATGTTACCTCTTGAGATGATATTAAATTTCAGTTATTATAAATAACTGGCAAAGGAAGAACTATGGTGTAATCTTTCCAATAGCTTTGTAAATAGAGAACAAATCCCCACAAAATGTACATTTCATTTGTAGGACAAAGTCAACTCCTTGCAGATATCAAATGTTTATACTCTCCTTTGTCATAGTGGCTACAAGTACAAGCCTTGTTACAGCTCACTGGTTCAAAGTCTGGTTTCATTACTCCGTATAACTTAGGCTATGACTTGGCCTTGCTAACATACTGTAAGCCTCATCTTACTCCTATCAACAGGGATAAAAATGCCTGCATCAGAAATTTTGAAGGGCTGAGGACTAAGTAAATTAATATATATAAGATACTGAGCATGATTTCTGATTCACAGTAAATGCTCAATAAATGGTTGCCAAGATAAAGGGCAACCAGACAGGATGGATGTAATTTCACCTCATAAAAAGGTGATGGTTCCAGAGATGGAAAGCCACCTTACCATTTGCCAGAGCCAAAAAAAAGCAAGTATATAACTTTGCTAAAAGAACCAAAATTAAGTCTTGGTCCTGTGTCTCTATTTATTTTTTGTGTTTTTAGTGCACACAGTCAGGATTTATTCAGCACTTGAATGAGAATACGTACACACCCAAACTAATTTATTGCTTTTAAGGTATCATGCTGTCTTCATTCCTCCCTCAATAAGTGAAATCTAAACCTTAAAAGAAAATTCCCTGAAGCAATGAAAACATATCAAAGTAATATGCAAATTCTTTATTGATATAGACCAAAGTATAGCAATGTATTTTGTACATATTTCCAGATATTTGGTATAAAGGTTTTTTTTTACAAATAAGATGACAACAATCTGATTAACATCTAAGGAAACAAAAAGAAAGAGGGAACAATAAAGGAACCAAATAAGGAAGAAGAAAGAAAGAACAAAAGAGACGGAGAGAAAGAAAAAGGAAGGAAGGAAGGGAGGGAGGGAGGGAGGGAGGAGGGGAGGGGAGGAAAGGAGAAAGAAAGGAAAGGAAAGGAGGAGAGAAGAGAGGAGAAGAGAGGAGAGGAGAGGAAAGGAGAGGAAAGGGAGGAGAAATTTTGTGCACAAAGGTAAATTTTCTGAGTTGAAACTCTTACTGCAAAGAAGAGCCCTTTTTGCCTTCGCTCAGCGCCCTGATGGGCCAGATCATTTGTATTCTGAGCCCTCTACCGATTAGAAGAAACAAATTAGAGGTGATTGGCAGAGACACTGACTACAGCAAGAAGTGAGCTCTGACACCAGTTGGGGAGACTAGGTCAGTATTAATCCTCTGTGACCAGCCTGTTGAAGAAGCCTGATACCCAACATTAGACAGACAGACAGGCGTGCACACACACACACACACACACACACACACACACACACACACACCCCTTAATTGCATCTTCCACCATCCCTGAATTAAAACTTTATTCAGTAAGCCTCATTTTGAAATGTTCCGAGTGGACTCTTTGAGATGACCATGGTTTTCCTGCTCATTCTTAATAGAACCTCCTATAGTTATTTGAGTACCAGTTTAAATTTAAGTACAGTTTAAATTTAAATTCAGAAGCCAAAAAGTCCTGCCCAAGATATTAATAACAAAACATACATAATTTACTGTTAAATTTGTTTTCCCACTTTAAACCTACTTTAATCTGGAAACTTAGAGGACAAGTATTTGGGGGGGGGGGGTGTATATTATCCTTCTCAGGACACCTGAGGTTTCCTACAGGACCCATCTCTCCTAAAGTTCCCTTGATTCCGGTAGAGGTACCTGAGTTTATTCGGGAAAGTCCTTTGCAACTCCTTGCTCATCTCTGAGAATCTCATGACTTACCACCTGCCTCTTTCTGCTGACATTTCTTTGCCCTACAGGCAACCACATTGGACATGACCCAAAATAAACCTGCTTGGTTTTCTCTCCCACGCATTCCATGACAGGCCTGTGGGAGACACTTACATATCTCCAACACCAATAGATTCCAGGAGCGCAGGCCAATTTCAATAGGCCTGTCACTTAAACATAAGTCTGAGCCTGGATCAGATCTAGTTTACGTTCTGTTTTACTGTGCCTAAGAATGAGTCTGGCACAAGCCCTCAGCGTCTCTTCAACCTTAGGGAATGTATTTCAACATTGGCTGTTTCCCTCTTAATGGTCACTAGGCTTGGGGCCAAGAATGGAACTTCCACCTCTACATCAAAGAAGGAATAGAACAGATGCACTAGCTCGCTTAAAAGAGCACTGTTAGAAATCTTCTTTTTCCACATCTCCCTTGTCATGTCTGTCTGGAGAGTGGTCTTAGAGTTGTGGACAGACTGTTCTTCATTCACTTTTTTTGTTAATTTGTATAGAGTGGGGCTCTCAATCTTTTGTCTTTCCTTTACTTTGTCATCCTGATGCCAATCAAGGCTGAAGTACAAAGATTCCCATTCTAATGATTTGTTTCACCTCATTAGCCTAAAGGTCTGAAGCCACTAATGTAGAAGCATACATCTTTCCACATCTCAGTAATCTCTGTGGAACCACAATAAAGAAGCACAATGCAGCAGAGCCAAGCTGTTTGAAATGTGGACTCCAGACCAGCAGCCTAGGCATAACCTGAGACCTGGGTAGAAATGCAGAATCTCATCTGCACCTCCAACAAATGCAGAATCAGAATCCGCATTCTAGCAAGTTCCCTTGGAGACTCACATGCATGTTAAAGTTCAAGAAGCACTGAGAGGATTATTCATAATGATAGTTTTAATTCCCAAGTGGACTCCTGCTCCTTAAAAAATTAATATCTTCCAAAATGTTTTCCATAAAAATGAATTCTATAACCAAATGTACTTTAAAATATGAAGTTAAATAAAGCTAAACAAATTTCCATTCTGTAGGACTGCTTAGAGCCCACCTGAGCACTGTCATAATCCTAGAGAAAAATGGCATATGAAGTATTTCTCCAAGATATTTGACCGTGAAGCCATGTTTTCTTTGGGTGATCTGTTAATATTTCTTAGAACACTGGAGTTTGTATAACACAGTTTGGAAAAAGGTGTCTTAATTTATGAAGAAATGGTCAAATTATATCTCATAAACTCTTTTTAAAACATCAGGAAACATGTCTGTTTGAGGTTTAAAATTCAACATTGCAAAAATTATTACTGTGAAATACCTAGTTCTCTGAATATTGAATTGAAAAATAGGTGCTGTTTGCTTCTGCCTTCCCACTGCTCTCTCCAGGCCTATTACACTCAATCTGGCTGCTGGAGTCCAGGACTTGGCACTGAATTCAACACATTTGGAATGCTCAGACTCAAGATTTCTCCCTCCTCTTGCCCCTTATCAAAATAAGAGTCTTCGTTATATTCCTCCTAAAATAGAGATACCACCATAAAAACAATTTGTTAAAGCCATCCTCTGATAAGTAATATCTGAAGTTGCCTGAATACGTTATTCTTTTTGGCCTGTTTTTAAATAGAGAAGATCTAGGCTTTAAATTGCCTTGTCCCAATAAAAAAGAATGACACTTGTTGTTACAATTCAAATATGTTGTACCTAAAACAATCTCTGTGACTATACGCCCATAAATACAGACAGCTAGAATTAAGAAGAACCATGTACTAAGGAAATCGCCAAACTTGGAAAAATGGGAACATTAGTACATGCTCCTATTTCCTTTTATAATCATAGTTTCATCAGGGGCCCCATGCTCCTTTCTCAGTTATTTCTTTATTTGTATGCCTTTTAAAATATTTTCTGTAATTTTGCACAGCCCAGGAAGGCAAGGTTTACAGTCATGAAGAGTTTCACAGCCAGCTTTCTCTCCTTTCCACATAGACCTTATCATGGACAATTTGTATAAAATATGCAAGCTACTACTGAACTTGTTTTCAAATTATTCCAGATATAATATTTTCTGGCTAAAAAAGTATCATTTTTAGTCCCTTTATTCTCTTCACTTTTATCATAAAAATAAAGCCTGGCTGATGTTTTTATACATTTTTTGATCATAACAAAATATAGTTAAGATGTTAATCTAGTTTCATCTAGCACCTGAAATTGTAATTATTCTATCATTTTAAATAGCTTCAGAGTCAATTAATGGCTAAAACATTACAAAACTTTATTTTATATAATATTAATAATCTGATTCATTTTGGACTATCTCCCCCCCCAGCATTTCACAAAGGGACCATTAATCATCATTATGGTTATTTCTTCAAGAAAACAACTAAGCAGAACTGAGAATATACAAAGAGGCTCAGTGGTACATAAACACTGTAATTCCTGCTTCCCTGTGGCTTTTTATTTGGAGCTCAGATTTTAAAGTGATGCTTGTTTGCTCTCTCCACGTCTATATTTATTCATCAAATACCAATTTAATGTGTATTAATTTATTATGTGTTCCAGATTTTGGGGACTCAAAAATAGTTTAAAAAAATACATTATAAGGTCAGGAAGTGATAAGCATTGAGGGGAAAAATAAAGCCACTTAAACAGGAAATGATTTGGGCAGGGGAGCAAGAAGACCATGAAAAAAGATAGAAAAAATTTAAAAATAATATATATATAAATATAGATATATTTGATCAGCTATATATTAAGTATATAACTATTAACAGATTATCCCAATTATAATCTGTCAATTCAGGTGAAAATTAATGCTCCATTTTAGCTGTTCCTGAAATGATTATTGATGAGGCACTCCTCCATGAATTTTCTGTGGCCCATATTTTTCAGACTATACCAAAACTTTTCTCTAAATTTGCTGAAAATCTGCACAGCTATTTTAATTTTACATGATAAGAGTGAGAGAAAAAAGAAATTTATCTTAGTCATGTAGAAAGAAATCTATTCCAAGTGAACTGTGTTTCAATTAAATGTCTTGACTATGCTAACAATTGTAATGGTGTTTTGTTTTCTTTTTTAAAAAAATTTAAAGACCCAGAAATGCATGGTGGATTTTCTGTCATTTATTTTGTCAATATTAGGACCAAACTGTTGGTCAACTTAACAATGAAATGGAGAAAAAAATTATTATGAGCTATTTGATATTATAGAGGAAATATATTTGATTAACTGCATTTAAAATTTTCGATCACTAATTCAGGCAATTGGAAAATAAAAATTTTAAAAAGTCAATACTAAAAAGGTCATAAAATACTGTTGAAAGAATCAGAAAAGTCAGTGTACAGAACATAAACTTTGCCAAATAGAAATGAATACCATGTGTTTTCAAAATTTATACAAAATACTTTAGCAATGGATTCACTGGCCTTCTGGACAGATGCTCCTGTAGACTTAATTCAAGCATGTGAGAAGCCTCTTTGCCCTCTTGGCTGACTTAATATTCTCATACTGAAACTGTCTTCCAACCTGTTTTGTTTTTGTTTTAATTCCTCTGGCGTGTTTGATGGGATGTATCAAAAGATTTCTATAAACAGCCAAGATTTTATCACAGTTTAGTCAAATCTCTATTTTGAATACATAGTTAATATAATCAAATATCATGTTTATAACATAATGTAATAATATCTTATTTATAAAAATATACATAATATATAATACAATAATATATAATGATATAACGGAATATAAGTCATCTGGTTATATACACTACTAATAAAATATTATTATATGTCATATATAATTCGACAACAGCCCTGTCAGATGTATTATTATTATTATTGCAATTACATTTATGAGGAAAATAAGGCTGAATCTTGATTACTTGGTTCTATGTCTTCAGTTTTGTAGTATAATGTTATCCGTCACCTAAGGTCTTTATTATATACAGCTGTGTTTCTGGGATATAAATTTAATTATTGTATTTCAATTAGTGATTAATGAGAAAATATTATTTCTCATATTCACTATGAAAAATGAAAGCAGAAGGAAAAGAGTAATACCATTTTTAAAAATTTGTTTTAAAATCCCTTTGTGAGCTTACAGATAGACAGATTTAGATATACATCACTTGGCTTTGATCTCTAGGTGTTTAATGTACGTAATTGTATCTCTTTAATTTTACATATTTTCAATGTATGGTAAAGAGCCACATATTAGACTCCTTTCATGCCCAGCTTTGTTTCAAGTCAAATGCCATCACAGGCTCCCTTGTAACGTATCATCACATTTCTAATAAAAAGTTGACTGAGTTAGGACGTTTGACTTCCAGCCTTATTACTGTCAATAATTGGCTTCAGTCAAATCGTTTCTGTCAAATCCCTTAAATTTTCTATATTTCAGTTTCCTGCCCCCCCCCAAATAACTTAGATTAGTAAATTCTATTATAGTTTTAAAATTCTGTGATTTAAAATTTTATCTTGAGCATTTACTATGTACTACTAGAACACTGTGTTAACTATTAAGGAAAAAGCTTTTTTAAAAAAATTGATCAAATACCTCGTTCATTAATGTTTGTTGAACAGATGTTAACAACTGGAACTAAAACTGCTAGTTAAAATACGGGTTAAAAGTCTTAAAACATATCTACTGCAGAATAATATCTGTATATCTGACACAAGCCCTATATTGACAGTGTGGCTTTATAAAGGTTAGAAGTAATTGCAATAATAATGATAATATAAGTCATCACATTATGTATCACGATATGTGGAAGACACAAGGCTTTCCTGATGATGGTAGCAAATAGGGGGAAATATATATATATATATATATGGGGTAAAAGAAAGTCAAAAAGAATGAGAAAAAAATGCAAAAGAGGAAGAAATCTGCCTTTAAGATTCTAGGTGCATTTTAATGATCAGTAACCATTTCCCTGATGATGGTCTATGCATGCTATCCTAATGAGAATTCAGGTCTGAGACAATTTAATTAGTGCTGCTTTTGTGATATATTCTGCGATAAAAGAAGAAAATGTTTAGGGATTATCTAAACTAATTTTGCTGTAACTACATAGTTGTTAGCATGGGTTTGTTGCCTTTCTCTTCATGCTGGGTTCATAGCAAATCAGGGTCCCTAAATGGAAGGAAGAAAGAAAAAGAAAAAAGGAAATAATGCACAGATCTATGGTATCACGGTGGGTCCTTGTTTAAAAATGGAATTCCCTTTGCTCTAGGGAGGTAAAAGTAAAATCACTTAACTCCATTGTATTTAATGAGACAAGAATAGACCTCATAAGTGCCTTTAAAAATTATTCCTCATTGTTTCACAAAATCATCAGTGATTTTAAAACATTAAATGGGCATCATAAGGGCATTTAAGAAAATCCGTGCAAAAATACAAACACAGGCTTATTAAAATGACAGCAGTCTGCTTGCTGTTATTTGCTTCTCAGAGGTAAGACATATATGTATTTTTTCCCTCCTTTTCAATGATATGAGATTCTATCTATCTCCATTAACTCTATGGTTTATTTACAAATACTTGAGGAGCAGAAGAACGTCTTTATATTTGAAGGATTTTCTAATAAAATGCAAAACTGTGTGGCTAATCAGCAGAGTAAGTTGGAAGGCTTCTCTTTATTTAAATAAAATGGTAACTTTTTTTTGTGGGGGAATGAGGTAAAATTAAAATGAATTTCCTGCAAGGAAATCAGTATTTACTTGGAAGATGAACTGACTAGAAACATGAGGTCGTTTGTTTTCCTTTGGTCAAATAATCTCAGCTTTGCCTTCAAGACTGCCCAGAATTGTAAGAGACCATATAGTATCCAACTGAAACTCCCAACATCCTTCTTAGTTCCCAGAATCTAATATAGGGAAGCAAATAAGCATTCAATGTAAGGGCTTTGGATGGCAGGCCTTACTTGGAGAATACAAAACAGACTGACTTACTCATTTTCAACAACAGTTCATTCCTGAACTTGTAGTAAATAGATTGATGACATCTTTTTTGGAAGAGCACAATGGTATAAAGAAGACTAGATTCTAAGAAAACTTCAGGAAGATTAGTCATATAGTGTTATATGCGTAAATAAGTAGTTGGGAATTATTTTTCTTGAAAGATCAACCCCATTTCTTGAGAGATTGGTGAAATTTAAAACTGAATATTCATACCCTTTATAATGAGGCAAATCATGATTTTTCTCACGAGTATCTCTCATCTCTGCAGTAAGACTACACTTTGAATCCTTGTAACACTATTTCTTCTTCTTTTTTTTTTTTAATTTTATTTTATTTTTGGCTGTGTTGGGTCTTCGTTTCCATGCGAGGGCTTTCTCCAGTTGCGGCAAGTGGGGGCCACTCTTCATCGCGGTGCGCGGGCCTCTCACCATCGCGGCCTCTCTTGTTGCGGAGCACAGGCTCCAGACGCGCAGGCTCAGTAGCTGTGGCTCACGGGCCCAGTTGCTCCGCGGCATGTGGGATCTTCCCAGACCAGGGCTCGAACCCGTGTCCCCTGCATTGGCAGGCAGATTCTCAACCACTGCGCCACCAGGGAAGCCCCACTATTTCTTCTAAGGCCCAAATATGACCTACCTCCACGAAGCCTTCTTTAATTCCCCCAGACACCTCATTTCTTGTATATCACTTCCTGCTCCCCACCCCAAACTCTATTCCTCTCAACAACACATCTTCTCTGTGGCATTAATTATAAATCCTCCTTATTTCTCATTCTTAAAGTAATTTGGATCTTAAGTGACATAAAAGTGGTCCATATATTGTAGATACCCCGCAGCTGTTTGAATGATGACATTGGTGGTTCATGGTGATGACGGGGGTGATCATAGTCGTGATCGTGATGGTGGTGCCAGTGGTGCTGATGGCAGTGTGATAGTCATCGTCTCCCTCTCCAGTTTCTCTCAAGTCTACAAAATGCCTCAGGTAAATTTTAGGAAGAAAGTTGCTCCCTTCTCCTTACTGCTCTCCAGCCTTTTCCTTTGGTAGAAGGGATCTGATTGGTGAAATGGTAAGAGTCTGATATCTATTTGCTCATGTTCTTCAACTGGGAAGGTTAATGGCCTAAACCTACATGTTCATGTGTTGTTTCTCTTTCTAGCTACCACTCTTGGATCGCTGTTTTGGAAACTGCCTGCCTGTGAGCATTATACTTTCTTCTCCCCAATCTTTCATTTTCCATACAATAAACCAAAGATAACAGACTACACTTTGTGCAGTGAAGTTTTCAGTTATTCAGCAGCTCTATTAGTGATATTTTTGTACAAATTCTATGTGAGGAAAAAGAAAAAGGAAGAAGATGTTTTTTGAAGTCCAAGCTATATTTTTTAATCCAGTTTTTCACCTGTAATAAAGCAAATGATTTCTTCTCATTTGAACTCCTGTTCTATATTCGCAAATAGGTTCAGAAACATGAGGGAAAGAAATGGGTGGGTTAACTAACCAAATAAAATACTGTGAGTGATGGTAGTGATCATGATAAAATTATTCTCACTAGCCCTTTCAAATTGGGCAAGCCCAGAGTTTTAATTTTCTATCAGAAGCTGACATCTTCAAAGAAGATTTTCTTTATAAAGCTCTCCCAGGAAGATGCTAGGATTTAACACAGCAAGATTTTGGTGAATTATGTAGACAAACTCTTTGTCATGGTCAGATTTTTTTAGTGTATTTAATCACCTTACGATATTTGAAGTTACATTAAAGGCCAAAATCATAACCTGGAGTTTAACACTCTCAATATCCATCCTAACAACCTTGTAGCTCACAGGGGCTGAAAAGCAAAAACTATACTTCCCAGTATCCCTTGTTGCTAGTGATTCAGATATAATTTAGGTTTCACCAATCAGATATCCCTGTGGAAGATCTGCATTCAGAATTGAATCACATGACAAACTAAAGACACTCTTTTGCTTGGAGGGAACAGCTAACCAGAATCCAGATTAAGCAGTTTCCTGACTAGGTTTTGAGACATCAGCTGTCATGGCAGCTTCTGATTCTGTACTTTGTCAATATGTAGAGGCAAGATTCTACATTCTACCCAGCGGGAGGCGCTTCCCAGAATCTCGGCCTAGGGTCTTGTTTTTGTAACTCTGCTAATTAATCTGTGATATAGTTTTAACCTGAAAAAAAGAAAAAAAGAAAAACAGGCTATTATGTATGTAGTCAAGAACCTTGGCTAATACTAATACATCAGTAAAATAATTCAGGATGGGAATGACAAGTTAAGGTAAAGAATAGATTAGAGGGCTTCCCTGGTGGCGCAGTGGTTGAGAATCTGCCTGCCAATGCAGGGGACACGGGTTCGAGCCCTGGTCTGGGAGGATCCCACATGCTGCGGAGCAACTGGGCCCGTGAGCCACAGCTACTGAGCCTGCGCGTCTGGAGCCTGTGCTCCGCAACAAGAGAGGCCGCGATGGTGAGAGGCCCGCGCACCGCGATGAAGAGTGGCCCCCGCTTGCCGCAACTGGAGAAAGCCCTCGCACAGAAACGAAGACCCAACACAGCCAAAAATAAATAAATTAAAAAAATAAAAAAAATAAAAATTAAAAAAATTAAAAAAAAAAAAGAATAGATTAGAAAATAGAAATTTAGCCTGCACAGGAAATATTGTATAGGCAGAACTAAGAAAACTACGCCCAGAGACATGGGAAAGTTGAAGCCAACGGGGATTAAACTAAACACAGCTGCCAACTCTCCGAAGTTCAAGCCAAAGGGGCCACATTATGTTATGCACTGAGAATTACCATTGCAGCTAAATTCAGGTTTTAAGCACATGACCTTTGGCAACCACCTGTTTGCTCTCTGTACCTCTAACTCTTTCTGTGCTGTTCTGTTTGTTCTTTTGTTTTGTTTTTTAGATTCCACATAATAAGTGAAATCATGCAGTATTTGTCTTTTTCTCTATGACTTATTTCACTTAGCATAATACCCTCTAGGTCCATCCATGTTGTCACAAATGGCAAGATTTCATTCTTTTTTTACGGGTGAGGAATATTCCATTGTATGTATACCACATGTTGTTTACACATTCATATTGATGGTCATTTATTTAGGTTGCTTCCATATCTTGGCTATTGTAAATAATGCTTCAATGAACATAGGAGTGCACGTATCTTTTCTAATTAGTGTTTTCATTTGCTTCAAATAAATACCCAGGAGTGGAATTGCTGGGTCATATGGTAGTTCTATTTTTAATTTTTTCAGGAATCTCCTTACTGTTTTCCATAGTGGCTGCACCAATTTACAGTCCCACCAAGAGTGCACAAGTGTTCCCATTTCTCCACATCCTTGCCAAAACTTCTTATTTATGTTTTTTTGATAATAATCATTTTGACAGGTGTGAGGTGATATCTCATTGTGGTTTTCATTTGCATTTCCCTGATGATTAGTGATGTTGAGCATCTTTTCATGTGCCTGTTGGCCATCTGTATGTCTTCTTTGGAAAAATATATATTGATATCTTCTGCCCATTTTTTAATTGTTTTTTTAAAATGTTGAGTTATATGTTTTTGTATATTTTTATATTAACTCCTTATCAGATATATCATCTGCAAATATCTTCTCCCATTTGGTAGATGGCCTCTTCAATGATAGTTTTCTTCACTACCCAGAAGGTTTTTAATTTGATGTAGGCCTATTTGTTTTATTTTTGCTTTTGCTTCCCTTGCCTGAGGAGACAGATACAGAAAAATATTGCCAAGACCAATGTCAAAGAGCTTACTGCCTATGTTTTCTTCTAGAAGTTTTATGGTCTCAGGTCTTACATTTAAGTCTTTATTTTGAATTTATTTTTGAATTTATTTTTGTGCATGGTGTGAGAAAGTAGTCCAGTTTGATTCTTTTGCATGTAGCTGTCCAGTTTACCCAACACCATTTATTGAAGGGGTTGTCTTTTCCCCAATGTATATTCTTGCCTCCTTTGTTGTAAACTAAATGCCCATATAATTGTGAGTCCATTTCTGGGCTCTCTATTTTGTTCCATTGATCTACATGTCTGTTTCTGTGCCAGTACCATACTGTTTTAATGACTGTAGCTTTTAGTATAGTTTGATATCAGGGAGCTTTATTCTTCTTTCTCAAGGTCATTTTGGCTACTTGGGGTCTTTTGTATTTCCATACAAATTTTAGAATAATTGTTCTAGCTCTGTGAAGAATGCCATTGGCATTTTGATAGGGATTTGCTCCATTGGTTCTTTCAATAATTTTTGTTTCTTTATTGATATTCTGTATTTGATGAAACATTATTATCATACATTCCTTTAATTCTTTAAACATGGTTCTTTTAGTTCTTTGAACATATTTTGGATGTGTTTATAATAGCCCCTTTGATATCTTTGTTGGCTAAGTCCACCAAGTGGGCCCCTTAAAAGGCACCTTTTATCATCAGCTTTTATTCTTATGTATGGGTCACACTTTGCTGTTTATTTTCATGTCATGTATATATATATATATATATATATATATATATATATATATATATAATTTCTTTTTTTTTAATTACACATTTTAAATAATATATTGTAGCAAACATGTTTACTCTTCCTCCTCACCACAGGGTTTCTCATTGTTGTCTGCTTAGTCATTTGTTTGATTAATGGTTTGGCTGAGCTAATTCTGCAAAGTCTATTTTCCCAGCAGTGTGTAGCCTCTCAGATGTGTTCCTACTCATATGTTTTTCCATTTGTTTGTATCTTTTAGCCAGTGATTTAAGGGTCACCCCTTAAATTTATAAGCCACATATGGGTGAAAGGTTGGGCTTAAGCCCCTTTATTCTTTGAAGGACAGATGTCTTGGAGGCTGCTCTCATAGTTCAGAGCATTTACATTTTTTAGCCCTTCTTTCAGTCAAGGTCCAATAGCTAACAGCTTGATGATTCCCTTTCTTGACCTTTAAGGTCAAGGATAGGCAATTAAAAGGCTTCACCTGGCAAGCCTCACGGAGGAATGCTGACCTCCCTGCACCAGATTTGGTGCACAGCCAGTGCAGGACAGTCTTGAAGGGAGTTGTCATCAAGGACTCAGGACCCCTGGCCAGAATGCTCTTATGTATCTCTGCATTCCCAGCATAGATGCCTCCTTTTGGAGGACTCTTCATGGGGTGCCTTTCCCCAGGGGCTCTGCCCAGATCTCTTTTTCAGAAAAAGGAGGGGGAAAACTTGAAGACATTTTGCTCCACTGTGGTTCAGCCCTCAGTACTTTTCCAATTCCACCCACCCCCCTCTCCCTGCCCTCCTAACCCAGATTCATAAAATGGCAGGAGATTTTTGTTCGAAGCTTGCTCAGCAATGAGATTATTCCCCCATTTGTACTGATACATCTATCCCTTGTCCAGTGCCATTCTATGGAGAAAAATAGAACATTCTGGGAGCTGGCAACTTCTTTCTAATCTCTTGCTTATTATCCCAACAAGTGAATAAAGTCTCATCATTACTTTCTTCTTGACTTCTCCTAATCAATAACTCCAACACCTGGAAGCTCAGCTCATGACATCTCATGAGTGGATGAGATGTCATGAGTGGATCATGAGTGGATACAGCCTTGGGCATGCACACGGTTTTCCAGAGTTTGCCAGAGATGAGTGTGATTTTATTTTTAAGCTTGGTTTCTTAGGACCCTTGGGTGAGAGTTGTTTATTGTTCAGTCAGTATTTTGACAGAGGTTGTATTTAAGCCCTGAGTGCCAGTGTGGCTTCTGTCCTGTGTTGATGGGTCTGCATGAGGCTTGGGAAATGCTTAAAGTCTGCCTCACACCCTGTTCTTATTCCTCTTGGGTTGGTGCAGCCCAGCTCATGCTCACAGCCCTCTTGAACCCCAGAGTTAACTGTGATCCCAAGAGGATTCTTCTGGTTTTCTGCCATTTTGCTTGTACTATTGGAGCTAAAGGTCTCACCTTAATTGTCCTCTACCAACATCTCAATTGTTTTCAAAAACACCCTTAGACAAAGAATTCTCCATGCTATCTTCCAAATAAAATTAGTGGCCTCAGACAGAGCTAGGGAACAGAATGTGGTTTAAATGTCACTGTTATGGGCTGAACTGTGTCCCCCCCAAATTCGTATCTTGAAGTCCTAACACCCAGTATCTGAGAATGTGACTGTATTTGGAGATAGGGCCATTAAACAGGTGATTAAGATGAAATGAGGTCATCCAGGGCAGGGGAGGGGGGGTTGATCCAATATGACTGGTGCCCTTAGAAGAAGATTAGGACATCATCAGCATGTGAGTTCACAGAAGAATGACCATGTGCAGGAAAAAGCAAGAAGGTGGCCATTTGCAAACCAAGGAGACAGACCTCAGAAGTGACCAAACCTGCCAACACCTAGGTCTTGAACTTCTAGCCTCCATATATGTGAGAAAATAAATGTCTATTGTTTAAGCCCCCCAGTCTGTGGTATTTCGTTATGGCAGCTCTAGCAAACCAATGCAGGCATCAATACTGGCTACATCTATGGAAATTTAGTAGAGTTTTCTGAATTAATATTTCTGTACTTGTTTATGGCCTTAGGACACTTTGCAGAAATTATAAATGACTGATGATTCTTTTATTATTATTTTATAATTTTCAACAGTTACACTGTTGTTACACTGAGGAGAGGAATTGGTGTATCCACATTCCACGACCCAGAAGCCCTCCTGCCTCCTCTGCTCTCTTCCATCTTCCATTTTTCGTTCTCTACTGATAATTCCCACTGGCACATAAACATGCTGTTACTTTCCCTATCTTAAAAAACAAAGCAAAACAAAAGGCTTAAAACAACAACAACAACAAAAAACGTGTCCCGATCCATTTCCTTTATCAGCTTCCATCCAGTTTCTTACTCCCTTTTTTGGCAAAAATCCTCAGGCAGATTGACCAGACTCACAGTCTCCAAGCCCCTTCTCTTTTGGCCCTAAACACGCTCCATTTCAGCTCCACTCCCACCACACCTCCTAAACTGCTCTGATCAAGTTACCAATTATTTCCTGGTTGCTAAATTAAGTACTCAACTTCAGACCTCTTAGTAAGGGAATTACTAGCAAGATTTTTAGGTAGCTAATCATTCTTTCCCTTGACTTTCTTTCTTTGACTTCAAGGAAACACATTCGCTTGGTTTTCCTCCTATCTCATGAGTGGTTCCTTCTCAGGCTAATTTGCTTACATCTCCAATTTTCACCTTCCTTTTTTTGTTTGTTTGTTTGTTTGGGAAGGATCCCACTCCAATTCACACTTTAGTCTTTATATTTTAAAAATTGAGAGGTAACTGAGATATAACGTTGTATAAGTTTTAGGTGTACAATGTGCTGAGCTGATACAGTTATGTGTTGCAATATGATGACCACCATAACATTAGCTAACACCTCCATCACATCCCATAATTATCACTACTTTTTAAAATGGTTAGAGCATTTGAGATCTAGTCTCCTAGTAGTTGTGAAGTTTATAATACAACATTGTTGACTATAATTGCTAATCTGTGCATTAGAGCTCCAGAACTTATTCATCTTCTACTTGCAAGTTTGTACCCTTTAAAACATCTCCCCAGTTTCCCCTACCCTCCAGCCCCTGGTAACCACCATTCTACTCTCTGTTTCTATGAGTTTGGCTTTTTTAGATTCCACGTGTAAGTAATATCATACAGTAGTTGTCTTTCTCTGTCTAGCTTTTTTTTTACTTAGCATAATGCCCTCAAGATCCATCCATGTAGTCCTTTTAATGTTAGAGCTCCCTGGTATCCTGTCCTCTTCTTTTCACTTCACTTCTCTATTTATACTCACTCCCTTGGTAACCTATTCTCTTTCAAGGTTTTGAATAACACCTATGCCGAATGTGTGTTATTGTGTTACATGCGATATCTATCTATCTATCTATCTATCTCCAGCCTAGATCATGCTCATGAACTCCAGCCTTATACACCAACTGCCTGCTCAGCACTCTCTTTACATACACAATAAACACTTGAGTTTTCTCACGTACCAATCTCTGCCAATCCAAAACCTATTCCACCACAGCATTCCCATCTTATTTGGTGCCAGCACCATCATTCCTGCTGTTCAAACCAAAAATATGAATTAATCCTTAGTTCCTCTCTTTCTCTTACATCCCATATCCAATCCAATAGAAATTCTTCTTGTCACTAACTTTTCAATATATCCAGAAGCCAATCACTTCTCACCATTTCCATTGCTAATACCTACTGCCACCTGCCATCATCTTTCACCTGAATATCATCAATAACCTCCTAAGAGGTCTCTTTGCTTCAACTCTTGACACTCCCACTTGTTAGGCTATTCTTATCAAAGCAGCCAGAGTGATCATTTCAAAAGGCAAGGATGACTACGTTACTCTCCTAAAACCTGCCCCAAACCTTCCAGAGGCTGCCGATTTCACTCAGTAAAATCCAAAGTCCTTCAAAGGCCCACAGCGCCATAGAGGATCTGTTTCTTCACCACCAGCCCTAACTTTGATTTCTAACTTCTCTCTTCCTCCTCTCCTTACTCACTCTGCTTCAGCTACACCGTATCCTTATACTTCCTTAAACATTCAAGACACATCCCAGCCTTTGCACCTTTGCTCTAGATGTTACTTGTGCTCAGGGTTCTCTTCCCCAAGTATCAGCATGGCTAACTCCCTCATTTCTTTAAATAGTGCTAAATCTCAGCTTCTCAATTAAGACTACTCTGAACACCCTGTTAGAATATTGTGAGCTGCCACAATTTCCACCCCAACATTCTCAGTATCCCCTTTCTTTGCTCCACGTCTACATTCATAGTTCTCGTACCCCTACAATATAGTTTATATATTTATTATGTTCACTGTATCACCAAAGAAGAATGTGATCTCCATGAGAGCAGGGATCTTTGTTTTGTTCACTCATGTATCCCCAAACAACTAGAAAGTGCTTGATAAAATGGAGGTGCTCAATAAATACTTATTGAATAAATGAAAAGAGCATAATTAAAGTATAGGACAGGGAAGCTGGGAATAAATGAGGATAACATAACTTCAGCTTCCATTTGGAAAAAATTAATGAAGTCCCAACAGAAATATGGACACAATTTGGACACAAATATGGACACAAAAAATTCAGTGTCTTTATTATAATTTATGTTTAGTTTGATTGTCTTCCTTATTATTTCAACAAACGTGTGAGATTAGAAGTGGTTCATTTGAGATAGCAAAATAGAATTTTTAGGTAGAAAAGTTGTTAGATAACATTTAATCTCGGTTCATAAAGCAGAGGAGCCCCAAACAAAACTCACTTGGTTACACTTAGCAAAACAATACAACTGGAGGTCTTGACTTCATCGATATGCTCACTCTGCATTCCTACATAAGCAGAAAGCAAAATCCAGGAATTACAGAAGTCCATATTGGACCAAGCAGCAAATACTTTTGCAAATTGTTCATTATCACGAAAACATTAAAGTAAAAACTAAATTCTTCTTTATTTGATATCTTAATTTATATGGCTCTAATTTGTATAATTATGATAAATTTATATCACAAATAAGTCATTTTTCACATTATACAGCTATTAATACTGCTTTAAACATGTATGTATTCAATATCCCACTTGCCTTAAGTAGGGAATATTAAAGGGCTGAGATGCCCTCTCAACTTCACAAATATATCATTGTGTGCAAAGTAATTCTTGTTTGTTCTTTTAGAAAGACTCTTTTTATTAAAGATTAAAAATAAAATGGCCCTCAGGGAATTCAAGCAAAGTGTATACAACTTGAAGCCTTTAGTTAATTATACAAATGTTTATACTAATTTTTATCTTGGACTTAATCTAGCCTCTGGAGAAATGATAAATCAACTGTAGAATTTATTTAGGAAATGTTTGTCGAGAACTATTATTGACTGACAAAGTCCTAAATGTTATGGGTAGATATATGAGTAATGTATGCTTCCTGCCCTGTACAATCTAATGGTGAAGTAAAGAAAGAGAGGGATATAAATAGAAAAATTACAATAAAATTTAGTATGTATTTTCTCAGTTTGGGTCTCTCCAACCATGCACACACAGACAATAGAATCTGGTAAAACAACGTGGGTGCCAGTGCACTGGCTTTTGTGTGCAAACTCTGAGATGGAGATGAGCGTGCCACAGGTTTCTTAGAGCATGCTCTGGGGTCATCAACTGCAGGGGCAGGTGGCGAAGCAGAGGGAGAAGTCACACTGCAATGCCACCTCAACAGCGGTCTCAGATGACCACTGGGGAATTCTGAAGCTCGGATGACCATTCAGAATGGTCCTGAGTTGTGGCAAGTGAGCTGGACCCTATGTCACCAAGTAAATCAGTCATTAGATGGGGGATACCTGGGGAGGGTCCTTAGCAAGGCAGCTCTCTTTAGCCAAGGCAATCCCTGGTAGGGTGATACCTGGCCCAGTTAGCTGTGACCAAGCTAATAAAGCCACACACTATGCCAGGTAGTCAGTAAGAAAGATACCCCTGAGAAAAGGGAGATGAGTATATTAGGCTTAAAGAGTCATCTCAGATAATGTCCATGTACCTGGCCTGCACATTACATGCCTGTTATTTGTCTGCTCAGGCTGCCATAACACAATACCATGGACTGGATTGCTTAAACAACAGAAAGTTATTCTCTTATATTTCTGAAGGTTAGTAGCCAAGGTGATTAGCATGGTCAGATTCTGGTCAGAGCTCTTTTCCTGGCTCTCAGATGGCTACTTGCTTGCTGTGTCTTCACATGTCCTCACATGGCAGAAATAGAGAGTTCTGGTGCCTCTTCCTCTTCTTTAAGAGTACCAGCCCTATCAGATTAGGATCCCACCCTATGACCTCATTTAACATTTATCACCTCCTCATAGGCTCTATCTCCAAATGCAGTCACATTGCAGGTTAGGTCTTCACCTGATGGATTTGAGGGAGACAAAATTCAGCAATAGCCTACCTCATAATCCAACCCTATCATAATGATTAAATTCAAGATGACCTAGAGGAAGGGGAAAAGTTGGACAGTAGCAGAGGAGGACATAGCAGGCAGAGAAAAGTGGAGATGGAGGGACAAATCAGGCTGCTAGCTACTGGTGTCTCACTTAGATGATTATAGCTGAGTCTCCTGGAGCACGGTACCCTGTGGGAAAACAAAGACTGAACAGATGCTATATAGGCATGAATAAATTTAAGTCAATCAGTTTCCAGATCCTCAGTTTCTCCATATGTATGCTTTCCAAAAATTAATTTGGCTAAAACGGTATCTGTGCTTTCAGAGTTCTTTTTTCAACTCCTCTTTTAAATTCTCCTTTTCCCTTCTTTACAAAAGAAATGCAAGCCCCTCGCCATCTTCTGTAATTCATTGCCCTGGAGTGTAAAACTCCTGAGAGTGAGACCCATGGGAGCAAAATATCATGGAAGCATTTATATCTTATCTAGCAATATTTTGAACTATATAGCTCAGAATTAGAATTCAGAATACCTGGTAGGTTAATAGGAGTGGTTAATACAAATATTTATTTGAAACAAAAAAATACACTTGGACTTTTTCTTATATAGCCTCATCTAATTTGCTGTTGAATTTGACAATGAGGGCTGTTTTCCCATGATACCATTTATAGATTGAAAGAGTTAAACTGCCAGTCTAACGTTTCAATGTAAATCAGGCATACAATAAGATTATCCAGAAAATATAGACTTAGCAAATATTTAAATTTGTAATAAATTCTGAGGTGTTTATTTCAAATGAGAGAAGAGGATATGCAATTTTTCAGAAATGACTTTAGGGTTTGCATGAATAACATTTGAACACCAACATGTAGCAGTGAACTAGCTTCCACCTGCTCTGAAGGAAGCTGACAAGGTTTCCCAGTCTTCTCTATTTTCCTATGAACAATAAACCCCTATTACTGGAGGTAACCTGAGCTTTTCTCTGTATATAAAAGTGAGCAACATGGATTTGTATGTTGAATGTTTAATGGTGCCGGAAGAAGAGAGCCTGTTATATGGACAGCCTGAGAACAGGACCATAGTACTCAGAGAACTTTGGGGAGGATTCCCTGCTCCATGGATTGTGTTTAGGATATTTATTCTCTTCATGCTCTTTGACCCCTTGTTCTTTGACTTTCTCTAAGGGTGTCTCCTTCTTCCTCTGTCCCTTAAATATTGGTGTGTCTGAGAAATGTCTCTTGAACCACTGCTTTTTACACTATATGTGATCCACGTGGGTCAGTCCATCTACTCTCCACCTGTGCCAATGGTGGCCAAAAGTGTATTTGCAAAACAGACTTTGTCCCTAAATTTCAGACATCCTAAAGCTAAATGCTCCAAAGTGTGCTCAAAATCATCATGTCTAAAATGGACTTAGAAGCTTCCTACTTAAGGTTTTCCTTCTTTGGATTTCCTGTTTGTTTAGTACTGCTAATTTCTCCCCAGCTTCCTAAATTTGAAATTTGGGAGTCATTCTTGCATCCTTCCTCTTCATCACTTTCGTATTTAATGAGTCACAAAATCTTGCCAATTTAAATACTATACAGTTGCCAAACCTTTTCCTTACTACTTTCCTGGTTAAGGTTCCCATCATCTCTCTGCTGAAATACTACAATAGCTTCTTCCAGTGCCCTTAATAACAAGTTCACTCTAGGGTAATTCATCTAAAACTCCAATATTACTCTTGAGCTCTAATGCTTAAAATCTTTGTTTCTCAATCGCAGTAGTTATATTTTTTAATGTGCATCTATATCACTAAATTTTTAAAAATAAGTACCCCTTAATATATTTATATATAATTCATACAACAGATATCAAAACAGAAAATTTTAAATAATACTAGAAATTAAAGTAAATGACATTTTTAAGGTTTTATTCCCAGATCCCAACAGGGATTCTTAGCACCTCTTTTACATGATTATGAGGAGAGAACTAAAAACAGAGATTAAAAATGATACTTTCAAAATAAATGTCAACGATAATTCTAACACTTCCTTTTCACACTTCAATGGATCACCTTAAGCACCTGTTCCTAGTCACATCCCCCCACTTTAGACACCACTGGCTTCTAGAATAAAATCCAAACTTTGTCTTTTGTATAATATATAGGTTTCTCCATAATCTGGGTCTTCATTAGGTTTCTAGTTATACTGAATTTATTGGAATTATCTACTGATGTGGCTGTTATCCTTACTAAATGGTGAGTTCATTCACAGAAGAAACCGTATCTAATTTACCCCTGTGTCTCCGGAGACTCAGACACGGTAGGTGTTTAAAGGCATGTCTGTTGGATGAATGTCAAAGGGTTTCTCTGTATGTGTCTTCCCTTTCTAATTATACTGTTTAACAAGCCAGTAATTCATTATATTATTAATTGGGGAAAAGATTTGTAATTATATTGCATTTGACCATGTAAACCCTGTTATTTCATTGAAATAATAACCAAAAGTAATGAATTTAGATTATAGAAATATATTCATCTGATTCTGCCTAACAATAGGAGAGTAGTTATGAGGCTAACAAAAAACCCAGTAGTAAATAGCCAGTAAAAGATAATGAGATTGTAGGTCTTAAACTGCTCTGGGTAAATTATTCTAGTTGATCAATACTTAGATTATTTTGGATACAGAGGAAGTAGACAGAGTTTTTAGCTTTATGGTCACTGGAGTCAGACTGAATATATTTAGTTCTTATTTTATCACTGACTATATCCCAGGTTAAATTATTTAACACATCCATGCCTCTGTTTCTTCACAAAAATTTGGTGATAAGCAAAGTACCTATATTATAGAGTTTTCAGGATAATTAAATGAGATTATACAGGTAAACATTCACAATAGTCCAATTTAATATATATTGATAAAAACATACAAAGTATTTACAATACTACCAGAAGATATTAAGTCTTCAATATGTGTCAACAATTATTATTCCTACAACACACAACATACCAAAAAAACGTGATTTTAAAATCAATTTCTCTCTTAAAAAACAAAATTTCAGGGATTCCCTGGTGGCACAGTGGTTGAGAATCTGCCTGCCAATGCAGGGGACACGGGTTCGAGCCCTGGTCTGGGAAGATCCCACATGCCGCGGAGCGGCTGGGCCCGTGAGCCACAATTGCTGAGCCTGCGCGTCTGGAGCCTGTGCTCCACAACAAGAGAGGCCGCAACAGTGAGAGGCCCGCGCACCATGATGAAGAGTGGCCCCCACTTGCCGCAACTGGAGAAAGCCCTCGCACAGAAACGAAGACCCAACACAGCCAAAATAAATAAATTAATTAATTAATTAAAGATGATTTATTAAAAAAAAAAAAATTTCAGATTGCACCTACTTGGGATGAAAGACCTGAGGTTTAATACCCTGTATATTAGCAAATGAGGGTTTTAAGTCCACTATGGCAGGAGGGACTTATATTTTCCATCAAATTGTTATGAAAGGTCATGGTTCATACCATGGGGTTTTTAATAATTGGCTTATAGATTGCTGAGATTTATGTAATCTTCTACTGAATACATATTTATTAAAGACCCTCTCTGTGCCAGTGGGCACTGTGTGTTCTAGGCCCTAGCAATTCTGTAAAAAATATCTAAGTCTTATACCTCGTGGAGTTTACATTACAGTGGGGAAGATATAAAGCAAACAAATAAATATATACTACAAAGTTGGGAAATAATGCATGCTATGAAGAAAATAAATCAGGGGTAATGTAGGGAAATAATGGGGGGTGGGGTCTCCAAGGGGTGATCTTAAATAGTCAGGGAAGACTTCCTAGAGGAAGTCTTCAAGTAGGTATCTGAATAAAGTGAGAGAGCAGATCCCATGAATAGTCCAGGGAAGTAGTCTTACTAGCAGAGGGAGCAGCAAATGTAAAGGCCCTTAGGTAAAAATATACTTGATAAATTGGAGGAACAGCTAGAGAGCCAGGAGATTATACATAAGTAAGCAAGATGTGTTCGTGCATATGTGTACACGAACATGTGTGTGCACGCATGCACCGTGAAAGAAATAGAAGATGAGGTCAGAGTTAGGCAACAGCCAGAACCTAAAAGTCCTTATAGAAAAGAGAGTTTGGTTCTAGCTGAGCATAATGGGAAGTCATTGGAACAACTGAGCAGAAAGAGATGGCATGAACTGAGGAAGTCACTGCAGTGTTCTAAGTGAGAGATGGTAGAGAATTAGACTAGAGCATTAAGGGAAGATATCTCAGTCTGCTCAAGTTGCCATAACAAAATATCATAGACTGGGTTTGTTGAAACAACAGAAATGTATTCCTCCAAAGTTCATTGACTAGAAATCTGGATCAGGGGGCCAGTATGGTTGGGTTCTAATGAGAGCTCTCTTCCTGGCTTACAGGTGGATGGATGGCTCTAACTGCGTCCTCATGTTGCAGAGAGACAGATCTCTCTCTTCTTCTCCTTGTAAAGCCTCTAATCCCATCACGAGGGCCCTGTCCTTATAATCCAATCTAACCCTGATTACCCCCTACAAGCCTCACCTTTAAGTATCATCACATTAAGGGTTAGGGCTTCACGTATGAATTTGGGAGGGAGGGATGCATACAATTAGTGTACAACAGAAAATTGGGAGAGAATTGTTAAATATTTGACATATACTGAACGAACTTTTTGATGAATAAAAAGAAAGGCGTCTAAAAGGTCTTTGTCTAATAAATTTTTTGTCTGAACAAACTGTGTAACTACTCATGCCATTTATAGAGATGTTCAAGACTGTGTAGAAGCAGGTTTAGGGGAAAATCATGAGTTGTGTTGGAGACACGTTAAGTTCGAGTTTGTACTTTGACATCCAAGTTGAGAGAGGAATAGACAGAAGCTCAGGGGAAAGGTTAGTAAATATTGTGTGGAAAACAAAATGAAGTTGAAAGCAAAATCTATTTTACAGTAAGACTAACTAAAGTTTACCTTAATTTTCTTCTCATGCCTTGATTCAAACAGCATGAAATCGGCTTCTGTTTTTATAATGGATGACCTTTACAATGGACATAGAAGAGAAACCAAGAAAGCCCCCTTTAAGAGTTGTTAATTTTATGGTATTTGTTACAACATGAACAAGAGCATGCTGTGTATCTTGGCCCAATAATTAGACATCCAAAGTACCTTTTGTAAATGCAGAATTGTTCTTTTGTAAAGCTATCCTATAAAATAAGATCTTTGTCCAGCTTGGTTTCATTTATTTTGTACCAAACTATATAAGGAACATGAAGCAAATAAATAGCAATGCTATAAAACCATTCATATGTCAAATCCACAGAAAAAGAATGTTTGATGCATAAGCAGTCAGAGATGAGAAGGCCCTGCTTGATCAAAAATTTCCTGTCAATCAGGACTAATAGAGGATAGACTAATAAATAATCTCTGACATAAAAAAGCAGCCACATTTAACTTGAAGATAGATTTTACATATGGTTAATGTGATAGAACTATCAAGCTAACAAGAACCCTTGGGGCCAGTCTGCATATTCATTAATCAGCCCAACTTTGGATTTAACATAGAATGCAACTGTCAATGAACAAATGGGCTTTTGTGGAAAAGGTGATAAACAAAATCCAATGAACTGGCAAATTGGAAAGTCTTGAAAGAATAAATACTGTAAGATTAAGAACTGAATAGAAGACTTGAGCTCAGCTCTCTGCAGAAAAGACAAAAGCTTCTCACTAAATCAAGTAGCTCTGGAGAACATTGTTTTTTAATGTTTCTTTAGAAAGAAACATCTGCCATGATAAGGATATATTTTGAGAAAATTTTTGAAGAAGGCTTAAACTTTTTAATACTCATTCTCTACAGCACATTGAAAAGACAGACTTCTAAATAAATGGATTGTTTTGCAGTTCCAAGTTGTTAATCTCATTTCCTGGATGAGATGATTTATCCAAAATGTACAAATAGATGGTTTTCTCCAAAGGCAGAACAATAAGAGTCATAATTAATACAAGTGGCAGATTGGCACAAAAGAAAGTTCAGGGTAGTGATCACAACGAAAATGCCTATTGTAACAAAATAAGTTAACAAATGATCCAACACCCTGTCTGTAAAAAAAACCCAAAAAACCAAAATAGTATCTATACCAACAACTCCACCACAATGCTGAATAGAAACTGACACTTACTCTCAGTGACAGGGAGTGACAGGAGATTTGGGACTGAAGAGGGCTGAATGTTCCAGGCTCCACTGAAGAGGGAACAGATTCTTATCATCTGGGAATAGGATTACAGTTTTGGCTCATCTCGAAAAATTTTTTTTAACACAAAGCCATCTGGATTTTTTTTAATGTGAAACTTCCCAATTCTTTGAATGTTGGTCATAAATTCATAAGTACTAAAATATATACTGTGCAAGCCACTGTTTTGTGGGGCAAATAGACTATGATTCTTGACTGAATTCAGCTGAGTGGCCCTCTTTTTTTTTTTAAACCCCAGATGTAAGGTTAAAATTTACCATAACAGAATATGAAGACTATTATATGTGTTAGTCTACAGAGAGAGTATACACAGGCTTTTGCTTGTATTGTATTATCTGACCAAAAATAATAATAATTCCCCCAAAATTTATAGATACATGTAGTGTTCGAACTTCAATGGGTCTTAAATTTAATCTAAGATCCATTGAAGCTCGAACATGTTATAAATTTTTCTTTAAAAATATTTTTCTTCAAAAAATCAACATTTTATCATACATAAAATATGCAATCAGGAAGGTGCACAAAACAAAGTATATAATTTAACACAATAAGTATAAAGTGAGATATGATGTTGAACAAAACCAGATAAGCAATTAGTTCATATGAAACTTAGAGGCTTTTGGAGTAAAGATATATTTAACAAATAATCTCACTAAGGAATATATAATCACTGATAAGTGGTCTAAAAGAAACAAATACAATTCAATAAGAGATACAGAAAAGAGAAGACAACTCAACTGGGCAGAAGGAAAAAAGAACTGTTTTCCCAAAGAGGTAGTATTGGAGGTAGATTAAATCATGAGTTAATATAGGCAAGTGGTAAGTACCAAACCAGAGACAAAGAAGAGCATGGACAAAGGGCTATGGCAGACAAACTCTGGCCTGATCAAGGAACTGAATGTGTGAAGAAACAGATGGGCAGAGAATGAGGAGGAAATCATGGATCATTAAGCTTGAGAGAACCAGACAACGTGGGCTTCCTTGGCCAGGCTGTCTACTTTAATGTCTTCCATTGCTGGAAGGGAAGAGGACACAGAAGTCATCAGATTGTTAAAGTGGGCAGATGACATACAAATTTGTGCTTTATCTGCAGTACAAGACACATCTAAGAGTGGCCTTAGGTATGGAGTAAAGAAGTAAGAGGTAAAATCAACACATTCTAATGATGGATTGGCTATGTGCGATTAGGGAGAGGGAGAGGATATGTCTCGTGAAACTGGATGTGCGCGGGGAGGTATCACTCGCTGGGCTGGAAACACTGCAGGGATTTACACCAGTGCAGGGAGAAGGCAGAATGCTGGGTTTTCTATGCCATTGTGACCTCCAGTCTGGAGCTCAAAGTACAGTCACCTTTGAAGTTAGATATTCGGAAATCAAGCACATGCAGTCTACAGTTGCAATGAAGATTGTACTGGGGTCTACAAGTCCTCAGGGAGAGAACACCCAGTTAAAAGAGAAGGAGGTTTGAAAGCTAAGCCTTGAGAAAGCACACCCTGTAAGGGCTGAGTAAGGTGCATGAGCCTGCAGTGGGCAATGGGTAAGAAGGAAAGTAGCAGACCGTGGTGACATAGAAGCTAAGGGAAGAAAATGTGCCGCAAGTCAATAAAAAGGTCAAAATCTGTTGAGAGGCCATGAAAATTGAATTCTGAGAATGTCTATTTGATTCAGTAGTGTAGAGGTCCCAGGTGACCTTACTAAGGATGGTTTCAGCGGAATGCAGATTGCAGAGGGTGTGGAGTAAGTGGAAGGAGGAGATGGGTGGAGAGAGTACATACAGACAACACCTTCAGGAACTTCGGGGATGATTGTGATGCTGTAACTTAACCCAGATGGACAGGTCTGGGGGTGGTAAGATAGCAGGGGGCATACTTGTAATTTAGAAAAAGTGTAAGGTTGCCAAGAAGCAGGTAGGATCTAAAACAAGTAAAGAGATGGGACTGAGGAATAATGAGGCATTACCTCAACTAACTCAACAGAAACAAAGGAGACAATGGTGGAGAAATTAATAGGTGACTGTTTATAACAGGAAAGGGATGGGGTTTCAACTGAGAGGTTCATTTTCCTCCGATCTTATGCTAAAACTACTTTTTATTCCAATAAAGTCTTACAAAGTATCTTCAATTAAGACACTTGTTTACTTACTCTTCAATATGTTTGCTGTTGTTTTCCTGTTCAATCAGCAAAATGATAGTGTACGCTTGCCACACTGTGTTTAAATTGGATGCATGTCTAGTTTTAGTGAAGTTTCTCAGGAGGTCTGGTGCATATTTTGCTCTCTGATAGGGTCTGTAATCTCTATGGTTCCACCCAACTTCCCTAGTACTTTTTCTTTCAATTTCTTTCAGTAAGCAATCATTCACGGTTAATTTTCTATAGAGGCATTACGGTGTCTGAAGCCGTCACATTTGATATTTAATGTGAGGGAGACTGGCATACCTCATCGGTTTTACTATGTCCTTGTGGAAACTTCAAGGTGATGTTTGAGATTGTATCAGTCAGGATCCATCCAGGAAAACAGAATGGAATTAAGTCCAAGGAATTGATTACAGAGATGAAGAAAACCTGAGAAACCTACAGATTAGTAGCATGAGAAACCACGCTCTGCCCTAAACTAAAGAAACACCTGGGGGAGGCAGAATTACCAGGGTTTAGGAGCTGGGGTCACCTACCAAAAGCTGCAAACACTGGGCCTAACCAGAAGAAGCTGGAGCCCTGGAGGTAATCCAGATGCGGCCGCATCCAGAGAGGCTACACAAGGCAACAGGAGAGAAAGAGGCTGGTTCTTTCCCTCCTCCTTCCCACAGGAGCCTGGATTATGAAGCCTGCAGAAGACTCTTCCCCCTCCACTTCCTGGCTCAGAGGAGGGCAGAAGAATATCACGAATGAATCTGACGGCATGGGTCAAAACACAACTTTTGGGGACTAGATGACATTGCTAGGGGTAAATTCCTCACCTAGCATATGTTCATTATAGTGTTGAGGCTCAAACAAAGGTACTTTCCTCCTTCTTTGCTTTCGCCTCCAACCCCCAACAACCTGTGTAATAATTTCCAAAAGCTGACGCTGATATGGCTAAGTAAGAATTCACTGAGGAAATAAACATATAGAGATTTCTGGATCATATCAGGAAGTCTGGAGTGATGCTCAGAAGTCTGAATTTAAATAAAATGAAAACAGGTAGATAATTCTGATAAAGAGTATTTTAGTGAATCCATGTGCAGGTAACATAGTCATACTGGGACACATTCTACTGTATATGAATTACTCACCATCAACATCATGGAATATGGTTCTCGACTTCTTTCTGGCTCTGTTAGTAGTTTTCACACATCCTAAATACTGGGGCGCAGCACTTTAGCTTTTATTATAGGGACTTGCTTTTTTATTATAGCTACTTGAAAACTAAATCATTTTGCTTTGTTTTCCTTTTCTCCCCATTCCAATCTCAACCACAGATATTTACAGAGGCTACTAACATGACAAGATTATATTCTAAGTGAAAAATGTCTTAAGGTAGACACCTTAGGTATTAAGAAACAAACAAAGTACAAACAAAAAATGTAAAGCAAATGTTAGGCTGAAATTCAAAGCCAAATAAAGCACATAATAATTGGCACAGTGAGATATGCCAGAATAAGCACATATCAGATTCTACTTCAAAGGAAACCTACTGAATTCAACAAGTAGATGTTAATTGGTGAGACAGTCACCTGAAGTTAAGAGAATATTATTCAGTCTAGCAGCAATTCAAGAATGACTTTGTCCTTCCCTATAGAAGTATAGCACTCAAACACAAGTGTAAATGACTCAGCAGATAGCATTTGAGTCCAATTACTGAGCCCCATATGCCATATGATATTTAAACAGCTGGACCTGCTGTTTTTATATTAAACTATTTCCTTATAACAGGCTTATGATTTATAGTAGTGCTACTGATTTAATGAGTCATAAGAAGTTCATTTTTTATCTAATGAGATTCCCCCCCCCCCCAATACAAACAGGTATAAAACATTTCAAAAATGTTAATCATCATGTAGTATTTGTTTGGTTTTGAAACATGGCTTACAACAGAAAGTCAGCTAAGCATCACTAGTTACCATTAGGAATCTGTCAGCAGTACCTAGATGTTTTCCTTCCATATAGACACATATCATTATCGATGTTTATTATTTTTTATTGACACCTACATTCCAAAAGAAATTTGAAAAATTAGTTCAACTATGGTATTGTTCATTCTTACGTGTGTCCATTTTGATGACAAAACTTCTGTATATCAGTGTTTTAGGTGAGAGGGGATAAGGAATATTGGTATTTCAGGGTGGAAGGAAGGTCGTCTTTCTTGGAGTAGTTGCCCTTGTTGTGTCCAGTGTTGGATTTCCCATCTATCCCTTATTGGTGATGTCAGGTAAGTCCATCCACTGCTCTTATGAATTCATTGGGTTGTCAAATGAATGGGTGGGTTTAGTGACTACGTCATGAGAAACTGTTGAAATTCCCTTGAGAAGAGTCCACGCAGTCATGGGACATGACATGTAATGAGATACAGTCCTTTAAAGTGTTAAATAGCCATAATGATCCACAGCCACCAACCTTAGAGAGACATTTCGAGAATAAAAAGCTTGTGAACTTGCTCTGCACATTTTAAGCACTGAACAATGTGTGGCATTAATATGCTGTGACCAATTTCTGAAGGAATAACATGCGATTTAGCCTCTATGTAAAAAAATGGCATATGTAGAAATTAAATCTACCAAAAAGTTTTCTCTCTCAGTTATGACTTTATGACACCTTTATTTCCTTTTCTCCTAAAAGGAAATTATATGTTTATTAACATCAGAGATAAAATACCAGCGATGACTCTCAATTATCTTCACATGAATCCTTCATGTTTTCAATAAAGACCTATTCTATAACTTAATTCAGTTGATGATTGCAAAATCCTAGCAATTCTGCTCAAGTTATGCTTACAGCCAGCTGTGAAGGCTGGCAGGCTACAATGGTGATAGTTCAAACAAATACTTGAAAGATTTAAAATTCTTAGAATGGTCTGTCAAAATTGCTACATAGCCATGGAATTAAAACAAATCACTTAACCCCTAGCCATTTGAATCTTTTAGTCACATAGTTTTGAAACATTTTAATAAAAGGAATCTTGGTTATGGACTTCAACTCCAAAAATACAGTAATCCATAAATCAAGCCATCCATGTAATGTATGCTACTTACATGGGTTTTCACCAAAAATAATTTTTCAATATTCCTAATAAAAGTGAAGAGTTTTTAAGACAATATCTTCTCACTAGATATTAAGTTTGGCTTTGGCTACCCTTAGAGCAGGAATGCTTATAGAAACTGAAGTATTAATATAATTCAATTATAAGATATTTGGACTTCATTATCTGCATGGCTCTATAGCACTCAGAACCTGTAGCTTCTATGATTATTTAATCAATTAAATATCTACTTGGCTTGATGCTTGACTAAATTAAAGAAAAAAGAAAGAAAATCATTATTTCACAAGATACCTTTAAGACTGTATCTCTGTTTACCTTAGAGAAAATATTGAGAACCTTACTTTGCTCAAAGAGTTTACATTTTTTAAAAAGCCAATCAGTCTGGTTCTGGACTTAGGTTTTTACTATCTAATACATATATTGTCACAATGTACAAACATAGAAAAACATATATAAAGAAAATGGAGACTAATTATTAATAAATATTTGCATATCTATGAGTAAAATATATGAATACAAATTTTGTTTCCACAATAATGTGCACTTTTTGAGAAAAACAAGGATTTAGAATACTTTAAGAATGAAAGACAGGTGTATGGGGAAAATATTCTCTGTTCCTTGGGCCTCTTGCTTTTCTCTAAAAGCAACAATTTTTGTTATGATTCCACTTCCTGCTCAGAAGTGCTGTGAGAATATTGTTTCTAATTTGGGATCATCCAAATCTATCTGGGAACCAAGATTTTTATTACATCAGTTTTTAAAAAAAAATTATTTTGAGGCACCAGTTTTGATTCAACAAGCCCCAAAACAAAGAAATTCACAAAAACTGACCGGGTGCAGCTTTTTCAATGTTGCATGTACAATTGTATATATGCGCACACAGACATACACACATGTGTTTGTGTGCAAATATACATATGCAGACAGACAGCTAACCAGATAGGTATAGATAGATATAGATAGTATTAGTTTACCTTATACACTGCCTGAGGTATTAATAAGAATGGCTTAGCTATGCATTAGCTGAAATATCAAGCATAATATGGAACTTTGGTCCTATATAAGGAGATAATTATCTATAATATTAAATAAAAACCAAACAATATGATAGGCATATATATGCTACACGAAAGATGATGGAAGTGCCTCACAGACAGAAGAAGGGATATAAGACCCCCTCTCTCGTGCACACGCTGAGCATGTACTGACGCGACGGGTCCAATAGTTGAAGCTCCTGATTTCCATTCCATAAATTAGGCTACATGACCTGCAGCAAGCCAGCCCCGGGACCAGCTTCACTGACCACTTCCGATGTGGAATTCTGACAGTGCATTCCTATTCCCTCACCTGCCTATGAGCTCCAGACAATGGCTTGGACGTTCTCCACCAGCTGGGCATGAGCAAGGGAAGGAAAGATAACTAGCAAAACTTTTAGGCAGTTCATTTCCTCCTTTTGAACTTTGTTGTCTTTCTCTGTGTAAATGGAAGTGTTTGGGTGGCGGGTGGAGCATTGGGAGTGGAGGAGGAGAGAAAAAAAAATCACTTTAGAAGCCTTTTATTCTGTTTTTTGTTCTTGAGCCCTATGTAGTCTTGGGGAAAATATCAAAAGAATAAATTAAGAATCTCAATTAGAATTCATTTAAAAATCAAACATAACACAAAGAGCGTATAATAAATAATGGAGTGGAGAATGGCCATATTCTGGCCACAAGGGGGCTTATGGAATGAAAGGAACCAAAAAAAGAGGCAAAATATGATAAGTGAGGCCAGTACCATAGGACAGGATAGAGGTTTGTTCCTAAATACATTTGCCACTGATGGTTTCATTTTAGAAAGAGTGGGTTCTGATGTATGATGACAGGGAATGGATCTGAGTAAGCATGATGATTTTCAGCTCTACTCACAAATTTAATAAAATCTTAAGGGATCATAAACTGGCAGCTGCTTTGTGAAAATGAAATGCTAATGTTCACAATTATAATTTTTATACCCATAGCCATAAAATACATAAAATGATTAGGTTCTTTTCTAATGCAATAGATGTATGATTTATGTTTATTACAGAAGATTAAATCATTTGAGGTAAGAGGGGCAAAAAAAAAAAACATGGATAATTATGCATTTGGCCATTTGAAATATTCCTGCACAGTTTTATCTGGGAAGTACTTAAGTAGATAAATATCTATTTGGAGGTGACAATAAAAGGAATGTTTTACCTGAAGCAAGAATTTTAATAAATTCTACCCTAAAAAGAGGGAGTCAGGACAATATTGCATGCCACTGAAGTTTCAAACTACATTAAGAATGAAAATAGTTTTACATGTTAAGAAAGTTTATGTTTGATCATATTGATTTCTTAAAGCTTTTTGAAACTTAACTGAGAGAGAAAAGAGGGAAGCATTCTAGGAAGTTAATTTTTAGTGTAAAACCTTAATGTGGGCAAGTGTGTTGTGAGATGAAGAGAGAGAGATGGATGATGAAGGAACAGTTACTGTGATTGGAAACCATATTCTGACTGGAAATAAATGAACAAAGGACAGAGAATCAGAAATCATTAAGGTTTATCTATGGATTCAGATGAAACAACAGAACTGATACTGGTGTTTAAAAACCAGAAAAACCCATGAAATAAAAATGACTTCATCTACAAGAGGTCTACGGGTTAATATGAGTAGAAATGGGTGGGTTCACAGGACTGCGCCACTAAATTGGGGAGAAAACAATCAAAGAAGGATAGAAACTCTCTCTCTGAAGCTAAAAATAGGGATCACTAATTTATTTGGCACTATAACACAATGCTTATGTGTATGGGATTTGGAGTTAGACATATACAGACTTAAATTCTGGCTCTGTCATTATATGATCTTTGGTAAATCATTTCACTTTCTTAAGCCATTTTTTTTCACCTGTAAAATGGGTATAATTATGTCACTTCACAGGATGAATATGGGAAATAAATCAATTAATTTTTAAAAACACTTCACAAAGTGCCCAGAACTTATTGTCAATAAGTGATTCAACTCTATTTACTGAGCAAATACTATATATAAGCCTTGGGAAAATTTTGCAAAGAATTCATGTAAAATGAGGGCTATGACTTCAAGATTGACTAAAATGATTTGAGGATATGAGATAAATAGAGCAGTTTTTGAAGTAGTGAGCAGTAAACCAGTTCTGCCATTATTGATCAATACCAGACAATTTCAGAATAAGCTTTAAATTGTGCCAAGTAACAGTTACACTAAGTGGAACAGGGGATTGGAAACAGGAAGGCCGAAAGCATTCATTAGAGACGGTGGCAATGGTTCTGCTAAGTGCTGTCTCTCATGTTTTTTCTTGGTTTTAATATATAAATGCAGGTATTTATTCTTAACTCATAGTTCACTCTGTGATTTTATTAAGGATATTCCTATGCAAAATCTTGTCTCTCCTTTGTAAAGTTAAAAAGTGTTTGCTTGTTCCTTTGGAGGTGTCACGCCTATGGAAAGGCTTGTGATGCCTGAATTCACCAGCGCAGAACTGAGGAGTCCTGAAGCCTCCAGGTCACAGGGCAGACCAATCTACTCACTTATTTCAACTTCATCAGAATAATGGGCCCCAAATAGCTTCAGCAGGCAAATGGCTGTTCCAGTACTTTGGTAATCTAGAGGCAGATCAGTAGTATGAAGGGCCAGTAGGGCATTTAATCTTCTTTTTGCCCCAGATGAGGATGGAGTCTCACCAATGCTAATTTTGGTTTCAAAACCAGGAGTGCCCAGTATCTGTAATCCTTCTCTTAAATAAAGTCATTAAGCATAGAGGTTGTTTTCATAAATTATTCCTTAGTAGTACTGAAAGGCCCAAGTGAAAAAGGAATGTGGCGGGCACAGAATCAGCTCTTCCACAGCGGTCAAGACCGCAACTTTCATGTGCATCACCAGCTGTGTTACCTTCCACCTCTCTGTTACATAGTCTGGGTACAGGAGAAGCTGGAAAAGGTGCTGCCTCTGCTCCTACCTTCTGCAACCAACGTGCTTCTGTGAAGTGTGTGTCCTTCTCTCCTTGACTAAAATACACTTGTAATTTGCTGTGTGTGCATGTGTGTTCCCAACAAAGGAACACTGTTAAGGACAAAGAGATCTATGGTTCAATCAAGATGTCATAGACACATCAAGCATGAGACCCTGATATTGGCTGAACAACCCTAAAATCATATTAAAATACACCCTGTTCTCAATTGCTGGGGATAAAAACAAGCCATCTTTCTGGTATAAAATGTTCAAGTTTGTATAATACACTCATATTATTCATTAAGTATTTCAAGTACTTCTAGTGTATACATATTTGACCATTATTTTTCCTTGTAACAATGTTATATGGATAGCATCATTTTTCCTTGACAGATGAAGAAAATTATATATAAAAGTAATAAAATTTTTATTTCAAAAAATATTTTTAGGATCCTTTTTCTTATCTTCTGCTTGTTTTATGGTTTCTTCTGATTATTCAGGATGTAATTTGATATGAGACAACATCAAAAAATGGCCTCAGATCCATACCAGAAGTATCTGAGCAAATAGAGGAAACTGAAAAAGGAACTTGGACATATAATTTTTCAAGCACTTAGAAAATTTAATACTGTCATCCCTTTGTTCATTCAAATACAATTCTGAGACACTGTTGGTTACCAAATACTATGGGAGGCACTAGGAGTGTCTAAGTTAAATGAAACACAAGTTACATATTTTATTCAGCATAATATTAACATTCCATGAGTCCGCAGAATAGTATCTTATGAAAGTATATTGCTATTCTCTGCAAAAATAGGCACTAAAATAAAAATTAATTGAAACGAATAGAGGAACACTTCTCTCTCTTAATTTATTCTGTAATGCAACAAATGAGTGCTATTTGATTACTCACTATTGTCACACGTTTATTTTTAAGACCTCATTAGCCCTATTTATATAAAGCCATATTTTACAACATTCTTTAAATGAACAAAAACTAATAATTAAATGATTATCCTACACCCACAGGAATTCATGGGCTTTTAAAATTTATTATTTCATTATTTCTGATTTTGAAAATTCTAGGAGTTGTATTAAAAACAAAAAGTGGTAGAAATTAAAAGATACAAACTAACCCATCTTATTTTTTAGAAAAACCACAGGACTTAACATTCTATTATTTAATTGTTGATTTCAAAGCATTTATTCAAATAATTTAAAAGCTGCTTTCATTTATTAAGCACACAATTATTAGGATTCATGATGTGCTTGTAAATCCATGCGTAGACAGAGGTAAATAAGATAGTTTCTGTCTTTGAGGTAATTACAAGCAAAGAAAGCAAAAACATATTTAGATGTGTTTAGCCTCTTAAACTACACCCAATTCATTCATTCATATCTAATTTTACTTTGAATAGCTTAATCCTATGGATTGAAATCAGCTTTACAATATCTCCCCCACCACTGCTACATAATTAAAAGATTTCTGAAATAAATCAATGTTACGTATTATAGCAAAAGTTTCTGTGCTAAAGAAAATGAATAATGGAGTGACCTAAATCGAAGAGTACTATTGGAACTTAGAAAGAGAGAAATGAAATTCCTGAATGGTTTAGCAGAGATCACCTTTTCTCTTGACAACAAACTCCAAACTTACTTGTAGTAGGCAGAATCATGACTCCTAAAGAGGTCTCCATCCTAATCCTCAGAACATATGAGGGTGCTAGGTTGCCTGGCAAAGGTGAATTAAGGTTGCAGATGAAGTTAAGAGTGATAATCAGCTGATTTTAAGATCGGGAGATCAAATTGGGACCATCAAGGTGAGCCAAATATAATCACAAGATCCCTTAAAAGTAAGAGAGTCAGAGAAAGAAATGTGACTATGTACTAAAGAAGCCACAGAGAGCTGCAACATTGCTGGCTGTGAAGAGGGAGGAAGAAAACCATGAGACAAGGAACGTCGTTGGCCTGGAGAAGCTGGAAAAGGCAAGGCAAGCAATTCTCCCCTAGAGCTTCCAGAAAGAGATGCAGCCCTGCCAGCACCTTGATTTTAGCACAGGGGTGCTCATGCTGAACTTTCTGACCTACAGAACTGTTAGATAATATAGTTCTTGTTGTAAGCCACCAAGTTTGTGGCAAATTGTTACAGCAGCAAATAGAAAACAAATACACAATTCAAATTGGGAAAATTTGTCCCTGTATAAGTGAGGTGTAGTCAAAGGCAAAAGAAAGAGAAAAAAAATCTAGTTCTATTCTTCATTTTTGTTTAGAGTCCCGGGAATGTCCAGAAATGTCATCTCCCTTATTCATATGAATTTCTTTTGGTTATTATTGATTCCAGATAAACCTAAGGTATTTCAATGGCTATAAACATGTATCACAGTAACCTCTCTCATTTTAAGATTGAAAAATCTCTAATGGACATTTGCAACCAACCTGATCATAATCATCAGTTAGCCATTGAGAACACAAAGCAACAGATCTTCATACTCTATCTGAATCTGCACTCCTAATGGTAGGTTCATATATTATAGTTACATAAAGTTTAGCAAAAAAGAAAAAGGAAGATTAAAAATTTTTTTCCCTTTAGATTGTATACACACAAACATATGCATGTGTACCTATATTATACTCAGGAAGTTAAAATCACATATGTAAGCTGTGCTTTCCATGTTGAAAGCCAATACTTCTGGGTTAGTTCATTAAATAAGATTATAGTAAAGCATTTTAAACTGCTATATATATTTATTTGAAATATCTTATAACTTAAGGAAAATATTATTGGTAAAAGATTAGTGAAATTAAACAACTCTTTAAAACCATTTGATTCTTCCTATCTATCGACCTATCTATCTATCTATAATAGATGTAATGTCTTTCCAAGACATGTTTTCTCATTCTCTCTTCCAATGGAAACAAAATGAAATATACATCAATATTTAATATACAACCAATATTTCATTATTGATTAAGAACCAAAGAATCTAACAATATTTAGAAAAATATTGGTGAAACCATTAGTGTGCCTTCAACCAACTCAATCTTGTTCAGCATCAGTGGTTGCTCTACTTCTTTTGAGTTTTGTATGAGGGTTCAAAGAAGAAATATTTTTCATAAAAATGATTTTGCTACAAAAAGAAAATTTTATATTCATTGGCATATACTCTTGTAAAAGAAGAGCCAGAATTATTATTATTTATGATAATAATTAATCATTAAAACACTTATAAAGTACATATTAAAGATGTTGAGGAACTCAAAAATCTTAACTTCTAGCTGTCTGTTTTTAATGACATCTTTAGAATTCTTCAGGATTCAAGCTTTTCTCTTCATCTCCACCATAATGTAAAATGGCATAAAAGTGTCCCCTCCTCAGAGCTTGGGGATAATCAAATCATAACATGTATGGGTTTGATTTTCCTGCTTTTTTTTCCTGTTTTTATTTTTTTTTAATAATTTAAGCACAAATACAGAGAGTATGTTGAATATAAATAGATAGTATTTTCTCTCAGTATAAAAATTAGACTTCAAACTATGATCAGTTCATATTTAAAGTTTTGGTGCTGTCCTAAGGAAAGGGATAATAATAGATTCCTTCATTTTCCCTCTCCCTCATATATGCAAACTTCCAAAAAGCTCTATTCATATCCACATAAAGTTGTTGAAATAAACTTTTAGGTGAACCTATCTTTTGAAAAATATGGATATTAAAATTATCTACAGTTGACCCTTGAACAACAGGGGTTTGAACAGTGTAGGACCAATTATATGTGGATTTTTTCCAAGAAATATATTTGAAAAAATTTTGGAGATTTGCAGCAACTTGAAAAACCTTGTAGTTGAACCACATAACCTAGAAATGTTGAAAAACTTAAGAAAAAGTTAGATATGTCATGAATGCATAAAATACATGTGAACACTAGTCTATTTTACTACCATATAATATATGTTAATCTATCATAGAAAGTTAAAATTTATCAAAACCTACAAGGACACACAGACTGTACATGGTGTCACTCCCAGTCCAGAGAAATGTTAACAAATATAAAGATGTAGTATTAAATTCTAACTGCATAAAATTAACTGTAGTACATACTGTACTACGGTCATAATTTTGTAGCCACTTCCTGTTGCCACTGTGCTGAGCTCAAGTGTTGTGAGTATCCACTTAAGACGCTGTGTAGGCTCGTCATCTCTACGTGTTCAGTTCATCTCTCCAGTGAATTGCACATCACAGTAATATGTGATCTTTTGCAGTTCTCGAGTATCTTTCATCATGTTTAGAGCAATACCATAAACCTTGAATAACACCATGGGACCCATACAAAGTGCCACTAGTGATGCTGGAAGTGTTCCCAAGAAGCAGAGAAAAGTCAAAACATTACAAGGAAAAGTTGATTTGCTTGATATGTAATGTAGACTTCAGTTGCCCGCCGTGTCAAGATAAATGAATCCAGCAGAAGAAAGAAAAGGAAATCATGAAGCTGCTATGGCAGCTACACCAGCAGGGGTGAAAACCTTGCACATTTTATGAAATACCTTTTTATCTCATACTGAAAATTCAGCTTTTATGTGAGTGCAGGATTGCTGTAAGAATAGTATACCTATAGACTAATATCATTCGAGAAAAAGTGAAGTCATTATATGACAACTTAAAGCAAAAGAAGGTGAAGGATCTAAAGCTGGAGAACTTAATGTCAGCAAAGGATGGTTTGATAATTTTAGAAAGAGGTTTGGCTTTAAAAACGTCAAGATAACCAGAGAAGTAGCTTCTGCTGACCACAAGGCAGCAGATGAGTTCCCACACACCGTTAAGAAAATCATTGAGGAGAAAGGTTATCTGCCTGAACAGGTTTTTAATGCAGACGAAAGTGCCCTATTCTGGAAAAAAAAAAAAAAAAAATGCTACAAAGGACATTTATTAGTAAGGAAGAGAAGGGAGGAGCAGGACTTAAGGCAGGAAGGGAAAGGCAACTCTACTGTTTTGTGAAAATGCAGTTTTGATATTGGGCAACGCCCCTGGCCACGCAGAACCCCATGAGTTGAACAATGAAGGCATCAAAGTGGCCTCCTTTCCCCCAAACATAATGTCTCTAATACAGCCTCTAGATCAGAGGGTCATAACGACCTCTAAGGCTCATTACACATGGTGCTTCTTGGAAAGGATTGTCAACACTATGAGGAGAACCCTGACAGAGAGATCATGGAAGTCTGGAAAGCTTACACCATTGAAGATGTCATCGATGTTATAGAAAAAGCCATGAAAGTCATCAAGCCCAAAATAATAAATTCCTGCTGCAGAAAACTGTCCACATGTTGTGCATGACTTCACAAGATTTACGACAGAGCCAATTAATGAAATAATGAAATAGATTGTGAATATGGCAAAAAAAAAAGTATGGTGTTTCAAGATATAGATCTTGGAGAAATTCAAGAGCTGATAGACACCCCACTACAGGAATTAAGAGAAGATGACTTGATGGAGATGCATGTTTCTGAACCAGAGCCACACAAGAGGATGAAGACATAAAAAGAAGCAGTGCCAGAAACAAATTGACACTAGACAATCTGACGGAAGGGTTCTGGTTATCCAAGACTGCTTGTGACTTCTTTTAAAACATGGACCCTTCTATGATACAAGCACTGAAACTAAAGCAAAGGGCGGAAGGATTGGTACTGTACAGAAACAGTTTTAGAGAAATGAAAAAGCAAAAAGTCAGACAGAAATTATGATGTATTTCTGTAAATTTCCACCTAGTGTGCCTCTGCCACCCCTTAGGTGGCAACACCAGCCCTCGTCTTCCTCCTCCTCCTCAGCTTACTGAATGTGAAGATGAGAATAAACACATTTATGATGAGCTACTTCCATTTAATGAATAGTGAGTAATCATCACACTACACAGTTAATAAACTTATCTGTTGTGTATGTGTCTTCATGTGAAAATCTAATAACTACAGCAAGAACTGTATGAGATGGTTTTGTATCATCATCGTCCCCTAAGTATTCACTGTGTAGAACATCGTATGCAGGACTTGCACTGAAGTGGATCACCTATCCTTACACAGGTCTAAGGTGAGTGATATTTAATAAAAAATAATAATGTGTTAGTTTTGTTTTATAACTTAGCTTTCAAAGAATTACATTACTGTATACTATCTCATAATTGGAGAAACTGTGTATGAGCTCACCATGTCATCACAGGTGAGTGTTTTTAAAAAAATGTTTCTAATACTATATTATGAATATTACTGTAATACTGTATGCCATAAAATTTTTATAATGATTCATTCATTAGTGTATAGGCTAGGCTACCATCAACCACGAGGCAATGGTATCCACCACACTAGGCTACCATAAAGCAATCATATTGCTGCTTCTCTGTTCTCAGTGCATGATTGTTACACCTGTAAATAAATATGAATATCTGTTTTACATTCTCTTTTCATTTTGAGTTCTAGTATTAGTAATATGCAAAACATCTATAGTGTTTTACATTCTATAAGACAATATTGATGTAGGTACTGACAGACAGACGAGTCATCTTGTAAACAGAGGACGTAAACTTACAGTATTGATAAATACAGTATGGATAAAGAACAGTAGTATATATGTACTTCCTGTTCCTTATGATTTTCTTAATAACATTTTCTTTTCTCTAGATTTATTCATTGTAAGAATATAGCATATGATACATATAACATACAAAATATGTGTTAATCGACTCATCAGTAAGGTTTCTGGTCAACAGCAGGCTATTATAAGTTAAGTTACAGGGGAGTTGAAAATTATATGCAGATTTTTGACCACATGAGGGGCCAGCACCCCAACCTCCATGTTGTTCAAGGGTCAACTGTATTGTTTTTCACTTCCTTATGATCCTGAGGATTTTGTGGAATCCAGGCATACAACTGGATATAGAAACAACTTTTAAAAACATGTATTTTTTATAAAGATAAATGCTTAACAAACAACTAACTCCATTCTCAAAGAGCTGCTCCACTGGGGTTTGCGTTTCATTAGCACTGATTTTGGCAACTCTGAATGCTCTTCTCAGAGAGCAGTTCTGTGGGCAGAAAGCCTAGGCCAACCCTCACAGGCCCTTTGGGAAAGTGTGTGAGTGCATGTGTGTGGAGTATATGTGTGCCTGTGTGTCTTGGGGTTTGTAAAAGTCACCGCACACTGATTTTATGCCATCCACTGAACCATGTTCTTTAAATGAATTATCTTTCTATACAGAAACAAAAAATCTCACGTTATTACTTTGAATTCTAAGAAGTTGAGTTGGCAGGCTTCAGCTTTCAGAAGGACATACATTATATATAAAACCAGCATAAGATGACCTTGAAAGGTGAAGAGATAGTTGACTGTCTAGGGACTTTCACTTATGAAGAATGCCATGGCGGTGACTACCTGGGTTTTCTTTTGGCCTCACCTATCCAGCTTGACTGCTGAAAAATGCAGAAATGCCAGCAAACAGAAATGCTAACGGACAACACAGACACACACACACACACACACACACACACACACAGAGTCCCAAGAAAAGCCTCTTTACTGAAGGACAATACTTAGGCAGCCTAACAAGACAGAAAATGTTTAGATAATAACAGCTTCACCAGCAAAGGCCAATCGGATCCTAGATCTCTCCCATTGCCAGGTTGTAGTGAGGTGCACCTACCACTTACCCTGGTCCTGATGGTGTAACAGAAAGCTGAGTGGGAAGCCGAGCTTTCATCCCTGCCAGGAAGGAATGAGCCTCTACACCCCTACCACCAATACTACCCCTGCTACAGTGTAAGAGGAGACCCCATAGGATGCCCTGGGAACCCCCCACCAACCAGCAGCACCATGCCACCTTCCCCTCACCCTTCTAGGGTCATGTCAGGGAAGGCTTAGGGGAGTCAGGACTTTTACCACTGTCCAGAAGTAATGAAGCCACCCCTACCCCCATGATGAAAGTGGAGGCCACAGAGAGAGTAGTGAGGCACTGCTGCCCCTCCCAGCCAGGGTGATATTACTGGAAATCTCGTGACATCTAGAACTCCCATCCCTAAGGCGGAAGTAAGAAGGAGCCCCTTTGTCTGCTGAAGCTGCAGACCAGATGGCTTAAGCAACAGAAATGTATTTTCTCACAGTTCTGGGGGGTGGAATGTCTAAGATCAAGGTGTGGGCAGATTTATTTAGGTTCGTAGTGAGGCCTCTCTCCCTGACCTGCAGATGGCAACCTCCTCACCATGTCCTCACATGGCTGACAGAGAGCTGCTCATGCCTCTTCTTCTTATGAGGACACTAATCCCATCCATCATGAGGGCACCACCCTCATTACCTCATCTGAAGGTAATTATGCTCTAAAGGCCCTACCTCCAAATACCATCACATTGGCAATTAGGGCTTCACAATAGGAATTTGAGGGGACACAAACATTCATTCTATAACACTATCACACCACAGAAGACAGTGGAGGCTGAGAGGGGACAGTATACTTCCACTTTCCCTTAATAAGGCAGCTTTCACTTCCCTTGACAAAGTAGTTTCAAAGGAGACCTGCTTAAAAAAGATCATTTAAGTAAGCTCTGCATAGCATAACAGCCCCAAAGTCCAGGTTTTTGGAAACCACTTGCAATATCAAGATCTAGAAAAGTCTCAAAGTGATTGGAAAAAATAATCAACAGATGACAATGTAGTAATGACACTGATGGTACAATTATCTGATAAGGATTTTAAAGCAGCCATCCTAAGCCTGTTTCAATGAACAATTATGAAGATACTTGAAGAGATGAAAACATACAGTCTCACCAAAGAAACAGAAAGTCTCAGAAAAGAAAGAGAATATATAAAGAAGAACCAAAAGAACATTGCACAATAGCAGAATACAATAATTGAAGTAAAGAACTTAATGAATGGATTCAATGGAGGGAATGGAGGGAAGAATAAGTGGACATTAGAAAATAACACAATCCAACTGTTACAGGAATGAACTAAAAAAAAAAAAAAAAACAACACAATCAGAACAACAAAGATAAACACCTCGTTATACGATGTCAAGTTATTCTATCATCTCCTACTGCTTCCCGACTGGCAGCATCATTAGTGCCTAGAGGCAGATCTGGGACTAAGATGGCTACTAATATATAACAAGCTCACACAGCCTTCAAAATGTAAATCAAAATTCAATATTTTACAAAGTTCAGATTTCCTTGGGAAACATGATGGGGGATTTATGTTCTGTCATATTTATCAGGAAGGGGCAGTTCTTGACTTTTACTTTTCCGTTCAGGAAAGTTTAAGGTATTACAGACAGGGAATGGTATAGTTTTTATTTTGGATAATGATTTTTTTACATGTTAACAGCTACAAATTTTTGATCACACACTAATATATTTATACTCATTGACCAATCCATCTACTGAATAGAGGTAGCGGAGGAGAAGAGAAGAAACGAACTACGACTTACTGGGTCCTATCACATCCTGGATACAAGGCCATGTTTTGCACATATTCTGCCATCTAATGATGGGAGATTTTTGCTTATAACTTGTCCATTATATATATAATCTGTTTAAAGAACAGTATGCTTTAGCATGTATTTTATGGTGACAAAAGTTTACCCTATATATTGTAAATAAAAATAAAATTGTTAAAGGAAGATATAATAAAGAGCTATGGATGTCTTTCCAGAAAACCAACAATAACTTTTTGACATATTTGTTTCTGATATATATATTTTTTTAAATTTTTTTTAATTTAATTTATTTATTTATTTATTTATTTATTTATTTATGGCTGTGTTGGGTCTTCGATTCTGTGCGAGGGCCTTCTCCAGTTGCGGCAAGCAGGGGCCACTCCTCATCACGGTGCGCGGGCCTCTCACTATCGCGGCCTCTCTTGTTGCGGAGCACAGGCTCCAGACGCGCAGGCTCAGCAATTGTGGCTCACGGGCCTAGTTGCTCCGCGGCATGTGGGATCTTCCCAGACCAGGGCTCGAACCCGTGTCCCCTGCATTGGCAGGCAGATTCTCAACCACTGCGCCACCAGGGAAGCCCTCTGATATATTTTTAAGAAATAAAGTATTACAAGTTGTATTTATGTGCGCAGGCAGCCATGACAGAATGCCATAGACTGAGTGCCTTCAGCAACAGAAATTTATTTTCTCACAGTTCTGGAGGTTAGAAGTCCAAGATCAAGGTATAGGCAGGTTTGGTTTCTTCTGAGGCTTCACCCCTTAGTTTGTAGACAGTCACCTTCTCACTGTGTCTTCACATGGTCTTTCTTCTGTGCCTGCTCATGTCTGTGTCCTAACCTCCTCTTTTTACAAGGACACGTCATATTGAATTAGGGCTCATCATATGACCTCATTTTACTTTATTTACCTCCTTTGAAGGCCCTATATTAAAATATAGTCACATTCTGAAGTACTGGGGACTTTAACACATGAATTGTGGAGGGGAGGTAAAATTCAGTTCATAACAAAGGTGTAGTTGCAAACTCCAATTAATCCTCCCCCAATCAACATTTTTTTCTCACTAGATGAAAGATTTATCCTGATGTTCATTATTTAATCAACTAATATTTATTCAATGTCTATATAGAATTTACTATTCTATGTATTAGAAAATAATAGTATATAAAACAGGCAAAAAGCTATACATTTATGTGGCTTAAACTTACTTAGAGAGAGAGGCAGAAAATAAATATGTATAATGTATAGTATGTTAAGTAGTGATAAATATTATGGAAATATTTTTTTAAAACAGCCAGTTAAGACAGAGAATGAGAATGGACAGGGTGCAATCTCAAATAGGGTTATGTTAGTCCTCACCAAGAATGTGGTATTTGATAAAGATCTGAGAAAGGTGAGTAAATATTCTAAGCTTTCATATATATATATATATATATATATATATATATATATATATACACATACACATATATATGTCTTTACATTGTCTATTACATTTGCTGGTATCTATAAAGTACTCTATGTTTTTAAAATTATATAAGGGAATTTCAACTTCTGACCATGAGGGAGTAAGTGGACCCGGAATAGTCCTCCTGACAAAAATATCTATGAAATGATTATTTTAAACTTAAAAAATAGACAACACAGGACTTTGATCTCTAAGAAAAGGTAAACTGAAAGGTGACTCCTGCGATTGGCTTGGCTCTCTGCCTGGAAGAACCTTCCAGAAAGTGGTTCAGGAATGTGCTTCCCAAGTGAAGTATGATAACCTTACTGAGTTGAAGAGACAAAGATGATAGTTTGGGGAGGTAGAGGTTTCTGAAATTTGCATAGAGGGGTCAGAAAGTGGAGCAATCCAAGGAGAAATACCCCCAGAAACCTCTATAGGGAGCCCCTTGACTCAGCTGCTGAATACTAAGTGCATGTGTGTAGGATGAAATCCACCTGCGTGGGCAAGAATAACTGGGGAGGTGTGAACCGAGCAATCCCCACATTCTGACCTTCCACAGAGGAGAGTTCTCACTGAATGTTGGTAGAGTCCCCAGAGATGTCACCTTAGTTGTAGAATTAAACTGGCCTCAGGGTAAAGGCTATTTAGGACCCAAAATAACAAAGCTTAAAAACAAGGTTTGAAGAAAATCAAGCTAATCTCCAAGCAATGAACTGCTTCCCAAACAAAACCTATCCATAAAAAAAAAGACAATTCAGCACTCAACTGCATCAAATACAACAACCTGTATCAAATAAAAATTACTAAACATGCCAAGAAGCAAGAAAGTGTGACTTTTAATAAAGAGAAATTTCATTCAGTAGAATCAACACCAGAAATGACAAAGATAATATTATTAACGGACAAGAACCTTAAAATAGCTGTTATAAAACTGTTCATGTAGTTAAAGGAAAACATGAACATAATTAGGCAAGAAATGGAATATACAAAAAAGTAATCAGATGAAACATCCACAGATGAAATTAATGTCTGAAATAAATAATTCACTAGATTAAAAAGCATATTAGATACAGAAGAAAAGATTTGTGGGTTTGAAGGCATAGCAATAGAAACTATCCAAATTGAATCACAGAGAGAAAAAAGAAAAAAAAAGTGAACAAAGCACATTGACCTGTGAGACAATATAAAACTGTACAACATGTGTGGAAATTGCAGTTTCAGAGGGAGAAGTGGGGTGGGGGACAAAAAAAAATATTTGAAGAAGTAATGTGAAAAAACTTTCCAAATTTGATGAAAACTATAAGCTCACAGATCCAAGAATCTCAGCAGACCCCCAAGCAAAATAAACACAAAAAAAAACTACCAAGGCACATCACAATCAAATTGTTGAAAATCAGTTAGAAAATAAAAATTTTGAAAGCAACCAGAAAAAAACAAAAACATTTTTTATGAGGAAGAACAAAGACAAGAATTACTGCAGATTTCTTTCTCAGAAAACAATTTAAGCCAGAAGAAAATGGAAGTATGTAATCAAATAGAATCCTATTCTTAGCAAAAAAGTAAAAAAACTCCTTCCAAAATTAAGGCCAAAAAAATATTTTTTTCAGCCAAATAAAAGCTGGGAGAATTTACTACCATCAAACAAACACTATAAGCACTATTAAGAGAGGTTTCTTCATGAGGAAGGAAAACGATACCAGATGGAAACTTTGATCTACACAAAGGAATAAAGAGTCAGAAATGTCAAATCTGACCATAAATTTAAAGGTTTTCTTCTAATTTATTATGTCTTTTAATAGATAATTTACTGTTTAAAGCAAAACTAATGGCAATGGGGAGGGATAATTTAGGAGTTTGGGATTAACATATACACACTACTACATATAAAATAGGTAACCAACAAGGACCTACTGTATAGCACAGTGGACTCTAGTCAGTATTTTGTAACAACCTATTAGGGAAAAGAATCTTAAAAAGAATATATATATTCACATGTGTATACCTGAATTACTTTGTTGTATACCTGAAACTAACACAACATTGTAAATCAACTATACTTCAATTACAAAAAAAAACTAGTAGCAATGTATTATGGGATTTATAATATATATAGAAGGAAATTGTATGACAAGAACAATCCCAAGGCCAGGAAGGGGAAATAAATAACTCAATTATAAATCTCTTATATTATTTGTGAAGTGATATATTACATAAAATAGTGCGGGATAAGTTTAAATGTCTATTTTTTTCTTGAACAAACATATTTTTTAAGTTGTGTAGGTAAAAAGCTAATAGTGTAGAAAAATGAAAAGGAGGAAAAGAACAACAAAAATAAATTAAAAAGGGGAAATCAAATAGGAGGATTATAATTTTAAACTCAGCTATAGCAATAACTACATTAAAATTAATGGTTTAAAATGCTAGTTAAAAAGCAGAGATTGGCAAATTGTATTTTAAAGGACAAACAAAATACTGCTTAAAATACATAAAATCTAATATAGAGACAGAGATAAGTCTAGTATTAACAATAGTTAAACATCAGTGAAAAGGTAATTATAAGAAAGCTGGGACGGCTCTTCAGACAAATTATACTTCAAAACATGGAAAATTAGAAGGGATAAAGAGAGGCTGTTCATAATGATGGAAGGGTAAATTCATCAAGAAAACATACCAATCCTAAATTTGTATGAACCTAATAGTAGAACTTCAAAATGCACAAAACAAAAGCTAATGATTGAAAAAGCAAACAGACAAAACCACAACTATAATTGGAGATTTCAACATTTCTCTCTCATTAATTGATAGAAAACATAGAAAATGGTTTGATAAGATATAAAAAACTTGGCCTCATAGCTATTTACAGAACACTCCCCTGAAGACAGCAGAATACATGTTGTTTTCAGGAACACACAGGACAGTCATTGAGATGGATCATATGCAGGGCCATTTGACCAACTGAAAGGATTGCTATCATACAGAATATGTTGTATGGCTACAAGAAAATTAAAAATAAATTAATTGCAGAGAGATTACTAGGAAATCCCCAAGTATTTGAAAACAGTTCTTTTCTAAGCAAATATAAATGAAGAGGGATTATAAGGAAAACACAAAAAATGTTGAAATGAATATGAAAAGACATCAAAATGTATAGAATTAAGCCAAAGCCACACTTAGAAGGAAAAGTATTAAATTATTTTATTAAAAGAGGAGAAAGGTAGAATGTGAGAGAGCTAATTCTTCATTGCCCCAGTATAGAATTGGTTGATATTTTCTAAAATAAATAATTAAGAAAAAGTTTATAAAAATTAATACAAATATTTGACTGTTTTTCATATATATGTACACGTATATGAAAAATAGCTAACTATATGAAAAACAGCTTAAATTGTTGAAGCACATATATGAAAAACAGCTAAACCTATTGAAAAAGAATACTTTTTTATAAGCATGTTAGTATCATTTGAATTTTAAACCACATGCCTATACTAGTTTGTAAAAAGCAATGAAAATAATGGGTAAGTCCCCTTTTTCCAGAAAATTTCAGTGTTTTTATTATTATTAATTAGAAAGCAAGTGATAACATGGTAACAAATACAAGTGTAGTGTCAATGAATATTTCCTTTTCCCTTTAAAACATATGTGCTAACCTGGCCGTTAGGTAGTGTATAAATAAATAAAAACCTATCATATATGGATATACAGAGTAGACTGTGAAAACTGCTAAGTACAGTTTCTCTGGCATGAAATGTACACATATTGCATTTATGGTTTAACAGTCAAAAATGGCATAAAATTGCACACTAGCATAAAAAATTCCCTCTATCACATTAAATATGTCAAAAGAAATTAAGACAAATTCGAGTATTAATGCTTGACTAAACAATATGATTAAAGTCATTTTATTAAAATAAAATTCATAACATCCAAAACTATTTATGCTATGATAACAAAAATATTCTGTATGATAAAACAAAGTCAATTAACAAATGAGCAGATCATGCAAAGTCAGTCAACTTAATCATTCGATAAGGCTATATGACACTCATAAATTAATCAAAGGATGTACTCAATTACCTGTGTGTGTGTGTGTGTGTGTGTGTGTGCGTGTGCACACGCACATTTGTGTATGAGGCTGTGTCTCCGTGTGTGAGTGTCTCACTCCCTTAATTTTCATAATCTGAAATGGTGTAAAGCCCGCTGAAAAATGCAGGGATCTTTGATAGTAAGACATTTCTAGATCAAGGAAGTTCTCTTTGTAACTAACTTAGAGAAACATGCTTTCCACTACATTTGACACCAGATCAAGAGCTTACTTGGATATGGATCTGCAGTGGAAGAGAAATCATAGCCTGGTGGAAGACAAAAGCAAGTAGCAAGGCACTTTTGTACTAGACAAATAGAGTTTCAAGAACTCTTCAAGCCAAATGGAAATCAATACCTTTTTACTTTTTAAAAACACACAATTTCTTAACCTTAGAGAGTGCTAATAGCTTATCACAGAAAGACAGCTTTTCCAAATGAACCAACTATAGTTTATTTAGGAAACATTCTTACATTTCACAGAAATCATTTTAGGAGGCAAAGACTAGCAAAAATGTATATTTGCACCATTTCTATATATTTAGTTATCATTTGTCCACTTAAATTATTTTGGTATTCTTTCCAATTTTAGTTCTGATGATTGCTCCAGAATATGGCATCATTTTGAACACAAAGAAGACAGAGAATGCTATTCTATGGTGTTTGCACATTTTTCATAATGAGCCATAAACATTACATAGTTATAAAACACAGATTCAGTGGGCTAAAATTTGCCCTTCACAGGATGGCACTGGACAAGGTATTTCTCAGTGTGACAAAATTAGAAGGAAAAAGCCTTTCCCTCAGGTATGATATGGTTGCTCACCATAGACCTTTGTGGGTCCTCCATAGCTATAAGAAGTGTTTATCAGACCACTTCTAGTTTCACCGGGAACACACAAGTGTGTTCACCGTTTGAGAGTGATTTTTTTTCTACTGGCTGCTAGTAACTAAATCAGTGGCATTTAAAAGCTCTTTCCTATGAGTGACATAAACCCACCAAATATCCCAATATCGTTGTCATTCATTCATTCATTTATTCAACAACTATTTGTTGATTACAAATTCTAGGCTAGACAGTGACCTCAGTGCAGAAGATGCAGTAGTAAACACAATGGGCAATGTTCCTGCTTTCTTGGAGCTTATATTCTAGTAAGGAGACATAAAGAATCAAATAAGGTACATATGTGTAGAAATTATTTATAATAATAAGATTTTATACACACACACACACACACATATATGTAAAGGGTGATACATACTAGAGATAAAAATAAGGGATAAGAGTAGGATAAGAATATTGAGAGGAGAGGGGATAACATTTTTTAAAGTGTGGTTATGTGCAACCTCCCTGAGAATGCTATATTGGGGTAAAGACCTGTAGAGCTTGAGGATATAAGTGTAGGAAATGCGGAATCAAGAGGGTTCTAGGCAGAAGGGAAAGACAACCAAGGCAAAGACTCTATGGTGGAAGAAAGCTGAACAGGGGAGTAGTTTGAGCAACAGTGAGTATTTAACTTCTAGTTGCAATGGATTTAAACACAAATAAAAATCAAGGTTAGATTATTCCTGATAGTCTCAAGGCTCCTAGTGGTATGTGGTTGTCAGTATTTTGTCAAGTACAAGAAATTTCTGGCGCTCCATCTCTATCCCTTTTGATGGAATTGTGGAAGCCAGGGAAGGGAAATCTTAGCCCAGTGGAGCTCTGCTTTCCTTTGCAGGATTTGTACATGAAGGTAACTTATGCTAAATTTGTGACAATATTCTTTTGAGTAGCAACTCTGTTTTAAACAATGACTCCTTGATTGTATACAGACACATATACCTTTGTAGATAAGCAGTCATATTTGCATGGCCAGCCATATTGTCATTACTAAGGGAATAAGAAAAATCAAACATTTGAGAAAATAGATTCAACACTGTCTTTATATTAAGGCAATCCTGAGATGTATGTGCTCTACAAAAAACAAAAACAAAAAACTGAGTCAGCTAAATTATCAGTTTGTTGTTCAAAATTCTAATGATATTTATGGTATATAGTTCATGAAACTCTTAGTGAGTTGGTAGGAGAGCCTTTTAATTTCATAATCCACTTCTGGCAGCAGTAAGAGATTATGACAGGCTTGTTTTTAATCTTCTCACAGATCAGATTTAGTGATTTTAATTTTCTCTCCTTCTGTGGTCCTATTACCAGAATTCTGAGGTGTAACATTTCATCAATATGGATCAAGACTGCTCATGACTTATTGCTTTATTATTCACAGTAAATGTGAAAGATAGCTGTTGTTTCTCTCTTTTTTTCCTACTTGTCTAATAACCAAGGAAAGGAGGGAATTGAATTATAGTAAAAAAAAGTAATAAAATACAGATTTGATGTGCACTATTGCAATAAAGATTAAATACTTAAACCGATTGAAACAAACTTTTTAATGCATCCATTTAATGTACAATTTAGCCTTATTGGATTTGATACACTGAAAGCCTATAATTTGTCAAATGTAATGTTTGGATACAAACTTCTGTATATAAAATTGCACTCTCTAATATTTTTATTGAAGTATAGTTGCTGTACAATATTATATAAGTTACAGGTATACAATATAGTGATTCAGAATTTTTAACAGTTATATTCCATTTACAGTTATTATAAAATATTGGCTATATTCCCCGTGTTGTACAATATATCCTTGTAGCTTATTTTATATGTAATAGCTTGTACCTCTTAATCCCCTACCCCTATATCGCCCCTCCCCCCTCCCTCTCTCTACTGGTAACCACCAGTTTGTTCTCTATATCTGTGAGTCTCCTTCTTTTTTGTTTTATTCACTATTTATAGTTTGTTGCATTTTTTAGACTCCATATGTAAGTGATATCATACATATTTGTCTTTCCTTGTCTGACTCATTTCACTTAGCAAAATATCCTCCAAATCCATCCATGGTTCTGCAAGTGGCAAAATTTCATTCTTTCTTATGGCTGAGTAGAGAAAACAAACGTCCTTACACTGAAAAAGAAATCGGGGTCACACTGCAAGTTTCTGATGTTCTATGGACTGGAGTGAAAACTAGGTGCTTATGTACAATGTCAGACTTTGTCATTTTTTTTTCTGCCACGTTTAAAGTCTGTTAAACACCTCAGAGTTTCCCACTGTTCCATGTCAATGTTCTTAAATGCTTTACTTTGTTACTAAGTAACAACAAAGCAGACAACTGTGGTTGCAAGGGCGTCACCCTTCCATCCACCAGGTAGATTCTGCCTCTGGATGGCTTAGGGAAACGGGGTACAAGGAGGAGCTCTCAGCTCCTAGAAACCCAGTAGAGAAAGACTCCATCTTTGCTTTTATAGACATTGAGAGAAATATCAGCCAGTGGAATTGCCTCTGTTTTGATCCTTTTTGAAAGTTTTTTGATTCTCTTTTATGTGTTCCATTCCTATTTCTTTTCTTGTTTACCTTAAATACAACACTGCTTATTTGGATTGGTACTTTTATTATTCTTTCAATACTTTCCTACTCTCTTTTTATGTGCTTATTTAGATTTATCTTTCTGTTTCTAGTCTTTGTCACATGTTATGATGAAGACTTATTTTCCCCTCCAAAATACCCAACAAAATGTTGGTGGTATCTGTGTTGGTTTTCATCCCGCAGTAGTATCTCTTGATCTTTGTAGGACACTATGGCTTACTGATTCCTGCCCTTTTCTGGGAATTTTGTGTTCTGATATGAGTTTTCATTAAAAAGAGGGTATTTTAATTCCTTTGATTACAAGAATAAAATTTCTGATTGGGAGTCAATGTGAAAATGAATTACTTGCTCTGGAGCAGAATTGTAGGGTAATGACAATAGTATACCATCCTGCAGACCTCTTGATTCTTGCTGTGCAGAAGCAGTCCTTTTTTAACCCCTCCTTCCTTGTGTCCTTAGAAAATACACAGGTATCCTCTATCTGTGAGTCCCTCCCAGCAACAGGGTCAGTATTTTGTCAGTTGCTCCAGAGTTTTCAGAAAGCATTCATAGCAAAATAAGGGAAGAAAAACAAAAAGGAAAGAAAAAGAAAAACTACCACCTTTCATATCAGTACAAAATTTTAGGGAAGAAAACAGACACAGGATACAAAAATGTGTATTCTTTTTTGTCCACAGCTAATTTTGGAATGTTATGCCATGTCTTCACCTACGCAAAAAATTTAAGACCTATGTTCTAAATCTCACAAATGTATAAAATGGATGTCAAAAGTAGGAAGGCAAAGATAATTCACATCAGGTTGATTAAATGCTGGAAATATTTCCATAGAATGTGCATATGTGTATATATATATATATATACACACACACACATATATATGTATGTATATACATATATATAATTTGAATATGTATATTTTCATATATTTTCATATTTTGATATCAGGCTGACCATGTGAATTCAAGATCATCATTATCCAATCTGAATGATGAGCAACTATGCTAAGATGCATTTGGTAGAAAAGTATGTGTCATTAGAATTCAATCCCTAAATGTGCTTATAAATTAATTTTACTTTCAACTATTCATTATTGCAATAAGTAAAACTGATTGTTTTAAAAGGTCATATACCTTCATTTAAATGTTTTATTATGGGCATAAAAATAAAATATCATCAAATCTAAGTTAATTGAATTTATATAATACCTTTCAAATTTAAATTCATTTTTCTTTATATCAAGTATTAAACACTTTTAATTACCACAATGGCCAATTTTTTCTAAAAATGTACTCTAAATTGATCTCTCGGCATTTCATTATTAATAGCAACATATTTCTTTTATTTTTATGTCCTAGTGGATTATGATATCTCTTCCAAAATACAGGGATTTGGAAAAAAATTTAAGAATAATAATATTAAATAAAACTATTTAATTAGTATTAGAATTCTGACATATTAACTGCAATCACATATTTAATTATCACCATTGGCTTTCAAATAACTCTTGGCATAGATATTCTTTAGCACAAAGCCAAAATGCGTAATAAAGTTTACAGAATGAAACAAAATGTCTTCCCCGGTAATATAAGCATAGAAGGAGTTAATTTTGCCAAGACTTTTGTCTTCCAAGTAACTCACTTGTGTATAGTCAAGAATTTCTTTCAAGGAGGATGAATATAAATCATATAATACTACTAACAACTTCACTTTCAATGTCTTTGCTTATAATAAGCAAGCCATGATATGACTTTAATTCTGGAGTTGCAAAGCTGAACATGATCAAACAGAGTTATATTTTGGTTATCAAGGAAGACGTGTACTAAAAGGACAGCATGTGGAAGGCACTGCTCTGGGTGAGGTGAACACTTACAACCTCAACACTGTGTAATTGTCACCCATTCCCCCTGTACAGCTTTCTCGGTGCTATGATTAACCACATGGTATGGTTAACATGAGAACATCTAGAAATGGTACAGTGTAACATTGCCTAGCATTACATACATTGTTCTCTATTGCTCAAGTCCAAAATTTATGAAATTTGTAGCTCCTCTAAGTTTCAGAGGCATGCTAAACATCAGGAAATCCTGCCGCTTAATATTCTTGCTACCTACCAGTGTCTGAAAATGTGCTAAACATCTCCCTTTGGTTACAATCTACGTACTCCCCAAAGGATTCCAGCCAACCAGCAGAGCACTCAAACAGCACTTTTGTCTGTGTTACAAAGAAAGTGAATTACAGCACATTCCATTAGGGAGCTAATATGTATTTGAAGCTGTTCTAGACCTAGCTGAGCACAATACCATCAACAATACTGGAAATTCTTATAATCTTTCAAACAGTGACTGCAATTTTAGGTAAATTAAGTAATAAAGATATTTGAACAACGTACCAGTTTGGAGAAAACTCTGGAAAATGTGAGTCTTACATAAAGGCTTAAAGAATAAAATATTTCTATTTGAAAAATAGTTGAATCTCAAAAATATAAAGCTAGTAGTCATATCTCATAGTGCCTGTTTTTTTCTATCCAGGTATAATAGTAGATTTTAAAAACTCACATGTGCACGTCAGTGATTGCACTCAGTGCCTTGGAAAAACCACACCTTTATGTAAATGCACACTTTTGAGAATTTTCTTTTGAGAGTAAAAGAAATGAAAATGACTACACAGGAATAGCAACAGTATACCTAAGCATGTTCCCACCAGACTGGAACAGATGGTTGTTATTATTGTCTTTAAAACTTTTTATTCATGGATTACATTCTTGAAAATGTTAGGTCTGATTTCATCTTCAAGAATATAAGCTCCTTGAAAATTAAGCCTGTTTTATAAAGATAACTGGCCAGTAAAAATAACTTACATTTGGACGTACATTCATATGCCTTATAATTTAATTTTCATAATAATTCCCTGAATTTTTCTCTTGCTCAAGTGCATAAGGCAGGATTTAGGAAAAAACAAAAAACAAAAAACTGTAATTTGTCCAATGTTGCCCCAATAGAAAAAAGAGCAGGGATGTAATCTACATGTTTTGGTGCTATGATCATGTCATTTCATTTATACATAATTGTAAAATACAATTAAATTAAAAGAAGTAAATTCTTGCAAATATGATGAAACTGGCAATCTAGGGACTACTCTTACAGAATAAGGAGGCTGGGATGGATTTTCACAGCAAATGGATAAAAAGGGAGCACATTACTTACTGATTCTGCTGTCTAGGTATTCATTTTGCTTCTAGGTAAAGGTTTCAGTCTCCACCTAATCTATTTGAAATACAAAAACATCACCGATCTCCAAGTAAATAATACCTCTGATCCCAAGGGAAAGGAGAAGATGTGAACACACCAACTAAGGAAAATATAATTGTGAAGTAACTTTTTAAAGAAATCAAGATAATGAAATTATCCCATTTCTCCCTCCTTGAGGTTGAAATTGATAATGTAATTGTATTCACAGTAATTTAATTAATTTAATTAACTTTAAAATATCTTTTGAAGTGATATTTTTACCTTGGTACCTTCTGAAATTGAATGTGTTTATAGATCATCTGATATTAGGCACCATGAAATTAAATGGTAATTTCCTGAATTAAGCTTGACTAGTTGGATGTTTAATGGCATTACAAATAAAATATTATTTTGATGCACTTGAGAAAAATGAGATTCTTCATGAAACTGGATTAATTGTGTCTCTGATCAAAGAAGATAACTTATCTCATAGAGAAAATTCAACTGCCAGCCATAGCAAAGATACAAAGTCTAGGTTAAAGGGGAATAATAAGTATTGCCAAAATTAGAATTTGCAGAGCATACTGGACTAAAATATGTCTTTTATTGAAGTTCTTGATAGCTCTAGTAAAAAAAAAAAGATTCAGGGGAGACTCTATTTGACTCTACTTGGGTCATGTGCCTATTCCTCAAACAATCACTTAGACTGTGCTTAGATTGATGGGGCACTTTGAATGGATAGTCCAGTCATACACTCAACTTTGTGATGCTTAGTGGTCTTAGTTTTTCTTACATCAGGACCAGCAAAAAATAATATGTTCTCATTACAGAATGTGACCTCAGTCATTATCAATATATTATATTGCTATTTTCATAAATTTCAAGTCAAATATACAAATATTATCCTCTCTAGAAGTCAGCCTATATATACACCTACCTAAAAACTGAGCTACCTGATCAACACACTCAAAAATTATGAAACCAAGAGTGAGAGGATTTATATAAGCTTTATATATCACAGAATCCAATTTAAGCCTTTTCCCATTTATGTGTTGCTCATGTCATGTAATTACATGTAAAACCTCATTTTGGGGACTACTAATTCTGGTAATGGTGAACTAGGCTAATTCAGACCAAACTTTTTTTGATGGAAAAAAAAGAAAAATAGAAAACCTAGACTAATTGTTTTTTTTAAACCATTTATAAGGCACCAAAGTGTTAATGCAGTGAACAACAGTATTAGACCAAGATCAGGAAAAAGAAAGAAACTCAAGGATGTGAACCTGGTCTGTCAGCCACTTTTCTCCTAGGGCCCTTTTCTGAGTTCCTTAAAGGCACTGAGAGGCTGAAAAGAATTTTTGGCAGACTCTCAGGAATAGAGTTCAAAAATTGTCGTACAAGGCCAATGAGGAGTGGGCAATCTAAGCTAATCTTTGGTTTGGGCTCACATAGAACTACACAGTCCTTGTGGGTATTGAAGACCATCTTTAATTAGGTGATCCCATCATAGCAGATTAAGAAGATCCTGGATTGCTTATATCTCTAGGTACCTTCTACAAGTGAATATAAGTCTTCTCTGGAAGATGAAAAAATTTACCACTGCCTAAAACCACTTCAAAAATATTCCAAATAAACAACTTGCAAAAACAATTTAACAGGTCCAAAAAACAGGAGATTAAAATGAGCAGAAAGAACACACAATGAAAGAAAAGTCAGAGGGGTTCAATAACATAGCCATCGGACATAGATTAAATAACTGTGATTGATACTAAAAAAAAAAAAGATTAAAAAAAGAATGCAAAGTTGTCAAAGAAGAGCAAACTGTAAGATTAGAATATCCATAAGTATGGAGGGAAAAACACTTGGGGAAAAAAACAAAGGAAAGAAAAGAGTGAGAAAGTCTAACATACATGCACTTAAGGCCCTCGGGTGGGGGGGGCGGGGAATGGGAAGAAAAGAAATCAGGTAGAAGAAAACCTTGAAGAGATAAAGGTTTAAGTTTTTCAAAACTAATTAGACATAAAGTCACAGATTTTTAAAATTCCAGAAACTCCATGTAGGTTAAAAAAAGAAATCTTACTTTAGTCTATAACTGCTGAAATCTAATGACAAAGAAAACAAAATAGAAACAATTACCTTCAAAGGAGAAATAGTCTATAGATGATATCTCAATGGAAACAACAGAAGCCAACAGACAATGAAACATTTTCAAAGGATTGAAAGTTACCATTAACCTAGAATTCTATACCTAGTGAAAATATCTTTGAAGAATAAAAGTGAAAATTTCTCAGTTCTTGTAGGGTAGTGGTGGCCACCTGTATTAGCCAGGGTTCTTCAGAGAAGTAGAATCAATAGGACATATAAATGGATAGGTATTTATAAGAAGAAAATTATCTTAGAAATTGGCTCATGTGGTTATGAAGCCTGAGAGGTCCCCTGATCTGCTCTCTGTAAGACAGAAAACAAGGAAAGCTGGTGGTGTAATTCAGTCTGAGTCTAAATGTCCCAGAACCAACCAGGGAGCCAATGGTGTAAGTTCTGGTCTGAGTCCAAACAGGAGAACCAGAAGCACCTATGAACAAGGGCAGGGGAAGAGGATGGATGTCTCAGTTCATGAAGAGGGAGAAAATCTCCCTTCGTCTGCCTTTTTGTTCTATTCATGCCCTCAAGTGATTAGATGCTGCCCACCTGCATTGGTGAGGGTGGATCTCTTTACTCAGTTTATTGATTCCAATACTAATGTCTTCTGGAGACACCCTCATAGACACACCCAGAAATGGTATTTTACCAGCTTTCTGGGCATAGCTTAGCTCAGTCAAGCTGACACATAAAATTAACCTTCACACACACACACACACACACACACACACACACACACACACACACAAAATTAACCATCACACCACCTAAATACAAATCACACTACTCTTCATTTAAAATGAATACAGATCAACAAGGATAGCAAAGAAAATTAAATCAGGTAAAATAAAAAGAAATTTCCATGCCCACTGGAAACTAGAAACATGCAAAAAAATGTTATAAATTTCAATTCCCACCCAAGTTAGAGAATCAAACATCTGAAAGGAGCAGCACCTCCAGAGACCACACCAAAACAGAGCCAGGAGTATTACATGAATAAAAGAGAGTGCAGCAAGGTCCTACTGGTGAAAAACAGAGATAACATCATCCAAGGTCATCCCAAAAAGGAATTGGGGAAAACACTGAGAATACACAGAAAATGCTTAGCAAGCGGGCAGGACCACTGTTGGCTGTCTCAGCAATGCTCTGCTTCTGGGAGAGAGAGGCTATTTGGAAGGGGAAGCTGTCCCCTGGGATGTTGGTAGTGAAAGGAAAGAAAGAAACAAGATGCCACTTTTAAATTCCTATAAAACAAGGCAACATCAAATCATCAGGAAGTAGACTGACTCACCATCACCACGGTCTTCCCAAGGCATCATCTATTAAACTGCAACTTACCATATCAAGAGAAAAGCACGCCCTTGAACTAAAGAGGCAAGTAAGCCACTCTCCTTTTCAGTTTTGTCATCACTAGTATTGTAACCGAGAAGGACACTATGGCCCTATGGAGCCTTTTGGGGACAGACCCCTCTCCCCCATATCCTCTGCTTTAGGCCCTCTCTGAAGTACCTAGATAACAGTATCTGATGTACGTATCCTGAATTGTGTTATAGTTGCCAAAACCCCCATCAAGTGGAAGAAATTAACTACTTGATGACCATGAGCACATAGCACCCAGAGCGACTGACACCTAAAGATTGATAATGTTAATCCCTATGACACCACCGTTACTGCACCATTAACCAGAGAATTGTGCATGAGCCCATCACGTACATACCTTGGGATGCCCCACCCTCACCTTGCCTTTAAAAGTGCCTCTAAAAACACCCATCTGGGAGTTCGGGTGTTTTGAGTACTAGCTGCCCTGGACTCCTTGCTTGGGGTCTTACAATAAATGCCGCACTTTCCTTCACCACATCCCAGTGTCAGTAGATTGCCTTTACTGGGCACAGGTGAGTAGACCCAAGTTTTGTTTGGTAACAGTATTTTTGCAGGTATATTGGGTCCCATTTTTATAACTGATAATTTTCTGGAACCTACAATAACAGGTGATTGTATGGTAAAAAGTGGTGGGATGGCTGGGGTGCCTTAAGAAATGAAAGAAGATCTGAATAAATAGAATAATACATCATCTTTACAGACTGAAAGTTTCAACATTTCAAAAGTGTTGATTTTCTTAAAATTAATCCATAAATTCAGTGTAATCCCCATCATGACTCCAACAGGGTGTGTGTATTAAGTGGAAGGGGGGGATTGGCATGGTTTATGAAAGTTACGTATGGAAATGCGTTGTCCAAGATAATCTTGTAGAGCAATGTGAAAGGAGTTTTATCAGATGTCAAGAGTTATTCTATATCTATGGCATTTAATGCAGAATAGTATTATTGTAGGGATAGAAAACCAGAACAACAGAATGAAATAGTGGGTCTAGAAGTATTAATAGATTCAGCCCTATACGAGCATTAAGTGATCTGTGACAAAGGTTGCCCTGGAGAGCAATAGAGGATAACAGTCTTCAATAAATTGTGCTTGGGCAATGGAATATCCATATAGAGAAAAAAATTCCGTCTGTTATTTCACACCAAACATAAAATGTTGTAAAAATAAATGTGAAGGTAAAACAATAAAGCTTCAACAAGATAACAAGGGAGAATAACTTCATGATCTTGAGGTAGGAAAAGAATTTTTCAATAGAACATTTAAAAAATTAACCATAAAGAAAATTATTGTTCCATTTGAGTACATTTAAAGTAAAACTTCTCTTTATTAAAAGTGACCTAGAAGAGAGTGCTAAGGCAAAGCCACAGTGGAAGAAGGTAAATCTATACTACATTTGACTAATAAAGGTCAGGCATCCAAAATGGAAAGGATGTCTACAAACCAACAAGGAGAACGAGGAAAACCCAACATAAAATGAGCCAGAGAATTAAACAGGAATGTATTAATACAAAAGAAGGCTTCCAGGTGGACAATAAACAAATGAGGAGATGCTTCACTCTATAAATAGACAGGGAAATAAAAACTACGTCTAAAATGAGACAGCTCTCCACACCCAATAACGTAGTGAAATTGACAGTCCCATCTATGGGTGAAAATATAAATCAACTGGAACCATCATACATGCTGATGAATTTGCTAATGAGTACAGTCCCTTTGGGAGGAATTGGCTCTATAATTCAGTGATTCTACCTCTGCATATACTCAATATGTGACCACACGTGTACCAAAAAAAAAAAAAAAGGAAATGTTCATATTATCCATATCCTTAATAAGTGCTAACACAAACAAACCAAATGCACATGAATAGTAGAAAGGATAAATAATTGTTATTATATTTATACAATGCAATACTATAGAGCAAAAAAAGTGACTTAAGTTTTGTTGCATGCTATAACACGGATGAATCCCACAAACAAAATGTTCAATGAAAGTAAGCTGACAAAAACACAATACACTATGTGCAATTCCATGTATACAAAGTTTTAAGACAGATCAATTTAAATTATAGTATTAGAGTTAAAACAGAATTTGTAAGGGGTAGTGATTGAAAGGAAACAAAATGTAGGGGCTTCTATGGGTACTGCTGATGTTTTTTCATGACCTAGGTGGTAGTTACACAGGTTTTAATTTTGTGATAGTTCATTTAGCTATACATTTTTGGTTTTTACACTTTTTGTATATTTCATAATCAAATATTTTTATTGTTTTAAAAAATTCAGTTATGTAGCATTAGCAGAAATCAATCAAGCATTCTTAAGAGTCTAGTTCTGTTACAGCCCAAGACTATAATACAGCAAGTCCTTCTATGTCCCGTGAGCATGCTTTTTTCCTGAATAAACAGAATCTCTTGCATTTCTGGCAACAAGAATATGGCCTCCTTACCCTCAAATGCTAACGATGGCCTGAGCCAGAGGGAAGATGGCTGCAAGCAGGACCTTTAATCCTACTGGAGTCTGATTGGAGAGATCTGATCTTTTGGCTTTTCTTGCAAGATAGGGTGAGGGCATGAAGAACAGCCTCCTGGTGGACCAGACACATGAGACTATAGGGACTGATAGACCATAAAAATCTACATAGCCCAGGGATGTGAGGCTATTACTTTTGGTCCCCAAGAGAAAAAGAAACATGTGAGGGGGAATGAATAGGAATCTTGGATCCCGACCCTGAATCTGTAAGATTTGGGATTAAAAAGCCTTCAAATGACACAACTCAAGGAGGTAGATATGCCCATAATTCAGTCTGGATAATGATGCACAAAAAAGTTAGCAATCTTCTAAGATTACACATTTAGTGGGTGGTAGGGCCTGTCGGTCTCACTCAGGGCCTACATGTTTAACCACATCCCTTAATGTCTCTCTTGCATTCACATACCTGATGTGACTTACTGTACAGGAGACTGTGTAAGGAGCTGAGAATTTTACATATGATGAAAGTTAATTATGTACCAGTGACCTAGACCTGTATGAACTTACTGACCAATTTACAACCCCAAATGAGTTAACATGTAGCAAAAATAATAATGCCAACAAAAAAGTGTTCTAAAATTATTTACATAGAAATAACATAAGTATAACATTTGATGTTATTAGAAATAAAAAATAATACTTAGGATTTTTTTGAATGTTTACTATCTACAGGGCAGTGTTTTGAGCACTTTGCAAGAATAAACTTATTTAAATTTCAGAACAGTTCCATGAGTAAAGTACTATTATTTCCCTTATTTTACAGACAAGGGAACAGAAACACATCAATCTTAAGCAATTAGCAAATGTCATGCTACCTGTAAGAATTAGGGACATGTTAATATGATAATCCCCAGGTCCATCTGTGTTGCTGCAAATGGCATTATTTCATTCTTTTTAATGGCTGAGTAATATTCCATTGTATATATGTACCACATCTTCCTTATCCATTCATCTGCCGATGGACATTTAGGTTGCTTCCATGTCTTGGCTATTTTAAACAGTGCTGCAATGAATGAAGGGGTGCATGTATCCTTTTGAACCATGGTATTCTCCAGATATATGTCCAGGAGTGGGATTGCTGGATCATATGGTAGCTTTATTTTTAGTTTTTTAAGGAACCTCCATACTGTTCTCCATAGTGGCTGTACCAATTTACATTCCCATCAACACTGTAGGAGGGTTCCCTTTCCTCCACACCCTCTCCAGCATTTATTGTTGGTAGACTTTTTGATGATGGCCATTCTGACTGATGTGAGGTGATATCTCATTGTAGTTTTGATTTGCATTTCTCTAATAATTAGCAATGTTGAGCATCTTTCCATGTGTTTCTTGGTCATCTGTATGTCTTCTTTGGAGAAATGTCTATTTAGATCTTCTGCCCATTTTTGGATTGGGTTTTTTTTTTTTTTTTTGATATTGAGGTGCATGAGTTGTCTGTATATTTTGGAGATTAATCCCTTCTTAGTCTCATCCTTTGCAAATATTTTCTCCCATTCTGTTGGTTGTCTTTTCATTTTGTTTATGGTTTCCTTTGCTGTGCAAAAACTTTTGAGTTTAATTAGGTCCCATTTGTTTATTTTTGTTTTTATTTCCATTACTCTGGGAGACAGATCAAAAAAGATATTGCTGTGACTTATGTCAAAGACTGTCTTGCCTATGTTTTCCTCTAAGAGATTTATAGTATCCCATCTTACATTTAGGTCTTTAATACATTATGAGTTTATTTTTGTGTATGGTGTTAGAGAATGTTCTAATTTCATACTTTTACATGTAGCTGTCCAGTTTTCCCAGCACCATTTATTGAAGGGACTGTCTTTTCTCCATTGTGTAGTCTTGCCTCTTTTGTCATAGATTAATTGACCATAGTGTATGGGTTTATTTCTGGGCTTTCTATCATTTCCACTGATCTATATTTCTGCTTTTGCACCACTATCATACTGTCTCGATTACTGTATCTTTGTAGTATAGTCTGGAGTCAGGGAGCCTGATTCCTCCAGCTCTGTTTTTCTTTCTCAAGATTGCTTTGGCTATTTGCAGTCTTTTGTGTCTCCATATAAATTTTAAACGTTTTTGTTCTAGTCCTGTAAAAAATGCTATTAGTAATTTAATAGGGATTCATTGAATCTGTAGATTGCCTTGGGTAGTACAGTCATTAAAAAGAATGAAATAATGCCACTGGCAGCAATATTGAGGGACCTGGAGATTATCCTACTAAGTGAAGTAAGTCAGACAGAGAAAGACAAATATCATATGATATCGCTTATCTGTGGAATCTAAAAAAAAAGATACAAATGAACTTATTTACAAAACAGAAACAGACTCACAAACTGAGAAAAAAAACTTATAGTTACCAAAGGGGAAAGGTGGGAGAGAGGAATAAATTGGGAGTTTGGGATTGACATATACACACTACTTTATTTAAAATAGACAACCAACGAGGGCCTACTGTATAGTACAGGGAAATCTGCTCAATGTTCTGTAATAACCTAAATGGGAAAAGAACATGAAAAAGAATAGCTATATGTATATGTATAACTGAATCACTTTACTGTACACCTGAGACTAACACAACATAGTAAATCAACTAAAGTCCAATATAAAATAAAAGTTAAAAAAAAAGAATTACGGACATGTTTCAGTATCCACTGTATGTCCCCAAACTTAACTCTCACTCTCTTTTTAATATTTTTGGACCTAGAATAATCATCTTCAGACTTCAAAAGATAGCCAGACTATGGTTTAAAAAAGAAGGAAGAGGAGGAGGAAGAGGAAGAAGAAGAGGAGGAGGAGAAGAAGAAGAAGAAGAAGAAGTGAAATTCAAAATTGATATGGAGTCTGCAAAGTATTACCGAACTCATTTAAAGGAAGTTAAGTTTCTGGGTCATAACACTGTCAACTAAAGACCAAGCAAATGCATAAATTTGAAGTTCTAATAGAGAATAAAAGAAATTCCAAAAGATCTAGTGGTAGCTTCATTTTTAAAACATAAGAGAGACAGTTGCTGAAATGGAAATCAAGGCTGATTCGGACAAAATTCTAGAACAGATTGTTAAACAGGTGACTTTTATGTACAGATATACCATAGAGATAACATGGTTTGGGTTCCAGACCACCATGATAAAGTGGATATTGCAATAAAGTGAGTCATGCAAACTGTTTGGTTTCCCAGTACATATAAAAGTTATGTTGATACTGTACTGTAGTCTGTTAAGTGTGCAATAGCATTATGTCTAAAAAAACAATGTACAGACCTTAATTAAAAAATACTTCATTGTTAAAAAATGCTAACCATCATCTGAGCCTTCAGCGAGGCATGATCTTTTTACAACAGTAGCATCAAAGGTCACTGCTCACAGATCACCATAACAAACATAATAATAATGAAAAAGTTAGAAATACTGTGATAATTACCAAAATGTGACACAGAGACATGAAGTGAACAAATGCTGTTGGAAAAATGGCACTGACAAAATAGCTTGAGGAAAGATCACCACAAACCTTCAATTTGTAAAAAGAATGCAGTATCTGCTGCCTGTACTTAAAGGTGGAACTGGTGAGCCCTAGAATAGTAAGTGCCCTGTTATGTTGGTCCAGTAATCTCCATGAAGCTCAGTGAGCTCCTAGAGGCACAGCCCTCTACATCAGGACTTGGACAAAGCAAAGCCCTTGGCTATTTGGTTTACGAGAGGTGAGACAGTATGGGTTTGATGACAAAGCATTAGTTGGATTTATATGATTGATAGCCTATACTTAGAGTTTAATTAAGAATCATTAACAATTGATAACTCTCAATTAAAACTGATTCCTTCTCTGTTTTATCTCGGCACATAACAGGCATTCGACAAATATTTGCTGGATTTTTAATGAATGCAGGCAAATCTAAGATGGTCTAACACAGGTTCTTGTGATGCCCTGAATGACATATTTATTTGCAGCCTAGATGATGCATTAGTAATATGTCAGACACATTTATGAATAAACAAAGTAGGGAGGACTAAGTGGATGTCTTAAATGCTACCATAAAAAAAATTGCCTTTTCAGGGGCTAGTTTATCTGATAGTCTTCAATAGGTATAAATGCATATTTACTTTCAGTTTGCAATTTAGAAGATACTGGCCTTTTCTTGCTGGTGTTTTTAATTCCTCCAGACCCACTGCTAATTCATGGGCAACATCTTGGCAATAGATCCAAAGTGACATATACTGTTGAGAGATTCAGTGAAACATTCTCAACTTGTAGGCATTTCCCTGGTTTCTGGGTAAACACCATACTGACTATAAAATTGCTTCTGGGATTTACGTCATTGCATTTCCTTGTCCCTTTTTATTAAATTGGCTTACTTTCTCTGCACATTCCTGACAGCTCTTGGACTTTGTACTGTATCAACTATCACTTGATATATTATTGTTACAGACATTCTGGTCACTTTCTTATTTCCTAGCAGAGAACTAAGGTAAATTGATTGTTAAGGTTCAGCTCTACACCAGACACTTGCAAGTGAGGTGGGGACTTATTATTAAGTATATGAGATATTTTGAAATTAAGTAAATGAGAAAGGAACTAGGCTTTCATCAATAAATATGGGTATTTCATTTTCATGAAAGGAATATTCAGTATGATATTGGGGTAAATCATGAAGCAGTATTAGCTCACACACATACACACACACACACACACACACACACAAACTCTCACACACGAACGGACAAGTTCAGCCTGATACTTGCTAAAATGATATGAAAAGTGATGGAAAAACTTGGATTTTTATTGATACTTTGGTAAGTTTGGATGAAATTATCATTCTATTCTCAACTGTTTCATTTGAACACACGAAAATTCTTGGATATTACGTGCTCCCGTTGGAATCATCACTGCCAAATCGATAGACAGGAAATCAAAAGAGGGCCATAATAAAGGCTTAATTTTATGCAGCAAAGAAATTACTGTAGCAAACATAACATGTGACATATTTAAGATGTAGAATGGCAGTAAGATGGCTTGATGTGAACCTAAAAGAAGGATTTGCAGCAGGAAAAGGCTGAGCTAAGTAGGTTGAAGAGAATTCAGAACGGAAGAATGAAGGCACCCAGCAGAGCGGTAGCCTTTAGCAGAAATTGTTCACTTGGAACAACTGTTTGCTAAAATTACAAAAGCACATGGACAATACGTGTTTGACTCAGACAGAGCGCAATCAGCACAAGATATTTTATGGAAAATTTTTAAACTTCCTAAAATAGAAGGACTATTAAAGGAAAGAGACTCAAACAATATATTTCCAATGGTTTAAACTTTTACCAGAAACACTATTTTACTTCTGATCCTAACATGGTCCCCAAGTCACTACTGAAACCAAGGCTACGTCATGACCTGTGCTTTAAAACTGGATAAATATTGGTTAACTCTGTTTCTCTGTGTCCCAACTATTTCATTACTTCTGCAAGCATAGACAACTTTGCCTCTTTAGATGGCCATGAATACATCTCCTTAGAACTACAATCAGAAGTCTTCTATTTCACAAATATAATTGTAGTTACAATTAACAAGATCGAACAAACATTGATTACTGAGGTTTACACATGGTGTAATTGCTTTGAACTTTATTAAAAGGCAAATAACTTTATTAAAGTGCTTAAAGGTCCAATTTCTTTCTTTCTTTTCTCTCTCTTTTTTTTTTTTTTTTGGCCGTGCAGCATGCGGGGTCTTAGTTCTCCAGCAAGGGATCGAACCCACGCCCCCTGCAGTGGAAGCATGCAGAGTCTTAACCACTGGACCACCAGGGAAGTCCCTAAAGGTCCAATTTCTTAAACCACTTTTTTCCCATAACAATCTAATTAACTTAAAACCTTTTTAAAGAATGGCAGTAATGGTTTTCACTGGCTACTGGTAGAATGATAAATATAGCCCTTATACTATCCTACCTTATAACATACAATTACGTACATATGTATTATGAACACAATAACTGCACATGTGAATATAAATAAACGTTTAAATTTCTCTTTATCATGAAGTAAAAAAACCCCACAATCCTCAACCACACATTGATGTTGACAGAAGTTTAGTATGATTTCAAAGCAAATCTAAGATATGGAGAAATTAACCATCTTGTGTTACCATTTACATAGCATGGAAGACAAAAATAGAAATCATGATACAATTCTAACCAAAATGGAACATTATATTAAGTTCATTAATATTTTCCTTACAGTTCTTTTTTCCTACCTAAAAAAAAAAATGTTCACTATACTATTCTAGGAATTCAAAACATACACACACACACACACACACACACTTATCCATCAGTTGCACAAGCTTAGGTAAAATATATATATTATAGATAGAGTGAGAGAGCGAAAAAGAAATTCTTCCTTTTATCTTTTATTTTTGCACTTAGATGCATAAAAATAAGTTTTATGAAAACATCCAAGATAGCACCCACTCATTCAAATGAGCCTATGTGAATACCCTAATTATTAGGTATAACTACCATTAAGAGGGAAAATCAGATACAGTTTAAATGCCATTCATTTATCATTACTGAGCATTATGAAATGTGCAAAGATGAACAAAACAGGTTGTGCCTCTGACAACAAGGACATTGCAATCTTCCACGCAAGAAAAATGGAGTCACCAAACTGTAGAAACTCTCTTATTTAGCTCCTTTATCTTAGAGATGAAGAAACTGCAAAAATACAATCACCAGAAGGGCTGTAAAAGATGGTGAGCTTTATAAAAACAAGGTTTTAAGAGTCAAATGGCCAGATAAAACCATTGTTTATGATGGTCACAAGTGCGTCCTCATTAGACTGCCTTGTTGTTGACTAATGTGTCAGGCTGGCTCCAGGGCTTTTACTATGAATGGTAACAATTTAGGTGTGAAACTTGCATTCACAAAATCAAACTTTCTCCCACCATTTTTAACGACCATAGCTATAGTGAAAGAGAACATCATAATTCTGGCAGACACAATTCTTATTAAGTAAGCTACACTGGGAAATATCTTATTAATCCATGAGTATAACTCCATAAGTGGAAAATTTGAAATTTAAATTATGCTTTCACTTGCAGTAGACATATATTTTTATCTTTTTATTTTGTTGAAACAATTGACCCTCATGGAAACATTTGAGCTGCTGATCAGTCAATGGAAATGCCTCGCCCTGACAGCTCTGTGAGTGTGGGGAGCACGGTCCATTCCCCTTCATCTCAGCCTGCGGAACAATCTCTTGTGCACAGCAGCTACTAGATGATGATTGATTTCTGGAGCTCAATATAAGAGGAAAAAATATTTTAAAAAGTGTTATAGTAAGAGTTAAGTACAAGAAAATACCACTAGGTAATATAAATCTTAAGGAGAAAAAAGGAAAATCCATCTCCCTACTTCATATGCCTTTGTCATGTTGTTGCCATTTATTAAGTGCTTACTGTGTGCCAGGAACTGCACTGCACTGTTTAATTACCTTAGCACTCCTAATTCTCAGGGCCACCCATTTCACCAATGAGAAAACTGAGGTCTATTTGTCACATGGCCTGGAAATCTTGGGGTTGAGTTCAAATTTACATTTCCTACCATTTAAAGACACAGTACTGCCTCTCTTGGCATTTTGCTCACTTTACACAAGTTTAAGAATTGTGAATATTTTTGCTACCAAATAGATTTTAACTTGCAGCCCTAGTAGTATAATGGATGTTGCATACAAACATGTAAAAAAAAAAAAGTTTATTTCTTTAAATCTGAACCACTGAAATCACCAAGATTATTATTTATGCAGTCACACCATAGATGAAAACTCTGACATTATCTTCCCATCCCTTTGAGAAAAGAGATGATGTTTACATCTGATGTATTTTTCAATTACCTTACTACAGTTACGTATGTGAATTGCACAGGTTATAACTTTATGTGTTACACAAAGAAAGAAAAGAAAGTTGGGTTTGTTTTGTTCTTTTTTCTCTATTTATCTTCATATTTTCTTTGGTATCCATTGTCAACCCAATTCAATACATGTGTTCTTAAATTACATTAATAATAGTTGTATATTTAATAATGTTATTACTAATTTCATATTAATAAAACACACCACTTACATATCATTTATCAAAATGATTGTATATTGGTTATAATATAATTATTGATATTCTTTCAAAGTGATAATTGCATGTTAGTATATATTAATGATAATTATTAATAGCATTTGCTTATGGAACCAAGTTACTATGCTTTAAAGCTCTAAAAGAATAGATGGCATGCTTTTTATATTTAACATACTAGTCAAAGTATCTAGCATATAATAGGCATTCTAAGGTGTTCAGTTTGTACATAACCCTTGAATGCAAGAATTTCAACCAAAGCAATGAATTCTATTTTTGTCTTCCACGCTATGTGAATGGTAACACAAGATGGTTAATTTCTCCATATCTTAGATTTGCTACGAAATCATACTAAACTTCTATCAACATCGATGTGTGGTTGAGGATTGTGGATTTTTTTTTACTTCCCAATAAAGAGAAATTTAAACGTTCATTTATATTCACATGTGCAGCTACTGTGTTCATAATACATATGTATGTAATTTTATGTTATAAGGTAGGATAGTATAAGGGCTATATTTATCAATTCATTACCAATACACCTCAATGTTTTAACTTGTGATTATACAGTTTTAAATCACCAAGAAAATATTTTATACAAAAATAGGTATTTTCCTTAAGCAGGTAGTATCAATTCAAGTTCTTCTTTTGATTACAACATTGCATTATACAACAAAGGCAATCATGTTCATCTTATATACTAGTGGGAATCACACATGAGATGTAGAAACCAAAGTCTACAGAATACAGAGGCTACATTTAATTTACTTTATATAACACGTCTAACAAATCCTAACTTCTTTACACATGATAATGCTGAAAGAACCCACTTGAAAAACTATTTTCTAAAACTGTCTGGATAGGAAGGGGTATGGCCTTTGAGGCTCCAATGGAACAAGCTCCCAAATGGAAGCAGTGAGGCAGCAGAAGGTAGAGGAAGCAGTATTAAAGAGGAGACTTGATATCATCTTTGGTTTTCCTCTTACTGTTTTGTGACATGAAGCAAGTCTCTGACTATTCTGAACTTCAAGTGTCTTATTTACACAATGAGCACTTGCCTTGTCTACCTCCTAGGGTTATTGCAGATATCAAATGATATAACGCATGTGAGACCACTTCAAATCTCGTAAGAACTCCAGTATTGAATCTTTGACCAAGGGCTAATTAAGCAAAGAAGGAAATCATCATTTCAGCATCATCAGTGCATCCCACATAAATGGATTTTCCAGATAACAGAGCTTAACCTTTGATGGAAATGTATCTCTAAAATGAACTACTGTTCATGGGTCTAAGTTTTTAATTTTCCTGGCATATGGGACATATCTTAATTTTTCCGTAATAACGAAAATCATAAGCATAACCATCAGTAATTGTGCTAGCCCAGAATACAGGAGGTTTGATTTGTTTTTGAAAGATGGTCTGCAACTGGCAAGCCTGCCTCTGGCAGCACTCTTCTTCCAATTTGCTGGTTCTACTGAGCTTTTGTTTGAGAAATCAGATAACCTGGCTATTTAGAATCTTGTGCGCTCCATAGGTTTCAAGTTAGCATCTGAAGGCCTTTCTGAAAAGTCAAAACAAAGATTTCAGGCTGAGAGCCTTCCTGACTTCCATATGTAGGGATCGTTGGAAAAGGCCAAAATTCCAAACCAGAATAATACATTGTTGATAGATTAACATCAAGAATCCTGAGTTCTCTTTCTGTGCCTCCTTGACCTTCTGGCTTTCTCATATACAAGGACATTCATAATATTCCAAACCAAATGTTTAATTATGTGTATTAGAAAACATGATGCCTTTGAAATGTTTATTTTAGAAGATAAAAAAATTTGATCTTGGGTTGAAATGTGAAGGCTTCTGCCTCTCTTTGAAATGCTAATATAACAATGGGATTGAAAATACGCACCTCAAAGTTTTTTGACCTGGTTTATAGTATTGTGAAGAAAAGCTTGAAAGTGGATGATTCCTGCTGGTCACAAAACAACAGAATGGACCAACACCTCCCGAATATTTCAGTCAACAATTGCTGGGAAATTATACTCAATCTCCCTTTATTTATCTTCATTTGTCATAAATATAAATTAGTCATAGGTTATAATAAAAAAGAAAACAAGGAAAACTAAATGCCAATGAAAAAAAGCAACACTTTTCCAAAAAGTAATCTGAAAAGTAGCCCATGTTAAACACTTTCAAATCTTCCTTAAAGGAATGAGAATGTTGTCCAACCTGCCTGAGTTTTCTAGCCACAGTGAAATTCATAAAGGTCACCCTGACAAACTAAAATGATATTCTTCTCACAGTCCTTGTTACAGTAGCAGTGAAGCAGCATATTCATTTTCATTTTAATTATGTTTGTAAATAGTGGGAGAGGCAGGTAAGAAGCCTGTGAGAACCGCCCGCTGAGGCTCCGTGGGCGCCTGCAGTATTGCAGCCATCACCCTTGCAGATTTCATTATTTTTCAGTAGATTTTTATTGACCAGGGGTAATATCCTATTAAAATTCTGTTATTTATAAAAGTTGTTCAAGGAAATCCATTCCTTTGCCACAATGTCTTCCCACCTGATTATCAGTTCATTTATACCTTCCCTGCTAACATTTATCCTTAAAACAGTGTAATTTTTGTGTAACCTTGATTGTTATCTAATTTATTTACCAACTGATAATTAATCCCTGAAACAGTGCCACTAGCATGCAACCCCCATTGCTTCCTAAAGCATTCAGCTTCAGTCACTTTGTATTTACATGAGAATCCATTGACAAAGCAGTCTTGAAAATTAGCTTTGGTTTAAAAATGCTGCAGCAACACCATTGTTTTTACTAGACTACACCATGCAGGCAATGCCATCACAATTGATTATTTTTTACTGTGTTTTCACTCTACATGAGACATTGCCACAGATGATATTGATAATATATAAAGAAACCATATTTGGGATCTTACCTCAAGGAACTAATGTCTAGTGAGGAAGATTATATACATGCATAAATAACTATTATACCAAGTAATGATTGAAGAAAATGTAAGAGAGTTAGTCTTAAACTTCAGACAAGAGGGAGATGCCAGGAGGAGGAGTCAAGTGAGGCATTCTGGAGGGAACAGAAAGAGAGGACTTGAAGTAAACGTACGGTTCAAATATATGAAAATATAAGGCTGGGAAGAGGAAACAGCAAAAACAAAAGCAGAAAAGCAGACAAGTGCAATGCATCTAAAGGAATAATTACAGTTGAGCATCCCTAAAATGTTTAAAGGTTAAAAAAAGTGGGAAATAAATTGGATCTTAGGCTAAGAATAAAGTAGAAGAATACATTTATAAAGCTCTTGACTACTAGGGTAATAAATTTCAGCTTTACAATTGCAAGGATTTACAGGATGAGTTCTATACAACTGTGACTATACTGAAAAGTGACACTTTGAATTTTTTTCATCTTTTTGGCTGTGACTCTGAAGAATTTTCAGAATACAACTTTACTAATTTATTTTTAAGGAAAAATATGATGTGTTTTTTTTAGTCATTGCAAGCTGTGCTTCCCCTGTAGGGTTTAAAATATATATATAGAAATAAAATATATGATAAAATAGCACAACAGGCAAGAGGGATAGGGAAATAAAGTTAAATAGTAGAAAGTTTCTTGAACTCTTTGGGAAGCAGTAAAAGTACAATTTTAAAATAGACTATAATAAATCAAGAATGTATGTTGATATCAAGCTGAACTATGAAAATAACAATAAAAATCAATAACTAAAAAGCCAATTGAGAAGAACAAAATCAATTCTAAAACAACTCAGTTGATTCAATAGAAGTCAAGAAATGATGAATAAAGGTTGAAAGAAGAGATGGAACAACTAAAAACGAATAGCAGGATGAAAGACTTAAAACCAAACCTAACAATAATTTCTTTAAATATAAGTGAACTAAACAGATAGATCAAAGCACAAAAATTGTCACACTTGTTTAAAAATATTCTGTTTATATTATACTAGACACATATCACATATAAGAACTCAAAACACATGAAAGTATACTATGATAAAAATATACTAGGAAAACATTAACCAAAAGAAAGTAGCTATATCCATACCAGTCAGAGTAGCTTTTTAAAAAAGAACATTGTAAGTAATAAATTGGTTTCTTTTTGATGATAAAAGGGACAATTCAACAGAAAGAAAGCAACTGTAAAGGTGTATATAACCAATAACACAACTTTAAATTATAGAAAGCAAACATTGATAAAAGCAGATGGAAAAATAGACAAATATATAAAAGTACCTGAAGATTTTAACATACCTTCTTAAAAAAAAAAAAGCAGACCAAAAAAAAAAAAAAATCAGTGATGATAAAGACAATTTATAAGATGTACAATTTGTCAATTTGGCTTAATTTGCCACATTTATAACTGTGGAAATGAATGCATGATACACATTCTTTTAAGTGCACATTTGAACATTTACTAAAATAGACAATAATCTGGACAATAAAGAAAATTTTAAAACATTCAAATTATTAAAATCATAGAGAACTTGGTCTCCAAACTCAAAATAATTAAACTTGAAATCAAGAATGCAAAGATAAACACAAAATGGCTATTGTTAAATAACTCACAAACTTTTTAATGAACAAAAGGATTAAAGAACTTTAAACCAGAACTTTGCAAAAGAGGATATTTAGATGCCTAGTGTGCGCATTAGTTATCAGGGAAGTGCAAATTAAAACAACACTTAGATAAGACTAGTTGTGAAAAGGAGAGCTAAAAGTAAAAGACAGCCCCCTCATGATAAAAAATACAATAACGTAATCACTGCCTCAATATTTATATTACACATGGGGGATGCCCACATGGATGTGCCCTTAGCCATGCAGCCTAAATTGGTCCTTAGGATGGTGTGCTCTAAGGCCAAGAGTACCCTCTGAAGTTTAACCTAGAGCCACTGACTGTCATCAAGTTAACATCATCAAAGTGGATGGCTGCTGAAGACTGTCAAATTACTCACATCCACAGCATGCCCTTTTATTACTGAAACATGATTGTGAAGACAGAAACAATAATTTAGTCATAAGTTCAGTTTTTAAGCTGTCCATATACATGTCCATATAGTATAACAAAATCTAAATGTGTATCTGGAATGCAAAAGCCAATCAAAATAGTACAACCATCATATCTCTACTATAGCTTTTAGAACAAAGTATAGCTAACTCCACCAAGGTATTAGCACCTAAAAGGACCTACAATTGACCCCAGAGAAATTATTTTGACAAACATGTTGCTCAGATGGAGGACAAATCTCTAAGCATGAACTTGGATACTTAGTCTCACTAAGGTGATTCTCTGGCCACCCTCACCCATCTAGAGAGACTGCTTACGAAGACAAAGTGACAATCTACTGAAGCCTTATGGAACTCACAACTCCAGATGAAATACAGAGTATCTGGTTCATTCTCAAAAAGGGATGACACACTTTGATTGATTGTCATGAATATATTAAACCCCAAGATGTGGGGTTATTTTATATCTATGCCATACGGTGATAGTAGTGGATGTACTTGTACTTAAAGGAAATTTTGACCAGAAGGTCACTTCTTCTTTAAGTTGATGAAAATATGAAAAGCTAGGAACTCCACAAGACTGTTTGAACAATTATCAAAGCTCCCTATGACCTCCTTAGTACCAAATCTCATGGAATACTTTCCAGCCCTACCTTGATTGGTGTCTCTGTAGAATCTAACATCACTTATGAATTCTTCCATTCATGAAACTCACTTTCATGTTTGTCTCAAATTCTCTTTTCTGTTGACTTATTTTATGTCCCCTTGCCTAGATTTTCTTATTCCATTCAGTCTTTGTATGCTGGTGCTATTCAGCTAATGGTGCATCAACTCATTATAGATACCTTCCCTGCTCCTCCTTTCTCACTCAACAAAGCTTTTTTTTTTTTTTTTTTTAACAAAGCTTTTTGATGATTACATTTCATTATATATACATATGAAATATTACTACATATATATGTAATATTTTTTATTCCTATATAGTATGGATGTTTCATCACTTAATTAACCATTAGTGTAGCACTGAAGAAGTTTGTTTTAATAATGTTTTACTATTTCAAATAGTACTGAACCCCCAACACACTTGAACATATCTGTGGGATACCTGGAAATGGAATTAATTGGTTTAAGAGAATGAGTATTTTCAATCTCTATGGATATCACCACATTATCAAAGAAATGAATCAAAGAAACAGGTGAGTAGTGCCTACAGCAGTCTCGTAAATTACCCCTCTGCCTCAGGTCCTGGCTCCTCTAACCCAATATTCACAATGCTGCCAGCATGATTCTTATAGATCTGAGCATTTTCCTAACTACTTCTCCAGTTCCCTAATTTTAAAATTAAGTATCTTCTGCTGAGCAAAGCTAGAGAGGGCCATTCACAAAGACTCCTACCTTCTTTTCCAGTCCCACCTCCTGTCACCTTGCTTTTGCAGTTGCTTCTTTTTCTGCCTGATACATCCTGTTCCAGTCTCTTGTCACTCTGTTTTCATTGAGCTAACTCTTACCCTTTACAATCCTTCAACATTCACGTTTTCATTTCCAGCAACTGGTATAATTCTTGGAACATAAAAAAGCAGTCCAAAACATTTGTGAATGAATGAGTGAATCAGCCAAAATTAAATGCCCATCTTCATATTATTATAGCATCTTGGTGCCCATTTCTTTCAATATCCTAATAGCACTTCCTTTTAATCAATCTGTCTCCTATGTCACTAGTTTTATGGTGATGAGGACTGTACCTAGCACAAAATTAAGAGTCAATTGAATAAATAAATGATAGAATGAAGTTCATTTCTTCCTCATTTACAGATGAAACATTCTGAGGCCTCTGGATATAAAGTATCAATTTTCTATTATATTCTACTATATATAGCTATTTTCTATTATATTATAGGAAATAGCTATATATAATTATATATAGCTAGCTTTCTATTATATATAGCTAGCTAATTTAAGTGGCAGATCCAGGCTTAGACAACATATATACTAATTTTTATTTTAGAATTCTTTCTAATAAATATGCTACACTTTTAAACAAGTGTACTTTGCTTTTTCTTTCTCAGTGTACTTTGCTTTCTCTTCCTCAAGCATACTTTTCGCTCTCTTTCTCAAATACAGTGTTGTATTCCTGAACAGGTTTTGGACTAAACTTTGGAAACTTTTTTTTACAATCATAGCTCTACTCTTCAATAAACATGGGACCCCAGTACCTACACTATTCTCGTTTAGCTTGTTTCCTAATCTGTAATATCTCTGCTTCCTGACTGCTTTAGTGTGAAGGTTAAAAGAAACAGTAAGGATGTGTCCTGAAAGTGGAAAGCATTGTATAAGTGATTTGTCATCACTTAACATAATCATATTTATGAATTCCTTTATGCAAAAATGTTTCTGATCACAAACAGAAAGCATCCAGGTTCTGTCGTTTCAAGAGATAATAAACACTGCTACTGCAGTCATATTACATGTGTGTCTGTAGGAATGTCTATAGACATAAAGGACAGGTTTACAAGGAAAGAGAGTCCCAAATGCAGGGTCTTTGGGCTGATACACATTTTAACCAAGTTCCTACTAAAGGGCTACAGAATTATGATCATGCCTAAATCTCTCAATGGCTGAGACACATGAATTCCTCATAAAGTTTGGAGAGGTTTATCATGCATTATCCAATACAAGAAAACATTAAACTAAACATAGTACTCACAGAAATGAGTCTTCATCAAAATCTGTTGAATTGAATCAAAGGTCATTGAGGCACAGTATCTGTGAACAAGCTATGTGCATAGAGGGGAAAAACATAATTTCAAGGCAGTTGATACATATATGAAGACAGATTACCAGCAGGGCATTTGGGAAATGGAAAGAAAATGCTCTAAAATAAATTTGAAATATAAATTAAACGTGGAATGTAAAACAGACAAACAAACAAAACACAAACTCACAGAAACAGAGAACCGATTGCTGTTGCTTGGGGCGGGGGATGGGAGGTGGAGAAAATGCATGAAGGTGGTCAAATTGTACAAACTGTCAGTTATAAGTTGAATAAGTTCTGAGGCTATAATGGTCAGCATGGTGATGACAGTTAACAGTGGTGTATTGTATATCTGAAAGTTGACAACTGAAGTTGATGGATGTGTTAACTCTCATTATTATTATGGTAATCATTTCACAGTATACACATATATCACATCATTATGTATACACCTTCAACTCACACAATGATATATGTCAATTATATCTCAATGAAGCTGAAAAATATTTTATATTAGTTGAAAAATATGAGATACTGTAATGGAATGGAACGTATCAAGGTTTGATTCTAGTCCCTATTATTTACCTACATGCTTCCATTAAGGGACCTATCCAGACACATGGCTTTGAATACCTCCTTGATGACGATAATGATAATAGAGCATTTCTTTAAAAAATCATTGTTGTTTGTTTGCTTTTATTCTTTTTAACCTCTGGCTCTAACATTCTTTGAGTTAAGATAATATCCAACTACCAGACAAGCATCTCTGCTTGCATGGCTATTTAGTTATTTATAACTAAAACAATACAGTTAATCTCCAGCATGATCCAAATCTCTCTCTCTTTCAGCCTACTCCTTCTCAGTCAATGGCACAACCATCACATCAAGCAAAATACTTAAGATGCCAATTCGCCTATTCGTTTCATCCTCTGCTTTCATTTTATCAACCAGTTATGTCAATACTTTCTTCAAAATAGATCATAAATTTTCAAAGTCCTCTTCATTTCTACTGACATAATCTTGTTCCAAGCCACCACCATATCTCACCTGGACTACTATATCACTGAATCAGTCATCTGACCCCTCCCTATATTTTCCATTTTCCACAGAACTGGGAGATGAAATTTTTCAAACTTAAATAATGTCTGTCCTTCTCTTAAAATCCTGCAGTGACTTCGTAATGCATTCAGAATAAAACCAAACTTCCTTCCATGGTGGACAGGCTTGGCTGAATAGCCTCTAGTTCCCTACGCTCCATCTCCACTTTGGGGAATTTTGGTGTCTCCCTGTAAGTCACATGGTCACAAATCAAATGACAACTAGCAAGGTGTTCCCTCATTACCGCATCTAAAGTAGCCTCACCCAATGACTCTCTTTCTCACATATTTGCCTTTGTTATTTTTACCACAATGCTCACTACAACTGGTATTGATCTTAAACATGTATCTGTTACATATGACTGGTCTAGCCTCACCCCATCCCACCCCTACTCAAACACCACCCAATGAAAGTGGGGCCTATATCCTAGGTACATGTGAGGCATTCAATAAATATTTGTATGATGAGTGAATAAATTAATAATTAAATGAAAGTTCAGAGCAGAGTTGATATCTAGTAATGTGATTTGGAAAAAATAGCAATTATCAGAACATGATGTGCACTGCTATTGAAGGTGGGATTTTTTATTTTAACTGCTGGGCAGCTGTAAAACAGAGATTGAGCTAGAAAAAAAAGGAGTATCCATCTGCAAAGGGCATTTTCTCAACTGTTTAATTATAATAGACTTTTCATCCTTTTTTTTCCAAGTTGAAAAAATATTTAGTACAGTGTTCATTGTGAAGCACTGATTTCCACTCACATGTCCTTACATGTGCATGAAGTGATGAGGTAGGAAAACAGTATAATATATGGGGATATTCTAAAGAAATCTCATATTTGCTTTCATGCTTCTTAGAAACATAGCATGTTTATTTGCATATTTTTAAAGGAGATAATGTCAGACCTGCATGCTACTTAGAAAATTAAAGACTGGCAAGCAGAAGCTAAGACCTTAAAGTAGAGAAAGAGAAGAAGGAGGAGATAAAGGGAAATAGGAAGAGGATGAGAAAGAAAATGAGGGAAGAAAGAAGGTGGAACAGGAAGAGAGAGCTTGAGGAAGAAGGAAAGAGGAGAAGGACAAGGAAAAGGAAGTGAAAAATAATGAAAAGTAGTGTTGATGATGGGAACTGTCTCAACAGTATATTAAGGCACATGCCACCAGTATGGTATTATGGTTAAAAGAATATTTAGAAAGATTATTTAAAAATATAGTCTATAAAGAACCTACATTCATATTAAATTTCATATATATTTATATTAAAATTGAAATCTGTGGGTAAAAAAGTAATACTCAGACAATACAACACATATTTGGAGGGAAATCTTAGATATTTTATCTCACACTATATACCACAATTATATCTAGAAAAATTGAAGGATTAAATGTAAAAATAGAAACCTTTAAAGTGGAGGGAAAAAACCACATAACTGAATATAATTCTAATTTTGGAAAGAGAAAAGATTTTCTAAGTGTACAAGCAATCAAGACTAACTTAAAAACATTCTTATATATAAATAATAATTTATAAAGGTGAAAAACATTGTTAAAAAATAAAAGGTAAAAATATTAAAAATATGTATTCTACAAATACAATGAACAAAATATTAATATCATTAATATAGGGAATTCATTCAAATTGATTATAATAGAAGCATAAAGCCTCCAAACAATATAGTCCACAATTATGATAAGAAGAAATTTAGAAAAAGAACAATTATAACTGATGAACATTTGACAAAAATAATGAATTTCAATAGGAATTACAGAAAAGAAAATGAAAACAATAAAAAAATTAAAATGATGTTGGCAAGCATGTGATGAAAGAGGCACTTAGTATGGCTGAGGGAGTTGCAAATTTACAAACTTTAGGTGAAACAATGTGCTAATAATGTTAAGATACTTTAAAAAGTATGTCCTTTATTCCAGAAATTTCCATTCTATAATTTTTCTTAGGAAAATGTGTACAAAATTAAAGCCAATCTAAATATTTATTGTTAATGGCCAAATAATGGAACATGCACACAATAGAGTAATATGTAGTCATGAAAGTGTTATGTTTAAAAACATTTCTACTTTAGAAATCCTTCATGAAATATATAATTGGAAATAGCAAATTATTCTAAGTTAATTTTTAAAATACAGACACAGAGGGAAAAAAGACTGGAAAAGTAAATATAAAAAATAACCGTTTTAAAAGATTATGGGTTATTTTCATATTTTCCTGGATAATTTTAACAGTTTCAAATTTATTCTAAATGAGCATATTTTACTTTTATAATATGAAAAATATGAATGATTTTAAAGTACAAAAATAACCAAGGTAAAAATGAAAAGCAAGTATGTTACTTTAGCATATGGGAAGTAGTGGGGTTTTTTCAAAGACTTAATTTCAAGCTTTTATAACATGTTAGTCATTCAATATTTTGTTCTTATCTAAACTCTCGGCAGTAACCAATGCATTTCTGCAGAGATGCATTGTTCCTCTTTTTTTCCTGTTTTAAAATATTGCTATCAGTTTTTAAATTCATTAAGCCTTTTATGACTTACATAATAGTTCAGCTAATGACTAATGCATGAACACACAGTTATCAACTAAACTTTTGGCTGCCAGAGTTAGTGGGATATTAGACTATTGATTACTTTTGATTCATCAAATAAGAATAAATAACAAAGAATAAACATATCCAACTTGCAAGGAAATATTTTGGTGCAAATATATCCTACAAATAAAGATGATTCAAAAGTGGATATACATGTACCTATCTCAATGACTACCTACAAATCTTGCGTTTAGTATTCAGACTAAAAGACTTTGCTAAGAAGCAATTTGTTAGGTTGTCTTCCTCTTAACTTGCTGAAATAAAACAAAATACTTCCAAGTCTCTTGATAAAACAATGCCCTGTGAAAACTGACAACGAATCTCTTTTCTGATCATATACTACTCCAAAGATATGTTTTTTATTACATAACAGAAGTTTATTATTATTTTGCTCTGCCTTACCTCACCAACTCTAAATGGAAACATTAAAGTAAGTCATTCTTTATTAATAATTCAGTGAATTTTTGAGTTCACTGTTGTCAGGCTACTGAATGATCTGAAAATGAACCTTTCTAGAAACATACCACTGAGCTTAAAAAAACCACTGGCTTTCACATCTCTATGATGTGTAATTATTTGTAGCTGTGAAATTATTCCTACTTAGATGTTCAGGCAGTTAGGAAGAACACTATCCTTCTTTAGGAAGTACATCCAATTCTACCTTGTACTCTACAATAAACCACAAAAAATAGCATTTCTCCCACCATATGGAAACCCACTTTACAAATTAAAGTTATTTAATATTTTAATCAAATATTCCAGGAATTATAATGCAGTGGATTTATTCAGTTTAAATTTGCATTCTAGAGAAAACTTCAAGATAATTATATTAGAAAAAAAGAAACAGACCAATTTATCAAGAAGGGAGAAAACCTCTCACAATGGCAAGAGCTCAAGCTTGGATGTACTGAATGGGACTCCACAACGACAGAGTGATTATTTTGACACGTTCAGCTGTTTAATATCATGCCTGACTGCCCCTTTCTGGTTGATGATTTTCCTTTGTAGGATATGACAGGCCTAAATGAATTTGAACCCTTGTGAATTAAAACCTTCTGATTCATTTACGTTGGCTAAAATCCCTTATGCTCTAAGCAAATGTGTCTTTTTCTTCTTGCAATGCACCTGATATGATTACATGTGAGTATCTGAAATTCTTATTACATGTGAGTATCTGTAAGGGAGAGAAGAACTGGTTAAAAGAGGGTGTAAGAAGAAATAGAAATGTTATAAATATCTAATCATTAACTCTTTTTTGTCATCATGGTAAAACAAATAAACAAGCAATTTAAGTTAAACTACTTTTTCCAAATGAGCACTCTTTTATACCTGGCTTCACAACTAATATGCCTTCTGGAGCTTAGCAAGTTACATATGTGAGTGAATAGAAAACATTACTGAGTATTTATGTGCCAGGCAGTATTAGAAGTGTTTAAGTGGTAACTCATTTAATCCTCACTGCATTTTTTATCAGGAAAGTACTATATGACCCATATTTCACTTAATTTCATCGTTGGACTTCAGGTGCAGAGGAATGAGCTCAAAATCCTCAGATCGTGACATATCAACATTATGCTCTGTGTTTTATTCAATTATTCCTATTTTTCCTTATATCTCCACTGCCATTCCTTTCTGTCTCCCCCTTTAGAGTTAAGATTCTAATGTGTTTAATCTATATCTTTTTAGGGGGTGATTTGCAAAACATGTATTTTGGTACATGTATTTTTCATTCATGTAAATGATGTTATACTCTATAATTCATTCTGTCTCTAACTTTTCTCAGTCTGCCTTAGACCTTTAAATTTCACCTATTTTGCTAGGCATGCATTTAATTTATTGTGTCTAACTGCTGCAAAGTACTCCGTGATGTGTATCTGCTACATTTTACCTGTCCACTCCCCCTGCGATAGATATCTAGGTTGCCCCCTACTGCTGCTTCACAAAACAAATGTTCTAATTCTTGTTCCAATTGTTCCCTTTGTTCCAAATGTTCCAATAAATGTCCTGCTACATGTTTCCTCATGTACTTATGTTAAAATTTCTTTCGGTTAGGTATACACAGGAGCATAAAATTGAGGTTAAAGCATGTACACATACATAAATAGATTAAGTTCTGCCACCTTGCTTTCTAGATTGGCTGCAATGGCTCAACCGATCCAGGCAGCAAGGAATTAGGGTCCCTATATCATCATATCAGTCCAATTCTAAGTCCAATCTAGCTCTATAATTTTGGACTTTATTCTGATACCTAAGAATCACAAAATTATACTATTCCCAGCTTGAAGAAGAGAAACCAGAAGTACGGAAGTATTAAGTAACTGCTCGAGCTCACATAGGAAGTGATGAAACTGGGATTCAAACCCAGGTGGGCTGGCTCCAGAGCCCATGTTTTTATTCACTGTATTACACGGCTACCCTAGAAGGCAGAAATAGTAAAGCACCAAGACTGCGGCAATCTAGAGAGCACAGGTACTGTCTTATGGCATTTAAACATAATAGCTACAAATAATAACTAAGGAATGTGGCAAATGAAATTCATCAGTGGGCTGAATTGATTCAAAGGTCATCATTGTATAGTCTCTACTCTATATAATGATTTCATTATCAGTAGAATCATTCCTAAACCTGCTTTCCGTAGCTACAGCCAATGGTTAATAGACAGCTCCTATCATGATTCAAGAGTCCACCTTATTTTTTTCACAATGAGGAGTGTCAGTTAAGCATTGGCTATAGCTACAGCTACAGCTACTGTGAGCACACTTTATTTGCGCTGGCTGAGTTATAAGGGAAGATTACAAATGTATGTTTGAAGTCATGGGTCGGAATAGATAGGTATATTAAACTGCTACTAAGATATACAAAAATTCCTCCTTCAACTTTTAGCAATTAAGTCTATTAGATAAATGTCAAAAAACATATAAAAGCATTCTATTTTTTAATGACCAAACTACTCTAGAGCTCATACAGCCTATGCTAGATAGCAAAAAAACCATTTGTTGTGATTGTATTTAAATCAGGAAAAAGTTATATATTTCTCTAATGATTTAAATAAAATGCTAGCAGAAGAAGAGAACAAGATATTAAAACAAAAATCAAAACAAAAACAAAAAAATCTCTGGGGTCTCTCCAACACAATTCTTTATGCCTTGCAAAAAGATCTTGAAGTTTCAAAAAGAAGGCATTCCCTAACACTGACAACTCCCCCATTCATTCTTCAGCACATTGCCATCTGATTTCATCCCCTACCATTCCATAGAAAGTGCTCTTATGGAAGTCACCAATGACCTTCTAATTAAGAAATTTCATAACTGTTTCTTTTTTTTTTTTTTTTAATTTATTTATTCATTTATTTATGGCTGTGTTGGGTCTTCGTTTCTGTGCGAGGGCTTTCTCTAGTTGTGGCAATCGGGGGCCACTCTTCATCGCGGTGCGCGGGCCTCTCACACTCGTGGCCTCTCTTGTTGCGGAGCACAGGCTCCAGATGCGCAGGCTCAGTAATTGTGGCTCATGGGCCCAGTTGCTCCGCGGCATGTGGGATCCTCCCAGACCAGGGCTCGAACCCGTGTCCCCTGCATTGGCAGGCGGACTCCCAACCACTGCGCCACCAGGGAAGCCCCTCATAACTGTTTCTTAATGCCCATCCAAACTTAATTCTCAACTGAATTTGAACATATTAATTACATTCTCCATAGTTTCCTAAGGTCATCCCTTTTCTGATTCACTTACTACTTTTACTTTGTCTTTGATGTTGAAAGTTGACTGACTTGTATACTTATAGAAAGTTACAGCTAAATGAATTTTCACAAAGTGAACACACCTGACTCACTTCCAACCAGATCAAAAAATAGAACATCACCAGCAAATCAGAAGCCCCCATCATGCCTCCCGTCTCAACACTAATCCCCTTCCTCCACAATTAAAAGCACTATCCTGACTTCTCTTAATTTTATCTGCCTTGAACTTTTGTGGAACCACAAATAATGTTTCTTTCTGCTTGGCTTCTCTGGTTCAAAATTATGTTAGTGAGATCCATCTATACTGTGTAAAGCAATAGTTATTTTTTCTCATTGCTGTATAATATTTATGAATATGATTACAAATATTCCATAATTTATCTTCCTATTCCACTTTTGATGGATATGATGATCATGAAATGATAGCTATCATTAAAATGAATAATAATATAATAATAAGATTAATTTCCATGTTGGTAATACCTAGTAGACAGATGCAACAGAGTAGACATTCAAAAGTATTTATTATTTTCAATTGCATAATTGCCTACATTATGCCTAAACTTATTTAAATCAGATAATTCATTTAGTCCTGATTTTTAATGAGGAAAAGCTCTCTTACTCAAGCAAAACAACTTTTCCTCATTCATCTTCCAGCACTCAGTTTCATAAAGGAAAGATTTTATATACAAATCTTCCTTGGTAGAAGTAATAAACATATTTTATACCATAGATTGCTAATTAGATAAATGAAATGTTGAGTCAATGAGACATGGCCCAAATCATTGAGCAAAATGTGTTTTTAGGCCCAAATTAATTATGTTTCACTATTAACTATTTTTTATATTTTCCTTTAGTATTTTGGGTATATGCTAGAGAATATGCCACAGAAACTAGAAAAATTCTCATTTGTTTATTGGGTTAGTGCAACTCTCATCACAGCATTTGAAAACTATAAGAGAAGGAGCCTAAATTCACCTCTTAATTTTACCCCTTAAGTCTATCTACTGTAGTCAACCATATGACACTTATTTAAAAAATAGCCATTATGTTTGTAAACATGTGGTTAATTGGCAGAAATTAATATCTGAAAGAATCCTCTGCTTGTCTGTCATTAATGCTTTAAAAATGTCACCAAAATCCGATTTAGGTATTCAGAAAACTTGTTTCTTCTGACACAACTTTCAGACATGCTAAAATCAAGTAAACTGATTGAGCTTAAGGGAATAGAACCACCAACATACTTTAACAGGGAAGATTAGTTGTTGGTATTTTCTACTGAGAATTTTCAATCAAAAGAACAAGGCTTTCTCTCTCTCTTTCTCTATATATACATACATTTATACCTTTACATATATATGTTTCCACACAGTGTGTCAATTTTAGTAATTCTTGAAATGTATATATTCACCATACACAACACATCTATAGAGTAATGGAGATCAGTACAGAGCTGTAAAAAAGGATCTTCTAGGTCATTTATAACTTTTAAAATTTTCTCATGTTTATTGGGCTTTGTTAATTCATTTTCCAGTAAATATTTAATGAGATTTTACTATGGTCCAGGCATGCTAGATGGCCAGAAAAGATAAATAAATCACCCTCAAGTAGCTCTTAAACTAGTTGTAGGGCAATACACATAAATTAATAAAATATAAAGCAATCTGAGAAGCACCAAAGCAGAGCAGGAATTGTCATAATAGTGGGCGAAGCAGCAGCAGAGAGCAAGGGGAGTGTAGCTTTGGAGCCAAATCCCTTGGGTCAAATTCTCTCTCTGCTGTTTTCTAACATGTGACCTCGGGCAAGTTTTAAAGTCCCTCTGCGCTTCAGTGTACATTTTTAAAATAGCGATAACAACAGTAACCATTAAATGAGTTAGAACACATAAAAACCACTTAGAGGCACGTTTGGCATATAGCAAGTACCAGAAGTATCCACTGGCATCAGTACCATAAAACAGAGGGTACAGCATCTTATGGATACAGATACTACACTGGGTACTTAACAAACATCATCTCATTTTACCTTTGTAAAGCCCTGTGAGTTTCCCATTCTTATTCTAATTTTAAAGAAGAGAGAATGAGACTTAAAGATATTAGTGACTTGTTGAAGGTCACACAATTGAGTCATTTGGAGGAGTGGAATCCAGTTACTCACATTCTGAACCAAGTGCTTTGAGAGCACAGACAACGGAGCAGCAAGTGTTTTCTTTGGAATTTGCAAACTACTTTTTGGAGGTGGGTCATCTGGGTTGGAAACAAACTCAAGCTTGCATTAGCTGGAGTAAAAAAAAGCTGAGCATTTCATTCCCGGCTGAAGGAATAGCAGGGTAGGGACATTCATCCATGGAAAAATTTGGCAGTTTTAGTAACAAGAGAACAGTTCTGTTACTTTCGTGATGAGAAATAGGGTATGAAAGTTGTGGTGGCAAATCACACAAGAGAGTGTTTCCCTGAAAAGTTACAGAATCAGCTGATCCCAACTTCAGTGAAATTAATGGGGCCCAACTCTGAACCTGCTATAGGACCAAGTTTTTTTTCATTTCTCTCTAGGTAGGCTGTTCACGCGAGTGCTTACAGATTAGGCAGTTGTATATTTTCAGTTGATGGTGACTCTACCTCAACAAGTGATTTAAACAAAGGCTGAACCCCTAGCTCACTCCACATTACAAGGTATCAGATTCTCCAAAGGGTGAACCAAAGGATTCCTGTTATCTGAAGGCAAACTGAAAGATTGACAATGACTTGAGAATCTAGTACAGCAAAGAATGCACATGCTTATCATAGAATGATTAAAAAAAAAAAAAAAAAGAACCACAAAAAAGAACATATACTGCTTACAATTGCAGTTATACTCATTTTATATTAAAAATATCATTAGGTTGACCTCTGATCTGTTGCTTTTGTATCTGCAGTTGGCCTTAAGGCATTTGGCTTTCCCATTTTCACAAACCTAATTTAGTAGTTTAAGTGGTTATGCTAAACATTTTACTTGCTTTCTATTATTTTTTGGCTGGCTACCATCACATAATGGAGGTATTACTGATTTTCTTCCATGTTAATTTCTCCTACCAACAATCTACGGCAGGCCACTACCCTTAGCATCTTTTCAGGTAGTTTGCCTTATATGGATCTACCTCCTAAACCATTCAGCATAGCCCATAGTCTTTTCTTTCTTTTTTTTTTTTTTTTAACAACTCATTTACCAGGCTTTCCTGTATGTCACTTTTTGAAGTAGATTTTGTATTTTAGATTTTTGCATTTCTCTTTTTCCTCCTTTACTGTTGAATAATATAGTTGTGAATTAACAGTAAAATATTTGCAATATGTATAGCTTCATTGTGTGCACACACATGAATGGGGGCCCAAGTTAAATCGGGAGGTGGCGTCAGGTTTTTTTCTAACTAGAATACTGGAAACACATGGGGATAGGTGTCTTTTCCTTCTACCCTAAATGGGTTATTTTACAGTTGGAGATAATGTAGTCAGTTAACACCAAACAAATGTGCCATAACATACATAGAGCTCTTCAAAGATAATACATTGGTATTTTTAAAATGTTGTTTCCACAAGTGCTATGAGTTATATATGAATATCAAGGAGAAAAGATGGTAGCAACTACCTGGTAATCATCTGTGCTCTTATGGAGCTAAACACCATCTGGTGCACATTCTTAATATTTCCTCCTTAAACACCTTAATAAGTTGTACCATTGACACAACATATGTCTCTCTTAGATGGTAATAACTGTAGGAAAAAGAAAAAAACAAAACATAATTGACATGTATACTAACGAGGCATGCTAAAACTGCATTTGTGCCATTGCATGGAGAATTCACTTTGACTTTGCAGCACTTCAGTTGCTGGTATTTGAACATAAGTTAGAACATAAGTTGTAACACAGTCTGTTACAATATGGATTTAAGTTTAATACCTACCACATCATGTCTGCCAAAAGCTAACCACCAGAGAAATTACGAAGTTGAATAAATGATTATATTGTTAAAATTATATTGATTTGGTCTCAACATACATTTCATGAATTTCTGGGGTATTTTTAATATTTTTTAAAGTGATCTTTTTTGGAGAAATACTTTAGTTGATTGCTTTTTTATTTTCAAACAAAACAAAACAAAACCACAAAAATATTTACTAGATCCATTCCCAAATTAGATTGTGAGTTTCACAAGAGAGGAACCCTGAATAATGCTTAGCACACAGTAGGTGCTCAATAGAAATTTATTTAATGAATGAATGTATAAATCTCTATCCTAATATCTCAATTAATCAATATCACTTTTTTCTTCTATTTTTGTGTGTTTCATGTTATTAACCTCAAAATATTAGTGTCAAGAATAAGCATGATGAGTATTTAATATAGCTTCAATCATTCTTTCATTAATTGAACAACTACTGGGTTTCTACTATTGGTCAAGTATTGTGCTCACTGCTGGGGGGAGGAAAAAAAGACTCTCTCCTCCCCTATCCCATTCCCAAGTAGCAAAATTTACATGTAGAATTGGGATCAAAGCAAATAGTGACAGAAATCCATTCAATAATTTTAACTGCAGTGTTTCCCAAAGACAGAATGTGTCTTATATGTCACCTTTTCTTAGTCACTCTCTTAACCACTCTACCGGTACATCATGCAGCAAGAATTATATAAGCTTGCCAATTAGGAGCTGATAAAATTAAGATTAAAATGCCATGCTACTTTGATTGGCATTTCTTCTATAAAAGGATTGTGAAAGAAAATTAAAATAGTTGAGTAGCAATAAATTATGAAGTTTAAAATTAAAAACCAAAGTTGAACTTTATTAATTAGTAACAAACAGTACACTAGTTGGACATAAGGTGTAACCCAGAAGAATTTCTGACCCAGAAAGTGAGAAATCACTCAAAAAGTCAGCAGGTCGACATAGCAAGATAATAGACACAAATAAGAGCCTAAATATCTTAGAAACATTTGGGAAATGCTGTTATTTTCTTTATTCTTACAAAGAATAAAAGCTATCTGAAAAATGAAAGTATCCAGCTTTGAATCCTCAATGTGAATAAGGACTGAAATATGGGCACCTGCAAAAGATAACAATGCACAGTAAAAGATATTAGGAGGTGAATTTTAGGAGATGGATATACTAAAATAAAGCACTCTGTGCTCAATACTACACTTTAGTACTAAATGGCTCTGCTGTGTGCCATGATTCCCAATGTCACATCCGATTTAAAAGCACCATGTGAACAGATGGAATGCTGTTAGAGTCAAATCTGCAGGTATGTGTTGAAGAAAATGGGAAACAATTGCACAAAGTAAGACACAAGAATTCAGAATCTTAACATCACAAGTCATTTTCCACCATGCAGAGTAAACTCTTAAAAAGTATGCTTTCGTTTCAAATGAAAAAGTTCAGTTAATTGCAAAACTGGCTTACATCCCATGCCCTAAGGTGCCAGGCCAAGTTATGAGACTGACTCAGGTTCTCAGTTGAATTTTTTCTCTCTGTTTATAGTAAACCCCAGGATTTGGACCCTAGAGAGGCACTTTCAGATGAGAGAGGGTGGGGTTAGCAAAATGGCTCATTTCATCCAACAGTGACATCTGCTGTCCATTCACTAGATTTACCAAGGCTGCCACGTTAACAGGTAATCTGAGGGGCTGGGGATAATTTTGCACTTATGCAGGTAATAAAGTCAAGCATATAACACAGGGAAGTACTCAGAAATGAGGACCAAAAAAAAAAAAAAATCTTCTGAAGATACTGGGCTTCAGTACTTCCTTGCAAAAGAATGTAGGTTATTTTTAATTGATTATTTTTTGAAATTGTTTTTCTAAATTTTAAAAAAATTTTATATATAACTATATTAAAATATAAAACCCAAAACAGGTAAACTAAATTTTCCTAAAACTGGCAGACATAGAAGCATACAGAGTAATGGTAAGTTTCAATATTACATTTCTATCATTTAAACATGTGCAAAGATTTGTACACTTCAACAGCAGCAGCTTAGTCATCTCACTTCTCCTAGAAACAATAAGAGAAAAACTAAAACAAAAATAAAAACTATAAACTTTATTTTCAGCAAGTGCATGAAACAAAGAAAGACGCTCTAACTCCAAATCATACAGCATGCTGTCATAAACCGTACTGAACTGAGTAAGAAGTACCCAAGGGAAGTGACGCTTCAGTAGAAGAAAGAATTGAGAGGACGGGAGCAGCTAATGGTGGTAGATCACTAGAAATCCACAAGCAAGTATATGAACCCAGAGGAGAAGCCCCAGCCAGAGACAGAAATGCTAGAGCAGAATTAAGAACTAATAGGACCGAGTCCTCAGGGAAGTGGAGAGAGAATACTGAACAATGTTCAGTGGAACTCAGAGGTGGAAAACCTCCGAAAACACCTACAGAATATAACTTCTAACACTGAATGAATATTCTGGAAGGCAAGGGTTGTTTACTTGCAGCAGGGCAGTGGGAAACAGGAGAGGATAAGCCTACAGATGGAAAGTGTCCCAAACCAGTTTGGGTTCTGGGAACCAGAACAGCCATGGACCTATAATATCTCAAACCGTGAGGCAATAGTTTATCATTATAGAAAATTATGAGAGGTCCCTTGAGCTACAATGCTTGCACAATTCTATAACCTCTTTCCCACTTCCTACAAGAAACTCCTGTTGTGAGCTAGTCAAGAAAATTCAACATTCCCATATGAGAAACACTAAAGGACTTTACTTAGCATCCATGAAAGATACTATAAGAACAAAGATGAGAAGGAACACATCAACTCTTTTAATCATCAGAAACGTTGTTATGAAACAGAAGAAAAATGTAATGAACATTTGTACAGGCCAACGTAAACTTTAACAACTTAAAACACATAAAGGGACCATGAGATGACATACAAGTTCTAGGGGAAGAGTTGGCAAGAGAGTGAAATTGAAACTGTCAGGATTCATGAAAGAAATGGGATTAAAAGTAGAAATCATTTTAGAAAAGACTAATACAAAGAAAACAAGAAAGGTTTGCCCGCAAAGAAAGTAAGAATCATAAAGAGGAGAAATGAGAGAAGAAAACAAAATATTGAATAAACCCTCTCCTCTCTCTAAAAAAACAGAAATATAGAAAATAAAACAGAATTAGAAAAAATATACATTATGTTAGGCCAAGGTAAACCATATAGGTATACTTATCCATATTATATACATTTATATTGTCAGAAGGCTCAAATCTAAGATAAATCCTTGTATAATAATTGAACTTTAATGATTAAGAAAGCATTATTTGGAAGGTTAAGTACAAAGGTCAAGACATTTTTTAAGAAAGGAAAACCAATGGGGAATCAGAGTTTTCCACAGCAACAAGTTGACACCAGAATATAGGAGGCAATATCTACAAAATAATCAAGAAGAGAATGAAGCCAATGGCTTTATCTTTATCCTCCCAAGATATCCATCAACTATAAGTCTACAGTTAGGAACACCCACAAATTCAGGCAAGTAAAATCTTTTTGAGAAATTTACTAGAGGTCAAACTTCAGTCAACCCAGTGCTGATTAGGAGAACTACTATCATTAAGACTAGCAGTGAGAATCCAATACATTCATCTGTAGATTTAAGGCGAAAATGGTGTGGAAAATGTGAAAACACATTTTTATTGACAGTTCTGACAATGTCCAAAATCCAACCATAAAAATTAAGAGGAGGGAGTGAGTACAAGATGTAGAAAGCAGAATTAGCTCCCTGATCGTCTCATATGTTACAGCTGAGAGAAACAGAATATTTTTAAGGCTCACAATTCACCTACAATAATATAAACATATTAAAATTACAAGGCAAATATTAATAAATGCCCAGTTACAAAAACTGAATAGCACAGGAGGAGGAGAGAAATTAGACATAGCACCTAGTCTAATTTTATTGCCACTCACAGTATGGCGCCATTAGATATTGTCTAAAGAAATGGGAAGAAATTTAAACACAGGTAAAACTTTAAAAATAATGACTATAAAAGTATATCTGTCCTGTCAACAAAAATAAATGATCATTTACTTTGAAAAATTCTAATAATATTAATTAGAAAGCAGTACTCAATTTTATGATAGATACAAGAAATATCCCTTTAAAAAAAGAGACCCAAAAGTGTCTTTAAAAAGAGTTGATAAATACAAACAAGGCAAATGCAAACAAATAAATTAATCAGTTTATTTTTACACCACTTTTTTTTTTTTGCTTATGTTTTTATTCCTTTTTAAAATTTGGTTAAGATATTTAAAAATCTCTTCTTTGATATTCTTTTTCTGATAATTCTAACTTTAGGGTTCTAACTCTGTTTCTTGTTTTTTTTCCTGTTTCCTCATAATATCTATTTTCCTGGATTGTTTTGTTGTTGTTGATTTTGTTTTATTCTCTTTTTTGACTGACAGAAAAACAACAGGAAACTCGTACCAGTGCAGGTTGCCTCTCTAAATTTTGATGATATTTCATAATCCTCCCACTTTTGTTTACTTTTCAGAGACCTCAATTAGTTGTTTATTGTAGTTTTTCAAGTTTTCAGTTGCAATCAATGTGAAGGATGGGCTATAGAGAGCTTACCCTGGCACAGAGGACCAGAAATCCACCTCATTTTCTTAAAAGAAGTTATTTCCCATTTGTAACTTGTAGGAAGGAATGTAGATTCGGAGACATAAATTTTCCACGCCATAGAAAAATCATTTAACAACATAGGTTCTATTTCAGCTAATACAGAAGAGATATGGTTGACAGAACAAGAAAGTTGACAGTAAAGAACTCACATGGAAAAGCATCTCAACAGATAATATAATCCATCCTACTCCCAAGAGGGGAAATTTTGTATTAGTGAAACTTCAAACAGGTACCACTTTCACCTCAGTTAATCCACAAAATTTGAGTCAGCAACATCTTGTGATCAACCATATCAAAAGTAGTTGATAGATGAAATGCCATTAACAGAATGAGGAGTTATCCATCACTCAGTAAAACTTCATCCATCACCCATCTACCAAACTCAACTCTATCTTAGACTAAGCACACACACCACATTGAAAACTGTCAACTTCTGATGATCTAGAAACTTTTCTTCCATTTGAGTACATTCAAAGAAAGAATACAGAAAGTTCATGGATGGGCAGTAAAAAAAGGCTGTAGTGACACAATAATAAATATAAAAATAGCAAAATAATAACTTTCATTACATACTATAACACTCATTTTACTGACATAATCTGATATTAAGGTATTCTGTTAAGCAAGTTTTATATGTGATTATATAATCTCATACCAGATTGCACGTTTTCAAATGAAACAAATCAAAGAGAACAAAAGAATCTTACACAGAAATTGACTGAAATCATGGTCTCTAGTTCAATATTACAAACATGCGTAATTATTACAGACATACAGATGAATGGCAATTGAAGCATATCAGAAAATAGACATTCCTGAATACAGATGTACAATACAATTAATTATTCTCAAATAGAAACCAGAGCTTCTATTTATTCCCTATTAATAAATAATATGATAATTAGTTACACAACTGGCTGCTTTTAATGTCCCCATTAAGAACTTAACACAATTTTTGCTAGAGATGTCTTTGGATGGCTCATGTAAGTTTTTTAATGTAGAATTACCCACTGCAGCTAGAGCTTTATAGAAGATGCTGATTTATTCAGTGCCTACAATTCAGATGTATTAAGACTTGAGCAGAAATTCACCATGAAGCAATCCATTGTTTTCTCTTCAAATATATAACATGCATCCACATATATACATACAAAAAGTTAATAGTGATGAAAATCTTAAGTAAAATGAAATATAAAGACTGTAATGAAGAATTACAAATATATATGCACATATACATGTATATATGCAGCCAACAAGTTTTCCAACAACCATACATTTTTTTCAAAACTTTCTACCTCAAGTAAATGGGAATTTTCATTTTTGTAATATATTGCATATTAAAAATGAACTGTGTTTTTATTGATTTTGAAACCAATACTTCCAAGTATGAAAGTAATAGCTTTTTGATTGATTCAGTCAGGATGAGTTGGACATTGAGAAGAAAGGGAGAATTAATCAGAAAGGGTTGATATAGGACCTATTCATAGTATAGATTTCCATTTTTTGTGTCATTGTTCTCTTGTTCTAGACCTGATGGACCATTTGCACCAGTTTAAATGATAAAATGACTAGGATGAGAGAAGTAGCAAGTCAGGATATATCAGAATTGAGTCTATTTTGAAATTAGAGGTAGAGACCAAACTTTAGAATAATAATCACAGTATTCTGAGTAGAAACGGTGCTTTTTGAAAAAGTCAGGTACACACTTAAATCAATCCTCATAGGAAAGAATAAGTCAAAACATTCCTAAACGGGATTAAGAATATTACTTTGCCTTGCTTTACCAAAGAGATGTTCTAGAAAATATGCATGCAAACCACATCTGGAATCAATCAAATTACAAATGGATAGTACTCTCTAGCTTTAACAGTGAAATTTATTTCATTTTCTTTATTCAAGTGGTTCAGGAAAGATATGTCAAGTTCCCACTCGGAGCCAGGCACCAGACTCTAGACAGAAACCTGGATAAAACACGATCCCTCCCCACTCACTGAAATCTGAGCCAACTTGAGAATTCCACTGTGGCTGCACTCATACTTCTGAGGCACCAATATTGAGGAGTAAGGTTCTCAGTCCACCCAGGAGGGCACAGGGAACAGACTGTTGTTCAGAAATGCCAAACATACTGAGCTGAGAGACGATCTAGGACCTAATCCTGAGGGAAACTAACAAAACCAGGATGACTCAACTGCTTGGCTGGGAAGGAGAAGATAGAGACAGGGCGGTAACTGAAGGGATCTAAGAGGTGAGGGAGGACTGGATGTAAGGCTTAGAGAGACTTTACTATGTCAAAAAAAAAAAAAAAAAAAGCCCAGTATAGAAAAATGTTGATGACAAAAAACAGTTAATGCGTAAGGCCAGGTCTATGTGGAGGTGGATGAATTGGCCTCAGACAAGAGGAGAGGCTCATTTAGTGTTCAAACCCCAGAGAGGGTATGGCATCTAGGCTGGAAAGATAAACACAACAGGAGGCCACACAAGCATATTGGGGCAAAAATCAACGTAGTGGAACCAGTAGGGTGAAAGAGCTTAGAAAGGAAAGAGAGGTTTTGCATTTCTGATTTCAGGGGTAGAGTATTTCTAGCTTCTTTATCTCATGTGTCCTATAAATCACTAATTCCCGTCAGTCCCACCTTCACTCACTCCTTTTTCAGCTCCAGTGGCAAAGCCTTGGTTGATGCGTCAATTCTCTTATATACTAGTGGGCCCTTCCGCTGGAGCCTTTGAAAGAGCCTCCGTCTCCAATCCCACTTCCCCTCAAACCAAGAGATCCTTTAAGATCCCAGAGCAAACTTTCTAAGGTGTAAATCTAATGAGGTCATTTGCTTGATTATATCCATGTTAAAAATAACTAACATGAACAATTGCCCTATGCCAGGCACAGTGAAAAATAGCTAACTCAAAGACTGCTTAGAGAATTAAAAGAGTTAATATTGGTAACATGGGTAGTAGTGTCTGGCACACAGATTCACTCAGTATTATGTGTGATAGAAAGAGAATTCAGACATCTGAGTTCTAGCCTTAGCTATGTTTTAGCCTTGGCTATGTTCTGAGTTCTGGCCTTGGCTATGTCATAAATTGCTCAGCACTCTCAGGACAAGTAAAATATTGTCTCTGAATCTTGGTATCTTCATATATAGAGAGTTAAATTATTTCTAACATAGCTTCCAGTTTGTAAATGCTGTGATTTCTTAATTTACTATCAGTTATATGTAGATAAAATGCCATAGCAGGTGAGTCTGCATAAAAGATGAACATGGAAAATTTCTCCTGTACAAGACAGCATTCCTTAATAGAATTTTTAAACTTTCTGCATTGAAATAATATTATATTTATAGAAAAATTGCAATGATATACAGAGAGTTCCCATATGCACCAGCTTCTCCTGATGTTAACACTTTACACAATCACAGTTTGCCCAAACTAAGAATTTATCATTAGTATAAAACTACTGACTAAACTACAGACTTACTCAAATTTCACCATTTGTTTCTCTAAAGTCCTTTATCTATCTAGGATTTAACCCAAATCTAGAATAGTACATTTCATTTAGTCTTTGTACCTTCTGGGGCCTCCTATAATCCTTGACAATTTCTCAGTCTCTCCTTTTTTTTGTTGTTGTTGTTATGATCTTGACAGTTTTGATGAATAATAGACAGATATTTTGTAGAATTTCCTTCAATTTGAGTTTGTGTGAGTCACTTCATGATTAGACTGGAATTATGGGTTTAGGTGAAGAATAATACAGAGGAGAAGTGCCTTTCTCCTTGTATCATATCAGGGGGTACTGATAACATGACTTATCACTGGTGATATTTACCTTGATCACTTAATTAAAGTAGTATCTACCAGGTTTCTCTACTGTAATTTACCATTTTTCCATTTTTATTGTTTGAAGCAAGTCACTAAGTCCTGCTGTAAAATATTTTTCTATCATTCAATGAATAATGACAGAAATATTTATTGATAGGCATCATCAGAAAGGCAAGAACAAAAAGCAGCTGTTTTTCTAATAGTTATATTTTTAACTAACTCCTAAAATATTGTAACATCTAAGTAATGACAATAGTTATTTAAATAATTCGAAGAGTTCAACTGCTACAGGTACTATATTTTTGTGTATTTATAGTAAATTGAAAACTGAGTACAATGATATTCTTTTTCACTGTTATTTTGAACAGTGATGATTTTCATTGCAAGGACATTTTATACAATGTTTGAGTATCTTTGATTTTTTTGGTCAATGTTCAGCAACATTAAATTATTAAATTTTTATTTGAACATTTTTACATGTTTACATTAGTCAATGTTGATAGCAAACAAGTCATTAAGAGACAAGTATTACATAAATAGATAAAATATACCATGGAAGAATTAAGTGCCTTTCTTAAAAAAAGAAATGAGTTGCTTACATCATTACTTTCTATCCCCAAACCTTCTGGCTACCGGATGCTCTTCTAACATGTACCAGTAGGCAATGGTGATGACCCCTATTCTGTAAACAAGCATTACATCACTAAACTTTTAGCTGGAAGGAATTAATCTTAGTACAGATCCCTGAGCTGTGAGCTGCTGCAAATCTGGACTGAGCTAGCTCCAGAAGCTTCAAGGACTCTCATTGTGTTTCACAGTGGTCTCAAGAATTCTCAGTCCATAAAATATCCCCCAAATAGACATCAGACATCTGGGCTATATAAGGGAGTTGGGTTATGGCTAATTACCACTATGTCCTCACTCCCTTATACTGCAGGAGAATGGCAGGTGCTTGGACTCCGGGTTTCCCTAGACAACATAATGCCCTAGATCTTTCGAGTCATGGCTGTTTCCCTCCCAAATTTATCTTTCTAGTTTCCACTTATATTTCATTCTCTTGTTCAGTCTAAATAAACCTATATACAATTCAGACATAAAGTCAGAAGCTGAACCTAGTGTTTCTGTATATCAAGTCTTAGAAAATACACTTCCTCTCTCCTAATGTATCTTTTAAAACAAGTCCAGCTATATTTTTGTAAAACCTTGCGTAGAGAAATACAATCTGGGAAAAGTATCTGTGACCTTCACCACAAGCCACATAAGTCAATAGATTTTCATGGCAGATCTCCAAACCCATATAAAAAATCAATATTAAGGCATTTACCTGTGAGGATTTCAACATTGTGCCATAGATTTTAACTTTCTGAACTTGCTGTTCTGTAGAAACAGAGCTAAATCTAATCATACACTTCACATAAAAATAGATCTTTATTTTCCAAAATATTTTCAACATTTGAAAAAAAAATGAGTTGCACTACCTTTCTCTTTCATCAAACAAAACATGTCTATATTAATCAAAGTAAAGATATTTGAATGAAAATTACAGGAGAAAGAGGGACTCCAAAACCAATGGAACATCTTTACTTGATGTGGTTGTCACATGACTGTTGACCCAACTGTCTGTATTTGTTAAAGGTCATAGTCATGAAAAAGTGGTGATAATAAAAAATTTGTAATTAATTTAGGGAAGATAAGATGTACTGTATTGCTTCTGTTGTGGGTATGTCTGGGTAAAAACTTGAGCAATGAATAATCCAGAATGCATTCACATCTGCTGAAGAAAGCAATGTGTGGTGCAGTTCTCCACCACTGTGCTTAAAAGATAAGTTATCAGCAGTGTAGAAGATGGTCTCCCATGTAGTGGTTAAATTTGCATAATTTTGAGAACCCTGGTGGTAGGCAGGAAAGAATGGACTATTGGCATGTAAATGTCAAAGCTGCCACGGAATTCATCCCTGGGCTGCTTGGTAGGTGGCTCCCAAGGCCCCAATAAGGAGGCCACGCAGACTCATAAGTAAATTGACTTCCATGATTTAAATTTGTTCTCTTCCATATATTTTCTAAGAAACTTGAGCCAATTGCAGGAGAGACAGTATGGTACTATTTGAGATCCTGGAGCAAAGAAAGTCCTAGACTAATGAGGTGAATATTTGTTTTCTACTTTTCCTAGACAATGGGACATGCTGGGTGCATCTCCTTATGTGGTGGATTGAATTCTGTAATAAGAAGACTGCATGGTTTATGAAAAATAAAAACAAACATACTTTGGTTACAAGTTTCTTTAACTTTGGCTAGATTTCTGTGGCAAAAATAATGCTTTGTGGTCATCTCAGCTTGGACACATAGTAGGACCACTTTCCCCAGCTTATTTTGCAGTTAAGTGACCATGTTGTTGAGTTTTTGTCAATGGGAAATGGGGAGAAGTGCTGTAGGTTACTCCCCAGAAGATCCCATTAAAACTTCCTGTGTGATTAAGCTCCCCCATTCTCTAACCAATAGTTGGATGGAGAGGACTCCATTAACATGGAGAAGGGAGGAACCACATGATGGAAGAACCCTGGATCCCTGCATCACTCTTCAAGGCAAACCCCTACGACCTATCTTTACTGGCTATTATAGTGAGACATAAACTTATTATGATAAGCCACAGAGATCTGGATATTGCTTATTAGAGTAGTTTACTTATCCTAATTAATACAATTGCTGTTATGCCTACAACATTTACACCTTGATGACTAAAGTCTGTTGGTATAGGGAAGTAGAGTTAGGAGTAGGAAATGGAGAGGATGCTATTTCAAGATTATAATATTTGTAAAGAACTTAGAACAGTACTTGGAACACTGTAACCATGACATAAGTACTTGTTTAGAAAGATTAATAAGTAGAGAAATGAGACAGACAGGTCTTTTTGTTGTTTTGTTTTTAGGTGTTTTTTTTTTTTTTTTGGTTTGGTTTTTTCTGGACTTGAAAATCTAAATTCACCGGAATTTTTGGCTGACTATTCTGATTCTTTGGAGAGGACCATCATCCTCTAACAGGCCATATTACATGCTGGGTTTCTTCCTCAGTGCTCAGAGAATTTCTACATCCAATTCTCTTACCACTTTGAGTATTCCCTTAGAAAATTTTATCCACACCTATGAAATCTATTACCTCTGTTGGTTGGTGATGATACAGTTTATATCTCGAATTCGGACTGATCCTTTGAAGTTTAAAGCAGGAAAGTCAATTTTCTACATGATATCAACTCTTAAAAACTTTCCAAACTTCACATATCCAAGAGTAAACTAATGTTCCTTCTCATGTATTAGTTTTTTTTTTGTTTTTGTTTTTTTTTCATGTATTAGTTTTATTCCTTTGATTTCTATTTTGGGAAACCTCAACACCATCGATCTAGTTGAGTAGGAGCTATTCCCGATACCATGGTGCCCCGTGCTTTTCAGAGCCAAATGATCAATTCCGACAAGTTTACCTCTGGCATGGCCTTCACATCCATCTATCTCTCCTTTTCTCCACTATCCTAATCCATAGTACTCTATGAACTGCTGTTATAATCCACTGTATCATCTTCCCAAGTTTATTTAGCTTCCATGCAATCTACACTACCTACTCCGCAATCTACTCTACCTACTGTGCAATCTACTCTACCTACTGCAGTTGGAGGGACTTTTTTTTTCAAATGCAAATCTAGTTAACACATGCCTCAGCTTAAAACACTCTTATAACTTTTTATTCTTTGATAAACATCAAATCATTTATCATCTACCACCAGGTCTGGTGTGGTCCCATTCTTGCCTACTTCCAATATCATCTTATTTCTACTCCTCCCCTTGCTCTCTGAGCTTCAGTCTCACCAGTTTTCTTTCAGTGTTTACTGTTTCACACTCTTCTCATCACACACTACATCCATATGCTGTCTCTCTACGTTTTTTCTTTTTGGTATTCTTAGTCTATGCCACTTTCTTTTTTACCTCATGAACTCCTAATTATCCCTCAGAACAGGGTGACTTCATCAGTGAGTTATAATCCTGTAGCATTCTGTTCCCTTCTTTCACATTATATAACCTCGCTGTAATCATATATATTATCACTTGATTCATATCCATCACTCCAACTACACTAAGTTCCATGAAGACAAAGGCTATGGCTAGTTCTCCTAGCCTTTGAATTTTCAACAATACCTGTCAAAGAAGAGGAACTCAGTACATTTTTTCTTGAACAAATGAATGAACCTGGTGGGGAGACACTGTGACGATTTGTTCCTTTGGGAAGAACACACATCAGTGAGACTTTTGAATAAAGAAGGGCAAACAACTATCTAATTCTGAAATTAAAAGGTTTGAGACAGTGAGGTTGTAAGCCTCTCTGTCTAATATTAGAAAAGGTGACTATTATTTTAATGCTTAAAATTGCTTTCACATAGGTTATTACAGTTATAGAAGAGGATGACTTTTGATGGGAGTGATAGAAAATAATTTTATTCTTTGAAATGGAAATTGGAAGACATCATCTAAAGCATTCCCCTGGGTGTAGTCAAACCCCAGGAAACATAATGACAATATAAGAGCCTGGTATGAAATCTGCTTTGAGGAATTAAGTGAAAGACCTGTGTTGTTACCTGGGACAATGGAAGAAACATAGAGCAGTGTCATTCTGGAGAAGTCTGATTTGAGATGGCAAAAGCTGACCTACACAGAATGAAACATACTTCTACTGCAAGATTACTGTGACAGGTAAAAAGCGATCAGGACAGCTTTCAGTCCACTGATGTATTTCTCAAGATTTTTCCATAAATGTCTGGACACAAGAACCTGGTAGAAGACTGGATGTCTTTTGCTCAACACCAGTACTGCCCCCTTAGCTGGAAGTGAGATATGACCCCTGAAACTTGAAGGAGTCGAAAACATCTGGGTTCGACTTGCCCCTGGAAAGAATTATGAGGACTCCCAACCATCTATATTTTTCCTAATAAGTGAATAGGATCAAACACATTGTTCAATAATCTAAATCATTTCTGAGACACCCTTAGTGTTTATGGACCAAAAAGGGGTGGGGCTTGCCCAGGAGTCAGGGTAAATTCTCCAGCTGCCATCTAGTCTGTTTTGAAATAAGACTTGAATCCCAAGTTTGACCTTGGAAGATACCCAGGTTTTAAGATAAAAATGAAGCCTTCCTATTTTCAGTGATGATCAAGCAGCCACCATCAGTCACAGAATATATTTACATTAAAATACAGATTTAAAAGCAAATATTACTCTCAGGATGATAATTTAGAGAGCAATCTGCAATGTGTAACTGTTTAAGGTCAGGTGTGGGCCTACAAAAGAAAAATACTTTTGAGCATTTCTTGATACTTAGCCCATTCTTCATAGTACTTCACTTCTGGTCACAAGCAAGGCATGTGTAAAAATGCTTTCCATTAACTATTTTAAAAGTTCTGCCTTCAGATTACTGCTGACCTCTCTCTTAGCCTCTCTTTGATTTTGTCCATTATGGTACAGACCTAGGAAACCTCTTCCTTTTCTGTGTACTGACATTGATTAGGAGGCAATATTGTCACTTTTTAAAGTAAATTGCTTTATAAACTTGAAATCCTAAAGCTTAGCCCTGACCAAGAGTGTCAGAAAGAGTTCCTGGGAAGCACAGCACAGGCATTCGGAGGACACACATATAGTACAAGTAATACAGTAAGATCTTGTACCCAGAGATATCTTAACACAAATTTGAATGAAGAAAACCCTGATGCAGCATACAGTAACAGATAAAACATCGCAAAGGCAGCTAATATAACAAAATTGGTCAAATTCATATTAATATGTGTTCAGCTGTATAACATGCAATTATAATAATTAGACACTGAACAAGATATAGTGTCTCTCTTCATAGAGCTTGCATTCTAATGGGAATGACTTCTAGCTACAAATTACATGAAACATGGTACAATACAGTAAGCACTACAAAACCAAATAAAAGCCAAGTGATGTGGAATGCAGTGTAAGTAGCTCAGGGAAGTTTTGAAGATAGCTGAATTTTCTTTAAATCACAGCTTCCCTAGCTAATAGCTGAGAAAACCAACACACGTGGCATTAATTGTGCATGTCTTAGTACAATGGGTTGGTTAATATTTCTTCATTGGATTGATGAGATGATTAAACAAAATAGTATATCTAAACACCTAGTACTTTGTTGGGTACACAGGAAATATTCCATTAAACTAGAACTCTTCCATCTGTGTAGAAACTATTGTGACCTGTAAAGACAGGGAAATCTCAATAGAGAAGGAAGGGGATTTTTTAATGATAAGTGAGTTCAGTGTTCAAAAGAGAAACTGAATTGTGTTGCAAGAGATTCCACATAGAAACTACAGTAAGAACAAACACATAAAGTAGAAGATGCACAAGTTGAAGAGTACAAACTGGTCTGAGAAAAAAAAATGTTTTGTAAGTAAGCCTGTCGTGGAAACACTTGAATATAATACTAAACCATCTGGATGTGATTCTGTTGATAATGAGGAATCCCTGAAAGTTTAGTCTATGGCAATTCTGAAAGAATACTTGTAAGAAAACATATTCTTTTGTTAAAAATGTTAGAGAAATTCTGTATATGCAAAGCTGTTTAGAAATTTCTCATATACGCTAACACAGTAACAACAAAAAGTAAATCCTATTCAACTTTATTCAAGCCAGATTTTATAAACTTATTTATTAAACAAACTCTTCCATCTCTGTTTCCCTGAATATAGCACCTACTAAAAACCCTTATTTGGGGTGTCATTGGAATGTACTTAGAAATAGGTGGTCTAAATTCTGCTTTAAGAAGACAATTCTGGCAGAACTCTCAGTTGGAAAAGGAGATTTTGGATGCTAGGAGCCCATTAAAATAGCTCCCTTGCAAGCTAATATGTGAACGACTTAGATTTAGAAATGAAATTGAGAGAAAGGCATGAATCAGAGGCAACAACCCTTGGCATATGATTGACTATATAAAGAGTAAAAAATGTGCCAGACCCAATAGAGACTCTAAAATGTTAAGCTCAAAAGACTGTATGACAGGAGGTATCTATAATCAAAATTGGAAACTCTAAAGGGAGACCAAGATTTGGAGTAAAAGGAATGAGCCTGGAAGTGCTCAGCTTTAGGACCTGCTTTGGAACTGTATAGCGGGCAGCTGAGGATTTCATTTTATATCAACCAAACGTAATTGAAAACCCAGCAGGTGCCAGGTTCAGGACTACATGTGCAGGACCAAAAGATGAATAAGGCACTACCTCTGCTCTTGGGGTCTTAGATTTTCTGGACTCACTCCCGCATTACAGCAGACCCAGAAAGCTTTCAGGGGGAAATCTGGGACTTGGTCAGGTGTCCCCATCAGATATCCTTGAGAGACCCAACTTTCAAAGAAGGACACCATCCCTACCTCACACTGGGCAGTCTATCAAAGCACATGGCTTTGTCCTTTTGTTGCTACACAAAATTTGGGCATTCCAGTCTGTTTCAGAAAATAAAATTTTGAGTTCTTTGCAGCCCATTTCTCTTGGAATGTTTGGTATAGAACAATATTTCATGGAGAATTGCTTGAAGCATAGGGAAATCATTCCTTAAGATCAGAGTTTTTATTGTGTTATATTATATTATATTAGGCATTAGGAGTTCCTATGGAGAAGAGTCAGGGGGCATCTGAGAAAGCAAAAGAGAGTCTATGACAGACATTTCAGACTCAGTAAATATCCACACACTTCCAGATATTTCAGAGACTTCTAGTTAGGTTGAGACTTCATTTATGAAAATATCTAATAGACTATGAGCTGAAGTGATATGTATCACTTTGGGGCTAAGGCAGGAAAACACTTCTGCCTTATTTTAAGCTCTCTTTTCATCTGCCTTGGGTACCCCAAGGTTACATGTAATGAGTGCCATAGCTTAAACATGGAGGTTGTTAGCCTGACCAACTTTGGACTTTATGTGTGTAACAAGCTTTGGTTTGGTAAAGCCACTGAGAATTCAGATTTAATGTTTGGTTTGTTTGTTTTGGTTTTGGGTTTTTGGGGGGTGGGCAACACAGTGGGATTAATACAGAGCCCAGGTGGAGAGAAAATCTCCATTGAGTTAGGGTTTTCTCATGTTGGACTTCTGTATAAAACTTGCTGATGAAAAATGTTCAGCAGATGAAAATTTTAGAAATCCAGTGCTCTACAATATATCTATGTCATTTTCATGTCAGTTGAAACCAGCAGAAAATTACATATCTAGGCCATATTCTATAGGAGAATTATTTTTACTGATTTGCTTTCTCATGTTACACATGAGCATAACAGAACTCACAATTCTATTCATTATACGGATATTATTGATTTTATTGCCCACCATGTCAGACAGAGTTTATGAGACCTATTGCAAGAATGCTTCCCAGATCTCAGAATTGGTAAGAACTAGGTTTCTCCACAGAAACTGTTACAGTTTTAACAGAAAGAATTTGGGGAAAAAATAGGATAGAAAATGGAAGATGGGACATTACCAAAGGGGTTCTTTGTTGGCAAAACATAAATAAAAAATAAAAAGAATATACGTAAATAAGGTTCTTCAGGTTTCACATAAAATTACACAAGTTTATACTAGCAAACATATTGCTCATAAATTGATAAGAAAAAAATTGGGAGTCAGGGTTTAGACTTATTTAGGTCATTGGACTGGCAAACATGTTTCACTATGGACTCTATTAGTCAACATTTGGATCATTCTTTTCAATAAAGAATGTCAAACTGTAAGAGGAAAATTAATAAAGTTAGTTATTAGAGTCACTCAGCCAACATGTTGAAGAATCTGGAAAATTTCTCATATGAATAATGGCGAAGACTCAAATAATAATTAGTTTGGGTAAGAAAAGATTGATTGCGGTTTTTGGAGGAGTACATGAATGTGTTTCATAAGGGGGAGTGGGGTCTGCATAGTTCCTGACTTCACATATTTAATGAGCTGCTACGTCTTAGGTGGAAACACATAAAACTGCCCTCTTTGTAAATCAAAGAGGGCTGGATATTGATAATTTCATATGGTTCCATCTAATAGACTAGGAAATACAGTCATCTCTGAATTATTTATTAGGGCAGAACTTGGGACAGCAGTTAGAATTGATAAAAGTTAGATATTAGGCAAAAATAAGATAGAAATTCTATCTAGATTTGCTCAAAAGTAGAAATATAGGTGAAATATTAGGTTCTAAAGGTGAATTCTATCAGAGAATTCATGTAAGAATTCCATGCTTTGATTTTGAGATTGGCTATGTCATCTTTCATTACAGCTTTTATTTCTACTAATCTAATATTCTATATGTTTTAAAACATTCGAATAAAGATGTTGGTTTTCTCAAATTACACACAGGGCCGTCTTCATGGGCATACAACCTGCTTACTAAGGCCCCATCCATGTGCTACTGTGATCATTCTGAAATTCTTAGTAAATTTTGAACAGAGGAATCTGCATTTTCATTTGGCACCGGACTTTGAAAATTGTGTAACCAATCTTGAATACACAGTCTTCTTCAATTTGCATGAAGATTAACAAGATAAATGTACATTAATTCTAGGCCATCAAAAGCTAGTGTATCACTTTTAAATTACAATTGGGAATTGTCCTTGTATAACAAAATGTATTGCTCCAAAGATCATTTTGTAGTAACTGTTAAATAGTGTATGTCTATGTGCATTTGGGAAACTGAAAAATTTCTAAAGGAGCTTTGGTGTTCTATGCATCAATTAACCATAGAATGTTTCCAAAGGTATAAATAGAAATAATAATGGAAGAACATTTTGAAGAGGCAAAACACAAATCTATGACAATTCTATTTCTTGAAAATCGGTATTCTTGAAACAAAGAATAAACGAACAGCAGGAAAATGCACCACTATTATGGTCACAGCTTCTAGGCAACCCATTAAAATGAAAACCAGACATAGATAGCAACAGATGCATCTACCACCAAAAAAAAGTTAAATTAAATCAGTGAAAAATTTCAAATGAGGTAACTGTTCAATGAAAAGGAAAAAGAAAAAAAATCACATCTGCTTGTTTCTGTATTCTGGGGTTTGTAATTTGGTTCTCGAAACTGGTCCATATGCAAATGTTCTGACTGTCATCAATGAAAAGTTAACTTTTGTAACTAATGTTAAATACACAAAAGAAATGTTGATTTGGTTAATTTTTAGGAAAACATATCCTTCTAGTTATTAGTTATGGTTTTACTATTATGATTTAGAGATTAGTAAATACTGGCTTCTTTATTCAGTTAAGATTGTAGCCAAAGAGTCGTGTGATCTTTGTTTTTAAAAATTTGAAAGGAACTTTTCCTCACTGTATCTCAAAGATTTTATTACTCAAGAATGTTCTGTTTCTTAAGTACTGATAGAATTTTTTAATGTATTGATTTATGTACTATATCTTTAGTGCAAGATTTTTTTTTAATTTATCTTCCATATACAAATAATTCATTCTGTTAAACTTATTTTCAGTTCAACATTCTAGAAATGAAACCTTATTTTTTACTTAAACTTATTCTACAGAGGAAATACAGCAGTTATCCTAATTTTAATAAATGCTGAAAGCTTTGTAAAATTTTTCTTTGTGTACTAAATGATTTTGGGCCCATACCCAGCAACTGTGATGAATGTAATAATGAAATAACATTTTGAAAGCAGACCTGATACATTAAGTATTTGTTGAGCTTCTATCATAGGCTCAGTATTGTGCTTTCTCTATACTGTTTTTCTGTGACAGTCATGCTGTTATCTTTATATAATTAAAAGCAGAGATGTGGAGTTTAAAAAAAAATCACATCTTTTTACATGGTGATGAAACACGAAAGATTCTGCTAAAAGTTTATGTTGAAAATTAAGATATAAGTAAAGCAATCTATGTGCGCTCATCCAATAAGGAGAAAAGAATGAATTGGTGGATCAATGCCAATCTTAATTTTGAAATCCTCAAAAAGAAGAAAATTAAGATTGTGCTTGATAAGATTCTCTGCAATACAGCAAACAATCCAGCCAAAACTCTAGAAAAAAAGAACAAAGTATATTCATTTTAAAAGTAAGTGGTACGTTTCTGTTTTTTGAAAGGCATATGCATAACATGGGTTTTTTCCCTACTTTAGTGACCACTTGACTTGGAATACTTAAATTCTGGTGAATGTTTTAGAAATGTTAATGAGTAAAATTCATAGACATTTAAGAACAAACTGTCAAATTATCCGTTACATCGTTAATATTAAAATAATAGCACAAGCAGTCCACTAATAACCAAAAAGCTCAAGTGATTACAGAGTATTAAGACTAGATGGAGCCAGATCTAAATAGAAATTGCCAGAACCATCAGAAAGAAATCTGAAGCCTGCTCAACTCAAGAAAGATTTCTGAATCCTTCAGAATAGGATTGGGAGGGTGGCTGTGATGGAAATTGAATCCAAGTATCCTCCTCTGGGCTTCACTGTCAAGGAAAGGGATTAAGGAGGGAAATTTTCAAAAAATTTACATTTGTGAAATTGGTGTTTAGAAGAGAGTCTGTGAAATACTGTTATTTCTTTGGAGTCAGAATTTAAGAAATTAGTTAGTATTATGCCCCTTTCCTTTCCTGCTAGCTTTCACTGTTTTCCCTCTCTTCGTGTTTTGCTCCTCAAACCTCAGACATGTTGTGGCTATAAAGTCCCTTGATCTATCTTTTACTAACTTTTTCATTTTTTTCTCCAGTAAGGCTGCACTTTTGGTTCTCTAACGACCTGTAGCTTCTGATCTGATCAAAAATAAAGGTGATGGTGGAGCATGTGACTAGGATGGCTCCCAATGGATTTAGATAAAGTGATGGCCACTGAACTGTGGACATTTGACCCTCAGAACATCAGAGATTTCTAAGGGGGCTTTTTATGGGCTAGTATTGGAGGGTCACTTGTAGCAAACTGGTTTTTCTTAAGTTGTATTGAATCTTTCTGCACATCTATTCTTCCATTCTAACTTCCTTCCAAACTTAAACTTACCAAAATAATAAATATTGAACCATTTATATTATTCAAAATAATCTATCTTTACTAATGTGCATATCAGAATTCATTATGGTTATAGTCAATCTATTACTTTCTATTAAAATTACTATTTTATATTCCATTTTTCTTTTTAATGTTATTTCATATAAACAATATTTTATATCCATCAAGATGAGCCACAGAGCGGTGAATTCAAATAGGCTTTCAGTATTGAAATTCTTTCTTTGTAAAATTGTTTTACTTTTTGACCCCTTTCACCCACTTCTCCCACCCCACAACCTCTGACCACCAATCTGTTCTCTGTATCTATGAACTTGGTGTTTTTTGTTTTTATTTTTTAATTGATTTTTTATGTTGTTGTGACCATGAATTACATTTTAGTAAAGGAGAACAGGGTGATGATTTCTGAAAGTCCAGGGGTGTAGGGTCTGAAAAGAGCTTTCTGGAGTCCCCTGGCTGTCTGCTTCCAGAGGTTGCTTTCCTGATATTGCCAACTTCTGGAACTCTTGCTCTGGCTTCATTTTAAAGCCTTGAGCACAATTAAGTGTCTTCTCCTGACCTGCATTTGTACCACCACGAGGTTCCTTTGTAACCTTGAAACGTGCAGTGTGACCAGTCGTTGGCTGCCAAAACAAATAAACTTTGAGAATTCTTCTCTCTGACCTCCCATACTAAAACATAATGCATGGCCACTTGTTTAATAGAGAGAAAGTTTATCATCCTGATCACTTTCCAAACACAACTTTTCTTTCTTTACTTAATGGAGTCACGTAGAGATACTCCATACAAGCCCTTCTGCTTGCTCCCATGGGGACTGTCATATAAAATTACATTACGATAAAAGCAGGTAGAGTAAATGCTTGTTAAAGTAATTTACAACAACTACTGTCCTTGAGTGAAACAGGTGTTTGGAGTGTACTTGATTTACAACGTTGTGTTAGTTTCAGGTGTACAGCAAAGTGAATCAGTTATACATATACATATATCCACTCTTTTTTAAGATTCTTTCCCATATAGGCCATTACAGAGTACTGAGTAGAGTTCCCTGTGCTATACAGTAGGTCCTTATTAGTTATCTATTTTATATATAGTAGTGTGTATATGTCAATCCCAATCTCCCAATTAATCTCAAACAAGCTATAAATCTAATAGTATAGAGAAACCAGTATAGATATCTCAGACTGTTCCTCCCAGCCCATAAAATTTATCACTGCGATACAGAGATGGAAATGAAGTCATTGGGAAGGTAGATGCTTTGCTAATAATTATTTTTTTTTCCTTTAAGAAAATACAAGAAACAGTCTGAGATGTCTATACTAGTTTCTCTGTACTATTAGATTTAATAGCTTGTTTGGTTGAACAAATTTTCAGTGTGGAATAGAAGAAACAGAAAATAACACATTATGTTTGAAAACACTGGTATTCTGTAAACACAACCTCAGTATATAAGTAGTTCTTTCTAGATAGAAAATGGAAATAGTCCATTTCTAAAATCATCTATATTTTTTCTAAAGATAAAAAATTCTACTACTGTTGATAATTGTCAAAGGCAAACAGGTTGCAATCATTCTAATTACCTATATTTCTGCCTTGTAGCATGTTTTGTAGATAACTGTAATGCACCACTATCAGAATAGCATATTGTTATTAAATGTTAATGCAGAATTCTAAATTTTCTATCATTTCTAGAAAAGCAAACTTACTGATAATAAATTGCACTTACAGAGAACTTTTATCTGCTTTAATGAATTGAGAAATCTAGCCTATTAAGACATCAAGACGTGATTATTTAAATGATTTAATTATAGCTCATGTTTTTCTACCGATAATGTTACTAATTATGTTTTAATAAACAAATCCTAACAAAATAATTAAAATCCAAATGTTTAACATGAAAATCCAATCTCATTTGCAGCTCAAATAAATATTTCAAGTGTAATTTATTCATTTGTAATTTATTCTGATTTGTGTAGTTTGTTAAAATAAATCAATATCTGACTTAGACCTATTGATAAATTCTATCATTCCAAGTATTTTGCTGTGAAAATACTAATTGCATGAAACATTAAAAATATTGAGAAATATTGCTTATGTGATGATTTATGTTGTTGTGCCTTTCCTGATCTAATAAATTTAAGTATACAGTTTTCAGATTTGTACACAAAGAAAAAAATAATCAAAGTGGAAAATATGTAGCAATCTCATGAATATGAAGGAAGAGTTCAAATAGGACCTTTCTATTGTACGTGTCTATGCAAAGCTTTATTCTAAAAAAGAAAAACAATGCCAATGACTTTATGACTTGAAAATCTTCAAGATTTTGGTAGATTAGATCATTTGGGGCAGTTGTTCACTCTCTCCCCCATCTCCATCCCTGGGCGGGGGATTGAGGGTGGGAAGGGATGTACTTCTCACTATTTGCCTTTGGTCTTTGCTGTATGACTTTGCTTTGGCCAAAGGCTTATCTTAGAGGCTCTACTGCAGCAGCAGCTTGGTATGTTTTTGCACAGGTGGGTTTGAACTCCTGACTTCTGTCATAACAATAACATGCTTCTGGTTCTGTGATCTGAGAAAGATGACCAACATGTGCAACTGATCTGGACTTTGAGCAAAACCCAGCCCAGCCCAGCAGAGACCAGCTGAGTCACAGCTGACCACAGATGCATGAACAAGTAAAAAAAGATACTTATTGATGTATTTCACTAAGTTTTACTTGGTTTTTAAACACAAAATTATCATGGCAATAGCTTGACTGCTTCAAAGGTGTCACTGTCCAACATTTCTGTTATTCAGTCATCACATCTATTATGGACACATCATAATTAAAAAAAAATAAGTTATAACTATATTCTAATTGAAGTAAATGGTACCACAGTATTTTATTAAATATCCTCTCATTCATTTCATATTCAATCTCAGTTGAATAGCTTCTAGGTTCCTGGAACTGGGACAAATTCTCTGAAGCTAGATCAGAAATCTTACTATAAAGCTTACAAAATGAATTCCTTTACCTTTTTATGACAATGTTTTACTACAAGTAGGTACGTTCTTATTCACTTTTGTATGCCCACTACTTAGGAAATCTCCTGATCCATAATACAGCCTCAATAATATTTGTTGAATAAAGTAAAGAGACATGGTCAGACTCCCTTCCCTTATTTGATGAGAAGCAGACTAGTTCATAAATGCAATACACGTTGTTTCTCATCAACATCCTCGTTTAAATCATTTTGTGTACTCCCTGTATCTATTATTATGCCTGACACCTAGTGGATACTAAACCGCTTTATTCAGTGAATAAATGAGTGGACAAATGAGTAAAATAGTACAGGAATTTTAAAATTATAATCTAAGACTGAAAGCATATTATTTGTAATTAGAATGATATTAAATAGTTACTGTTAGTATTTGATCATTAGGAAGATTCACTTTTCTGTTTCATTTAAATTTTACATATAGTGATCAATTTAACTATAAATTTCATTCATTTGTTCAATGGATATATATTGAACATTGTTTATGTTCCCATGCTCTCTGCTAGACACAATGAGGAAATACAAGTATGGCCCATAACATAATGGAGATGGTAGTCAAAAGGCATCACAAGCGGCATTAAGCATAAAGGTTTATTTTAAATGGATAACTCCTTGGATATTTTCCCTTGTTACAAATCCAAGAAATGCATTTGTATGTTGAGATGCAATACATTCTTAAAATATCAGAAAAAGAGGTATTTTTAAGGTTGGGTAAAAGGTGACACTATAATGAATTAGCACAGAAACAGAAAAAAGCCACTAGTCATGAGAGTATTTGTGAAACAGACATAGAAAATTAGTCTTCTAATAAAGTTATTGTGTCCTTGGATGACATATAATAATTTTGCTATTCAACTTTTGTCAATGAAAAAACACAATACAGTCAAAACTATATACTTCATAATTGAAGTATATAAATAACTCACTTTGAAATGTCTGAGGCATGCTTCACATTTTTTTAAATGGGAAATTATGAAATTTAAACTCTGTACCTATTTTAATGGGTGCAAATCAAATATTTTGAAAACTCTTAAGAATTAGGTCTCATTTCAACATCTATTAAGTGCCTTAAGAACATTTATTTTCTAGAAATTTTAACTGCTCTTCTGATAATGTGATTCTTCTACAAAAATCTTGAGAAGATTTTCTTATCATTAAATTAAAAATGAATGTGCACAATAGGAAGTCACTAGGATATAGTAAATATCTTGGTTTGTTATATATACCTAATAAATTCAAATTACTCTTTTATAGTTAAAAGCTGACAAGCTCATTTGCTTTTATAAGATAAAAAGAAAAGGAGCATTAAAGGAAGTTAAATTAGATTTTACCATCTGTTTAATGAGTTTCAGGCCTGGTTTGATAATATATTTCCAGATATAAAATTTCAAAATGATCATTTTCAGAAATAGTAACTGACCTGCCTTGTATAAAGGTATATAAATGCCTATTCAAACTCATTACTATAAAACTCGTGATTTGTTTTATTTCTAATGAAACCAATTAAGTTTCGACCACATCAATGTGAAACACATAATAGATGCAGAACTTATATTCATAGGACTTATCACATTTCTTACAGCTATTACAATTCATATTTTCATTTTATCATAGGACTTTTACTTAGTTCAGTTTTTAATAAATCTTTATACAGTATTTATTTCACTTCTTCAATATTCTGTGCCTAAGAAACTTTCCCAATGATCCTCAGTGACCATATTCCTCTCATAAGTCAGCCTACTTTCAAGGTGCATTCACTGCTTCAAAACCATAGGGGGCCATCTGGTTAAGATGGCATCTGAATTGCAAGAAATATATCCAGAAACTGTTCTGCTCTGACGAATTATGTCTTCAAGGCACATTCATAAAATGACATTCAAGTGATTATGGAGTACACATTTATTGAGTCTGCAAAGCATTATGGACCCATAATAACGCCTGCAGAAAGCTGAGAATATGCATGAGCCACTCATATGGCAAAAGAGTGCTACAGAAGATCATTAGATGGATTCTTTTTTGCATGCCAAACTTTGGGGTATTTGGAATCAAGTTGTGACAGTTGCCAGGAGAGGACGGCACATGGCCCAGAAAATTGTGAATAACAAGGAGAAAAGCTGGGTTGTTTGATTGGGAAGTGTTATGAACTACTATAACCCTAGGTTCCCAGAATTCAATGAGGGTGGTAGAACTATGAACCTGAATTAATATCCAGAAAAAGCTAGAGGAGGAGTTTCTCTGCAACATTTAATCAGAGCAAAAAGATCGGCCAAGTCCAAACAGAAAAATTAGCCAAGTTTGCGAGATATGGTTCAAAACACTAAAATCAGACTAACCAAGATATTTGGGTACAGAAAAATTTGATTTTTTTTCTTCTCTAAAGAAGCGCTCTCATAAGTCAGTTGCAGAGTGCGAGGAAGAACACAGGAATACACGCGCCCTTCTTTGGGGGAAACTGAGACATAATGGATGACTATGAGATACAGAAAAAAAGAGAATTTTTTTCCAAGTAAAAGTTAACAATAATGTGTTTTTCTTAAAAAAAAATGGAATGGAAGAACTAGAAGTAAGAAAGAACCTGAGATATTAAAGAACTGAAACAATGAGTGTGTATGTAGGGAGAGTAGATGTAACATTAGTGTAAGAAGGGGAGGAATTAGCTAATAAGGTTTGAGACATGGAAGACCAGATGATGCAGCTCCACATAAAACATGATGCAGAGTTTGTCTTTAGTTTTTAAAATTATATTTATGTTTATCACAGTAATAAATATATTTAGTAAAAAACAAGTAGTACCAAAAGGTCTATTTAAAAGAAAAAAAAAAGCATTTCTACTCCCAAAGGCACTTTATAGACCATGTTTCCTGCTCTTGGGGAAAGTAATAATCAACCTGACTGATTGTTCTAGCATTAACCTTACATGTCTAAACCTTTATTAAATTGGCATTTATTTTCTGTTTCTTACTATCAATTCTTGGCAATATTTATTGATTTTCTGTTATACCACCACATCCCACTTTCCTTTTTCCCATACAACTAATTTAATTTTAGCAAAGTTGTGATAACAGTAATAGTTTTATCTACAAATATTTTATTCAGTTCAGGGAAATAGTGTACTATGATTATATATCTTTTCATATAAAGGTTTTTGCTTTCCTATAATCTACAATTGCCATGGTATCTATCAATTTGCATAATTTGCCTTGTATCTATCCAATTTTTTCCTTAAATGCTCTAGTAAATCTGTCAAATGTTTTTTTTCATATATTCCAACACATTAAGTTAGCAATTTTTTTTTTCTTTTTGGCTTGCAAAATTCCTTCCCACAGTCTTCCTTTTCCCTAATTTGATGTATTCAACAGCATGTTGCCTGGACCCCATATCTTCTCATTTCTTGATCACTCTTTGCCAACAGCTTTACACAGAAGGTTTATAAAATATAAATTTGTGTATTCTTATCTGAAAAGCTTTTTAATCTATCCTCATACTTGATTTCCATTTTAGCTATGTATAGAATTTCAGGTCAGAAATCAGTTGCCTCATAATTTGAAGGTACTGCTTTTCCATTTTCTTCTAGTACTCCTGTCGGTAAGAAACTACAAATCTGATCCCCATTCTTTGTATGCATCTGTATGTATTTTGTTTGGTTTGTTTCTTTCACTGGAAGGTTTTAATATCTTCTCTTCAATATTCATAAATTTCATAATTATTGTTGTGTGTGGTGTGTGTGTGTGTGTTCATTCATTGTAATGGTCATTTGGTGGGCTCAATCTGGAGTCAAGACTCTTCATTTCTGAAAAAGGTGATTTATTATTTATATGATAAACTCCTTCTCTCTATTAGTTTGGTTCTTTTCCCTGAAATTCTTATTACAAGGATCTCCTAGCGTAAAATTCTAATATCTCATCATTTTACTATTTCCTTCTCTCTTTTTTGTGTTATTTTATAGAATATTTTTTGACTATATCTTGAAAACCCTTCTATTGAATTTTAAATTTTTATATATTTTCAATTTTTGAAGTTCCTTCTTATTCTTTCATTAATTTTTTAGAAGCAATATATTAGTATTTTTTTAAGATACAGTCTATTCTCTCATTTTTTGGAGGATATTCATATAGCTTTGTGTATTTTCTTCTTCATACTCATCTATATTTTCCCATTTCTTTTTTTCTTTTATATTTATTTTTTTCCCATTTTACTTCAATGCACAGTGATCTTTGATTGTCCATTGATATTGGGCATCAGAAGCCACCTGGAAATTATTGTATATATATAGGGTATAATAGAGGATTTCACCACCATTCAATTAGATGATAAGTTGACTTCTCAATGGGTATAAGCCCAATCAGTATGTGGAATTATTTCTTCTAGAATTGATCAGTTTCTTCAAAGAAGAGTCATCTAATATTCTACATGAGTAGCTGGTACCTGAATGCTAGCATTCTGAAAACAAGCAGGTCAGTAAGTGACTTTTCACTTAGTTCCCCTATTTCCTGTCTTGTGGTTCATTCTGTTCTATATTCTAGCAGAAGTTATAAGCCAGGAATCTTCCTATTACAGTCCCCCCCACCCCCCCAGAAAACACCTTTAGACAGCAAGGGAGAAGAAGGAGTTATTTCCACTTTTTGAATATTACAAATAATGCTGCTGTCAACATTCATGCACAAAATTGTACAAATGTACAATTTTTCTTGTACAAATGTACAAAATTAAGAAAAGATTTTTTGTACAAATGTACAAAAAAATCACCTAAATAAAAAATATAAAAGTTTTAGTGTCCAACATTCTTTCAATATGTTTGACAAACAGAAAACCTGCAGGATAAATGGCTCAAATCTTAATAAGTAATAATGATGTGGCAGCATCAGAGTAAATATAAAGTCAAATATTTACCCAACATCAAACAGCTACATACTCTTTAAATAATAGAAAATAAATGATCAATGGCCAACCCAAACCCCATTACTTTCAAAAAGAGTTTTGAAACTTGCATTTCCAGTTGATTGTCCACTAATTTAAAAGGTTGGTTTTATGCTGACCATTGATTTTTTTAATGAAATGGCCAATAGTGAAGTCAATGCATTATACCACATATTCCAGAAAGTAACCTACCCTTGACTTTACTCAGACCAAACTAATTGCTAAATTAGATGACCATTCAATGTTATTGAGTGCATTTCAAATACTTTCTTCTGAACCAAAAACTAAACAGGCTTTGGTCACTACTGCATTGCTAATACAAAATCAAGAAGTGACTGTCTTTCTGGAATATTAATAAAGTAGGCTTGGGGGCATGATATTAGTGTGTAGTGGAGATCAGGAGGAAGGAGTCAGGGTGCTGTAGTGATTTCCTAAGCAAGGAAATGAGTTGGTAGAAGTGGAAGAAGTTCATAGTCAGCTGACACCTCATGGTCAAATAGTTTGCAATCAGGAATTGACCAACTGGCTCTTTGTCAGAGTTATAAGCTATTAACAACAGGAAACGTCTTCCTAAATGCATTTCATAGTAGGTGATTTAATGAAAAAAGCTTGGACAGTTTTCATAATTCAGAAATTTTGAGATACTAATATCTTTTTAAAATTCTGTGTCATTTTTTTTGTATTTATAAACACTAACCATCCACTGAGATTTCAATTAGAATCTCTTCTTAACCTACCATAGCTATTAAGTCACTATTTATCATATTGGTATCCTAGTAACAGAATGAGATAAAAGAAAAGAGGCAATTTAACATAGTTTTCCCTACATAAAATAAGAAAGTCTCTCATCTCTTCTTGAACCCATAGGTTGCGATTACTGAAATACACATTATAAAATATCTATGTATTTTGTGGTTTTAAGCAAATGGTTATGATGATTGCTCTTTCTCACATTTAAAAATCAAATTTATTTTATACATGAAGACATTTTTCTAAAGAAGTTTAGTCTCTCTATAAAAATGAATATTTGATAGAAACTGGTAATATCTTATATGTATTGGAATTGTTTGAAGAAATAAAACGTTATTTAAATCTACTACTTTTAACAACACTGTAACATTTATTGGTCTTGCAATAAAAGAATTATAGAAAATTGCTGTGATATTACTTTTTATGTTTCATACTGAAAGTAGGTAAAGTAATTTCTAAGCAGTGGGTCATTACCGTCCACAAATAACAGTGCTCAGCAGTTAGGATTTTAACCGCTGACATCATTTTCTTTGAAAAATGATAGATGTTATTTAACGCTTAAAGATAAATTGCTGCATAACTGTGACTTTTTTGTTGACAGCTTTGCCCTAAACAAACTTAGTCAATATGAACGAGAAGTTTCAAAATAAGTTTGTTAGGAGAGACAATCTGAATTAAAATGCTCATACATTTCCTCTGTCACATGTACTAAGAGGAATCAAGTGCTATTTCCTATCTATTATCGAAGGGCAATTCAGGCTGATGCAAACATCTAAGAAAGTTCATGTTAACCTTTTAAAATTCCATCCTTTACACAATTCCTCACTGGAGGGCTAATAGCTACCCTATATTTATCACAGGTCGTTTTCAAAGGTACAGGCAATGTCCACCTTAAGCACAGGTTTTGGAATGTAGGAAACTGCAGGAATGTATCTCTGAGGGTTTGTACGGTGGCTTATCTAGAGAAAGATGCCAAAAATCACAGATGGAGGGGAGCCGGGAATGACTTCCCTCTTTTTTCCGAGGTCCCTGTTCCCAGTTCAGAAGGACTTGCAGAGACAGTGAGGGGACTTCAAAGTACCTGAAATATTCCCTGAGGCCAAACTATAATCCATAGTTATCCATTTATATTGAATTTTCTTGGCATTTTTGTTCTTGGCAGGACTTAAAGATAGGGCTCGTCCTAAACAAATAAAATTAAAGCTGTTTTCGCTTTCTCTAGGAAGACTTGAAAAATCTTTTTTTTTAAAATAAATTTATTTATCTTTATTTTTGGCTGCGTTGGGTCTTCATTGCTGCGCGCGGGGTTTCTCTAGTTGCGGCGAGCGGGGGCTACTCTTTGTTGCGGTGCGCGGGCTTCTCACTGCAGTGGTTTCTCTTGTTGCAGAGCACGGGCTCTAGGTGCGCTGGCTTCATCAGTTGTGGCTCGCGGGCTCTAGAGCGCAGGCTCAGTAGTTGTGGTGCATGGGCTTAGTTGCTCCGTGACATGTGGGATCTTCCTGGACCAGGGCTTGAACCCGTGTCCCCTGCATTGGCAGGCAGATTCTTAACTACTGCACCACCAGGGAAGTCCCAAAAAATCTTATAAACTATTTTCTAATTAAAAATATTTGTTTTGTCTAGTAGGTCTGCGTCTTTATTCCCTTCTTGCCCCTAGGTTCTTCATGACCTTTTTTTTTTTTTTTTTTTTTTTTTTTGGCCATCCTTGGTGTACTCTCAGGTGACAGGAGCTCAGGCTAACATTTCTACTTTGGTTTGACTACTTTGGTTCCTAGAGCTCCATAATATTCCCTAACACTGATGCGTGGTCACTGCCATCTCTCACCTACACCCTCAATATGCAGGGAAAACTGAAATATATAATTTACTTCACATATAAATTCCTATAATTTTCCTAGAGAAAAATTTAGCAATATTTATCAAAATACTTAAAATTGTTAATGAATAGATTCTTGGTTACAACATTTAGAAATTTATCACAAGAGAAAAAAGTTGCAAAAAGATCTATGTCTAGGGGATATACCTATTAGTAGTCTTTATTATCGTGAAAATTGGAAATAACCTTAATGTCTAACTCAAGGTGCTTGGATTAAATAAAATTATAGTCCTACCATATGATAGAATAATATTCAGGCACTAGCAACCATATTGCAGAATATTTAATTCTGTGAAAACAAATTTATGTGTTGTTAGGTGAGTAGTTTGGGACACAAAACCAAATGTACTCTTTGTTTTATTTTAAAAAGTCAAATGTATACATAAGTACAAAAAAGTCTAGAAGGCTTATTTCCTGAGGCTTGTTTGTTGTCTCATAAGTGGTATAACATTTATTTTCTACTCTTTCTATTGGTAAAATAATAAAATTTGGTTTATTATAAGAGACACATAATTCTTCAGTAAGAAAAAGTTAATGTTACTAAATATCTTGTCTGTCCAAGATCAACTCTCTAAGTATCTGCAAGGTACCACATACATTAAATAAATGATTTCTCCATTCGTAGATTTGTACAGTACACATTTTTCATAAAATTCTGCTGTTTTATATTCTCTTCTAATTGTTTTAGTACAAATTCTAACAGGAAAGTAGCAATCTCATACAGTCTCAGAACTTGAATAGTATCTGTATACTGATGTTCCCAAATGTGCATTTCTAGTTCTAGGCTCGCCAATGAACTCTGGGCATGCCTCTGGGATGTCTAACGGGCATCTCAAATTTAAGAGAACCATTCATTTATTAATTTCTGGTCAACTCCAACAACCAAACCCCAGATGCACTCCACTTCCAGAATTCCTTTTTTCACTTCATGACATTATCATTCCACCTGGTTATCTTCCTTATACTCTTTCTCTTGTCCCAATTTCCAATCCATCAACAATTCCTGATAACTCCTCTTGCCACATCGATCCAAATCCATCTGTTTCTCATATTATCCACTCTTCTTATTCTAGTCCAAATCAATTTCTACCCTTGCTCTTCAAGTCCATTTTCCATAGTAAAGCCAAAATTATCTTTATAAAACATAAATTAAATTGCATCATACTCTGCCTAAAGCCTTTAAGTGGCTTCCTTTCCCACTTAGGAGAAGACTGAAATGCCCTACCAGAGCCTACCAGTTTCCCCTTAATTCATCTTATGTTTTCTTCTCTTCTGTATTCATTCTGTTCCAGACACATGGCTTTCTCTTTGTTCTCTGAATACAATTAACCTACTCCTGCCACAAGTCCTTGAATGTATTATTTCCTCTGCTTCAAACACAGTTCTCCCAGATTTTCCTATGATTCCTTCTCCCTTTCCTATGATTCCTTGTCAATCAGTATCAACCCAGCAGCTCCCCAACTTGGAATGGCCTCCACTAGCTCTCTCTTCTTGAGTGCCTTTCCCTACCTCATCTGTTCTGTGTTCTTGATTTGTTCACATTTGTCAGCTACAGGCATTGTATTTTCCTTTTCCTTAGAATATAAATCCCATGAGAGCAGGGTTGTGTCTGCTTTGTTCACCCATGTAACCTCAGTGCCTTGTGCAGAACCAGGCCCATAGTGGGAATTCAATAAGTATAAGTGGAATATTTTGAATAAATTAATGATTAAGACATTTACAAAGTGGCATTTTCAAAGTAAAATCCCTACCCACTTGTTTAATGACTCTAACTGCAGAGGTTACAGGGTAGAAAATGAGGTGTGCTCAATGGCAGGCCTAGAAGAAAGATGTTTGGGGGCTAACATATGGAGACAGTTTTTGCTAATAAATATGGCTGGCTTATTTCCATATACTTAGATACGGAAAAAAAGGACAAGAGGAACTTTTGCTTACCCCTATGATGAGAGATGGCATTTTTATAGTATACTGTATTGTCGACAAATGCATTTAATATCCATTACAATAAAAAACAAACTCCAAACACAAATAAGTGATCACTTAAATCTACAGATTAGATTCTGAAACATGTTCCTTCTTCTACTTCCTCCCTTGCTCCATACTTATTCCCAAATTAATAAATTCTCACTTATAGAAGACGATTTTCTGAAACTTTTCAGACCTGACCCTGTGGTGGGTCTTTTTAACTGCCCCTGGATATTACAGCACAGCAGCTGTTCCCGCTAGGACACACACATATGACCAGCAGTCAGAAGTCTGGCAAAGTCAAAAATTTCTCTTCATCTCCACGACAGCTGTCTTAGGAAAGAACATGTTCTAAGACACTAAAGTTGAATATTGTACAAAATATGACTTTCTGCTATCTTCTGTAAAAATCTAAATTTCAATCATATCATCCTAGTAGACTTTAAAAAGATAGACCTCAAAGGTAGCATTTTATTTCATATTCTCTTGTAACTCTGGAAGGAAACTTAAGCATGAATAATTGGAGATCTGCACACTAATATAAAGATGAAAGAATGGGACTCAATTTAACATGGGTGCTAAAAAAAAAAGTGGAATTATTTCCCTCTGCCACCTTGAAAAGGATATGGCTTTGAAATCTATGAAGCAAGAAGGGGCAAATGGTATGCCAAATGGGCAACATATCAGTGAACCCTCCTGTGAAGAATTTTTAATAAACCCTACATTTTCAGTATCTACTTATTTCTTTGTGAATATGGTTTTTTTACATGTACTCTTTTGTATATAGCAGCTCCATCCTTATTGCCTACAACAGGGTTTTCCATCTGTTTTTATAATGTATATATGTGTGTGTGTGTGTGTGTGTGTGTGTATACATATACCATTAAAACAGTTTGAACACACACCCACTCGACACATATTTATGTATTTCTAAACTATATGCATGTGCTATTGCACTGTTACATATTTTATATACCTTCCTACAACCAAAAAAAAAAAAAATTAAAAGAATGTGACAGAATAAATATACATTGAAGTTCTATATTTCCATTCTGCCCTCCAGTGGCTCAGCTTGTGAACTCCCTGGGGAATGCTTACCCCACGTTGGAGACCACTAAGCTTTGCTGTCTCTCAGTGAGAGGAACCACTTCTTATTAAAGCTCTTTTGATTTGATGATCCATTGTGCACTGGAGTTTTTGAATAATACAGATCTACATACCACATTATAGCCCATGATGCTGTGAGGTGCCACCTAGATGAAGGCATTTGTTCCTCCAGCTGCAGATGATATTGTTGGTTGCTGATGACTCAGAGCTGTGCTGACTCAGAGCTGAGTTAACACACCTACCTCCACCCCAGTAGCCCTCATCCAATCACTGGTCAATGTGGGACAATGAAGACCCACCTCCTTGTTTCAACTCAGGACAACCTGAAAGAGGCCTCCCAGCTCCTGAGGTCCTACTGGGTCCAGGCGAGGCTTCTGTTAAAGCTACAACACAGTTCAGTTGCTCCCTCTGTTCTGTGCTCCTCCCTCCAGCCCCTTACTGACTGCAGGGCACCCTGCCGTAAACCTCCTGCACGCACATCTCTGTTTCAGAGTCTCTTTCCCGGGGAACTCCAACAAAAACATATATACATCGGCATATACTTAGGAATCTAGTCTGTTTATGTGTCAAGTTCCTAATAGATTGTTTATTGGCCCACTGGAAATTTAAGAATTTAAAAATATCCTAAATTTTCTTGAATTCTCATTAGGGTCTCACTGAGTCCAGATTAACTTCACCTCGAGGTCTTCCTTGTTTTTTCTCATCATAGGGAAGCAAGGTTCCAAAAATTTGGCAGGAAGAGTGACTTCCGTCCTTCTGAGTGCCTGAGTGACAGTCACTGATGAGCTTATCATCCTGGCTTCTGAGGACAACAGGCTTTCTCCTTGATGACCTCAGCCATTCTAACCCGGGCTCTGGCCCAGCTTCTGCGGCTCACCGCTCCCTCCTACACTGTCACTTTAGCTCCTGCCCTTTTCCCAAGCAACTCAGTTCCAAGAAATGTCTCAGCACTTGCCCCACTAGCAGCATAAGGCACCTATTTACATTACCTTGGAGGTGCCTCTTTGAGGGAACTGGTTTAACTCACTAGTAATTATGGCACCACTTTTCTCTTATACTTTTCCTAATGGAACTTATTTTTGATTCTGCTCTCCAGGGTGAAAGCTCTGTTTTCTCAATGTACTAGCCATAGAAAGAGCAAAGTAGCCATTACTGCCTCCTGGAAAGGAGAAATCTATGGTATTGGACACAAGCCCCCCTATCTTGCTTTGTTCAATATGTAGAGACTCCCATAAAAATGGAATCCTAAGAACTGGCCCCATATAAACTTAAGTTTTGCAGAACAATTATGAGAAGCATACCAACCACTCTGGAATAATATCAATAAAAACTCAGTACTATGTTTAGGTATAGATTCTGACATAGAATACTAGAAGTCAGTGTCAACTATCCATACAAAGTTTTGCTTAGAAAAAATTAAAATATATGCACATATAAATTGTTATAAAAAGACTAATAACTTAAAAAATAGCGCTTCTTACCCCAAACCCCAACAGATGCAGAATGGAAGGTGGTTTTTACAACATGTAATATAATATTTGGCTTTCATTAATCAAATAGTTTGATGAAATATTCCTTTGACAGATACCTTCATGCTTTACTTGCCGTGTATTAAAAACAGCAGTATATACTCACTTAATTAAATAATATTATTAAAGATAAAACAAGTATTTCATAAACAACCATTAGGTAACATGTAAAAGGTGATACAGGAAATAAATACAAGAAATGCATGTGATTCATTTATGGCTTAACTTTTGTTGAAAATGCAGCAAAAACCTTCACAGCAAGGCTCAGAAAGTTGCCTGGAAGGTGACTTTGGCACCTTCCATGCTCTTCTATGTGTTTTCTTTGATGGTGACAGTAGTTCCCATGTCTAAAGCTTATTCATTAGGGATGAAGCTCATCCTTAGATTTTCATTATTCATTGAAACCCTGAAGCCATGGTTCCTTTTACAGATAGATATTGTCTATCCATTAAAATACTGCTGCACATTGACTGTATATGAAAATCACTCAACCAAATATTTCCAAAACTCTAGATACAAATAATTTATTCCAGTACTCAGTTTCAGGTAGGATTATCAGATAGGATTAACAGGTTGATCACATATAATAGAAAGTCATCACTAACTAGTTATTACTGAGTATACCAATAAATAGAGCATTGGCACTTACCTGAATAACATGCTTCAGTTTATCAATAATCTGATTTATCACAGGATCGGTTCCTTTGACTTTGACTTCAGGATTTCCATATTGGGCTTTGATTCCATTTCCAACCACACGCTGAGTATAGCTAACAAAGTGAAAAGTGAAAGATACACGACTTAATAACCTGGTCACAGTATTATCTGCCACAACTTTTTGAACAGATTCGAATTCAGAATCTTACTCCTTCAAGAGTATAAAATAATGTATTTTTTCTTGGACCAGAACCTGGCACAGCTGCAATGTTTTTTCCTGGTAAAACACTTAGCATGCAAATACAAACTATTCTATTGTTATCCTCTCAAAAGACCCAACCAAATATTGTGTTTTTAATACTACTTACCAATATTCCAAAAAAAGTTAATATACATCTCACTTTGTTACCAATTTTTGCTGAATTACATACATGTCTGAATCCATATCATCTGGGTCAATTCACTTCATTTTATACAGTAGTTAGATGAATCACAGTCATATTTTTTTACATATTGGACTACAAAAGAAATATATATATACATATACACATATACACACATATATATGTCATATGTCAACTTAGTATTCAAACAAATATTTAGATTCATCAGTCACAAAGATGTATTAAGTGCCCCCTCCTATATTCTAGTCCTATACTACATGACTGGGGTTATAAGGAGGTATAAGACTCAACTCTTGTCCTCCAGTACTCATTATATACCTGGGAATATAATGTATCAATTAACTTGTTCATTCATGCATTCATTCATTAGATTTTATTATATTTAAAAGTTCTTACTAGATTCCAGCAATATAACTATCTTTGTTTTCCTGACAGTGTGGTGTAGCATAATGACAAGTGAACAGTTAAAGCACACCACTAGGAATGAAGGAGACGTTCAGTATGTGGTAGGGATAGCAAGAAGGAAGAGTATATGCCAAGTGAGAGGTAGGGATAACACAAGTAGTAAACAATGAACATATGGAGAAGTTTATTTGGACCAAGACACTTGGGGAAAAACTAAAGGAGGAGTTATAGCTTGAGGCAGCCGTTGAAATATTAAGGTAAGGATAGGTCTTGGATGATGTAGTTAATGTGAACTCCAGGGCAAAAGATGACATCCCAGCAGGGGAAATCACAAAGGCACGTGAGTAACACACACAGGGAACCATAACTAGGCTTTTATTTACAAAGGGAGAGAACAAATGGGGGAAAGTAAGAGATGGGGGACATGCCCTGGAGGTTCCATCCCCTCTATGTTTAAGACTCTCCTCTGAGTAAAATGTTGCTTACATTAAAGTATCATGATAAAGTGGCCTCACAGACTTTTCAGGAAGCATTTTCACATAATTTGTAATGTAATATCCCTTCTCTGTATTTGAGCAGAGTATCACAATTATGTACGTGAACCTTCTGAATTTTCTACGGCAGTGGAAACTCTTTGAAAAGATAAAAAGAGGTTCCACTGTTCAGAATATGGCCAAACAAAAGGAGTTTCAAGGAATATCCAGTTATTCCCAATATTATGCATACCCAATGATCAATTTTCAAAAGTAGATCAAACAATTACTAATTATGCCCTTCCAATGACAGTAAATGATGGAACTCTTTGATATGGATAATACCAATTGGATGTGATAAGAATAATGATATTAATAAATCTTTTTATTTTTAAAACAACCTTGAACTCATTTCTTTATGCAGAAATAGAGGGTTTTAAAGTTAGGTATTCCAGTGTAAGTTAGTAACTTAGCAATATATACCAATAACAAATAGTAGAAGGAAAACAATTATGCATATACTATTAATGTGTACTAATATTCTTTAGTTAGGAAGAATCAAGTAAATTGTAAATATTAGGCTTCTCTTAACTTCTCTGTAGCACTGTTATATTTTTCTTCCAAATATTTCAAGTAGATTACACATGTGGCTCCTTTATTAGTGTGATCATTATTAATAATAATGATGAATAATGTGAATAAATAAATGGATAAATGATGACTATGATTCAGGCATTGTTTTAATTACTTTCTTTGGAGTTTGTCAGTTCATCTCAGTGACAATCATTTGTTGTAGCCATGAGAACGTGCCGCATAGACTTCAAAATAATGAAAGTGTCATTGACCAGGGCACCTGCTGCTTTGCTCTGAAATCTATTTCTATGTCTCCTCCAACCAATGACTGAGTGCAGCAGAGATACTAAAGCAGATCCATCACTGGAAGACATAGCATTCCCCTAATGGCTCAGGGGCCCTGCAGCCCCTGCTAAACCTGCCTTAGACTGCATCTCATGCCAGAATGCTTCCACTCTACCTTGCTTCCCTCTCTCCTTCACTCCGGGTCACGTTTGCGTCATGGCCAACAGCTCTTCCAGCCTTACCCAGATTCCTCCCCATTTTCACTCATAGGCATTTCCCTTAATAAAACTCCTCTTGTGTTTAGTCCTTCTTTGGCACTTGCTTCTTCGAGGACCCAGAAAAGTACACCATATAATATTTATATGATAATTATTCCCAATCTGTAGATTGGGGATCTAAGATTTGAATAGGTTAAGTAACTTTCCCAAGGCAACACTGTTGGTTAAATATAGAGCAAGGATACAAACACAGGGAATGTGAGCTCTAGATACAATCATTCAATAATTATGAATGAAAACTCCTGAAACCAACTAACATAAAGATCCAATTAGCTTGGTGCAGAGTGTTTGTTTTTTTAATTGTTTTGTTTTGACTTGATTTGTTTTTTACTGTAACTACAGCATTTCAAAGTCTTCACTGCTTCTAATTAAAAGGGATACACTATTTTCTTCAAAAACCTCTTCAACAAACAGTCATATATTACTAGATAAAGAGTGAAATAACAGCTGCTGGCAGGGTGAGACTAAACTAATAGACTGCAAGTTTGCCTTAAGATTTTCCTTTGTTTCACCTGAAATACAGACATAATGCCAACAATGGAAACTGAGACTCCTCTCTTAACTTTAAATAAACACTTACTTGGTTCACGTCTTGATTTATTTATAGACCATGAAACTTTCTTTTAACATTCAAGAATATTGTTCCACATTAATCCAAAGAATTGCTTATTTTTTGTTCTTAATTTTTACAGTTAATAACTAGTTAAATTTATCAGAATTACAATTGATCAATAATCTCCTTCCCAGCTAGTATATTATCGAATAGTTCAGGATCACTATTCTTAGGTATCATTTAAGTAACAAAAATATATTGCAAAGCAGGGCATTTAAGATACTTTAAGTGAAACATACTTTTAAAAAATTAGTTATTCTTTTCTGTTTTTGTAAGGTTAAGAACCACCACAATGCAATAGTGATATACACACACCAGAATGATTTAAATGAAAAAAGATGATACCAAGCGTTGGCACGGATGTAGGGCAGTTAGAACCCTCTCTCCTTGTGGACGGGAGTTTAAACTGATACAAACCACTATTTGACATGTATCCGGGTATATACTAAACAATGTTTACCAAAAGAAAGGTATAGAATTTTCGGAGAAGTACTATGCAGAATAGCCCCCAACTGGACAAAACCCAAATATCCCTAAACATTAGCATGGGCAAATAAATGGTAGAATATTTGCATAATGTCATACTATATAGCAATAAGAATGAATGAATTATAACTATATTCCAAATCTTATAAGCTAAATATTAAATGAAAGAAGCAAGATATGGAACATATGCTATGATTCCATTCATTAAAAGTTAAAAACTAATCAATGATGTTCCAAATCACCATAAGTACTACTCTAGGAGATAGCGTGAAGAAGCTTGAAGGGGGTTTCTGGGGTTCTAGTAATATGTTTCTTGATTTGTATCCTGGTTCCACAAGAGTACTCATTTTACATTAAAAAAAAATAATAATTGAACTGCAGAGTTAAAATTTGGATACCTCACTGTATACATGTATTTTCAACCTAAACGAAACATTTACATTGAAAACTTCTTGTGCTCTTTTTCTTAATATGCATACAACAGACAAATTTGCATTGAACAATGTATAAATAAAAGATCAACATAGGTATTTTAAACATGGGCTAAATGGTTTTGTCATCATAAAATTAGTAATTTAGGCTCCTAGTTTGACACAAAAACTCCCTGCAGACTTTAATCTGCATGCAAAAAATACAGTTACTAAATCAAAGTTTTTCCAACAGACTTCTTATATGAGTTTTTCTCATTATGAAATTTTAATAAATCATTAATCACTCTTTTTCCTCCCAAATGTACAAGTAATGGATAAAACATTTCAAGGAACCCTACAGAGGCTTCTTGACTTGAAAAACTGCTCACATTTCAATGAGAAGGCGGGAACAAAACACACACAAAAAAGAGGCAAATTTTTTGTTAGAGAAGTAATAGAGCCACCATCTGTGCCTGTTTCTTTTAAGCAGGTCTGGGAATGGATGACAGCAGTTTAATAGGAATACTCATTCCACAAGTATGACTTGTTTCTCATTAACATGGCAAAAGGCAAGTACGGATATATTTACATTCTATAAAAATGTTTTAAAATGATGATTAACAAGATTCCAGTTCTCTTTGTGTTCAACAGATGAAATATTAAAAAGAAGTGCTAATACATCTACACACGGTATGTCATTAGGAAGTCATTTCTCCTGACATTACCAACATTTCTTATTTGAAACACACCACGCTCTCTTGGCTGATATTAATTTCATTTTCTTGGGAATGCAATAGAATTTGTTTCAGATTCACATCAAAAGTATGGTATTTTGATGTGCACTTATACAATTTCAGGTGGAAAAATATATAAAATCTGACCCTGGAATTCGTTATGAATCATTAAAGTGATCTGTCTTAGAAGTTTTTGATAGCTTCACTGGGACAAGATATAAGAATATGATCATTGATCAGAGATGAGAAAAACACCTTATCAGGGGCTTTCTCTTTCTACCATTACTGCTATCTCTGTTAGAGATTCAAGATTGAGAATAGGGACCATGCTGGTGGTGGTGGTAATAATAGCAGCAGTAGTAGATGTTTTGTTTATATCCTTTTTTCTGATTTGGTTAGGTGATTGTATATTAAAATTCCTTCCATTTCCAGAGTTTTGAGTCTCCTAGTTTTAGGAGTGTCTTTGACTCTGGTAAATGCATTGCTGTCTCTGGTTTAAAGGTCTGGGAAACACAGTGTAGGTATTCATCAGTGAACCCCTTCCTCCAGAACAAATTTCTCTTTCAAACCATCTCTGGGCCCCCCTTCTTGGTTTTGGTAGCAAATGGGAAGTAAGTACTAGTGATCTGTTTTCTGTAACTTTTTCTCAAATACCTGGGTGACACTGGATGCCACTGCTGAATGCTGTTTTGTGCACATGCGGCTTCTATACAGCCCTTCTCCTTGACAGTGAAGGTCTTAATCTTCAAACTCTCAGAACAGATAGGAGTCATGTGATTGATTTTATGTGCCAGGTTTAAGAGAATAACCTTTCATGATAGGTAAGAGGCCTAGAGGGGATTTAGAGAATGCAGATATCTGTAGGATCAATTCAAAAAGATTCAACCTTCTGTGATTCCATTATCTCACTTCAATTGTTGAGCCACAAACTATTTTTAAGTTAATTTCTACCATTTATTTGACTTTACAATTATAGATAATAATGTCTAAGTGTGAAATATATGTTTCTGACCTTAAATAATGAAGTCAAAATAAATAGAATTGATAGAAACCTTATTATGGACTTTATTATTATTTATAGATAACTAAGTACCTACTGAGGATATCACAGTTTGTGATATCTTACGGAAAACACTCATTAACATTATTCTAATAAGGTAATATCATGCTTTGTATAGCAATCAACAAAGAATTTTTAGCAGATCACTGCATATAACGTTATATAAATTTCATTTCACCAACAGTTTTTTAGAGACATTACAAAATCCTAAAAGTCCCTAGAATCTTACACAGTTTTTTTGTATTGTTTTCCAAATGTAATTGGCACCAACATTAGTTAAACTTCAGACATGAAACTAACAACTGCATTAAAATATACTTTAAAATTAGTTGCAAGATACAATAATTCTCAGATTATCAACATACCATGCAAATGAACCACCCAGGTATTTCCTACCAATACATAACACAATAAAATCAGAGAGAAAGAAACTTTGAATTTCAGAGCATACTAGTTTCCTAGGGCCACAATAACAAACTACCACAAAGTAGCTGTTTCCACAATCTTACACAGCAAATAGAAACACAGATGAGCAATTTGCAAATAAACACCAATGAGAGGGGGAAGGGCAGTCATAATGGTAAGATATATTTTAACTGAGGGACAGTTAATTAAATATTTTTTAATATATTTATTAATCCTACCTTTAATGGAATCATTTTCTTTTTTCTTCCTTTACTTTTGGAAATTTGTAGCTTGTTTTTTTTTATAAAGGACACTCTTTGACAAATACAGTTTTCAAAGTTTAAATCCATCATCAATACTCTATTAATTGGACAGTTTTGATATGTGATTGGTACATGTATTTTTGGATTGGGGGTGGGAGTCTGTCAAGGAAGCCAACAAGCTCAGTATTATGTAGCTTTTATTGTAAATACTTCTGTCTGCTCTTATTTTAGGCATGACCAAATAAATTGGTTAGAATATTAATGAAAGTCAGACATAATAACATAATAAGAACTACATGGAAAAAATGCTTATATATAACATACACATAATATATAATATAATAATATAGTATATAATATATAATGTATATACATACATTTATATATACATAAAATAAACATTTATATACACAATAATATATATGCATCTATTTATACGTACTTATACACACATACACACACATACCCTACTGTTCCCGTATTCACTTTCTTTACATTCATTTTCAATAGCAAAAAAGTGGACTTCCTGGGCCCATAAAAGAGATTTGAAATTTTAAAAGATTTGTAAATAATTTTTCTTAAGGAAAGTAAGCCTGTAGTAATTAGTTAGTACATAGAAAACAATTAGAAGTTGAGCATAACACATCTGTTTGAATACCCAGTTTCAACCCTGTCTCCAATCCCAACTTAAAGTTCTGTCCATTTTGTGGTCTGTTGAATCTCAAAAAATAAAAATTGATAGGTTTCAAATCACAGTTATTACGAAGAGGAAGCTGGAGGAGGTGGGGAAATAACTCAGCTTTCTGTCCGTGCCTCATCTTAACTACACCACAGCCAAATTTCTACTATCAGACAGTCCTGAAAAAACAATCCACCTGTGTAATGGACTCTAATTTGTGTTCACTTGCATATATGAGAAAATTGCTTCTCCAGCTATTTCTTGGCAAACCCAGTTATGTGGTGCAAAAAACAGTTGGACCTAGTTCCATAGACAGAACTCTACGTGCCTATGGACTTTCAGATTCCTACAGTTGTGATTCCTCTCTGAACACACTTGGCTGACTCAGCATGTGAAAAAGATGCATACACAGAAGGCAGGAGGTTTCTGATGGCCGGCAAGAGTCCAAACAGAATGGGTGTTTCTGGTCCAGATGACCTGGAGATTCTGTACCTCGAGGCAAATTTGGCCAACCTCTCCCTCACTCTCTGTGCTTTCCCTCTACTTCCCCTCTTTCAGTCATTTAAATGATTTCTGCAAGGTCCTTCGGTTTACACTTTGTTCCTCCTGCCTAGAAATTCTATCTCTTTGCCCAGTCACTACACCAAGCTTTAAAAGGGGTTTTGCTAATGTGATTAAATCTGAGATTCTGAGATAGAGAGATTACCCTGGATTATCCGTGTGGGCCCCAAATTCCCATATGGCATGTATCCCTTTAAGTGGAAGACGGAGTTTTTTGGTTTTGGATTTTTTTGTTTGTTTGTTTTTTAATTAATTAATTTTATTTTTGGTTGCGTTGGGTCTTTGTTGCTGCGCGTGGGCTTTCTCTAGTTGTGGTGAGCGGGGGCTACTCTTCCCTGCAGTGCGCGGGCTTCTCATTTTGGAGGCTTCTCTTGTTGCAGCACACCGGCTCTAGGTGCGCAGGATTCAGTAGTTGTGGCATGCGGGCTCAGTAGTTGTGGTTCGTGGGCTCTAGAGCGCAGGCTCAGTAGTTGTAGCTCATGGGCTTAGTTGCTCCGCTGCATGTGGGATCCTCCCAGACTAGGGCTCAAACCCGTGTCCCCTGCATTGGCAGGCAGGTTCTTAATTAACTGCACCACCAGGGAAGCCCCTGGTTTTTGTTTTTTTACAGAAGTAAAAGGAGAAGGCAATAGGACCACTAGGCAGGGACTGAAGTGATGCTGCCACAAACCCAAGAATGCTAGAAGCTTGAAGAGGCAAGGCATGAATTCTCCCCTAGAACCACGGCCTTAGTGCAACTAGATTTGGGCCCAGCAATACTGATTTCAGACTTCAGACCTCCAAAACTGTTAGCTATCACATTTCTGCAGTTGTAAGTCACTCACTGGTAATTTGCTATAGCAGTCACAGGAAACTAATACAACTAACTGCCAACTAGGGTGTCTCTTCTAGGTTATTGGCTCTTGTAACTATTGCTTGCTAACACTTTTTTTTTTCTGGGATACATGTATCATTATTGTAATTAAGTAATTAACTGCACAATAGTTAGTGCCTATAACTCCCTTCTAGACTATAATTTCTTGAGGTCAATTAGTGTGTCTGTCTTAATCATCCTCTAGTTCCAGGGCTTGACAAAATGCTTTGAATGTTAGAGCTTAACACATATTTGCTATCTGAGTGCATATATGATTGATACAAAAGTAAACCAAAAAATAACTTTCAAGAGATAAGTTATCTTTTCCAGAATGGGTTCTTATGAAATTCCTCAACGTTCCTGAATTTGGTAACAAATCCCATGAATCTGTAATTTCATTTTAATGCTGATTTGGTCCAGTTTTAACTAGTTTCTGAATAGTACTTTTTAATGGAGTCTCATCCAAGGTCTCATTAGAAATAAAAAGAAATTAGTAAAATAGAACAGGGGCTTCCCTGGTGGCGCAGTGGTTGAGAATCCGCCTGCCAATGCAGGGGACACGGGTTCGAGCCCTGGTCTGGGAGGATCCCACATGCTGCGGAGCGGCTGGGCCCGTGAGCCACAATTACTGAGCTTGCGCATCTGGAGCCTGTGCTCCGCAACAAGAGAGGCCGCGATGGTGAGAGGCCCGCGCACCGCGATGAAGAGTGGCCCCCGCTTGCCACAACTGGAGAAAGCCCTCGCACAGAAACGAAGACCCAACACAGCCATAAATAAAATTAAAAAAAAAAAAAAAAAGAACAAACAACATAAACACTAAATCCTAAAACTGACACTCAATACATAAACTAACTGTAAAAACAATTAAGTTAAACCTTCCTATCCATATTTTAGTTCACAGGAGGAAAGAATTTCCTCTATATAAAATCAGGTAAGATGGTAGTTGGCTCTCCCTAGCCTGTTGCTGAGTCATTCCTGTAGGAGCCCTGAGAAGGAGCAGTTGTTCTTCTACAGCCCCAGTCCTGTTTTTTGAGGGCCCTAATATAGACTCCTTGAGAGACTGAAGCTACAATAAAAGAACAAGATGCAGCAAGATCCTGCCAGGACCTGGAGAATATTTCCCTCAAGAAAAGCCTTGTTGGGTGAAGCAACAGAGGAGCCTGGGTACCTGAAGCGATTTACATCCCAAGTGATTCGGGTCTTAATCACATAGGCTTCCCAGCATCTTCGCTCCCTCTGCCGCTGCCCCCTCCCTGATCTCGCTCCCCCTAGCAAGAATTCAACCTCTTTTCCTATTTTCCCTTCCTTTTCCCACATTACAACTTTGTTATTTAGTACAAAAAGATTTTAATGAAGTTTAGGGAACAATGGAGAGAGAGTATAAAGCAAATCAGGAAATTCCTGATAAACATGTGACCTGTGCCATACCAACGGGCTATTTAAAATTAATTTCAAAATAAAATACAGCCTTTCTTTAGAATCCCCACCCAGAAATCAGTAACATATATCATTTACAAACAGTACTCATTCTTGCCTCCCACTCTACATGTGTGCTGAACATTGCAATACATCTTGTGCCTTGAACGAGACAGCATAGGACAGGTATCCACCTTAGCCTAGCTGAGCTATTCCAATACATGCTTGCTGGCTACTGAGAGGATGTGCATATCAACCTACTCTCCTCCAGTTTAGAAGTAAAAAGAAGCTCAGCCATCATCTCAAAGGTAAGTGAGATGGTAATGTGGTTATTTATTTTTTATTCAAAAACCTGATTTTAGATAAATATTACTACCTTCTAGGTAAAGAGAATGGGGAAAATATAACAGAAAACACACACACAACTAAAAATCATCCTGCAAAAACAAGAAAGGAAATATCATGTTGAAGACTTAGGGAAAGAATACTCCTAAAAATGATTTTACTGTTGAACAAGAAGAAATATTTAGAAAATTGCTTTAAACTACTTAAACTATGAAGAGTATATAGAAAGACAGGTCATTTATGAAACAGGAGCCGAAAGTTATAATGACAAAATGGGCCTAAATGGCAAAATGGGAGATGGGTGAGATTAGGAGGTTTATATGAAAACTAAAATGCAATAGCAAAATTTCCATCCACAATGGGATCCGTGGAGAACAAAACTGATGCACTGAAAAGCTCAAGCAGCAATTGAATCAGGGCCCAGGGGGAAAGAGAAAGGCATAAAATAATGACAGAAAAGATGGTAGATGGAATGCCAGAGATGGGAGTTCTGACTCAAGAATAATTTGTGAACCTGAGAAAAAAACAAGAGTAACTTGATATGAAACAATAATCAAAGCTATAACTTAATATGAAGAAGAAAAGGACTAACCAGATTCTAGTGGTTGTGGTGGGAAAACAGTGAAGACTTACCCATATGTAGACAGAAACTAGCCAAACCCCAAAACTGCAAAAATAAAGAAAATATCAGACTAATATATATATAGAAAAAAAAAGTTAGTTAAAAATAAACTATATCAGGTTTCCTTTATACCTTTCTTCTGCTGTGTGACTATATTAGAAGACGTAGAGACTTTAATAAGAATATGACCAAAAACATCATATCTATCAGGTTCTGTATCAAGGTTGAATGCAAAGGGATGACATCTCTATATATCCCACTGATCTGTTCTTCCAATAATAATTTGCTCAAGGTCATATCGGTACATATTGGGGAAAAATTATCAAAATTAAACTTTCAAGAATTAGGAAGTTGTGAATCCAAAATCCTGAAAGGAGACAACTGATCCGATTAAAGTTCATTTTACATGTTTTATAATTGTTTACCACAAAATTATGATTAAAGTAAAATTTCAAAAGAAAATAAAATAAGTATTTAATAAATGCAATATTTCACATTCCTAGTTATACTACTAGATATTGAGGATTGTTAGGGGCAAAGGGAAGGAAAAACATTCAATATCCCTCATCTAACATTGAGTGAACTCAAGAGATAGCATTAAAAATTCCTGTAGGCTTTACTGAAAGTGTCCAGATTCAGAACACTAGTGACCATCTCCAACATGATCATTCTAGTCTAGACCATACCTTTTTCCTTGTCTGATTATGGCAAAAGACTCCCTCCTGGACTCCCAGCTTCACCTTGATCCCCTTCACCTTTTCTTTACACAAGAGCCAGAGAGATATTATTAAAAGTAATTCAGATCATGCCACTTCTCTACTTAAGACTTTTCAATAGATCCCATCTCAGTCAGAGGGAATTCCAAAGTCCTTACAATGGCCTACAAGGCCCTCTCTCTGTAATCTGCCTCTTCTCCTTTATTTCTCTGACATCATCTACTAATACTCTTCTTCTCCTTCATTATGCTTCAACCACACTGGTTTCCATGATGGTACTCTATGAATAAGTCCACAGGCTCCTGGTTCAGGGTTATTGCACAAGCTGTGTTCTCTCATCTGGCTTCTCATCTCTTTCAAGTCTTTCCTCAAATGCCTTCCACCTGATATATAATTGCATGTCTGGCAGTTTTAAACATGGCATCAAAATAGGCTGACATTCTTCTCATCAAGAGATGGATCTGTGTCTCCTTCCCTTCATCTGGTCATGCTTGTTACTGCTATAACCAGGAGAGTATGGCAAGTAATTTTATGGACTTCTAAGGCTAAATAGTAAAAGCCCATACACTTCTGCCTGGTTCCCTTGGAAAGCTCAGTCTCTGGGAACCCAGCTACCATATGAGGAGTTCAACCACATTGACACCACCATGATGGAGAAGCCATATATAAGCCATGTAGAGGTCCTCTAGTGAAGAGTCCCTCTCAGCTAAGCCACTCCCACCAATTTACAAGACATAGAAAAGAAGCCGTGGACCTTGCACATTGACTTGTTTGCCAGCTGAGCACCACTGAATCACCCTAGTTAATGACATGGGAGCAGAAGAATTACCCAGATGAATCCTGCTAGAATTTCCTAACCTAAAGAATCCATGAGAAAAATAATAAAAGAAATAATCCATGAGAAAAATAAAAATCAAAACGCTTTGATTTCAGATAAAGTAGAATTTAAGTGGAAATGTTCACAGGAAAAAATAAAAATATTAATAATACAAGGCAGGATAGTCATTAAAGGTATAGCAGCAATAATTCTTTATTCAATGAGTTACATACCATGAACATTTAAAAGGTAAAATGTATTAATGATACATGAATGTATAATTACAGATAAAATTATAATTGGAAGATATTTAATTGTGATAGAATTAGCATGTCTCTCAGTTATAACTGATTAGATTAAAAGATTAAAAATATAATTTGACCATCATAATGTATAAGATTTTTTAATATGTATATTCAAAAATTTGTGTACCATGAAGAATATTTTTCTTTCAGGTCTCCACTGAAGATGAAAAATGGATTATATTTGAGACTGCAAAGAAAGTCTCACTATATTTTTAAAAGTAGAAATTATGTGGGTTATATTACCTACCCAAAACACTCGATATCATTGTATAGAAAAATCTCAAACTGTTCATCCCAAAGATTGAATCTCATCATCACAAAGATTGACTCTGAGTCCTATTTTAGTCTTAACTCACAACACGAATTTGGTTATTTATTAACTTTTCTTGAACCTCAAGTGCCTTAATGTCTAAAATATCAGTGATGTGGTCTAATTTTCAGGGTGCCTTGAGTACTAAGTGAAACTATATATGTATACTGCCAACAATAAGCATTTTAATAAATATTAGTACTATTATTTTGATCTAAAAAAGAATTAAAAACTATTCATTTGGGGCTTCCCTGGTGGCGCAGTGGTTGGGAGTCTGCCTGCCGATGCAGGGCACACGGGTTCAAGCCCTGGTCTGGGAAGATCCCGCATGACGCGGAGCAACTAGGCCCGTGAGCCACAACTACTGAGCCTGCGCGTCTGGAGCCTGTGCTCCGCAACGGGAGAGGCCGCGATTGTGAGGCCCGCGCACCGCGATGAGGAGTGGCCCCCACTTGCCGCAACTAGAGAAAGCCCTCGCGCAGAAACGAAGACCCAACACAGCCATAAATAAATAAATTAGTTAAAAAAAAAAAAAAACTATTCATTTTTAGAATGCTTCACTTTTCTCTAATCATAGATATAAAAGAGATACACAGAATCAAAGGGAAAAAATACTGAGAATAATACTTTTGAAATAAGAAGGTCAGTTATTTCTTATAGGAACATTTCCTGCAGATAGAAGTTTACATAAACTGCTTCAAAATAATACAAAATCCTGAGGAACTAACTCATCTAGTGAGTTTTATTATGCCAATATCAATTGCCTGGTTTAGATAATGTGCTGCAATTATATAAAATGTCCTCTTTGGGGGAAACTGGGTAGTGGGTACGTGGGGGTCTCTCTGTATTTTGTTTGTAACTTCTTGTGAGTCTATAATTACTTTGAAATAAAAAGTTAAAAAAAATTCAAACTGAAATCCTAGAGAACGTGATTCAAGAAGAGAGAGAAAAGTTGGAAGACAAATTAGAGAGTGCCTTAGAAACAGTGAATTTAACCCTTCAAAATGAAAGAATTGGGAACAAACAGAACTCTTACCTGAGGAAAAACATTTTAAAAAAATATGATTAAATGAAATACAAATTTATTACTGAAAAAAATCCGATGAAATTAAGCAGCATCAACCCCTATAGTTACCAATCCACTGCATCTGAAGTTTTCCAAAATCTCAGTTCTTTTTGAAAACAAGGTAGCCCCTTTAACATACCTATTTAGTGGTACTATAAAATATCAATTACCATTAAAAAGAACCTTATTGTATGCTAAGGGCAGCTACAAAAACAAAGGTTACTATTCTTGGAAAATGCAAACCAAGGGAAGATAGGAAATTGTCAAGGCTAATTAGAATCAACTAGGAGAGTAAAGATTCCTGACACAGACTGAATATTTCTACTTTATGCAGACAAAAGGGCATCCAATAAAGGACACATACCATCCATTACTCAGGAGACCAAACCTTGGAGACACAAGTCTGACATTTTCTATTTCCTTTAAAACAACCCTGCAAATCTCTTGGAACCCACAGCAACACACTTGGAGATTTGAGATTACCCAATAATTTCAGAACTGATGTTTGACATAACACTGACGTGTTGAATATTTTCCCTTAGCCACAGGAGATCTCCAGCTCCAGAAATCGTAAGTCAAAGGAGCATACACTCAATTCATTCTTTGTTATTGAGTGGTTTGTTTTTGCTAGATAATTTATGGAAAATTAGCACAAAATGACAGCTATGGTACGGTGTAAGAATACCAAGCAGATGAAAAACTTGAATATTACTGCCAACATAAGATAAGAAGGGCAGTCAGCAAATAAAGGTCAAATGAAAGAAGCAACCTAAGTTTCTATGTAATGTCAACTCTGAAATGCAGTTTCAGCAAAAGTCTGGACAAACAGAGTTTGGTTGTCTTTTTTTCTTGCTTAAGCTATACTTTGAAATTCTCCATGGCTGCAGATATAAACCATCATCAAAATCCTAACAAATGTTTATTACTTTTGACTCAATAATTTAAATTTTGCCGTGGTGAGTAAATCCACGGAAGAGTAGTCCAAATACCAGGAGAAAGAAATTCATCATGGCATTATTTTGGTGGGCAAAATTAAAAATAACTGAAGTATACATCAGCGAATTATGTCACATTCATTCTAAGGAATCACATACAAACATTAAAAATTATTTATAAAATTATTTATAAAAAGTTGACTTGGAGAAATTCTGGCTATACTATGTTAGGTGACAAAAGCAAAATTAAAATTGTTTATATAATATTACCACAGCCGTATGAAAATTATGCTTAGAATAATTAATAACACATTTTCAAGTATATGGTGACCATAACATTTATTGGATATCCAGGACATTACTAAGAGTGAAAAAGTGGCTACTAATAAATAGTTTAGGACAAGAGGTCTAAATTGGGAATCTCCTAGAGTCACAGGACAGGTCTCACCCTACCTGTGTTGTGTTTTACTATGTTCCAGACAGGGCTTCAAGTAGTTTGCACATTTAATCTCATTTAATCCACATGAGAACACAGGGATGTGGATAACATTAGTATTCACATTTTATAGGTGAATACACTGAGGCACAGAGGCATTTAATAACTTGCCCCAATTTGGCGAGTTTGAATTTAAGGCCAGCCTGGCTAAAGAGTCCATGCTTTTAATCACTGTGCAAAATGCTTCCTAGAAACACGGGAAGGAAACACACCAAACTACTAACAGTGGAGACTGAATTTGGAGAAATTGCAATGCTTTCTTAAATGATTCAAAATTTTCTAGACTGTCTATGCCAATTGCATATCATTTTCAAAAGAAAAACATTTTAAATGAATCTGCAATTTATTAACATAAAAGAAAATGCTGCATCTATTTGCCCACCTTTTGGTATAAAATAAACTATAAAATAATAATGATTGTGGATTAACAAATCAATATCTTGAAACCATTTGTAATTTTATTTTCTTAATTATTTGCTGATTTTATAAGTACAATGATCATTTATTTTCCTTTTTTTGTCCCTTTTTACAAATGAGTGATTTCTCTGGAATTTATAAGAATATCAAGCTGGGAATGTTTTCTCACAAAAAACCCTAAAAGAAAAATGAATTTCTCAGTATCCTTCTTCCACAGATCTGTTTTTTTTTTTTTTGGTTTCAAATCATTTTTTAGGTAGAAAAAAACTTTTAAAAATTTGTTTGGATACTTTACATGTTTGGCAAACAAAGTAATATCCAAATAATTCATTGACATTTTATTTGAAAATTAAGACAAAATGAACTGTAGAGATGTGTTTGATGTAATTTGTGTAGATAGCTTTGATTTCAGAATCCCAGAAACAAACGTTCAAAACAGTCGTTCCAAATATACTTTCCCAATACACTTCTGTTTAACTTGAAAATTGGATATTTTATCTCCTTTAAATGTTTTATTCTTTAATCAGTACTTAATTTTAATGTGCTACCGTTTAACATTGTAATGGTACTTAACGTTACTTAAAAGTAAAATTTAAACAAAATTGTACTCATTTTCAACCATAGTTTATAGTTCCTACATTTATTTTGCTAAAGATAACCTATACTACTATTATTTATAAATAGTATGGCAGAAGTTGCTACATGGATCCAGTTCTATACAATATATACCATGAGACATTTACATTCAATACCTCACAAATTTCTATTACACGTAAAGGACACAAAAGCTTCTATAATTTAAACACAATAATGAATATTTTCTTTAAAGACAAAAGAAATCTTTGGATTTATTATTAGCATGAGCAAAAGTGTGATTTGCTTGCGCCTATACAAGTAAACCTTCTTTATATATGAAAATATCAATGACTAACAAAAGTAAAAGTAATTGTGAAATTCTCCAAATCTTACAAAGAAAGGTAACATCTTAAATTCAACTGTTGAGATGGCAAATAAAATTATTTAAACACAACCCTTCACTTAATTTCCAAAATTTTGGCATATAGTTATAACTACACAAACAAAAACACTTCAATAAGAGACAAAATTTCCTATTAGTGTTAACTCTAATAACCATTAACTTCATGAGAATTAAAATCAAGATTAATAAGAATGAAATTAGTATAATCCTTGGTATAAGCTTGTATTCAGACATAATCTTTAGACATCTGCATCAGTATATACACAAATAATATTCAACAACTTCTAGATGACAAATATTAATAGTAGTAAAATCAGACTGTTTTTAATCAGTCATTCTGGTCACCATTTTGCTATTATAAGTACTGCAGTGATTAATATTCATATATCAAAAGCTTTGTTCTCATCTCAGATTTTCCCTTAGGAAGTTAAATTGTGTATTTTTATAAATTTATTTTATTTTATATTTGAGTGTGACCACAGTCATGCCTTACATAATTCCTACAAACATTTGTGCAGAGGCTTAATATGCAGACATATTTTATATATGTCCAGGGGACACTCCTAGTTACAATACATGTTTGGAGGGTATTGAGTTCACTGTTTGTTTAATCAACCATAATTATTATGTTGTTTAGCTTCTCCACATCCATTTATATATTTAATAATATATTTACATATTTAGTCTTCTTGGCATGGGAAAAACTGAGCAATGCATTCACAGCTCCTATTACTATTTGAATTTTATGCCCCTATATGTTGGCTGCTAACAGTTTGATTAAATGGACACTTAAATATCACATTATTTAGCACATAAAAGTGTTTGAATGTTGGTATGATTAACTTGCCAGTTGCATGCTTCAACAATAAAGAGTGGTCCATTTTTAATGCTTTTAAAAACTAAGCATTATACTGCTTAATTTTAATATTCTCATCACTGCTTTAATGTTGCTTCTACTTACCTAGTGTATCTTTTTTCTATCTTCTCTCTTTGGATTCTCTAAATCCCTTTATTTTAGGTTTTTCTCATATTAACGGTTGTAGGGGGAGCAAGATTTGCCACACCAAAATATGTCTGACATAAGGATTAATATAAGCTGATTATTTTTAAGAAACAGAAGACTCAGAAAGTTTTGCTTATTATCTCCTCTTACCTGCCTATAAGAATTTAGGTAAAGGGCCTGTTCCTGTTAGAGAACCATTGACCCAAACCACCTGCCCTGGCCAGGCATGATAATGACCTGTTGCATGAGTTATCTCACAACAGGAGGTCCCAATAAGGGACACAGAACTAACAAGCTACATCCAGCCAGAAGAATTAGGGAGAGACAAAAAGGAGGGAGGAGACACCAGCCCATAATATGTCCTACCAACCTCCCAGAATCCTTCTTGCTGGAATCCATCTTGGCTGAGAGATGTGTGCACCACCAGGAAGGACCCTGAGTCAGACCAAATATGGGCACAAGCAAGATGACTGGCCAGAGACAACCCAGAAACTAACCCTGTTACCATATAACCTGAGACTGTGAGCCATGTGGCAGAGAAGTTCTCCTGGGGTCCCTTATGCCACTGCTCTCCACCCACACACCCCTTCCCAATAAAGCATTTTGCTTTGTTGGTACATGTGTCTCCTTGGACAATTCATTTCTGAGTGTTAAACAAGAGCCCACTCTTGGGCCCTGGAAGGGGTCCCACTTCTGGTAACATTCCCAGGACACAGCTATTACCAGAGATATCTTCAAAGAATATAGGCTATGTGGTGGGGGAAACTTGGACAGGCCTCGAGATCAGAGTCTACCCAAAGTCCCATGTCTCTGTATGGTCGAGCAAACATTTATTTATCAAACATTTGCTTTTCCATCTCCAGGTGAATTGCTTTCTTCCCCTGTGAAGTCCCAAACCACTTTGCCCTCCAGCCCAACATCCTTTTTTGTCTTTAGCTTAATTATAGTAAGGATTTTGGCCATTTTGGTGAGTTACTCAATTTTCCTAGGTCTCTGTCATATATACAAGTTATTCAACTTTTTTTGATTTTCTCCTGGTAATCTGTTTCATGTCAATTTAATTCTCAGACTAACCAGAAGAACTTAGAAGGGCAGAAGAAAATGTTTTCCTCCCTGACACAGTATATATTTGGTTATTAAGGTTTTGTTACCAAACACAAGTTCATGTGCCTGAAGCACAGTGAGACCAAACAAACTGAAACACCAGAGTTTGGAGCAGAGAAAGGTTTATTGCAGGGCCAAGAAAGGAGAGCAAGTGGCAGGTGGCTCATGTTCAAAAACCCCACACTCCCCAATGGTATCTGGGGAGAAGTTTTTGCAGGCAAAATTTGGGGTAAGGGCTACCAGGTGTGTGGCTTTCTTTGAATTGGTTGGTGGTGAGGTAACAGGGCAGTGTTCCAGAAATCTTGTGCTCAGCCTGAAGTTGCCATCCTCCACCCGGATGGGGGCCTTAGTTCCTGCAGAAGAACTCAAAGATATTGTTATATATATTCCTTGAGAAGGAACAAGGACCCTGCCCCAAGGCTGCACTATTGTTTCTTGATTGACCTCTGTTTCTGCATTTCCTGCCTTCCCTGATTAGCAATGTTTGAATCTGCTCTTTGGAACTCAGGGACGGTAAAGGAGGCTGAATGGAGCCTATTTCCTACAAACAAGAAATGGCGGACACAGAATTTGTACTTGGGAGGCCCCACAGGATTCTACTCAGTTTCAGTTTTTTTTACCCAAATGAGAGATCAATTATCTATTAAAATTACTTTCCTAAATGATATGTTTAGCTTTACTTTTGTCATCTTATTTTAAATATTTTTTGTTCTTATATATTTGCCATATTTTGCTGAACAAACTCTATGCCATGTCTCATTGTAATCCAGAATGTACATGTTCTTTCTTAAATGCCTTAAAGCTTTAGAGATACTTAAATGTACATTTTCCTGTATATTTCCTGAATATTTTCCTAATGAATAACACCAAATCTATCTTATATGCTCTATAAAAGAAGGGGAATTTTAAAGACTGTAATTTCACTCATCTTACCAAATCTTCCTGCCAAATCCTCCTGTATTTTGGATTCAGGTTGTAATTGTTAAGTTATTCCTTTTAGATCATATATCTTCTCTTATGGCAATGACATTCTGATTTATATTTACAGTGTATGATTTAAAAAAATAATAGAATTAAGTCTTGATTTACATTTATTCCCATGCCTTGTTGACAGAACATTTATATTTCTTCTCGAAAGTTTAGTTTTTGATTAATGTGTTTAATTGGCTAAAAAACTACTTTACATAAATCTTTCAGGAATAGTAACAAAAGTGGTTTACTATCCAAGGCTTTTCACATCTGAGAATTCTGCCATTCATTTGTCTTCTCAATGTTCCTTGCACACTATGCTTTTTTTTGAAAACATCTTACACTGTTATCTTTTCATCCCATCTTTGTTTCTTATGTTTCTTAAAAAAAATGATGGCACAAAGTCAATATTTTCTACACTTCATTTCTGCTTCCTGCAGTTATCTTGATAAAGCATGATGTTTTCTCTTCTATGATTTGTGAGCTATAGGCATTTTCCTTTATTATGTAATAGAAACTAACTCTATCCAATGATGGAATTTTTCCATTCACTCATAATTGAAAGAGGAGTTGATGAATCCAGGCTGGGTTTGTGCCAGAAATAAAAGGAAAAGGTTTCTATTTTGATCCCTCACTGTTTATCTCCTTGCTGTATGATTCTGAAACCCAGCAAGACCCTGCAGGGGCCTCCTGAGTACAGAAGCCCCTTGGTGCCCTCCATTTCTTATTTGTAGAAAAAAGCTTTAGTCTCCTAGGCCTTCCCTGAGTTCAAGGAGCAGGCACAAGCAGTTACTAATTAGTGAAGTGAGGGAATACAGAAACAAAGGAAAAGCAGTCAATCAAGAAAAATAATGATAGCTTAAACAATAGTTCAGCCATAAAACAGTCCTAGTTCCTCCTCAAGGGATATATATAACAATTTGACACTTATCTTTGAGTTGTTCTGCAGAAACTAAGACATACCCACCCAAGTGGAGGATGGTGACTACATGCTGACCACGAGCATGTAGACCCCAGACTGGATGGACTCAGAAGGTTGATGATTAAGATTCCCAACACATCACCCTGTTACCTCACCACCAACCAATCAGAAAAAGTCCACAAGCTTATCATGCACCCTGCAACCCTCACCCTTAATGTTGCCTTTAAAAACTCTTCCCTTAAAGCCAACAGGGAGTTTGGGTCTTTTGAGCATGAGCTGCCCATCCACCTTGCTTGTCCCTGCAATAAATGCTGTACTTTCCTTCACCACAACCTGGTGTCAAGAGATTGGCTTTGATGCGTGGCAGGCGGGTGGACCCAAGTTTGGTTCAGTAACAATTTTTACTCTCATATTCTAACAAGAAGGACTAGTTAACCCCTTGTTATATCTCTAGTTCACTAATATAATAGGCTATGGATAATAAGAAAGGATGTAAGGGCTTTAGTCTGTTCCACTAAGAACTCTCAGCTTGAAAAACTAGGTATTTGGTGGTATCACTACAGAGAAAAATATTACTGGGAGACAATTTTGTGTTAGAAGTATAGATTCAGTTGGTAACAAATATGTTTGAGGTGTGCACTAGGTACCATAACTATAAGCACAGTAAGGAATAAAAACCATCTGCTTGAGATAATAGACAAACAGGTAAAGAAACAGATACAATTCTTATTGTCTTTTAAGAAAAGTGACAAAAGATAAAAGAACAGAGTATAATGATAGAGACTAACAGGGTAGAAAACTGGTAGATACCACCTTGAACAACCTGTCAAAAGAAGCATCATCAGTAATGAGATAAATTGAAATCATATACCACCTGGTAGGAGGCAATGAAAACAATGTAGCATCAATTCTGTGATACTCTTGTCAAAATGTAGTTTAAGTGAAGCTAATCACAAGGAAACATTAGGAAACCTAAATTGAGGTATTCGAAAAAGGAAAAAGAAAAAAGGAAGGAAGGAAGGAAGGAAGGAAGGAAGGGAGGGAGGGAGGGAGGGAGAGAGGGAGGAGGGAGGGAGGGAGGAAGGGAAAAAGGAAGTAAAGAAAACACTGGCCAGAAATTTTCAAATATGCCATGGTTAAGTTAAGGAAAGTTTGAAGATCTCTTCCTGACACAAAGGCACTAAAAACACTTGACTTTTAAAAACTATGCAAAATTCTGAACTTGATCTTTTTGCTATTATTGGGACTATTGTTGAAACTTTAATAGTGGTCTGAGGATTAGACGGAAGGAATGTATTAATATTAATTTCCTGGTTTTGATGGTTGTATTACACATGTATTGTGCACATACACGTGTGTATGATGTACACATATTTTGTGTGTGTGTTTGTTGTATATATGTAGGAAAAACACATTAAAGCAGGGTTTTCAACCATGGCATTATCAGTATTGACATTTGGGGCCAGTAAATTCTCTGTTGTGGGGATTTCCTGTGAACTGCAGGATATTGAGCAACATGCCTGGCCTCTGCTAACTGAATGCCAGTAGCACTTTTCCCCTTCTTCCCCCACCTCCTGCTCCAAGTTAACAACCAAAAATGTTTTCAGATATTATTAAATGTTTCCTAGAGGGCAAAATTGCCCTTGGGTTAAGAACCACTACTAAAGTATTTGGGGATAATGGGTCATCAGGTTGACAGCTTAATATAAAATGGTTCAGGACAAAAGAATCTCAGCAAAGTTTAAGAAGAAAATGTACAGAGAGAAAACAATCTATAAACAGCTTCCTCAGTATGGCAAAAAACATACAGATAAATCTTAACAGAAACATGAGAAATAAAGAAATACACCGTGATGCAATAATACAGATGATGGCTTTTTTCTCATAAAATATGAAGATAGAAAACAGTGAAATGATGAAAGAAAAAAATGTAAACCAAGATTTCTACATACAATGAAAATATCCTTCAAAGAGAAAGGTAAAATTAAGACATTTTCAGGAAGAAAAAAAAAAAGGTTAATTTGTTAGTTATCAGCCAACTTGCAACACAAAAAATGCTAACAAAAGTTTTTCAAACGAAGAGAAAAAATATCAAATCAAAATTCTAATCTAGAAGTAGAATACAGAAATAATAAGTATGAGGACAAATATAAAAGACTAGATTTTTTAATCTCTCAATTTCTTTGAAAGGCAATTATCTGTTTAAAAGAAAAAATAAAATTTCATGATGGGGCTTATGATTATATAGATAAAATTATATTACAAAATATATCACAAAGGACAGAGAAGAAATAAAGGAAATGTACTTTTCCCAGTTTTCTACAGTATGTGAGAGGTAGTAAAAAATTACCACTATGCAGAATTTAGATTAGTTAAGGATAAATTGAACACTTTTGTAATCAATAAAAATAAGTTAATCATAAATAATATAAAGACATGCAACTAACTCTGCAATGGATAAATTAAAAATGAATACTGAAAATTCAATAAAACAAAAATAAGGAAAAAATAAGAATAAAAAATGAACAAATAAAAAACAGATTGAACAAATACAAAAAAAGGAATATGTTTCATTTAACTCAAATATATAGATATAGATAGATCAATAGATACACATGTAAAGATAGAAATATACGTATATAATATACAGTAAATTCGTTAAATACAAATAAACTAAATTTTCTAATTAAAAGGCAAAAATTCTCACATTGGATAAAAATGTGAGACCCAAATAATGTTGTATACCAGAGACATATTTTTAATACAAGGAAAGATAGATTGAAAGCAAACATGTGGACAAAGCTAGACTATGCATAAAAAAGTAGTATTATTCCAAAATGCTTATCTACCTAATAATAGAGCTTCAACATACATGAAACAAAACTAAAGGTTTAATAAGTAAATTGGCAATCACAGTTGAATGTTATAAAACCTTTGTGTGTAATTGATAGAACAATTCTTTGACTTACTGACAGAAAACTCAGTATGGTTACAGATCCTTGAGCTTATTGACATTTATAAACTACCTCAAACAAATGAAAAATGCACAGTGTGTTTTTGTGCAATTAAAATATTCATCATGGGGAAAGGATAGTCTCTTTAATAAATGGTGTTGGAAAAACAATATCCACATACAAAAGAATGAAACTGGATGCTTATCTTATATCATACACCAAATTCAATTCAAAATGGATTATAGACTTAAACATAAAACCTGGAACTGTGAAGCTCCTAGAAAAAAAGCTTCTTGACATTGGTCTTGGCAATGATTTTTTTCCAGACAGGACACCAAAAGCACTTGCAACAAAAACAAAAATAAAGAAGCGGAACTATGTCGAACTGAAAAGCTTCTGCACAGCAAAGGTAGCCATCAACACAATGAAAAAACAACTTATGTGATGGGAGAAAATATATGCAAACCATATATCTAATAAGAAGTTAAGGTATCCAAAATATATAAGAACATATAATGAAAATTTACAACCTAAAAGCATAAAAGCAAGTAACACAATTGAAAAATGCACAAGGGATCTCAATAGACATTTTTCCAAAGAAGACATATAAATGATTAACAGGTATATGAAAAGGTGCTCAACATCATTAATCATCAGAGAAAGTCAAATCAAAACCACAGTAAGACATCACTTCACACCTGTTAGGATAGCTGTTATTAAACGAAGAAAAAGTGTGAACAAAAACGTGGAGAAAAAGGAACCTCGTGCACTATTGGTGGGAATGTAAATTGTGAGAGCCATTATAGAAAATGGAATGAAGATTCCTCAAAAAACTAAAAATACAACTACCATATGGTCCAACAATCTCACTTATGGATATATATCCAAAGGAATTGAGATCAGGATCTTGAAGAGATACCTGCAGTCCCATATTCATTGCAGCATTATTCACATTAGTCAAGATACAGTAACAAACTAAATGTCTGTCAGTGGACAAAAGGATAAAAAAAATGACATATATACAACAGTGGAATATCATTCAACCTTAAAAAACAAGGAAATCCTGTCATCTGCAACAACATGGGTGAACCTATAGGACATTGGGCTAAATGAAACAGGCAAATAATAAAGAAAAATACTGCATGATCTCACTACATGTGAAATTAAAAAAAAGAAAATTAAAGTTGAACTCATAGTAATAGAGAGTAGAACAGTGGCTACCAGAGGCTGGGGGATGGGGGGAAAAGGGAGATTTTTTTTTTTAAAAAAAGGAAAATAGAATGGTGGTGATTGCCAGAGCCTGAGGGGAGGGAGTCACGGAGAGTTACTGTCTAATGGGTATAGAGTTTCGTTTACACAAGACGAAAAGAGTTTGGAGATGTATGGTGCTGATGGGTGCAAAACAATATAAATATACTAAATTCCACTGAACTGCACATTTAAAAATGGTTAAGATAGTAAGTTTTATGTTATATGTTTTTACCATAATAAAAACAACAGTAACATTCACCATGATAGGCCATATGCTGAGCCAAATATTAAGTTCCAACAAATTTCAGGTTTTAGATCTTACATAATATATTCTCTGACCAGAGTAGCATTTAATATGAAATCAATGCCATAAAAGATACCTAGAAATTCCCCAAATATTTGTAAATTAAAGAAAATACTTTGTCTCCCATAGTTCATAAAAGACATCAAAAGATAATTTAGAAAATAATACAAAATGATGAAAATATCATAAAATAACATCATTTATGCGGTGAAATTAAATTTGTGTTGATAGTTCGATCATATAAAATGTTTCTACTGGAAAAACATCCACATGTTTAAAAGTCAGCTAAAGAACAAGAGAATTATAAGCAAATTAAATAAAAAGAAGGTGGAAAAAATAAAGTAATAGAAGCAGTGGAAGAAATAAATGAAATTTAAAAATACTAGGAAATATTTGCAAACTGAAGAGTTGTTTTTTGGAAAAGATTCATAAAATTTTAAACCTTAGCAAGACTAATGTTAAAAAAAGGATGAAAGATGGAATATCATTTCAGATCCTACAGGTACTCAAATGATAATAATTGAATATTATGAACAACTTCATGCTCATAAATTTGACAGATTAGGTAAAGTTCTTCAAAGAGACAAATTACCATAGCTTATTTAATAAGAAGTAGATAACCTGAGTTGTTCTGTATCTATTAAATAAATTAAATTCATAGTTTGAAAATTTCAGTCATAGATTGATGAATTCTCTCGAACATTTAAGGAAGAAATAATGGCAATTGTATATAAACTCTTCCAGAAAGTAGACTAAGGGATAAACATACTAACTTGATTTACAATCTCAGTACCACCCTAATATCAAAATTTGGCAGAGAGATTTCATGCAAAAGTTCTTTTAAAACATTAGAAAATCAAATTCAGCAAATAAGAAAGATAATAAATGCATCATGAGTAAATGGGACTTAGTGTACTAATGACAGGGTACTTTAATATCCGAAAAAATAAGTCAATGTATTTGAACTTATTAAGAGAATAAAAAAGACACACCCATATGAGGATCTCAATAGATGGAGAAACACTTCTGACAAAATTAAATAAGTATTCATGATAAGCTCTCAGAGCAGACTAAAAGTAGAAGGAAACTTTCTCAGTCTTATAGAGGGGCATCTACAATATATAATACTACCGATTATACTTAATGATTATATATTGAATGAGTTCTCCCTAATACTGGAAATGAGGCAAACATGCTTGTCTTTACGACTTTTGCTTAACGCTGTACTGGAAGTCTGAACCAGCACAATAAGCAAGAAAAATGAATAAAATACAAAATTTGGAAAAGAAGCCAAAGAAGTGTCTTATTAACAGAGATGATCATTTATGTAGAAACTCATAAGAAATTTATAATAGAGGACACACAATCCATATGTAAAAATAAAGTAAATTTTATTTCAATATGCAGTTCTATTTACTAGCATCAAAAAAAATAACTTAACCAAAAATATACAAAAAATCCTGCTCTGAAAACCACTAACCATTGCTGTGAGAAATTAAATAAGACCTAACTCCATATTAATGAATTAAAAGACTGAATAGACTCAATAGTGTTAAGGTGCCAAATTTAGCCAATTTGGTTATTAGATTTAATCCAAATCAAAATCCCATCAGATATTTTGAAGAAATTGACTAGTTGATTTAAAATTTTATATGGAAATATATGGGACCCAGAGTAGAAAAATAAAAATAATGATAAAGAAGCAAAAAGTTGGAGAACTTAATATTCCTAGCTCAAGACTTATAAAAGCTACCATAGGGCTTCCCTGGTGGCGCAGTGGTTGAGAATCTGCCTGCCAATGCAGGGGATACAGGTTCGAGCCCTGGTCTGGGAAGATCCCACATGCCGCGGAGCAACTAGGCCTGTGAGCCACAGTTACTGAGCCTGCGCGTCTGGAGCCTGTGCTCTGCAACAAGAGAGGCCGTGGTAATGAGAGGCCCGTGCACCGCGATGAAGAGTGGCCCCCACTTGCCGCAACTAGAGAAAGCCCTAGCACAGAAACGAAGGCCCAACACAGCCATAATAAAATAAAATTAAAAAAAAAAAAAAGAATGAATGAAGAAAATATTAAAAAAAAAAAAAAAAAAAAGCTACCATAATCAAGACAGTGTGGTAGCAGGGTAAGTGAAGATACGTAGGTCAACAAAGCAGAAAAAAAAAAAAATACGAACACATATTTTGTCATTTGGTTTTCAACAAAGGCGTTAAGACAATTCAAATTGGAAAGGACAAATTTTTCCAACAAAAGGAGATGAAACAACTTTATAAGCACAAAGGAAGAAAAAAAGCTTAAGTCCTACATCACTTGATACACCAACTTAATTTCAGGTCTCTAACAGATTTAAGTGTGAAGTCTAAAACTACAGAGATTATAGAATAAAGCTTTCAAGCTTAAGAGACTATCTTCCTCATTTTAGGAAAGGAAAGATTTTTTTAGACAGGATATATGTACCAATAAATATAAAAGAACAATTAATAATAGAATTCCTTTAAAACAAAAAAAACTTCTTGCCAAAAGACTCTGTTGAAATAAAAGGACAAGCCATGGACTGGGATAACATATTTAAAACATACCTGACAAAGAGCTTGTATCCTATATAGGTAAAGAAACTCTACACATCGATAATAAAAAGACAAGCAAATTTGGAAATAACCAAAGGACTTAGATACTTCAAAAGAGAAGAATACAAACGACCAAGATACAAATGAAAATGCGCCTAGCATCTTACATCATGTGGGAAATGTAAATTAAAACCACAAAGAAATACTTCCTTCCCCACTGGGAGGGAAAAAATGACAACACTAAATGTTGATGAATAATATATAAAGAAACTCAAACTCTCACAATTTGCTGATGGAAAACTAAAATAATGTACACATTCTTGAAAACTATTCCAGTTACTTATAAGTTAAATATAGAAGTATTCTATCATTCAGCAATTCTACTTCTAGGCATTTACACAAAAGAAATAGAAATATGTTCAGAAAAAGGTTTTTACAAAAATGTTTATAGCAGCATTACTAAAAGTAATTGACATGTATGAAAAAAATTAATGTCCATCCACAGGAAAATGGATAAAAAACTTCTAGTATAGTCATGTAATGGAATAATACTCATTAATAAAAATAATGAACTACCAATGCATGCAACATGAATGGATATCAAGAATATGTGTGGAACAAAAATAGGCAGATGCAAAATACATAAAGTCTAAGAACACACTAAACTAATACATGGAGATAGACTTCAGAAATGGCATTGCCGGACTTCCCTGGTGGTGCAGTGGTTAAGAATCCGCCTGCCAATGCAGGGGACACAGGTTCGGGCCCTGGTCCAGGAAGATCCCACATGCCGCAGAGCAACTAAGCCTGTGCGTCACAACTACTGAGCCTGCTCTCTAGAGCCCGCGAGCCACAAATACTGAGCCTGCATGCCACAACTACTGAAGCCCACGTGCCTAGAGGCTGTGCTCCGCAACAAGAGAAGTCACCGCAATGAGAAGCCCACACACGGCAAGGAAGAGTAGCCCCCGCTTGCCACAACTAGAGAAAGCCCATCCACAGCAACAAAGACCCAATGCAGCCAAAAATAAATAAATAAATAATAAATTTATAAAAAAGAAAAAAAGAAATGGCGTTGCCTATGGGAGTTGGGGGATGACTAGAAAGGGGCACAGGGAACTTTCTAGGGTGTGGAAATATTCTGTATTTTGATTAGGCTTTGGGTACATGGCTGTATATGTTTCTTAAAACTCATTGACTTGTACATTTAACATTAAATCTACGCATTTCAATATAAGTAAATTTCCCCCAGTAAGATAATGTTTCAATAATGTTAAAAAATAACGAAAAGCTAAGATTGAAAACTCAGTAGCTAAACTGAACCATCAAAGAAAGTAGAATATCTAAAGTGTAGTTTACAAGTGTACTAGAGATAGAAGCAACAGAGTTTATTTTAAGTCTTCAGAGTTTTGGAGTACCACTAAACCTAAGCTTTATATAAAGAAAAACAATCATGCTTTTCCTTTTTCATGTCCTAGTAATAATTGCTTTGGTTGCATTAATCAAGGATTTGGTTCTATATGTTAATTTTAAGTTATTAGGGATTATTGCCAATTTTGACTCATTCATATATCCAATTTAGAATGGTACTATTATTTTACAGTAGAAAGTACTATGATTAGTACAAAGTAAGCAGTCCTTACACCATTAGGACTAATTTTCCACAACTCTATTATATCAGGAAAGAGTGACTGATTTTTATATGCATGTTTGAATGTAGATTTTCATGGTTGTAATGGCTAGTGGCAAAATACACATTTTATAGATATTTTTAAAGGAAGATTAAGCAAGATTTCACTGCTTAGATATGACTATAATGTTAAGAGCTGAAAAGTCAATGAAGTGTGAAGCTACATTTTTTTCACTTTCTTCCATAGTTACTTGGAACTAGTTAGAAAAGCATGTTAAAACTCACCTTACAGAAGATAAAGTCTGTCAACATTTATTATCAGCCTTCCTTATCAATTGTTACTGTCATATTTTCTGAAATATAAAGTTTGAAAACACGATAAAAAACAATTCAAATGGATGATTTTTTAAAACAGCAACATAAATATTTCAATGTAATTATGCTTCAGTGTGCAATGTGACTGCTCTTTAATATGTTTATTCACATTTCTAGGCAACGTATAATAATTAACATCTTAGAGAGTAGAGAAAAACCAAGCATGTCTTGGCAAGTACTGAATTCTTATTCTGACCATTAAATGGTAAGTCTAAAAACTAAATTCCTATTTTTTTCAACAAATTTTGAAAATACATCTCTCAATAGCATGGATTTGAGGGCTGGGTTTCACATAAATTTTTAAAAGTGAAAAGAAGCAGTTGAAACATTCCAGTTCTTTGCTGTTTGAAATTTTCAGTAAACTTATTTGTTCCTCAAAAGCTAAAAGTATTGTTCCCATTAAAGTATTAATAGTATAATTTAACTTTTCTGGAATAATTTAATTGGTTATACCATAACTTTTTTCCCTTACTTTATATAGAACACTGATACCAAAGATGCATACATAGAGAATGGACTTGAGGACAAGGGGAAGGGGAAGGGTAACCTGGGACTAAGTGAAAGAGTAGCACTGACATATATACCCTACCAAATGTAGAATAGATAGCTAGTGGGAAGCAGTTGCATAGCACAGGGAGATCATGCAAGAGGGAGGGGATATGGGGATATATGTATATGTATAGCTGATTCACTTTGTTATACAGCAGAAACTAACACAACATTGTAAAGCAATTATACTCCAATAAAGATGTTTAAAAAAAAATGAAGGAGTTGGAAAGCAAAAAAGTAAGTGCATAGATATACCTTCTAAAAGCAGAGATTTCAGAAAAAAAATAATGATAGTGAAATTGGAAGACTTAAGGAAAGCTATTTATGTTACTCTGAGGAATACAAATCAATAAAAGTTCACGGCTGAAAAGTTCTCATTGATTGGAACACACTGGTAGCACAGTAATTTCAAAACCCAATGTAGGGTTTGCCAACCACACCACATTTTCTGTTTGTATCTAATAAAATCTTATGACTTCGAAACAGCTCTCTCTAGTATAAGCTTCTTGAATGACTTTACTTTTATTCTAACATGACTAAGCTGAAATCAGGACACTTGAAATATGGTTTCAAAGAATTATAAAATCTTTTTATATTTCAAAGTTGACTTCATGAATGTTGTTGTTGAGAAATATTCACCAGTTAGAAGTGTGGTAAAAAATAATACAATTGCTTGATTATATTTCTAGAAATTCCTTAAATTTCCCATGAATGCAGTTTTTTTTACAGAATACTACTTACTTATCCTCTGTTCATTCTTTAGCCATATCTAACCCAATGGAAGTCACTGTTAAGTCTCTTCATGCTGCAACGCCTGTGTAAAGTTTTTTAGTAGGTCTTAGTGTAAGAGCAGGGAATCACTTTTCTAAAAGGTGCTTTAATTTCTATGCTGCTTTAAAATACGTTCCTTCTGTAAGTACTGTTTTTTTTTTTTAATTAATTAATTTATTTTTGGCTGCGTTGGGTCTTCGTTGCATGCGGCCTTTCTCTAGTTGTGGTGAGTGGGGGCTACTCTTTGTTGCAGTGTGCAGGCTTCTCATTGCGGTGGCTTTTCTTATTGCGGAGCACAGGCTCTAGGCACGCGGGCTTCAGTAGTTGTGGCTCGTGAGCTCTAGAGTGCACGCTCAGTAGCTGTGGTGCACGGGCTTAGTTGTTCCGCGGCATGTGGGATCTTCCCGGACCAGGGCTCGAGCCCATGTTTCTGCATTGGCAGGTGGATTCTTAACCACTGCGCCACCAGGGAAGCCCCTGTAAGTACTGTTGATCAATATATCTGCAGAATCAACTCTAATACTTTAACTGAACAAAGGAATAAACCCTCTCCAAAAGGAAAACTCTCATCTACAACAAGCCATGTATTCCAAGAGAAAGAGAAACACTGAAAGGAGAGCTTGAAGAATTAGAAGCTGGATATCAAATTTTCTTCAATAAATTTGTAATGTTTCTCAAATTAACAACAACTTAACATTATTTTTATGATTTTCAAAATATATTCCTTTAATTTACCACTCAGTGCATTGCTCAGCCTACAGATTTATACTGCATTCACAACTTTGTACACAGAGGGAAACCTTTTTATGAAAAGTAACCTATATAGATAAATAATACTAATAAGCTACCGCACTAGAATGTCAGCTACATGAGGGCAGCCTTCAGTTGCTTTCTCAGTGCTGTTCTTCTGATGTCTAGAATAGTGACAGTCTTGGACTAGACATTCTATCAATGGTTGTTCATGAGTGAATACATATGAAATGAGTTCTCCAAGCTCTACATTATTTCATAAATGCCTTTTAAATCCTGTGGGGCACTGTCTGTGTCTCATGGCTTAAGTGTTTAAACGTATTGTTTTCTTTGCCAGAAACAATACGTTTCCCCACTTCATTCATCAGGTCTCAGCTCAAATGTCACTTTCCTGATGGCTGAAGCCTGGATTAGATGCCCCTATTATGTGCATCCATTGCAGCTTCCACATTCTTTATCATCATATCACATTTTATTTACAAGTTCATTTATGTACATCCTCCAAAAGACTGAGCTCCAAAAGGGCAGGTAGGTATTTAGCTTATATTCCTTGGACTCAATAAATATTTCTTCAATATATAAAAAAGAATTATTAATCATTACATGAAATCATAAATCATTAATAAGGACAGAACCTAAAAGGCAAATAAATACCAGAAGACACACAAAAACAGAAAACACAAGTTTATTCTAGGGCAGATCTATGGTGGAACCCCAGCTAAAATACAACAGATTTTTCTATAGAGCTGGAGATATATCTGACAAATGGAACTTGAATAGTCAAAACGGAAAAGCACTGGCATTCTTGTGAGGTTAGACTTAAAAAAAACAAAAAACAAAAAACTTAGAACAAAAGGCAAGAGGATCAAATTCTATAAAATAAAGATGACAACATTTGAAACTCTTCACCAAAATATGAAATACTGTAAGGTAGGGACAACCCTAAAGTTTAAAATCTAGTATGATAGGGAGGACCAGGCTTCTTTTTAACTAATATAGAAAACATGTCATTCATTACATTTAGATGTTGCAGAGGGCACCATTAAATCCCCTACAGTAAGCTTATCAACCTTGGCACGCTTGACATTTTGAGCTGGAAAATTCTTTGTTATGACAATCAAAAATTGCTCCAGACATTGAAGACTGACACCTGAGAGGCAAAATTGCCCCTGGTTGTTCTATAGTATTAAGGCAGATTTAATTAAAAGCATAGAAGATAAAGTGATGGATTTGTAGTCAATTTGATGATATTTATATTGCATTGCTAAACTTTGAATATGATATTCCTACAAAATACTGCATTGTAACTTCGAACAAATATTGACCTGAAACCCCTCTGTTGCAAGATAGAAAATCCAGCAATAACAAGATATAATTAAGCGCTCAGTTTGGTATATAGGAAGAGAGAACAAAGAAATCTAAATTCCTGACTCATCTTTGCCCCTACCCTGTTAGACCTTGAGCAATCCTCTTTAAATTTTTTCCCTCACTATCCTCATCTTTATTTTTTTATTTTTTTAAGTATTTGTTTTTTTATTTATTTATGGCTGTGTTGGGTCTTCGTTTCTGTGCGAGGGCTTCCTCTAGTTGTGGCAAGCGGGTACCACTCTTCATCGCGGTGCGCAGGCCTCACTATCGCGGCCTCTCCTTGCGGAGCACAGGCTCCAGACGCGCAGGCTCAGCAATTGTGGCTCACGGGCCCAGCTGCTCCGCGGCACGTGGGATCTTCCCAGACCAGGGCTCGAACCCGTGTCCCCTGCATTGGCAGGCAGACTCTCAACCACTGCGCCACCAGGGAAGACCTATCCTCATCTTTAAATTGAAGGCATGAATGACTTGATGTTGTAGTCCCTTTCAGATCTAATATTCCATAATTATATGACATCATCTCATGTATATTTCAGAAGCAACTGAATAAAAACAAACACTCCCTTCTTGATATATGCATCGTATTGCACCACACCTGACATTAAACATAAAAGATTTTTATAGGTTGTGTGATTTTTGGAGTTTTCCCTTCATCAAAAGATATTAGTTGAAGATGACTGAAATTCTACTATTAGAAACTGATATTTTGTTCTTTGACTTAAGGCAATAATTTTCAAACTGTGCACTATAGACACTCAGGGGTATACATTACAGGGCAGATAAGCAGATAAGCAGGTAATTCTCCAGACTCCCTCCAATAATTCAAACAGAATACAGAAGATTTCATCATTTTATTTATTAAAGTTCAGCAAGAAAACTGTTTGAACATAGGACTTGGCTAGATATGAAAAACACTGAAAGCTTTTATATATGTGTGTGTGTGTATGTATGCATATATATCTATACATACACACACACATATATATGCATTTTTGCAAGTGTCTGTAGAGCTATTAAACCATGTGTGGTACACTGACAATGAATTGCAAATTTCACTCACTCCTTTTCAAAGCAGTCTTGTCAGGGGAGATGGTGCTTCGGTAGAGAGCATTGTCTGGGGTAAACAAGCTTGGAAAGTCAGACACAAAAACACTGGTAATTCTGAATGTAGGAATATATGTCATGTCATCCTACTAAAGGGGCAGGTGGCAGTGTGTTGAAAGTTGCATGGTTTTGAAACAGGCATGTATATGATATGAAGACCCAATAGGAGCAACGCATGCATAATCACACCAAGGAAAGATCTACAGGTTTGTAACACATGGGTGGAAGGGAGAGATTTTAGAATTGCAGAGCTAGCAGGAAAAGCTAAGAGGAGTTTACCACTTTCTTTTAATAAACCAAGAGCTAATTTTTACACAGCATCTCTAAAAATTGTATCACATTTAAGCATTACTGGATTCAAAATAATAAAATATCCATAGCCATTGTGATTAAGCCTTGGAAATAATCATACTGCACAAAAAACATCTTTTAAGAAATACTTGGATTTTTTTAAAGCTACTCATTATACAAGGCTACTGGCATAATATCTTGTAAATTATTTGCATAACAATTCACTTTCAAATACACAGGACTTTTAATGGATCAAACTCTGGAAATCTCTGTAGAAGACACATATTGGAAATCTTGACTACTACGGTTTAAGAGACTAGTTCAAATACTGTATTTCTCTAATCTAGTTATCAACGTATACCTCACTTATGAAACAAGTTCAACTCTCCCACACACCTTCCTTTCTACCTTTGTCCTTGGCTGCATCTACTTCCTCCTTCTCCTCCATTTCTACTTCCTTCTCTTCTGACTCTCGAAAGCACAGCCCTCTCCAGAAAACATTCCCTGTAGGCAAGGCACCTGTGGCACATTCCTAAATGCACCCCTCTCTCACTGTATCCACTTCAACCCTCTCCACTCATCATAGCTCCTGAGGACAGGGATAAGCCTACTTACAGCTTTCATTCCTAGTTTCTACCATTGTTTGTGGTATGTCGCAACATCCAATAAATATTCTTTCAACTAAAAAACTGAATAAATAATTTCTGTCCAGGTCATCCAACAAACAAACTGAGAGGCCACACTAAAGAACTGAGCTTCCTCCTTAACAAAACAGAGCAAATCACTTTTCTGGGTGAAGTAAATAAGGAATAAAATGGACAATCAAATAAAAACTGGCATTCAAATACTCAGTATCAAACTTGTTCAAATCAGTAATCATGACTCTTAGATGAAAAGTTTAGGACAGAAAAGAAACAGCTTATTTCTTCACTGTGAACTGATTTATTCACTATCCAAAAAACAAACAGGTACATGAAATAAATGTACAACAGCAACTGTTACCACTACAGTACTACTACTATAGTATACTACTACTACTGTTACTACTACTCTAGAAGGCTACTTCTATATCTAAATATAAAAAGTATTTTGCTCAACTAGAATGATGTTCTCCAAAATGATGGAAAGAGTATAGCACCCAAGAATGTATTTTCTATTACAAGTCTACAAAGAATAACTATTTTATTAAACAATCAGACATGGTCATTAAAGGGCATTTATTTTGAAAATGAGATAAAATTTCTTGCCAACATATGTCTTTATTTAAAAAATAATCTCAGCGATAATTAAACCAGGAGATGTAATTCCAATTATACTATCAACAAGATTAGGAGAATTTTTTTAAGTTGTACCACTAGTTCTAAATACTCCCTTATCTCCTTCGTTTTATATTTATAAGATATATTTTAACCAGGGAAAATATTTCTCATTATTCTTTTGATGTTACTAACTTTTTCTTCACTTTGAAATTTGGAACCAAAGCAGAAATATTACATCATATCTTACGGAAAACGATTATTTTCCCCTCTGAATAATAAACCAGGATCATAATTCACAACAGCTGAAAGAAAGGAGACCATGTCTAACTGTACATAGTTTCTCTTTGAATAGAGCATTTTTTTCCTCATTGATCTATGACACATTTACCGTAAAGGCAATAATCTGTTCTAATCTAAGTGTGTATGTATATGTACACACATAATAAACGTCATGCAGAAACCTATTTAACTGCCAACAGAAATGAAGTCTGTTTTAAAAGAGTTGCTACTTACAGTAATTGTATTTCTAATTGTCAATCATACTTTCATACCTATTTCAACTGCACAAAATTATAATGAAGCATATATTGTTTCATTGAACTTAGACTTCACTTCAATGACTTCTCTAATTTAGGGAAAAATATACGTTTTTTCCATTAATGTTATCCATTTTCTCAAAAGTCTCTTTGATTCCCACAAACATTGAGAAACTTTCTCTCATTCTAGGGTACTTCCAAAGCTTTCTTTAGAGCACTGAGATAAGATTGGCCAATTTGATAAAAGGAAACAGGAGAGCGCTTGGAGGAGAAAAAACATTTGACCACACTTGCAGGGGTATCCAAGTGTTTAGAATTACGCTTAGCTCTCTCCATTTTGTCTTCAGTAAAGAGCCATTCAAAAGTCAAAAAAAGGGCTTCCCTGGTGGCGCAGTGGTTGAGAATCTGCCTGTCAATGCAGGGGACACGGGTTCGAGCCCTGGTCTGGGAGGATCCCACATGCCGCGTAGCAACTGGGCCTGTGAGCCACAACTACTGAGCCTGCGCACCTGGAGCCTGTGCTCCGCAACAAGAGAGGCCGCGACAGTGAGAGGCCCGCGCACCGCGATGAAGAGTGACCCCCGCTTGCCACAACTAGAGAAAGCCCTCGCACAGAAACGAAGACCCAACGCAGCCAAAAATAAATAAATAAATAGATAAATTTTTTTTTTTAAAGTAAAAAAAAAACAGTCAATGGATGGGAAGCCTAAGCACACAAGTGCTTCACTCTGAGAATTTGTGCTTCACTCTGTGAATTTTCACTTCACAAAAGATACAAATGTCCTAAAGCTGCTTCACTTACTCCAAAAGTTACTTAAACATCACATTCAGTTTACACATTTACTTCTATTCCAAGGAAGTACTAATTTACTAAACCCATGACTGATAAAAGAGTGAAACTTTGAATAAAACCCTAAAACTTGAAATTGTTGCCCTAGGTGAACTTAGCATTTAGTGCATTACAAATATGGTTCAAGAGGTGTTGTTTTATCCTTCAAGATAAAACATGAAGCTTGTGGTTATAAGTTAAGTTGAGAGGTTGTGAAATGAATCTAATGATATTAGAATTTGGTTTGATTACATGATTTAGTAAATTGCATGTGCATGTCAGGGAAAGGCTAGGTAATGTTTAAAATTTCTCACGACCACACATGTACTTTTCGTGGAATGTACGGGGAGCCCCACAAATCCTTCTGTGTAGAAGGAAGAAACAGTTTCCCACATGCCCATTCAATTGTGCATAGATTTAACTGTCCACTGTGCCTCTTTCAGCCAAGAGGGAAAGATAATGGGGACTGAAATGAATGACGATGATTAATGCTTCAGTTAAAGTATTATTAACCATGGTCTAATTTAGCCATGACCTAACAAACTGCTATGGGGTATGTACCACTGTCTCCACTTTACTGATGAAAAAACAGAAGCTTAGAGAATTTAAATATTCTTTGCAAATCATGCATCTTATAAGTGAAAAATCTTGAATTTTAACCAAGTTTTATTTCTTAAGGGAGAATAATAACAATATCCCCTTACAGGGTTGTTATAAAATATAGGAAAAGCACTCAAACAGGTAAATAATATTTATTATTTTTATTAATAGTTTGTAGTCTATTGATGGAATAGTTCCTTTCTTCATAAAACCCTGCAGGCAGAACAGAATTGCAGGAGAAGAGCAAAGGCCTTTTGTTTGTGCCTTCCTGGTTGAGGCAAAATTGAATTTACTCATTAAGATTAAATGAACTAAAAAGCAAACTCTTACCAAATTTTTCAGTTTAGAAATATCTAAGAATTCTGTGTTGAGATGTGACACTAGAACCCAATAAATAAGCTTCACTGATTTAAAACAAAGAAACACACTTTAAAAAATTCTCAAAGGTCAAACATTAAAGACATTAATTATTGTATCATAAAAATAGAATCCATGAGTTTATTACTAGCATTCTTTTGTGTGGATGATCACTGTATATTCAATATCAGAGCCATCCTAAAATAACAGCCTTGTATCATGTTTGGCTTTATGAATAAATCCTAGGTTCTCCATTATTCTCAGAGATGAACTATTGCAACCTTTTACTTTTCAATGGTAGAGGCAAGGGTTTCAAGAAGAGCATCCTTAACTTTTTTCTCACTAAGGTTAATTTGAAAGTTCCCACAGTAATCAAAGGTTATTCCAAAGCAGAGTTGATTGCTACATTTTCAGGACTCTTGCAAGCCACTTGAGGTCATCACTGGTAGTTTGAAATTGGCTGTGGTGAGAATATTTACACCTTTATACTACAGAAATTGACAAACACTACAAATCAGGGCTTTTTAATTTTCTCTAGAGAGACAGTTAAAAATTTACTGGCACACCGCAGTTCTAAACCTACCCTTTCTATTAAGACAAAAGGAAACAAATAACAATCACAACAAAAATTTTTATGTTACCATATTACCATATTACTCTATTGACAAGAAGTTAACCGTCTATTAAAGGAACCTTGACTTTCCAAAGCTGAACACTTCATGCCATCTTTGGTTACAGTTCATTTTTGCCCTGATAGGAGCCATATTTCTTTCTCCGTTTTACTCTTGGTCTCTCAAAAATTACCAAATCTTCTTAAATCTAAAAAACATAAACAGATTGGCCCTGTAATATCCCTTTTAGCTACTGTGTCCCCTTAGCCTCATTCCTTAGATTACTGCAGTCTAGTATCTGCAACCACAACTCAAATGAGACTGCTCTCTTAAAGATTGTGGAAGACATTGTGTGCACCACACCAAATCCCACTGACCAGGCCAGAGTCCTCCCCTAGCTGCTGTGCCGTTGGCTGCTGAGGGGTCATTAAGACACCTTTCCTGGGTGAATGCGCTTGGCTGAAGGAAACCTCCTGCCTGGAGGTTCATACTTGCAATCACTAGCCCATACCAATGACTGATTGATGTAGGGCTATAAAGGCCCAGGCCATTCTTCTCAAGACTCTGGTGCAATCTCTACTCTAGAGCTCCCCCTGGAATCACGCTGAAGCTAGACTCCATGCGAGCCTGTTTCCTTCCCGTATCATGATTCCCTGATAATTTCAGAAGTTTCCTTGGAGAGCAATCCCTCAATAAATCACACGCACTAGAATCTCAGCTTCCAGGGAACCCAGTCTTAAAGATCACTGATGATCTGCTTCTCAAATCCAGCATCCTTTTCTCGCTCTCTCTTTTTTTTTAAAGGACATCAATTTATCATATCTTTAAAAAAAAAAAAAATTAATTCATTCTGCCTGTGCCGGGTCTTCGTTGTGGCATGCGGGATCTTTGTTGCCGCATGTGGACTTCTTAGTGGCAGCATGCAAACTCTTAGTTGCGGCATGCATGGAAGATCTAGTCCCCTGATCAGGGATTGAACCTGGGCCCTACACATTGGGAGCACAGAGTCTTACCCGCTGGACCACCAGGGAAGTGCCCAGCATCCTCTTCTCAATCTTCATCCTTCTAAGACTCTATGTAACTTCTAAAATTGTTGATTGTCACTACCCTTCTTGAAATTGTATTTTTTCCGAAGTAATTAAAATAAGATTATTTCATGGTTTTCAGTATATTCTTTCTCACTGTGTTTTGTTTTGTTTTGTTTTGTTTTGTTTTATAAATTTATTTATTTTATTTTTCTTTGGCTGCATTGGGTCTTCGTTGCTGCGTGCGGGCTTCCTCTAGTTGCGGCGAGCGGGGGCTACTCTTCATTGTGGTGCCCGGGCTCCTCATTGTGGCGCCCGGGCTCCTCATTGTGGCGGCTTCTCTTCTTGCAGAGCACAGGCTCTAGGCATGCAGGCTTCAGTAGTTGTGGCACGTGGGCTCAGTAGTTGTGGCTCGCAGGCTCTAGAGCACAGGCTCAATAGTTGTGGCACACGGGCTTAGTTGCTCCGCGGCATGTGGGATCTTCCCAGACCAGGGCTCGAACCCGTGTCCCCTGCATTGGCAGGCGGATTCTTAACCACTGCGCCACCAGGGAAGCCCCTCACTGTGTTTTGTTAAAGCCTATGTTCCCTTCTCTTATACTTTATTTCTTATCCTGGTAAAATCTACCATGAAGCTTCAATATTAGATAGATATAAAACTCCCAAATATATATTAATTTCCCATGCCTAAAAGAGTATCCCCCCACAAAAAAAGTGTGTGTCCCTTATCTATGGAAGGCATCACTCTCCCTGAAGCCACCAAAGCTTGAAATCGTGAGTTCATTCATCTTTAATCCTTTATCTTCTCCCTTACTTCTCATACCAGTCAGTCACCAAGTCATGGCAATAGGAAATGCATTTTATTTTTTGCAGATGTTTTCTCCTTTTTATTAACATTGCATCTGGAAAGTTTATCTTTCACCAAAAATTATTTCAGATACAACCAAATGTATCTCCCTTCCCTCAATATGCCGGGCCAGCCACATGTGCTTCATATAGCCGCTAGCATTGTTTTTCTAAAAATGTGTTATGACTCTATAGTTTCCCTATTTAAGAACTTTGCAGATCTCCACGTTTTTTATAAGAAATTTAAAATTATGTTTTTATCCCATTTTCTGCCAACTTTCCTCTGAAAACCCATGGTCTACCAATACCAGTCAATTTGCCACTCCAAAAATACATCACACATTTGCATATATCAGTGGCTGTGTTCATGTTCCTCTCTCTTCCTGTAATGCCCCTGCTCCTTCACACACTACCTCATGTGACTCCTTATATGGCTAAATTCCAATGACTCACCTTTTATGCAGTATTTCAACCAATGCATTTTCCCTCCCTCCCTCATGAACACAAAAATGTATATAAATACATTTTTATATATTTATTATTAAGGTTGGACATTTTGGCACATTTATAGTTTTATGTATACATTTTTTCTTCCTAGAAGGCTGACTATAAATACTTAGAAACATGAAGATCATTAATCATCACTTTTTATGTCTATTCTGGTGTGTAGCATAGGGCATTACACAAAATAGTAGCTCAGTAAATGTTGGAACTCATTTCTAAAATTATGAACTACAGAATCAATCAACAATCATGGCTTCAGCAGATTTATGTTTCCTATTCAAATAAAATCTTAAAAATATAATAAGAAAAAAGGGATAATAAACTTCCAAAATAAAAGTCATTGAAATACTGTCAAACAAGTTAACACAGCTAGTACTAGAAAAGCATTAGTTGACACATGTGATGCAATTCAAGTTATATCAATCTATTTTCATGTTAAGGTCTTAGGAGGAGTCCATTAAAGATAATTCAAATTTTAAAGCTCATATCCAACATTTTTAATACTTCCTCAGCTCAGATTTTTGAAAATCTTGAGCAACATGCATAAAATTAAAATACAGGCTGTCACTGAGAATATAAAATAAATATCATTCTTATGAGTCAAACTTGCCTCATGAGTTTTCTTTAAAAAAAACAGCATTCCCTTTTGGCAGCAGTGTAATTCAAATCACAGAAATTTTAAACATTTAAGAAAAAACAAAATATATTTTTAAATGATAAACTTTTGAAACAAAATGTTTTTATTCCTCCACCCTTTATTTCTTTTATACCATCAACTAGATAAATGTTAAGTGAATTCCTTGCTTCTAAATATGTTCACATTCATTTGCTCTAAACCCAAATATGTCTAAACTAGGAAAGAAACCCTTTTTGAATCTTAGAATGTAATCTTAGTCTTTAAGGCTTAGATGCATGGTATGTACAAAAATCAAAGAAAGTCTCAAAATTCCTGCACAAAATAAGGTCATGTTTACACAGAGTGGAAGCATAGAATCAAAATTCAAATACTCCTTCAAAATGGTTGTTCTTTGCTAGCACAAAATGAAACTTTTATTGTACTAACAAGAGTATGAATCACTAAGTCCAGCTGACACTAAAATATCCCAAAAAGATCGTGTCTCTTGACAAATTTAAATAGAACTTCAGTCTGCATATGCATGGGCTCTAAAACTCGTTGATACAGTTTGCCAGTTGTACTTATGTTTGTTCTACTTGAGATAACTCATTGACTTTCCTTCTTTCCTCCTTTCTTTCCTTCCTTAGGTTTTCTAAGCTACTCTAAATTACTAGCATAAATTCAATGCCTAAGTTATTTCTCAAAGAGTAAATACCATTAGCATTATGCATTGGCCACCTTCATAAAAATGACTGCTTCTACAATGATAGCATTTCTCTCCATAATCTTTAAGTGGGGCAAAATAATTTCGATGATATACACAGCATTTAGCACAGTATATTACTCTGAAAAACAGATGATTTTTTTTTATGTAAAATGCTATCGAAGCATTCACTTAAACATAACCATTCAATTTTCTACCTTAAGCCCAAAAGCTCTCTTTGCTGGCATAGGTATTTTTCTTTATCTAGCAGGCCTGATGTTGCAGGCCCTTTTCTCACTCCATATTCTGCGAGACATGCTCAAAGTCTCTTCCCATTCAATTTATGACATGATTCATTGAATGCTACAGCCTACTTGAGAATTTTTTAATATTTTCCAGCCCTGCAGTAGAAATCCATTTTTCCAATAAGAAATGTAGTGATGACCCTGTCAGCTAAGTATCCTAATTCATCTGTCTATGTGAGAAAGCTTTCCTCCAGGCTCCTTCTGAATTCATATATGGAGTGTTCTGTACGGATTAGCATCTTCAGAGAGTAGCTTTCATACTTCTTTACAAATTAAATATATATATATATTTTACAGTTCCAAAAGTAGTAGATAACAATCAATTCAGAATATTATGATCATATTTTTTCTGGTTCTTAGGGATTTATCTACAGTTATGAGATGAAAGAATTTATAAAAGAGAGTATACTACCAGAGCATTAAAAATGAAGCAGATATCTCTGGACTCACACTACGCTATTACCAGCAGAAATTTTTCTAACCAATACAATATTTACTCTTAATTCACAAATATACTCCAAGTATTTAAAATTGATACTTGAGTATTGGTGAACACCTAAAAGCACCTAAATATCCTTTTTAAAACCAGAAAAATAAGAATATATAAATTATTATGTGGCTAGCATTATAAATTATCAAAATTGGGTAAAATTTCTCCAGCTAAATATATGGGATTGTTTGAATATAAAATACACTGTAAGTATGAAATCACATGGTCAAATGTGATTAACTCTCAAGGGAGAAGAACACACAAGGGCAGTTTTGCTCATCATCCCATGGGTTGTTTGTGTAATCTATTGGTCTGTTTTATTCTCAGAGGGTTTTATGAAAGGGTGTTCTGACCCAGTGCAAGCTTCATTATATCCTGAAGCCCTTAATACAGTGTTCTCAGGATTTATAACCAGCAGTGGACATTGACAGCTGCACCTTCCCTAACCTGGTTTAGCTAGCCTATTCCATCACCTGCACACACTTCCATTCATTCAATCTTATTGAGTATCTCCTACGTGTGATGCATTGAGCTAGATGTCAAGTAATACAAATGACTGCTAAATAAAAAGATGAGTAAGACAAAGTCTCTAATCTCAAAACTCTTAAAATCTAGCAAAGGAGACAGCGATGTGTAACTATAGTGATAATATAAAATGTAGTACCCAATTGATAAAAGTGGGAAATATATATATTTTTTAATTTGGGAAACTCTTCAGGAAAGAGTTGCCATTGAGCTGAATCTTGTCAGTTGAATATGATTTTTGCAGGCAGAGATGTGGGAAAGGAATTCTAATTCAATAAAATGGCTTGACTTATTACAGAAATAAATGTATGTGTATGGCAGATCTCAGGAACCATGAATAATTCACTATTGCTAGCACATAAGGAAAGAAGAATCTAGAAGGAGAGAAATTATAAAAAGCAAATTCCAGACCATGATAGAGGCCCTTAGTTACTATCACCTCTAAACTAGATTTTATTCATTGTCATTGAGTTGTGTGTGAACTTTGTTTCAGCAAATTCTGAGACCTTCCTGATGATACTAAATATGTACCATCTCAAAGGAAATCATAGCCACCCCTTTTTGATGATTTATAATTATCTTACTCTCTCATAACACATCATAACAGGCAGGGTTAATAAACTGACAGAACTTTTCAGTATCCAGGGCAACAAAACATAGACCGTTTTGGTACAGATTTCAAAACTATGGGATGAAAAAATTATGCATTCAAACATTTCTGAAGCTCTTATTTCAGCCCAGACCAGCACAGTAGGCTAATGTGTATGAGCTAGTTGCTAAAGAGAAAAACTGAACTATCTTCCCAAAGCACTGAGTGAAGGATGAAGGACTGTGTGAACCAAATAATTTTCTCCAGAGTCAAGAGACTCTTGAAAAAAAATTAGCTTGATAATATTTAAGAAATTTCTATTAACTTTCAATCATACATAAACAAAAAGGGAGTAATATCCCCACATTTCTACCCCCCTACAAAAAACAGCAGTAATGTTCAATGCTGATGTAGATGTAAAAAAATGGGGAATGAATTGCCAGGGGGGTGAAAATTGCTCGAACCCTTTGGAAAATAATGTATTAAAATATCAGAAGTCCAAGCGATGCAAATGTAAATATAAAAATCTGAGCAATCCCTATAGAAATTCCAGTATATGTATACAAAGATGTATGCTGTTATTCACTGCACATTGTAGGGGCAAAAAAAAACCTTCAGAAGTATTCATTTAGAGGGAAATAACTGAATCAATTTGGCTAAAGCATATTATCAAATACTACGCAATTACTAAAAAAAAAAAAAAACTAGTGGAATATTTACACATCAGCTAATGAACGGACTACAACATGATGATGAGAGAGAAAAATTAGAGTTGAATGTGGGTAGTAAGTATATAGAATAATCACGTCTTTGTAAATATTATCACTAACAAAAACCTTATTATGAGTATATATGTATGTAGGAGCATGAAGGCATGGTAGTTATATTTCTTGCTATTAGCATGACTGCTATTGAGATACATTTTTTAAAATTAAGAGAATGAAACACATAATTCAAAAAGACACATGCACCCCAATGTTCACTGCAGCACTGTTTACAATAGCCAGGGAACGGAAACAACCTAATTGTCCATCCACAGAAGAACGGATATAGAAAATGTGGTACAAATACACAGTGGAATATTACTCAGCCAAAAAAGGAATGAAATTGGGTCATTTGTAGAGACGTGGATAGACCTAGAGACTGTCATACAGAGTGAAGTAAGTCAGAAAGAGAAAAACAAATATCATATAGTAACACATATATGTGGAATCTGAAAAAATTGGTATAGACGATCTTATTTACAAAGCAGAAATAGAGACACAGACATAGAGAACAAACATATGAATACCAAAGGGGGAAAGGCGGGGGATGGGATGAATTGGCAGATTGGGATTGACATATATACACTATTGTTTTGTGTTTATAAATTTGTTTTATTTATTATTTATTTTTGCTGCGTTGGTTCTTTGCTGCTGCGCACAGGCTTTCTCTAGTTGCAGCGAGCGGGGGCTACTCTTCGTTGTGGTGTGCGTGCTTCTCACTGCGGTGGCTTCTCTTGTTGCAGAGCACAGGCTCTAGGCACGCTGGCTCTAGAGCACAGGCTCAGTAGTTGTGACGCAAGGGCTTAACTGCTCCTCGGCATGTGGGATCTTCCCAGACCAGGGATCGAACCCCTGTCCCCTGCATTGGCAGGTGGATTCTTAACCACTGCACCACCAGGGCAGTCCTATACACTATTGATACCATGTATAAAATAGATAACTAATGAGAACCTACTGTACAGCACAGGGAAGTCTACTCAACGCTCTGTGGTGACCTAAATGGGAAGGAAATCCAAAAAAGAGGGGATATATGTATATGTATAGCTGATTCACTTTGCTGTGCAGTAGAAACTAACACAACATTGTAAAGCAACTTTACTCCAATAAAATTTAAAAAAAAAAAAAAAAAGGATAAAGCACATACCAGCATTGTACCCTGAGCTTCAAATCTACTCAATAATAGGAGGCATGTGGAAAGAGCCTGACAGAAAATTTTACAATTCTCCTCAAGCTTCCTGACTCACTACCACTCATACTGATGACAATGTCTCCCAATTTACACAGAAAATAAAGGGCCCCTGACTAGGAAATTCTTCATCTTTCTACCTACCAATGTACAAAATTGTCCATATTTATTCCCAGTCTATTCCTCCACCCCAGAGGAATGACGGTCTCCTCCCCACCCAAAGCTAATGCCTACTTCTGTGCTCCCTGGATTCTTCTCCCACTCTATCTCTGACTGATTTTAACATTTATACCTCCATGCAAACCTTCCCTGTCTGTGAACATGCATAAGTCTCTCTTTTCTTAAAAACAAGACAAAAAGCTCACAACCTCCTTTGACCTAATGTCCCCCTCCTGGAATGTTATTAAAATTATTTAATAATCAGTACAGCATCTATCATACAAAAGTTTGAGTCAGGGCCTGTGTTTCCCATTGAACTAAGAGCTCCGCTTAGTTACTGGATCTTGCGATGGTTACTAAGTTCCTGTGGAGTGTCCAGGACAGCTGGGATGGCAGGGGGCATTAAGAAAGCTTGGGCAGTGGCTATTCATCACATTTTCCATTGTTAATAGTTGCCAAATTTTGAAAGTTAAAGTTTCAAAATTTGTTAAAATTTTGACAACGAAGAAGGGATTCCATTGTATATTAGCTGACTCTAACCTATTTACCATCCCATTTCTTACTTATCTTTCACAGCACAATTCTTGAAATAAAAGTCCACCGGTCTATAATTACAACGATTTGTTAAACTGCTATTTATCACCAGTACACGCCTATTAGAATAGACAAAATCTGGAACACTGACTATGCCAAATGCTGGCGAGGATGTGAAGCAAGAACTCTCAGACATTGCTGGTGAGAATGCGAAATGGTTCAGCTCCTTTGGAAGACAGTCTGGCTTTTCTTACAAATTAAACATACTCTTACCATTTTATCTAGTAATCATACCCCTTGGAACTTCCCCCCAAAAGTTGAAAACTAATGTCCACACAAAATCTGCACAAGGATGTTCATAGCAGCTTTATTCATAATCGCCAAAACTTGGAAGCAACCAAGATATCCTTCAGTAGATGAACTGATAAACTATGGCACATACAGGCAATGGAATATATTCAGTGCTGAAAAGAAATGAGCGATCTGGCCATGAAAATATATGAAGGAAACTTAAATGTATGTCACTAAGAAGCCAGTCTGAAGAGGTTACATATGCTGTGAGACCAACTATGTGACATTCTGGAAAAGGTAAAACCATGGACAGTGAAAAGATCACTGTTTGCTTATTTACAAAACAAAAACAGACCCACAGACTTACAAAACAAACTTGTGTTTACCAGAGGGGAAAGGTGGGAGGGGGGAGGGATAAAATGGGAGTTTGGGATTGACATATACACATTAATATATTTAAAATAGATAACCAACAAGGACCTACTGTATAGCACAGGGAACTCTGCTCAATATTCTGCAACAACCTAAATGGGAAAAGAATTTGTAAAAGAATAGATACATGTATATGTGTAACTGAATCACTTTGCTGTACACCTGAAATTAACACAACATTGTTAATCAACTATACTCCAATATAAAATAAAACAACAAATAAATAAAATTAAACTTAAACAAAAGAAACTTCCAAACCTGGAAAAAGAAAACAAAAAGATCACTGGTTGTCAGAAGGTGTGTCGGGGGAGGGATGAATAGATAGAGCACAGAGGATTTTTAGGGCAGTGAAACTACTCTGAATGATACGGTACAGATGGATTGATGTCATTATAGATACTCAAACCCATAAAATGTACAGCACCACGTGTGACCCCTATGGTAAACTATAGACGTTGTGTGATTATGATGTGTAGGTGTAGGTTCATCAGTAATAGCAAAGGTACCCCTGTGGTGGAGTGTTGGGGGGTGCTGATAATGAGGGAAGCTATGCATATGGAGAGGGACAGAAGGGAAATCTCTGTACACCCCTCTTAATTTTGCTGAGAACCTAAAACTATTTAAAAAAAAATTTTTTTTTAACTCTGAATTCCTATTTATCCCTCAGTTCAGGTCTATCCAATTTAATCCACAGATCAGCAACGAAACATTTCTCATTGACGATATCCATTGAATCTTCTAATTGCCCAAACTACCCTCTTGAATATATCTGAAGATTGGCCTCTCTGCTCCCTTTGTCACCTTGCTGCTGAATGTGTCCTCTCTTAGTTTCAGTACATTATTCTCTCCAGGTTCCTCTACTATATCTCCTGCTGTTCTGCTTTGGTGATTCAAAGGTCATATTTTTGGCTTTCTGGATTTCGATTCTAAACACTCTCCCTGGGTGACCTCATCCATGTCGTTTTCTCACCTCTCATCGTGACATCCAAATTCATAGCTTTGTCTCTCATTTCTCTCTAGAGAATCTGACTCGTAATCCCTGACTCCCTGTTCATCTTATTAGAACCAGCCTCCACTCTGCAGTGAAGGTGATTCTACTTCAGAATGTGATGAGTACGGCATAATAATGGTCTAACTACACAAAAGTTATTAATATGGAACACTGTTTAACAGAGTCAGACAGGTGCAAATGTTAAATGGCAGAAGAAATTACACAAAGTTATCAAAACACAACTCAACGCAGTGTTCCACAGCTAAGGAAAGCAAGAAAGTCAACACAGTTTGTTGGCTCCGGTCTCTCTGGAATCACTGACTGGAGATTTTGTTTCTTTCTTTCCTTTTTTGTTAATTTAATGTTTCCCCTGTGGTCTAAAAGGCTAATGAAGCTTCAAAAGTTCCCACCAAGGTCCCAGACTGTAACTTATGCAGAAGAAACTGGGTCATTAAGCTAAAGGTCTCTGGATGAGTATCTTCTTTAACAAGCATAAAGGTGGTCTTGACCTGTACTGTCATTCAGGGAATAACTTTCCTGATTCCCAAAAATAGAACCATAATTGAGTCTCACACATGAAGGGCAATCACATCAAGAAGTTTTTGGTTAATTTTGCTTTCCTGTAGAATGGGATCTTGACAAAAATCTTCTTTTAAAATAGGGGGTTCTAATAAAGAGTCGTTTAGACAGTCATTTTATTTCTCAGAAATTCATGACGGATACAAACAATTATGGACATTTTAAGTTTGCCTCAGGAGTAAGAGAAATACATATATTTTATTTCAAATGTCAAATTATCAATATACCATAGTTTTAATTTCTGATGTAATTATTAAAAAAAACTTTCAATTATTAAAAACTGTCAAACAATTCAAGTTGGCAATATATTTGCAAAACTATTTCAAGAAACCAAACAATCTAACTATCAAGGAAGCAGATTCCTCTTTTATTTGAGCATAATAAAAATATTTTAAGTAGTAAATAAAATGGTTGGAATATAAATATTTTGTCCCAGTCAGTTAAAATCTACCACCAGGCATAAACCTAAGGAGTCTAGAGTGTGAATATAAATATGGTGGCAAATATGAACACAAAGAGTCTTTTTTTTAAAACATAAAATAAACCTCAAGATACATTAAGTGAAATTTAAGAGTGCAATAAAATTTACCTTAAGATTAAACTAGCACTGATGTTATAAAATTCATGATTAAAGAGCACCCGTGCTTTTATAAATACATTTGTTATATCAAAAAGAAATAATCGAGACCTTCAAGATGGCGGAGGAGTAAGACATGGAGATCACCTTCCTCCCCACAAATACATCACAAATACATCTACATGTGGAACCCTCCTACAGAACACCTACTGAACGCTGGCAGAAGACCTCAGACCTCCCAAAAGGCAAGAAACTCCCCATGTACCTGGGTAGGGCAAAGGAAAAAAGAAACAACAGAGACAAAAGACTAGGGATGGGACCTGCCCCTTGGGGAGGGAGCTGTGAAGGAGGAAAGATTTCCACACACTAGGAAGCCCCTTCACTGGTGGAGACAGGGGTGGCAGGGTGAGAAGCTTCGGAGCCACGGAGGAGAGCGCAGCCACAGGGGTGCAGAGGGCAAAGTGGAGAGATCCCCGCACAGCGGATCAGTGCCGACCAGCACTCACCAGCCCAAGAGGCCTGTCTGCTCACCCTCCGGGACGGGCCGGGGCTGAGAGCTGAGGTTCCAACTTCTTCAGAGGTCAGACTGGGGTTGGCTGTGTGAACACAGCCTGAAGGGGGCTAGTGTACCACAGCTAGCTGGGAGGGAGTCCGGGAAAATGTCTAGAACTGCCTAAGAGGCAAGAGACCATTGTTTCGGGGTGCACGAGGAGCAGGGATTCAGAGCACTACCTAAATGAGCTCCAGAGACGGGCGTGAGCCGCGGCTATCAGCGTGGATGCCAGAGACGGGCATGAGACGCTAAGGCTGCTGCTGCCGCCACCAAGAAGCCTGTGTGCGAGCACAGGTCACTCTCCACACCTCCCCTCCCGGGAGCCTGTGCAGCCCACCACGGCCAGGCTCCCATGATCCAGGGACAACTTCCCCGGGAGAACGCACAGCGCACCTCAGGCTGTTGCAAGGTCATGCTGGCCTCTGCCACTGCAGGCTCGCACCGCATTCCATACCCCTCCCTCCCCCTGGCCTGAGTGAGCCAGAGCCCCCTAATGAGCCGCTGCTTTAACCCTGTCCTGTCTGAGCAAAGAACAGACACCCTCAGGCGACCTACACGCAGAGGCAGGGCCAAATCCAAACCTGAACCCCAGGAGCTGTGCGAACAAAGAAGAGAAAGGAAAATCTCTACCAGCAGCCTCAGGAGCAGTGGATTAAATCTCCACAATCAACTTGGTGTACCCTGCATCTCTGGAATACATGAATAAACAATGAATCATACCAAAATTGAGGCAGTGGACTTTGCGAGCAACTGTAGACTTGGGGTTTGCTTTCTGCATCTAATTTGTTTCTGGTTTTATGTCTATTTTAGTTTAGTATTTAGAGTTTATTATCATTGATAGATTGGTTTATTGATTTGGATGTCTCTTCCTTTTTTTATATATATAGATATATATATTTTTTCCATTTTCTCTTTTTGTGAGTGTGTATGTGTATGCCTTTTTGTTTCATTTTGACTGTATAGTTTTGCTTTTACCATTTGTCCTAGGGTTCTGTTTGTCCGTTATTTTATTTTTTTAGTATAGTTTTTAGCACTCATTATCATTAGTGGATTTGTTTTTTGGTTTTGTTGGACTCTTCTTTTTTTTTTTTTTTCTTTTTTTATTACTTTTTAATTTTTTTTTTATTTTCAGTAATTTTTTTAGTTTTTTTTTTTTTTTTTCCAATGTCTGAAACATTTATATTAACATATTTCCATACATATTTCCATACAAATACAAATATAAGATTTTTAGAAATTTCATGTAATGTCTGAAACATTTATATTAACATATTTCCATACAAATAACCCAATGAAAGTTTAGTATTAGTTGTTTTGTTTGTTTTTTTATACTGCAGGTTCTTATTAGGCATCAATTTTATACACACCAGTGTATACATGTCAATCCCAATCACCCAATTCAGCACAACACCATCCCCACCTCACCGCAGTTTTCCCCCCTTGGTGTCCATATGTCCATTCTCTACATCTGTGTCTCAACTTCTGCCCTGCAAACTGGCTCATCTGTACCATTTTTCTGGGTTCCACATACATGCATTAATATACGATATTTGTTTTTCTCTTTCTGACTTACTTCACTCTGTATGACAGTCTCTAGATCCATCCACTTCTCAACAAATGACTCAATTTCGTTCCTTTTTATGGCTGAGTAATATTCCATTGTATATATGTACCACAACTTCTTTATCCATTCGTCTGTTGATGGGCATTTAGGTTGCTTCCATGACCTGGCTATTGTAAATAGTGCTTCAATGCACATTCGGGTGCATGTGTCTTTTTGAATTACGGTTTTCTCTGGGTATATGCCCAGTAGTGGGATTGCTGGGTCATATGGTAATTCTATTTTTAGTTTTTTAAGGAACCTCCATATTCTTCTCCATAGTGGCTGTATCAATTTACATTCCCACCAACAGTGCAAGAGGGTTCCCTTTTCTCCACACCCTCTCCAGCATTTGTTGTTTGTAGATTTTCTGATGATGCCCATTCTAACAGGAGTGAGGTGATACCTCATTGTAGTTTTGATTTGCATTTCTCTAATAATTAGTGATGTTGAGCATCTTTTCATGTGCTTCGTGGCCGTCTGTATGTCTTCTTTGGAGAAATGTCTATTTAGGTCTTCTGCCCATTTTTGGATTGGGGTGTTTGTTTCTTTGATATTGAGCTGAATGAGCTGCTTATATATTTTGGAGATTAATCCTTTGTCCGTTGATTCATTTGCAAATATTTTCTCCCATTCTGAGGGTTGTCTTTTTGTCTTGTTTATGGTTTCCTTTGCTGTGCAAAAGCTTTGAAGTTTCATTAGGTCCCACTTGTTTATTTTTGTTTTTATTTCCATTACTCTAGGAGGTGGATCAAAAAAGATCTTACTGTGATTTATGTCAAAGAGTGTTCTTCCTATGTTTTCCTCTAAGAGTTTTATAGTGTCTGGTCTTAACATTTAGGTCTCTAATCCATTTTGAGTTTATTTTTGTGTATGGTGTTAGGGAGTATTCTAATTTCATTCTTTTACATGTAGCTGTCCAGTTTTCCCAGCACCACTTATTGAAGAGACTGTCTTTTCTCCATTGTATATCTTTGCCTCCTTTGTCATAGATTAGTTGACCATAGGTGCGTGGGTTAATCTCTGGGCTATCTTGTTCCATTGATCTATGTTTCTGTTTTTGTGCCAGTACCATATTGTCTTGATTACTGCAGCTTTGTAGTATAGTCTGAAGTCTGGGAGTCTGATTCCTCCAGCTCCATTTTTTTGCCTCAAGACTGCTTTGGCTATTCGGGGTCTTTTGTGTCTCCATACAAATTTTAAGATGATTTGTTCTAGTTCCGTAAAAAATGCCATTGGTAATTTGATAGGGATTGCATTGAATCTGTAGATTGCTTTGGGTAGTATACTCATTTTCACAATGTTGATTCTTCCAATCCAAGAACATGGTATATCTCTCCATCTGTTGGTATCATCTTTAATTGCTTTCATCAGTGTCTTATAGTTTTCTGCATACAGGTCTTTTGTCTCCCTAGGTAGGTTTATTCCTAGGTATTTTATTCTTTTTGTTGCAATGGTAAATGGGAGTGTTTCCATAATTTCTCTTTCAGATTTTTCATCATTAGTGTATAGGAATGCAAGAGATTTCTGTGCATTAATTATGTATCCTGCAACTTTACCATATTCATTAATTAGCTCTAGCAGTTTTCTGGTGGCAGTTTTAGGATTCTCTATGTATAGTATCATGTCATCCGCAAACAGTGACAGTTTTACTTCTTCCTTTCCAATTTGTATTCCTTTTATTTCTTTTTCTTCTCTGATTGCCATGGCTAGGACTTCCAGAACTATGTTGAATAATAGTGGTGAGAGTGGACATCCTTGCCTCGTTCCTGATCTTAGAGGAAATGCTTTCAGTTTTTCACCATTGAGAATGATGTTTGCTGTGGGTTTGTCATATATGGCCTTTATTATGTTGAGGTAGGTTCCCTCTATGCCCACTTTCTGGAGAGTTTTTATCATAAATGGGTGTTGAATTTTGTCCAAAGCTTTTTCTGCATCTATTGAGATGATCATATGATTTTTAGTCTTCAATTTGTTAATATGGTGTATCACATTGATTGATTTGCGTATATTGAAGAATCCTTGCATCCCTGGGATAAATCCCACTTGATCGTGGTGTATGATCCTTTTAATGTGTTGTTGGATTCTGTTTGCTAGTATTTTGTTGAGGATTTTTGCATCTATATTCATCAGTGATATTGGTCTGTAATTTTCTTTTTTGGTAGTGTCTTTGTCTGGTTTGGTATCAGGGTGATGGTGGCCTCATAGAATGAGTTTGGGAGTGTTCCTTCCTCTGCAATTTTTTGGAAGAGTTTGAGAAGGATGGGTGTTAGCTCTTCTCTAAATGTTTGATAGAATTCACCTGTGAAGCTATCTGGTCCTGGACTTTTGTTTGTTAGAAGATTTTTAATCACAGTTTCAATTTCATTACTTGTGATTGGTCTGTTCATATTTTCTGTTTCTTCCTGATTCAGTCTTGGAAGGTTATACCTTTCTAAGAATTTGTCCATTTCTTCCAGGTTGTCCATTTTATTGGCATAAAGTTGCTTGTAGTAGTCTCTTAGGATGCTTTGTATTTCTGCGGTGTCTGTTGTAACTTCTCCTTTTTCATTTCTGATTTTATTGATTTGAGTCCTCTCCCTCTTTTTCTTGATGAGTCTGGCTAATGGCTTATCAATTTTGTTTATCTTCTCAAAGAACCAACTTTTAGTTTTATTGATCTTTGCTATTGTTTTCTTTGTTTCTATTTCATTTATTTCTGCTCTGATCTTTATGATTTCTTTCCTTCTGCTAACTTTGGGTTTTGTTTGTTCTTCTTTCTCTAGTTTCTTTAGGTGTAAGGTTAGATTGTTTACTTGAGATTTTTCTTGTTTCTTTAGGTAGGCTTGTATAGCTATAAACTTCCCTCTTAGAACCGCTTTTGCTGCATCCCATAGGTTTTGGGTCATCGTGTTTTCATTGTCATTTGTCTCTAGGTATTTTTTTATTTCCTCTTTGATTTCTTCAGTGATCTCTTGGTTATTTAGTAACGTATTGTTTAGCCTCCATGTGTTTGTCTTTTTTACGTTTGTTTCCCTGTAATTCATTTCTAATCTCATAGCGTTGTGGTCAGAAAAGATGCTTGATATGATTTCAATTTTCTTAAATTTACTGAGGCTTGATTTGTGACCCAAGATGTGATCTATCCTGGAGAATGTTCCGTGCGCACTTGAGAAGAACGTGTAATCTGCTGTTTTTGGATGGAATGTCCTATATATATCAATTAAATCTATCTGGTCTATTGTGTCATTTAAAGCTTCTGTTTCCTTAATTTATTTTCATTTTGGATGATCTGTCCATTGGTGTAAGTGAGGTGTTAAAGTCCCCCACTATTATTGTGTTACTGTCGATTTCCTCTTTTATAGCTGTTAGCAGTTGCCTTATGTATTGAGGTGCTCCTATGTTGGGTGCATATATATTTATAATTGTTATACCTTCTTCATGGATTGATCCCTGGATCATTATGTAGTGTCCTTCCTTGTCTCTTTTAACATTCTTTATTTTAAAGTCTATTTTATCTGATATGAGTATAGCTACTCCAGCTTTCTTTTGATTTCCATTTGCATGGAATATCTTTTTCCATCCCCTCACTTTCAGTCTGTATGTGTCCCTAGGTCTAAAGTGGGTCTCTTGTAGACAGCATATATATGGGTCTTGTTTTTGTATCCATTCAGCCAGTCTATATCTTTTGGTTGGGGCATTTAATCCAGTCACGTTTAAGGTAATTATCGATATGTATGTGCCTATGACCATTTTCTTAATTGTTTTGGGTTTGTTTTTGTAGGTCCTTTTCTTCTCTTGTGTTTCCCACTTAGAGAAGTTCCTTTAGCATTTGTTGTAGAGCTGGTTTGGTGGTGCTGAATTCTCTTAGCTTTTGCTTGTCTGTAAAGCTTTTGATTTCTCCATCAAATCTAAATGAGATCCTTGCCGGGTAGAGTAATCTTGGTTGTAGGTTCTTCCCTTTCATCACTTTAAGTATATCATGCCACTCCCTTCTGGCTTGCAGAGTTTCTGCTGAGAAATCAGCTGTTAACCTTATGGGAGTTCCCTTGTATGTTATTTGTCGTTTTTCCCTTGCTGCTTTCAATAATTTTTCTTTGTCTTTAATTTTTGCCACTTTGATTACTATGTGTCTCGGCGTGTTTCTCCTTGGGTTTATTCTGTATGGGACTCTCTGCGCTTCCTGGACTTGGGTGGCTATTTCCTTTCCCATGTTAGGGAAGTTTTCGACTATAATCTCTTCAAATATTTTCTCTGGTCCTTTCTCTCTCTCTTCTCCTTCTGGGACCCCTATAATGCGAATGTTGTTGCGTTTAATGTTGTCCCAGAGGTCTCTTAGGCTGTCTTCATTTCTTTTCATTCTTTTTTCTTTAGTCTGTTCCGCAGCAGTGAATTCCATCGTTCTGTCTTCCAGGTCACTTATCCGTTCTTCTGCCTCAGTTATTCTGCTATTGATTCCTTCTAGTGTAGTTTTCATTTCAGTTATTGTATTGGTCATCTCTGTTTGTTTGTTCTTTAATTCTTCTAGGTCTTTGTTAATCATTTCTTGCATCTTCTCAATCTTTGCCTCCATTCTTATTCCAAGGTCCTGGATCATCTTCACTATCATTATTCTGAATTCTTTTTCTGGAAGGTTGCCTATCTCCACTTCATTTAGTTGTTTTTCTGGGGTTTTTTCTTGTTCCTTCATCTGGTACATAGCCCTCTGCCTTTTCATCTTCTCTATCTTTCTGTAACTGTGGTTTTTGGTCCACAGGCTGCAGGATTGTAGTTTTTCTTGCTTCTGTTGTCTGCCCTCTGGTGGTTGAGGCTATCTAAGAGGCTTGATGGGAGGCTCTGGTGGTGGGTAGAGCTGACTGTTGCTGTGGCAGTCAGAGCTCAGTAAAACCTTAATCCACTTGACTGTTGATGGGTGGGGCTGGGTTCCCTCCCTGTTGCTGTGGCGTCAGAGCTCAGTAAAACCTTAATCCACTTGACTGTTGATGGGTGGGGCTGGGTTCCCTCCCTGTTGGTTGTTTTGCCTGAGGCAATCCAACACTGGAGCCTACCTGTGCTCTTTGGTGGGGTTAATGGCAGACTCTGGGAGGGCTCACGCCAAGGAGAACTTCCCAGAACCTCTGCTGCCAGTGTCCTTATCCCCACGGTGAAACAGAGCCACCACTCGCCTCTGCAGGAGACCCCCCAACACCAGCAGGTAGGTCTGGTTCAGTCTCCCCCAGGGTCACTGCTCCTTCCCCTGGGTCCCGATGCACACATTACTTTGTGTGTGCCCTCCAAGAGTGGGGTCTCTGTTTCCCCCAGTCCTGTCAAAGTCCTGCAATCAATTCCCACTAGGCTTCAAAGTCTGATTCTCTAGGAATTCCTCCTCCCGTAGCCGGACCCCCAGGTTGGGAAGCCTGACGTGGGGCTCAGAACCTTCACTCCAGTGGGTGGACTTCTGTGGTATAAGTGTTCGCCAGTCTGTGAGCCACCCACCCAGCAGTTATGGGATTTGATTTTACTCTGATTGCGCCCCTCCTACCGTCTCACTGTGGCTTCTCCTCTGTCCTTGGACGTGGGGTATCCTCCTTGGTGAAGTCCAGGGGCTTCCTGTCAATGATTGTCCAGCAGCCAGTTGTGATTCTGGTGCTCTCGCAAGAGGGAGTGAGAGCACGTCCTTCTACTCCGCCATCTTGGTTAATCTCAGTTTTTATTTTAATAACTTTCTTTTCTTTTCTTTTCTTTCTTTCTTTCTTTCTTTCTTCCTTTATCTCTCTCTCTCTCTCCCTTCCTTCCTTCCTTTCCTTCCTTCCTTTCTCTCTCTCTCTCTCTCTCTCTCTCTCCTTCTCTCTTTCTTTCTTTCTTTCTTTCTCCCTTTTCTTCTGAGCCGTGTGGAAGACAATGTCTTGGTGCTCCGGCCAGGTGTCAGGCCTGTACCCCTGAGGTAGGAGAGCCAAGATGAGGACATTGGTCCACCAGAGACCTCCCGGCTCCACGTAATATCAAACGGCGAAAGCTCTCCCAGAGATCTCCATCTCAAAGTTAAGACCCAGCTCCACTCAACGACCAGCAAGCTATAGTGCTGGACATGCTATGCCAAACAACTAGCAAGACAGGAACACAACACCACCCATTAGCAGAGGGGCTGCCTAAAATCATAATAAGGTCACAGACACCCAAAAACACACCACTGGATGTGGTCCTGCCCACCAGAAAGACAAGATCCAGCCTCATCCACCGGAACATAGACACCAGTCCCCTCTACCAGGAAGCCAACACAACCCACTGAACCAACCTTACCCACTGGGGGCAGACACCAAAAACAATGGGAACTACAAACCTGCAGCCTACAAAAAGGAGACCCTGAACACAGTAAGTTAAGCAAAATAAGAAGACAGAGAAACACAGAGCAGATGAAGGAGCAAGGCAAAAACCCACCAGACCAAACAAATGAAGAGGAAATAGGAAGTCTACCTAAAAAAGAATTCAGAGTAATGATAGTAAAGGTGATGCAAAATCTTGGAAACAGAATGGAGAAAATACAAGAAACGTTTTACAAGGACCTAGAAGAAGAAAAGAGCAAACAAACAATGACGAACAACACAATAAATGAAATTTAAAATTCTCTAGAAGGAATCAATAGCAGAATAACTGAGGCAGAAGAACGGATAAGTGACCTAGAAGATAAAATAGTGGAAAAAACTACCGCAGAGCACAATAAAGAAAAAAGAATGAAATGAACAGAGGACAGTCTCAGAGACCTCTGGGACAACATGAAACACACCAACATTCGAATTATAGGGGTCCCAGAAGAAGAAGAGAAAAAGAAAGGGACTGAGAAAATATTTGAAGAGATTTTAGTTGAAAACTATCCTAATATGGGAAAGGAACTAGTCAGTGAGGTCCAAGAAGTGCAGAGAGTCCCGTACAGGATAAATCCAAGGATAAACATGCCAAGACACATATTGAGCAAACTATCAAAAATTAAATACATACACAAAAAAAATATTAAAAGCAGCAACAGAAACAACAAATAACATACACAGGAATCCCCATAAGGTTAACAGCTGATCTTTCAGCAGAAACTCTGCAAGCCAGAAGGGAGTGGCAGGACATATTTAAAACGATGAAAGGGAAAAAAAACACAACGAAGATTACTCTACCCAGCAAGGATCTCACTCAGATTTGACGGAGAAATTAAAACATTTACAGACAAGCAAAAGCTAAGAGAATTCAGCACCACCAAACCAGCTTTACAACAAATGCTAAAGGAACTTCTCGAGGTAGGAAACACAAGAGAAGGAAAAGACCTACAATAACAAACCCAAAACAATTAAGAAAACGGTAATAGGAACACACATATCAATAACTACCTTAAATGTACATGGATTAAATCCTCCAACCAAAAGACATAGACTGGCTGAATGGATACAAAAACAAGACCCGTATATATGCTGTCTACAAGAGACCCACTTCAGACCTAGGGACACATACAGACTGAAAATGAGGGGATGGAAAAAGATATTCCATGCAAATGGAAATCAAAAGAAAGCTGGAGTAGCTATACTCATATCAGACAAAATAGACTTTAAAATAAAGACTATTACAAGAGACAAAGAAGGACACTACATAATGATCAATGGATCAATCCAAGAAGAAGATATAACAATTGTAAATATTTATGCACCCAAAAAAGGAGCACCTCAATACTTAAGGCAAATGCTAACAACCATAAAAGGGGAAATCGACCGTAACACAATCATAGTAGGGGACTTTAACACCCCACCTTCACCAATGGACAGATCATCGAAAATGAAAATAAATAAGGAAACACAAGCTTTAAATGATACATTAAACAACATGGACTTAATTGATATTTATAGGATATTCCATCCAAAAACAAGAGAATACATTTTCTTCTCAAGTGCTCATGGAACAATATCCAGGATCCATCATATCTTGGGTCAAAAAACAAGCCTTGGCAAATTTAAGAATATTGAAATGGTGTCAAGTAGCTTTTCCGACCACAACGCTGTGAGACTAGATATCAATTACAGGAAAAAATCTGTAAAAAATACAAACATATGGAGGCTAAATAATACACTACTAAATAACTAAGAGATCACTGAAGAAATCAAAGAGGAAATCAAAAAATACCTAGAAACAAATGACAATGAAAACACGATGACCCAAAACCTATGGGATTCAGCAAAAGCAGTTCTAAGAGGGATGTTAATAGCAATATAATCCTAGCTCAAGAAACAAGAAACAACTCAAATAAACAACCTAACCTTACACCTAAAGCAATTAGAGAAAGAACAAAAAAACCCCAAAGTTAGCAGAAAAAATAAATCATAAAAATCAGATCAGAAATAAATGAAAAGGAAAGGAAGGAAACAATAGCAAAGATCAATAAAACTAAAAGCTGGTTCTTTGAGAAGATAAACAAAATTGATAAACCATTAGCCAGACTCATCAAGAAAAAAAGAGAGAAGACTCAAATCAACAGAATTAGAAATGAAAAAGGACAAGTAACAACTGACACTGCAGAAATGCAAAGAATCATGAGGGATTACTACAAGCACCTATATGCCAATAAAATGGACAACCTGGAAGAAATGGACAAATTCTTAGAAAAGCACAACCTTCTAAGACTGAACCAGGAAGAAATACAAAATATGAACAGACCAATCACAAGCACTGAAATTGAAACTGTGATTAAAAATCTTCCAACAAACAAAAGCCCAGGACCAGATGGTTTCACAGGTGAATTCTATCAAACATTTAGAGAAGAGCTAACACCTCTCCTTCTCAAACTCTTCCAAAATACAGCAGAGGGAGAAACACTCCCAAACTCATTCTACAAGGCCACCATCACCCTGATACCAAAACCAGACAAAGAGGTCACAAAGAAAGAAAACTACAGGCCAATATCACTGATGAACATAGATGCAAAAATCCTCAACAAAATACTAGCAAACAGAACCCAACAGCACATTAAAAGGATCATACACGAGACTTCCCTGGTGGCGCAGTGGTTAAAAATCCGCCTGCCAATGCAAGGGCACGCGGGTTCGAGCCCTGGTCCGGGAAGATCCCACATGCCACGGAGAAACTAAGCCCGTGCGCCACAACTACTGAAGCCCGTGTGCCGCAACTACTGAGCCCACGTGCTGCAACTACTGAAGCCTGTGTGCCTAGAGCCCGTGCTCCACAACAAGAGAAGCCACTGCAACAAGAAGCCCTCAAGCAGCAACGAAGACCCAGTGCAGCCAAAAATAAAAACCAAAAAAAAAAGGATCACACACCATGATCAAGTGGGTTTATCCGAGGAATGTAAGGATTCCTCAATATACGCAAATCAATCAATGTGATACATCATATTAACAAATTGAAGGAGAAAAACCATATGATCATCTCACGAGATGCAGAAAAAGGTATCAACAAAATTCAGCACCCATTTATGATAAAAAGCCTCCAGAAAGTAGGAACAGAAGGAACTTACCTCAACATAATAAAGGCCATATATGACAAACCCATAGCCAACATCATTCTCAATGGTGAAAAACTGAAACCATTTCCACTAAGATCAGGAAGAAAACAAGGTTGTCCACTCTCACCACTATTATCAGCATCATTTTGCAAGTTTTAGCCACAGCAATCAGAGAAGAAAAAGAAATAAAAGGAGCCCCAATCAGAAAAGAAGAAGTAAAGCTGTCACTGTTTGCAGATGACATGATAGTATACATAGAGAATCCTAAAGATGCCACCAGAAAACTACTAGAGCTAATCAATGAATTTGGTAAAGTAGCAGGATACAAAATTAATGCACAGAAATCTCTTGCATTCCTATACACTAATGATGAAAAATCTGAAAGAGAAATTAAGGAAACACTCCCATTTACCATTGCAACAAAAAGAATACAATACCTAGGAATAAACATACCTCAGTAGACAAAAGACCTGTATGCAGAAAACTATAAGACACTGATGAAAGAAATTAAAGATGATACAAACAGATGGAGAGATATACCATGTTCTTGGATTGGAAGAATCAACATTGTGAAAATGACTATATTACCCAAAGCAATCTACAGATTCAATGCAATCCCTATCAAACTACCAATGGCATTTTTCACAGAACTAGAACATAAAACTTCACAATTTGTATGCAGACACAAAAGGCCCCGAATAGCCAAAGCAATCTTGAGAAAGAAAAACGGAGCTGGCGGAATCAGGCTGTTAGACTTCAGATTATATTACAAAGCTACAGTAATCAAGACAGTATGTTACTGGCATAAAAACAGAAATATAGACCAAAGGAACAGGATAGAAAGCCCAGAGATAAATCCACGCATGTATGGTCACCTAATCTTTGATAAAGTAGGCAAGAACATACAATGGAGAAAAGACAACCTCTTCAGTAAGTGATGCTGGTAAAACTGGTCAGCTACATGTAAAAGAATGAAATTAGAACACTCCCTAACACCGTACACAAAAATAAACTCAAAATGGATTAAAGATCTAAATGTAAGGCCAAATACTATAAAACTCTTAGAGGAAAACACAGGCAGAACACTCTATGACATAAATCACAGCAAGATCCTTCTTGACCCACCTCCTAGAGAAATGGAAATAAAAACAAAAATAAACAAATGAGACCTCATGAAACTTAAAAGCTTTTGCACAGCAAAGGAAAACATAAACAAGACGAAAAGACAACCCTCAGAATGGGAGAAAATATTTGCAAATGAAACAACTGACAAAGGATTAATCTCCAAGATTTACAAGCAGCTCATGCAGCTCAATAACAAAAAAACAAACAACCCAATCCAAAAATGGGCAGTAAACCTAAATAGACATTTCTCCAAAGAAGATATACAGATTGCCAACAAACACATGAAAGGATGCTCAACATCACTAATCATTAGAGAAATGCAAATTAAAACTACAATGAGGTATCACCTCACACCAGTCAGAATGGCCATCATCAAAAAATCTACAAACAATAAATGCTGGAGAGGGTGTGGAGAAACGGGAACCCTCTTGCACTGTTGGTGGGAATGTAAATTGATACAGCCACTATGGAGAACAGTACGGACATTCGTTAAAAAACTAAAAATAGAACTACCATATGACCCAGCAATCCCACTACTGGGCATATACCCTGAGAAAACCATAATTCAAAAAGAGTCAATTACCACAATGTTCATTGCAGCTTTATTTACAATAGCCAGGACATGGAAGCAACCTAGGTGTCCATCAACAGATGAATGGATAAAGAGGATGTGGCACATATATACAGTGGAATATTACTCAGCCATAAAGAGAAACAAAATTGAGTTATTTGTAGTGAGGTGGACGGACCTAGAGTCTGTCATACAGAGCGAAGTAAGTGAGAAAGAGAAAAACAAATACCATATGCTAACACATATGTATGGAATCTAAAAAAAAAAAAAAAAAAAAAATGTTTCTGATGAACCTAGGGGCAGGACAGGAATAAAGACACAGACATAGAGAATGGAGTTGAGGACATAGGGAGGGGGAAGGGGAAGCTGGGACGAAGTGAGAGAGTGGCATGGACATATATACACCACCAAATGTAAAATAGGTAGCTAGTGGAAAGCAGCTGCATAGCACAGGGAGGTCAGCTCAGTGCTTTGTGACCACCTAGAGGGGTGGGGTAGGGAGGGTGGGAGGGAGATGCAAGAGGGAGGAGATATGGGGATATATGTATACATATAGCTGATTCACTTTGTTATACAGCAGAAACTAACACAACATTGTAAAGCAATTATACTCCAATAAAGACGTTTAAAAAAAAAAAGAAATAATCTATGAATCACTCAGCATAAGAAATTAACAGTAATATGAAGGCATATATTTGGGGGAGAATAATTTTGTATATATGGCCAGAAATAAATCTGCAGTGGCACCAAATCAAAATGCATGCCTCTGTTTCTGAAACAGAGAATGAAAATGTACTGTACTGCAGATGAAGAAAAAGTTCATAAATTTAATGTAAACCATTAATGTAAACCATTAAGGAATGAAAACTAAAACATTTAAATGAAAAGTCATAGAGGTCAACTGTATAAAAAGTAATGATTGCTGGAGAAATAACTACTTGGATGTTGATGGAGTAGTAAAAATATAATAATAACATCAGTCTCCTATATAATAATGTCACTATCCATAATAACATCAGCCTCCCCTATTATAATATCACTATTCAATATTTCCAAACTACAACATTAAAAGAGTATTTACTCTTTTAAAAGATATAGCAATGCTTTTCTAATGAGCACATAGTAACAGTCAATATTTAAGTACATTTTTAACAATTATTGTATTTTATATTGGTAGTATTACCTATTTTATATATATATATGTATATATATATATGTGTGTGTGTGTATGTATATATATATATATATATATATATATATATGTATTATATTATATTCTTCCATCTGGCTTCCCCACCACCACTTCAAATGCATTTGTTTTAATCTTTAAGGAAACCACAAAGCAGTGAAACCACAGTAGGTTAAGACATTAGTAAATGATGTACTGGAGGAATTGTAGATCTAAAACATTTATGCTCAAAGTCTCATTTCTCCTCTGCTATAAGAGATTTTAGCTAATTTCCTCCTTAACATTATTTGTGATTTTCTAAAGATGCCAGTATATATATATATATTTTTCAAAATCGTGGGACTAATACTCAGGGTTCTCCAGAGAAACAGAACAAATAGGATATAAATGGTAACGCAGAAGTTTAGGTATGTGGTTTTATCTTTTAACTATTTCATTTGATATTATTTCAGATGTATAGAAAATTTGCAAAAACATACAAAGATTCTAGTATACTTTTTAAACAAGATTCACTAATTATTTACATTTAGCTCCACTTGATTTTTCATTCTCGTTGTCCCCCAGATAAACACACTTTAGTGTATATTTCCTAAAAACAAGGAAATTCTAATTTAACCACACAACAATGATCAATATCAGGAAATCTGACATTAATATAATTCTATCCCAATGATTTTTTCATACCTTGTCTTTGTCCCCAGTCCAGAATGGAATCCAGGATCCTGCATTTAGTTGCCTTATCTCTTCAGCCCACTTTAATCTGGAAGCCAGTGTTTCTCAGCATTTCTTTACCATTCCTCCCCTTGAAATTTTTGAAGAGTACAGCCTCCTTCTTTGGCAGAATCCCCCTCAAGCTGAGTTTCACTGTTGTTGTCTCATGATTACAGTAAGTTTATGTCCTTATGGCAAGAACGCCACAGAAGTCATATGTGTCCTTCTAGGTATATCAGGATGCACATGCTGTCAGTTTATCCCAATGTTGATGATAATAATGTTGATGACTGGTTTGAAGTGTTGTACCCTGTATCTATCCAGTAAAATTCACATTTGCTTACTATGTCATCAATAGTTTGACACTATGTCAATATGATGCTCTTTATCAAAAATTTACCCACTACTTTTAGCAAAAACTGATAATTCTTGACTGAAGTATTCCTCTGATAGCTACAACATGGTGATCTTCTGACCTCTTCATTTAGTCTGCATTTATTTGTTGATATTCTATTGCAAGGAAGAGTTATTCCTTCTTTCCCATTTATTTGTTCATTCGTTCATTTATATCAGTTTGGACTCATGGATTCCCATTTTATCAATATTAAATGGATTTGATCTTTTACTGTTCTTGTTTCTGATACTCAAATTATACTAGATTTGTCCATTTGGAGACTCTTCAGTCTGGATTCTGGGTGCTGTTAACATTTCCTTATTATTGTTTGAGAAATTATTTACTTTCTAGACAAGATATTCTAGGCTTATCCTTACTTTCCCGGTCCAGACCCTGGGACCCTCCATTTCTCTAAGGAACCCTGGTTACGTTGACTGGAGAATCATATTTAAAAACCAGGATTTGGGCAATAGATATAGCAATTGATATTGATATGCTGTTGCTTCTACATACTCTAAACAGAGCTAGAAAGTGTGTGTGTGTGTGTGTCTATCTATCTAAATATCATGTACGTATCTGTATATCTATCTATATTGAAAAGCCATGAATTAACATTTATAGTTCCAATTCCAATACAATAAACCAAGGTCATTTTAATATTTCCCTTTTCCACATTAGTAGTACAATATATAACAGCTGGGAACTAACTCCCATTATCCTCAATGTATTTTTCATTTGATCAAGCTTAAAATATGAGAAAATGTTTCCAAGATTGTGAACACATGGCACTACCAAAAAATAAATCATACTAATTGTGTTCAATATTTGTGTATAGTTACTGATCATGTGTGTATCGGGGTGGGGGAGCGTGGTTAGTGGTTACATACAGTGAAATGCACAAATCTTAAAGGTACCATTCAGTGAGTTTCGGCAAACATAAACTCTCATAATCCATACTCTGATCAAGATATAGAACATAACCATTACCCCAGAAAGTTCACTTGCCCACTTTCCCCCAAGTACCAATGTTCTAGTTTTTTCACCATTGAATTATATTGCTATTTCAAACACTTATAAATGGCCTCATACAGTAGGTACTCCTGATCCTGTCTTATTTCACTAGGTGTAATATTTTTGAGATTCAGACATGTTGCATGCATCAGCAGTTTGTTCCTTTTTATTAGTGTATAGAGTTCATTGTATAACTACACCACAATTTGCTTATTCTTTGTGCTCTTGATGGATATATGTATTTTTCCACTTTGGGCAATTTTAAATAATGATGCTGTGAATATTTATGAACAAGTCTTATATGGAGATATATTTTCATTACTCTTGGGTAAATATGTAGGGGTATAATTGCCAAGTGAATGAGGAGGGGTACTTATAACTCTGTGAGAAAATGTCAAAACACAATCCGAAGTGATTATACCATTCTAAACGTCAATCAGAATGTATGAGTTAAACCACATGCTCAACAACAATTAGTTTGCTAAGTCTTTTTTCAGTTGAGTTATTCAAATGTGTGACATAGTATCTCATTATGGTTTTGATTTACATTTCCCTGATGACTAATAATTTTGAGCAATTTTTATGTGCTAAATGACCATTCACATGTCTTCCTTTGTAATGTGTCTATTCAAATCTCTTACCCACTCTATTAGGTTGTCTTCTTCTACTATTAATTTGTAGGCCTTCCTTTTATAGTCTAGACAAAAGACCTTTGTCCAATATAGTTTTTTTTAAAAATAAATTTACTTATTTATTTTTGGCTGCATTGGGTCTTCATTGCAGGGTGCGGGCTTTCTCTAGTTGCGGTGAGCACGGGCTACTCTTTGTTGCGGAGCACGGGCTCTAGGCGCATGGGCTTCAGTAGTTGTGGAAACACGGGTTCAGTAATTGTAGTATGCAGGCTTCAGTAGTTGTGGCTCTCGGGCTCTAGAGCACAGGCTCAGCAGTTTTGACGCACGATCTTAGTCTCTCTGCGGCATGTGGAATCTTCCTGGACCAGGGCTCAAATCCGTGTCCCCTGCATTGGCAGGAGGCTTCTTAACCACTGTGCCACCAGGGAAGTCCCCAATATAGTTTTTACACATATTTATTCCAGTCTGTGACTTTGTGCTCATTTTACGTTATTTAATAAACATACATTAACTTTAGATGAAATTTAAAAATTTTTATTAGCATTTTTAGCAAATAGCAAATTTTAATAGCATTTTTTAAAGTTTTAGCTATTGTTTTCTGTGCCTTAGTCAAGTAGATATACTTCTGTATTCATTTAAAAGCTTTATAGATTTTATGTTTATGTTTAAGTCTATGATCCACCCATGAATTGATTTTTGTGTATGGTGTGACACATATACACATGCACATAAAAATACACACTCAACTGAACATTTTATAAAACCATTTGCTAGCAATGCTTTTCTTTACCAATTGGATTGCTTCAGCAACTCTTTTGAACGTTAATTGGCCTTACACTCTTGTTTCAGTGATCTATTTGTCTAATTTAATGCCAGTTCCACACTGTCTGGAATACTGTAGCTTTAATTTAAATTTTGATGTCAGGTAGTGTAAGCCCTGCAATCATAAGCATCATTTTCAATATTTTTGGTTATTCTATGTCCTTTATATTATCATACAGATTTTAAAAATAATTTGTCTTTTGCATAAAACAGGCTATTGAGATTTTGATTGGTGTTGCACAGAGTCCTGACATTAATCTGGGGGAGAACTGACATCTTAACAATACTGACTGTTAAAATCCATTGACATGGTATTTTTCTCCAATTATTTAGATATATTTCACTGGTTATAGAATTCTTGTTAGACAGGTACGATTTTTCTTTAAATACTTTAAAAATATCTTTACATTGTCTTTCTCTTACATTGCTTCTGAAAAGTAGTTACTGTTACCCAATATTTAATGTATCTTTTTATCTAGTTGCTTTCAAAGTTTTGTATTCCTCTTTGGTTTTTGAATGTTTTACTCTGATACATTTAGGTCATTGATGTTTCTTTATATCATGCTTTGAGTTTGCTGATCTACTTTGTTCTTGAAGTTGTTTGTTTTTCACCAAATTCAGAAATCCTTGTATATTATTTATTCAAATATATTTTCTGCTACATAATTTTTTCCTCTTCTCCTGCATCTCTAATTACATGTTTGGCAAACTGTGTCCTACATGTTTCTTGAGTTTGGGTTTTTTTTAAATCATTCTCTTTCATTAAGTAAGGATAATTGCTATTGATGTAAATTCAAATTTACTTGCTCCTTCCAAGCTTTCTCCAATATTGTTAAAATCATCCTAGTAAATGTTTAATTTTAGATATTTTATTTTGAATTCTACGATTTCCTTTTGGTACTTTTGATACGTAGATAGATAGCTAAATAGATATTATTTCACATCTCTTCTCTCAACAGAAACATATTTTTCTTTAGGTCCTTGAACATATTTAATATGGCTACTTCAAGTCCTTATCTGCTAATTGCAAAACATGTGCATCTCGAGTTTATGATTTCTTTAATACCGCCTTTTTTTTAAACATCTTTATTGGAGTATAATTGCTTCACAATGGTGTGTTAATTTCTGCTGTATAACAAAGTGAATCAGCTATACATATACATATATCTCTATATCTCCTCCCTCTTGCGTCTCCCTCCCACCCGCCCTATCCAACCCCTATAGGTGGTCACAAAGCACCGAGCTGATCTCCCTGTGCTATGCGGCTGCTTCCCACTAGCTATCTATTTTACGTTTGGTAGTATATATTTCTTTTATCTTGACTCTAGGTCCCATTTCTCATTTGTTCTTGGCATGTATGTTATTTTTTAAACGAAATTTTGTGGCTATATCATAAACTTGGATTCTGTTATTTTCCTCTAAAGAACATTTTTAGTTAGGGCTAGCAGCTAACATAGCTGGACTGACTCCAAGCATTCTCCTCCCTTCTGGTGGACAGCAGCCAAGCTTAACTCAGTTCTTTTAGCTTCCCAGCTGTCTGTTGTGCTGGGATTTCTGGAGTCTCCCTCCCTCCCTCCCAGTTCAGGAATTAGCCAAAGATTTAAGAAGAGTTTATATGCAGATTTGAGGTTTCTTCCCTCCCTCCATGGTTCCCTCTTTTATTGGATTCCTCTCTTACTTTCAGGCTTCTCTTATAGACTCAAACTTCAACATCTGACTCTTCAAGCCAGTAAGATCGTGGCTTTTGGCTTTAGTTCTAGCCATCTGGTGTCACGTAGCTGGGAGTGCCCTCTGACAGAAAGCCTTATAAATATGAATCTCACCCAGCACAGTTCTCTTCCTTTAAGGGTCAAAAATCCCCACCAGCCTCTCAGCTCTCTTTTGATTATTTTCCTATGCCTGTTTTATATTTTCCCCAGAGTTTATAATTTGTAGTTCCAGCTTTGCTGCTATTCCTGGAATTGGAACCAAGTAGTTCCTTTTTTATTTCAGTCATCATAAGGCATTATGATTCAAATATTTTCAATCTATAAAAACTGGCAGCTCTTTTTCTTACTCTGCCAGGAATAGTGCTATGCTATACACTATACATACCCACACACCTCAACACCATGCACAAGAATATAACTGCATTTAATGCTGAAAATAACATTGGCGATAAGCATATTTATTGCATTTTACATTGCCAAAAGTAAGGCTGAGAAGTATTGTTGCTTGGGCAAGTTCAAAAAGTTAGGTACAGTAAAAATCAATCATAGTCATGTCACATTCTATTTCTATTCATTCTACACCCCCCTTTCAAGCAACTACATCTTAAGTCTATAATTTGAAAATGTCAACACCATTGATGATTACCAGTTAAGCAGTATAATTTAGTGGTTAAGGTCATGGGCTTCAGAATCAGACAAACTTGGTTTTTAGTCCTCCCTCATCACCTACTCCCTACAGGTAATGAACAAATCTACAAAAGGGGATGAAAGTAATAGCATAAAACTGCTGTGACGATTAAATGTGATATTTCATGCAGACTATCTAATATATATAGAAAGTGCCAAACAGATATTAGATTTTATAATAACTATCAGAGTTTTATTCCAAGATACTAAGAATTTAATCTTTTTGCAGAAGAATTTTTTATAAAACTGTCTCATGATATCTGTATACCAGACTTGATCTATCACAGCTGGATAAATAATCCCAATAAAATACAAAATGAAAAGAAACGGAATGAAAATTTATTGGAGGTGTCCTATATGCCTAACACTGAGATAGGCATTTTAAAATATATTATTGTATTTTATTTTCACAGCACACTGTAAAGTAAATATGACTTTCATTTTCACAAATAAGGAGGTTAAAATTTAGAAAATTTAAAGTAATTTATCTAACAACATAAACTGTTATCTCAGATACTATTAGAACCTTAGTCTGCCTAACACATTTCACTTCCCCATGTTACAAATTTGACCTGTAGTGAGTACTGTAAGTCTAGAGTGAGTACTGAGTCTTCTAATACGCTTGTAATTAAAACACAGCCTGTTGTTTAAATGCTTTCTGAACTTCTTTTCCTCAGTCTCTCTCCTACCTCCCTTAATTTACTGTCCTAATTTTCTTCCTTCAAAATTTCATGCCAACATAATTCAACTATAACTTGATCCTACTGTCTTTCTCTGTATCCATTTATTTCAATTTTATTGGATTGGTGCCAAAACGTAGTTTCATGTTCCTCAAAAACCTTTCACATAGTACATAATCACATAGTATACTGTTTTAGGCATTGAGAAAGTAAATTACTTATACAGTCTTTTCCTTTCTCTGAAGGTTTTAACTGCATTGATTTTATTAAATCTCATATGACCACTTACTGTTTTACCTAGCTAATGCATTCTGTACTGGCCCATGTTTCCAGCAGTCCTGAAGAATGGTTTCAATTAGAACACTGCAGAAGGTACACCATATTGATATTTTAAAGTGGTTCAACCATTAGAAAACTGGTCTTAGAAATAGGAGAATAAATGTCAGATAGTATATGTAAGGTTATAAACATTAGCTCTGTAAGTACTGAAAGGACTGATTCATCAGAAATGAAACAGCAATCAAGGGGGTGGGGACACTCTTACATACAATGATAATGGATGAAGGGTGATTATGACACTGGATTATACTCAAAAGTACTCATTTTTTAATACTAAAGATGGTTTTATGCAATTTATGATACTTTGTACAGTTTAGGTCATAATTTTTTAAAGATTAATAAAAAATTTAGGGATCAAAATGAACCATCCATCTCCACTTGCAGAAAGTAAAAAAAGATACAAAGAAGATACATCACAGATCAGGAATGAGAAGAAATGAGTTCTATTCTCAGCTTTGCCTCTAACATCTAAGGATATTACTTAACAATTCTTTTACCAAGTTGAAGAGGATCATCCATTTCTTATACTCTTTTTTTATTGTACCCTAATTTAGGATTGGTTTTCAGGGGTCACAGTTCATATCTGTGGAGCATCAAGTAAACAAAAATGACTTTTTTTAATGTGTCTATTACATGCAGGTACAGGCTGTGGTGAGTGCCCCTCTAAGTCTATGGGGTCTCTACATGATAGTTCTTTTCCATGTATTGGCAGTTCAGGGGACCATGGCACACCATATGATGTTTTTGACAACATACACTGAAAGAGCTGGGTGATAGAACACATTTCCTTAGCTCCCACTTTTATAATTCAGTGACTTAAAACCTGTGTTAAGTGTTACTTCAACTAACACATAGTTTGTTGTTTTGTCACCTTCCTTCTTATTTTTCTACCATTATCCCCTTACAATACTGACTCCAATCTCTGCATTGGGTTAGTAGATGTCAGAAACTATATTTTAAGAAATTTTATTCCTGTTTAAGTAAATAACTATGACTCTTATAACTGCTAGTAATTCTAAGAAAACTTCACAAACACAGGGGAATATATTAAGCTGAAAAAGATCTTTGATTGACTATATGTATCCTAACATGAAGTTTCTAACACCTATAAGAGAGAAAGAGATCTACCTAGTCTTAGGGTGAGAATCAGGTAATTTGATAAGAGTGAGTGAGGGAACATTAAAGGTTTGAGGTACCAGTGATTATCGTTTTCATTCCCCTTCAAGAAAAAACTTTTCTTTTTCTCACGATCACCATTTAGCAGGAATATACCATGATAGTTCAGAGCATCAGTATTTGAGGTGAACGCCTGGGATCAACTCTCTGTCATCCCTTAGCTCTTGTCTGGCCTTTGGCAAGTTTCCCTGTGGTCTCTATTCCTTAGTTCAAGTGCCATCAAGATATTCAAGTGCTGTTTTGAAGGGTTGCTCCAAGAATTAAATGAGATAATACATGTAAAGGCTAGAACAGGGCTGGGACAATATTAATCACCCAATATGTCTGTTATTAGGTAGACTCTTCCTCTGAAGATCCAGAAAATTAACAGTGAGAGAGGATAAAACAAATACTGTTTACCCCCACTTCTACTCTCCTCTTGTATATATCTTCTCAGACAAATCCAACAAGCCCTAGTTTAAATACTACCACTTATAACAAATCTTTCACTTTTCTGAGCATTCAAACATTTGTTTGCTATACTCTCTGTTTTGGAAAGAGATCATACACTATTTTATACCATGTTAAAAATATTTTATATAGGTATTTATCTCCAATACATTTTCAACATTCTTAAGAGAAAAGATTTCTTATATTGCTTTTGTGTTTTTAGACTTTCTTGGGAAGAATTTAATCCTCTGCCACACCTCTGTCCACACTGCAGAGTACAAGTGTAACTGAATTGGTGAAACACAGAGTGGGATTTCGTACATGTCTTTCTCAAACCACAGATGAAGAGCAAGTTTGTAGTCTCCAGACATCCCAGCATTAGAAGTGATTCATGTCACAGTCAACTACAAGCCATCAATCATAACGAGAGCTACGTTATAGCACCTGAGTCCCTAATTCATTTGTCAGGAAAAGATGGACAGACAGTGAAACTTCGATGCCAATGAATTTCAACTTTTTGTTTTTGGAGGAGTTGGGGAGGATGAAATTTAAGTTGCTTCACTTTCTTCTGAAGCCATGCATATAGAAAAGAGACAAGCTGTGGATGAGGTGAGAAGTAAAACATTCAACTTCACACTTGAACACACTTTGTGAATATTTCCAGTGAGGCAAGTTATATAGATTTTTAGAATAACAAGATAGTACTAAAATTCCACAAAAAAATCTCTTTTTGTTTACTAGGAAAAAATAGAGAATTTTACAACTAAAGAAAAATATTTTCTATTTGCTTGTATATGACACATTACACCTTGACTTTCAATTCCAATATTTTTTGCATATTTAAAAACTTAAGGTCAGTTCCTATTCATAGCCACAAATGCAAAAATCTCATAAACATATTAACAAATTGATTTCAGCAATGTACATATGTAATGTCTAAGTTGAATTTAGTCTAGGAATGGAGATTAGTATTAATTAATTAGTATAATTAATCATGTTGACAGATTAGAAGAAATCCCATGGTCATAATAATACATTAAGAAAATCCATTTGATAAAATTCAATATTCATTCATTATAAAAATTCTCAGCAAACTAAGACTGGAAGAGAACTTTATCTGATATAAGATATGCAAAATCTACAGAAAACCTCACACTTATGGGTAAATAACTATACCTATCACCTTGATTTTGGAATCAAGACAAGAAGAATCATTATCTCTACTTTTATCTAACATTATAGGAAGTTTAAGACAATGCAGAAGGGTAATAAAAAATAAATAAAATGCATAAGGATTGGAAAGGAAGGGGAAAAAAATGACCTTTTCCCAGGTAATACCATTATATACAAAAGAACTAACAGGTACATTTGTAGAATTAATTAAGGAGTTCTACCAGGTTGTTGGATATAAAACTGGCATACAAATAAATTACATTCCTACTTACCAGCAACAGTAAGGAAAACAAAATTTTAATACATTATAATAGCATCAATTTAGATACTTAGGGATTATATGTCTTACACTATAAATATATGTGTAAGACATCATCCAAGAAAATTATAAATTTTACTAAGAAACATTAAGGACATTAAAAGGGGTTAACTAATCAAGATATATACCATGTTCATTGTTTGAAAGTTGAAATACTGTGGATATGTGAAAGCAATGTAATCCCACTCCAAATCCCAATAAATTTGGTAGAATTTGGCAAGCTGATTTAAAAACACATATGGAATTTCAAACATCAAAACACTCTTGAAAAGAACAAGGCTCAAGCAGACATATACAGACTTCTTATAAAGATCTACTAATCAACAAACTATGGTACTGACACAAGGACAGGCACTTGGACCAATGGAACAGGATATAAAGCTCAGAAACAGACTCATTCATTTATGGACACCTGATAAATGAGATATTTAGCACTGCAGAGTAGTGGAGAAAAACAGGCTTTGCAGAAAATGGTTTGGAGCCAGTGAGAACCCATTTAAACAGAAAATAAAATGAATGGAACTTACATGGTCCTGTGTATAAAATTCATGTCAAGGTGCACCTTTATGTGAAATACATGTCTATAATATTTTGAGAAAATTTTTCAAGAGCATATCTTTATTTCCCCGGGTAAGGACTAATTTTCTAAACCACAAAGCACTAAGCATAGAGTAAATGACTGATAAATTCTACTGTATAAAAATCGGGAAAATCTGTGCATCACAATTCACCATTAAAATAGTTGAAAATACAAACCACAGTTTGGAAGAAGATTTTTTTTTTAATATACTTAAAGAAAGACTAGAAAAACCAAAACAACAAAAACAATAACAACCACAAAAACTCCTATAAGAATTAAGAAAAAGACAAGACAACTTAGATGAAAAATGGGCACTTTACAAAGAGGGAATACAAATAGCCAGTGACCATTAGTAATGAGGGAAATGTAAATTAAAGCAAGTAAGATTCCACTACAAACTCACTGACTGAGCAAAAATTTTAAAGTCTGACAATACATATGTTAGTGAGGATGTGGCCAACAAGAAGTCTCATTGCATGGGGGTGGGAGTATGAACTGGTACAACCGTACTGGAATGCCAAGTGGCATTATCTAGTAAATCTGAGTGTATGAAAATCTTATGATCCAGCAATTTCACTCCTCAGTATATACTGTAGAGAAACATATATGTGTGCAACAGTGTGTGTGTGTGTGTGTGTGTGTGTGTATATATATATATATATATATATATATATATATATATGTATGTATGTATAAGACAGCTCTTGGCAGCATTTTTCTTAATAGCCCCAACCTGGAAACACCCAAATGTCCATCAGCAGAATAGATCAATAAATTGTGTTACAGTCATAAAATATTCAGCAATTAAAGTAAATAAACCACAGCCACATATATTAAAATAGATGGAACTTACAAACATAATTTTGAGCATCAGATGTGAGACACCCACACACAAAAATACACACAGTATACTGTTCAAAAACAGGCAAAACTTTGTTATTTAAGGATACATAGATAGATGAAAATATAATATTTATTTTTAAATGCATGGGAATGATTCTCAGTAAAGTCAGGAATATTAGACCCATCTGGGAAAATAGAAGGGGTTTGTAATCTGGCAAGAGGCCCATGTTTCCTGGAAGGGATGTTTCTACAATACTGGCAAAATTCTACCTTCTGATTTGATTGTGTTTATATGAAGTTTACTTTATACGCACTCATTAAATGGCACATATGTTTCATGATATGTGTCATGTTTAATGACAAATATAAATAATTTACATTTACATAATTGTAGCTATGATTTCATTTATGTAAAAATTATTAGGATAATATTAACAACATCAATAATATATAAATATCATTATTCATAAATAGAAAGATGTAAAGTTGAGTGTAGTAGCTATTTGTGTCAATGAAGTCTGATGCAGTATTTGTCCCATTGTGATTTGTTGAAAGTGACTATGGCCCAGAAGTTGTGCTATACAGGCCACTGGATGTTCCAGGACACAACAATGAACAAATAAAAAATTTACAGATCTCAGGAAAAAACAACATGTGCCTTGTCTTCAAATTTCGCTCCATCATCTGCAATTTAGAATAAAAAATAAACAACTTCCCCATGTCATATATTAATTGTGTTTGGTAACAGGGCTCCCCAGATACTAATTTCTACCACAAGACTGTACAACTTATTCCAATAATATACCCCAATAATTCAGTTATTCAAACACCCTTTCAGGTGAAATTTCTCTTAATGATTCATAAGCCACAAAAGTATGTGTAAAAAATGAAATATTACTATTCTGGCCAAGATTATCAACACATAAATCTAGTCACGTATCTGTAAAAAAAATAAGTGAACTGCTGACATAATCCAGAAAGAAAACTAATCAAAAGAAAATGAAAGAAATATAGATGCATAAGAAGTCCTTTATCACATAAAGTACAGGAAATAGAAGAAATAGGGAAGACTACAGAATTTTATTTTGTGTGGCTTAGAACTGACATTGATTACTGTAAGTCCAATTACTTGTGGTCCTCTATAGTTTAATTAAATGTTTCCAGAAAATAAAAGTAAAGCCTTCCATGTGGACCTTTATCAACTTCTCTTTTCTCCTCTAAAATACTTTTTTAAAAATTGACACAATTACTATAGAACCCATCAGGGTGTATTTGATTTTTCACTTTTTTTATCAAAAAAAAAAAAAAAAGTCTTCTTCCCACACATCATTTTCCAGTTCCAAAAACTGGTATTGTGGATTCTTAAGCACATGCTTGACGCTAAACAGGTTGACTGCTCTGGGAAAGAATGCGCATACTTATTTGCGGTCTTATTCCATCTGGTGCAATGGTGCCATCTACAGACGTGACTGCGTATTTCCACAGGTGCCTCTGAAAAGATTCAAACTAAAGGCTGAAATGAAGGATTCCAAAAGCTGCAGTTCTAACCCTGATTCTTTACATTTTGTAACATTTGTTCTTTTTGGACTACAGTATATCATAAAAACAACTCATTTCATTTATGTGCCATGAAAATGTAATTCAAAATCCATGCATTTATAATCCAAAGGATTTCGACCTTTATGCCTAAAGACAGAACAATATATCTAGAGATGGTATTCAATTTTAATATTTTGAGGTAAATTACCAAATAAAATGGAATAGGTATATGATATGGGACTTCCCACAAAATGCTTAAAATCACTCTAAAATTCAAAATTAGCACAGGTAGAATAATTTGAACTGAATTAATTCCTAAATTGTGTGAGTAGATTTTTCAGACAACAACAACAGACAAACATTTATACTGGAGTCATAGGAGGAAAAAAAGATATGCGCTGAGTACACTTACTTGACATCTTTTCTCTAATTCTCATACGTCCTCTCCTTGTGAGGCAGGTGTTAACTGGGCCACATCCAAATTAACTTCCTCAGGCCCCACTGCTAAAATGTGCAGTAGCATAGGGATTCAGATCCATGAGATTTAACCGCAAGGCTAATCCTCTTTCCATTCTACCACAACCATAAACCTCAGGAGAAATCCTCCACAGCTTTAAAAAGGGCTAAAAGTGTCTGGCACCCCGGCTTTTCTACGGTAACTCACAGAAAGTGTCTTCTGTGTAGCTTTAAAATATGCATTATTACACACCAATTGCTGGGCTCTGTTGCACCGGATGTGTTCCTTGCAAAGATATACTATAAATAAAAATTGTAATAAAATATGATCTGGGAAACAGCTGGTTCCAGGGATGAAGGCATATAAATGACTAAGCAGTTAATTACCTTCCCCTTGATTTCAATGGGGGGTGAATTCACCCTTTCTTAAACTAGACAGAATAGGAGCATGCAATGAGTAACCCCAACTGACAGCATCTTTTCTCTCTCTGAAACTAAATCCATCATGCTTGTCACGCTCCTCTAACTCATGCTCTTGGTCTAGTCATAGCTTCCCTATCATGGGAAGAAAGAAGCGTCTTGAAAGGAAACAGCATCTCCTACAATTCTCCCAACGCCATTCACTGAGGCTTTCCTTGCATATGCCTGCATCCATTCAACAGATACTTCCCAATGCCCGCCTTGTGTCAAAGGCAGAGGACATACAAGTTTGCACTAGACACAGTCCTTGCCCACAGAGAACTTACAGTAGCAGAAGGATACGTGTAGGAGGCGGTACAGTCAAACACAAATAAATTACACACAATAAGTCATCAAATATTTATTAAAGGAAGCCCTTTCTGGCTAATTCAGCCCTTACTGGTCTCTCTCTCTGATCATCCTGAGGTCCAGAGCACTTACACTGTGTAACCCTGTTTAGCTAGGTAAGCTTCCGGAGCAATGGGGCAGTGAGTTATACTCTTTTGCTATCCTGGTATAATCAAGTAAGGACTCAACAAGGATTTCATGATGTGCTGGTTGCAGCAGAGGAAGTGGGAGGGAGGAGTGGGATGAGAGAAGGAGGAAGAAGTGGAGAAAGAGAAAGAAGAAAAGAAGGAGGAGGGGAAAGGGGGCATCTCATTTGAATTTTTCTTTGCTTTAGGAAAAAGAAAACATCTCTACCTTGTGAAAAAAAATCTTTCCTATTTCGGTGGAACCTGAGTAGAAAACCAGAAGTCTAGGCGGAGGCACTGCTAGAGCCAGAGTCGCGTGGTGGCGACAGCTGGAAGGCACATCACGTCCTGCCCACTTAGGAATCACCACGTGCAGATTTTCATTACCGTGGCTCCCCTGACTCAGGTGCCTGTGGGACCAGCACATGGCCTGTGAGCCCTCCTGCATCATTTTTTGGGGAAACGATACTGTAACAAAGCAAGTATTAGAAGGATTCAAGGAAAGAAAGGAACATAGGAGAATAAACAGAGTCACATAGCTTTTCCTTTTCCTCACTGATCCACCAAAGCAATGCACACTCTGGGCTCCTGTGGTCTCGCTCTTGAACGAAGGTGGTAGCCTTTCTAGTTATTCTATCGCACACTCATTTCTGCTGGTCTTTTTAAATCAGCATTGAAGACCATTAGAATGCAAGTCATGTCTACGATGTTTTTGAAATCTTCCAAATGCCTGCCGTAGAAAAAAGTAGATCCCAGGTGTTTACCATCCTCATGTATAACAGCATTTGGTCAACAATTAAAGTGACAATAGCATACAAGCAGTTAAAAACTATTGCTTTGCAACAAAAACTTGAGAACAAATTTCAGTATTATTTTTGTAAAAATACTGAATATTACGGTGGTGTCAGGCTCCTTGTCCCATATACTCTGTTAAAACTGAATTTATAAAGTCTGTAAGTGGGAGATTAGTAGATAGATATGGATATGGAGCTATGTATACAGAGCCATAAAGAGAAATAGATACAAATATAGATGTGTATATGATAGAATTTCAAGAGTACATATAGGTAACCCTGAAAGCGATATTAAATCTTTCAGTTAAGATAATTTAAAAACCTTAGCCTAAATACTGATCATCAAGACCAATGTACGCATTGATAGGATTTAACTCTTAGGGGGAGGAGGTATTTTAAATGCTGAATTAGCTAAGTCTCAAAAAAAAAAATGCACTATTTGTTTTTAAATTAATCTGTTTTCCTAAATTCAGTAGGTTATTTCTAATCCAAAACATCTTGCTTTCACACAAAGAGGAGATACTGGAAGAAAATTGAATAGGATCAGTGCTTGGCACCTTTCTAAATATCCCCCTTTATATCCAAGACTTGGCAAACCTCATCTGCCCCTTCCTCCCCACCCTCCCTTCCCTGACCTGAGAACGCTTCTGATATGGACCCTACTTGCTCCTGGATCGCCCAGGACTAACCCCATCTTGGTACCAACCACCTACCAAAGAATATGATTCTGTTCTGCAAAAGCTTTTTACTTTAGTGAAGTCTGGAGGTTCTCGCTGTCATGCTAAACAAGAGTTTGAGACTTGGCAGCCCGATGCACGGCCGCCTCTGTACCACACCACAACAGCCGAAATCTTGGCAGCCAGTCAAAAGCTAATGAAAATTTCAAAGGTACAAAGCTCTTCTCATAGCTCCTGAGAAGCAAGAGAGCTTTCAGCAGGATCATAACAGGTGCATCAAAGTAATCCAAAAAGGACAAAAAAGAAAAAAGAAGGCTTCGAGGACCCCCCAAAAATAAAAATTATAAAAATAAACATGTCCACATAAACCATGTTTTATATATGTCAAAAAGCTCCTTTCAATATTCATCAGGTAACTGCAAGAGAATCAGAACAGACCTGCACAAACTACAAGAGGTCATAAGTATCCGAATTTTTTCAGGTTTAAAGAACAAACGTACATATCCATAGATTGAAATGCCTCACTTTGGAATTTCTGCTTCAAATCACAGAAATGGAGTAGCTATATAACACTGTGGTCTTAAACTGTACAAAGTATATTTTTAACAGGTAAAACATGTGTGGGAAACAAGAAGTATAGACTTCATTTAAGCTCTGTATTTCTTGACAGCAATCCAAAGAGGTCAAGATATTTTTTACCAACAACTCTTGGAAACTCGGACAGAAGGAATAAAAGCAAGAGTTGTCTGATTTTTCAACCTCTGTCTCCATTTCTGCTATTGAAGTTTACATTATTCTAACAGTTAAGTGATTGGTGATACAGAACTAACAGAAATCAAGAAAGTTATCCTCTCTCTGCTGGTGAGTAGGCTAGGAATGCCGAAAGGGGGCAATAAATAAGTACAGAAGAGGAACTCAAACAACACAGCAAATTGTGGAATGTTAGACAATACACCCAACAAAAATGGAAGAAATGCAAGAATTAGAAGAGGAAAACTTGAACCTTAATGTTGATGCTGGGTCTCTGTTTCCCCACTTGGAAAACATAAGTAATGATAATACACGTTCAGACCACTTCACAAGTTTGTTGTAGAGTATAAATGAGTTACTGTTCCAGCGCTTCATAAATATTTTTTCTTAGTAACAATATTCTGGGTTTTCTTATTTTTTCATATTCCTAGCAGTGTCCCTTTATTCTGTAGTTTCAAAGCAACAAAAATGCATATGTTAAAAAGAAAGAGGCACATGAATATAGTGGGGCATGATTTCACAGTAAGAAACAGGACAGGAAGATTTAATAGACTCCAAAGCAACGACATTTTTATATTGACCACCTGGACGTCAAGCATCAGTCGGAGTCTATGCTAGTTCATTTCCTCTCACGTAGCACATTCGCAAATGTTTTCTTCACTGAAAGTACAGATCTTTGTTATTCAGCCCATAAAGCCAGCTTTCAGGTGCTGCGCTTCTGCTTTATTCACTGTCTGCTCTGTTCTGTTTCACTAGACTCAGCAAACCGTCTGGGAGCCTTGGCTCAGTCTCATTACACAGCAGCTCCACGCTGTGGCTACACTGAGAAAAGGTCCTGAGAGTGAAAGTGGCTGTGTGTACTTCGACGCTGGCTGTGATGAAGGACCATCACTGAAGAAAGAAGATGTTAGCGATGTGCCACAATTTTTTATATACAGATTCGGATGCAGAGACCAACATTTTGGGGCTTCCCATTTGGAGGAGACTTATTTAACACAGTCCTTATTTTAGTGGATAGTAATAATGATTCTGTTTTGCCCATAGGAGCATTTTATTCAAGGCAATTTGCACCAGAGAAATAAATGACCTACTATCACAGTTTTTAAAAGAAGTAATCTCTCAAAAATACTTTAAATATAAAGTTGCTTTACGTTTATGGTATTAGGTTAGTGGTGATTATAAAGTAGATAGCAACTGAATGATGGTTGTAATGATACAATTGTAAAGTTTGTAGAAATAACACTGGCTTTGTAGTCAGATTTGGGTTTAAATCTAAGCTCAACCATTCACTGGCTCTATAATACTAGTTAAATGACTTAATCTCTACATTTTGCTCCCTCATCTGCAAAATAAAGGAAATAATAAATGTCTCTTCGACGTGTAGGAAAGCATTGAGTAATTATATTAAATATCTAAGAGAAATTCTAGAACATAATAAACAGTCCATAATTGTCATTTGCTATCCTACCAAAAGATGAGGACAATTAGGTCACAGGACTTAGTCATCCTATATGACAAACCCACAGTGCCAGGTTTAGCACTCTGTTATTACACGAATTACTTCCCTGAAAATAAATTTTTAATGTTTTATGAATTACCTCCAAATTTCTGTTAGTTTCACTGTGGAATAAAATATGACTTTTCCCCTTGTAATGTAACAATTTAGGACCACTATACACCACCACCCATTAAATAAAGTGCTGGTTTTTAACTGCACATAATTCCCTGAGAAAAATGTGCATCCCTGAGTCTTGGATTTTACACCGTAACCTTCCCTAAAGGCTCATAGGCAGATATACCCCCAAAACGAATGAATTATTTCTTAATGCCTGCTTCGTAACAGAAACCAGATTGATATTATAAAAGTTAGTTTCCATTTTATTTTTGTCATATATGTATACTTTTTCATATATATGAGATATATATTCAATATAAAAATTTAACCTATGTTTCACTATGTCTTTGGGACATGTACACTCTGCTAAAAGTTTCTCTTTACTAAAGAAGAAAAAGCAGAAGATGGGAATTGTAATGTGTGGGGAAATGAGCTCGATTACTATATTATATTCTGAGGAAATCAAAAAAGAATACTAAACTTCCAGTTAATTCCATAATGAGCAAAAGTGAGCCGAATAGCTGAGGAATTCATCTGATCCGACATTCTGCTTGACTACACATATTTTCTCTAACAGGGCCACAACCAACAAGATGATCATAGTTTCACCAAGTCAAATGTCAGCCAGTGGACAGGTTACTTACAGTTTTGACACTGGTGAGGCAAGGCAAAGACAAAGTGAAAGGACTCTCACTTATTTGTTAGGCAAACTTAGTGTCAGGAGAAACTTTATTCATCACCAGTTGTCAGTCATAAGGTCGCTGTCTGTCACTGGAAACTCTGCAGACAGGACAATTACTGTGATTAAACAGCAGTGGATTTAAAATATTTCAGTAGTGGCTAAAATGACTATTGAATACTGACAGTAAAGCACCAGATTAAAGGTGCAAAACTCTCAGCTAATTACTGTAAGTTTAAAATATCTGGCGACACACAAGTATAATGCCAAAGCACATTAAACAGGTGTGGAAATGGATGAGAGTGAATCACGTTCCTTAGAGATACAGTAAAGCTACCCTTTTTACAACATTAAAATTTTAAATCTTAGACCATGTCCTTTGGGTTTACAGTTTGCATTGCTGACAACTAGCCATGATTATAAAATTTACTTTAGCCATTACTTTCAACTCATTTATCTATATTTTCTAATCATTCCTCTAAGATGAAGTTACCAAGGGCCTTCTTTGCATTAGTTAAAACCTGGGAAGCTAAGTACTGGAATACAGAGATATAAAACAATGCTAGCACTGGCTCTGAAGTGGTTTATTGCTGCATGGAATTTTTAGCTTAGTCCTACTTCCACGAATATTTCCATGAGGGGAGCTACCTCAGGCTCGCCCAGTGGCATACCATGTCCTAAGCAGAAGCATGAAGAGCCTGAAGGCACCACTCTGGAGAACTAACTTAGGTCCAAGGACCCAGTAAGAATCAGAGGCTTCAAGAAATCATCATTACAATACAAGGTTTCGTGGGCAGGAGTTGATAGAAAATAATATGCATGCATAATAAATATTTTCGGTTTTCTCTTTTGTAGTATGAGTTCGCAGATCTAGACTTCCCGTCTTGCCATCTCTGTCTTTGAATCATGGATAGATGCTCAGTGAAGAGCTGTCATGAAGTCATGAGATTTCAAATAGGCAAATGAGAGGACAGTCCAGGAAACTGTAGGAGAACTAATCAGAGACCATGTGATCAGGGTCAGTTCAAAGGCAAATGGAGAGCTCAGTTCTTAATAGATGGGATGTATCAGAATCCGTAAGAATGACAAAGATAGGAAGGCACAAAATCAAGGCCGGCAGAGCTATCATCAATACCCAGTGAACTGGTGCAAGCTTGTTTCTTTCGCACTGTATTTAGGTCCTCTTAGGCAGGGGTCCCCAACCCCGGGCCGTGGACCGGTAAGGGTCCGCTCCCCATCGCTCCCCATTACTGGCATTACCACCTGAACCAACCCCCGCCCCACATCCGTGGAAAAACTGTCTTCCACGAAACAGGTGCCTGGTGCCAAAAAGGTTGGGGACCGCTGCTCTTAGGTTGTTACATCATGTTTGACGTCATGAAAAAAGCAGAATTCATTCCTACAGTAAAAGGGATAGCTATTCTCCTGGAAGAAAGGAGGATAGAAAGTGGCTTTAAAACTTTTAAAATAAGTTATATTCAAATGATCCACAATTCATTTTTTTTTTCCCTAGAAAGAGCTATCTTATGTAGGCTACAAAGAATACACATGGTTCACTGGTGCTGTGTATCTAACATTCAGATTTTCCAAACTTTGTTCCATACTCCGCGAGCCCCACAAGGTATCTACGCAAGAACATTTAGTTGCCGAATACTGTCAAGAAACAACGAACCATACAATTGCCCCCAAGGAACTCGCTGTGCATTGGCCTATTCATTGCTTTAAGAATTCTTACAGTTAAAAACAAATGAAAATGCATGTAATATTTTTAAAAAATATACTGTCTCCAAAATTATTAGAAAGTTTTCCTTCCTTGTTGCTCTTCTGAGTGTCTTTCAAAGCAAATAGTGGAAAATATTTCTCTATATGATTGGTCTTCCACTTGATTAATTCCCTTTACACTCATGCCTATACTGTTCAGCTGATCAATTCATTTGACATGTGGGGTTTTAAAATTATTCACAAAAATGCATAGCAGATCATCATCCCTCAAAAATACTACTATTATCACCAGTAATTAAATCTGCCAAATTTACGCTAAAGCAAATCAGGGAAATAAAATGGCTAGTTCTTAGACCACGTAGGAGTCAGATATAAAAAAATAAAAGCAGAAACAAAATTGTTGGTACTTCTCAAATTATTTTCCAAAGTATAATGTTGCTTTCTTAACTAATATTTGATTGAAGGCATTTACAGTCATTTACCTAGAAAAGAAATCTTTCCACTGCAGTGTACCTTCTCTATGCATGTGTGTGAGTGTGTGTATGTGTGTCCATTTCTTTTATTTACAAGTCTACATTACTTATTAATTTATTATGTAATCTCCTCTTTTTACATGGAATAAAAATTTATTATATTTGAAAAGGATATTTAGAGTGATTATAACCCTGTTCAGATAATGTCTATTTGTATTTATATTATGTCAAAAAAGTAAAACCTATTGTTTCTCAAAACTTAGTGGCCAAATCTTGGATGCTCTTTGAAAATGAAGATAACTGTGTCAATTTACAATGACTACGATTAATTAGGTTTAGAGGAGGACCTAGAAATCTGTATTCTTAATAAACTCTAGGTAAATTTGATATTGGTCTGTGAAGCAGGCTTGCAGAAGCATTGACTTATTAACAAAAAGTACACTGCTCTTTGAACACTTGAAAAAAATGCATTGAATGTATTGAAACCCTATTATAAATACTTCCACAAAATGGTGCAAATACAAATTTTGATGTAATATAAAATTCTGGTAGTTTGGGGATAATGCTGATAATATTTTTAGATAAGTCAGTTCATTTCTTTGGTTTCTTTCTTTCCCTTTCCTACTAAATCGTACATATACACCAACTTAAAACAAAAATAAAAAAACATTTTACATTTCCATTCCCCTTCCCACAAATTAATATACATACAGCGCCTAGTTCATTGATAGTTAAATTTTCTATTGAATTTTCTTGTGCTCATGAGGAAACCAAGCATTAAAGAAAAAAAGAAAGGCAACACCATTTTGGTCTACTTCTATAATTTACTACTTAATCTTGGAGAAGTAATTCACCTTGACGGAACTTTATTTCCTGTTCTGTAAAAATGGGATAATACATCACAGGGTTATTGTAAGGATCCCACAAATTAATTAATATGAAAGGTCTTTGAAAAATAAACAGGTGTTGCAAGAATGTGAGGCATTCTCCCCTGTCATGCACTTATTTGAATCACGCTATTTCAGAATGAGGAATGAATTCTTGGTTGTTTTAAAATAAAATTTAAAATAAAGATAAAATGAAATTAAACAAAGTGAAATTAAATTAAATTAAAAATTAAGAACGGCAGAACCCTATTTCTCCTATTGTTTGGAAAAAACTTCACTAAAACCAAAATGCATTACATTTGTCAATGATTCAAACAAAACAAAGCATGCAGTTAAAAACTTCACTAAATACTTCTCCATATATTAATAAAAAGGAAAAACTTAGTCCACTTTTTTTTTTAACATCTTTATTGGAGTACAATTGCTTTACAATGTTGTGTTACTTTCTGCTATATAACAAAGTGAATCAGTTATAGTAAACATATATCCCCATATGCCCTCCCTCTTGAGTCTCCCTCCCACACTCCCTATCCCACCCCACTAGGTGGTCACAAAGCACCGAGCTGATCTCCCTGTGCTATGTGGCCGCTTCCCACTAGCTATCTATTTTACATTTGGTAGCGTACATATGTCCATGCCACTCTCTCACTTTGTCCCAGTTTTCCCTTCCCCCTTCTCATGTCCTCAAGTCCATTCTCTACATCTGCATCTTTATTCCTGCCCTGTCCCTAGGATCATCAGAACCATTTTTTTCTTTTTTTTAGGTTCCATATATATGTGTTAGCATATGGTATTTGTTTTTCCCTTTCTGACTTACTTCACTCTGTATGACAGAGTCTAGGTCCATCCACCACACTACAAATAACTCAATTTCATTTCTTTTTATGGCTGAGTAATATTCCATTGTATATATGTGCCACATCTTCTTTATCCATTCATCTGTCGATGGACACTTAGGTTGCTTCCATGTCCTGGCTATTGTAAATAATGCAGCAATGAAAATTGTGGTACATGACTCTTTTTGAATTATGGCTTTCTTAGGGTATATGCCAAGTAGTGGGATTGCTGGGTCATATGGTAGTTCTATTTTTAGTTTTTTAAGGAACCTCCATAGTGTTCTCCATAGTGGCTGTATCAATTTACATTCCCACCAACAGTGCAAGAGGGTTCCCTTTTCTCCACACCCTCTCCAGCATTTACTGTTTGTAGATTTTTTGATGATAGCCATTCTGACTGGTGTGAGGTGATACCTCACTGCAGTTTTGATTTGCATTTCTCTAATGATTAGTGAAGTTGAGCATACTTTCATATGTTTGTTGGCAATCTGTATATCTTTTTGAGAAATCTCTGTTTAGATCTTCTGCCCATTACTGGATTGGGTTCTTTGTTTTTTTGATATTGAGCTGCATGAGCTGCTTGTGTATTTTGGAGAGTAATTCTTTGCCAGTTGCTTTGTTTGCAAATATTTTCTCCCATTCTGAGGGTTGTCTTTTCATCTTGTTTATGGTTTCCTTTGCTGTGCCAAAGCTTTTAAGTTTCATGAGGTCCCATTTGTTTATTTTTGTTTTCATTTCCATTTCTCTAGGAGGTGGGTCAAAAAGGATCTTGCTGTGATTTATGTCAAAGAGTGTTCTCCCTATGTTTTCCTCTAAGAGTTTTATAGTGTCTGGCCTTGCATTTAGGTCTTTAATCCATTTTGAGTTTATTTTTGTATACAGTGTTAGGAAGTGTTCTAATTTCATTCTTTTACATGTAGTTGTGCAGTTTTCCAAGCACCACTTATTGAAGAGGCTATCTTTTCTCCATTTTATATTCTTGCCTCCTTTATCAAAGATAACGTGACCATACATGCGTGGATTTATCTCTGGGCTTTCTATCCTGTTCCATTGATCTATATTTCTGTTTTGGTGACAATACCATATTGTCTTGATTACTATAGCTTTGTAGTATAGTCTGAAGTCAGGGAGCCTGATTCCTCCAGCTCTGCTTTTCTTTCTCAAAATGGCTTTGGCTATTCAGGGTCTTTTGTGTTTGTGTACAAATTGTGAAATTTTTTGTTCTAGTTCTGTGAAAAATGTCATTGGTAGTTTGATAGGGATTGAATTCAATCTGTATATTGCTTTGGGTAGTATAGTCATTTTCAAAATGTTGATTCTTCCAATCCAAGAACATGGTATATCTCTCCATCTGTTTGTATCATCTTTAATTTCTTTCATCAGTGTCTTATAGTTTTCTGCATACAGGTTTTTTGTCTCCTTAGGCAGGTTTATTCCTAGGTATTTTATTCTTTTTGTTGCGATGGTGAATGGGACTGTTTCCTTGATTTGTCTTTCTGATCTTTCATCGTTAGTGTATAGGAAGGCAAGAGATTTCTGTGCATTAATTTTGTATCCTGCAACTTTACCAAATTCATTGATTAGCTCTAGCAGTTTTCTGGTGGCATCTTTAGGATTCTCTATGTATAGTATCATGTCATCTGCAGTGACAGCTTTACTTCTTCATTTCCAATTTGTATTCCATTTATTTCTTTTTCTTCTCTGATTGCTGTGGCTAAAACTTGCAAAACTATGTTGAATAATAGTGGTGACAGTGGGCAACCTTGTCTTGTTCCTGATCCTAGAGGAAATGGTTTCAGTTTTTCACCATTGAGGACGATGTTGGCTGTGGGTTTGTCATATACTGCCTTCATTATGATGTAAGTTCCCTCTATGCCTACATTCTAGAGAGTTTTTATCATAAATGGGTGTTGAATTTTGTCAAAAGCTTTCTCTGAATCTATTGAGATGATCATATGGTTTTTCTCCTTCAATTTAATATGGTATACCACATTGATTGATTTGCCGATATTGAAGAATCCTTGCAGTTCTGGGATAAACCCCACTTGACCATGTTGTATGATCCTTTTAATATGTTGCTGGATTCTGTTTGCTAGTATTTTGTTGAGGATTTTTGCATCTATGTTCATCAGTGATATGGGCCTGTAGTTTTCTTTCTTTGTGGCATCTTTGCCTGGTTTTGGTATCAGGGTGATGGTGGCCTCATAGAATGAGTTTGGGAGTGTTCCTCCCTCTGCTATATTTTGGAAGAGTTTGAGAAGGATAGGTGTTAGCTCTTCTGTAAATGTTTGATAGAATTCACCTGTGAAACCATCTGGTCCTGGACTTTTGTTTCTTGAAAGATTTTAAATCACAGTTTCAATTTCAGTGCTTGTGATTGGTCTGTTCATATTTTCTATTTCTTCTTGATTCAGTCTCAGAAGGTTGTGCTTTTCTAAGAACTTGTCCTTTTCTTCCAGGTTGTCTATTTCATTGGCATATGGGTGCTTGTAGTAATCCCTCATGATCCTTTGTATTTCTGCAGTGTCAGTTGTTACTTCTCCTTTTACATTTCTAATTCTGTTGATTTGAGGCGTCTCCCTTTTTTTCTTGATGAGTCTGACTAATGGTTTGTCAATTTGGTTTATCTTCTCAAAGAACCAACTTTTAGTTTTATTGATCTTTGCTATTGTTTCCTTCATATCTTTTTCATTTATTTCTGATCTGATCTTTATGATTTCTTTCCTTCCGCTAACTTTGGGGTTTTTCTGTTCTTCTTTCTCTAATTTCTTTAGGTGTAAGATTAGCTTGTTTATTTGAGATGTTTCTTGTTTCTTGAGGTAGGATTTTATTGTTATAAACTTCCCTCTTAGAACTGCTTTTGCTGCATCCCATAGGTTTTGGGTTGTCGTGTTTTCATTGTCATTTGTTTCTAGGTATTTTTTGATTTCCTCTTTGATTTCTTCTGTGATCTCTTGTTTATTAAGTAGAGTATTGTTTAGTCTCCATGTGTTTGTATGTTTTACAGATTTTTTCCTGTAATTGATATCTAGTCTCATAGCGTTGTGGTCAGAAAAGATACTTGATAGGATTTTAATTTTCTTAAATTTACCAAGTCTTGATTTGTGACCCAAGACATTATGGATCCTGGAGAATGTTCCATGAGCACTTGAGAGGAAAGTGTATTTTGTTGATTTTGGATGGAATGTCCTATATATATCAGTTAAGTCCATCATGTTTAATGTATCATTCAAAGCTTGTGTTTCCTTATTTATTTTCATTTCGGATGATCTGTCCATTGGTGAAAGTGGGGTATTAAAGTCCCCTACTATGATTGTGTTACTGTCGATTTCCCCTTTTATGGCTGTTAGCATTTGCCTTATATATTGAGGTGCTCCTATGTTGGGTGCATAAATATTCACAGTTGTTATATCTTCTTCTTGGATTGATCCTTTGATCATTATGTAGTGTCCTTCTTTGTCTCTTGTAATAGTCTTTATTTTAAAGTCTATTTTGTCTGATATGAGAATTGCTACTCCAACTTTCTTTTGATTTCCATTTGCATGGAATATCTTTTTCCATCCCCTCATTTTCAGTCTGTATGTGTCCCTAGGTCTGAAGTGGGTCTCTTGTAGACAGCATATATACAGGTCTTGTTTTTGTATCCATTCAGCCAGTCTATGTCTTTTGGTTGGAGGATTTAATCCATGTACATTTAAGGTAATTATCGATATGTATGTTCCTATTACCATTTTCTTAACTGTTTTGGGTTTGTTTTTGTCGGTCTTTTTCTTCTCTTGTGTTTCCTGCCTAGAGAAGTTCCTTTAGCATTTGTTGTAAAGCTGGTTTGGTGGTGCTGAATTCTCTTAACTTTTGCTTGTCTGTAAGGGTTTTAATTTCTCTGTCAAATCTGAACGAGATCCTTGCTGGGTAGAGTAATCTTTGTTGTAGGTTTTTCCCTGTCATCACTTTAAATATGTTCTGCCACTCCCTTCTGGCTTGCAGAGTTTCTGCTGAAAGATCAGCTGTTAACCTTATGGGGATTCCCTCGTATGGTATTTGTTGCTTTTCTCTTGCTGCTTTTATTATTTTTTCTTGTATTTAATTTTTGACAGTTTGATTAATATGTGTCTTGGCATGTTTCTCCTTGGATTTATCCTGTATGAGACTCTCTGTGCTTCCTGGCATTGACTATTTCCTTTCCCATGTTAGGGAAGTTTTCAACTATAACCTCTTCAAATATTTTCTCAGTCCCTTTCTTTTTCTCTTCTTCTTCTGGGACCCCTATAATTCTAATGTTGGTGCGTTTGTTGTCCCAGTGGTCTCTGAGACTGTCCTCAATTCTTTTCACTCTTTTTTCTTTATTATGCTCTGCAGTAGTTATTTCCACTATTTTATCTTCCAGGTCACGTATCTGTTCTTCTGCCTCAGTTATTCTGCTTGAATCCTTCTAGAGAATTTTTAATTTCATTTATTGCATTGTTCATCATTATTTGTTTGCTCTTTACTTCTTCTAGGTCCTTATTAAATGTTTCTTGTATTTTCTCCATTCTATTCCCAAGATTTTGGATCATCTTTACTATCATTACTCTGAATTCTTTTTCAGGTAGACTGCCTATTTCCTCTTCATTTGTTTGGTCTGGTGGGTTTTTACCTTGCTCCTTCATCTGCCGCATATTTCTCTGTCTCCTCATTTTACTTAGCTTACTGTGTTTGGGGTCTCCTTTTCACAGGCTACAGGTTCGTAGTTCCTGTTGTTTTTGGTGTCTGTCCCCAGTGGGTAAGGCTTGTTTTAGTGGCTTGTGTAGGCTTCCTGGTGGAGGGGACTGGTGCCTGTGTTCTGGTGCATGGGGCTGGAGCTTGTCTTTCTTTTGGGCAGGGCTGCATCCGGTGGTGTGTTTTGGGGTGTCTGTGAACATAGCATGATTTTAGGCAGCCTCTATGCTAATGGGTGCCGTTGTGTTCCTGTCTTGCTAGTTGTTTGGCATGGGGCATCTGGCACTGGAGCTTGCTGGCCGTTGAGTGGAGCTGGGTCTTAGCATTGAGATGGAGATCTCTGCGAGAGCTCTCACCGATTGATATTACATGGGGCAGGGAGGTCTCTAGTGGTCTAGTGTCCTGAACTCGGCTCTCCCACCTCAGAGGCTCAGGCCTGACACCAGGCCAGAGCACCAAGACCCTCTCAGCCCCATGGCTGCTAGTGTTGGAAGGTCTCCTGCAGAGGCAGAGGGTGGCTGTGGCTCACCACGGGGACAAGGACATTGGCAGCAGAAGTTCTGGCAAAATTATACCTTTATTCTTAATACTATGCTAAATCACAGAAAGTAACAAAAGTTGATTGAAAAAATGCAAACTGTCTTATAACAATCAAAATTCCTATGGCTAATAAAAGCTTTTGGAGAACAGTAACACTGTCTAATTGCGCCATCTTGTGGAAAACACTGAAGAAAGTTGAGTTTCGAAACTCATCCTTCAATTGCACTCTTTTCTGATGCATGAATATCTATATTTCCATAAACTGTTCCCAGGCAGATCACTTTACCTCCTTTTGTTTGAATATGTAATTTTCAACTCTTAACAGACTGTAAGATGCTGGTCCCCCACTCAGTTTCAATTTTGCAATTATCACACTCAATATTTTGGACTTTTACACAGCCAGACCCTGATGACTTGATATTCAAATCCCTCTCACGCTCCCTCAGATCACCTCAGCCACAGGCTAGTCTCGCCATGGCCAGTCGACTTGGCCACTGTGCCAGCTCAAGTCAAAAGGGAGACACTTGAGAGGGTTTCCTGAAGCAACAGCCCTTAGTCCACTTTTGAGGAACAAAATTTTAATGAATTTTTGTCTTCAGTTGCAAAGCTGAACAAAACTATAGTACTTGATACAAAAGGAATATTCCTGGAAACCTCTGCCACCTGGTGTACAAAAGTCATCCTAGGGATCCTTACTTTAATTGCCCTACATGCTTGCATCTGGTCTTTAGAGAATTATCTTTAAGTGTGTCCAGGTCAGATGTGAAATTATAATTTGGAGTGGGAATAATACACATTCTGCATTTTCTAAAGAACACCTGGCCTGAGAATCAATATAGCATTTCATTTTTATTTTAGCAGCACTTTAAAGTCCCATTTATAAATGTTTTAATATAGCAATAAGGGACTTTTGGGCATGTTTTAGTCTTTCATTAATGTACGCCTCTTGTGTATTGCAAGATACATGTGAACTGAGTAAGTCCCTTCGACCATTCAAAGTGGTAATTAATGATCCAATAAAGCAAAGCCTAGGGTATTTTAATGGCAGCAAAATATAACTCTTTAATTTGAAAATAAAATATTAAATCTTCCCTTCCAATAGCTCTTAAGCATATGCATAAAATAAGTATCAAGGGATTAAAAGAAATCACAAAGATTCTTTAACCATACATTTACATGCAAAATATTTCCCTGCCACTCATTTTCAGCTTTATATTTAAGTACTATCAGCTCAGTTTTGCACGGGGTTGTAGGGTAGACCAAGAGGGTTGGCAGTGAAAGAATTTGTAAAGCTGTACTATTAAAATATTTTTGAGGACGTCCCCGGTGGGGCAGTGGTTAAGAATCTGCCTGCCAATGCAGGGGACACGGGTTCAATCCCTGGTCCAAGAAGATCCCACATGCCGCGGAGCAACTAAGCCCGTGTACCACAACTACTGAGCCTGAGCTCTAGAGCCTGTGAGCTACAACTACTGAGCCCACGCGCCACAACTACTAAAGCCTGCATGCCTAGAGCCCACGCTCTGCAAGAGAAACCACCGCAATGAGAAGCCTGCGCACCGTAACGAAGAATAGCCCCTGCTCACGGCAACTAGAGAAAGCCTGTGCGGAGCAACGAAGACCCAATGCAGCCAAAAAAAAAAAAAATTTTTTTAAAGTAAAAAGGCAACCATATCACACCCTCTCTCTCATGGCCCTATTATATTTTTTTATTTTTTTAAACTTTGGGTTTATTTATTTTTTATTTATTTATTTATGGCTGTGTTGGGTCTTCGTTTCTGTGCGAGGGCTTTCTCTAGTTGCGGCGAGCGGGGGCCACTCTTCATTGCGGTGCGCGGGCCTCTCACCATCGCGGCCTCTCTTGTTGCGGAGCACAGGCTCCAGACGCGCAGGCTCAGTAACTGTGGCTCACAGACCTAGTTGCTCCGCGGCACGTGGGATCTTCCCGGACCAGGGCTCGAACCCGTGTCCCCTGCATTGGCAGGCAGACTCTCAACCACTGCGCCACCAGGGAAGCCCGGCCCTATTATTTTTTGAGCCACACACTGCTCTGCCAGTTTGCTAAAGGCAGAAGTGAGTGAAACAGAGACAGTGAAGGCTATGCTTTGTCATGTGGTTCAGAAAAGTGGTGATTCCCCCCAAGCTCTAAAAAATCCACAATGAAACACAACTCAGGACCATGCTTTCCCTCTCCGCTCATTCCAGTACCTGACATCCGTGAGAGGAAGCAGATGGCCCTCCTTTCAACCTGGCCTGCCAGCTCCTGTACTGAGATTCTATCTCCTTTTCTTTAGCTGCCTCAGCCTGAACGGAAGTTCACATGCGTACAGCTCCCGGAAAATTTCAATCTAATTGGCAGGTCTTTCTTGCACTTCTGCCCTGCTGAACCTGCCTCTCTCAGGGACTCAAGATGGCATAATGACTTGTTATCCTAATGGGCTATGGAATTATTAAACAGTTCTTTGAGATCATTTTCACACATCAAAAACCATTACAGTGAGCAAGAATTATCAGGCCAAGTGCAAATAAGAAAAAGAATAATTTATCTCTTTTTTAATTCACCAAGCCTTTTGATGGCTAACAGTAACTACTAGCAAAGAGAGTGCATCAGCTAAGTAAGACATTAGCCTTAAGCAAGAGAGGTCAAGAAATTCTTCTAAATTACTTGTCATGATAGGTGGTTGGTGAGCCCTGGGATGAAAATCAGTGTCATAACTGTAAAGTGTATGTTGGCACATTGGCGTGGCACTGGGACCATAGGAGAGAAAAGACCGGGCTTGAGGACAAACAATACCAATGGCATTATAGCTTCATCTCCATAATGAAAACAAGCAAACAAACATACTGTTCAGAGATTAACTGGCCCTTAAAACAGTGACTTTTTAAAATGCTGAAATCCACGGTAAGAAGTAACATGTATATCACAAACCAGTACATACGTACATACAACCAGGTATAGGCGAGTGTGTGTAATAAAACCAAATGAAAAGTCTCACAAAAATAATATTTATGTTTACTGAGTGATACACTCTGCTTTATTCTGTTCTCTCTTTTTTAATTAAAATAAAAAGATGGTTTTAAAATTGATTTCATAACCTTCTGATGGGCCACAATTCCACAATTTGAAAAATATTCAACTATCTCCAATTATTAAATTTTATGGTCAGGATGAATCATCTAGGCTAACATCTCAATACTTACAGTATTAAAATGATGTATCAACCATAATTCTTATAAACAAAGTTTTAAAAATTAACATTCTGGTTTCAATTACAATTACCAAAAATTAGACAACCCATTGCTAAACATTTTGTGTTTCTAAATACTTTTTACAGAGAATTTTAACTATTTTTAAACCATTTGCTATGTAAGAAGGAAGCAAAAGAAAAACACTATCAGATATTTGTTTCCTTCCATATGTCAGCTGATTTACTCTTACTTTTATGTTAATTACTTCACAATCTCCACAACGATCCAGTCAGAGAAAAGTTTTATTACTTCTTATTCTGAATGAGGAAAATGAGACTCATCAATGCTCAGCTAACCAGCCTGAGCCACTCATATATCAAGTAGAAGACAGAATATCAGTTCGGGTCTTCTAAGTCCAGGGTTCTTAATATCATGCTACTTACAACTCAGTGCTGCTTGCTATGGCTTCTGATAATTTACATATTGCTCTATAAGATCTGAAACGTAAATAGTAATACACAAAGAGTTCTGCGTTTGAATATCTATAGTTTTAGTTCATTGGGTCAAATGCTTAATCCATGCCCTTGAGCCAAGGAGCCATGGCGCATCCAAGGAGAGCAGTGTCCTGTTCCGGGATGCGGGGTGTTGAAGCACCCAAGCACAGATGACCATGGCCTGCCTGGGGCACAGTGGTACGCAAGGATTGGGAATGTGGGCACTGGGGTGACACTGTTTGGATTCAAATCCCAGTGAAACAAATGACTAGGTATGTGGCTTTGCATATGCTAGCTCTGCAGTGTGTAAGTGCTGATAATAATAATGTACTTCACCAAGAAATGTTATCACAATGCCTAGTTCAAAGCAAGCATTCAATAAATGTTAGCTATTAGAAATACTTCCACGGCTGAGATGTGGTTATGCGGCATTAAAAAAATTGTGACATGAAGATATACAGCTATTAAATCACTTCTGTTTCTGTTCTTTGTGAATTGTCAATTTGATTTTATGTCATCAGCTACATGGTATAATCCATACTTTTAGAGACATTTTTTTTTGAGACAACCAGAAAAAGAGGGGAACCCACACATTTAAGGAACACAACAAAAATGTGTGTCATGGAACATTGTCAATGCTGGGTAAAATCTGATCTAATTCAAGTCAGCAAACAATTGTAAACCCTGAAATCTGTTTACCAGTTCAGAGTGCTGAGGTTTTAAAAGCAAAATCAAACAAACAAACAAAACACACTTATTTCTGAAGAAAAATAAAAACCCCACATAGACCTGATGTCATAGGGATTTACTCCTACTCAAAATCTGGTTTAGATTTAGATAAAACCATAAAGAACTGCTTTCTTACTATTAACAGTCTTGACATTTTTTGTTCAATGACTAGGCTATCTAAATCTTCCCACATTATTTCAACACAAGGAAATTCAAAGAGAAAATGGCAGCAAGAGTGGCTTCTAGACTAAAACCTAACAGACAAGTAGATTGTCCCAGACTTAAATAATAAATATATATAAAAAGTTAATGTGGTTTTAAAAAAATAAAAAGAAAAACATTAACATTATAGTTAAGAGCTCCAGATGTCTCAGTCCATTTTATCTTGTAAAGATCCTACAGAAACACATGAGGTAATAACTTTGAAATAAAGAATGTATAAAAATGAAAAAAATCAAATTAAAATATATCTCTAGACCTACATATCTAAAAATCTGCCAGACCATATCCAGACCACTAGAAACAAAGAAGATTAGTGTATACTTTTAAATATATAGAGAAAAGAAATTTTGTAATCTACTCTTAAAATCAATCCTATCTCTAAAAATTCTCCTGGCAGAATGCTTGCCATTTGACTCACTTATATTCGTATCCCTAAGAGTGAGACATGTGGTTTTATTTTTATCTCTATTAACAAAAGAGACTGAGCATAACCTGACCTCTACGTGAAAATAGCCACATGAGTGATGAGATGATAGGAAATGAAATCAATGAAGATATTGTAAGAGGAAATTGGATTTCTGTGAGCTAATGAATAAAGCTGAAATGGGATGATCCAGAGGGTTCCTACAAATTCCTTCCTCTGAATCTCACTAGAGTATCATGGATTTGAGTGACATATGTTAACTATTTTAAACTTCTGACCCTTTAGATTTGAGTGCTTGTTTCCTTACGTGGAAAGAATACAGAATGGAAAAGCAAGCTAAGTAAGACAGTTTAATAGCACCTTAAATGGATTAATTTCACCTCTTGTAAATATAAAACAAATATCATTCAGTTTTAGATTCATAAATTTACAAATGTTATATCTTTAGTTTTCTTCAAATAATATCAAGATGTATATGTCTGAATGAGGTTTTCATAGAACCATTTTGTTTTGGTTTGGTTTTGGTGTCATTTTTTTTTTAAACTTAGGTTTATTTTTGTAACAATGTAGAAATCATCAGGTTGCTAGTATCATCTCTAAGGCATTCATAAACTATAAATGAAAATGTCAAATTCTTTCCATTTCAAAGACATGTGACTTCATTATGTACTGAATAAAATTAGTTCAGAAAATTTTAAATGACCTTAATTACTAAGATGTTGAAAAAATGAAAACCTAGAGTTGGTGCTTTCATTTTATCATTAACAGAGAATATGGGTGTGGGACTTGTGTTCCCAATATTAACATTTCCTATATTTCTTTCCTTTAAACTGTTAAAAATAAATTCTCAAATATTAATAAAAGATAGCAATCTTTTGGTAGCAATAGTGTTCATTTTTGTACGTGACAGTTAATAAACCACTATCTGCAATATAAATGAATAAAATTTGTTCTTAAACTTTAATCATATTGCTGTTGCTGTTCCTACAGAGAACATGTTATCTCCAAAAAATTTATTCAACAAATACTTCTGGAGGACCTACAATGTTCAAAGCACGAGCTTAAATCCTATTTTGTATATATATTTAATATAGAATATGTCATAATTAGGATAGACTCTATGATACATCCAGGCCTCAATTATTATAGATTCTGCCATTAAATGCTTTATAACCGGGGGTGGGGGGAAGATGTATACACACACACATAGACACACACAAAAATACTCACCAAGAAGTGAATAAAATTGGAAATGTTTCAAAGGAACTCACGTGTAAAGTAACATTTTAAGATACTAACACATCTTTACATTCCTGAGAAAATGTGCTCATCATACTCCCTTAAGATTATCCTACACTTTTAAATCACTCCTTTTAGAAAAACCCTTCTCTTGTTATTTAGAAAAGCAACCTCTCCCTAACACATACCTTCCTATTTACTCAGCACCCCATAATGTGTGCTTATCTTTCTCCCTGATTCCTAAGGTAAATATTTACAGAAGCTGTAATTATGTGTCAACCAAGCTGTCAATCCAGCGACTCTCACGGGTGCTCTTTTGATGTGAACACAACCCAACAACAGGACCACAGCGCCAGCTCAGGCACTGCAAACAGCTCAGCTGTCAGCCTGCCACCTGCTTTCCTCACGGTCACAGTTTTCCTTGTTTTCTGTTCCGCTCATGTAGCAGAAAAAGCACTCTGTCAACATCAGCTGCGAATGAAACACATTCAATTGTTGATTCTATTTTAGGGGCAGATGAAGAGCTCTTAATTTTGCCTTTCAAGGATCTGTTTTCTAGTGTACAAACTGGATATTAAATTTTTTTTTCCAAACATCTTGGCTAAATTTTATCTGCCTTAGTTGAGGAATTCTGAAAGAACAGGGATTTGTTGAAATGACCTCAGATGATTCATTTAAAGAAGAAAAATAAATACTGGGAATTGTGCTTTTATTTATTAATAAAGAATATGGAGGAGAAAGTGTGTTCTCAGTATTAAAAATTAATGATTTGATATCAATATAAATGCCACCACTTTTTTAGCAATAATGTTCCTTTTAACAGTGTTTGACCCTATACTATGCTCAAATAAGTGCTCTCTAAATGTTATAATAAAATGACACTATACCAGGAAAAGGAAAGTAATCTAGAAATGGGGATTCTGCAAGTTAATTATAATTCTTTATCAAAGCTTAATTTTGAAGGAAAAAGATGAGTACAAATTTTTTCTTTAGACAAACATCAAAACTGTCATTTTAAAAATCAGATAATTTATGTGAGCCTGTGCTATAAACCATAACCTATATTAAGAAATTATAATTACTGTTAGACAGTATAGCCCAGCTTATTAAAGTAGAGCAATACTATGACACACGAGATGAAACTGAAGTTTACATAGGTAAAAAGTTAAAAGGGCAAATAAAAATTTTACAATTTGATAGACCATGAGAAAAAAAATCAGCAGTTTAACTTTCATACCCCTGGAAGAAGATAAAAATCAAGTCAAAATCTACCAATAAGAAAAAGAAAAGAAAAGTAGACTAAAGAACAAAACCTAAACAGCTCTATAAAATAGTGACTTAAAAACAAAAGAAATAAACGATACTCTGTTTTAACCTAGTCAAATGAAGACATTTATTTCCTCTCCTTCTGGAGGATATAGAAGTAATGGTTTAAGCCCACACATACAGAGATCAGGAATGCACTAACATCAAAGAAAAAATGTCAACACATTTTTGAAAGAAAGCACGTGGAAAAAGTGGTGTCAGGTGATGTAGGCTGAGGAAGCCTGGAGTGGGAAGAGAATGGGCTACAGCCAAGGAGGGGTGTGGGTCAACTCTCAGGATTCAGAGAGGATGGGAGGGAGGGCAGGATAAGCAGCTTATTTACCAGGTATACTCACAAGATGTGACAAGTCAGAAATGAAAGGAGTGAACATTTTATTCAAAGTAACTAGGATATCCTAGAAGAACTAAACATATCGCTATCACTAGATGGGCAACAGTGGGAAGGGGAAGTGAGGAGGTTGAGTGTTCTTCATTGGCACCCATCAAAACAGTAATCAATACATGGTGTCTAGAACAGATATACCAGAAAATAACAATGAAAGTATCTATTGAGTGACATAAAGGTACAACAGAAAGATCCCCAAACAGAAAGCTACAGTTTGTTGTCTTTGGGATGAGGGGGAGGTAATTCAGGGGAACTGCTACTTTTCATGATAAACCCTTTGATGACATTTCACACTTTTTTAGTGTATCGCTTACTTGAGAAGATTAAAATAATAAATAAAAATTATCAAGCCATGTACGTTTTTTAAAAGAAATAAAATCTGTTCCATAAATCTCAACAATTGATGCCTGAAGCAAATTATTACCAATCAATGTGTTGATTGTTATGACAGTAAAAAAAAAAAAAAAAAGAATAAAATTAAATAGATGGTGGCAGACCTGTCGTAAAAGCATTCTTGCTTTAATTTAATCCAAGCAGACATCTGTGGTTGATACATAAAGAGATAGCAATTTTAGATCTTGCCAAATTCCTTCAATAAACTAAACCAATTTTCTTCCTTCCTTCTTTCCTTCCTTTCTCCTTCCCTTCCTTTCCTTCCTTCTTTCCTTCCTCCCTTTCTCCCGCCCTCCCTCCCTCCCTCCCTTCCTTCCTTCATGCTTATATGCATTCTGTGATTCACCTACTCTGTATTCAGTGGCCACCCGCTATATTAGATTCTGGAATGCAAAGATGTATAATGTAAACTACTGATCCCAATTAACGGACTAGATAATGTGGAAGATATACCTATAAACTAGTAATCATAATAAATCTGTAAAATAGTAAAACAGCTTTATGTTTGAGCACTGAGTGCCTCACTAGAAAAAGTTAAAAAACTGCCATTTAAAAGTGGCCAACTTGGGCTTCCCTGATGGCACAGTGGTTGAGAGTCTGCCTGCCAATGCAGGGGACATAGGTTCGAGCCCTGGTCTGGGAAGATCCCACATGCTGCGGAGCAGCTGGGTCCATGAGCCACAATTGGTGAGCCTGCGCGTCTGGAGCCTGTGCTCTGCAACAAGAGAGGCCGCGATAGTGAGAGGCCTGCACACCGTGATGAAGAGTGGCCCCCACTTGCCGCAACTAGAGAAAGCCCTCGCACAGAAACGAAGACCAACACAGTCATAAATAAATAAATAAATAAATAATTAATTAATTAAAACAAAAAAACAAAAAACATAAGGCAGATCACTAACTCTTCTGCACAAAACCATCCAGTCCCTACCTCAGAGTAAAAGCCCAAATCTTTAAAAAAAAAAAAAAAAATTGGCCAACTTAAATCAACCCTTGGTAAATTTAAGAAAATTGAAATCATGTCAAGTACCTTTTCTGACAATAATGCTATGAGATTAGAAATCAATTACAGGGGGAAAAACGTAAAAAACACCAACACGTGGAGGCTAAACAATACGTACTAAATAACCAAGAGATCACTGAAGAAGTCAAAGAGGAAATCAAAAAATACCTAGAGTCAAATTAGAATGAAAACACAATCATCCAAAACCTATGGGATGCAGCAAAAGCAGTTCTAAGAGGGAAGTGTATAGCAATACAAGCATACCTCAAGAAACAAGAAAAATCTCAAATAAACAATCTAACCTTACACCTAAAAGAACTAGAGAAAGAATAATAAACAAAACCCAAACTTAGTAGAAGGAAAGAAATCATAAAGATCAGAGCAGAAATAAATGAAATAGAAACAAAGAAAACAATAGCAAAGATCAATAAAACTAAAAGCTGGTTCTTTGAGAAGATAAACAAAATTGATAAAACACTAGCCAGACTCATCAAGAAAAAGAGGGAGAGGACTCAAATCAATAAAATTAGAAATGAAATAGGAGAAGTTACAACGGACACAGCAGAAATACAAAGCATCCTAAGAGACTACTACAAGTAACTCTATGCCAATAAAATGGACAACCTGGAAGAAATGGATGAACTCTTAGAAAGCTATAACCTTCCAAGACTGAACCAGGAAGAAATAGAAAATATGAACAGACCAATCACAAGTAATGAAATTGAAACTGTGATTAAAAATCTTCCAACAAACAAAATCCAGGACCAGATGGCTTCACAGGTGAATTCTATCAAACATTTAGAGAAGAGCTAACACCCATCGTTCTCAAACTCTTCCAAAAAATTACAGAGGAAGGAACACTCCCAAACTTATTCTATGAGGCCACAATCACCCGGATACCAAAACCAGACAAAGATACTACAAAAAAAGAAAATTACAGAACAATATCACTGATGAATATAGATACAAAAGTCCTGAACAAAATACTAGCAAACAGAATCCAACGACACATTAAAAGGATCATACACCATGATCAAGTGGGATTTATCCCAGGGATGCAAGGATTCTTCAATATACACAAATCAATCAATGTGATACACCATATTAACAAACTGAAGAATAAAAACTATATGATCATCTCAATAGATGCAGAAAAGGCTTTGGACAAAATTCAACACCCATTTATGATAAAAACTCTCCAGAAAGTGGGCATAGAGGGAACCTACCTCAACATAATAAAGGCCATATATGACAAACCCACAGCAAACATCATTCTCAATAGTGAAAAACTGAAAGCACTTCCTCTAAGATCAGGAACAAGACAAGGATGTCCACTCTTGCCACTATTATTCAACATAGTTTTGGAAGTCCTAGCCATGGCAATCAGAGAAGAAAAAGAAACAAAAGGATTCCAAATTGGAAAAGAGGAAGTAAAACTGTCACTGTTTGCAGATGACATGATACAATACATACAGAATCCTAAAGATGCCTCCAGAAAACTACTAGAGCTAATCAGTGAATTTGGTAAAGTTGCAGGATACAAAATTAATGCACAGAAATCTCTTGCATTCCTATACACTAATGATGAAAGATCAGAAAGAGAAATCAAGGAAACAATCCCATTCACCATTGCAACAAAAAGAATAAAATACCTAGGAATAAACCTACCTAAGGGGGTAAAAGATCTGTACTCAGAAAACTATAAGACACTGATGAAAGAAATCAGAAATGACACAAACAGATGGAGAGATATACCATGTTCTTGGATTGGAAGAATCAATATTGTGAAAATGACTATACTATGCAAAGCAATTTACAGATTCAATACAATCCCTATCAAATTACCAGTGGCATTTTTTACAGAACTAGAACAAAAAATCTTAAAATTTGTATGGAGACACAAAAGACCCCGAATAGCCAAAGCGGTCTTGAGGGAAAAAAACAGAGCTGGAGGAATTAGACTCCCTGAATTCAGACTATACTACAAAGCTACAGTAATCAAGACAATATGGTACTGGCACAAAAACAGAAATATAGATCAATGGAACAGGATAGAAAGCCCAGAGATAAACCCACGCACCTATGGTCAACTAATCTATGACAAAGGAGGCAAGGATATACAGTGGAGAAAAGACAGCCTCTTCAATAAGTGGTGCTGGGAAAACTGGACACCTACCTGTAAAAGAATGAAATTAGAACACTCCCTAACACCATACACAAAAATAAACTCAAAATGGATTAGAGACCTAAATGTAAGACCGGACACTATAAAACTCTTAGAGGAAAACATAGGAAGAACACCCTTTGACATAAATCACAGCAAGAACTCTTTTGATCCACCTCCTAGAGTAATGGAAATAAAAACAAAAACACACAAATGGGACTCAATGAAACTTAAAAGCTTTTGCACAGCAAAGGAAACTACAAACAAGACAAAAAGACAACCCTCAGAATGGGAGAAAATATTTACAAATGAATCAACAGACAAAGGATTAATCTCCAAAATATATAAACAGCTCATGCAGCTCAATATTAAAAAACAAACAACCCAATCAAAAAATGGGCAGAAGACCTAAATAGACATTTCTCCAAAGAAGACATACAGATGGCCAAGAAGTACATGACAAGCTGCTCAAGTTCACTAATCATTAGAGAAATGCAAATCAAAACTACAATGAGGTATCACCTCACACCAGTTAGAATGGGCATCATCAGAAAATCTACAAACAACAAATGCTGGAGAGGGTGTGGAGAAAAGGGAACCCTCTTGCACTGTTGGTGGGAATGTAAATTGATACAGCCACTATGGAGAACAGTATGGAGGTTCCTTAAAAAACTAAAAATAGAACTACCATATGACCCAGCAATCCCACTACTGGGCATATACCCAGAGAAAACCATTATTCAAAAAACACATGCACCCCAATGTTCATTGCAGCACTATTTACAATAGCCAGGTCATGAAAGCTACCTAAATGCCCATCGACAGACAAATGGATAAAGAAGTGTGGTACATATATACAATGGAATATTACTCAGCCATAGAAAGGAACAAAATTGGGTCATTTGTACAAACGTGGATGGACCTAGAGACTGTCATACAAAGTGAAGTTAGTCCGAAAGAGAAAAACAAATATCGTATATTAACGCATGCATGTGGAACCTAGAAAAATGGTACAGATGAACCAGTTTGCAGGGCAGAAATGGAGACACAGATGTAGAGAACAAACATATGGACACCAAGGGGGGAAAGTAGCAGAGGGGGTGGTGGTGGTGGGATAAACTGGGAGATTGGGATTGACGTGTATACACTAATATGAATAAAATAGATAACTAATAAGAACCTGCTGTATAAAAAATAAAAAAAATAAAATTCCAAAATTCCAAAAAAATAAAAGTGGCCAACTTTTCTCTATTTGAGCAGGCTCAGAAATTAACTTCGTCCAAGGGAGGAACGCTTCCACCAAAAGACATGCAAAGGTTTTAATGAGTTGGTAGTTGAAACTGCCATTTTGTTATTTTGTGTTCTTCTCATGCTATTAAGCCACTAGTCATAGCAAGCATGTGTTGCTATACTAGATGGAGTGACTGATGCTGATTATCAAGAGATGACTGGATTGCTGTTACACAGTTGGTTCAGGGAAGACTGTTTCTGTAACCACGAGTTTCACTGGGTACATCTTATTCGTTTTGTGTTCAATGGTAACATTTAATGAAAGACTACAGCAATACAATAAGAACAGGAGCACTGCGGATTAAGAACCTTCAGGAATAAATGTTTGAGTCATCCAACCAGGAAAAAACTTATTCTCTGAGGTTCTCTCTGAGAGCAAGGAGAACATGAAATGGGTGATGAAATACGGAAGTGATAGTTACCAACATGACCTTGTAACCAATCACAGAAATAAGGACTGGAACCACAAATTTGAGTTATGAATATAGCTGCATATTTTAAACAATTACTATTTTCCCCTTGACATTCTTGTATTTTATATTTGGTTTATAAGTCACCAGACATGAGAAACCACATCCAGACCTGATACATCATCTAGATCAAGGTGTAGAGTTTGCAATGTACATGGTGACTGATGGGGCCCTGAATTTCTCCTGTTATGTAAGCCAGGGGTTTAGCAGTGGGCATCTAGTGGGTTTAAGCTGCTAACCATCCTAAAGTGCACAAGGCAGCCCCACACAATAAAGAATTAGTGAATTATCTGAAGCAAAATGTCAGTAGCACCATTTTTGACCAACCCTGATGCAAATGGAGAAAAGAAGCAAGGCCTGGGCTTCAGTATGAAGTGGGCAGTGAGATGAGGAGGAACTAGCAAAGGAGATGGTGACAGCACAACCAGTGAGGTAGGATGACAACTAAGAATATGTGGTCTCTTTAGAGCCATGTGCAGAAGTGTACCAAACAGAGGGAGAAACAAAATGTCTCAAATGCTGCTTATAGGTCAACTACAAAGACACCTGAGGGAATCCCCTGGTGGCACAGTGGTTAAGAATCCGCCTGCCCACGCAGGGGACACAGGTTCGAGCCCTGGTCCGGGAAGATCCCACATGCTGCGGAGTAATGAAGCCCATGTGCCACAACTACTGAGCCTGCGCTCTAGAGCCCGCGAGCCACAACTACTGAAGCCCGCGTGCCTAGAGCCTGTGCTCCGCAACAAGAGAAGCCACTGCTTGCTGCAACTAGAGAAAGCCTGTGCACAGCAACGAAGACCCAATGCAGCCAAAAAAATTTTTTAAATAAAATCCTTAAAAAAAAAAAAAAAAAAGGGCTTCCCTGGTGGCGCAGTGGTTGAGAATCTGCCTGCTAATGCAGGGGACACGGGTTCGAGCCCTGGTCTGGGAAGATCCCACGTGCCGCGGAGCAACTGGGCCCGTGAGCCACAACTACTGAGCCTGCACGTCTGGAGCCTGTGCTCCGCAACAAGAGAGGCTGCGACAGTGAAGAGGCCCGCGCACCGCGATGAAGAGTGGCCCCCGCTTGCCGCAACTAGAGGAAGCCCTGGCACAGAAACGAAGACCCAACACAGCCAAAAAAAAAAAAAAAAAAAAAGGACACCTGAGAAACTGACCCTAGGATTTAGCAAAGTGGAGGTCCAACCCCCGGGCCACGGACCGGTACTGGTCTGTGGCCTGTTAGGAACTGGGCCGCACAGCAGGAGGTGAGTGGCGGGTGAGAGAGCAAAGCTTCATCTGTGTTTACAGCCGCTCCGCATCGCTCACTTTACTGCCTGAGCTCCACCTCCTGTCAGATCAGCAGGGGCATTAGATTCTCAGGGGCGCGAACCCTACTGTGAACTGCGCTTGCGAGAGATCTGGGTCGCACACTCTTTATGAGAATCTAATGCCTGATGACCTAGGGTGAAGCTGAGGCGGTGACGCTAGCGCTGGGAAGTGGCTGCAAATACACATTATCATTAGCAGAGGTTTGACTGCACAGAGACCATAATAAATCAATTACTTGCAGACTCATATCGAAACCCTATAGTGAATGGCAAGCGAAAACAAGCTCAGGGCTCCCACTGATTCTACATTATGGTGAGTTGTGTAATTATTTCATTATATATTACAGTGTAATAATAATAGAAATAAAATGCGCAATAAATGTAATGCGCTTGAATCATCTCGAAACCAGCCCCCCACCCTGCCGGTCCGTGGAAAAATTATCTTCCACGAAACCGGTGCCTGGTGCCAAAAAGTTTGGGGACTGCTGCATTAGAGGAAGCAGCTTTGATAGAGTGATAGAAGGTGAAAGGTGCTTCTTTATGACCAGCAACATTGGATATATTTTCTAATCTGATTATTGCTAATCAGAATACAAACTAAAAATCCTACAAGGTTAAACCATAGTATGGTTAATCAACTACTCTCTGACCTCCTTAGCCAACTAAACTATTACCATTGTTACTACTATAATTATCCAAATAATATTTATAAATAGCATATTATATTTAATATATATAAATTATATATTATTTAATAAACCAGCTTATTACCCAAATAAGCTGGTAAATGTTTAACAACTAGCTCTGTAACATTATGGAGGCAGGCTTGAATTATAACAATTGCTAATCACTGTGGTATAAAAACTCCCTCCATGGTAATTTTAAGCTAACAACGTAAAGTAAACTACCTCTCAAAATTTTGCGAAAACTTAAAACCCAGCTCTTTCCAAGACAGTATGAGCTGGCTCCTACACATTTTGTTTTGCTTCTGGTCTTCATCTGAATTCTCCTTGCTCTGTTCTACATCAGATCACACTCCAGCCCATGGCTCACTCCCTTGGGTCTGACCTGATAGGTAATATTCAGAAAGCTCTGAGTCATCCTCTCTACAATTTCTCAATGGCTTTGTGCTTTGCTCAACAAACGTTAAGTTCCAATATATTTCTAATGATATGATTATTTTGCACGTAACTTCTAAAGACCACACCTATGCAAGTGTTATAAATGTTAGGTATACTGGTTCTCCATCACTGCAACGAGCTTTGTCATTTGTTTTGAAAAACCAGCTGCTAAAAATGACAGTTGTATCTGTGAAGGAAATGATGATACTGGGAAGAATGTTAGTTGGAATATTTTTCCCTTTTCTCAAATTCCTTTGCTCTCTATTAGCTAACTGCCTGTCACTGTGAAATACAGCAGACTAAACAGCAATAGCTGAACCTAAAATCTGTCTACTAACTGGCTCTGTGGGGTCTTGCTGTTTAATGATTACATACCCATTTTCTTGTAAGGTATGAACACACAATTCATTTAAACCCAGGGCTTTTAAATAAATCTTTTTTTTTTTCACTTTTTCTAAATTTGACCCATGCTGTTTTAAGTAAAACTCTCCTCGCTATTTATAATGCTCACCTCTATCATATATGAGTAATTATAAAATTATTTTAAAATTTCTTAGAAACAATGATTCAGTAGATCCAGATACATCAAAATGTGTCTTCAGTTTTGATCCTACGATGCAAATTGTGGTAAACTAATTACTTTGGTTGCAAAATGAATTTTAGTGCTATGCTCCAACTAATAATTTTACAAGACATATTACCAAGACACTGATTAATGTTCTCAGTGTGTCAATATTTCTCACTGTTTTAGTGATATTGCTGCTTAATTAATTTTGGCAAAACTGTAATCTACTAATAAATAGTGACAGGTAAATCATGCATGTAAAAATAAATTTTAAAAATAACAATTAAAAGCATTTCTCCCTTATGTTTATACAATGTAAAGGGACAGCCCAGATGGCTCCACTTTTACTATGTTGATGTCCTTTATTGCACAAAGTTCAAGTAACTTTGTGGCATTTTAAATGTACTTTTCCCTGCCCATTTGATACACATAAACTTCGTTTTTCCGCTGGTATATATTTCTTTCAGTTTCAGGATCACCAAAATATCTTCTTTCTACTGGAAACAACTGAAATCAATTCTTAAGTTTACTGTTTAAAAATTAGCATTATATTATAGTTAAAATAATTGGGGGAAGTATTGTATTGAAATAGAATATTTATATGATTTCAAAGTATTACTTTAGGGGCTTCCCTGGTGGCGCAGTGGTTGAGAATCCGCCTGCCAATGCAGAGGACACGGGTTCGAGCCCTGGTCTGGGAGGATCCCACGTGCCGCGGAGCAACTGGGCCCGTGAGCCACAATTTCTGAGCCTGTGCTCCGCAACAAGAGAGGCCGCGGTGGTGAGAGGCCCGCGCACCGCGATGAGGAGTGGCCCCCGCTTGCCGCAAGTAGGGAGAGCCCTCGCACAGAAACGAAGACCCAGCGCAGCCATAAATAAATAAATAAATAAAAATTAAAAAAAAAAAAAAAGTATTACTTTACAGATTACATATTAATAACAAAGCAGAGAGTACCACTAACATGTAAAGAACTAGCAGACGCCAGATTTGTGTGTGTGCATCATGCATATCACATTGTCAGTAATATGACAAATGGGCATGAAGTGTTTACTGATGTGATGTGATAAGCAGAACACATAGCATCTCTGTAGGATGCTCATTAAGTATGTTTAACCTGAACCTAATCATGAGGAAACCACTATACAATCTATATCGGAGCATATTCTGTATGACAACTACATACAACATAAAATTGTCTGTGTTAAGTTAAAAAAAATAGTTGATATGGGGAGAGTGCTCCATATAAAAAGAGACTCAGTCTAGATGGCCACCAGATGCAATGCATTAATATTGACCAGATCCTAGAATTTTTTTTAAAAGAAAGCTATATAGGATATTTTTGGTAAAGTGGGGAAAACCGGAATATGGACTGTATATTAGGTATCACATATACATTACATTTATTGTATAATATTCTCGTTACTTGTTGGATTTTTGTTGTTGTTCTTAGGTCATACAGGTATTAAAGTTCTTAAGTTATAAATAATTCAGGGTAAAGTATTAATGGTTAGCGACAACTTTCAAATGGCTCCACAGAGGAAATTAAGAGGATGGGTGCAAGTACATATGTGTGTGTACACAATATGTGAGATAAGAGAACAAATGTATATTATATACAATGTATAATATATATGATCTGTATATATGTGTGTATATATATATATATATACACACACACACACACACACAGAGAGTAAATACAATGCAGCAAAATGATAGCAGTTGGTTAATCTAGACAAAGGGGATTTAATATTCACTGTACTTCTGTAAGTTTGAAATTTGTAAACAAAAATGATGGAAAAATGTGTTGAAAAATTACATTGTTGCTATTTAGATCAAGATATTTCGGAGATTAAATAAGTAGTTTTAAATGGGATAACTTTTCTCTACTTTTACCCATCCATTCTCCAATCCACAATTTGTGAAATCAGGATAAAATGGTCTTCCCAGAGACACACAACTTCTTACTCAGATGAAGGATATTTTTCTAATAATTATTTTGATACCAAATTTTCTCATCTTCGAACTTAAAAAAAATACAATCTCTAAAGTACTCCATATTATGAACAGAGGAGCACTGTACTTTTTAATTACTGAGAGTGTCTATTTTATTTCCTTATTTTCAGTGGCTTAAATACAATCCCATTTTGTTTTATAGAAATATTCATTTCTCATCTCTGTTCTCAGAATTTCTATGATATTTCTGGAAGCTATTGCTTTAAAGTACTTCCTGTAAATTATATCCATGCCACAGACTACCATTTGGCCATCTGGGAAGAAATAATCTAAATGCACTTCACTATCTTAAATTCTTTATTCAAAGGATTATACTAGTGCTTCCTCCCACTGGTGAGACATTATATTTGAGAAAAATGTTAGAAATCCAGCACTTGATTTGACTGCATTAATCACTGATATAGGGATTTGCTACTTACTGACTTTGGCAGGAATTTTAACACAAATACTTTATTTCTAACAAATTTTTGAAGGGAGAAATGTTGGTTATACATTTTCGGAGAAAAGTAAAAGAACAAATTCTCCTTACCAAGAACTAGTTGTTTTTGACAACATCTAAATATCGAGATAGATTTTTTATTTATTGGACTCAATGGTATCCATGGCTAACACTTTAATAAATTAGCTACACAAAATTAGCATCGATTATTTGCTTTTGAATTATAAGAGACCATCTGCTTGGAAAATCGAGGGGTTTTCTGCCTTCTTCCCAGCAGAAGTATATGACTGCCACCACTGGATGGCAATCAAAGATACAGAAACACCAGGAATGCTGGAGACTCACAGCCTAGAGTCTCAGCATTTCAAAAGGAATTTAAGAGGATCTTACTAAAAAATGTATTCTGCCGTAAAGAAAATATATACTTATAGTTTATGATTATATAATTTAAAATATAGTCTTTCAGCAAATCATATTTTAATACATCCTCAGACAAAATTATTGAAGCTAGCGACGATGATCTCATTCTTATTCAGCAGTACTAGCTCAGAATGTAATAAATTTTTTAAAGTTTAGCTTCTCAGGTGTTCCTTTGATGGTACCTTCACTTAGGAAAGAAGAAGTGAGGCGCAGGGAAGGGTACTGCTTACAGCGCGTTACTGAATGTGAGATTGCCAAGGTTAAAAATCACAAGCTTTGAAAACAGGCAGAATTAGTTTCAACCCACAACTCTGAAACTTAATAATGACCTGAACTGGGGTGGATTCTTCTACCTAGCTCTGCTACCGTTTCCTCATATATAAAATGAGGAAGTATACCTATTTCACTGGGTCAGCAAAAGGGAAAAAATGAACAATTCAGGCAAAGGTCTCAACTGTTGTGGCTGGCATATCACAGACACAAAGCAGATGGTAGCTGCTAATTATTCGATGATAAAAATGGATTAGTTTTGTTTATATTTGACTTTATTGCAAGCAAAAGGATTTGCATATTACCTTTTACTTATTCTGTCTGTATGATGCTTTCCTAAATACCTTATAAATAAAAGGTTAGACTTGTTTAGTATTAAACTACATCATTGTACTATCTTTTCTGTAAAATGGCCACATAAGTAGAGCATGGGCTTTGATAGATTGACTTCTTTAATTTCTTTAAATTGGAAGTCAGGGTTGGACAAGCAAACCCAGCTTTGAAGCGACAACAATCAGCGCCTTGTGACAAGCACATTTTCTTAGGAGAGCCAGTGGCGGATGAGGCTGAACAACAAACAAGGTCATGACAACAAATGACTGAAAATGAACCCATCACTCTGTCTTCATTAAGCTTGTTCAGAGGCACCTAAGCTTATAGCCTCTGTAAATCAACCGGAGAAACAAAAATAAAAGGATTCTATACCCTCAAATATTAGAAAAAGTCCTCTCTTCACTTGTCTTCCTATACTCTTCACTTCCAATTCTTAAAAAAGTGATTCTTGCTCCTAAAGCAGGGAGTGATAGAAGATTATGGGGGTTAGGGGGAAAGTTATAGGTGGACTAAGAAGGTTTATATGTTCTTTTCATCAGGAAAAGTGATTTGTTTTTCTAACATTCATTGTGTTTGTGGCATTGACCTGGAAAAAAAGTACTGTTGTATTATAAACAGATGAAGTTATATGTAATTGATCAAGTAAAAATTTTACCAGAAAAAAATGGAAAATTTGATTTGCTGTTGTTCAACTCCAGAGCTGAATTTTCCTAGAAACCCCCCTCAATCGCAATTTTGACACTTTAGCAAATCTCCACAACATACATTGGGAAACACTGATGTATAATACAAAGTTTCTGAAATAAGAAGCTTAAAGAAAAAAATGAAATGAGAGAAATGTCAAAAAATAGTAATAAAATTTAAAATATAATGAAACGTTCTCTGAGAAATGCTCTTGTAAAGTAGGTGCTGAAGGAGAAATAGGATATTTTAAAGACAAACAAGGGGTAAAGGGCACGCCTGAGGGAAGGGAGAGCTGGGAGTCACGAGGCGTGCAATCAAATGGTACCCATGGGAAATTATGATTAGTTATGTGATGGCTGAGTGTAAAGTACATGCTGTGGATGAAGGAGGACAGGAAGTGAGGTTTGAGACACATATAAGTAGATACCATATCTTGGGGGACCTTTAACATCAAATGGAGAAGCTTGAAGTTCATCTGGAAGACGGTGGGGAGGTATTGATATTAGCGAATTTTAAACATCGCAGTTCAACTATCATATTTATACTTTTGGAAAACCACTGTGTAAGCTACTGTGGGATGGAGTAGAGAACCAAGCGGGTGGCAAGGAGCCCAGAGATAAGTGAGATTCCAGTCTAATACAGAAGGAATAGATGGGGAGGACCAGAAGGCCCAGAAATACCTTGTCAATGTGTGACTCTGGTACCAGTTGAATCTGAAAGTGAAGGAGATGGAGGTTGACTCCAGAATCTTTGGTTGGAATGTTCAGTTTAACTTTTGGTTTATATGCTTCACTGAACTTGCTACTCAGCCAAATCTGTAATAATATGAAGTATCTGCACTCCTAAAGATTTTGCTCTTTTTGTCCTGTTAAGATGTGATGAAGAGAACAAAAGTACCAATGTGGCCACCTGGGGAAGTTTTTCACAGCCAAGGCACGTTTTGTGTTTTTAAGAATCCTGGAAATTTTCTCTAAGAAAATCTTGCTTACTGGCGTTCCAGACTATGATGGAATGAGGTGGGTATTTGAGAGGGTGTTTTTAGATGTTCTCACCACTTGAGGAGCGCTTGGGGCACCTTAATGAGAATGAGCTTCCGGAAGTGATGTTGGGGGCAGAGCTTGACGGGACTTTCTGAGACTCTCAGGAAAGGTGGCCTATTGTGGTGTGGAGTCAAGCAGAGCCCCTGACCTCCCAGTAGTCAAACATGCACCACTCTGAGATGTTACTTTGAAGAGGAAGTCACCTGACCATAGTCTGAAATTGTCATGAAGGAAATGAGATTTTAGGAAGTGTTTTTAGGTAAGTGAAACACGGTGAGGATGTTGAGTAAAGCACGTAGTTTTCAGGTTCCTATGTGAGATCTAAATTTTTAAAAATCCAGATCTATTTTTATATCAAGATAATTTCTTATTTAATACAGAAGAAATGTTATATAGAGCCTGGAAAGTTAAGAAATAATATTAACAATTTTATGAGGCCACCTCAGAACATAATCGTTCCTATACGTAATTGTTCCTCATTACATAAGTAATGAGTTAACAGAATTCTGGAATTAGCCTTTGATAGTTTATAATCTTCTGTCATTCCCACCTAGCATGGATTCACGTTTCCACGTGATTTCACATTATAGCTCCACACTGCCCATGTATGGAGATGAAAAACCTAGCTATATTTTGCTTCAGATCACAACATCCCCAAAACATAACAACATAGCTGAGAACAGAAGCAAGAAACTTCTTTTTTACAATAGACATCAATTCAAAGACGAGAGAGAAATCAACAAAGGGTACAACAAGAAAAAAAAAAATACAAGCAATGATTTTGTTACAGATAACATATTCTACTTTCATTAAATGCTAATTAAGAACAGGGAGCATATCCCTTAAATGAAAATGAAAAATAATAAAAATGTCTTGATACAATATTGTCCAGTAAAGAAGCAATGTTGGTGGAGGAGGAAGAAAGGAAATCCCCCCAAAAACTGAGAAAGAATCTGATTGTTTATAGGATAATAAATTATACACAGTCCTGGGGTTAAAGGTTAGCAGGAAGGGCTTTAAAAGCAATTTTATTGGGCAATTACACATTATAATGTTCACGGAGGTGTGTGTTATCAGGGACTAAAAAGCTTTGAAGGATTATGGAGAAAGATTTTATTATTTTCTGATGGTTTCATGAATGGTATTTTTGGCACTGCATTGGGATTTGACCGGTAAACTGGACTTCAACACTGTCTTATTGCTCATGCGGGTCATACCACAGGCATTTGAAAACTATTCACACTTTCAGTGTAGACATCTGTGCTGTTACTTGAATGAAAAAATACACTAGTTATTCTTACATTCATTCATTCAGTTGCTCACCACTCACACATGTAATTTATTAGGGCACTAGAGCACAACAATGGAAATAACATGAGACCTGGCATCATTTCCAGCCTTAGCTCTGCTACTTGCTCCTGACAGAATCTTGTGTTAGTGATTTAATGTCTCCAATCCTTACTTTCCTCTTCTGAAGACAGAGACCATAATAATACCTCCTTAACAGGTAATAATAGGAGATAATACAAAGTGCTTAGTTATGGCCTGAGTAGTAATATTCTCTACTGTAATTTACCAGACATAATCCTAATATTGATGTGTAGATGGCCTCCTCAGATGTTAAAGGCTGTATAAACAAACAAGGTTACATCAACTTAATTTTCACCTTAATGATCATTGCCTGCAAAACGCTAGATATGAGCTTTCTAAAGAGCCCTTGAAATCAGGTGTTTCTGAGAATACCCAAAAGGTGTCTCTGAAGTCAACCCCTGCTTAGGCACGCATCAAAGCCACTACACTAATAATACTGTGGCCCCCAGCATCATGGTCTCTGCCAGGGACCACGATCGCAGCTTCCTGGGTTCACCACTTATCTTCTGGGTGCTATCATGGCTATGACATCACCTATCATGGATGGATTGCTCCTCAGTCCAAAATCTGTCTGACTGTCTGAGGCAGAATGCAGAGGTGCCCACACTCCCATATTTCCATTGACTTGGGACACAATGGGGACTAAACTGGGAAATAAATTTGAGTGACAGACACTAGGGTGCATGTGAAATCGGACCTCTTCTATGTCCACCAGCCTCTCTATGCTCCTTACATCTAGATGATTCTTCCTGTAAGTTAGTCTTAGCCACCCATGCTTCCAGTTTCACTTTGCCAGACATACCTGAACCTCACTTAGATGAAACCTGGGACTCTTACTCATGGAATAGTCTAGTGTGAAAGAGATAAACACCTGAGTGAGTGATTAAAGTATGTCTTGGGCAAATGCTATCACAGGAGCATACACCAAGTATAGGTGTAAGGGCATATACCAGAGAAGGAAATGGCCAGTTGATCAAGCTTTATAAAAAGGTAACATTTACTCTTGATGTTGATGGACGGGGAAGAGAAAACTCCAAGAAGAAAGAAATGCTTGCCTCAAACCACAGAGATGTGAAAGGATATTTGGTATGCTTGAATTGAAGATACGCCGGACAGAAGAGAAAGAGATATCTAGAGTTGCAGAGAAAGTTTATACTGTGAAGAGGTTTATAAGAAGGAATTGCATTGTTGATTTATTCAAATAATAATCAGCTGAATAGGAAATGAATCTCTAAGGGAGGTGGCAGATGGGATGGGGTAGGAATCTGTCACAAAAATCTAGGGGGCAAAAATGAGGGCCTGAGTGCAATAGGAATGATGGTAGAATGAAGACACTGATCCAAGAATTATATTGACAGGAGGAACAACAGCAAATTAAACTCCCCATCAGTATTCCACCTCTGTATGTATTTTTAGATCAGTGGATTTGGGGAAAGTCACAAATTATGGCAATTTCAGGTCCAAACAGAAATATAGCATTAGTTACAACTCAAATGGTAGAGAAATGTTGAGTTTGATAAAATAATCCTTAATTTAGTCCCATGTTTGGCAATTGGATATAACTCAAAAGTAATATTTCCATATTTCATATAAATTTTTAAAATGTGTTTCACTGGAACTATAATACACATCTGTGCTTAGTGACATACATAATAATGAAATCCACAGCTTTTGAAGACTCACCTTCACAGGTAACTGCCAGGTTATAGAATATATCAGAATAAACATGTTTAAAACCTGAGTTACCATACACCTATCGTGGAAAATGTTATGCTAAATACACATTTTCCATCTGATTGTTAAAAATTATGCCTTAGAGACTTACAGTATGCTCTTCATACTGCATTTTGGAGACTTTCCTTTGGAAAAGAGAATGAGAATTTCAACAATATGGTAACAATGCCTACTGTAGGCTTACTACAGCCTTATAACTGCCGCTGGGATCAGCAAGGTTGAACACGGCAATTTAGAAGTAATTCCATGATAGCAGCCCCCTCTTTCCTGCAGTATATTCAAAAGAAATAACTTGAAATACTATTTTGAAATATCTCAAATACATAAATTATTTCAAGTATCACATATTTTATAGAGACTAAAATATAGGTGATATTCTGGATTTTTCGCAACTGTTGGCATTAACTGGATGTAGATGCAATTTGGCTTACAAAGATTTTTAACCTCTTCAGCTTCTCCTCTCATGTCCACCACTTTTCTCCCATCTCCTACCACCCCGCTAACCCTGCCCCATACTCATTTCACTCTACTCTTTATCCAAGACTCTTTCCCCCATATGCCTTCACAGCTGGAGTTCTTCTGCATGACGTTCTCTCTCCTCCTTACCCCTTTTTATCTAGAGAGCTCCTACTTACCCTGCAGGACTCTGTGAACATCATTCTGTTAAATCAGGTTCCTTAGAAGCAGATTCTTGGCCCAGAGATTTAGTAGAGAAGTGCTGTCTGACAAAGGGGAGTGAGGGATGCGGGCCATGGCCAGAGATAAAAGAGACGTGAGAATGGGTCTCGGCTGGCTGGCATCTAGCTTCCTCTGCTCCCACCAGGATGCACTGAAACACAAACCGCAGCATGGAGTTCACTCCACCTTGAGGCGATGATGCCGCTCTCCTGGGCCTTAGTCATTGCCTCTTGGCTAGGGCCTGGGGAGGGGGTCGGTGTTGAGGAGTGGTGCATGGATTCTGAGCTGGGGGGCAGATTTGTGGAGAGGATGCCAGCTGTGAGTTGTTAACTGCCAACACCTCCAGCAGTGGGGGGACGGATGAGCTGCAGGTCAAGGGGAGGGCGGAGTAGAGCAGAAGCAGCAGGATCCAGTAGACCCCTTTACTGCCTGACTTCCAGATGCTTCTCCAATATACAGTTGACCCTTGAACAATTCAGGGGCTAGAGGCGCCAACCCTCAGCACGGTAGAAAATCCACATAGAATTTAGGTAGCCCTCCGTATTGGTGGTCTCTTAGTATCCATGGTTCCTCTGTATCCAAGGATCTGCATCTGAGGATTCAGCCAACTTGGAATCACATAGTACTGTAGTATTTACTATTGGAAAAGAAGCTGCATATAAGGGGACTCTTGCACTTCAAACCCGTGTTGTTCAAGGTCAACTGGAATCCCATAGCACACTGCACATCACCATGCCGGCACACACTACAGGCTACCACAGGTGCTATAATTCTCAAGAAGGCAGGGATCACTGCTACGAATTTTAACACTGTAACTAGGCCTTGCACTCAGTAGGTGCCAGATAAATATTTGTTCAACATTGTTCAACAGTGAGAAAGCTAAAATCCCCTAATAGAAATTTAAGATACCAAGTTATTTGTACTCATTTGTACGCAACTAGAAATCATCTCCTTCATTAAGATAAACAAGAGAAAGATTCTTGACTTTCACATTCTTTCATTAAGAACCCTCTGGACAGGGGTGTTTCCTCTCCACACTGTACCACCTGTAAGTTGCTCTCCCGTTTCTTTTGAATTAAAAACTAAACAGTTTGTTTAGTTGGTGAAATCTTCAAGAAGCTGAACAATTTGTCATCTGGACTGTTACAAAACTTCTGGCAAGGAAAGCAATACATCTGCAAGTAAAATGAACAAGAAACTGCTAATTAGGCATCCCCAAACAACTATGTGTCTTCCCAGGAACGGCATTAAAATTTTTGTAACGATAAGTAAATAATAAAAATAATAATAAAGTTTGCTAGTGAATAGTTCCCGAAAGACACACATTAAAAAGCATGATAAATTATGCCAGTACAAGCACTAATGGATCGGGTTTGGGTATGCTTCTTGAGGCTTGCTATGTTGACTTGGATGGAGTCCCAAAGAGAAGCTGACTTGCATCTTGCATGAAAAAATTCCTAATTAGCTGCCCAGTCCTGAAGCTTTTCCAATTTATAAACAGCTTGATCTGAGGGCCTGGACAATGCATGGAATTTTGGCCAAAGAATATTTTTAAATTGTAGAACTATATAATATTGAAAACATTATGTTCTAAACAGAAATCTTTATCCAAAATACGTACACTAAAAATTATATATATTCACCTTGTGTAAAGAAGATCATTTCATTTCTAACATTTCTTTTAAAGGAAATAATACTATCATTAATAAATCATAAATTTCCTTTCCAGAATTTTTTTTCTGGAGATGCTATACTAAGAACAGTATGATTGATATTTACCTAATATTTATTTGCAGTTAGCCAGCAGTCTATTATGGTCAGTATTTAGAAATAGACAAATAGCCGTTATTATGCAAAACTCTACATATTATATCATGTATATTTGTATGAAAGAATAGTGATTTTAAATGCCTCACCTCCTGAGCACAGCTACAGATCCACACATGGCTTAAATAATTAATTTCCATTGGTGATACCAAATATGAAAGGAGGATACAATCAATGCTTTTCTTCCAGAAATATGCAATACTTAAAAGTCTGGCTGTGTAAAGGCTTCAACCATCTGATATGCAAAATTCATTATGTAGAAGGTGCTCTGTATATCAACATGGAATTCCATCAGATACCAACTCTGCTCTAAAATCTCTATCCAAACAAGAGTTATATATTTTCTACAATAAGATTGACCACATCATGACATCTAAACTTCCTTATGAGGAGAAATGGGCCCTTTCCCACTTTAAAAAGTCTAAAGTCTTAGAGGGACTTCCCTGGCGGTCCAGTGGTCAAGACTCTGCGCTTCCACTGCTGCGGCCATTGGTTCGATTCCCTGGTCAGGGAACAAAGATCCCACACACCTCGAGCGGCGCGGCCAAAAAAATTTTTTAAGTCAAGTCTAAATTTTTGGAAAAAAATAATTACTCAAAAAAAAAAAATTTTAGGGACTTCCTTGGTGGTCCTGTGGTGAAGAATCCGCCTTCCAATGCAGAGGACGCGGGTTCCATCCCTGGCCAGGGAACTAAGATCCCACGTGCCGTGGGGCAACTAAGCCTGGGCGTCACAACTACTGAGCTCACGTCTCTCAACTAGAGAGCCTGTGTGCCACACACTACAGAGCCCACGTGCTCTAGAACCCACGTGCACAACTACAGAGCCCATGAGCCCTGAAGCCTGCACGCCACAACTAGAGAGAAGCCCCCATGCCACAACTAAGACCCGACACAGCCAAAAATATGTAATAAAATAAATAAATAATAAAGAAATCTTAAAAAAAATTGTAATGCCCTAAGGCAGTGGTTTTCATACTTGATTGTGCATCAGAATCATTGGGAGAGCATAGATTCTGGGGCCCCAGCCCCAGGGTTTCTGGTTCAGTAGAGGCCTGGGGTGGAGGCCTGAAAATTTGGGAACCACACTTTGGGAACAGTGACTGTACTAAAAGTTTGGAAAATAAAAAATATATATCTCAATGGCATAAGTTCTTTCATGTTTTTTCAGGGAACATTACACTGCATTTCTCCTTAACTATGTATCCCTACACCTTAAAGGTGACATCTTTATGTAATATAATTAGTATTTATCTTAAATAAACATCTTTCTTCCTCACTAATAGGTTAGGTGTCATGAAAAAAAAATTTCTTCCTGACTAAAATTTAAAATACATATATTTTAAGTGAAAAGTAGAGTGCTTAGATGAAAATAAAAATAAGGCAAACCAATATATAAATTTCAGAAAAATAAAAGCAAATGTATAATCAACTATGTATTGGATGATAGCATACCTGAATGTATGGTTTTAATATAAAGAAACAGATTAAAAGCTATGATTATATTAATATCTGGAATTAATTTTTTATACCACTCACATGCTCTCCATACATGAATTTCCAGTATGATTATGACACATCTCTCTTGTATTTTATTTCAAAATATAAGAAATCATCCCCTGATAAGCTTATTTGCTCTGATATGGATGTACAGGAACTGTAGTAAAATAAACAAGCAAGAAAAACATTCACTACCAATGACCAAGTTCTCTCCTTATCCCAATCCACCCTACTCAGTCCACTTGGGCCACTGTAACAGAAACACCATGAACTGGTGGCTTATAAACAACCAACACTTATTCCCCACAGTTCTGGAGGCTGGGAAGTCCAAGATCAAGGTACAGTAGTGAGGGCCTCAGTCCTCGTTTATAAATGGCTGTCTTTTCCCTGGGTCCTCACATGGGGGAAGGAGTGAGTGAGCTCTGTGGGGTCTCTTTTACAACAGCACTAATTCCATTCATGAGGGCTCCGCCTCATGACCTAATCACCTCCCAGAGGCCCCACCTCCTAATATCATCACATTGGAGGTTAGGTTCCAATATACGAATTTGGGGGGTGTGGGTGGACACAAACCTTCAGTCTGTACCACACCTCGCCATCCAGGGTGCAGAGTGAGAGCCAGGCTGGGTGTGGGTTCTACTCAGTTGGGAGAGCAGCGTTCAGGGTGTTCTAATCAGTTCCCTACCACTCTATGGTCTCCAAACCACCAGTCTGACGTTCAGTGCAGCAGTTACCATTTTCTGTTTTACAAAATTCCTATCTCAAATAATTCTAAACCTTACACTGAAAGACTATTTAAGAAACCTTTATTTGCTTTTATTTTATTTGATGATTCACTTGTATTTTATTTGAAATGCATGGGCTTTCCAAGATATTGTTCCTCAGCAAGGTATCTTTTTATATGTGAGAAAAATATATGAAAATTTTCCTTTAACATTTATATGAATAACTTTATTTTAATTTTTTTTGGGAAAAGGACTGAAAGCACATGGTGAATTATAAAAGCACACAGAATGGTGAGCAATCATTCTTTCCTTCCTATACATGTCCTCCAGTTCTCTTCTGCAGGTATGTCCATATAACTACAGGTACAAGCACATCTTTCTTAAAAATCGAAAAACTATATTCCATTTTTAACATACCATAACAATTCATTATTTTCCTATTAATGGGCATTTTGGTTTTCCTTACACAACCATAAACTATGTACAATGCAATCTCTATTGTTTACATATGTTGGTATGTCTGAAGATAAATTCCTACATGTGAAACAGCTGCTCCATAGGTCATATGCATTTGAAATATTGATATGTGTCGTCCAATTGTCCTTCAAAGACACAGAAGTCAGAAATAATTGCTCCTTCTACTGAGGTATTTAAATACCTTTTTCTTCACACTTTGGTCAATGCTGTGAATTATAAAATTTAATGATCTTTATCAGTATAATAACTGAGAAAAATAACTTGTTTTTTAATTTCGTTTGCACTTATTTAATTTGTGTTGGAAATTCTTTAACTTGCATGGTTGAGGCTATTTTTTTCATATGTTTAAAAACCTCTGATAAATTTCTGTGAACTGTTTATTGATGCAATTTTCTATTAGCTGTTCAGTGTTTTTATAACTCTTATGAGGAAGAACTATATTCAGCGGGGATAAGTCCCTCTGTGATATAGATTGTGCATGTTTTATCCTCAGTGTGGTTACATACTTGTAGTTTCCTTACAGTATGTATTGCTCTGCAAAGAAGACAAATCTCCCAGATAAAACAAGTGTGACAGATTTTCATTCACTGTGAATTATAATGGTTTATTCTTCAGAGGCACATGATCAGTTTCTTTCTCTTTTTCATTCTCTCTCTCTCAAAACACACACATCAGCCAGTACGGAATGGTAAGTTTCTCTTTGGTTTCTCTCCAACTTTATATTCAAAATTACTCTCCAAGAAGCATCCAGATTATATCAGTCCTGGCTCGATGCCTCCAGTGACTTCTCCATGCACCTAGAATAAAATCCAAACTTCTTCTCTGGCCCATGCAATCTGACACTTGCCCGTCTACAATCTCATTCCAGACAATCCTCTTGCATTATTTGCCTCACTATGCTCCACCCATGCTGATTTCCCTTCTGTTCCGTAGACACATGAGGGATGATGTTCTCTCTACGTGGAAAAATCAGATCTTCCCACATTTTCAGCTTAAATGTGACTTCTCCAGAGAGGTTTTCCCTGGAGACTTAATCTAAAACACACCATCTTTAGAATAGCTCCAGGAGAACACCAACTTGCCATCTCAGTCATCACCTAGAACACTACTTGTGATGCTTAATTTTACATGCCAGCGTGGCTAGACCACAACACCCAATAGTTTTGCCAAAGACTCATTCAGATATTGCTGTGAAGGTATTTTTTAGACGTGATTAACATTTAGAACAGTAGATTCTGTTTTTGTCAATCCCAATCTCCCACTTTATCTCTCCCCCTACCCCTCCTTTCCTCCTGGTAACCATAAGTTTGTTTTCTATCTGTGACTCTATTTCTGTGTTGTAAGTTCATTTGTACCACTTTTTTTAGATTCCACATATAAGTGATATCATATGATATTTGCCTGACTTATTTACTTCACTTAGTATGACAATACACACTACTATATATAGAATAGATAACTAATAAGAACCTGGTGTATAGCACAGGGCACTCTACTCAATACTCTGTAATGACCTATATGGGAAAAGAATCTAAAAAAGAGTGGATTTATGTATATGTATAACTGATTCACTTTGCTGTACAGCAGAAACTAACACCACATTGAAAATCAACTATATTCCAATTAAAAAAAAAAAACAACAGTAGATTCTGAGTGAAGCAGACTACCTACATGATGTAGGTGGGCCTCGTCCAATCAAGTTGAAGGTCATAAGAGAAAAGACAGACGTTCCCAGAAAAGGAAGAAATTCTACCTCCAGATTGTTTTTGGATTCAAGACTGTAACATTGACTTTCAACAGAATTTCCAGCCTGCCAGCTGCCCGGCAGATCTCAGGTTTGCCAGCCCCGACAAACCCATGAGCCAATTCCTGAAAACCTCTTTCTAAATATAGAAGACAGATGATGAGAGGTAGATAGATACTATTGGTTCTATTTCTCTGGAAACCCTAATACATCAAATACATTACTATATATTTATCACATAGGAAGCCGTCTCACTGCAGGTTTTATGTTTATACTGTGCCTCTTTCTACCCCACAGAGCATGACCACTTACTTTTGAAGAAACATATATGGAAAATTGAGAAGCATGACTTCAAATTAGATGGCAAAGACTCAATTCCAAACCAACAGTGCCATACATTTTTAACTATTTTGCAATGCTACTTATATTTAAATATTCCATGCTCACTAAAAGAAGACATTCATTTTGTTTGATACAAAATAATTTAAATATATTACTCTAAAATGTTGATTTACTGATTCAATACCCCTAAAAATGCCTAGGTCCTGTTTAGAATAATCTAAAAAAGGACCACTATTTCATCCATATCCATAATTAAGTGTCATTTCATATTTAATGTATGTAAAATTTATATGAAAAAGTTTATATCATCACACATCATATATTAATGCCTTCCTGGCTAGCAAAGAGTCTTCACTTTATTAGGAGGAGGGCTTTCTTGCTGTCAGAACTGCATAGAATGAGGCAAAGAAATGAGCAGCTTTGTACCAATTTAGGTACAAGTTGGCTGAGGCTGATAGAGGGAACTCAAGAATTAAATGGCATTTCTTAAAATGAAAATACCATTCTTTACATAGAAATGTTATGAAAAATTTAAGCACTATCCTGAAAGTGTATAGAGAGCAAAATTTTCTTACTGGTTTTTCCCTTCTCACAACCATTATTCAGAGTTTTGTACTGTATCGGATGAACTGGCTTTTAGGCTACTTTCCAAACTTGAGACTCATTCCCTTCATGATTCTAAGACTCTTGGGTTTCTTATTTAATACCCCAAAGATTTATAACTTGAACTCTTTGTGGCTCCATTACATATAAAAATGATTAAAGATAGAGCTTTGAAAGTGGATTATACCAAAAAAAAAAATACTCAAAAAAAATAATTTGCATTCATTTATTTCCCAGGAGAAAAAAAATTAAAACATTCCCTCATTTCAGTATAGTCATGAGAAAATGAAATCTTCAGAACAATGAAATACATAATTATAGTAATCATGCCAGTCAAAACATACAGGTCAATACCCTTCAAATGTTACATTCATTAATGTGCAAGTAATTTCAAATCAGATTTGGGGAACTCGTTTGTTTTGAGGAATGCATCAGAAAATAAGGATCCTGATGGTTGGTCAAGAAAATGTGCTGATAACCAATGGGCTGTTCTCATAAAATAAGTGAGACTAAACTAGACTCTATTTGAAGAAGAAAGTATCGTAAATCAGTGACTGTTCTCTTTCATCTCTTCTGGCATTTTATTCTAAAATATGATAAATCATTCACTGATGAATTTATATTCTCTGTTATGGAAGTGTAGGAACTAGACTAAGAAAAAATATATATGCCATCTTTACAGATAAGCAAAATTACAGCTATTTTAGTAAAAAGGGAAGAGTCCTTCACTTCTAAGTTCAATATGAAAATGAAGGAAAAGTAAGGAACTGCTCAGGCTAAGGTAAGAATAAACTTCCCGGAGCCCTTGAGGGCTGTTGCTGCTTTGCAATATCAAAACCTGCACTCACAAGTCTATGGAATTGTGATGACATCTGTATCCCTAAAGAGATAACAACTTCTGTGCCAAACAGATGGGAAAAGGTCCTTTAGGTTTCTACTTCAGTGAACTTCTATCTTGTTGTCTCTTATTTTTTTCATCTTTCTCTACACACAATCTCTGATGGAAGCAAGTAACAAGCTAAAAATAGCTTCCTTGTACCGTGTCAGTCTGGCAGGAACCTGAGTAGTTAGACACACCGTGATGACTGATGTTCAACCTCATTTTGTTTTAGTGATTCTATTTATGATATGTATTTCCTTTGGGAACTCAATGGATGAAGAGAAATGACTCTAAGTGTAGCAGCCTTAAAACTATCATGTCACCAAAACAATCTGTTGTATGATGTACTGATATTTAGCATGGCTTCAGACATTTATTTCCAGTCAACGGGTAGTTCATTATGATCAACTCTAAGACAGTGATTGACTGTTCCCAAACTACTGCTTGGGAGTAAAATATTTTTCATTTATCTTTATAATGTTTTTTCTTTGTATCTTAACTTTTAGTTCTCCCTTGAGAAAACTGATGTATTGCGTGGGTACAAGACAGACCACAACTCTCCAAATTCTCCAAAAACTGGAGCATTTGATAAACTGCCTATTAAGATATATTTTCTCTACTTCTATCCTCAATGAAATAATTCTTTCAACTATTAATAAGGCACTATTTCCTACTTCCAATCCAAAATCCCTGATATTACTTTTTACTGACTCATAAACCAACCTTCACAGGTCTGTTTTCCAAATGGAAGTTTTCTGATCCATGACAGAAAACCTCCAATGAAGAGAGAAGCTTAATACAATAGTGTTTCATTCCTACTGAAGTAAAGGAATATAAACTGCTCAATAAGAAGATTTAATAGTTTTTGAATGTTTACTATGTGATAGCCAGTATTCTAAATTGTTGATGTGAATAACTTACTTAATTCTCAAATGAGATAGGTATTATTTTCAGCCACATTTTAAAGATAAGAAAACTGATGCAATTAGAAGTTAATAAATGTGCCTGAAATCACAGAGCTATAGTGGCTAATCTTTACTAAGAACCTTAGTAGCCTGGCTCTTCAGCCTGTGGTCCTAACCTCTGAGCTTTTACCGGCTTTCTGAATAAGTGGCTACACTATAATGAACAAGGGAAAGCTTAATACTACGTAGTCAGGACACGCCCATGAAGCCCAAATGAAAGAGTGCTGAGAAGGAGAAGAGAAAATCTGAAAGGTTACACACAAATGGAAATAATGCTGTTTAAGAGGTCACCAAACTCGGAGCACTTCATTCAAAAATGCATTTGCTCCCATTCTGCTTCTTGCTTCCAGGTCAGCTGATGAAAATTCCATCCAACCTTAAAGATTTTGTAAACCATTCATACTTGTAATCCTTTGAACAGTGTTCATCTCCTCTTTATCTGAATCTGATAAGAAACGGCTCATGTCTGTCTTGTCCATCACTGTATCCCCATCATTCAGAAAAGCATATGTGACAGAATAGACCCTTGACAACATAATTTTTATTATGCCTTATATTTTTTATTTATTATGTTTTATTATAAAATTTTCAAACATACAAATACAAAGAACCCACAATACACCTTCCATGACTATCCACACACAGAAAACCTTGTTTCACATATAGTATTACCCTCTTCCCCCCATTCACTGAATTATTTTAAAGCAAATTCCAGACATCACCTTAGCTCATCTCATCCATATATATTTCAGAGAATTTATTTGAAATGAATGGAGACCCATATCATATTACCTCTTTTATTAAATAGCTTTCAAATCTCCTCAAACAAATGAGATTTCCTCCTTACTTGAAAGTCTGTGGGATTTTTTTTTGTGTCTCTCTTGTTTCACAGTATCTGTCTTACTGTGTTCATATTGTGAACATGTTCTCTACTGTGTTTGGAATCTAAGTCCCTGAGGTGGGGACAAAGTCTTACCTTTGTATCCCATTCAAGGTCAATTGCAGTATTGAACATGGAATCTAGTTTTCTGTCTCCTTCCCACCAGTTCCAAATACATGTAAAAGGATGCCAAAATAGCACTCTTTCCATTTCCGTTTCAGCTGAGAACAAGACGATAGACAGTGTTCCAAACTGAGGTGCTAGACATAAAAAGCAGATGGCTGAAAACTGGTTTTGAGTCCTTCATCTTGGCGTCCATCTTAATTACACTGAAGGATTGAGCTTGAAGAGGCCAAAGGAGAGAATTTCTTTGAACAAACTTGGACTGCTGTGTCATCCCCACATTCATTCATCCTAAGTGAGAAAGGCTGAGGGATCCTTGGAAATTGAAGGATTCAAAGGACTGGTGGTTGATCCATGCCTAAGAAAATGGAAGGCGGTCCATGCCTGTAGCAGAAGTTGCCTGCCTTGCAGCAGAGTAAAGAGAGGCAGCTCCACTGAATACAGGCTGTTCTTCCACCAAAAGCAGGAGAGAGAAGCAAAGTTTCTGTGGTCTAGAGTGGACCATGCAGGAGAAAAGAACCCAACCAGAAGATCTCAGCAGAAAGAAGCCAGATGGAAAAGATTAGAAGAGGCATTATCTTGAGCACACAGAAGCCCTAGAACATCAGTCTTAATAGCCACCAAGTTAGCAATCATCAATGAAAGATACAAAATTATCAGCCAAAAAGAATATTCCTTTCTCTCACCCCTTCTCTCTCACTGCTGCCCCATTGTCCTGCCAGCTCCAAACATGCAGGAGTCAGAAACATTGGCTGGAGAACAAGGAGAAGTCAAGGTTGGCACGTGGACCTGAAGTGGTTCACCCCCAACTACAGGTGCCTCTGAGACTGGAGCAGTACCTCATGGCAATGCAGAGAAATGGCCGCTTTAAGTGAAGTTTTGAGTATCAAGTCAGCCTAGACCTTTTTACTGAATTTAGACTTTCTTCGGGCTGAATTTGATTACTGAATTTAGACTGTTTATGGAACTAATGACAATAAAAGAGCCTTCAGACATTTGACAAAAAAAAATTCTGAGAATTGGTTGCGATTTCATTCTAGAGACAGGGAAAAGCAGCCTTCAGAGTGGCTTTAGTGAAACAGTTTCTACTTTCACCTTTGAGTCCAGCTCCCTAAATGTAATGACTGTACTGCTTAATAGGAGACAACTGACTACGAAGCAAATAAGCCAGTAAAGAAAGATTCAAAAGAAATGTCTCGGTTCAGAAGATGAGACACCATGCAATTATTGCCAAATTAATGGAGCATTTCTTAGAAAATAACAAAATGTGTATATTGACCTGAGAAGAATGGATATTTTCCTAGGTTTTAATACTAGTTAGGAATGTCAGAACTTGGAGAAAAGTTGATAAAATGTGCATCCCCTTGCTACCTTCTCTTATTTTCTACAGAACCAAACTATGGGATAACTATTTTAGACACTATCTTTTAAATAAAAATTATCTGCCAAGCAAGTATACTATAGTAAGGCAGAAAGATGGTACACAGCCAAGAACTCTACACATTTTATGCTCATTCAGAACCTAATACATCAGTCATACTGATACTCGTCCCATTGGACCTAGACTGTGTATTCTACAACATGAGGAATTCGACAGTCTGATAATATATCTAAAACCACACTTTTTATTTCTGCCACAAAAGAGCAAAAATGTTTCAGTTCTTCCCATGCTGACGATAGCAGACTCAGCTTTTGACCTTGGGCAGGCCTTGGCACTTTTACCCACCCCCAACCCAGATGCCTCATTTATGATAAAGACAATCAGACATAATATGTCTCTAAGACAGGAGGTTCTTAGAGTTCTTTAGAGTCTGGTTTCACCAAATGTCTATGGAAGTACACACAATGGGACAGGCATGATCTTAAGGTTAAGATAGAAAAAAAAAAAAAAAAAAAAAATCAGTATCCAGAGTCAGCCATAGGTAGAAACTTTCATGATTCATCTCTCTTCTTCTCATTTTTCCAACACTCAATTTCATTTTGGAACCATATATTACCCACCAAAATATTATCACCAAGCCACATCCCCAAATCACCATAACTTAGTTCTCACTAACACTTATAAAAATTCCTTTTCCTCAGAGTCCTGTTATCTTTAAAAAATTATTGATAGGTGTTCAAGGACATTGCTCTTAGCCTCTCAGATATAGAAGCTGTGTTATGAAATAAATTTCAGTAGATAGGAAGATATATGACATATAAATGCAAAAAAGTATTCAAAGTGTCATGGTGGATTTAGAGGTTACAATAAAACACAAATGAGGGAATTCATTCCACTAGGACCCAAGATAAAAGTGGGAGTTTGGCAAAACTGTATACACAGTTGTATGGAGAAAATGATTTGGTTCAAAATATTCCATTAATAGTGGAAATATCAAGGTCCATGGCAGATTGTTGCAATGGGGTAGGAATGGGGACGCCTTGTAGTCACCCCTTTTAAGTGACCTCCAATTCTGAACCAAGTAAGACAGGCCATAGGTATGATAACAATGATGATTATTACAAAGGTTTAATTCAGTATTATAAACCTGATTGAAGAGGTAGAAATTGCAAGGGGAAAAAAAAATAGAAAATAGACTAGTGTTTAAGTCATGAAGAACATACTGCCTTTGCATAAGCAACATAGGAAAAACAAGCAGTTGTTACAGTAATAAAATTCAGAACAATCCTGAGACCTGGTTGGGTTTAAAACGTAGTCCGTGACATTTGGAAACTAAGCCAGGTGTTTAAAAAATATATAATATGTAGGAAGGTCAGGAAGAAAAAGAAAATTTGAAGATGAAGTGGCTTTCCAGATAAATAATGGGTAAAGGAGAAAAAAAAGTGAGGTAAAAAAAAGTTATGGCCAGAAAAAATGTCATTGTCTGGGTGGAAAGAAAACTGATAATAGATAAGTATAAAATCTCAGATTTTTAAGGTATTATATTTTTATCTGATTTTTTAAAAATTTGATTCTAATATGTTGAGAAGGGGCACCTTATCGTAAGAGTTCAAAAAGAAAACACTGGGTTAGGAAAGAAGCATTACAGAACATTAACTACATCAAGATGAAGTAGAAATCACATGGATTATTAATTTTGGGGGGATACTTAACAGCTATTGGCTAGTTTAAGAGTTGTTGCGGAAGTTATAAATTCCTGGAGATCGAGGGAGAGTTACTGGATTACCTGTCTATTAATCAAAAGGGAAAAGGAAGCCCTGGTAATTAAGTAGCTGTCACCTGAACTTCAGTACTCAGAAAGATGAGCGCAAGCCATCAAACAATCAATTTGCAATCACAAGGATCTGAGAACAGAGTAAGCACTGTCAGGCCTTTCAGAGAACAATTTTGTTTCGCGATGAAGAGACAGGAGGGGTAGATAAGAGGGACTTTAAGAGTTAGAGACTATGTGGATTTCAGTAATACATTTTCATCGTTAATCAGAAATCATCTGAAATCATCTGAACTGTGGACCTCGGTGTCGTGATAGTGTATATGGTATGCATGCACTCTTTAAAATCATTTGAATTAAAATAGATTTTGTTTCATGAATTAATATGCTACAACTATTTGAGATATTTCATCTACAACCACAGAGGAATTCCACCTCTTTTGATGAGCACAAAGGTGATTTGACCCAGTTTATAGGCCTGTCATAATACTGAAACAATTTGTATGGTTCTCCTGTTCTTTGAGGCAGCACGTCTATGCACATAAATAATCTGACCAATCATCTCCTAAAAAATGCCTCCAGGGGAAGAAATCTTGCCAAAATAATCACTTCGTTCTTAACAATGAATGATATGCTCAATCTTGGCCACAAATTTATCCTATCGATGTGTTTGTCATAAATTCTCTAGAATGAACTTGATGAGTATTATAACCCAGCATAAGAAAGGAAAGAACCCCTATGATCCCCAAATGTGGTATAAATTCACTTGATATTCATTTCTTCAAAATTTGAAGGCATTATTTGTATCAACCAACTGCAGGTCTCTGAAATGAATATTCTATATGGGGATCTTAGCGTTTTCACACACTGATCGCTGCTATACTCTGTTTATTCTCAAGGAAAAAGCAGCTAATAGTTCGGGATTGTAACATTCATTAGAACTTGACTTTACATTGAAGCCATCTTAGATTACTGAACTACTGAATTTTTGAAACATATCCATTAATGATTTGAAAAAAATTATATCACAAAATTACTACAAAAATCCAATTTGGTTAGAAATGAAATGTAAAACTAGTGCTTTTATTTCAAAATAGAATTATAAAAAGAAAAAAAGCAATAAGGGCTCATAATTCTAATATCACTATAACATCTGTTTCCATTAAATATAAATAAATACAATGGAAATAAAATATAAAGCCTCCCCAGTACTTTAAATATATTAGCAGTTTTCATGTAACTGTCCAGAAATAGTCTATGTGCAATGAATGTCAGTACTTTTATTTATGCAAATCTGTTGATAAAATATTTAATATCCAACTTTTAACTTTTTCTTGGAGTATAGCTGCTTTACACTGCTGTATCAATTTCTGCCATACAGCAAAGTGAATCAGCCATGTGTAGACATATATCCCCTTTTTTGGGATTTCCTTCCCATTTAGGTCACCACAGAGCACCGAGTAGAGTTCCTTGTGCTGTACGGTAGGTTCTCATTAGTTATCTATTTTATACATAGTAGTGTATATATGTCAATCCCAATCTCCCAATTCATCCCACCCCCCCGATATCCATACATTGTTCTCTGTCTGTATTTATTTTTACTTGAAATTATTCCACTTTGGCAGATATAAATATGAATCATTTTTGACTGCCACGTAATATTCCATTGTCAATATACCATGATCAGTTAACTAGATATGATGGATATTTATATTTCAGCATTGAATTTGCACTGAAAAAACAAATTCTTTTCTAAATTTATTTCAAGAACTGGCTGAGCCACGAATGAAATTACAATTTAAATTATATTTTTAAAAATGTCAAAGTACACATGAGAGTTTTCTCAAGATCAAACAGAAAAGAAATAACACCCCATCAACTTACTCTGAAGCATTAGGGAATAAAGTTTTGGGAGAGTTCAATGAGATGATTCTTGTGAAACCTCAGCTGAGTGCTAGCAAATAATTAGGGCTAAAAATGTTCATTTGGGAAGTAGCCTAGAGATGGTGGTAGGGATCCAGTGTGTGAGGTTCATCTGCTGGCCCAGAGAAGCAAGGGAGAAGGTTGGTGACCCATGAGATAGGGACAAAAGAGGGGAAAAAAAAAAAAAAAAAAACACTCTCAAAAAAGGGAAAATGTCAGCTAAGGTGATGAGCTAGAAGGGCTGTTTGAGAAAAAATTAAGCAAAGTGAAAGGTGTTCACAAGAGAGTGAAGTCACATAGGGCCCTTAGAAGCAGCTGACAAACAGGAGGCTGGGTGGTATAGAAAAGAGAAGACAGGAGCTGGAAGCAAGTGAGAATAATGAGAATTGCTCACTTTCTTTACCAGAAATGTGCACACTTCCCAAGGAGGGTTCTTGCTAAAGATGAGCTTTCTTTATTCATAAACCATGAATGAGGTCTTAAAATATATATCATGTAGAAGAAAATATATTTTTCAGTTGAAAATACTCTCCTTCTAAAAAGTTTTCCCAAATCATTGATTTCTCCAACAGTATTTCCTATTATACAAACCTCAGACCAAATAGAGAGGAATGGGACAAACTGAAACTAAGAGTCCTGCAGTTCTAGAATCAAATGTATAATGTAATGTGATATATTAAATATATTTATATTCTATACTAAATTGTTCATTAATCATGAAATTCTCATTAGCCCTTGTAGAAAAATTGTTAATACACAAAAATATTCAATTCCAGTTTGAACAATGTGAAAAGAGAAAGTATAAGTCAAAGTAGAATTAATTACTAGGTCTAAGTGGCAGAAATCTTATTAACATGAATACTGTAAGAATTCAAAATACTGTGCATGCTATGATTGCTCTCAGTAAAGGCAAGACAAATATATTTAAGAATACATTTCAGCATCCAAGGGGCATAATGAAAAAACAACACTAGCCATGTCAGCCAAATTTTTTATTTAAATTTAAGTATAGTTCCTGCCTTCAATAATTATTTTCTGTGAAATCAAAGATTCCCTATGAGATATTTGGATGTAAACTACAAGTAATCATTAAATATATCAGGAATGCAACCTTTAACTATAATGAATATGATCACACAGAAATAAAGTTTTTACTACATAAATTTATATTAATATTAATCACAGTATATGTTTATCATAGTAAATTGAATTTGCTAAAGGACACTTTAAATGAACTCATCATTCTAGTGGTAACTAAACTACCTATCTTTATACAGAGTAGGCGTGTTTATAAATCAGAAAGTTTATCACCTTACCTTTTGAGCAGATTGCTCAAAATAAAATACACTAAAACATTCGAATCCAAACACGGCACAGGTCTACAATCTATGATAATCACCAGCATTGGAAAATCAAAGGACTAATTCCTGGCCAATTGTATTGACCAACACTATTGTTACAGAGGGAGAATCTAGGACTTTTTCAAGCTCAGGTAATTACTTGCGAGCACAACCAGTTATAGGAAGTAAAGGAAAATAAACTCTAGAAATTCTAGATGGTGAGGAAAAAAAGGTGAAAAATTTCACTCCTGAGCTTGAGAACAATTGACAACATACAAATAAACAATGCCTCAAACAGACATACATAAAAGTACCAGCCCTCTTTCCCTCTCCCTCTCTCCCGCTCTCTCTCACACACACTCATACACTCAGAGACAATTGTAGGATGAACATATTAATGCTGCTGTGACATATATCCACATAACAAATCTTTGCATAGGTATTCACACTTCACCGAATGTCCTCTTTCTAATACTCATAAAGTTAAAAAAAAAAAAAAAAGATACCTGAGAAACAAGACAGATTGGCTAGAAGTTAAGTAATACTTCACTGAAAAAGTGGGATTGTTGGGTAAGCCATAGGTAGAAAAGACAAGAGAACTTTCAGAACATCACAGAATGCTATCATATTTCTAAAATGTCAAAAAGAATCAAACTTATTTTTGACAAACTAAAGAGAAGGAGTTAATGTATCCTCTAACCTGTGTGGCAAAGTTAAAACTGAAGTAATGCATTCAAGAACTAGGAAAAGATAGCAAGGATGAAAGTGGCCGTTATGTTTTCACAGACCACTACACATAAAATACCTTTTTACTATATCTTCTCCATTCCAGCACGGCAGTCCATCGCCAGCTGCTAATTCATTTGCACAAAGCTGATCAGCCAGGCCTCCACAGAATGTCCTGTACAGTCGAAGGCTGTTGATAAATTCTCTGAATGGAAAAAACAAAGAAAACAATTAAACCCCAAAATCCATAATAAATAGCATAATTTGTTATGCATAATGTTTAGAATGCAACTTTTAAAATTTTCTCTACTTATTTTCATATATTTTCAATACTTTTCTAACAAGACAAAAACTACATTTTTTTAAAAATGTATTCAAATTTATTCTTCACATAGAAGTTTTCACTGGGTATGAACTTTATATAACTCCAGGTCCAAGAAGTTGTGAATAGTATATGCATACACACATACACACACACGCGCACACACACACACACACACACACACACACAAAACCACTTTAGCTTCCCTAAAAGCCCTCACTACCTACTGGCATCTAAACCACAGTGATACTAACTAATTTCTTTTGCATATAGAAATGTCAGAAGCTTATAACAAGCTGACTGATTGCTTACTGATTAAAAGTTTAGTAGACTTGGGTGATTTTCCCATCTGGGTCTTCTCTTTGGGGTCTAAGAACATCAAACAATATGTCTTTACTAAATATGAGAGAACCCAGGTATGTAACACACTTCAGAAGCATGAAAATAAAAGTTATTGGAGGGAGTAATATTTAATACATTTATTAAGTTTCTTCCCTCTCATACTATTGGGTTGGCCAAAAAGATTGTTTGGGTTTTTCCTGTAAAACCTGAACGAACTTTTTGGCCAGCCCAACATTTCCCCTTTCACCATCAATTATGGAAAGGGAAAATTCAGCAAAAAAGTTTTTCAATTTAGAAATCCAAGACTTTGGAGTTTTAAAACCAAGGCTTTGAGGTCTCAAAAACTTGAGTTTTAGCATTTCAAAAGACCAAGTTCTAAAGACTTTAGCTCTGAACTTTTTAACATAAACAATTGTTTTGGGGGAAAAGAAATGAAAAGCCACTAGCCTGATCCAGAGGAAATGCCCCCTCTGGACTAAAAGGCAGGGACAGGAGATGGAAACGTTGGCAGGAAAGCAAACTTCAGAAATTCGTGGGGTGAGTAATTAAAATATAGCCATCATGAAACTGCATTCTCCATTGATACTTTTAAAATGATTTCTTTAAAAATGAAATTAAAGAGCAGGGGTGTCTATAAATTATAGCTGGAATAAACAATTTTTTTAAATTAAATCTAATTTTGACAGCACTAATGCTCAACCGTTTCAACTTGTAATTCTCTTATTGGTTTTCAAAGAACTAACTGTAGAAACTGATGGAGTTGTAAATAACCACTACTCTGTTGGAAGGATAAATATAACTTTCAAATATGTAAGATCTGCAATCATAGAGAAGATCAGAAGTTCCCATGGCAAGTGTCTGGTGAGTATTTAATCAAATTTTTAGCAAAGCTTGACCGGACAAGTGATAACAAAATGGTTGCAGGAAGCACAAATCTCTAACTCATGCTCAATCAAAAAAAAAAAAAAAAAAATGATGCTTTATTTTTCTCACTAGCACAGTTAAATGCTTATCTATATTTTATCGATTTCCTCTACTAGAAAATAAGTCTCTCCTTGATGGCTGTGTTCCACTAACTGGAATGCATGAACAAACATCAATTCTCATGCTGCAGCTATGAAAACATAATTGATGAAATTGACTGGTTCTTTCTTAGAGAGGTGGGGTTTAATGAACAGGAAGATGTATGGCTCCTGTCCTGAATTCTATTCACTATAAATGACCACATGTTTGGAATCAAAGAATCTTTTAGAAATGAGGAGGCCTGGCACAAACAGCTGCAAATGTTGAGACCTTCAAATTGATCGTGTAAAACTGAATAGATAATTTTTGGCCCCCAAACCTCCTACTTCACTCTTGGTAAATGGTGCCTTTGTTTCATTTCTCCCTTCACAACCAATCGATCATAAGGGGGAAAGTTCACATCTTTCTTTTCCAGTCCCCTTTCCCAATGCTACTGCCATTGCCTTAGCTCAAGCCTTGATCATCTTTCTCTGGAATTACTGTACCAGGAGAGCATACCTCCCATCGGTCCCTTTAACAATCACCTCCCATCCTCCATGAGAGCCACCTATAGAAATTCAAATCTGGTAGTCCACAGATTATGCCACGTACTTGCTTAAAGCCATCAATGGCTCTCTATTCTCTACAGCACGAAACCCAAACTTCTTAGAAAGCTATATAAGGTACCCTCTCATCTCAATTTCAGCAACAACCCAAACCACACTTTCGGGTTCCACAAAAGTGAGATGCTTGCTCTTCTCCAAACTTACTTCCATGCCTTTGCCTGCGTTCTCTCCGAAAGGATCGTCTCCTCGAAGATTTCCACTCATTCCATAAACCATCGGCTATCAATTATTTGTCACAAAATACTAAACACTATGGAGTGCCAAGCTCTGTGTTGGCGCTAGCGATTCATAGCTAAAGAAAACAGTCCCTGGGCTTCCCTGGTGGCGCAGTGGTTGAGAATCTGCCTGCCAATGCAGGGGACACGGGTTCGAGCCCTGGTCTGGGAAGATCCCACATGCCGCGGAGCAACTAAGCCCGTGAGCCACAACTACTGAGCCTGCGCGTCTGGAGCCTGTGTTCCGCAACGGGAGAGGCCGCGACAGTGAGAGGCCCGCGCACCGCAATGAAGAGTGGCCCCCGCTCGCCGCAACTGGAGAAAGCCCTCGCACAGAAATGAAGACCCAACACAGCCAAAAATAAATAAATAAATACATAAATTTAAAAAAAAAAAAAAAAAAAAAAAGAAAACAGTCCCTGCCTTCTAAGAATGCACCGTCTGGTAAAAATCCACAATAATAATACAGTATTAATAAGTAGTGTCACATTTGAAGACAAAGAAAGAATCAGGAAATAAGAAGATAACATTTCAGTGTTCCATGCAAAAAAAAAAAAAAAAAAAACACAAACCAAGAAGCAAACAACACCAACAAAAATCCAGGATAAACAAAGGTAAAGAGGAACACTGTGTATTCAGAGACTCATACAGTTAGTTTAGCTAGTAAGGAGTGTGCTTATGGGAATCGCAGTCAAAGGCAGGAAGAGGCCAGATTATAGTCGGCCTTGTTGATCGTCATAAGATGTTTCAGTTTTATTCGGGTGGTGAGAGCCATTAATTTTTCCAGCAAGCAAGTGACATCATCATCATCGCAGTATTGTGGAAACAGAAAAGCAGTGAGGTCACTTAGGGGACGATAAGCAAGTCCAAAGGAAGAGGTATGAGGATGGGGAAAAAAACCTCCCAGTCAACGTCAGGAAAATGATAGATTTGAAAAACATTAGGAATCTAGAATTGACAGGTAAAGCAAAGGTTTTAAGATAACTTCTAATTGTCTTCCCCTCCCCAGTCAGGTGAACTACCCTTTGAGGGTAGCTTTGTCTTTGTGACTTGCCCTGGGTTCTAGTCATGTACGCAGAAGTGATGTTTGTTCCCTCCAGGCTTAAGCTTTAAGGACCAACACGGCTTTGCCAGCTTCTGTTTCCCTCTCCCCTGATGGCAGGCAGTGTTTCAGATGGCAGCTGCTCTGTAACTCTGAGGCTTAAAGCCAGAGCAACCACAACTTGAGCAGCAGCCCCGCTGGTCTGAAATGGGCATAGGTTGGGAACAAAAACACTTTTTTTGGTTCTAAACCAATGATAGGTTGAGGTGGTTTGCTACCACATCACAACCTAGTCTCTCTTAATTGATACAAAGATAAGAAAAACAAATGAATAACTGATGGATCATAAGTTCTGAAAAGAAGAGAGGGGAAGGATTATGGAAAACAGAGTGGTTAGCTTTGGAGCAAATTCCCTGAGACTAAAAGAATGGAAGAAAGTCCACGTGAATGTTGAAATAAGGTTTGATTTGTGAGGATAGAAATTGAGCAGAGAACGTACTTTGGAACTCTATATTCTGTGTTTGGCAGTTTTGAGGTCACAGGAATTGAGACTAGTGTTGCAAAAAAGTGGTTGTGTTGAAGGACCAGGAGATCTATACTGGATATAGAAAAATAATAATAAGAGTTGAATTGGTAAGAAATGAAGGGCTCAAATAACTAGAAGCCATAGTGAGGTTAAAAACATTTACCTACTGCCACAGCTCCAGTGAATGTTGATCATGAGAAAAGAATCCATACTTCAGTTCCCAGCTTAATGCTCAGCCTACTTTAAAAAAAAAAAAAAAAAATGCACCAGGCCCTCCTTTTCCAGTTGTACATGAAATGTCACAGTGAATAAAACATTATATTCTTCGGATGATTCAAAATTTAAGTTGCTGGAAGGGTGACTATATCCATACATTTATTTTTCTACCGTCATGAGAATATTTCCAGTTAAAATTAGGAGAAAAATAAATTCAAGATGTTAGAGCCTCCAGCTACTTATCCTTGAAGAGCTGTGTTACGTACATGTTGTTTGCTCATCTTGGTCTTAAGACATCTCAAGAATACAGAAATCAAACATAATTATTAAGAGTAACACTCCGAAAATATTTTTTAAAGAGGAAAACATTCTTTGTCAGAATATTTATTCAAAGCCTATATGTCAGAGCCACATGCGAATTTATAATTTCTCATTTGGGATTACAACAGTCTAACAAATGATTTCTCTGACTAGGTCTGCCCTCCCATCTTCCCTTCAATGCATGCTCCAAGTTCTTAGCAGAATTTGCTCCAGAAAACAGCCATAACACTTTCCTGCTTTAAAATCCTAAGCATTCAGGTAAAATGTCTTACCGTTGCTCATCATCTCTCTACTCTTTTCCCCTTAGTTGCCCATGACAGTCCCCCTTCCCTCTAGTCTCACACCCCAGCCAAAACCACAAACTCATATTGCCTCAGAAATCTCAGTATTTACTGCATAAGATGCCACCTTTTCTTCTCCCCAGAATGGCCTTCCCTCCCACTTCTCTCTGTCAACCATCTACCCATCCTTCAAAATCCAGCTTTATCCTCATCTCCTCCTTAACTCCTTGCCTGACCAGCCTGTGACGATTCTGTTGGTCTATCCGTTTCTCACGCCACACTTGCCATCTGTTTTATAGCCCTGGTTATCTGGTATTATATTTCGCTGTCTGTATATCTGCCACCCTGATTAAAGGGTGCATTCTCTAAAGACAAGAGCCATGTCTGCTTTATATCCCCAGGGTCTGGACCACAGTTTGGTACCCCACAGGCACCTAACAAATTCTTGTTGAATTGGCCCCAGATGCGGTGTTAGTTTTTTAACAACTTCCAGAATTAGACGTTTCTACATGAAATACAATTTTAAAAAACGATAATGATAATTTAAAGTCCTTAAAGAGCACAGCTGACTTGGGGAACTTTAAATTACGGGACCCACTCCTAGATTGTGGAGCTATATCAGAAAGACCTTCCTAGAAAATGGAAGAAATCTAAAGGGCAGGACTACAAGCTGTGCCAGATTCTACTAAACAGGTTCAAGGCAGATTCTATATTATGTATAGAACATATATAGAGAGAATATATATATATATATATATTCTTATGGAGAGAATATATAAAATCTCACAGAAAAACCCAAATGATCTTTTGGGCCAACCCAATATATATGTGATGCTGAAGTCAACATGTAGTGACACGTTAACATTTAGTCACACTGTGGTGTAACATAGCCATTATAATTAATATATCACAGGTATACTATATTATAAAGACAAGAGTTAGAAAGAGCCTTAAAGATGATCTGATCCAGTAGTTCTCTGTCTTAAATGCACTCTATCATCACCAAGGAAACATAAACTGTATGCTTAGATTTCTCCCTCAGACATTCAGATTTTGTGTCCAGGGTAGGAACCAGGGATCTGTGTTTTTCTGAAAGCTTCCTACAGGATACTAATGTGCAGCCTCTTATTTTATAACTAAGGAAAGTTAAAACCAAAGAAGTGGAAGGACTTGTGAAAAGTGACTAAGTCAGTTATTTATTAAGTTCATTATTTAGTCAAGCATTTAGTTCATGCAGACCTTGACATCGTTGTTTCATTAATTAATAAAAATGCCATCACTTTGCAGTATCGGGCAGATATTGGATATTTGACAAATCAAAGTTGAATGACTCTTTATAGAAAAGAATATTTCCCTCTGTTTTTAAAATTTTACAGAAATAATCACTCTTTTCACAGAACACAGTAGTAGACTGGTGGACTAGAAAAGAGATACATCAGTTCTTCCTGCCAAAATCTGCACTTAGAAAGCAACATGTTTAGACAGGATTTATCTGTATCTCTTTACCAATTTGAAAGATCTGGTGCAGGAAGCAGGGAGTGGAGAAAATTCTGATCGCTGGCTAATGAACAGCTTTGCGCACCGTGCTAGCACAGGAAAGAGGAAGAAGGCTGGAACACAATTGCTCATTCACAGCTTCCAGCCTTGCTTGCCCTGAGCTGACTGACTGGAGAGGAACATGGACCAACATAGTTAGTGCCTCCTTGCTTCCCATGCCCTGGAGGCCTGCAGTGCCAGAAAGTCTCCTGATCTGTCACGTGGCAAAAAAAAAAAAAAAAAAAAGAATAGAAAAGAAAAGAAAAAGAAAGAAAGGAAATGCAATTCACCCTGAAGTAATCATTTCTAGTAGTTTGGTTGACACAGGAATGTCCAGTTACTACTCTAAAACCAAGTGACACTTTCGACTGGCTTACCATTACCATTTGACTTTAATCATTTTTAATAACAAAAGTAACATATCTTTCGGTGAGCAGTTAAATAACTAAAAGGCACATAAAGAATAAGTTCATATCTGTCCCTCCACAGTGTTTCCATCCTCCCTCCTGAGGTAACAAATGTTAACAGCCTGGGGTGCTATTTTTCAGTTTCCTCTATGTGCACCCTAACACATAACCAAAAACAGACAGACAGACAGACAGAGACAGAAATGGTTTGGCTTTACAAAACTAGGACCAAGCTATACACGTACATGCAATTGGCTCTTCTCACTTGACAATATATCATGAACCCTTTTCAGGTTAATAAATCTAGAGTTACTTATTTTTATACAGCTGTATACTATTCCAAAACCTGGATATAGCAACTCTAGCACAATTTATTAAAATAGTCCACTAAGCCAATTTTTACTTTTTAATTTATAAGGCTGACATGTTTCTCATACGTATGGTTTAAAGGGTGACAACAGCATGTTTCAAACTTTGCTGATTTTCTAGAGAGCTGTTTTCACTTAAGCATATGGCTCCAATCTACATTTGATTTTGCGTTTCATTTCATGAGACGTTGCTGGAAACCGAGCTATGTTCAAAAGTCATACCTCTCAGTCTTAGGTCTTCATCTAGTGGGCATTTGTTCCAATTTTAAAACATTTATCAACTGTTACATAGAACACTTCCTCGTCTTTTTCCCCTTGAACATGATATAAAAAACTATTTCTAATTTTGAGCAAAGCTGATGATCTGGAAAAGTGTTGGAGAAGAATCTGATTTTCGAATGGAACTTTTCTCTGTGGAATGTTTCAGACCACACGTTTCTGTATTTAATGACATATATTGATTTTTCCAGCCCTCACATCAGTCCACACATAATACAGAACCCAAATTAAAAGCAGTGCCTCGCACACACTGTTTGAAAATATCTGTAGAACAAAGGTCAAATGTGCAGTTTGCTGGTTAATGGCCTGAGGCAGAGTTAAGGTTAATATGGCACTAATGAACAGGCTCAAACCTGTGGACGTGTCTAACCACGGTTGTCAAACAGGAGACGTTTAAAGTGTCAGTCTCCTGCCCCGCAGAGGAAATACATAATCACATGTTTCTGGATAAGGGCTATTTTCTCTGGCAATTCTGAATCTATATTTGATCATTTGACTTAATTCTCAACGAAGTCATTCTATTTGACAAAATATTTGTATAGATCTTGAGAAGGGATTTCTAAAGATTTCTTTAGATTTCTGTTCTATGGCAATAATGGTTCTCGTTGTAAATTCTTGAAAATAATTAAATACATGCAGGCAGATGGGCTATAGGGAGACTGAAATCTAGCTTCTTTGTCCCTTTCTATACAGGCTTCATGATTCCTGAAGAGACGCGGGGAGAGGGTGAATGTAGCCCTAAGAAGCAAAGCAATAAATGGCACCAGGGAGTTTTATCACAGATGGAAATGTGTTTCAAGCACATTGCATTCATATTTGATTAAAAAAGAAAATGCTGTTTTTTCTAAAAGACTAACTCATAAAGTCTGCTCTCTGAACCCCACCTGAACCGCTGCTCAGGATGGAAGCTGTGACCTCAGAATCAGCACTATTCTCCTAGAGAAGGATTTTTTTTCTTCTGACTAAATGATTCCAGGTTTTTCCCTCCTGGTAGGAAGTCTTCTTGTTCATGAGATGGGATTTCCCTTCCTTCACAGATTTACTGTGCTTTCTCAACAGAGCTGAAGGTGTTAAGATGGTTAAGATGGGCAGTAGACTGGGGCGGGGGCACAGGGAAAATGATGGGAAAAAGTGCTGGAAACATGCTAACATCCTCCCATCCTCTCTGCAGAGGATTCTTTTCCAACAGGTGCTGTGTGTTTAAGGCTCCCTAGTGGTGATTTTATACCAGCCCTGAGCTGGACATTCATAACCATCTATACAATTAGTATAGACTCTTCTATTCTCACTTTTCAATATCCCTCAAACCCAACGCATTACCATTTAATATCCCAGTAAAAAGCACCCTTTCTGAAAGCATCCTCCTCTAAAAAGAGTGATTCAAACCTGATGTCAAAACTAGGTTTTCAAAACAAGCTCTCACCTCATTTTCCCATGTTGTAAAAAAGCACCTCAAAAAGCACCGACTCTGTTCTCCATTAAAAAGGACTTTAAACAAAGACATTAACTCATTTATAAAAAAAGCACAGAACCAAACATCCAATATTTAAACAAATCAGATAGTATTAAACTGAGCATCCATCCCGAAGGAGGTGTGATGTTCTCTCCTACCTCATAACTTTGTTCATTTTCATTAAAATATATAATTATTTGTTCAGTTATACTAGTTTCAGGAAGCATGCTATTAATCTTCCAATAGAAAAAGTGTCTAGGACCTGACTGGGTCAAGACCAATGAAAAGGTTTAGCCAAACAGAATATTTGCAAATCTAATGATTCTAATATAGGTCATTTATACAAAGAAACATTATGCCTGTATTTTGAGATTCAGGATTTTAGGTCAAATCCTGAATGTTACTCTCTTTTGCAGTAAGATGTTTTCTGTGGTTGCTAACATTTTAACTATAAACTCCATGACTTAGGGGATAAGAAAACATTCTGGATAATATTTTGCTCTCTCAGCATCAGAACATTAATGAACTACTTTCACTTTGATAGTCTGCCAATAAATGGGCTTCCTCCTCATTCTTTCTTTTCTTTTTATTTAATGACTTCAGTCAGATATTCCTGGCTACCTCCATCCACAAACTTGTCTAACTGATAGACAATATATGCCTGGTACAAATTATTCTCATTTGCATTTTCACTTATTGTATACCTCTCAATGCATATATTTGTGTTCCTGGATTCTGATATTAAGACAGGCTTTAGAGTCAAGAAATGTATAGTTAACCAGCTTCAAAGAAAATGAGTTCTTTTAGTCTTCAATTATATTCCTATTATTCTAGTAATTCTCTTTTTGGAAAAAAAATTACTCTTGAATATCACATGTAACCCAGGTATTATTGTATGCCCAACTTCTGAAAGGTGGCACAGATTATTGCTGACCAGGGTTGAACAATACATCATTATTATACATAATCACATTTACCCAATTATGACATCTAAAATACTGTCCCTCAAATCTCACAAACCATGCTGTAACAAATAAACCAGAAATTTTCTTTAAAAAAAATAATAAAATAAAATACTGTCCTTATGATCAGAATTAAAGTAATTCCATGCTTCCATTATGATTATTCATATGTACTTTGTGTATATAAGGCTTAGCTTACATTGGGAAAGGTAGACAAACCAAATACAATAAAGATTATAAATCCTTTGGATTCACTCAGTTTGCAGGACCCCAAAGTTGCAGTGTTGCACATCTAACAAGATTCTTGCTGAAGGAGGGTCAAACCAACACAGCCAAAGGAGCACCTTAGACTGTTAATCTTCAAAAGTCATCAAACAGAATCAATCAGTTAGAAGACAATTTGATCTGCAAGTCTGTAAGTCTATGAATATGGGCCTAAACAAAAAGAATCATCCCCAAACTACCTTAAAACTTTCATCAGTTGCACTTCTAAGCAAAAGATTCCACATGTGATTCTGGAGACTATGGTATGGCCTGGAAATGGTTGACATAAATTTGTATCTTGAAGATGAGAAAAATCAAAAAAAGCAGAGCCTCTGTTAAATGATATAATCTACTCTAGAAACACATTTCTTCTATTTTGAGCACAATTATGGAGAAATGGGCAGCTTTGTTATTTCTATTCAACATACAACTGGATAAAAAAAATATGAATATCTCTTGATTCTACCTGCTCCCCATTTTTTCCTCTTATCTGTATGCATGATTTGGACACTTCAAATGCCAATGATAGATTTAAACTGATGGAATATTCTTTGCAACAGAAAACCAAGAGAAAGAAAGTGCTTGGTACTCTTGCTGTAGAAGCACTCATGATGCTTCTAAGTACAATCACTTTTGCTACTTTGGTAAAAGAAATGAGCCTCACTCATTATCCTGATGTAGGCCCCATAGATTCTGCTAAAAATTCTGAAGTATCTTTTATACACTTCTATAAAAATCATCAAATTCAAGATGACACGTATTTAAAATCCTCCTCACCGCTTAAAAAATTTGAGTGAAAAAAATGTGAGCTGAATTTGGGGTTCTTTGCAACTTTGCAGATGTTCACTGACTTTCCAAAGGAAAATGGATAAAAGATTCACTTTTTGTGAGAAGGAAGGAAGGGAGGGAGGAAGGGAGGAAGGTTGCTTTCAGGTATATTAGACAGGGAAAATTGCATTCACAGTTTGGTTTTCTTGATGAGGGATATCTTGAGCCATATAAATGAGATAATCCTATGGTCATGATTATAAATACTATTGAAAACCTTCTAAGCTCATCCAGCACAGCTGCTGTTTACTGGGAAACAGAAGGTTTTTGTTGAACCAGTTAGAAAAATGTCCAATTTAAAAGGACATTTTTCCTATGGCTGAGAAATAGATTTTATTATTCTTTCTGTAGTGAGAAATTTGGGGAGATTTATTTTGACTCACATTAACTTAAATTTGACAGTCTCAATATTACAGATGTCGCAAATTAACTTGAGGTCCGGAGCATTATGGACCATTGATGTAAATAACTTGAAGAATTTAGAATAAATCTCATATTCCCTGATATAAGCCTATCGTCATCTAAGCAAGCAAGCTATGAGAGTGCTAACTGCAGACACTGATAACCACGTAAGTTTGCTTTCTGTCATTTTCAATAATTGTTACCATCAAAACAAAAAGTGAACAGCAGTCATCCGCTGGACACCAAACCTCTAAGACCATCACAATTTCAACTTCTAGTTTATACCAAGTACTTGGAGCCATCTCTCCTTTCAACACAAATACTGTGGAATATTAGCTTAACTGCCCATTGTTTGGATTTAGTTTCAGATATTTCATGAAATGGTCATTAATTTTTTCCACGAACATCTAGAAAATAAGAGCAAACACAGTTTCAGGTCCTTGTTTATGAGCTTTCTTGTTCTGGGAAGTTTTTATCAGATTCTCAGTGGGATACACGACCCGCAAAAGGTTAAGCACCACTAGCCTAAACTTTTGCCACATGTTTGCTCTGCCTTCTGGCATTCCTTCTTCCTGTGTGCCTGGGTTTTGACCCATGGGGTCCTGCCCTGCATTATTCATGTAGGGCTTGACCGACGCTAGCCTGCTTTGCGCTCACGCTGTCCTAGCCCTGCTCTGGCCCCTCATCCAAAGCCTCACCTTGGCCTGCCCTGCCCTGGGTGCCCTCACTGCCACCACTCACTAAGCACTGTTTTAAATTAAACAGAAATGTTCTCATTGAAGGGAACATGGCCTTTAGTTTAGTAAATTAAACTTACAGATAATAAATAACAATGGCACCTCAAAGAAGCACTAACTTCCTTTTAGGAAACAGATTGGAAATTGCTTTCTCCAGTCCTACAAATGATCTTAAATTTTTCTCAAAGAGTTGACTTTTCCCTGACCCATGGATATTTTCATCCACTGAGTATGTGTATACACAATTCAATAAGCCCAGTCTATCAATACTGATTTACCCATGTAAACAAATACATTTACCCAAACACACGCACATCAAGAATTTTCAAAATTAATTGTGGTTTCAATAAGAAATTATTTTACTAAATAAGGTTTAACAACGTAGCTATGAATTCATGTATTTTAAGCCAACTGATTCTACTTAATATGAACCTTTTGAGCTATCTTGGCAGTCATCCTTAATAATATTAACTGTTCTTCATTCAGTATATGTTTAAAGATTTTTCCTATTGTAATTTAATTATTTTTAACATCTCTGTGTTCTTCTGTGATGTACAGGGTAACAATTAATTTGCTTTCATAGACAGACCCATCCTGAACAAGAATGATGCCCTGACTCATTCCTCTCCTTAAACTATGCAATTTCAAGTGTCCTCTTTAGTTCCCATCCTCAAAAAATAAAATTCTTAATGTTCCAAGTGGTAAAATTTTCATCCAAATCAAGATTTAATAATCACATTAGAATAAAATGGAACTTCCTGTTGATACAATATCCCAAATAAGTTCTGAAGAGAAAACTGAGAGAAACAAAAACTTATAAAACAATTTAAATTATATTTTGTTTCCAACATTGAAAATCTATTACTTCTAAAAATTCTCCTTTCCCCACCTTCACATCAAAATCACCTCTGACATTAAAAATATTTTACTTTTACTGAGACCTAAGTCTTTATTACCCCAATACACACTCATGCATACAGCCCACCCCTTAATCGGCATATTCTTAAATGAGAGGCTCGGCTAATTGGAATGCTAGCTGGAGAACAGATGGGGCACTGATGTTGAGACTCTGTCTTAATTTATCGTCCTGGGGTTTTCCTAATTACCCACTTAACTGGCACAGCCACACCGCTTTGAAATCATAATGTGCAGCTAATTATCACTGATTTAAGCTTGCTAATAGCTTACTCTTACCAGCTAACTTCAAGCAATCAAGCAGAGAGCAGGAACTGCCATAGGGAAAGCACTCTGCCTGGGCTGGTTTAGACACCTATATGAGGGCAGTGTCCTTTACAGCTGTGTTGACTTGGTTTCTGCCCCAAAATAAGGCTAAATAGTGATGCTTTGCTAGATGTTTAAAGCCTTTTCCTTGCCTTTCTCAACTTTCGGAGACCTTTGTAACTGGTATGTATCAATCACCCCAAGTCTCCAATCAGCTCATTACCAGCATGCTACATACATGGGAAAAATTGGGTAGACTGAATAAGTACATCTCCAAAATGTGATTAAAATAATAAGAAATAAGCTATAGTTTAGCTCCTTTTTCCAGACTCTATCAACAAGTTTAGCACAACCCTTAGATCCGGAGACAGATTTTAATAAGTAAATTTCCTTCTTCAAATTTTACAAATAGGACAAGAAGGCAATGCGTTCAACAGAAAGGTTCTCTATGAATTCAGAAGAAGAAGTGGGAGAAAATAAAACAAAAGAAGTTAGGAACTTAGGAATATATAGAGAAATATCTATATTTATGATAGGAGACTATACTTCTGCCTTAGTTTACACTTATTCTGCATTTATTTTAGGAACTTCTTCAGACATCTCTAGGTCAGATTTCCTAGAGGCAGTGTCTGGCACAGCAATGTGGATGCAGGTGACTCACTGAGGGATGCTTTTAAGAGAGAGGTAGTGAGGGAAGCCAGATAGACTGGGGAGGAAGAAGTTAAGCAGTGATGTTGTCTCATCTTCAGCCAGATTCCACAAGGAGTGCTGCAGTGTGAATTTCACATATTCGGTCCTACCACCTTGAGCAAGGGGCAAGCCCCGTAGGCTCCTGTGTCAGTCAGTCATTGCCTGCAAGCTGCCACTGACAGGGTGAGGTAGGTGGGAGTTTACCCCCTTCACCCATGTAGACGAGATGGTGTTATAGCCACTCTCCAGGATGAGCCCCAGTAATCTTTCCCTTCCTGTCTCTGTGTAGGCCCCCTCCACACTGAATAGAACTGATTTATATTACCTTTAGGATATTGCAAAAGTGACAGTGTGGGACTTCAGAGGCTGGATCATTATAAGACACTACAGCTTCTGCCTTGCTTTCTCTCAGACTGCTTACACTGAGGAAAACCAGCCACAATGTGGTGAGAAAACTCAAGCAGTCCTATGGAGAAGTCATTGTGACAAGAAACCAAGGCCTCCTGCCAACAGCCATGTGAGTGAGCTATCTTGGAAGATGATACTCCAGCTCCACTAAAGCCTTCAAATGACTATGGCCCCAGCTGACTTCTTGACAGCAATCTCCCAGAGATCCTGAGCCAAAACCCCACAGCTAAGCAGCTCCCAAATTCCTGACCCACAGAAAGTTACATAATAAATGCTTATTTTTGCTTTAAGCCACTAAGTTTTGGAATGATTTGTTAGGTAGCAATAGATAATAAAAACAGAAGGCTCCTATCTGTTGAGGTCAATTCCCCAGATAATAAGGCAGCTGTGCGTTATCAGCAGCCAGGAAACAGCAGCCAAGAAGCAGATAAAATGGACAGGTAAAGGGATGCAAGCAGGGCACCAGCAACATCCACTACCTTAGTTACCTTTCACATTAAATGTTTCCATTAAACCCTTCATACTCCTTAACACAGTGTCATGCCATGAACTTAATTATGACTTGGACATTTACAGTTTTAAAAAATGTATATGGCAACATCTTGAAGTTCTAGGACTAGTGAAAATATTCTTCAAAAGTGAAGATATGTTCAAACAATAGCTGAGAAAACTCATCAGTAGTAATAAGCAATGAAAGATGTACTAAGGCTAAAGCAAAGATTCTAGATGAACACACAGAAATGAAAAAAAAAAAGTGCCAGAAAGAATAAAATAGGTAATTATAGGTAAATATTGACTACTTAAAGACAACGATAACCGTAATGTCTTGGGGGTTGTTAAAATGTTGGTAGAAGTAAGATTTGTTGACAAAAATAGCAGAAAAGCTAGGAAGAGAGTAATAGAGTGAAACTGTTTTGAGGTACTTATATTGTTCAATGAAGTGGTAAAACTTTTAATTTAAAGTAGACGGTAAAAAATTAAAAGTGTATATTGTAATCTCTATGATAGCCATTGAGAATACTAAAGAAATACAAATCTAAAAAGCTTTGAAGATAAAAAAAAATAATAAATACCAGCTAAACTCAAAAGGCGGCAAGAAAGGAGGAATAAAAAAAAAATGGTATAAAGGGATAACAAAGAACAAGATGGTAGCCTTAAACCCAACTACTATTTCCATATATTATATATCACTGTAAAACACTGTAGAACCAACCTAAAACTGAGTCATTTATGTCAAGGACAAAATGAAGATGGTCAATGTAGGTGCATAAAGGAAACTTAACCTAACCTTACAGGAATTTACAGCTCTTCTCAGAAATTGGCAGCGGACACCAGCCAATCCCCAAACACCAAGTCTGTCCATGCCATCTCTGGACTTCCTATTCCCCTAACTCAGCTACCCTGATCCAAATAAGAAAGAAGACCAGTAGCCAAACAATTACCTGAAAAAGCCAAATAACTTCCAGATTTATAGCATAAAAATCCCTTAGTCTGTGAGCAAATCAGAACTCACTACTCCCATAGCCTTGAGTTTCCCGGTTTGCAGGTTGAAATCCTTGCAATAAACTCATCTTTCTGCTTTTTTTTTGTTTTTTTAATTCAGTAGAGTTTGGTTTTTGAACCATGCACTAGACATTCCAATTAAAAAACAAAAACTGATTAATCACCTCTTAATAAATATTGTTGGTTACCCCTGCCAAAAGTCAAATTATTTATGTCAACAATGGTTATATAAACCTCAAAAGAATTGTTTGAATAAAGGAAACTTTATAAACTTAATTCTTACTCTGCCACAAAGACCTGAAAATATGTAAGTTTTAAGTCAGGCACCATAAATCTACCATAATTTAAAACAGAAATTTTTATAAGATATACCAATAAACAAATTAAATCTAAAGTAAATTATGACAATATAATTTTTAAAGACTATGACATTTATATGTAAAAACAGTTTAGTTTTAGTAAATAGAACAGTGTTTATTTTTCATTTACATGGTTAAGACAGTGTCAGAGACACGGATGCATTTTACAACTAGAACAACTATACTGGATATGAGCAAGAGTTTCTCTCGGATACATCCTAAAAAGGTAGACAATTAAGGTAGGTAGTGCATAGAGTATATGGGTTTTACCAGGTACAGCAAGCCTCTTGCCAGAACAGCTGTACCACTGCACCATGTGATCATCCACAGAGAAAACCCAGTCCCATGAACAGACTGACCATTAGAAATGGAGTACAGGGCTTCCCTGGTGGCGCAGTGGTTGAGAATCTGCCTGCTAATGCAGGGGACACGGGTTCGAGCCCTGGTTCTGGGAGGATCCCACATGCCGCGGAGCAACTAGGCCCGTGAGCCACAACTACTGAGCCTGCGCGTCTGGAGCTTGTGCTCCGCAACGAGAGAGGCCGCGATAGTGAGAGACCCGCGCATCGCGATGAAGAGTGGCCCCCGCTCGCCGCAACTAGAGAAAGCCCTCGCACAGAAACTAAGACCCAACACAGCCAAAAATAAAGAAATAAATAAATTATTTAAAAAAAAAAAAAAAAAAAAGAAATGGAGTACAAAAAAGTAGCCACATATAGCATTATAAACATATCTTTGTCTGAATCAGTTTTTGTATTCAATATAACCCTAATCAAAACTCAAGAGATTATAAAATATATTTGAAAAAGAAATTCTACAAACATTTAAGAGAATTTTGAAAAACAGTAGATAAAGGGGCTTACAAGATTTAAGAAAATCTTTAAGAGCAAAAGAGAAAAAAGAAAAAACAGAAAAAAAAAAAAAACTCAGTAAACAGAGCAATTTCAGAGAGAGCTTGTAAACAGGCCAGTGTATCTATCTATGGGAACTTGGAATGAGTATGAAGTAAAAAAAAAAAAATATATCAATGAAAGGAAAAGGACGGATTGTTTCAGAGCAGACCTTGAAATCTGCCTCAGAATTTGGAAAATTTAAGTTGGAACTTTACCTCATATATAACATATATAAAGATATAGTCTCTACATATATTAACAATGTGAGAAACAAAACTATAATGCTAGTATGATAAACAATAGTATATCCTTTTGAATTGACACAGGCAAGAAATTTTTAAACAAGAAAACATTTTATAAACTCAATTTCTGTTTAACAACGATCATCTTAAGTTACACATCAACTCACTTATTTACATTTAACTGAACTATCATCTTAGATAGAAAATGTTTGCAAAGTCTAAAACTGACAAATATATAGAACATAAAAAGAAACTCCTACAAATGATTAAGTTAAATTTAAGAAGGAATCTAGTAGGAAACTGAGCTAACAGAAAAAAAGGAAACGAGAAAACAGAGAAACAAAATTTTAGGAAATAAAAATTTTAAAACTATATTAGTTTGTATTAGTTAACTTATATAACTATTATTAAACTATATTAATAAATTGATTAGAGTGATAAGAAAATAGCTCACCCATGAAATAAGAGTGAGATCTGAATTAACAAAAATATAAAGTACAAGAAAAAGAAATGTCACTTTTTTTGCTGCAAAAAGAATTCTCAGTCTCTCACCTAGTTCCTAATCCCAGCTTCTGAGTACCTTCACTATACTAAGGCTGGGTTCTCGTGAGAAAGATCCCTGCACAAGCCCAACAATTATGTAGCATAAAGCTTTCTTCCCATCTTCCCTTAAGGGTCCTGTGGCCCTTTTGCTTCCCAGGAATAGAGACCAGCTCTCAGTTAACTTTAATCTTAAAGACCCAAAATGCCATTCTACTCTGTCTGTCTAACTGGGGCTCATAGAGGTCAAACTGAAACGGAGCAGGACCCTATGATCCCTGCCCCCCCTGTCCTCAGTCCGGCTTTTGTCTGTGAAAAAACTTTGGGCAAATAATAAGTTTAATCAGAGAAGTGAGAAAATGCAGAAACAAAGGAAAACAGTCCAACAAGACTAAATAGTATAGTTTAGTCATTAAGCATAGTTAAGGACCTTTAGTTCCTTTTCATGGGCTATATAGCATATTCTGAGCGGTATCCTGTGAGCTGTTTTGTAGATATTGACAGCCCCACCAGGTGGAAGAGGTTAACTACATGATGACCAGGCTGTAGCCATGACGTAAGCTGCCATAATTCCGAGAACTGGCCTCAAACAAATGGGAACAAACCAACCCTGGAACTGAAGATTAACTGTACTTAAAGCCATCAAGATGACGCTGGTCAGACCACCACATGACCAATTTCAAGATGACCATCAGAGCTGACTGTGCTGTTTCTGCATGCAGCCCTCTCCCTCCGTCTACAAAAGCTCTTGCCCACTGATTGTCAGGGGGCGTGGGGCAGTCGACCTTTAGACAGGATTCCGCCCTCCCCCCCGTTGCCAGCATCCAAAATAAAGCAAGCTTTCCTTTCCACCAACCTTGCCTCTTTATTGACTTTTGAGTGGCGAGCAGCCGGACCCCACTTCCGGTTACAAAATGAAAATTAAATTTTAGGCTCAGTCTGTCTCACACGGGGCGCAATGAATCCACAGAGGTGTGTCTGTTTCACGCTTCTCAATATGTCTTTGGAAGAGACATACACATCCCTTCCACAGTCCCCACAGTGGTTCCTCAACTCGTGGAGTGAGGGCCAAACTAAAATCCCTAAAACTACCTCTTGGACAAAAATAGTAAAACAAGAGAATATCACAGCTGTTTTGGTTCTGGTACCAATTCCAGTATGTGGAGAGGAAGTGAGGGTCCCCATACCAACAAAAAGCAATTTTCCCACAGCAGCAGCGTATCTAAAAATCCAATTCAATTCTGACACTATCTACCCAGAGATAGCATCAGATTCCACAGGTTAATGGTTCAGTCCTACAAGACTGTGTCCCACCCCCTCCAACACACACACACACTTCAGGTGCCAGTCTCAAGTCCAGGTTATTACTTGTACTTCTGACCAGTTGGCTATAAATCACACGTTCCCACTGCCCACTCCCCCCTTGAGTTTGACTAATTTGCTAGAGGGGCTCACAGAACTCAGAGAAATGTTTTACTTACTAGGTCAACAGTTTATTATAAAAGGATATAACTCCGGACCAGCCAGATGGAAGAGCTGCGCAGGGCAAGGCATCGGAGGAGGGAGCACACAGCTTCCACGCCCTCTCCAGCCACGCCCCCTCCAGGCACGCCCCCTCCAGCCACGCCCCCTCCAGCCACGCCCTCTCCAGCCACACCCCTCGCCCGGCACCTCCTCGTGCTCAGCAACCAGGACGCTCTACAAACCATCGGGGGTTTTATGGAGGCTTCATTACACAGGTGGGATTGATTAACTCCTGGCCACTGTCGATTGAGTCAACCTGTGGCCCCTCGCCCCTCACTGGAGATTAGGAGGTGGGACTCAAAGTTCCAGCCTTTTAATCACATGTTTGGCTCTCCAGGCAGCCAGCCCCATCCTTAGGTGGGACCCAAAAGTCACCTCATTAACATAACAAAAGACACCGTTCTTCTCCCATCACTTAGGAAAATCCAAGGGTTTTAGGAGTCTATGCCACGAATGGTGTCAAAGAACAAATACATATTTCTTACTATAAATCACACTATCACAATATCCTTGGGAACTGCTGAGTTTAGGGTCATCATCAGACACGAAAATTGTAGTGGTGGTGATCTTAACACTTCACCATTGACCTCACTTGTTTGGCCGGTCTATGCACATGGTTTGGACATGGATAGTGGTTGGATTATCATAACTGGAGTCAGAGGGTGACTCCAATTACATACTCCTTTGTATGTGGTGTCTGCTAGAGCAAATCAATACATGTCCTGCCACCTGCTATCCAGCTAATGACTTGACAAATGCTTTTCTCTCTTTACCAATTAGTAAGGACAATTAGAAACATTTCACTTTCAGCTGGCAAGAACCCCTTCACTGTTAGACCTCAAGGCAATTCTCCCACTCCATGACAGACAGGAGCCATGATCATCTAGACATCCTACAGGACACCATGCTGATAATCAAATATTGATCACATTATGCTAGATAACTTAGTAGACAAGTGAATGATTCTGGTGGGGAAAAATATCGACATTTTGAGTGCTTGACAATTCAGCAGGGTTTCTAAATGTCTAGTGGTCTGAATCTGATTGGCCTATTCTTCTCATGCAAAATACAAATTTCTACACTTAAGATGACCTAAAGCACAGGAAGACGCACAGAGCTTTTGGGATCCCTTTGCATCTTAGAGAAAACATATTACACACATATTACAACATACCGTGTTGCTACGACCCATTTATAAAGTAGCACCAAGGTGCTCTGACATTCAGTCCAGATGACCCAGTTCATCTATTCAATGGTGACTGAAGTACTGGTGGCAAATAAAGATGCTCTGCAGAGACTCCAGAAAGCCCCATGAGAAGAATCACAGTATAGACACCAAGGGTTTTAGAGTAAAGTCATTTATTTTTTTACTGAACACTATTTTTGTTTGTTTGGTTAGTTGGTTGGTCAGTTGGTTGGTCCATCTGTCATTCAGTAGGTCAGTCAGCTGGTTGGTTTACAACTTGGCTCTGGCAGAACCTGCACACTTGACCATAAACCAGCAAATGATTCTGCAACCTGAGATGCCCATGAGGAAATAAGTACTATCTGACCTGCCAGGCTATAAGATCGGGCTTGTATAGAAGCAATATAACATCAAGTGGACGTGATCTATTGGAAATCAGGCTCAAGCAGGTGGGAAAAGGACAATTAAGATGCATGGAAATTAGCCCAGACTCACTAAGCACCTATTCCTGCTACACTGCCCCACCTACTTAAATCAAAATTTATGACCTCATGGGGAAAGATAAGTTGATGAAGGATAAATAAAATTCAGGTTATAAAAGGAAAATCAAAATAGTATTGCTAAGAGAGCTTTCTAAAATGCAGCTGGGAGTCCACTGAGGAAGTGTGACTTATGTACATCTGGACCTGGATGGAATCTGACCTTTGACCACTTATTGTCTTAATGCAGGCACTCAGAACACCTGCGCAATGATACTTATCGGATACTTACCACAAATAACTTGTGACAGCCTATCTACTTATTGAACCCTTACCTTAAAATTGCCCTTAAGAATAAATATTTCCTTTCTTGTATCAGAGTCAATCATAATTCTTGCCAGACAACTTTAACAACCTTGTGGCTTTTATCTTTATAAGCCCCTGACTCTTTCCTCTGCTCCAACACTCTTTCAGTTTCACCCAAATCTCTCTTCTGAATTGCACTTCCTAATAGCCCAAATAAACTCTTATTTGCAGCCTTCTGCACTGCTTGGATGACAAAGTCTACTTTATGATAGGAAAGGATAGATAAAATTCAGGTCTACTTTATGGATAGGTCTACACAATATATAGGCATCAAGGGGAAATATACTGCCACAGAAATTAAGTTCCATTCAGGAATGGCAATAAAAAATGTGTAAAAGTGAAATGCTTAAGCTGGCTCAAGTGCAGGACCTCTGGTTGTTCACTTTGTGTGGCATGAGATTGGCCAGTGCTGAGCCTACCCTGACTCATGGGAAATGATTAATGGTGGCTGATCAGTCAAGGGCATAGAAATAATGAGTTTGCAAGGTTGGTGACATGGAGTTCTATTCAATGGCCAGGATAGATACTTATAAAACTTTCCACTCAGATAAGCCCCTCATTGCTCCTGAGCCATTCTGTAACATTTCACCTGCATGGTCTTAGTTTTGCAAGGGAATAAACCATGTTAAGTACCAGGTTTTGTTTTGGTTTTCCAGCAACTAGGTTGTTTTAGTGGTGAAACTGACATGATCTTTAGGAGTTAAGATCTTCCTTAGCTGGGTTTTATTATAAGAACCACCATAGCCAAGGCATACTGATTTCTCAAATGCAAGAAATAACTACTGATCACTATAGATGTTTAAATTGAAAAAAACAAAGAAACACAGCTACTTTACTTGCAAAGTGTGCTAATTGTTTTCAGCTGTAGCACATAACCAGTAATAGCTCAGTTCTTTATCCTGTGCTAATAACCCAACTGAGGAGAGAATGGAGCAGTTAAGAGCACTATCTCAAAATGAAACAGATTTTACATTATAGAGAGTAAAGGTATGTAAAATACTGAATTCTCCATAAGGTATTTTTAGAAATAATTATTTGAATTAATAAACAAACACAGAATTCTGAATTTCAGGTCAATAAAAAAATACCTACTGAGAATCTAGTATTTGCCATTGTACTGGTCAACTGAATACCAAAATAAATAAATAATAGTTTCCTTCAGTATTAAAAGGTTTTTAGTTTAATCACCAATTCTCAAGCAACTGGACACTAATGAAGGCTTTAATTTAGCAATTAATTTAACAATTAATCATGGGCACAGTGGTAGAAATGTGAGTTATAGAAGTAAGCCACTCAATGCTTATCATTTTGAATCGACAGATTGTAATTTTCAGCCTTCCAGGTAAGAGGTATGGACACTTTATATTTTTTAACAGGTACTTAACATTCACTAATACTTATCACATCATTTACATGAATACTCTTCCTGTGTTGCATTCTGTCCAATATAGTAGCCATTAGCTACATGTAAAATTTTGACTAAAACTAATTAAAATTATGTAATGTTAAAAATTCAATCCTCAGTCACACTAGCTACATTTTTAAAATTTTTTATTTTATTGTGGTAAGAACACTTATCATGAGATCTACCTTCTTAATAAATTCTGAAGTGTACAATGCAATATTGTTGACTACAGGGAGGGGGAAATGGGGAGTTACTCTTCAACGGGCATAGTTTCAGTTAAGCAAGATGACTAAGTGTTATAGATTGCTGTACAACATTGTACAACAGCTGCATTTGAAGTATACAATGATCACATGTATGTAAGGCCTGCCATATTGTAACATAAAAAATGTTCCCTTATCATAGAAAGGTTTTTCGGTCTCCTGAGTTGAACCTATCTTCCTAATTAACAGAATAGGAGGAAGCACTGAATTTTAAAGGTAACTAATGTTGATCTTCTGTTTCTTCAAGAGTGTATTTTGTTCTATGTAATTCTTAATTCAACCCCTACAGAATAGAATACATTCTATTCTGTTGTAAAATTAATAGCTTACTTTCTTTTCTCTTTCTGGTTGTAAAACAAATGTCTTACTTTCTTCTGTTGGCAAGTGTCTCTTCCCCATTTCTTATAAAGATCTTCATTCCATGCTTCTCTTTGCTCCCATCAAAAGAACAACGGGGGCTTTGTGTGGGTGTTCTGATTGGACGGCCGCAAATCTTATTTACCTTTTAAATAGAAAATATTAAAGACAGTTAGAAACCATGCTCCAGCCTTTCTGAGGATGTAATGTTCACTAGAGTCCAAAACAATGACATATTCTTATTTATACCACACTAATAACCTTTAAGACATACAATGTTTGTTAATTTTTAAATAAAGGGAATCAAATTATCTGTATAAAATGGCAGCCATAATAAATTGATGCTATACACATTTATACAGTTTGCATGCATGCAAGTGGAAAATACACGAATAAAAACATATATGCAAAATCAGAGAACTACATTAATAAACTAGCCTGCTTGTATAAATAAAACTATTTAATCAAAGTAGATATTATTTATGGTTTATATCCATATATATGACTAATTACTTACTTTTACTAATTTTTTAATAAAACAGTTTGCTACTGAATATGTGGTCCATTTCTATATGAGTTCTAAGGGTAGTTTTCTTCTTAAAATGCTTTCTTAGAAATGGCAATAAATATTTTTATATAAGATCTCATTTTGTAATAGTTGTATATCTTTTTCCTCAATCTGGTTTGATTTCAAGGGTGTTACTTATGGTCTCTTTTTTAAAAATCATTTATAGAATTGAAAATTTTATTTTTTAATACTACTTATCTAGTAAAGATCTTCATATGTAATTATCATTGAAAATTAAGTAATTAATTGGACACATTACCATGTAAAGCATCAAAAAAGATTCACAAGATAACATATATTTAAAAATGCATAGTCATATAATTAAAAATACATAAAAGCATTGCCTGAGAATGAGGAGACTTTGGTTCCTGTCCTAATTTTTCCTTCTTAATTGCTGAGATCTTGAAAACAGTGGCAGAACTTTTTAAAACTTGATTCTCTTATATGTAAAATGAAGAACTTAGAATAAATTATTCCAAAGTTCCCTTAAAGTTCTAAATTTTTAAAAAATTTTCCATGAATGAGAATTATAGGAATTATGCATCAACTCATTTATTTAAACCATCATTATTTTGTTCCAATATTTGCAAAGAACACGTATTAGATGCTATAGGACATAAAAGATTAGAAACTGAATTTTCCCCAAAAGAGCTGACAATTTAGAAGGAAAGAAAAAACAACCCCTCAAAACATCAAAATGCACCTTAAGAAAAGGCCTGGCCCACACCAGGCTCCAGCCCACCCTGCCAATGTGACAGCCCCAGAGAACCCCAGAAAAAGCCATGGGCCATGCTCACTTTGGCTCCAGTCCTCCTGCCAAAGCCACTGGGCACACACAGTCAGCATAGGGATACTCCCAGACAAGGACATACCTTCAAGAGTAGGAGAGGTAATTGCTTCACCTAATTTATAGAGACAAACAACAGAAAGCAAACTTTAATGAAATGGAGATAAGTAGTTTAGTTGATAGAATGTTCAAAGTACCAGTCCTATAAAAGCTCACTGAACTCAGGAGAAGGCTATAGGAACACAGTGAGAATTTTAACAAAGAATCTGAAAATGTAAAACAAATATTATATATATAATATATATCTATATTTATATATATGAACCTCATGGTAGCCAAAAACCAAAAACCTACAATAGATGCCCAAAAAAAACAAAGACAAAGGAACCCAAAAGTAATACTAAAGAAGATCATCAAACCACAAGGGCAGAGACTAAAAGAAGAAAAAGACAGAGAAGAACTACAAATACCTCCAGAAAAGAATGAACAAAATGGCAATAAGTACATACCTATCAATAATCACTTTAAATATAAATGGACTAAATGCCCTAATCAAAAGACATAAGGTGGTTAAATGAATAAAAATAACAAGACCCATCCATACACTGTTTACAAGATATTCACTTCAATGCTGAAGACACACACAGACTGAAAGTGAGAGGATGGAAAAAGGTATTCCATGCAAATGGAAACAAAAAGAAAGCTTCAGTAGCAATCCTCATATCAGACAAAATAGACTTGAAAACAAAGTCTATAACAAAAGACAAAATAGGACATTACATAATAATGAAAGAGTCAATCCAAGAAGAATTCTTAAACATGTATAAACCTAACATAGGCATACCTATATACATAAAGAAAATATTAACAAACATAAAGGGAGGAAATGACAGTGATACAAAAGTAGGGAACTTAATACCCTACCTGCAGCAATGGACATATAATCTGGACAGAAAATCAGTACAGAAACATTGGCCTTAAATGACACATTAGACTAGATGGACTTAATAGATATCTACAGGACATTCCATCCCAAAACAGCAGAATACATATTCTTTTCAAGTGCATATGGAACATTCCCCAGGATAGATCACATGCTAGGCCACAAAACAAGTCTCAATTAATTGAAGAAGATTGAACTCATATCAAGCATCTTTTCTGACCACAAAGATATGAAACTAGATATCAGTTACAGGGAGAAAACCGAAAAAAACACCAACACGTGGAGAGTAAACAACATGCTACTATAAAACCAATGTGTCAATGAAGAAATCAAAAAATACCTTGAGACTAATTAAAATAAAGACACAACTTTCCAAGATCTATGGGATGTGGCAAAAGCAGTCCTAAGAGGGATTTATAGTGATACAAGCCTATTTCAGGAAACAAGAAAAATGTCAAAGAAGCAATCTAACTTGACACCTAAAAGCACTACTAAAAGAAGAACAAACAAAGACCAAAGTTAGTAGAAGGAAGGAAATAGTAAAGATCAGAGTAGAAATAAATGAAATAGAGAACAAAAAAAGAGGAAGAAAAGATCAATGCAGCTAAGAGCTGTGTTTTTGAAAATATAAATGAAATTGATAAACCCTTAGCTAGACTCATCAAAAAAAAAAAAAAAAAAAGGGAGAGAGGGCCCAAATAAATAAAATTAGAAATGAAGAAGTTACAACTGACATCCCAGAAATACATACAATCATAAGAAAATACTACAAACAATTATAAGCCAAAATTTGGACAATGTAGAAGAAATGGATAAATTCCTAGACACATACAATCTTCCAAGACTGAATCTGGAGGAAACAGAAAATCTGTACAGACCCAATAATATTAATTAAATTAAATCAGCAATCAAAAAACTTCCAACAAACAAAAGTCCAGAACCTGATAGCTTCATAGGGGAATTCTACTAAACATTTAAAGAAGAGTTAATACCTAGTCTTCTCAAATTATTCTGAAAAACTAAAGAGGAAGGAATACATCCAAACTCATTCTACAAGGTCAGCATTACCCTGACACCAAGACCAGCCAGAGATATTTCAAAAAAAGAAAATTACAGGCTAATATCCCTGATAAACATAGAGGCAAAAATCCTCAAAAAAAAATTAACAAACTGAATTCAACAATATAAAAGGACCATAGATCATGATCAAGTGGGATTTATTGCAGGGATGCAAGGATGGTTCAATATCCACAAATCAATTAATGTGATACACCATATTAACAAAAGGAAGGATAAAAAAAATCACATGATAATCTCAATAGATACAGAAAAAGCATTTGACAAAATTCAACATCCATTCATTATAAAAACATTCAACAAAGTTGGCATACAGGGAACAAGCTTCAACATAATAAAGGCCATTTATGAGAAACACACAGCTAACATCATACTCAACAGTGAAAAGCTAAAAGCTTTTCCTCTAAGATCAGCAACAAGACAAGGATGCTCACTCTTCTCGCTTTTATTTAACAAAATATTGGAAGTCCTAGTGACAGCAGTCAGACAGCAAAAAGGAATAAAAGGCATTCAAATTGGAAGAGAAGAAGTAAAACTATCACTATTTGCAGATGACATGATAATATATATAGCAAACCCTAAAGACTCCACCAAAAAACTACCAGAACTAATAAACGAATTCAGTAAAGTCACAGGATATAAAATAAATATACAGAAATGTGTTGTATTCCTATACACTTATAATGAACTATCATAAAGAGAAATCAGTAAAAAAAAATCCGATTTACAATGGCATTAAAAAGAATAAAATACCCAGGAATAAATTTAACCAAAAAGGTGAACCACCTGTACTCTGAAAACTATAAGACATTAATGAAAGAAATTGAAGACAACACAAATAAGTGGAAAGATATCATGTGTTCATGGATTAGAAGAATTAAGATTATTAAATACACAAATATTTACAATTGCCAAGATATGGAAGCAACCTAAGTAAGTGTCCATCAATTGCTGAATGGCTAAATAAGATATGGTATATAGAGTTGACCCTTGAACAATGTGGGGGTTAGGGGCACCAACCCCATACAGTCAAAAATCCACATATAACTTTATAGTCCACTCTGCGTATCCACAGATCCACATCCATGAATTCAACCAACTGCAGATAGCGTGGTACTGTAGTACATATTTATCAAAAAAAAAATCCACATATAAGTGAACCTGTTCAAACCCACATTGTTCAAGGATCAACTGTATATACAATGGAATATTACACAGCCATTAAAAAAGAATGAAATCTTGCCACTTGCAACAACATGGATGGACCTGGAGGGTATTATGCTAAGTGAAATAAGTCAGACAGAGAAAGACAAATACTATGTTTTCACTTATATGTGAAATACAAGAAAAAACAAATAAACAAATATAACTAAATAGGAACAGACTCAAATATAGAGAAAAAGCTAGTGGCTGCCAGAGGGGAAGCAGGTGGTGGGGGGGGAATGGGCAGATTAGATGGAGGGGATTCAGAGGTACAAACTATCAGTTATAAAATATAGGTCACAGGGATGTAATGTAGAGCACAGGGAATATGGTCAATAATATTATAATAACTTTTCATGGTGTATGTAAAAATATTGAATCATTATATTGTACACCTGAAACTAATATAATAAGTCAACTATACTTCAATAAAAAAAGAAAAAGAAGTAACACTGTAACATGTAGAAAATGAACAGATTAACTCTGTTTGGGGTGCTTAGGGAAGAGCTTCAGTAGGTAATGTCTAAACGGCAGATTAAAAGATAAACTAGGGGTTTGTCAGGTAGACAAAGCAGGAAATTTCCAGGAGAGAGTAGAAAGGCAAAGAGGTGTAAACAATCTAACATGTTTCATAGAACAAAATGTGCATAGTGAAAGAAAGCAGTATAGCAAAAGGTAAGACATAAAAAATGCCATGATATATATGGTGAAGGATGTTAATCAGACATTGTGGTCATCATTTCACAATATATACAAACATCTAATCATTATGTTGTACATCTGAAACTAATTTAATGTTATAGATCAATTATATCTCAATTCTTAAAAAATGCCTTAATATGTCTTGGATATCAAGCTGAAGAACTTGCTTAAGCAAATGGAAAGCAGGCAAAAGCTTCCAAGGTGGAAAATGGTTGCTTAACGATTTCCACAAGAGAAAAATCATCATAACAGCAGTTTGCAGGGAGGGAGATGAAAGGTCCTCCAGTAGAACACTAGAGAAATGCTGGGGCCCAAAGTCAGCTGAAGAAGTGGTGAAAGAAGCAGCAGATACAGAGGTAGACAGGAGGGAGAGATAGTAGCTTGGAGACTGATTAGATATAAAATGTTTTCTGAACAAAGAATAATGGTGGAAGGCAGAGGGAAAATCTTGAGAGAGACAAATGCAAGAAAAATCAGGCTGACATCAAAAATGGATAAAAATTTGGTTCGCCTGGAAAGAAGGGAACATGAAGGGTAGTAGTAAAAGGAAATTATGTCTGAAGAGTAGGTTGGAGTCAGATCTTGGAGGGTTTAAAATGATAAGCTAAGAAGTTTTATTTATTAGACAAAACCTCTGATGGCTGTTGAATAGAAAAGCAAAATTCCAGAGCTGATATTTAGCAATGAATCTGACAGCCCTGTAGAAGTTGGATTAGAGAGAGAGACCTATTAAAGGGAGGTAAACTGTTAATAGATCCTGAAGTTCTCGGGAAAGAGAATTTTATTCTGAAGTACAGTAGTGACACTGTCCATGAAGAGAAGGATTCATGAATCATGTACAGAGAGAAGAGAAGAAGAATCAGCAGGGCTAAATCCAGAACACTGACAACACCAAATGCTGGCGAGGATGTGGAGTAACAGAAACTCTCATTCATTGCTGTTGGGAATGCAAAAGAGTACAGCCCCTTTGGAAGACTGTTTGGCAGCTTCTTACAAAATCAAAAAAGAAAAAACAAACAAAAAACTTTTATCATATGATCCAGCAGTCACACTCCTTGGTATTTACCTAAAGGATTTAAAAATTTATGTCCACACAAAAACCTGCACACAGATGTTTATAGCAGCTTTATTTATGATTGCCAAAACTTGGAAGCAACCAAGCTGTCCTTCAGTAGGTAAATGGATAAAGAAACTGTGGTCCTTCGAGACAACAGAACATTATCCAGTGCTAAAAAGAAACAAACTATCAAACTGTGAATAGACATAAAGAAAATTTAAATGCCCATTACTAAGTGAAAGAAGTCACCCTGAAATGGATACTGTATGATTCCAACTATATGACATTCTGGAAAAGGCAAAACTATGGAGTCAGTAAAAAGATCAATGGTTACCAGGGGTGGGTATGGGTGGGGGGGATGAATGGAGAAACACAGAGAGGATTTTTAGGGCAGTGAAAACTACTCTGTATGATACTCTAATGGTAGATACATGTCACTATATATTTGTCCAAACCCGTAAAATGTACAACACCAAGAATGAACGTTAAACTGTGGATTTGGGGCGATAATGATGTGTCAGTGCAGGTTCATCAATTGTAGTCAATGTATCATCACTGTGGTGGAGGATACTTGTAATGGGAGAGGCTCTGCACGTGTTGGGGCAGGTGCTATGTGGGAAATCTTGGTACCGTCCACTCGATTTTGATGTAAACCTAAAACTGCTCTAAAAAAATAAGGTTTGTTTTGAAAAAAAATCAACAGAACTCAGCAAATTACTGAAAGTGAGAAGTTAGGCATGTATAAGATCAAGGTATTAAAAAGCTCAGAGTGAATTTCCAATCACTGAAGTGGAAAAATAGTGATAGTGGAGTGTAAATATATTAACAAGTTGCTAAAATATTCATTACAAAGGTGGAAAGTATCTTCACTGTCAACAACTCCTAGTAACAAGAACCAAGGGAAGATGGTATAAGTTGATGGCGGAAACGTCAAGAGTAACGCTGTTTGGCGACACTACAGGAGATTTTGAAATAAAGGAGAAGAGTAAAAGGGAAAGGGATGGCAATTATGATCCCATGTTATGAGCCATAGAGCTCTAGACAAGTTATGGAACTTCTACAAATCTCAGTTTTCTCATCCTTTAAACTTGAGAAAATAAAACCAGTTTGCAGTTGCCAGTTAAGGAAAATCTTATCTCACCCTGTCGATCCCATGTTGGACCTAAGACCATATCTGCTGTTGCACATATTTCCTAGGAAGGCAGAAAGATAGCTGAAAGTACCAGCCTCACATTATTTTTATTCCCATTATCATCTTTGCAATTTGTTTTACAAGGATAAAAGAAAATGTACAAGCCATAGACTTATAAGTCATCTTTAATTGTATCCAAAGGTACAAGCATATAGAGCAGATTCCAATACATACAAATAAATTTCAGAGCCCTTATACGTGTTGACTTGCTATCAGGGAGCTCCACTTCACGCTTTATTGAAAGGGAATGGAAAACCATCTGTTACCAGCACATTAGCCTGTCACCTTAGCTCCCCTGAGTGAGCCAATTGGGGTGGACCATTTCAATACTAGCACCTTCTTGCTATTGAAAAAATCCCTCACACTTACTTTGACAATTTTTCATCTTTGACTTATACTGCAATTTCCTCCTTATTCTCCCCCCTGGTCTCTACCATTCTCCCCTGCAATCAGTCTGAAGTGTCTTGGAAAAAAATAGTTTTCCTCCCTAATGCTTATCTGTGTCTGCTTTAAGTTCCATCTCTGGCTTCTCACTGATTTTCAAATTCCCATCTCACCTTGAAATAACTCCCTTAGTTGCTCCTAACCCATAGCGCTTCTCCCACTCTGCTCAAGTATTTGTTTCAACAACTCCTTTTCACTTAGCTGACTTTCTCCATTCTCACTGTAATCGTGGCACTACATATAAAGTGTAAACTTCTGTTTACAGCCTCCCTCTGTCTGTTCACTCAGTCTTATTTAAATCTTCAAATATTCAAAGCTTTTAGCTAATAACCCCAAAAAGCTTTGTAAGAAACAACTTAAAACTGTTCATTTTCATTTGACATCCATCAGCAGAGCTTCCATTTAGTTTGCAATGATCTTTTAAAATGTTTATTAATAATAATGAAATTGCAAAGCAAAAATGTTTAAAATACTATAACTTGAAAAGCAGTGAATGTGGAGATACTGTGAGTGTTTATTAAGCAATCTGTTTCAGAGGATGAGGCAAAGGTGGACTCTACATCACTGTGTATGCAACAGGTGACCGAACCAGGCCGTATCTAGGATGCTTGGTGTTAAAATGAGAGCTGGTTAAAAGAAATTACACAAGATATGACTCTGCAAGCATGGTGGAAAACAACAACAACAACAATAATAAATAACAGATAAAAATAAGAAACAGAATGGTTTTGGGTCAAATATGTTGTGCTCCATTATATTAAAAGCTACTTTTAAACTATTTGGAGGGAACATACTATTGGCAATTTTTCTAGTTCTAACAACAAATGTGAGTTCATTAATTTTCTCTTGCCCTGTTCCCTATGATTCTCGGAAATGGTTTGCCAAAGAACCGGCTGGTGTTAGGGGTAAAATCTGTTACCACAAATCAGAATGAGGCTAACTTTTCCAGACGCAGATGAAATCCATGATTTTAGCTTTATTCCCATGAGAACAAACTTAGAAAAGTAGGTTGGGCCAGATCATAAGGGTTTGGGAGGGGGCTTAATTACAAGGTTCATGAAGTTTGGACTTCATTTCGTAGACTATGGCAATGTATTCACGATTAGCAAGCCAAGGAACAGCATTATCAGAGCCTCATTTTAGAAAGATCTGGCCGACAAGGAGACATTTCCCATAGGTAAAACAAGAAAATACTAGAATAAACCGAATAAGAACCCACGAAATCTGAAAAGAAGAGAAAGGGAAAGCTCTTTTATAAGTAGAATGAATGGGATTTGACTACTGGTTGATTCACTATAAGAGATTTAAAAAAGAAGAAGAAATAAAGCTGTTAGCAGTTTTGAATCTGGTAGGCAGGGTGAATAAAGATCCAATAACCAATATGTGGAAGTTAGACCATAGAATAAGTTTACTGTTTGGGTTTTTCTGCTCCTCAGAGCAGGAGGTGAATTCTAATTTAGAATTTGGATTTGGAGGTAATTCTAAAAGATGGTTCTAAATGGTGGATTAGAAATAAAGAGAAAGTTAATGACTAGAATTACCTGCATAGAGCCAACAGTTAAAGCCATGAAAATGGACAAAATTACAAAATGTATATAGAATGTAAAGAAGGTCAGAAAGAAAATCTTTCAGAAGCAGGAGAAGGAGAATTCAGATAATACCCCCCCCACCACCAAAAGAGAGAGAGAGAGAAAGAAGAGGAACTGGAAAGGAGGAAGAGGAGAAGGAAGGGATAAAGGGGGAAAAAAGAAGGAAGAAAGGAGGGAAGGAAGGGAGGGAGGGAAGGAGGAAGGACTTTAGACTAGTAGAGCTGGAAGTCTCATAGAAGATATCTAACCTTAACCTAAGGGTGGGAAAATTGAATCCCAAAGCAGGATAATAACTTTGCTAAGACTGAATCTAGTTAGTGGATGAGTTTTTATTTATTATAGAATCAATGGTCTCTTCTTTATGATTAGTGGTATTTATCTTCATCTGTTGTGTGGGATTCACATTATATAAGTCCCAGTTCCTAAGTGTCCTACATAAATTAAATAATCTGGATTTGAAATGATCTAGATATATGAGTAGACAAGAGAATCCCATTTCCCCTATGTATGTAGGAGTGGATGAGAGAAAACATGGCAGTTATTTCCCTTTAAGATTCCTAGGAATGAATAGGGGTCGGGAAAAGGAGGAACTACAAGGATATTAGACAACTTGATTTCTCACCTGGGTTTAGGAGGAAAACCAGGATAACTGATTGATGAAAAGAAGTCCTCCCATGATATACAACCCCCAAATTCCAATTTTATGAGACAGTAATGTAAAAGTTTCCTCTCTTCTACAGAAGGGCAGGTAACATCATAAAAAAGAATAGTCAGTAACTTCCTGATCTACAAACTACCACAATGAAATTATTTGGTCAGATCAAATACCTGCTCAACAATTAGAAAAGCAAAATTGATCATGTAAATTGATACAGCCACTATGGAGAACAGCATGGACATTCCTTAAAAAACTAAAATAGAATTACCATATGACCCAGCAATCCAACTACTGGGCATATAACCAGAGAAAACCATACTTCAAAAAGACACATTCGCCCCAATGTTCATTGCAGCACTATTTACAATAGCCAGGTCATGGAAGCAACCTAAATGTCCATCGAGAGACAAATGGATAAAGAAGATGTGGTACATATATACAATGGAATATTACTCGGCCATAAAAAGAATGAAATTGGGTCATTTGTAGAGACGTGGATGGACATAGAGACTGTCATACAGAGTGAAGTAAGTCAGAAAGAGAAAAACAAATAATATATATTAACACATATATGTGGAATCTAGAAAAATGGCACAGATGAACCAATTTGCAAGGCAGAAATAGAGACACAGATGTAGAGAACAAACGTATGGATACCAAGGGGGGGAAAGCGGTGGGGGGGCGTGGCGAGATGAATTGGGAGGTTGGGATTGACATGTATACACTAATATGTATAAAATAGGTAAGTAATAAGAACCTGCTGCATAAAAAAATAAAATAAAATTCAGAAAAATAGAAGAAAAGCAAAATTGGCAGATTTCATTATAACTGTCACACTTAACATATGTTACATGTTCTCAGATTTATGAATCCTCAATATTTTCTTAAAAAATTAGATTTGTTTCCAGTATGAAAATGCTTTTCATACTGCTACTGATCGGTAGTTGCACCTGAAATCCACGCTTCACATCAAAACCTTTCTAATCCACATTTAAACTGTATATGAAACACAGAACTGCATATGAAAATATTTTAGTGAATAACTGTTATTTCTGGTATTGCAAATAACTTTTATAAGTTACCGAACATTTAATGCCATCTTCTTCAGTGCTCTTCAGCTGGGAGGCAATTGACAAACGCTGGTGTTAACGATATTATTATAACTGCATATTGAATACCTGTGATGGTTAATTTTACTTGTCACCTTGACTGGCCACAGGGTGCCCAGATTCAACATTGTTTCCATGAATGTGCTTACAGATCAAATCAGCGTTTGAATCAGTGGACTCAGTAAAGTAGATCACTTAGCCAACCTGAGGAGGCATCATTCAATCCACTGAGGGAAGACAGAGGACGGAGGAATTCTCCCCTCCCCCACCCAACCCCAGCCTCACTGCTCAGGTGCGTCATCTGACCTCCTTCAGCTCTCAGACTGGGGTTCACACCATCGGCTCCCCTGGTTCTCAGGCCTTTGGACTCAGACTGGATTAGACTACCAGCTTTCCAGAGTCTCCAGCTTGCAGACAGCAGACTGTGGAACTTCTCAGCTGCCATATCGTGTGAGCCAATCAATTCCTCAAAATAAATACCTTCCGATGTATATTCATCCTATATATCTTATAAGTTCTGTTTCTCTGGAGGACCCTGACTAATACAATGCCAAAATCAGGCTTCATTAAATCACATATCTTTTAATGGTTGTACAAATTGTTATTAACATCACAAATAGTCTTTATTGTGGTTTAATTCTGTTTTGATACATGTAATTAAGTGACTGTAATATCCTGTTTAATTTTCCCTTAAATAATCAAATATATTAGTTTCCTTCCTATGTCATTGTATTTTGACAGAAGAGGTATACATCTTCTCATCCTATAGATACATATCATAGTGTCCCCCATATAACATAATTTATGAACTCAACCTTTAAATCAGGTAGATTCCACCCAAAACATGATCCTAGTATATTTTCCAATATAATGCAACACATACTTCAGTGAAAGTATAAAAGTATACTGGATGAATATTGATAAACCTTGAAACAACATTAAACGATACTAATAATATAAGCAGAGATAAATTTCAGCAAAGTTGAGCTTGAGCTATTCATAAAATATATTCTACTTTCCTGACAATTTCCATTTGTAAGCCAGATATTTTCCCAGCCAAAGTTACATTTGGTGAAAAAAATTAACTTCATGATGATTAGAATTATTGCATGGGGGCTTCCCTGGTGGCGCAGTGGTTGAGAATCTGCCTGCCAATGCAGGGGACATGGGTTCGAGCCCTGGTCTGGGAAGATCCCACATGCCGCGGAGAAACTGGGCCCGTGAGCCACAACTACTGAGCCTGCGCGTCTGGAGCCTGTGCTCTGCAACAGGAGAGGCCGCGACAGTGAGAGGCCCGCGCACCGCGATGAAGAGTGGCCCCCGCTTGCCGCAACTAGAGAAAGCCCTCGCACAGAAACGAAGACCCAACACAGCCATAAATTAATTAATTAATTAATTAAATTTATAAAAAAAAAAAAAAAGAATTATTGCATGGTGATAGTATATTACTATAAAAACTTTTGCCCAGTTTGTATTAATGGAAATACAAAAATACATGATTATGGACCATCAAACCCTAAAACTATGGAAACACCATCATCCAGATAATATACATGTTACTTAGAAGTTCAAGGTACAAATAATTCCAGAAGCCAGCTATGGAAAAGATATAAAAGTTATAACTATAATACCACTTTTAAAACACTAGTATATTTTAGTATTGCAACAAGGAATATTTATAGCAAGTTATAAATTATTAAGGCTCTACAAAGAACTTCCTTTAAATATATTATCCATAAGAATTCTAAATTTGTACAAGATGCCCAGTTCCCAGGAAAAAGCAAATAAAACGGTGTTAAAGTTGAAGAAGGGCGAAAACACCTACAGTCTCCACTTTGCAAGGGCTAGAGATATGTTTACTCTATAGTTAGCAAAGAGCAAACAAGGCCCTTTTAAAAGTATTTACTTGGAGCCACAGAATGTCTGGTCTTGGGTGGTTGCTTTCTGTTAGTCTTTTAATTTTCCAGAAGTTGCTTCTCCATATGGATTTTTGTAGCTATCATCATAAAGTTGCCACCCAAACTCATTTTATATTTAAAATTTAAAAAGAAGAAGATGGAAGAGGAGAGAGAGGAGGAAGAGGCTGGACAGAAGCAGAACAATATTTCTATGATCTTCTGTTTGGCCCATTGTGAGCAGGATCTCCAGTCTGCACTGCTACTTTTGTACACCTACAAATTAAACCACCAGAGGGAGCTTCTGCATTTCAGTCCTATTCTTAATCATTAATTAAACTTATTGTATGGATCCATTTTAAATCATTTAGTTCAGGCCTCGCAGAGAAAAATACAACTTTAGACCAAAGTGACAAATACCTAGATACATGAGATCTCCATAAAAATCCAGTCTTTTATGAAAAACTACTAGACTGAGAGTACACTACCAATTTGGTTAAATGAAAAGAGGAAAACCAACTCAGAATTGTGGATTAATTTGTCCTAACTGAGCTGTCTTGGAGTCAGGAAGAGGAAGAGACTGAAAATTGACCATGACAGTCAATTATTTCCCCTCTTTCTCTTTCCTTTCCTTCTTCACTTCCTCCCTCCCTCCGTCCTTTCTTCCTTTTTTCCTTCCTTCCATTTACAAGGACACATTAGTTTAGAAAGTTCCCAGGACTGAAAGTCAAACATGTGCATTTTAGTCCTTATTTAGCTACAGATTGCAATGACAATAAACTGAGCACCTATTGTTTGTAGGGCATTATTCTAAGAGCTGGGAATAAAGTGAAACTTTCTCCTAAGATGCTTACATTCTAGCAGGGGAAACTGAAAATAAATCATTAACTAGATTACTTTTAGGTCTTGATGAATGTTATTCAGTTAAAAATGGATATTTGCCAGACTGATGGGATAGAATGAGGATGGACAGCTTCAACTAAGTGGTCAAGAAAGACCTTTAAAAAGTAGTATTTGAATTATGTTCTGAAGTGAAGTAAAGAGGCAACCATGGAAAGATGACAGGGAAGAGCTTCATATATAGAGAGAACAGTAATTAAAATAGCCCTGGGAAAAGAAGAATAGGAGACTGCTGCAATTGAAAAATACATTATAGTAGAGGGGAGTAAAGAGAAAGAGAGCAGAGGTAGGCTGGCCAGATGATACGGTTTCACATACCACATAGTCTGCCAAAGGGTGAGTTTGTGTTGTAAGTGGGTGTTGAAGTCAATGGAGAGTTTTGAGCTTAATGATAATCCAATCTGTTTTGTTTTAAAAATATCACACTGGATGTTGGTCAGAGAGAAGTCTGAGCAAGATGTAAAAAAGTAATAGACAAGATGGAAACAGTGAATCCAGATGTAAAGTTTTGGGTATGGTTCAGGGTATGAGGCTGACTTTGCTGAGGATGGTCTATGAGGACTGAGATCTAGATGACGGTGGAGACAACAGGACTTAAGTTTAGATTGAATATAGTAAGTGAAGAACCAGTGGATTCAAGAATGACTTCTAGTACTTTTTGGCTGAAGCATCTGGGCAAATGGAGATAGAGAAGAATGGATTTGGGGAGAAAATGAAAAGACTCTTTGGGACATGTTTGGCTTTCTAAGACCATTATTCATCCACGAGGAGCTGCCCAACAGGCTATTAGTTATATGAGCTGAAAACTCAAGGGTGAGATCAGGCAAGACATATAAATGTGGTTGTCAACAGCATGTACTTGGGATGAGTAAAGATGGAGGAGGGGCTGAAGACTGATTCCTGGGGCATGACAACATTTGCTGGTGGAGACAAACAGAAGTTGAAAGAGACTCTGAGAAGTTTCCAGACAAGTTGGAGGAATCCCAGGAGAGTGGGCTATCGCAAAATGCAAATGAAGTATTTTTTTTAAAGAGGAAGTGATCAGATATGTTCAAAGTGACTGATGGAAATTAACCATTGGATCTTATGAGAAAAAGATCATTGGTGATTTGTGAAGAGTGTGCTTTTTATGCAGAATTGTGGTAGAATGCACAGTCTTCAAGGGGAGAATAAGAGAGAAAAAAGATAAGAAAGCAGAGACTGTGAAAATACACCAGTCTTCCATGGAGTTTTGCAGCAAAGGCGAGTAGATTTATGGGATATAGCCTAGAGAGGCATGGAATCAAGTACATGTTTTGTTTTATTTTGTTCTGTTTTATTTTGTTTTGTTTTAGGACAGTAGCTTTTACAACATGATTGCATGTTTAATGGCAGAGACCGCATTTCAGATAATTTGATACTAAATAGTTGTAATAGTTCAAAACAAGTGAGTTACTTTTCAAAGTGTGTGAGTGCCAGGGAGACATGTAGTTTAAACAAATAACCTGAACTTGGAATGCCTTTACTTCTGCAATTACCCATAGCTGCTTAGAATTGTGTTCACATGCATTGGAGGTGCTAGATCATAGAATGTAGATTGGGCAAGGAGAGAAATAAGGGGGAAAATGGGAGAGGAGGGTAAACACGTTGGACATTTCCATAAGACAAAATAATTTTTGGATTAGAAATACAAGAGTAATTAAACTGCAGTGGTAGGAAATGATGACCATAATGTGAGAATTACAGATTTCAGAGATGGTGCCAGTACTAGTGATAGGATTGGGAAGGTGGGAGTGATTAGGGATAGGGTCAGATTATAAGATATGCAGGTTGGACTAATTTTTTAAAAATTTTTATTGGAGTATAGTTGCTTTACAATGTTGTGTTAGTTTCTGCTGTACAGCAAAGTGAATCAGTTATACATATACATATATCCCCTCTTTTTGGGGATTTCCTTTCCATTTAGGTCACCACAGAGCACTGAGTAGAGTTCCCTGTGCTATATAGTAGGTTCTCGTTAGTTACCTATTTTATACATAGTAGTGTATACATGTCAATCCCAATCCCCCAATTCATCCCACCCCTTCTTCCCCCCTTGGTATCTGTAAGGTTGTTCTCTACATTTGTGTCTCTATTTCTGCTTTGCGAATAAGTTTTCATCTGTACCATTTTTCTAGATTCCACATATAAGAGATATTATACAATATTCGTTTTTCTCTTTCTGACTTACTTCACTCTCTGTATGACAGCCTCTAACTCCATCCACGTCTAGGCAAATGGCTCAATTTCGTTCCTTTTTATGGCTGAATAATATTCCATTATATGCTTCCATGTCCTGGCTATTGTAAATAGTGCTGCAATGAACACTGGGGTGCATGTGTTTCTGAATTATGGTTTTCTCCGGGTATACACCCAGGAGTGGGATTGCTGGGTTGTATGGTAGTTCTATTTTTAGTTTTGTAAGGAACCTCCATACTGTTCTCCATAGTGGCTGTACCAATTTATATTCCCACTAACAATGTAGGAGGGTGCCCTCTTCTCCACACCTTCTCCAGCATTTATTGTTTGTAGATTTTTTGATGATGGCCATTCTGACTGGTGTGAGGTAATACCTCATTGTATCATAGTTTTGATCTGCATTTCTCTAATAATTAGTGATGTTGAGCATCTTTCATGTGCTTGTTGGCCATCTGTATGTCTTCTTTGGAGAAATGTCTATTTAGGTCTTCCACCCATTTTTTGATTGGGTTGTTTGTTTTTTTGATATCAAGCTGCATGAGCTGTTTGTATACTTTGGAAATTAAACCCTTGTCAGTTGCTTCATTTGCAAATATTTTCTCCCATTCTGAGGGCTGTCTTTTCATCTTGTTTAAGGTTTCCTTTGCTGTGCAAACGTTTTTACATTTAATTAGGTCCCATTTGTTTATTTTTGTTTTTATTTCCATTACTCTGGGAGATGGGTCATGGACTAATGATCTTAGATAATCCAAGCATTTTGAATTTCCAATGGTCACTGATGTAACTCGGGAAGAAAGGCATAGTGGAGTTGATCCTGGAGTCAGAGCCACATACTGAATGACCTGGGAGTGGTTAGAGGGCTGGGACAGCTTGGAGATTCTGAGAAGGCTGACCACACCACTGGTGAAAGTCAACAGGATGCTGATGTACTAGCATAATTGGCAATTGCAGGTTTTAGGAGAAATTTTACAATCTGACTTTAAGCAAATAACTTATAAGCTCTGTTCATCTTTTGACACTGGAAAAATATACATACTTAATTCACAGTGCAGCTGTGGGGATTTTGTAAACATCTCTAAATGTAGGGATTTCTTTCTTTTTTCATTGTGTGAAGGAAGTTTTTATTGATAAGGGCAATAAAAACTAGAGCTAGAATGTATTTTGCTAATTTCTTATCTTCAAGGAGTTTATGATCTAATTAGGGAGGTTGGGTTTCCAATGATGAAACAAATTGATAAATATATAAAGCTAACTTCAATATGATATAAACAATGTCTCAATAGGGTATAAACTATGTGTCAAAAGAATGTGATAAGCAGTGAGTTGTATAGGAGCCCAAAGAAAAATTACTAGGGACCAAAGGTACCCGGGAAGGTTTTAGACAAACCTTGAATCATTGGTAGAAAGAAAAAAAAAAAAAGAGAGGAATTCTACCCTGAGGCTGAGGGGATGGAAATGAGAAAAAATTGTCAACAGTGGATATTAACTTGGTCATACTAAGCAAAGCTTGATTCAATTACGTTTTTCAATATGATCTCTGGAGAAAAAAGTATTTTTTTCCTTCTGTGATCATTGGGCTTTGTGACATTTAAAACTCCTTGAGTTATACAGTCTAATATTCTACAAACTACTAAGCTCTGCCACAAAAAGAGGGCCAGCCAGCCAGTACTACCTCAATATTGAGGTGGTGAGAAACCACAAGGGAGGAAAGAGAAGCAACTCAAAATCAAGTTGAAGAATAGAGGACATTGAATGACTAAATAATATCCCTAGAGACAAAATCAAAACTTGACCATTTCATTTACCAAAGGGAGTGAGAATCCTACACTGTGAAAGTAAATATTTTTAAATGTAATTAGATAAAAAATAAAAAGGAAATACATCAATACGACCATATTTTCACCACTTTTTCAAAGCTGAAGATGTTTGAAGATGCTTTAAAATGGCATCAACTAGAGTTTTAAAATGTTCACAGGCTGTATATAAAATAGATTACTAATAAGGACCTACTATATAGCACAGGGAACTCTACTCAGTACACTGTAATGGCCTATATGGGAAAAGAACCTAAAAAAAAGAGTGGATATATGTATATGTATAACTGATTCACTTTGCTGTACACCTGAAACTAACACAACAATGTAAATCAACTATACTCCAATAAAAATTAAAAAAAAAAAAAGTTCAACGGCTATTTATTCTGCTCTTGTCAGATCAGGTCTCTTGCAATTTCACTTCTCCTACCCTGCACTGGAAATTCTTTCCCCCTAGAATGGGCTTCCATTAGCTCTTCCTTGCGTAGATGCAAGAGCTTCCTTACTGACTTTCTCTCCGATTCTCCTGGATCTAATCCTTCTCCCCAGGCTCCCAGATTCATCTTCCTACAGCACCGTTTTGATCCAAAGCCTTTGATGGTTCCTCGCATTTCCTAATGAGTACAAACTAAAGCATTTCAAGTGAATTTACAGCAGAACCTCCGAATTTCCCAGCACTCCTCCACTTTAAACACTATACGCTTTAGCTAAACTGTATTACTCATAGTCTCTAAAGTTACCCTGTACTTTTCAGTCTTTGAACGTTTCTTCTTTTCTGCTTGTCTAAATGTTACCATCTTTCAAGGTTCAGTTAAAATATCACTTGTGAAATTGTCACCCTTGAGCTCTCAACTTGAGGCTATTTGTCAACCTTACAAGCATTGGGTTTGTACATCTCAATAGGATTTGTTCCGCCACAGCTTAGAGTATTGCAGAGAAATATTTGGCTTGGTTGTTTTCTGTTGTTCCTAAACGCTATCAAAGTCCCCACTTAGCCCCCCAAACAAAGCTAATACACATTTATGCAAATAAATTAGTAGCTTCTTCTCAACTACCTTATTTGTTGGAAATAGTCAAATGATAATTCTGGAGACAATTTAAATACCCCCCTCCATAAAGTACTCAAAGTATAACATTGTGTCTTCCTGTTTACCACGCTGAGGCATTACAGGCTTTTCTACCTTTCTTATTTTTCATAGATATTGACCACCTATAACTAATATTCCATGTAACATTCAGATGTCAAAAAATTGCACTGTCAGAAAATTGTTAGAAGGGTACTTGAAAGAAACACTGCTGACTGGGAAAATAATTTCAATATATTTAATAGACAAATGCTTATTATTCAGAAAAGTTGAAAAAGACAAATGACCCAATGGAAAAAAGCAAATGGACAAAGAATATGAATACTTAAGTCACAGAAGAAAAATGCAAATAGCAAAAGTCATATGAAAGCTGATAAACTTAGCACTTATCTATGAAATTAAAAATACAATTTTCATCCATCCAACTAGAAGACATTTTAAAGATGGACAGTATCAGCTACTGGCAAAGGTGTTGGGAAGATGATCTCTTACATTGCTAGCATGAGTATAAAAAGGTACCTCCAGGGGCTTCCCTGGTGGCGCAGTGGTTGAGAATCTGCCTGCCAATGCAGGGGACACGGGTTCGAGCCCTGGTCTGGGAAGATCCCACATGCCGCGGAGCAACTAGGCCCGTGAGCCACAATTACTGAGCCTGCGCGTCTGGAGCCTGTGCTCCGCAACAAGAGAGGCCACGATAGTGAGAGGCCCGTGCACCGCGATGAAGAGTGGCCCCTGCTTGCCGCAACTAGAGAAAGTCCTCGCACAGAAACTTAAGACCCAACACAGCCAAAAATAAATAAATAAATAAATAAAAATTAAAAAAAAAAAAAAAGGTACCTCCAACTCTTGTTGGAGGGGACCTCGCTGTTTTTATTAAGTTTTTAAGTCTGCACTTTCTACCAGCCAGCAATTCTACTTAGCTATATCTCACCTAAAGAAACAATGACACTTAAGAACAAGGAGGCATGTACAAAGATGCTTAAGAGAGCATTTATTTTTAATGATGAAAATTAGAAATTAATGTCCATCATTCTGTCATGATTATCACTACATAATCATAGTATATTATAATATAGAGTACTATGCAATGGTTAAAAGTAAAATATCAGGGCATACTATGAGTTTAAAAAAATTGAAAAATGATAAGTAAAATAGGATACAATTGATGGTATTCAAATTAAAATATCACGTATTTCTGTTGTTACATTCATCCATGCATATAAATGCATGTTAAATGTCTGGAAGACTACCTAACCAGTTTTTCCTAAGGGAAAGAAAGCAAATTGGCTGAGACCTAACCTTCTACAGCATTCTCCTCAATTTTACAAACATGTACAAGCAGATATACACATATACACACATTTTATTGTTTTTTTGGTCTGATTTTACTAAATTAGAATTATATTGTATACATCCCTGCAAAGCTTTCTTTTGCAACTGAAATTTCATGAACATACCAGAAGTCACTAGCTATATACAAATGCCAGTTTTATGCTTTCTAATTTAAGTATGTGTACATAGAGATACACACACATATACATGCTCATATACATCATAAATGGAATCATAATGCTCATTCTATTTTTTTTAAATGCCATAGATTTTTCCTATTACTTTGCTTGCTTCTCCAACTCCTTCTCCCTTATTATGGCCACTCACATCTTTTCCTTCCCAGATCATCAGGTGAAGCAAATCATTTATCATCCCTTTCTATTGTTCTCCACGTTCACATGCCCATCTACTTTGCACATATTCAGACATATACGTATGTATTTATAAATACAAAGATATTCCATGCAAAAATTGAATGCTTAATAAAAATAGGATCATACGTATTTCTATTCATTTCACTTTCTCAATCCCATAATATCACATAAAAATCCATTCACGTCTATTGATACAGCTTAAATTCATTATCTATGATGCTTGCATAATATTCCTTGATGTGGCTGTATCCTAATTTATTCAACAGTCCACCATTGCGGATATTTGTTTGTTTCCAGTGTTGTGGTTAGAATGTCACTGCAAATATTGACACAAACATCTCTGTACTATGTCTTTGAATACTACTAGTACTTTTATTTCAATACAATAGAGTCTCAAGAAATTGGACTTTGGGGTCAACATCTGTAAAAGAACTCCAAGGTAACCAAGGACAGAGGGGAGCTGCTGGTGAGAGCATAAGATTGAGAGACGTTTGGAAGTCAGACATACGGAGTCTTGATGACCATGTTAAAGAGATTTGTCAGGTCTCTAATTATAGTGCTTTAAATCCTGAGTACAGGAGGTTACAACTAAGTTTTTCAAGTGTTATTCTGGTGACCCTATAGATGGGGTGGGGCAGTAGAGGACATGAAGAGACTGAATGAGATTAGACTAATTAGGACACGTTTGCCTGCCATCGCCCATGCAAGAAAATGGCTGGTGGTGGAGAGATTCAAACATATTTGAGATACGGTTAGGATGTGAAATCAGTAGGAATCAGCACTGGAAGGTAAGTGTCAAGGACGATTCCTAGGTATCTAGGTGGATGTACTGAGCCAGGGGATCCCAAAGAGTAATCAGGATTGGGAGACAAGATGATGAGTTCAATTCTGGATTCATGCGTTTCGAACAGTTTGGGACCATTCCGAGAAAAAGTGTCAAGCAGAAAACTATGTATATAGGTCTGGCGCTCAGAGATTGTCTTGGATATATACAAATAAGGTGGTAATTTAATCTGAGACATCAATTTCTAGGCTGATGTGACAAGGGTCTCCAAAGTGACTCTGGGAATAAACCACTTTTATGTCCCAGAATCATGAAATCATCAGTGGTAAAGAATGTGAGATTAAAGAAAGGGAGAAAAGACATTACTGTTAACTACACTTCTTTTTATCCTGGGAACTGTGGCAAGTAGTGAAAAGGTACAATGCTGAAAAGAAGATGCGGATACTACCATCACCTGGTCACACCTGACTACCTAGGCATTAAAGGGAGTATTTTTAAATGGGGGACTGCTCTCTCACTTATTTCAAATTTTTCATAAACATAAAATTAATTTTATTTTTAAGAAAACCCTCTTGCTTGTAGATTAAAGTGAATGCATGTGTGTTCTTTTATTTCCATTTATCCATCTTGTAATACTAATTTGGTTTCTTTTTTCCACTAATCTTAATATTTACTTCTCAGATGATGGGTTATTAAAGTTCTAGGTAGGACTGTCCTTTGTCTCTTAATAGGGTATGACTTGTTCTGTAAGAAACGTATTAGGAAACACACGATATCCCTTTGTTCTAAGGCTAGTCAGCAGATGGTCATGCTGAGGAAAAACCAACAGCAAAGTCATAGGAGGCCAAACACTGGGGTGGAAGGATTCTATGCATTATCTTTTGGGCTGGGACTTAGCAGTGGGACTTTTATATATCCCAGTGTGGAAATAAGAATGTTCTATCAAGGACATTGGTGATTGTGATGCACATTTTAATTGCATAGATTATATTATTTGTTGATAAACAAGTAATGAAAATATCACATTCTATTGGCATTATATATTATGATTTTTTAATATATTTATGAAGCATTCATATCTTCATCCAAGTTAGTGAGGGAACACCAAGCTGTCCCAATAATACATATTTTTAAACTGGAAGTATTACATTGCTTTTGGTATATGCTCTGAACTAGAGAATTCATCCTAATGGTCCTTGTGAATATGATAACTGTTGGTTTATAAAGATAAGGGATTGAATAAAAATGATTAGAGTAAAGCTAGAAGAATAATATACAGGCAAAGATATTTAACTCAGATCTGTTTACTCTCATCTCTCCATGGACATAGACCACTTGTAGAAGGTCAAGAGAATGTTTAGTCCTCTATTTTCACCTTGCTGCACGTGGAAAAAATACAATTCAATCAAATTCATATAGAGTTCTCAAAGGAATTCATTTTCTGGACTGTGTTGTCAGTGCCCATGGTGAATTTTAGGGTGACCCTTCTGTGATGTGAGGGGATCCACCTGAGTGTCACAGCTGCCAACAGTTTAGCTCTAAACTTAAAACTATCTGGCCAGCTATTAGGCTACATTACCTTCAACCCCCCTCCAATGTAATTTACTTGTGGCCAAAGCCACAAATAAATCATGAACTTACCTCTGATCAGCATTTTCCAAAGGGCTTTTAGCAGAAAATCCATATTTGTCCAGGCAAACATGGCATCTTGGTTAAATATACATTGGAAATGCTCTCCTTAATCTAGTTAATGGATATTCTTAAACAGTAAGATTTATTAGAGCCTTTGATGCACTAATATGCATGGTGATAACCTGCAATGATCTCTAGGAGATCAATATTTTATATAGATTTCCCCCAAACTTAAGATCATACAACACTTTTTGAAACAATGTCTACCGCTAACATCTAAAAGAACACTAGTGAATAGCAGGAAGCAGTTTTTAAAATGTCCTTATACGAACCATGAGGGATTCTGTAAACCAGAAATAAATAGGTCTAAAGGGCATCTAGGTTGGCAGCCTGCCTCAGTCCTGCTCCAGCTCCCTGAGCAGCTCTGGTTGTCCTAGTACCAAACAAATACGTGAAGTGGAGATGCCCTAATGCCTGATGTTTGCCTTCCTGGACTGAGAACTACAAGGTGGAGGGCATGGTGTAGGATCACTCACAGAACTATGTAGAGTAACTTACGGGCATATCTATCAAGATTTGTTTTTAATGTTTTTTATTTTTGCTTTGCCCCTTATTTCCAATAGCCTAATTTGATAAATGGGATTTTTGACTGGGCTTAAGATAAATGCAGATATAACGTTAATGATGCCAGAGTATTTATCTACATAAAAGTTTAATGGAAGCATTTTGTGCATTCATTAAAGAATCATAGATTATCACAATTGTCTTGCTGTGCTCTCATGGGAGATATGAAATGCTAGTAATTAAACATTCATTGAAAAATTATAAATGCTTGAAATTAAATCTAATTCAGTGCATTCATCAAGACGTTTCCACTGTGGAGTCTGGAGGTCATTTCAGGTCAACAAATATTGCCAGACACTTTAGTAGGCACTGAGGATAAAGAAATGAAAAAGACCCAGTGAATTCTCTGGAGGAGCTTCCAGTTTTGTTGGTAAGGTGGTCAGAGTAGAAGAATAATCCAGTCCACGAGGGGCTGAGGGGAAAGGGTGAGGAACTTTAATCTGGAACATGAATGCAAGGAGGGCAGGTCAGGAGAAATAGGATGAAACTGCGGAAGGAGAAGGGATGTTATCATGACGCAGAGGACCTAGCACACCATGCTAAGGAGTCTGGATTTTTTCGTATAGACACAAAGAAAGCAAAGGTGGAGCAGAGAGATCAATTTGGAGACAATTCCAACAGTCCCAACAATGCAGCAGGAAGGCCAGATTTACCATTGATCAACAGGTATTCATCAAAGAACTCACGTGTCCATCAAGACTTAGACTCTAGAGATACTGTGATGAACACAGCGGCTAGTCTCTGCCCTCTGGGCACACACAATTCAATATAAAACATCAGTGAATAATTAAATAATTGCATGTATGCAAAATGCTGTAAAGGAAAAGTTATGGCGTTACTAGAGCATAATAAAGAGTTACCTAACCTTTCCTACAGAGGCCAGGGAACGCTTCCCAGGGTTAGTGGTAGCTAAGATGAGACCAAAATGACCAGCAGCCCTATCATCAGGCAGATAAAGGTGTTGGGGAGCACAGTTGGGAAAGAGCCTACTTCCAGAGAAATGTAACTGACAGGAGTCAAGGAGAGGACCGTATGCTACAGGAGTGAAGAGAACTCCAGCTTGGCGAGAGCGAAGAAGGATTTTGAGGGATTGACATGTACCCACTGCTATATTTAAAACAGATAACCAACAAGCACCTATGGTACAGCACAGGGAACTCTGCTCAGTATTCTGTAATAACCTAAATGGGAAAAGAATTGGAAAAGGAATAGATACATGTATATGTATAACTGAATCACTTTGCTGTACACCTGAAACTAACACAACATTGTTAATCAACTATACTCCAATATAAAATAAAAATTTTAAAAAAAAGAGTGGTTCAAGATGAGGGTAGAGTGGTGGTAAAGGTCAGATATGCAAAGCATTAAAGGTCAATTTAAAGGCTTTCAGATTCTATTCTAAGGTTAATAGGAAGCTACTGAAAGATTTTACATATAATATAGTTTATATTTTGGAAAGATTATCCTGACTTCTGTCTGGAGAGTAGACTTGAGATGCTAACATGGTTTTGGAAAAATGAATTAGTTCACTGTAAGTTCCAACAGGGCAGCTGCAGGCCCATTTGGTATAAACTCAGTGTCTAGCAGTGCCTGGTACACTGAAAGACGCAACATACATCTGTTGCATGTTCAGATAAATAAAACGAGATTATCCACCATTTTTATCCATTTTTATCTGACCCAAACTTTTCTTGAATGAGAAAAACAGCTTTTCAAGGTCTAAAAGTTTACCGTCTATGGGGAAAACACCTTTACTATAAGGGCAGACATTGTTTTTCTCTGAAGGACCTTGAAGCGTTAATGATAAAATGTCTGAAAACATTTTTAGTGTGTCATTTGGATGACAAGTGAAAAGACACATTGTTCCTCTGAGTTCCCAAAGCCTCAAGAAGCATAGGCCAATAAAAAGAACAAGTGTATAAATGGAAATTATTCACTGGAATATACTGGTTTTCAATTTGTATGAGTCAATTTTCAAAATTATACATTATAACTTTTTATAACAGCTTTATTGTTATATAATTCATGTACCATAAAGTGCACTCTTTTGAAATGCACAACTCAGTGAATTTTACTGCATTAACAGAGATGTGCAACCATCACTGCTGTGTAATTTTACAGTATTTTTATCACTCTCCCCTGCAAAAATCCTATATGCATTAGCAGTAATTCCTTATTCTCTCACCCCTGGTAGTCACTAATCTACTTTCTATTTCAGTGAATTTGCTATTCTAAATAGTTCATATAATTAGAATCACATAATACGTGGTCTTTTGTGACTAACTTATTTCACACAGCATATTTTCAAGGTCCAGTCATTGTAGCATAAGTCACATGGTAGCAAGTATCAGTATTGCATTCTTCCTTACTGCCAAATAACATTCCGTCGTACAGTTATAAAACATGTTCAGTTGGTGAACATTTAGGTCATTTCCACCTTTTGGCTCTTATGAATAAAGCTGCCACGAATATCCATATATAGGTTTTTTGCGAACATATGTATTCAATTCCCTTGGGTATATACTTCGGCATGAAATTGCTGGGTCATATGATATCTCTGTGTTTAGCATTATGAGGAACTGTCAAATTGGTTTCCAAAGTGGCTGCATCATTTTACAATCCCTCCAGCAACGTGTGTGTCCAACTTTCTCCACAGCCTTAACAACACTTGCTATTGTCTGTCATTTACATTAGAGCCATCCTAGGGGCTGTGAAGTGTAACTGTCTCCTTATGATTTTGATTTGCATGTCCTTAGTGACTATGATGACAACATGTTTTTGTATGTTTAATAGCCATTTATATACCTTCTTTGGAGAACATCTCTTTAAACCCTTTGCCCATTTTTATTAGGTTACTTTTTATTGATGTGTTGTCTAATTACATTAATTAGTGCCTCCACGTAACCATTTAACTCGGAGAGTGTAATACATGACAGGGATGTCTTATTCCTGATTTTAAAACAAATGCTTCCAGAAGTTCCATTATGCTCTTGGAATTATATAATAGTTCTAACATTTTTTACTTTTCTGTTTCCATTATGTGTAAGCTTTAATTTGAATGTATATTTCCATTATGTTTGTATCTTACTTCATGGTTACGTGTATGTCGATACTATTTGGCACATTCCTAAAAGATATTCAGTATGAAGTGCATCCTTTATTATGATAACATATACTTCATTCCTTATCTGTTTGATTTTTCTTTTTTGTTTTCTGTTTGCATTGCTGTCCTCTATTCATCCTCTGGGAATACCCACTCCAACTCTCTGTTGACCTGTTTAAGTCAGCTGGCCCCACATATGGCTCCAGGGTGGGAAAATGACCCAAGGGTGTCCAGCCAGAGTATCAGCAGATAGTTCAGAGAGAAGAATGGGCTCAAAATCAAAGCAATGCGCAAGCATATAAGAGATTTTGATCCATGGGAATAAGTTCTGTTTTTATTCTTGCTAAACTACACAAGGAGGAGCCTAGAGATTGTATAGCCTACCTTGTTAGCACTCGGGGATGGTCTGCCTGAGAAACAAACCAAGACAGACTAAAGCTTCATTGAGAAGTAGAGAAGCATGCTAATAACATTTATGAGGAAATAGATCAAGTCAGATCTTTGGTTATCTGTACCTTTTGACCTTTAGTCATGTGATTTAATAATTACTGCCCCCCCCAGGAAGGTTTAAATGAATTTGATTTTCTTTCACTTCCAAAAAATCCCATCCATTATAATAACTTTTCTAGAACCTTTTTTTCTCAATGTGAGAGGTCACAGTATAATTTTCAAAAAGATAAAAAATGTGACCTAAAACTAACATATGGGGACTTCCCTAGTGGTGCAGTGGTTAAGAATCCGCCTTCCAGTGCAGGGGACACAGGTTCGAGCCCTGGTCTGGGAAGATCCCACAGGCCATGGAGCAACTAAGCCCATGCGCCACAACTACTGAGCCTGTGCACCACAACTACTGAGCCCGTGTGCCACAACTACTGAGCCCGTGTGCCACAACTACTGAAGCCTGCATGCTTAGAGCCAGTGCTCCACAACAAGAGAAGTCACCGCAATGAGCAGCCTGCACACCGCAATGGAGAGTAGCCCCCGTTCGCCACAACTAGAGAAAGTCTGTGCGCAGCAACAAAGACCCAATGCAGAAAGAAAGAAAGAGAGAGAGAGAGAGAAAAGGAAGGAAGGAAGGAAGAAAGGAAGGAGAGGGAGGGAGGGAGGAAGGAAGGAAGGAAGGAAGGAAAGAAGGAAAGAAAAACTAACATATGATGAGCGGTTGTGAAATATTTGTTCAATCCCTTAATGAGGGAAAAACAGCACAGTAAAGCTGCTTGAAAGTATATACCAGTGTTATAGTCAGTGAAAGAAGGAACCCCAGAATATTATTCTAAAATTAGATGTAGAAGATGATTAATATTTTTCTGGTAAATAAAACAATAACTCTCCAGTTTGCTTTCTCTATCAGATGAAAATAACTTGTGATTCAACAGGACAAAAATTATTTGCAATGTATCGATCTTCTGTAAAATAATATCTACCTCTACAGAGCATAGTAAGGTCCTTATATTAAGCAAAAGAGTAGGTAAAAAAGAAAAAAATTACATATACCTAGAGATGACTCAGTAGTGGCCCTATTAAATTACAGAAACAGCACTGAGTAATGTTTGCCTTCTTTTCATTTTTTTGGATAATTTTTCCCCATACTTACTACTTTATTGAGGGAAGCTATAACCACCTATCATTTGACAACATGGTGTATTATTTTTAGAATCCTCTCTATCCAGTTCGAGGATAAAAGTTTCCTAACCCTAGATTAAAACCTGGAGGTCACCTTGAAATGCACAGTTCCTTGCGCAACAGTGATATCCAGTATCAAGCATCTACTATTGGTTGATGTAATGAGGTGGGATCTTCTTCAAATAAGACTATTCATAGAGTACAGACAAATACAGCTCAAGGTCATTGATGAGTTTAGTACGTAGCCTAAAACTGACTCTCTCACACCCTACCATGCACTTTTCCTGGCTTCCTATTTTTAATCACTATTTATATTTCCCTTGGGTAATTTTGACACCAAGAGGGCTCCATCTACTTATTCTAGCCTTCAAATGAACACAGAGATGGCTGAAAATGGAGTAAGGAGAAGGCAAGCCTCAATTTTGAAAGGTGGGAGAGTCTAGCTGTCTCTGCTGCTGAAGGGTTAGATGTCAACCACCAACGCTTCTGGTCCACGCAGTCTCTGTGGGCTCAGACAGAGAAGAAAAGTGGAAGCAGAACAAAAGATCACAGTTAGACTGCACATTCCTGATATGTGAAGACTTTGAAAATTCCTATGAGTTCTTCTTTAGTTGTTAAATGTGAAAACAGAGAAGTGAGTCAAAACCCTACCCAGGGCCCATCATAAGGCCACTCACACACTTGGCCCCTACACACTCAAGGCCAACCAGACACAAACCAAGGGGACATGGAGAGTCAGAGTCTTCTCTGATCATCGTGGGCTGGGTTAGATTTCCAAAGCCCCAAAATGAAAAGTTCATTGAAGAAGAAGAGGATCAGTGGCCACTGTCGGGGGCCTGCAGCCCTTCACCATGGAGCTTCCCAAACAGGAACGACTACGGACACAGAAAGACATTTCCCTGCTTAGTTCTTGGGGCAGCCAGGAAACACCTGGTATGGCCGGAGCTGTTGGCCATCCCCTCTGACCTATGGAGCCTCGACGGTACCCCAGCGTCATGTGATATGACTGCTGACATTGTGGGTCCAGATGTGGGGGGGCACATCTTGAGAGGCACTGTTTTCTTGTCACTTATACCACTTACAGTGAGGAATGCTCTGGTTTCTAGGCACCATGGACATTCTGGGCAGAATTCTCAGTAGAGGGCTGTATGATCTCTTATGGCCATAGGAACGGGGCAGCCTGAGATGAGTCATCAGTGGCCTTGGGGGCCGTGGGGAGCCCAGTGATGGCCGTAATGCTCTGTGTGATACTGATCCTTGGAGACTCCATGCCCAGCAGTGGCAGTGCTGTCAAGGGAGCTTAGCACAGGCCCAGATCCCCAAAAAATGCTGTGAGCGATGATGGCTTTTATAGTCACAGTGAGGGTTTTGTGCTTAAAACTTTGTATTTCTATGCAAGGAGACACAAAAACCTGCCCACTGGGGTGTCTGTCCTTCTAGAGGAAAAATATCAAATTATTGAGAAATTTAGCTCCTTTGGAAAGAGTCTGGAGACCTTAAGTCAACCAGACTGGAAGCCAAACTTGAGAACTTACTCTAAGACATGGGAAATGTGAAGACCATGACTAAAGAGCTGAGAAGCTACATCTCTTTACTTGGGCTTAAACCAAATACTTACAGAAAGCACAGAAAGGAGAAAAATCTAAATGTTTACAAGTTCAGCTGCTGGCTGACATTATAAGCAAGATTAAATTTTTTAGGAAATGCATCAAAGCAAACGAAACAAGGTTACAACCAAAAAAGCCTTCAAAATCCATCAGAAGAATGGAGAACAGCTTCAGATAGCACTAACAGAGCCTTTGGAGGTAAATTCCAACCTTCAGAGAAGAATAAAGCTGCTTTCATAAAATCTCAAAAATGGAAGGGAAGAATAGGCAAAATTAATTTAGAAGGAAAAAATAAAAACCTCTCATAAAACCTTGTCTTTGGATTGAGTTTTTAATAATAAAGAGAGTCTGATCAAGACTCTAAATGAACACTTGCTAGAGAGGAGATACTGGGCTGCTGTTCTGGGGAAGGACAACATGAATCGTGGAAATGTGGAATTGCATATGTCAAAGGCATCAGAAAATGGAGACCTCTTAATTGGTGAAGACAAAAGACTGCTGATTTATGAGACTGACTTAATACCAGTTTACAAACTCTCAAAGAAAAAAAAAGACAGCAAATGTACACAAAATTACCTGCAGAAGCAAAATTATCAATGCACTTAAAAATTATTTGCATTAAAAATCAATGCATTAAAAATCTCCAACCAAGAAAGCTTTGTTGCATTCCGAAAACACTCAGGTAAAAAAGGAGAGGCAAAAACTCCAACAGAAATATCACATCCTTGCTGCACTTAAGGAAAAAAACAAATTTTTATGCAGTATCCAATTTAGAGACAATTTATACCATTTAAGGTAGAGGAGAACTGTTCCAAACCAGCCAAAAACATCAGTAATGTATATGAACAGTTACACACTTTAAAAATTCAAGCAAAAATTATTTCAGAAAAATTAAAAAGAATCGCTGGGTATTATTAAAACCTTCTTATTCCCAGAAGACACAAGCTCATAGTATGGGTGTAAGAGTTCTGTTAGCTCAGAGAAACCTCAACAACATAACAATACAAAGGCATACATGATGCAAAAATTGAGAAAGAAATTTAAAGGTTCTGAAAACTATCCTTCCATTCCCGGTTTCCTAAAAAGTATACTTGATAGGGTCCTGAGACTACAATCAGGAATCCTCCAGATTCCAGATCCCTGAGGAAGGAGAAGCATCTGGCTTTGACGGTGAGGGAATGAAAAGGTTCATGCCTGACGTCTACCAGTTGTCAACCCCCCGGCTCCCTCCAGTGTGGCCGACTCCATCCTGGGTCAGCAGGTCCTCCAGGAGAGAAAGACAGAGCTGCATGTCTAAAATCCTGATCTGAACAAGAAAGCATGTAAAGAATTGAATAAAAAGGGAGTCAAAAGCCTACAAAGAAGAAGCTATCAGGCAAGGAGCATAATAATATCTTTCACATAGCCGATGTGTAAGATGTCCAAGATTGAGTCCCTATCTTCAACGCATTCCATTCTAGAGTACCAGGCATGACAACTGAAGATGCAGACATTCATTCACCATAAGAGTGAACTCTCCAACAACTAGAGCTGTCCACAAACCTGATGGACCACTATTCCCAGAGATCTGTGCCCAGATTTCCCTTTATAGGACTTCAGGGCTTCGTAAGACATTTAATAATTTTTTTTTCCCCAGGAAATTAAGTAGAAATAAAGAATCATGATTATCAGTGCTTATTCTCAAGTAATTCATACCACAATCTTTCTCAGAAAGGTAAAATCACAAATTAATCATGCAATATTTTTAAAGTCTTATAAAACATCTGTCCTTAAATTATGCAAGCTTGTTACCCAATGTGTTCCTAAAAAAATTTAGATTTACCTCTCATATGAGGTACCTGGATCTTGATTGGTCCTCACCACTGCCAATCATTTCAAGAGAGGTTATCAAAGGGCCAAAGAGGACACCCCCTCCTCCCATGATCCACATGTGCAGGGAGCAAGTCTCCAAAGATGAAGGATTCAGATCTAATATTTTCAGCTGGGGCTGAAAATATTATAGAAATATCTCAATTTTTCATAATGTTTGAGTAGAAAATCAATGGACAATAGGATTACCCTTTGACTTACCTCTAGTCAGAAAATTCTGTCTCATTCCACATCTGAAAAGAACTAAATGGACCTACCATTGAGAGAAAAACCCACTAATTATTGCTACATGCTTTACTGCTACCAATTCTGTAAGAGCAAGCTCCCTGTCACTATTTAGTATCCAGAATTAAGTGGGTGAAAACCTTTCAAAGTGATCTCTATCTAGAATGATGAGTTGGACTGGATGACCTTCTCAGAGTCTAATGAGTCTTCCTTTTCTTTTCTATTAGCTTATAGATTTTTCTATTTTCAGTTAGCCCACTTTCGTTGGATTCTGTCTGAGCTGGCTTTTACTCTAGAAGCTTATGTCTTCCCCCTTCAATTGTTGCTAATTTAATTCTTATGCCTTTCCCTTTTCTCTTGTCAAGCTCCAGTCTTATTTCTCAAAAGAACCAGCTCATCTGGACAATATAATAATTACAAGTTCGATATTAGCCCACCCCATCAGTTAAACAAAAATTAGGCAAAGGTAAAAATGATATCTTGATGAAGATGTCATCAAGATATATCAAATGACATGATGAAGGTATTTTCAATGAAGTCTTGCCCACCTACTCATAAACTTTGTCCACAGGTAGCTGATTTATAACCTTTGGTCACAGCCCTTTATTCTCTGTTAGCCAAGTACAAAAATATACATGAATGAAAGCTCCTAAAAAAATAAACTTTGCTTCAGAAATAATGCATTGTTGGCTTTTTGTATATTGTTGGAAGAGGTCATCAAGAGGACATGACTGCCAGTTGGCACGTGAGCGGAACCCAGGAGATCAGAGGCTCCTTACCTGTCCCCCACCCCCCATCCTTGGAATGTATATACCACCCACCATTCCCACACTAGGGGCAATTTCAAGGACACAGACTTGAGAGAGTAATCTGTTGCCTTGACCTTATTTGTCCCATAGTCCCTATTATGTAAAATTGAATACAGAGTGATTTTTAGGAAAATATATACCACACTATGGAAGAAATAAAATAAAATTAGTGCTTTACCATAAATAACCCAGGTTATCATTTTAATTTTTCTTTCAATTTATATATAAAGATATCATTGAGATACCTAAAAACACATAATTAATTTATTAGGCTTTTATTTTACAGTTTCAGATAAATGTAGATGTGTAGAGAAGCAGTGATCAGACATTAGTTATCACAACAATGTAGTTTAATTAGAGTGCATTAGTGTGTACAGTTCACCTTAAACTCAATTTTGAAAGGTATGGAAATTGAAGTACATAGCTATCCTAAAGTAATTTGGTTGCAATCAGCTGAAACTGTACTAATAGTGCAAAGGTAAGAGATGTGGAAAACTGATTTTTTATTTAAAAATACAGAGTGGGACTTTTATTGTTGGAAATTATGCTTTGGAACCCAGTACAGACTTAAAAACAGAAACTTTTTGTGGCAGCAATTCCCATTACGGTGACATAGGAGGCTCCTCGTTTCCCTAGGAAGTTCCCTCTTCCCGAAGATACATACAATGTACAGCTATTGTATACACAGAACCATTTTAGAAACTAGCTGAGAAACTCCTGCACATCAAGCAAATGAGAAAATACCCACATGGAAACAGGTAGCACAGGCTGAGACAGATCTTGCTCTAAACTCCGCACTCAGCATACAATCTAGCGGGAACCCTCAACTCCCAGCTGTGGAAACACAGCATACCAAAACTTATGAGATGCAGCAAAAGCAGGAAAGGTTATACTGATAAACACCTACATTAAGGAAAAAGAAAGATCTGAAATAAACAACCTAACTTTATACCTCAAGGAACTAGAAAAAGAAGAACAAACTAAGCCCAACATTACCAGAAGGAAGGAAATAACAAAGATCAGAGCAGAAATAAATGAAACAGAGACCAGAAAAAAACAATAGAAAATATCAACAAAACTGAGAGCTTGTTTTTGAAAAGATGGGAAAAGGACTAATCTTTAGCTAGAGTAAGAAAAAAATGAGAGAAGACTCAAGTAAATTAAATTATAAATGAAAGAGGAGATATTACAACTGACACTACAGAAATACAAAGGATCATAAGAGACTACAATGAATAATTATGGGCCAAGAAATTGGATAACCTGGAAGAAATGGATAAATTCCTAGAAACATATATCCTGCCAAGACTGAGACATGAAAAAATAGAAAATCTGAACAGCATCAGTAATGAATAAGGAGATTTAATCAGTAATTTAAAAAAAAATTTTTTTAAAAACCTCTCGACAAAGTAAAACCCAGGACTAGATTGTTTCACTACTGAATTCTTCCAAATATTTAAAGAAGAATTTTATTTTGTCAACTAGATCTCAATAAAGCTGAAAAAAACTTTTTATTTCTAAAATTGTATAGAATCAACATTCAGTTGAGTTTCTTGGTAAAGTTTGTTCCATTTAGAAGAGGTTGAAACATTGGAATTAACCCAGATCCTGCATTCTTGTTTCTTTAATAAGTTAAAGCATTCAATTATATTAATAACTAATACTCTAAATTTAATTAATAGCAGATATACTTTTTTAAAATATCAAGTTTTTATTTACAAAATGAATAAATAATTTCCTACCAAGAAATCATTCAATCCTTTAAATCATTTCCTACTAAAAAATCATTCAATCATTTCCTCACAAGGGAATTACTGTTATCAAATAATTAGCTATTAATATCCATTAATATTAAAACACATTGTAGACTTCTAAATAATATTTTCTAAAAATTCCAGTTTTGGGGTTTCCCTGGTGGTGCAATGGTTAAGAATCTGCCTGCCAATGCAGGTGTCACAGGTTCGAGCCCTGGTCTGGGAAGATCCCACATGCCGCGGAGCAGCTAAGCCCGTGCGCCACAACTACTGAGCCTGCGCTCTAGAGCCCGCGAGCCACAACTACTGAAGCCCGCACGCCTAGAGCCCGTGCTCTGCAACAAGAGAAGCCACCGCAATGAGAAGCCCGTGCACCGCAACGAAGAGTAGCCCCCGCTCGCCACAGCTAAAAGAAAGCCCACGCACAGCAATGAGGACCCAACACAGCCAAAAATAAAATAAATTAATTAATTTAAATAAATAAAATTCCAGTTTTTTCTTCTCCTTCAAGGAACATCTTTACAATTATCTGCTTACGTTAAATGCCCATTTAAAATATTTTTTGAATTCTATACCACAGTAAGAAAGAGGTGTTCACTTTGAAAGCATTTAAAACACCAGAGAAATCAATGAAGTATTTATAAAGAACATAATGTACTAATAATTAGTAGGCTTTAAACAGTTACCATGTATAAGACACTAGCCGAAGCTCATTTTATTCTCACAAGAACTCTATGATGTAGGTACTGTTTGTTATTGCCCCATTTCACTGAAGAGGAAACTCAAGAAAGATTAAATAATCAAGTTCCCAAACTCACAGCTAGTAAGTGGTAGAGACAGATGGGAAATCCAGTCTGAGAGTACAGTCTGTGCTTTTAATCTCCATACTTTGATGGCCTCTGTTAATGCTTTATTAGATTTTTGTCTTAATCCCCAGAACGATTATAAAATTTAAATGCTCTCTTATAAATTAGATTTTGTTTCTTTAATGGTTTACCAAATAGAAGATATTTATAATTTTCTCAGGAAACTGAGAATTTTTTTTTCCAGTTGAAATTCATCCAGCGGAAGTATGATACATCAGGTTCCCCTATGGATTTCTTAAAGTGTCTGTACGTATTCACTGAGGACTAGACTTGAAAGTACTAGATCTCAGAGATTGCTTTGGGAATGTGAGAAAGTCATTATTTTCTGGCTCACCAGTAATTTATTTTGAATTTATTAAATTCATTGATGTGTGAACTGGTTATCAAAGCTTGATAAACAGCTTATAAATCACTTTGAAGTTGGCAGAAATAAATATAATGAGCCAATTTTCAAGGAATTTAAAGTCAGTTTCTCCTCTGTCACCATAAGTTAAAAAGAAAATCTCAGTTGTTTTATTTGGAAAAGAATCTACAACTTATTAGTAATAATTGATGTTTTTCAAGATAGTTAAGGACCATTTATTAAATGAAATAGAATTATTTGCTTAAAGGAAAGAATGCTCTTTGAAAATCCACCAAGGAGTTTCATATGACAAAAGTATTGTTTAAAATTTATTTATAGAACACAAGCATGATGATGATTCTAATCATTTATGATACTAAAGTAACCTGCTTCACTGAGGTTTGCTCAGGGCTGGCCCCAGAATAGGGAAAGAATAAAGCAAGCTTCTCAGGTACCAAGTATCTACGAATGTCAGAGCCTTACCTTGTCTCACTTAAACCATCACTCCCTTCTTCACACAAGACAAAACAGACTCAGAGGGTTTTAGTAGCTTGTTCAGAACACATGACTAATGAGTAGCAAACTCAGGATTTGAAACATGTCTCTCTAACTACAAACCTGTGTTAGTTTAGCCTTTGGAATAGAAAAAGTAGATATTTTTCTATGTGATAAACTTTAAGGATACAAAAAGGCCCTCCAAGTCTCCAAAATACATAATAAAAAGAATCTTAAAAATCAGCTCACTTATATATATTAGAAAACTCTGGCCCTGAGAAGTTAAATGGCTTGTCTGAAATTATATAATAATTCAAATCTAGACTTGGTTTCAGATTTCTTGTACCTGTTTTCCTTCTGGAGATACTCAATATTATTGATGTTTTGTTTCCTGCACCTAAATGCTTATTCCTCATAACTATGAAATACATGAAACCTTAGAAGTCTATTATAAACCTCATTTTGAGTTGGTTTATTATATACCTTGCAAAAATTTTGGTGCATGTATGATCTCCCTAAAGGAATGAGATACTGCAAAAAGACCAGCACCATTGCATATGGTTGGGAGCCTTGTTGACTACATAAGGATACCCAGTTGAATGGATCAGGAGTGAGAAGTGAAATCCAGCTCACGCTGGACCTGCTGAGCCACAGCATGGCATGACATCCACCGAAAGATGACACCCTGTCTAATTTGCATAAAGGTACCATATTGGCTCACACAGGCACTGCAAAGACCTCGAAAGTTAGCAAGAAAAGGGGGGGTATGTGCTTGGACATAAAGATTTTCATATCCAATTTCTATTGGAAATTAATGAAAGGAACAGACTTACAAAGCCAATAATGAGAATGTTTATTAATTCAGTAAATCAGTGCCAGGGTGGGGAGATGTATTCTGTTGGCACTAAGAGTATAATTTTATTTCAGGACAAAAGATTTAGGATAAACAGCAACAGCGTGTCTTACTTCACTGTATGGGATATGAGAACTATTACTAAAGGGCCTGGGAATATTTTTTGAAATGGTTCTACAGAAGGTGAGTGAAATAGAAAACTCTTATGTCCTTTGATTTGATTATTTTGTTTCTTAAAGTCTTCCTGGAAGAAAGCACTGTGATGCCATATACACCATGTGTTAAAAAATCATCACACCACGACCGTGCCAGATTCTGGAGAGTCTCTGAAGAAACACTTTTGAAACCTAAGATATCAAGTTTTCATTTAATGACTATATAACTGGCATTTTCTATTTTAAAGCTGAATACTTTTGAAATACCAACAATAACCACCCATTTTTGGAGTACCAGGCACCATACTAGGTAGTATGCCTACATGATTGCCTATCTTCCCAAAAAAGAATACTCCAAAAGTTATGTGTTACTCTTTTCTTCTTATCAATGAGGAAACTGAGGCTCAGAGAAGCTAAGGGACTTGAGAATTACTGGCAGACAGCAGAATCAAATCTATACTGGTCCTGATTTTAAAACTGAGCCCTCTCTACCTCACTGAACTAACCGTATAAGAAGACTTCTACTTAGAGGAGAAACTGGTACTTCAGCTAACCAAAATTTTGATGTAAGATGTCAAATATATTTAGAATTGAATATGATAACTCATGCATTCTCCTACCATTTCCTAAAGTATTAGCTTGTTAAGCTGCCATAATTTAAAGTACACGATGATGTGCTTATAATCAACACACTTTATGTAATATATAGCTAATTGTTGAGTTCTAAGAAATCAGTAAACATTGAGTGGCTGCTTACCTGTTCCAATAATTTCTGTCCATCAAGGTGAGCCTGCATCACAGCATCATTAACGAGCAAGTGGAAGTTCAGGAGCACGTGTTCAGTGTCATATGTCCCACGGATGGCATCCGACAGCTCTTCCAATGACCGGATGTACATGCGCCAGTGTGGGTTAAGCTCTGCCGTAGGTGCCAAGCAGCCTCGCACGACGTTGAGGCAGTATCCCAAGCAAGGTTTACTGAGAGTCAGGCCTTGGCAGTGCGGGCAGTACTGCATCCTCAGGAGGGCTCTGCTGCACTCTTTGGAGAAGTGCAGATGGTCTGTGGTATTGATGACTTCAATGCCCAGATTCAGCGCCTGCAGAAACGTGCGACTGGGCAGCAGCGATCGCCCCATCTGCCCCAGTACTATTTGGGGAATATTACCAAATGGACTAATGTCCCGGCGGGCCATCCGGATGCATTCTGAGTATTCCAGGGAACTGTCACCAGGGTTAATGAGATGATTGTAGACTAGAGGGAAAAGACTGTCAAAGAATCTGTTTACGAATTCTTCAGGATTAACATCCGCACCAAATAAATAGAGCCCTACATCAGTGAAGAACTCCTGGATGGAAGCAGCGGCCTCTGAGGCCATGTTCCTGTAGGTGTTGCAGAACAATATACTGGTGTAGTTTTCGGCTTGTCTGATGAGAGTTTCAAGGGTTTCTGTAACAAAAGCAGAAGTAAAGGATGAAAAGGCTTAGTATTCATATTAAAACTGTTCATCCACTTGCTCCAGACAGTAAATGAGCTTAATGCAGCAAAACTAACCTAAGAATCTAAATGGGAATGCTCAGCCTACTAAACCCAAGTTAGCTTCCCAAGAATAATGCCTGGTGGAAGGTAGGCATTACGCACAACACACACGTCTTATAGGTATGTATTTCCTAGGATCAGACACAAAAAGTACAGAAAGAAGTTACATGTATAGTAAATTCTCACTGATTTTATTCATAGTCATTCATAACCTGCTAACGATAGAAAAAAAAATGTCACTAAGAGAACAATTTCCAATCATGAGTTCATTATTTATAAAAGACAATGACATTAAATATTTGACTCAACACTTACTGTATTTTTATGATTTCTCTTTTTTCTTTTCTTTTTTCAGAATGAAAGCTAGTAGATTATAGACTAGTTACTACAAAGAGAGGTTAAATTCCCAAAGGGAAACCTGAGAATTGTCAGGCTTCTAGAATGTTCAAATTAAAAAGAAAATAAACCATTTCATGATTAAACCATCCTTAAAATTGTCAAATCTTGTTAAGCAGTGGGAAAATCATAACTTGCATTAACTGATGAAAATAAGTAAGTGTGTGACCGCCTTCTGAACTGTCTGTCATCTGTTGTTTTAATCATCTTATCTTCAAAGACTTTACTGTGGGATATTTTATTATCTTACTTCTGTAATGAATGCTTCCAAATCAATTTCTCCACAGAAAGAACAGAGAATGATTTATCCACAAATTAAAGGAGGTTGTAGTAATCAGCAAGTGAAAATTGTATTTCAAAATGATAACTTTAGACAGCAGCCAACCACCTTGGATATCCTAGTAATTATATTTTATAATTAGCCTAAATATGATACTGGACTGTGTCGATATATAATTAATTATAAAATTCATCAATAAAATTATCTCCCATAACCCCAATCTTACAGTTATTTTAAATTAGGTTGTAAAAGACCACACAATAATTCAGCAATCAAACCACTGGGTACATTATAAAAAGAGATGAACAGTAGAATAAAATGAAATGATAAAAGCAGAGTTGCAGGGAGAGCTACTAATGAAGTGAAACTGTGTCATGAATATACCATAATGTCATAAAAACAAACAAACAAAAAATTTCATAAAGAACACAGACAGATAAAATACAATACCATGTATTCTGATTCTATTCCAAGACTGACTCCTCTTGAGTTCCCGGCTTTAGTGTGGTATTTCAAGGTGCATGCTATAGACTAAATGTTTGTGTCCCCCCAAAACTTATGTGGAAACTTAATTTCCAATGTAATGGTATTTGGAAGTGGAGGCCTTTGGGAAGTGATTAGGTCGTGAGGGCAGAGCCCTCATGAATGGGATTAATGACCTTACAAAAGAGACCCCAGAGTATTCCCTTGCTAGTTCTGCCACACGGGGACACGACCAGAAGATGTCCATCTGTGAACCAGGAAGTGGGCTCTCACCAGACATGGAGTCTGCCGGTACCCTGATAAATTTCTGTTGTTTATAAGCCACCCAGTCTACTGTATTCTGTTATAGCAGCTGGAACTAAGAAAGTGCCCCTACCCTACAATCAAAGGCAACAGCTTTAAAGGATGTTGCAACTCTATTGCAACACAGAGCACTCGAAACAAGATTGTTAACTAGGCAGGACTCCTGTGTTTAGCCACGCCTCTCCAGTACCCACTAGAGAATAAGCGACATACTATGTATTCAATGAAAGTGTGAAAGAATGGAATTAGTAGGGTGACTGAAGCCTTCAATTCAGGTTAGCTGCCCTGCCAAGTGAGACTGCATTAACACCAGGTTTCCCCAACTGGCCTGATTACCTGGGCTGTGTGGGGAAACTACAGATCACTGGGTCTCTGCACCGGAGTTCCAACTCAGTAGATTTGTCTTGGTTCAGGAGTCTCTATGTGACAAGCAGCCCCAGTGATTCTTTTGATCTGGCCAGTTTTTGAAACACTGCAGTTGCAGGTAATCTGAGACACGTTCTCTATGCAAGCATTCCACCCTGACAGTCTGACCCCAGAGCTCCATCTCAGCCACTACACTGTCCCCACAGACCAACAGGAGTGAGTGTGAAAAGGAAATTAAACCTTTGCAGTTGGAACTAAAATAAAACTGCTGAGACTATATTTTTTTCTTCAATAATACAGGCTCATTTTTTTTCTCAGCAATTTGTTTGTGGCTATGAATTGTGAAGTTGCAATGATTTTATTTACCAATAATGGTTAAATAGCAATGTTTGCAAATAATTTAGGGTTTTTTTTAAGATAAGGATAGATTTAAAGAAACCCATACATCACAGGCACTCTTACATGCTTTCCACCAGGTTTTCTAAGGTATGCGCTATAGCTGCATTTGTGTCATTGATACCTGCCATATGATTCCCTGTACAGTTAATGTAGAATGCTTCCCTAGGCAATACAAGCATTCCATCTGATTCCTGCCAACTCTAAATGATGTTCAAACACACAATTTAAAAAAAAAAAATTTTAAAGTAAAAAATAAAATGTTTCTTTATAAATTCCATTCCCATTAAATTGTAATTTACAATGACTCAGGAATATATGGGATTTATCTTTTCAGATGCTATAACTAGTAGGTTTTGCAAGTTTATTTTACGAAACCAATATTAAAAATATATTTAATATTTAGGAGCATCCATTCAAAATAAAAATGAGGATAGTATTTCTAAATATTGTTATTTCTTTATAAGGCTGCTCTGCACTATTTGCAATAAACTAAGTTGAATACTGTTTGAGTTAATAATTAAAAAATAGATTTCTGAAAAGGTCTACAATCTTTACTTCAGACTAGTTTTCCTCTGATTTAGTTTTATTTTTTAAACAAAATAACTAAAAATCTGGTAAAAATTAAAAAGTCATATTACAGCAACATTTAAAAACTTTCCCTTAATATTGTATATATTAAAATTTTAGTTTTCTTAACTATATATTGATTTTACTACCCTTTGAATAAGAGATTGCACACTCTCAGATATCAACATCTGATTAAATACTGAACACAAATGGCTTCTAAAAATAGATTTATTCTACAACAGTTTTTCACTATGCTATTAACCCATCACAATATAAGGATTTTTCTTTCAATCTGTGTTAAATCTGATACTGACATATTCCAGTTAATTGAATTCTCTAAACATGTTATGTATGTATTTTTGAATGTGTCTATTTGTGATTCTATCAATAAACGTTTCTTAAATTCAATCAATGGTGAGAACAGTTGTTCTATAATATATACATTTGATTCTTTAATGCTTAGGAATAAACATACTTTTATGAATCTTTGGACCTAATAACTTCATAAATTTTAATATATAAACACATATCAGTAACTGAACAATCTAGAAGCCAGCTAATTGGATAACTTTGTTAGTAATTTTTTCTGAAAAGTTCATAAAATCAGAAGTTGAATTTACTAAAAATTAGTTGTTTGTATTAATTCTGAATTTGCTAAACTATCATTTTGTTCTCCTACTATGTTTACCATGAAGTTGAGTGCTTTCATTTTATGGAATTAACATTATGATTTTAGCAAGAATTTAAACTTGTCAAAAGAATTGTCAAATGAACAAAATATCTTGCAGTTCTGAAAAAGAATAACTGACATACAAAACCAGCGTTTATAAATCCAAGGTAGGTTGGGTGCTGAATAATTAATCATATCTACTTAATTATTAAAGAGAAACTATACAGTTGCTTTGATTACAAAGTTTTAATAAATAAAAAATACCCCTTACTCAAGCTATACAAGTAATAGCTTTTTATTGATGTGCCTAAAATTGTAACATATATTTAGAATAAACATTTGTTAGGTTTGCTTAAGGAATTTAAGAAATAGCCTAGGAAAAATGATCTTTTTGTTGTTTTTCCATTGAGAATTTCAATAAGCTCTTCTTTTCAGTGATATCAGATCAAGTCTATCAAGGCAGGAAACTTCCAACTATCCTTTTAATGCCTAAGAGTGGTACATTGAATTAAAAGCTACAATCTAATTACTGACTGAATAAAAACATAATTTCTCCCAGCATTATGAGAAAATTAATTTATGTATTATCTCATTAAGTAGAAAGTGAATTTGGAATGCATGAAGTTTATCTGCATCTACTTAAATTTCCTTTTTTTAAAAAAGTTTATTTATTTATTTTTTATACAGCAGGTTCTTATTAGTTATCCATTTTATACACATCAGTGTATACATGTCAATCCCAATCTCCCAATTCATCCCACCACCACCCTCCCGCCACTTTCCCCCCTTGGTGTCCATGCATCTACTTCAATGTTCAACATTAACATTCTGTGAAAATTTAACAGCAAAACACCTATGACTAGAAACTTTACATTAATTTTTTCCAGCCCACATCCCCTTTAGAGACATTTTATTATAGGTACAAAGAACTACTGACACTTAAATCAGGGATTTAAATTTAAATAAAACTGGTGGAGAAAAAAAATCAGGTGATATTGATTTGAAATCAAATTTGACACATTGAAAAGTCAGTGAAGATTTACATGCAGGTAGGTTTTTTGCAATGGGAGAAACAATATTTATGGGGCTTTTATTGTTTTAAAGATTAAGTTGATTTCAAAACTAATGATCATGAAATAACTGTTATAGTAACCTCCCCAGCATGACATGAACAGACATTTTATGACCCTTTTCATATTTTTTATAATTTTCTATATGTGAACATTTTAAGATACAAAATTTGAAGTGCTTATTATAATTTAAGGCCACAGACATCCTCAAACATAGCAATGAAAAAGATGAAGAAAGATTAAATCATATCAACCATGGATAATCAGATGATTTTACAATGTGTATCTGTGTTGAAGAGAAATTTTTAGAGTAAATTTACATATTTGTGCATTACAATTCTCAACTCACAGATTTTGTTACTGCAACAGATAATTCATTACTATCCTGCTACATTAGAGCTAGTTTGTGCCAAAAACTATGTATCCCTCTGTACTGCATTATAGATAGATGAATAGATAGCTAGATCATTTAAAGAGCAATTTCTCAGTTTTTATCACAAACATTAGAATGAATTGTAATTCCTCCTACGTTTTTTTTTTACAAAAATGCCTTCCACTTATTTTAATACAGTCACATTTAATAATTCATTTAATTATCAGAAGATCATTATAACTACTCTGCAGATATTATAAGAAGCAATTACCTATTTCTCCAGTCTATGTTTATACTGAATTCACCCCTGTGACATTTGCATATTTCCTCAATTTTTTCATGTGTAGTTAAGTTTTCCAGAATATTAATTTAATGACATATCTTTAAATGTTATGCAGTATGATTTATAATATCATTCTTCAGAAATTAGTCATCTATACAAATAAATAGTGAGTGTGATATTAATCTGTATCACCAAGAATTAACATATTGGTAATTAATCTGTTCTCCTAGGATAAGCACTGCATGGAAAAATGCTTTCTCAACTTTTCTCCTTCCTCATTTCCCTCCCTATTAATTTGGTCATCATGGTGCTTCACATCTATTTCTAATATCATTTTGTAATCATTTATTTCCTAAAAGTCAATTTATGATTTTTCAAAGAATTTAAACTCAATTAAGCACTTGTGTAACTAATACAATCAGTGCAGAGCAGAGACCTCAATGATGAAACAGACCCAGCCATGAGGATGGGGGAGTGATTTGCAGGTTCAGAGGAGCTGGAATGCAAGGTTCTGAGCTGTGAAAAGCTTGTTGACTTTGGAAAAAACAAAAGTTAAGTCAATGTGATTGGAGACCAGTGAGTGATGGAGGGAAAGGTCAGAGAAGCAGGCAGAGATCACAGCGGCCTCATAAAACCATGGAAAGGGGTTTGGGGGCTTAATATGTAAAATGGGAAGCTACTGAATAATTTTACACATGCAGAAATGTGATCTGGTTTGCATATTAAAGGATCACAGTGGCTGTTGTGTGGAGAATCAACTCCACAGGGGTGGAGCAGGGGTTGGGGCAGGGGCATGACTGAAAGCAGGGAGTCCAGGGAATGGGCTTCAGTAACATAAGTAATAAGATGAGTGACAGGCACTGAAGGCTGGACTACAGTGGTCATGGGCCAACTTGCAAAAAGTGATGGCACTGGCCATATGTATTGAAGAATAGCCAAAAGGATTTACTGTTGTACAGCAAGTGTAGGGTGTAGAGGAAATGGATAAATGAAGGAAAATTCTGAAGTCTGTACCTCAGCAGCTGGATGTACACTGGTGCCATTAACTCAGATAAGCAAGACTATGGATGCACTATGTTTATGGTGTGAGTTAGAAATTAAAAGTTCTATTTAGGACATGTTAAGGTTGATAATGCCAATTAAAAATGTGAATGATGTTTATCAATACACAGTTAGATAAAACGATAATAATTTGGCTCGGGGGAAAAGTTGAGGTTGGTGATATAGATCTGAGACTGATGAGTCATGGTGCTGGATGAAATAACCCAAAGAGAGAAGATTGGGAAGAGTGCAGAGGTTCAGGAAAAGGAGGGTAGCCAGCAGAAAGAATGGGAATAAGAAGGCAGTGAAGGAAAGAGAAAATCAGGAAAGCAGAGTGTGCAAGAAACCAAGGGAAGAAAGTGATTCCAGTAGAAGAAAGTAATCCATCATCTCAATGCTATTAAGAGGTCAACTGAGATGAGGAATAACAATTGACCATGGAAACTGACAAGAGAGACGCTCTTACTGACATTGACAAGATCTACCTCAGCAGAATGTGAGCACAAAAGAGAACAGGAATTGAAGCAACTATAGACAACGCTCTTGCAAATGTTTCTTGTAACGGATGTAGAGAACCAAGGCCGATGCCCAAGGGATATATGCGGTCAAAGGTTTCTGGTTTTTTGAGGGTGGAGAATTTACTGGATATTCATTTGCTGAGAGGAGTACTTTGATAGACAAATGAAAATTGATGACTGAGGAGGCGGCATGGGAACTGTGGGAGAATATTCCTTGAATAAGAAAAATAATGTGACCTAGGGCGTGTGTGGAGGCCAGAATATTGGATAGATCAGTGGAGACTGAGGTAGAAAAGAATGATGGCAAGAGAAATTAAGGGAAAGAAAGTCAGTAATAAAATCTTGAGTTGGTTAGAGACAATAACCAGAAATCTGATAAATGACAGTATGTAGTAGTACATACTAGCTACTAGTACTACTACTAGTACTGTGCTAGCAGGTTGTGAGTCTTTGGCAGGTGCCAAGGGGAATTTTCTTGAGGAGAATGGGAGCAACTATGTGGATAAAGGAACACACAACTCCTCCAACCATGGAGAACACTTCTATTAGTTTCCTATGAGTGCTGTAGCAAATTACCACAAATTTGGTAGGTTTAAAACAATAGAAACTTATTCTCTCACCATTCTGGATGCCAAAAGTAAGAAAAATCAGAACCACTGGGCTGAAATCAAGATAGGGTAAGCTGAGCTCCTTCCAGAAACTCTAGAAGAGACTGTTTCTTCCCTCTGCTGGCTTCTGGGGGCTGCTGGCTTGTGGGTAAGTAACTCCAGTCTCTGACTCCACAGTCACACTGTCTTTTTTGTGTACATCTCAAATCTCCTTTGCCTTCCTCTCTTAAGGACATATTTGAGCATCTAGGGCTCACTCAGATATTTCAGGATAATCTCCCCATTGCAATATCCTTGATTTAATCACATCTGCAAAGACCTTGTTTCCTTATAAGTAACATTTACAAGTCCAGGGATTAGTCCCTGATATCTTTGGAGGCCAGTATTCAGCCTATTACAATACTGATCATGGAAGACCAAAAATGTCTACCTTTGACTAGCAAACTCAGGAGGCAATGATTCTAGCCTAGACTCTTTCATATACCAATTGAATGAGCCATTTAACTTCCCTAAACATCAATTTTATCTTTAATAAAATGTATGTGATAGTGCCTGTTCTGACTGTGGAATAGGGTAAGTACAAGATGATGCCTGGTGAACTCTCCCTCCTCTTACGTTTACATCCTGTGCTAGAAAACGTTTTACGAATCGCTGTAACCTCCTGCCTTTTCTGAGGGATCATGGGTCCCTTGAGAGGGGGATCTTGTCCTGTTCAGCTTTATATCTCCCAACCCTTGGCCCACAGGAGCTCAATACGTTCTGATAGGTTTAGGTTCAAGTCCACTCTAGTTAAATACTAGTTGCGTGACTGTAAACTTCTTAATTTCCATATGCCTCATTTATTCTCATCAGAAAATAAATAGACTAATGGTACCTATTTCATAAGGTGGCTGTGAGAGTTAAATGAATTTGTACATGCTACATACTTGCGTAGTGCCTGTAGGTGGAACGTGCTCGAAATACATTAAAGAATCATAATAATAATAATCCCTCATTTCTGCCATGTACTTGCTTATCATAAGCTAGATGTTTCATTAAGTTCTTTTGGTAAATTAATTCACTTGATTTTCCAACTCATAGTGTGGGTACTCTTAACAATAACAATAATTAGAAGAAAAATAATAAAAATAATTATTATTATTGCTATTATTATTCCCATTTTAAAGATGATCAAGCTGAAGCACCAAAAACATAAGTGAATTTCTCAAGGTTTACATAGAAAGTGTATGGATTTAAATCCAAGCTTCCTGGCTCCAGAGTTTGGGTTCTGAAACTTTAGGATATATGGTCTCTTTTTAAATACACTGAAAGTCTATTTAAATCGTTTGAATTTGGGAGGTTTGGTATGTATTTAAGCCCAAAACAAAACAAAACAAAACTTTATTTATATACCTGAATAAAAGGCAAAGATTTCATTGTTAATTTAGCACATTGAGCCATTATGTGGAATAATCCAAATTAGCTACTATAATTATTCCTCTTTTTGGAAATTAACTAATACCATTAACCAACACTATTACTATTACTATAACAAAAATAAATGAAGAGAAGGCCCTACATGTGTTGTGTTGGAGTCAAATAAGCTGCGTATTTTCTAATATTTGGAATTATTAACTGAAAAATTCATCCTTATCTCTGAAAAGAATACCATGTAAGATCTTTATCACCAAAGACATGTGGAGAAGGAAATAAAAACTGCTTGCTCTTTTACCACATCCAACCTTCCAAAAAAAAAAAAAAGTTTATATTTGAAGAGACTGTAAAGGAAGATGCACCAGGATTTAGTTAGAACAAGGAAGTCAAGTTCCGTTCAGAGATAAAGGTTGAGGAAATAGGGACCGTTGCTGGTAACAGTCTTCAAGTTCCATTAGGGAAGGGTGGAAGGTTTGGGCAGGCAGAAATAACTGATTGGGTCAGATCAGGGGTTGTCCTGAGCCACTGACATGGTTCAGAGGTCTCTAGCAACCTCTTCCTAACCAAATGCAATGTTCTTCTCAGGGCTCACACTCTCCTGGTTACTCTAGCCTTGAAATCTGATGATATTGATTCTCTTACATCCTATATGAGTACATTTATTTTTTCTTTCACTCGTTCCTCTAAATCCTAGGCCAGATTTTTCAAAGCCATGGTTCCTGTTCCATATGACCTTGTTCAATATAACACCACTCAAATAACAGTACATGAAACCCCTAAGCTGATGACTCTGAAATTTACATACATTGCTCAGTGATTCCCAAAGTTTTTGTTCTCAGGTTGCTTTACATTCTTACAAGTTATTGAGAGCTTTTATCTTGGAGGGTTACATTTATAAATATATATTATTTTAAAAATAAAAATTGATAAGTATTTTAAAATATTTACTAAGTACACTTAAAAATAATCATAACAAACTTACTACATTAGAATAAAGTATATATTTTGCCAAAAAAAAACAAACTGTATTTTCCAAAACAAAAAATGTTAGTGTGAGAGTGGCATTATTTTATATTATTGCAAATTTCATTAATATCTGGCTTAATAATCAAAAAGAGCTAGATTCTCATATCTGCTTCTGGATTGAATTTGTTACAATATGCAGTTTTGGTTGAGATATATGAAAAAATCCAGCCACATACATACATACAGTTGCCAAAGGAAGGCAACTTGTATGATGATATATGTAATCATCTTTCCGGATAATTAACATTCTTCTTTGACGTAATTAAGTGCTTGACCGAAACCTGACAAGTACTTAATTGCAATGTCCTATTGGTCTGTATTTCACTATAAATGGTTTGGTTATCCATGCGTGATTTTGTAACTTATGCACTGACATTTGAAAAATATTGGTTCATGCATTATTCATATTTTCCCAATGCTGACACAGGTCATCATATCTGTAAGTATTAGGAAACTTTCAAGTTTATGGTGACAGCTGTAAGTTTTCTAAAATTCCAATTTTCTCTTGAAAGGTCAAATGTTAAGCACCGGCAACAACACTGTAAGATGTTTTCTTGAAGTGGCTGGCTCATCTTGGTCAACTTTGAGAAAATGTCTGCCAGGTACCCAGGTCTAAATCATCATATTTTGTCTGTCAATCATTTTTTTTCATGAAAAAAATGTGTTCAGAATAAAAAGTGGCTAGTTCAGCTTGCAATTCAAACTGTGTAAGTGCCTTTCATCAAGACAGCCATTATAGGACTTCCCTGATGGTGCAGTGATTAGGAATCTTCCTACCAATGCAGGGGACACGGGTTTGATCCCTGGTCTGGGAAGATCCCACATGCCGCGGAGCAACTAAGCCCGTGCACCACAACTGCTGAGCCCACGTGTCACAACTACTGAAGCCTGCGTGCCTACAGCCTGTGCTCCACAACAAGAGAAGCCACCGCATTGAGAACCCCTCGCGCTGCAATGAAGAGTAGTCCCCTCTAGCCACAAATAGAGGAAGCCCGCGGGAAGCAAAGAAGACCCGACGCAGCCAAAAATAAATTAATTAATTTTTTAAAAAGACAGCCATTATAATTCAGTATGCAGAAGACAGACTTCATGTATTTTCATGTCATCACATAGAGTATGGAAAATATATATAACTGAGGGTCGACATTTAACAAAATTAATAATTTTTACTGCTTCATCAGGACATTTTTCAATGAAACTGGATTTATTTTTTCTTGCAATTTTGTAGATGTAAAGAATACAATGACTACAAGTACAGTTTGGTGGCACTAATCTAATTTGTGCTAAAGCTCCAACAGTTTTGCTCACCATTGTGTTTGCACTATGAATGCAAAAGCCAGTACAGAGAAATCAGCAAAGCAAGTCTTAGTACTATGAAAATTGTTTTGATCTCCTATACACCCTGAAAAGATCTTAGGAGCCTCAGATGATACTTTGAGAATTGCTGCTGAAGCAAACACTTCCTAACTATTTTTTAATGCCTAACATCAACCTGGATCTCTTTTTGCCTACTATTCCCTTCTACTTTTCTCAGCATCTTTCTGACTTTCTTATTTCATATATTAGGATCAGCCTTCTAAGCATCTAGACTCAAAGTCCTGGGACTTTTAATTCCTATTTCATTCTGCTTTTCACCTATTTATTTAAACACAATGTTCACTCAAGGACCAAGTCCAAATCCCATAAACCTGAGCAAAGCAACGCAATTTTATTTACACTACTGGATCTCTAAAACATGCTTAAAAGGATATCCAGGTGCTAGAAAAGCCTGTTGTCAAGTAGTATGTGGCATTCTAAATAAAAATGAATCAATTGGATTTACAGTCCCTCTAACTACATAACTATACTGACCTCAGTCTTCCCTTTTAAAGTCAGCTCTATATAATCCACAAACTCACAAAAGCAAATGATTCCCATCTAATACTGAGAGTATCCTCTAAATAGTGGTGGTTCAATTTACTCTGTCATTATATTTATTTATTTATTATTTATTTATTTATTTTTTGGCTGCATTAGGTCTTCGTTGCTGCCTGCGGGCTTTCTCTAGTTGTGGCGAGCGGGGGCTACTCTTCGCTGCGGTGCGCAGGCTTCTCATTGCAGTGGCTTCTCTCGTGGAGCACGGGCTCTAGGTGCGCGGGCTTCAGTAGTTGTGGTACGCAGGCTCTAGAGCACAGGCTCAGTAGTTGTGGCGCACGGACTTAGTTGCTCCATGTGGGATCTTCCCGGACCAAGGCTCGAACCTGTGTCCCCTGCATTGGCAGGCGGATTCTTAACCACTGTGCCACTAGGGAAATCCCCTGTCATTATATTTAATTGCATTTATCTCATTATGTCAAATCACTGCAAGTCATTGATCATATTTATTGGTCTAAGAAATATCTTTAATTTATATACTCTTCTAGAGAATTTTCATGGATTTGTTTTCCCCAAATAGTGAAGTACAAATATGTATCTTAGCATCTTACATCTTCCCCATTTTATGGTTCCCTGGATATTTTCCCACAGTATAGTGTTAAAAATACATTTGTTTGTTTCTATTAGCTTTACAGTAATGGCTAAGGAATTTCACTGAGCAATACAAAAACAGTCATTATATAAATTCACACTAAAGTAAAATATTGATGAGGTCTAACCACCTTATGTTATAATATTAGGAAACTAAAAAAAAAAAAAATTTAATTCCCCCCTGTAATCTCTTGATTTTAGAACATCCTAGCCATGGCCCTCCAGATCTGCTGGATTGTGTTGCCAAGTGTCATGTTTGAGTGCTTCCTATGGTTACAGGCCAGCAAACAGAGAAAGAAATGGATTGAAAGTATCCACTCCAAAGTTACGGGTAGTTTAATTAATATACTCTTTCTACCTTGACAAGAGAGTAACTCCCTCAGAAGGCAGGCAATCTTTTAGACCATTACCTTCTTTCCAAATAGCAGGAGGAAAAATTGCAATACTTTCTGATAACTGAAATGGGTTATAAAGCACAAAATCAATCAGACCGAGAAGAGTCTGCTTTGCTACAACATCCATTCCTACTTTCATAGATGTTATCAGAAAAATATTCCAATAGTAACATAGTCAAAAGCAGAAAGCATAGGATGTAACAATTACGTGATTTACCTATAGGATGCTAACAGCCCTTTACAAATTTGCTGGAAATGTAATTTTTAAAATTGTGCTTCCAAAGATATCTTTAGAAATCTAAAATTTAAATAATTATGATTTCAAAGATATGACTTTGGACATAATATGGATTTTATTTATGAAAATCTACCAAATGCACCCCCCAAATATGTGTTAAATAAAACTGGTAAAGCTTATTGCTACAATTTTACCAAACAAGGTCAAAGCGTTTGGAATACCAGTGTACCAAGAACACAAAAAATATGATAGGTGTGCTAAAATTCATCTCTCAAATGCCCCATAATCAGTTCAGGGACTTTAAGCTCTCTCCTATTAAAAATAAACAAATACAATTAAGCCCTTCAGATAAAGAAGTTCTAGAACCTTTCTCATGCTCCACTGCCATGTTTAATTCAGCCAAAACATAGTACCCTTGTAGCTAATGCATCAAATGTCATAAAGCTAGAGTTAAAATCTATTTCTTTTTCTTTCTTTCATTTGTTTTATTGGGAATTGATTATAGCTTCTGTGTGGTATAGGCATACATTTGAAAAGCATTAAAAAGTAGAACCCATCATTTAGGAAGATACTAATCAATGTTGAGCCTTAATAGGAGGACTGAGTCATATTTCCTCTGTATTGCACTCATCCTTCTAAATTCCAGTATATTTCTTTCATTTTGAATCTGTTAGCCATGATGCTTCTTATATCTTTTTACAGTGAACTCTAATACAATATTAGCATTATTTATTGCAACAGCTTTTCCTACTTGGTTCATGTTGTAGTTTACACTTGTCATTACTGCACTTCATTTTGTTCTTCTATGTTCAATTTTAATTCAGATTCCACTTCCACATACACAAGCTGTTCCCTGCTCATCTGCAGTGAAGTGTTTTAAACAAATACACAGATTGTGTTCTTGATCCTGTCAACAGCCTTCAAGAGTACTGCTCCCTCTTAGACCTCAGGAAGCAAAGGGCCAGCTCACTCCCTGCTCTAACCAGACCACAGAACAGCTTCTCATCAAAACCATTAATACAAGCTTGGAAGTTTAAATAAAGCCACATTTTCCCCCGCATAAATTTTGTGGCACAGCATTTTCAAAAGCCTCATTATAGTTAAGAAAATCGTTTGTTAGCCTCAAAGCACAAAGCCTGTTTTAATGTTCCAGAATGAGTAAATTATTCAGACAGGATTTATTGTGCATGAGGGAGGGAATAAAAGAAAAAAAAAAAACACTTGGTAAAGTTTTACCGATGATATTTTAGTAGACACATATAATTTCTTCTAGTTAAACTACTCCAAATTGCCACCTAGGGTACCACACAGCTTTCAAGCTATATAAAAACTAATTTATTACATTATGTTTCTAAATACACATACAATATACTCTATAGTATATGCGTCTGCAGTGTTAGGTATGACCTAGCATTCTGCAACACTGAATTAGCTAAAGGCTCCCATTTCTTACAGCAGAGTTTCTTAAACCCTAATATGCATGAAAGTTTCTTCTGGTTTCTGATTCATTCAAGACATTTAGATTCAGTAGATCGGGATGGAGTCCGGAAATCTGTGTTTTTAACAAGTATTGTAAAACCTGGCCTTGGTGTTTCTAAAAGTCTAAAACCTGGAGTGGGATATACAACGTTCTTTCTTGTGTGGAGCCTGACCTATTTTCCGCTCTCATCTTGACCACTCATCTCTCTCCCTTCTTTCTACCTCCAATCCCCTTCTGCTTTCAACACACACAAAGTGGACGCTCAGAACACAGAGATGTGATGCCGTTTTGCTTTTCCAAGCCTTCACACATTCCCTTTCCTCTTCTACCCTTTTTTCCCTGGAACACTTACACTCATCCTTCAGAGCAAAGGGCATCTTATGCATTACTTTCCCTGACCCAATCAGGCTGCTAGTTGTAGATTCTATGTTACACCACTGTGTACCTATCACTTTGTACATGATACATAATACACTACTTTCTAATTATGTGCTTATGTTCCTGTGTGACCCACCAGATCTACAGCTTGTGAGGTCAAGGACCATACTTTATTCATCACATCCTTCTCTTTCTGAGCACCAGGCCTGAAGCATAATGGGTATAAAATAATTGTTTATTGAGCAAAAAATTAAATGTTACTATGGTAGTCCTTTCTCCAATATAGCCAAACACTCTAAACTCTTAAGTCAGAGAATTGTGAATTCAATGTGTCAAAGGTATATATCTTATGGTTTCTTTGTTAAATCACTGTGCTTACTGCAAATTTAAGTATATTTAACTTGTATAAGGAGACACCTTGTGTTTTATTCCATTTCGGTCCCTATATGCCCATTAGGGTTTTTTTTTTCCTACCTAACAATTTTTTTCATGTTATAAAAATAGTTCCTGGGAAAAAAGTCAACAGTCATTGACTGTTCTGATTCACCATTCAGATGTTCAGATCTATCTGGATAGTAAAAAGCACCATTATTGTATTTTTCATTGTGAAGTGCAAGGTCCCCTGGATTCATCTAGATGGAAGAAAAAGTAAAATAAATATTAGAAAATTTTCTGCAAAATAAAGGGATAGGAATTTGGGGTGGTCCCTGCCTGCTCCAGTTTGGAAGCAACGTGTGAAAAGAAGTGTCTCAGGCAAAATGGCAAGATGTTGCAAGGGATTATGAAAGGACTTGGGAAGAAATTGCCACTGACAGGAATGATTCTGAAGTGTCTAGAAACAGAAGCTTCTGCTTTATGCTCGTAGGCACCCCACTATCCCCAAACTTTCAGTAAAGCTCTGTTATATATAGCAAAAGTGGATTAATGATGTACTGGGAGGTTTGAAGGAGAAAGTGTCAACTTCTCTGCTCCTGCGATGTGGCAGTGAAGGAGGGACAGTCCCTTCAGGAAGGAAGAAAGTAGACAGCTGTCAAGGTGTCAGCAGGGGTTGGAACCTGGAGCCGGAAGTGGTGACATGAACCTAAATTCTCTGGGAACACTTACAAATAGTGGGGTGGGTCTTGAGTTTATTATAAGAAATTATGTAAGGATTTAACACACTTCATCTGGATACTAAAAGAAAGTGTGTGCCCAGGGGCTGAAGCACTAGTAATCTCCAACTTACACATCCACGTAGCTGTGTAGAAGCCACTGTGTACATTGCACAGCCATTGCCTTGGTTCCGGTTCTGGCTTTGCCACCTGTCACCTGGACTTCAGGCAAGTTATTTAACTTTTCCTTGTCCCTGTTTCCCTCTTTATAAAACAGCAATATGTCTACTTCATAGAGTCAACATTAGCATTACATCAGTTAAGCGTTTGAAAGGACCTTGAATAGTACCTATCAGACAGCCTACTAGTTTCTCTTAATAAATAAAAGAAGAAATACAAAGCGCTGAATGAAACTCTCATCTGCTCTTAAATTTTCTTCCCCATGTCCGGTACGTAAATCACATTTACCCTTGTATAATAACACAATCACAAGGCTGATGAAGTGATTCTTTAGAGATTTGCTTATGAAATCTGTGGAATAAAATGTTATGATTATACTACTTAATGAGAAGTGCTTTTATTTCTTCATAAAATAGTCCTAATATTCAGTCTCATGGTTGGAAGGGGGAGAAATGTAAAAATCAGATCATAAACTCTGGCACAGGAAAAAGTCACACTTGTTTCTTTGGGGCTTGGAAGGAGGAATGCAGAGGGGCAGAACTGTCACTTAGCACAGAAACTCTTACCCACTTGGAATTGTGCACACATGAGGTAATACCTGCCCAGGAGTACTTTTTTATTGCATCGTTATCCTTTGTTCATTCTTTGGTCTTCCCAACTCAGCTGTGAGCTTCTTGGGAGCAGGATGACGGTATCCCTATCAAGTATCTCTGGGCTGGTCCATAGGAGGTGCTCTGCAAGTGTTTCTTTAGCTGATCTGCTCTGTCCTCTGTTCTCCTTTCCCGCTAATACCAGTGCTGTTACCCAGTGGGAAGTCCAAGCACAGACTTAGTACATCTCACAAATCAGAGGAAATGGGGGAAAATGATTTTGGAAAGCATTTGATATTTTATGTTCTCTCCCAAAAGGAGACTATCAAAATGAAAAAGCAAAGAAAATAAGAAAATTATCTAACTTCCTTAGACATATTTCAGTTTAGTACATTAATTTTTACTGCCTATAAGAAAGTAATCATTTCATTGATTAGAGTATCTAAAAATCTAGATCCTTCTTGATTCCCTCTCTCTGTCTGATGATGAACACAACTTCGTTTATACAGGTAGACCTCGTTTTATTGTGCTTCACTTATTGCACTTTGCAGATACTGTGGGGTTTTTGACAAACTGAAGGTTTGTGGCAACCCTGGGTCAATCAAATCCATCAGCACTGTTTTTCCATTAGCATTTGCTCCCTTGTGTCTCTGTGTCACATTCTGGGAATTCTTGCAGTATTTCAAACTTTTTCATTATTATTATATTTGTTATGGTGACCTGTGATCAGTGATCTTTGATGTTACTATTGTAAGTGTTTTGGGGTGCTATGAAATGCACCCACACATGACAGCAAGCTTAATTGATAAATGTTGTTTGCATTCTGACTACTCCACTGACCAGCTGTTCCCCCATCCCTCTCCTTCTCCTCGGGCCTCCCTATTCCCTAACACACAACACCACAATGTTGAAGTTAGGCCACTTCATAACCATATAATGGCCTCTAAACATTCAAGTGAAAGGAAGAGTCGCATGTCTCTCAGTTTAAACCAAAAGCTAAAAATGATTAAGGTTAGTGAAAAAGGCATGTAAAAGCCAAGATAAAACTAAAGCTAGGCCTTTTGTGCCAAACAATTAGCCAAGTTGTGGATGCAAAGGAAAAGTTCTTGAAGAAAATGAAAAGTGCTACTCCAGTAAACCCGAATGACAAAAAAGTGAAACAGCCTTATTGCTGATATGGAGAAAGTTTTAGTGGTCTGGACAGAAGATCAAACCAGCCATGGCATTCCCTTAAGCCAAAGCCTAATCCAGAGCAAGGTCCTAACTCTCTTCAATTCTATGAAGGCTGAGAGAGGTGAGCAAGCTGCAGAAGAAAAGTTGGAAGCTAGCAGAGGTTGTTGGTTCATGAGGTTTAAGGAAAAAAGCCCCTTACATAACATAAAAATGCAAGGTGAAGCAGCAAGTGCTGATATAGAAGTTATAGCAAGTCACCTGGAAGATCCAGCTTAGATAATTAATGAAGCAGACTACATTGAATAACAGATTTTCAATATAGACAAAACAGCCTTTATTGGAAGAAGATGCCATCTAGGACTTCCATAGCTAGAGAGGAGAAGTCAATGCCTGGCTTCAAGGCTTCAAAGGACAGACTGACTCTCTTGTTAGGGGCTAATGCTGCTTGTGACTTTAGAAGCCAATGCTCATTTACCATTCTGAAAACCCTGGGGCCCTTAAGAATTATGCTAAATCTACCCTGCTGGTGCTCTACAAATGGAAAAACAAAGCCTGCATGATAGCACATCTGTTTACAACATGGTTTACTAAATATTTTAAGCCCACTGTTGAGAACTACTGCTCAGAAAAAAAGAATCCTTTCAAAATATTACTGCTCATTGACAATGCACCTGGTCACCCAAGAGCTCAGATGGAGATGTACAACAAGATTAGTGTTGTTTTCATGCCCGCTAACACAACATTCATTCTAATAATGACAGCCCACGGATCATGGAGTCATTATGACTTTCAAGTCTTATTAAGAAATACATTTCCTAAGGCTGTAACTGCCATAGAAAGTGATTCTTCTGACAGAGCAGGGCAAAGTCAATTGAAAACTTTTTGGAAAGGATTCACCATTCTAAATGCCATCAGGAACATTGTGATTCATAAGAAGATGTCAAAATATCAACATTAACAGGAGTTTGGAAGAAGTTGATTCCAAACCTCGTGGATGACTTTGAGGGATTCCAGACTTCAGTGGAAGAAGTAAGTGCAGATGTGGTGAAAACAGCAAGAGAACTAGAATCTGAAGTGGAGACTGAAGATTTGACTGAACTGCTGCATCTCCTGATCATACTTTATTCGATGAGGAGTTGCTTCTTATGGATGAGCAAAAAAAGGGGTTTCTTGAGGTAGAAACTACTCCTGGTGAAGGTGCTGTGAAGATTGTTGAAATGACAGCAACGAATGTGAATATTACATAAAGTTAGTTGATAAAGCAGCAGCAGGGTTTGGGAGAATTGATTTCAATTTTGAAAGAAGTTCTACTGTGGTTAAAATGCCATCAAACTGTATTACAGGTTACAGAGAAATTATTTGCAAAAGGAAGAGTCAATTCATGTGGCAAACTTCATTGTTGTCTTATTTTAAGAAACTGTCACTGTAAGTCAGACAGAGAAAGACACATCATATGATATTACATGTGGAATCTAAAAAAATGGTACAAATGAACTTATTTACAAAACAGAAATAGAGTCACAGATATAGAAAACAAACTTATGGTTACCAAGGGGGAAAGGCGGGAGGGATAAATTGGGAGATTGGGATTGACATGTACATACTGCTATGTGTAAAATAGATAACTAATAAGGACCTACTGTAGAGTACAGGGAACTCTACTCAGTACTCTGTAATGGCCTATGTGGGGAAAGAATCTAAAAAAGAGTGGATATATGTATATGTATAACTGATTCACTTTGCTGTACACCTGAAACTAACACAACATTGTAAATCAACTATAATCCAATAAAAATTTTAAAAAAAGAAAGAATTGTCACAGCCAGTGCAACCTTTAGCAACTACCACCCTGACCAGTCGGCAGCCATCAACATTGAGACAAGACTCTCTACCAAGCAAAAAATTTGGATTTCCTGAAGGTCAGATGACCGTTAGCATTTATTAACAATAAACTATTTTTTAATTAAGGTATGTACATTTTTTTTAGACATAATGCTATTGTACACTTAATAGACTACAGTAGAGTGTAAACATAACTTTTTTACTGGGAAACCAAAACATTCGTGTGACTTGCTTTATTGCGATATTTGCTTTATTGTAGTGGTCTGGAATGAAACCCATAATATCTCCAAGGTGTGCCTGTATTACCTTCTCTTTCGGCACACTCCTGCCTCTGCCTTTCATCTCTCTCTCTCCTTATTTCTTCAAGTGTTACCTCTTCCAAAATCTCTCCCCAGACTGAAATAAATACTTGGCTGCTGTGCTATCTTACCATCTCTAACACTTGATTTTACCATTCCTCATTTTACTCATCTGTTTATTCCTCTACTCTCTCTCTCTCTCTCTCTCTCCCCCCCCCCCCCCCACTGAATCACAAGCACTTGGAAAACAAGCACTGGGTCTTATTCAACTGAAATATCCAATATCTTCTAGGGTGCTTGACACAAGAATACTCTCAGGAAAAAAGATTTGTTAACAATTTAACCCAACTGAAGATTTTTTTTTCTTCTTTAAGCAAAACATACTCTTATTTTGGTATCTAGCCTAGATAACTTTTTCAAGAAGCTGGTTTACCATATTTCTTATTTAAAAGAACATTTATTTCTTTTTGGCAACTTCTTTGTAGGGAAAAATGTGAACACAGTTTAGAGAATTACTGACTTTTATTACTATGGAATCATGTTATATTGATTACCATCATATTAATCAAAGTCATATAGAAGGAAAGAAGGAAGGAAGGCAGAAAGGCAGGAAGGTAGGAAGGAGGGAAGAGGGGAAGATATATAAACCTTCAGTCCTTTGATGGAAATGAAATTATGTTTGTATTATTTTCTGTAACTTCAAAATGCAAGTTATTCTTGTGTATGTGGACACACAACTAAAATTGTCAGAAAAAATGTAAAACAAGCATAAATATCCAGGAACTTCTAGGATTTACTTTACTAATTTATTCCTTTGTTTCAATCTAATGTTGCAAAATCTCAATTTATATAATGACCAGATTATTAAGGCTGACAATACCAAAATATTCAGGACAAAAGAAAAACAAAATCCTGAGTTTAACTTTTCCTGCTGTTGTTGCTTTCCCATATAACGTCAAATACCTGAAACCACAAATGAAGCGTGAGTTCTGCTTTTCATACAGATAAAGTTCAGTGATACCTATAGAAGTTCAATCACAGAGTTCAAGGTACAATGTCTACTACAATTAATTTAAAATGTCATTCTCTGACTTGTACTGTAAGCCCAGAAATATTAGTCTGGGACACCTGTCTAGTAGATGAATGGATTTTATTTTGTTGTTTCTAAGTCAGTGTAAGAATGCGAAACACAACAAGGCAAATAAATGCTGTAAAACTGATGATGCTAATGCTTCTTTTGGTTATCAGGACGATATCAACACCCACTTCTGTCCTTTTATCGCCCTTTTTTTCTTCCATTTTCACTGAGACACAACTGACATACAGCACTGTGTAAGTTTAAGGTGTACAGCATAAAGATTTGACTTTCATACGTCATGAAATGATTATCACAATAAAGTTTAGTGAACATCCATCATCATATAGATACAAAATAAAAGAAATAGAAAAAAAATTTTCCTTGTGATGAGAACTCTGAGGATTTCCTCTCTTAACAACTTTCATGTATAACCTACAGCAGTGTTCATTGTACTGATCATGTCGTACATCATATCCCGAGTACTTAGGTATCTTATAACTGGAACTTTGTACCTTTTGACAGCCTTCAGCCAATTCCCCCTCCCCCGACCCCTTGCCTATGGTAACCACAAATCTGATCTCTTTTTCTGTCAATTTGTTTGCTTGTTTGTTTGTTTTGTTTGTTTTGAAGTATAACTGACCTACAGCACTGTGTTTGTTTCTGGTGCACAATACAGTGATTTGATATTTCTATACATTTCAAAATGATCACTGTGGTAAGTCAAGTTATCATGTCACCAAAGATATTACATAATTATTGGCTATATTCCCCACACTGTACATTTCATACCTGTGACTCATTTATTTTGTAGCTGGAAGTTTATACCTCTTAATCTCCCTATTTCTCTCCTCCCTCTAACCCCCTCTCCTCTGGCAACCACCTGTTTGTTCTCTGTATCTATGACTGTTTCTGTTTAGTTACGTTTGCTCATTTGTATTGTTTTTTAGATTCTACATATAAGTGAAATCATACAGCATTCATCTTTCTCTGAATTATTATTTCACTTAGCATAATACCCTCTAGGTCCATCCATGTTGTTACAAATGGCAAGATTTCATTCCTTTTTATAGCTGAGTGATACTCCATTGTAGATACATAGATAGATAGATAGACAGACAGACAGACAGACAGACAGATAGATAGATGATAGATAGATAGATAGATACCATGTCTTCTTTATTCATTTATCAATGGGCACTTAGAGTGCTTCTATATCTTGGCTATTGTAAATAATGCTGCAATGAACATAGGGATGCATATATCTATTCAAATTAGTGTTTTTGTTTTCTTTGGAGATTCCAGGAGTAGAATTGCTGGATCATATGGTAGTTCTATTTTTAATTTTTTGAGGAACCTTCATACTATTTTCCATAGTGGCTACACTAATTTACATTCTGACCAACAGAGGGTTCCCGTTTCTCTGCACACTCACCAACACTTATTTTTTGCCTTTTTGATAATGGCCATTCTGACTGGTGTGAAGTGATATCTCATTGTGGTTTTGAGTTGCATTTCCCTGACGATTAATGATGTTGAACATCTTTCATGTGCCTGTTGGCCATCTGTATGTCTTCTTTGGAAAAATGTCCATTCAGGACCTCTGCCCATTTTGTAATAGACTTTTTTGCTTTTTTGATGTTGAGTTGTATGAGTTATTTGCATGTTTTAGATATTAACCCCTTATGGGATCCATCATTTGCAAATATCTTCTCCCATCCAGTAGGCAGACTTTTCGTTTTGTTGACAGCTTCCTTTGCTGTGTAAAAGTTTTTTAGATTGATGTAGCCCCATTTGTTTATTTTTGCTTTTGTTTCCCATATAAGTTGCCTTTTTTTAAGTTTTTTCTATAGAAGAGCAAAGGAGGGTTATGGTCTTTTTTTGAAAAATCCTATCAATTTCATCACAAAAGGAAATATTTTACAATTCCATGTCAAAATTAGTTCATTTTTCAGATCTGTCTGCAGTCTAGGAGAGATAATTATGCTCAGGGGTTAAAGAACAGTTCCAGAAATTGTCTTATATTCCACAGCTGAACCCACAACTTCAAGTGGGCATCATCTCAGGGATCAACAAAAAAGCAGATCAGAGGAGAAGAAGCAGATCAGAGGAGAAAACACAATGACTGGTGGTAGGAAGGTAGGGGAACTGTAGCCACCAATGCTTCTAGTTGATAATCATTGATTTTTAAATTAGATATAAATATACTGTATTCTTTTTTCCATAAGATTTTGTTTTGCTTTACTCTTCCAAAACGAGCTCTCTGATTTTGACCTCCCAGCCCTGACTATCCCACACTAACATTAGAGTTGTCTCTGATTCTTTCTCTGGTTCACACCATTTTGTCAAATTTTATTACCTTTTGTATTATGGCCACCACCCTGGTCTCCACATCCATCTCCTCAATCACTGTAATAGACTCAATACTGAACTCTCCTAATTCGAATCTGTGCAGAACATTAACAGATTAATAGTCACCAAACACTTATGAGCGTCACTCCTCAAAATACAGAATGTTTATCTGTTTCCAAAGAGCAAACCAAAGTGATTTCCTGGCGTTTAAAGCTTCGTATCTAGGGTCCCCTTTGTATCATTCATCAAATGCCAACATGTGATGCTACATTCATGAAATGAGCGTCCTTACAAGCTCTAGGTCATATCCCAATTCTCCCAAGAAATTCATTCTAGTCTAATTATCCCACGGTGATCCTTCCTTTACTCTGGATTCATTCAGTGCCCAGTAAAACAGCTGACATACATGATACTTGGAGATCTTAGCAAGGCAGGCTTACGATGAATTACTAACAAAATCAGAATTCAGATTTTCAAAAATGCGCTAATCATTAAATTCCATGCAAGGCTCTCACCTTCAAACGCATACACAAGCAGACACATCTCTTCCTATCTGTCTCAGGGTCACAGTAAATTAATGATCCTTCAGTGACAGTGACTGGCCTTGAAAGGAAACTTCAGTTGTACTTTTGATGGAAACCTTACTTCTACAGACACTTAATAAAGAATCCAGAGGTAATGAAAAAAATCCTTCTCTGACCTAATTTGCCCCTTAGAAAAATCACCTTTCTTTCAGTTTGGATGAACCTCTCTCCTCACTTCATTCTGCCAGTTTATCTGTTAACACCTCAGTAAAGTGTTACTAATTCTTTCACTAGCTCTTCCTGTAGTGTATAGAATGAAGTCTTCCTTAGCTGGTCAGTGAAAGATAAGTTAATTAACCACCAGGGCTGTTGAAATGCTTATTCTGGCCCAAGTTCCCACTTGAGTGTCTGTTCACTGTCACCTGATCATGCCTTAACATTCATTCACACTTCTGTCATGGAGTGCTTTCTCTGATTGGCCTAGGAACTGAAATCACATGCTGACTCATTTCACTGTTATCACCCAGAATTATATCATGCAATCACTGTTAATTGTTCAGAATTGTGTCATGGTCCTCTGAAAGAACCGTGTTTAGTCTCACTGTTCCTGGCAGTGTCGTCGCAATGCACATTTTCTACACCATCAAAATACGACAGTGAGTGGCTGCTGGGGGACACATGTCAGTCCCCAACTCAATGCACACACGTTCTAATGATGACACTGGAACCGTAAGTCACAGGCCTTCCTGGTCCCCATTCCAAGCACAGCTGTCAAATTTCCTAATGCATCTGCAATTACTATGCAGGATTGCACAATATTATTTCTTTTTTTATTTAAGCATTATCGTTTGAAAGTACTCCCCGGTTAGGCCTTGTAAAGCCAGTGGCGTATTAAGTAATCAATGTGTTCTATTTTACCCTGATGCCTATTTTCACTTTATAAAAATGGATTTGTTGCATTCTCCTTGTTAGAAAATGCCACCGCAATTACTGCATTATTTACAAAGAGATAGAACAATAACTAAGTTTTATTTATTAACCATTTCCTATTTTATTGCTTATATTAGGAGTTGTCCAGATGTTAAAGGTTTTTCCATAAACAATAAGTTAATGACTAACGAGAAGCAAGGGCACTTTTAGATTGTCAATATGATCTCTGATATGTCAGAAATACCTTTATTTCTGACAAGGACAATTCATTTCCCTTACAGTCCAGTGTTTTGTTTTTTTTTTTTTCTTTTTTAGAAAGTATACCAAAAGAGGTAGAAATAACAGGAAATAGATATATTCTAAATATGTGAATAACAATAAAATATTATCATTAAGTGTGACAAATATAACAAAATAATGTTAAATATTCCAGTAACTGTTACACATATATTTGAGAATTTGGAATGAGAAGTAGGTGGTACCCAATAGTTCATTTAACAGATAAGGAAACAGGCTCAGAGAGATGAAAGAGCTTGCAGAATTTCACTTAGCTCCAGCCTATGTGCTGCTAGCTGATACTGTAGCTTTGTGTGAAACAGGAAAATGTGCATGCTGACCAGTACCAGAGGCAGGAACTTAAAGAGCAAAGCCCCGGGTTAATGTAGCACCCACCCACCCCTTAAACCAGGCACCTTTGTGAAATGCTGAGACCACAGTCCTGTACACAGTGAAACGTATGAGTTCACAAACGCCGAAGTCTAGACTCAGACATGGTTTCATGTGGAAAAGAAAAAGGAAGGCAGAATCTAGAACCAGCAGACTTCACACATGAGTGCTATCTAATTTCTAAATAGCAGATACTTCTATTCTCAGCTACAGTGAAAGTTGGAAGCCTTCACAGTTCGTTTAATAAAGCCACCAAATATTAATAACAAAGCCTGATAAAGACAGTGTTACGAAAGGGGAAACAACAGCACAAAGAAGAAAAGAAACATTCTTTGTACTTAGGAGTCCCTGTCTGGCTGCAGCAGCCATCACTGCCGGAAGCTATGCCTCCCCTCCCCGACCAGTTCCCCATCCAATGGTTTACCCAGTAGGTGTAATAGATGAACTTCCTCAAGGCATGCTGGGATCTCCTAGTTCTCTAGGCTTCACTGCAGTGAATTCTTCTGTGGAGCAGATGTGGACTCCTCCAGGACTGACTCAACCTCACAGGGCTTACTGACCATGCACTACTCTCTCTGCAAGTCCCAGACAGGCTCTGTTACCTGGAGCTGGTCCTAGATGTGGAGAACCTGACTGAACAGAAAGCCAAGATGCCGTGTGCTTTGGTCCATTTACACTTCATCCTCAACAATGGCAGCATTGATTAGAAGTGAGAAAGTATGAGGAACGAGACCTTGGTTATTGATCCCCCTGGACCAAAAGAATCCTCCCATGCCTCCCACCCCCTTTAAGCCTGACCTACTCACCTGGCAGTAGCAGCTCTACTCCACCAATAACTTCACAAACCTGGTCAAGACCAAGCTAAGCTCCACTCATCTGTCACCTCCCTGTTTCTCCCTTCACAAACCTGTTATAGTTTTTTTTAAGAGGAATCATTATCATGGGGGAAATATGAAATAAAATGAAAGAGAAGGCAAATATATATATATATTAGTAACCAGTTACTTATAGTTAATTCATAACTAGAATTAGCATAATACAAAATAAATAATACTTTGAGAACAAATATTTATTCCAGGGGGCAAAGATGATTAAATAAAAAGAAAATTCATACCATAATCAATGATATCAGCAACTTAAAGGAGAAAAGTCACATGATCACATCAATAGATACAAAAAAGGCATTTGATAAAATTCCACTATTTTAAGTTATTAAAACTCTAAGTACATTAGGAATCAAAGGACTCTACTTAAATATGACAAACCAGTTCTTAAAAACAAACAGCATACAAAATTCTAAATGGTGAAATGTTAAAGCCTTTTCTTTAAAATCAGGAACAAAACAATGCCTATCGCCATTTACATGAAAAACTGTTTTGAAAAGTGTAGTCAAATGAATTGGAAAAGAAATGATAAAGTATTATAAAAAACCCCAAGAGGCTCAGGCCAAAAATCTAAGGTATGTTGGAAACATGCTAGAGATAAGTTAAAGAGAGAAATCACAAGCATTTCTCTAATATAGAACTAACCCTCTAGAACCAGAAAATGAAAAGCATACATTTTACTTCCTTGCCTCCCTGGATAAAATGCTAGAATATTTAGAATGAAATTAGTAAGCTATACAGAAAAAATGATTTTTCAAGCTATATCTATTAAATGATATAAAACAGCATCTGAATAAATGGAAAGACACATCATGTTATTGAGTGGGAATATTTAATACCATAAAAATCAATTCTTCTAAAACTAATAGATAAATTAAATACAATTTCAATTAAAATTATATTTTATTTTAATTAAATATCTAAGAATAGTCCCCCAAATGATAAAAAAGACAGACACTGAGAGGGGCTAAGCTTACTAAATGTTAAAATACTATACAAAACAAACCACATGATATTAGCATAAGACTGGATCAGTAAGTCAGGAAGATAATGGAGGGCCCAGAAAACAGGTTCTGACATATAGGGAACATAATAAATGATAAATCTGGTAGCCATTTCAAACGTAATGACTGCACAATTGGCTATACATCTGTAAGAAAATAAAGTTGGATGCCTACCCCACATCAGAATGATAATTATTTTCATTGACATTAAAATCTAATAATGTAAAATGAAATAAAACAGGTTTTTAGAAGAATATTTAAGATATCATATAATCAACTAGAAATTGAGAGGCCTTTCTAGTCTAGGTAGAAAATTCAAAAATTTCAAAGAAATATGTATTTACTTATAAAAAATGTTAAGTGATTTGCAGAACAGAATATACCCTAATTTAGTTAAATGATCATCGGTAAATTGGGAAACACTATTTGTAGAGAATACAGAAAATGGTTATTACTAAGAATATTCAGACAACACATTCCCACTGTTTAGGATAAAACCTTAACAAAGGTTTTGAAGAGAAAACTCACAGAAGTGTATATTTAAATAGCCAGGAAAAATGTGAGTCATGGAAATACAAATGAAAATGATGAGATATCACTTTACATCCACCGAGTTGACAAAAATTAAAGAACTATATGATCTGCTGCTGGCAGTATTTCAAAACAAAGTGGGCCTTTTTCTGCTGTCAGTGAAAATAGAAACCCTTCATCTTTTTTTTAAACCACCATCAAAAACAAAACAAACAAATAAACAAAAACCAATACTTTTAAAACAAGCAATAACAGTCCTGGGAATACACTCCACAGAAATAGATTCACCAATACCTAAAAACACAATACATGTACAAGTACATTTTTTTGTGAAATAAAAATTTAAGTAATAAAATGAACTGAGGACTTGAAGAATGGTGGTTTCATTCTTTCCTCATTGCTACCATTCTAGACCAGGGTCTTATAATTTCCTGTCTGGATTTACTTCCAGTAAATTCCTTTCCCTTATCTTATTATTTTCCAATATAGTCCAACCTATACAGAGGTGCTAACTTACCACATCAAATAGAAAAAAAACGTGCTTCATTTCAAGATCCTCTAGCCTCATGTACTTTTTTTTTTTCTTTCTGGTCGCTCCGCAAGGCATCTGGGATCTTAGTTCCCAGACCAGGGATCGAACCTGCGCCCTCTGCAGTAGAAGCACAGACTCTTAACCAATGGACTGCCAGGGAAGTCCCTCACGTACTCCTATTCCCTAACAGGTATCCTTCACATTACATGAGGTCAGTCTCCTCAATGTCCCCAGTAATTTCCACCTCTAGGCATTTGCACCTACTAGGCCTCCAAAAGGGAATGATTCCTAACCCCTTCCTCTCCTACCCTGGTCCGCACATTCTAAAGAATAGTTTCTCAACTACTCTATAACCTTTCTGTTTTCTGGCTTTCCATTACTCATCTCTAATATATGCCAGTGCTTGCGTATGAATCACTTTATGTTCTGGTTAAATGAAGCTTGTGATTCAGTAGGTCTGGGGTAGGGTCTGAAATTTTGCTTGTCTAACACATTCCCAGTGGATACAAATACTACCAGTTCATGCATCCATCGAGTAACAAAGATCTGTGTCAATTCACTCATAGTTAATCATACCCTCTATTATGCTTAAGCCTGTGTCTATTTATTTTAAAAAATGACTGAATGTGACTTTATTCCAGATATTTTAAGAGCCTTAAGTATAAAATCTTTTTAAAATTTTCCTAATTTAGTAGCAATATTAATCCACAAACAAAGACATTTTAAAAAATAGTCCCTCACAGCTTATAAATGTTGAATGGAGTTCTAGCCCTAGTATTTGATCTAAAACTCATACTACTTCCATTTATTCCAATACATTCTCCTGAGAGGCAATGGTGTCATTCTTTAACTCTCTCTTAAGATTTCTTACAGTACTATGCCCATACCACTTTAAAAATATTTAGGGGGTATGTGAAAGTTGACTTCAGAAATTTAAAGACCCTTATGTAGAAGATGAGTTTGTAGAGTTTTCTAGATCTGGAAACAAAATATGGAAACAGAGGCCATATCTCAGTCTAATACAGACTTTCTGAAAATGGAATGGGCTTCCTTGTGGGTAGCTGTCCTGTTAGAGGAGTCATTGAAATAATTGACCTGAAATGGAGAGACCAGAGGATGAGATGGCCTCTAAAATTCCTTCCAACTTTAAGATCCATTGAGGTTTAATTTTAATGCTTCTTCAAGGACATAACAACTCAATTATGCTCAAATGCAGGGCGATAGCAGGTTTACCCACGGGTGGCTGGCAAACACACGAGCTCAAATGACTGTCTTTTCTTCAACGTCCACTTCCACAGCTCATTTATCTCAGCACTTGGAGTTCAATCTTCCCACTAATTATTACGAAAAATTGTGCAGGTGAATCCAGCACAGAAAGACTTTCACATTCCACACATGGGCTTGAACTAATTCCGTTTATCAATATTCTAACCTTCAAGGGGCTGTAACTTCTATATAACATTTATAATGTGAGGTCTTTAAAGAAATGCTGAGTAAAAAATGATCTAATTGGAGAACTGTGAGACACAGATAAGTTGAAATGAAGAAAAAATATTGAGAAGCCTTGAAAGCATTTGTGACATGAAGCAACTTAATTCATCCCAAATGTTATGCTACAGTAAATTATATGATTCTGCCAGATGCTTCTCTTTAGAAGAATTTTATTATACCAGAGAGAGCAATTTCTTTTAATGAGAATATTTTTGAGCAATATTTGTTCTCGAAACCACTGCTTTCTTTGTTTCATATCTAATGAGAATAATTTCCTTTGATTCATGGGCATTTTTATTCTTCTGCTGGTTCAATCAAAATACCAATTAACTACAGGCATATAATATGAGGATGAAATGGGGACCTTCCAGTACAGTTTCGGAAAATGTGCATCAATTGTAGAAGGCATGTGATTCGTATCTTGGAGGATCCACAGGTGAAGGATGATGAGCAAAGACTGTGGTTAATGTCCCAGTTTAGTATCATCTCTGGATAGCTCGCTAATGTAAAATTTGAACAGTGAAAAAACTGAAAAACGCAAAAGAGTGTATGTCTCCATCTTCAGAAAATCTAAGTAATATACAGATATTAATCTCAGTGCAGAGTATGGAATGTTAGGTCCATGGTTTTCATAAAAACTTATGTGAAACGTTTAGTGATGCAAGTCGTATGTGTATAAAACGACCGAATCTGTTTAGAGACAGGGCATAAATTTATAAAAACACTACCACTTAAAATTTGGAAAAGGAAAACCAGAGAGTAATTTGCTCCATGAGTGTTAAGTAAACCGAATATAACTCAAAACAGAAAAATAAAACTCTTCTCTAATAGACAGTCATGGAGGTGACATGTGGAGCACAAAACACAAGGGACAAAGCCACTACTAAATGATAAATGCCTTAAAAAGAATAATCACGCAAGTGAGCAGAGATGCTTCACAGAGGTGAATGAAGTGATTTTACAGGAAGCTTCTAAGGGCTTTCCCTGTGGCTGAAACAGGAGCTGAGAAATCAGCATGATTAGGAACATCTGATCTTTCTGAGTGTGATTAACCTGCCCGGTACGCACTACAATACTTTAAAATGTCACCAAACATTATAAAAAGTCATGAGTTATACTGTATTATGGAACACCATTTTAGAAAGTGTGATATTATTGATTAAGCCATCTCTGATTATAAGACATGATTTAAAAAAAATAAATAAATAAGTTGTCTTCTTCATCAAATCACAGTGATTATACAATCAGTTCCTGGTTCACAAAAGTATACCTGGAATCAGTAAAGGTTAACAATGTTATTGAAGCAGCAATACACCGGCATCAACAAATTTTATGACTTTATATTATTTAAAACAAAATAAAGTGAGTTTCAAAATCAGGAGAAAGAAAAAAAAGCAAAAAAGGTAAGCATAACATACAGACATATAGAAAAAATATAGGTATATTCATAATGTAGAGGAGCATATGTTGGTACATTTATGGAATGAGATAACAAATGTCAACTACTGCTTGGCCTGAAAACCTTCCACCTGCAGGTGAAACGTGAACCAATGAGAACTAAACCTGTCAGAAATTTAGGAATCTTACATTCCCCACCAGGTGGGTATCTAAAATCACCTGTGGTCCTAAATCCAACACCCTGTATAACCAGGCTGAACTCTACTGAGAATAGGTGAAGAGCTTTCATCTTCTTACCTATAAAATCAGGTCTTTGACTCCTGAAAGGTCCTGATGAGGAGAAACGCTCACCATGACTTGGACACTGTAGATCTTACAACAGCGACCCCATCTGGCAGGCTAGCCACACCGCACAGCCTAGATCTAGTTTCCTCTCGAAGCCTGGTTTACCCGTCTTTGTGTCGCTGGAGTGCCAACCTGCTTAGGAGCTACAACCAATCTATATTTGGGAAGTCATTTAAAGACTTAAACCAGCTTAGGCTAGTGACATCACAAATGGAATGCTTTGGAGAGAGAGTCCCAGCAGGCGTAATGAAGCAGGAAGATGCTACGTAAATAGTGGGATGGTAATAAGGTAATTACGGACATACATAGTGAGGTGCTAGGTCATAGGTCAGGTGAGAGATAGCAAAGAACCAGATGAAAATCCCCAGGCCAATGACATAAACATGGAGGAAAATAATGTTAAAAGATAAAATTAGAATCGGGGGGCTTCCCTGGTGGCGCAGTGGTTGAGAATCTGCCTGCCAATGCAGGGGACACGGGTTCGAGCACTGGTCTGGGAAGATCCCACATGCCACGGAACAACTGGGTCCGTGAGCCACAACTACTGAGCCTGCGCGTCTGGAGCCGGTGCTCCGCAACGGGAGAGGCCGCGATAGTGAGAGGCCCGCGCACCGCGATGAAGAGTGGCCCCCGCTTGCCGCAACTAGAGAAAGCCCTCGCACAGAAACGAAGACCCAACACAGCTAAAATAAATAAATAAATAAATTTATTAAAAAAAAAAAATTAGAATCGGGGACTAGACTCAATATCCAATTATCTGCAAGGGTTGAGAGAGATTTTGCTAATTTTGCTGCCACCTACTACCCCAATTCTCTGCAATCCTGTGTATCAAAATTACTCAAAATTTATACATTATCACTGCAATTCTCTTTTCCATTTTTCTGTAACCCTCTCTTCCATCAGGCTTTGCCTCCACTATTCCACCAAAACAAATCCTGTGCACTTCACTGGTGACCTCCACTCAGTTGCCAATTCATTGGTGAATTTCAGTCCCCATCACAGGTGACATACCAGCAGCATTGGACAGTTTCTCTCTCCCTCCTACCTAATACATTTTCTTTACTAGCTTTCCAGTACAGTATACTTTCTTGGTCTTCCTCCTGCCTCGCTGGTCATTCTTTCTCAGCCTCCTACGCTGTTTCCCCTCCTCCTCCATCCTTTTAATTTTGGAGTTCCCAGGACCTGGGCTTCAGTCCTCTTCTTTTCTCTATCTAGATTCACGTTCTGGTGATCTCATCCAGTTTCATGGCTTTAAATACTCTATGTGAGCCAATGACTCCCGATTGCATATCTCTAGTCTAGACCTCTTTCCTGAATTCCAGACATGTCTAGACTATACTCAAAACAACAGCACAGTGAAGTTTCTAAAACACAGGACTGGGTCAATGTGCTGACAAATCTCTGATTGCTCCCCACTTCAAAGTAAAAGCAAAGTTCATAAAATGTCCCACAAGGCCCTGTATGATCTAACCCTCTTTACTTTTCTCACTTCCTCTCTTACTCCTTTCCCCCTCTCTCATTCCACTCCAGCTGTGTTGGTCACCTTACCATTCTTCAAATACATCCAGTACATTCTTTACAACCCACCCTCTACTCCACACCCTCTATTCTACATAGCGTGCTTTACTTTTCCTTTTTCCATAGCACATATCACATAATGCATTGTATAAATGATGCATTTATCATGCCACTGCAATAAGCAGAACTGTCAGAAAGTGATTCCAGGAAATCTATGACAAAGGGTTGGGGAGCCCCCTAATCCTGGCTAGAGGTGCTGCACCTGAACTCAATTGCCATGAAAATTCACAGGCACATTGGATTCTTCTAGAACGAAGGCCTGAAACTTCCCAAGGTTTCCACATGCTGGGTAGCTGGCTTTACTAGCCAACAACTCTAAACTGCCGTCCAGATGGTCTGGTGCTCAAGTAGTCCCTCCAAGAGCAAACAAAGTTGTTCCCATGCTCTCACAAAAAGAAGGAAGGGCAGCGGAGGACTGCGTCCCTTCACTGGAAAACAGATCCGTTTTCTGTCCAGCTGGCATCCCTGTCAGACTATCAAGAATTAGGGGACCCAGACTTCTCGTCTTGACCTGATGCTTGGCTTCCAGTGTGCCTCAACACAGCTTACTCTTTATACCATACCCTGCGATGACGTAGAATTTGATCTTACTCCTCTCACAAGAGTTATGCTTTTAGTTTATTTTCCCTTTTTCTCACTGGAATGTAAGATCCACAAGGGCAGGTAATTTTGCTATAATCTAAGTGACAAAACAGTGCCTAGCACATAGTAGAGACTCAGTAAATATTTGGTTAAAGAATAGAAGATGACTCAAGATTTTCTTGGCTACTGGCCTGGGTAGATGATGTTGTCATTAAATAAAACAGAAAAGGAAAAGACGGTTCAACAAGGAGTGGTGATTAACTCTTTTTGACTTAGTTTTCATATTTCTTGGAGAGAAATTATACCTTCTGGGAAATATTGCAATGGCCTTTGCCTCCCAGATAAAACTCTTAGTTCTTGAGTTAAAATCCTCAGCGATCTGATTGACAGAAGAGCATCTGTATTAACTGTTGCTGCATAACAGAATACCCTATAATTTAGTGGCTGGCAACAATAAGCATTCATTGTGTCAGTTTCTGTTGGTCAGGAATCAGACAGAAACTTAGCTAAGTAGTCTCAGCGGAGGCTCTTCCACAGGCTGTGATCAAGGGTCTTCCAGGGCTGCAGTCACCCCAAAGCTCTACCGGGTGGAGCTCTCTCTGCTTCTAAGCTCAGTCATATAGCTACTGGCAGGCCTCAGAAAACCTGCTTCTAGCCTCACTTATGGGGGTCTCTCAGCACGGTGACCTCCCAAGAGACTGAATATAAAATGGACAATAAGCCGACCGTATATAAAAATAAAACTCTGACCCACAACCGGCAGCAACCAGTCCAGGAAGCCCAATCGTGACCTCTGCAGCAAACTGTCCGGGAAGTCAAACCACAACTTCTGTCGCAATCAATCCAAATGGCCAAGATGGTCAGCTTCCCTAATTTTTGCCCCCTAATTCCAACTTAGGACAAAGAAAGTCAAACATGCTCCCCTAAGCAACCTCAGAGGGTGCCCCACTTCTGGTTAGTCCGTCTTCAGCTCCCCCAGGCCAACAGCCTCCTAAAGGGTACGCCTGAAGCCCTCCCTTTTCTCCCACTCCTCTGACTGCCTTTGAGTCTCTGCCAAACTCAAGTGACAGTGGCTGACTCCCTTGCTCTAGCAAGCTCTGAGTAAATAACCTTTGTTCTCATTGGATAGTCGTCCTCTGTTTCCACATTCACAACGTGGCAGTCGGCTTCCCCCAGAGTGAGTGATATGAGAGACAAGAGAGAAGATACAAGACGGAAGCCACAGTCTTTCAACCAAATCTCAGTGACATTCACCCCTTCCACCATATTCTTTTTATTAGAACTGAGACAGTAAGTCCAGCCCACACTCAAGTGGAGGGCATTACACAGGAGTGTGGATACCAGCAGGCACGACCACTGCTTGCCATCTTAGAGGCCATCTCCGCATAGTCCTACCTAACTCTGATAAACACTACATCCAAGTATATTTTAGATCTTAATTATAAATTTCCACTGAGATTCCTTGCACAAGACTATCTTACACTTCTATTTTCATACATATTGTTACTCAACACTGCTTAAATAAATGATCCATCTTACAGCATAACTGAACGAATATTCTTGAATATTCATAGACACATTTGGGTCGTTGGCTTGGTGACATCTAAGCAAAGCTATGGTATGTGACCATAAGCAACCATCTGCCTAACATTCATGTTCTGAGGCTGCCACTGCCCCCAGCATCTGAGAACTAACGTACTGAAACCCATGAGATTAAGTTATTATTCACTGGCATCCAGAGTGTTAAAGTTATTCAATCTGAATACCAGTGGCATGGGTTATCCACTTCACCATCGTCCTGAAAGTCCTCTCCCACCCAGCTCTCCTTATTGACCTATCTCTGACACTTCACTCATTTCTTTTACTTTCTGGTTTTTAGATGCATTTGTATTTTCAATCACTGTGCTAATGAAATGGCTTTATAAACCCATAGGTATAAAGCATTGACCATTAAAAGCCTACCTTTTAATTTTGTGGTTGACTGAATCATTCATTTATTCATATTCATTTATTTATTTATTCAACAAATGCTGTGGAGTATACAATGGTGAATTACTATGTAGAGCTTGTGGCATAAAATTAAATAAACACAGATTACAAATAAAAACAATCGCAGTACCTGGTATAAAGGAAAATTACACGAGGATATGTTAACATTAAAAGGGAGGGGGCCCATGAAGGGAGTATTCTGGATCAGGGGTTCCCAACCCCTGGGCCGTGGACCAGTACCGGTCCAGGAACCAGGCCGCACAGCAGGAGGTGAGTGGTGGGCAACCGAGCGAAGCTTCATCTGCAGCTCCCCATCGCTCCCCATGGCTCGAGTTACCGCCTGAACCATCCCCCGCCCCATCCGTGGAAAAACTGTCTTCCTCGAAACTGGTCCCTAGTGCCAAAAAGGTTGGGGACCGCTGCTCTGGAAAGTCAGAGAAGATATTGTTCTTCAGATAGTGTCAGGAGCTGAGATCTACAGATCAGAGCAGAAGGAAGGAGGGTTAACAAGTGTGAAGGCCCCAAAGTAGGAAGCAGCTCAGCCCCCTTCCTACAAAGGGAGCTAAGAGAATGCCTGGGCCTGGCACATAGTACACAAAAGGGACCCATGAAGCAAGATGAGCCTGAAGAACCAGGCTGAGGACAAACCCACAGAGCTCTCGTTGCTTAGCTGATAATGACAGAGACTACTTAAGAGAAATTCCATTAGTCAGAAACAGTAATTAAACATGGGAGCTCCTTAAACATTATTCAGATACAATAATTAAACACAGATACTGTAATTAAACATAAGCTGAGTATAGCAATTCAAATAGTACTACACCAGAAAGGTCAATTTGCATGGATAATTGGCTCAAATTTTTCAACTTCGGAAACAATTATCTGAATTAATTGGTCTTATTAATTAAATCTTGGAAACTTCAGCTCTTTGAAAAGAATAGATATGAGCTTTTTCTCAAAAATAGCATCCTATAAACATAAAACAAACCAATGTGAGAACAAGAAATATGCTATAGATAAGATCATGGCACCAATGGTACTTTTCTATTTACTGCCGGAATTCAGCTGAATTTTATCAATATTGCCTAAACTGTAGAAAGTCCACCATTTAGGAAGAATCTAAGAAAAGTGTGAGGTGGTATAACTCTATAATAAGTGGGAACTGAAACAAGTTTTGCTTGCAATCTGATCTTTTTCTACCTCTTTCAGTTTGCTTTCTCGACTCCAACCCATTATCAACTTAAATACATATTGATCTTTTAAACTTTTAAAAATATTCTATAAAGAGAGAAAGTTCTTGAAGACAATGATATGTATCCTACCTTGTTTTTTAGGGTATGACAACATAGTGTATTCCTCGATTTCATAAAATATAGCTACATAAACTTATTTGTATACACCCAAAGTAGCCATAGCCCGTACTGTTATTCCTTCCTATACAGACAGTACTATTCAAATTATACTCCTATGTAATATATATACATATATTTAGTTTATGTTCAAAAGGAACCATAATTTCTGCATATATACATAACTGAATCGTTCTATACTATTTATACATAATGCATGCCCTTTAATTTGTGACTGCAACCAATTTTTCAAATTTACCCCAACACTCTACCACTTGATTTTTAACAAGTCATGTAATTTAAGCAGAATGATAATGTTTAACAGGTACTTCAAATTCAAAATGTACAAAACTGAGTTTAACATCTTATTTCTCTACCAAAATGCCTAAATCTTCCTTCCATTTCCCTAATGTATGGTTCCTCAACCTGGATGACATGGGTGGGATAATCCTTTGTTATGAGGACTGTTGTGTGCCTTGTGGGATATTGAGCACATCCTTGGCCTCTACCCAGTAGAGGTCAATACAATTCCCAACCCAGTCCAAACTATGACAACCAAAAATATCTCCAGACATTGCCAAACATCTCCTGGGAGGCAAAATCACCCCCAGTTGAGATCCACGTGCCTAATCCATTTCTTTCAGGTTACTAGAACCAGCATGCATCCAGTTTCACAAGAAACTATGAATATCATCCTGAATTCCTTCCATTCCTTTACTCTTCTGCTCCCTCCATGTGGAAGAGATAACCCTTCACCCTGGCTACTCTCCCAGTGCAAGCCTTTATTGCCTCTTATCAATTACAGCAGTCAACTAACTTGTCTTCCTACTTCCAAGCTCACTTTTTAACTTGCCTTCTTTCTCCTGTCAGTGTGACCTTTCAAAAATGCAAATCTAATACTGTCATTACCTTGCTTAAACTGTTCAGTGACACCCCAGCATCTGTAGTGATGAATACAGGGGTATTATATATAGGGTACTATATGTTAATTATTATATTATATATTAATTGTTATATATGTTTATATATTATATATAATGTGTTTATATATTCATATATACATACATAATGTGTTTATATACAACCCTGAGTTCTTTCTTGCTAAGCTGTACTGCCACAGCTCCTTGGTTTGCTTTATATTACCTGCATCTAGCACTATTCTTAGAATATTACAGGTACTCAATAAATATGTGTTGAATAAATAAATAAACTAAATTACTATAGCAGGAAAGGCAAAGACTATGCCATCTTTGAGATTATCCAAAAATTAGCACAAAGAAGGGAGAGTTTGGGGCCAGGCATGGATCAGTCATGGGTGGGAGAGCCAAACAGGGGTTTTGAAATTTCACCTGGGTCTTTACCAGATAATTGATACGGTTTCATAATATGGAGTTTCTCTGCTCTACATATTTTTGTTGTTTTTAAATATTTTTCCAAGACCCCACATTTATCTCTTAATAATAATTTCTTTGAAGAAAATCTCACTCTCTTCAACATATATTTCTCCTACACTAGTACATTTTATGACAGTTAAGCAAGTATTAGGCCACAGTCTATTGTATATATCCATCCTTACTAGCAAATCTATATGTCACTATCATCGTTTCCATTTCCATGATTTGTTATATTCTTGAACAGCATTTCTATTGGTGAATTGTTGCTTGCCATTTAATTTTAGGTGATACCATGCATGATGTCAATAAGGCTATTCCCCAAAATTACACGTACATCCACAGACAGCACATACAGTTAAAGCAGTAATGGAACATTAAATTCAGCTGTCGATTTTAGTGTCCTAATTATTCCGCACTGCCTCTATTACTGCTATTTCTGGGGGAAAAGAAAGACCATATTGCCTTTCAAATTGATAAGTAAAAGTAGTGAGAGGTAATAAAGATGGTGAATTTTAAAGGGGCAGAATAAAGCATGAAGGCTGACTCCATGTAATGTATTTTTCAATTGACACAACAATCTCTAAAAGATACTTCAGGTATACAGAGGTCGCCTCAGTTGTGCTTTGCATTTATTTGGGCCACTAGGTTATAATATGATACTGTGCTGTTTACTTAACAGACTTTATAATTTCTTTCACCTGAAAATAGAGATTCCTCTGGGAGTTGAATGCCAGACAATATTCTCTCCTGACAAACTAGCAGGCATCTCAATCAGGCAATAAACTCTATAATTTAAAAAAAATTTTATCTTTAGCTGACAGGTATTTTTAGGAGGATTTTTTTCTAAAGTCAAACATATTGCAATGTTTATTTATTTCTGTTTTAGAACTCATATTTAGTGATATTTTAAACAATATTTTGTATTCTACTTGTTGATAACCATAAAAACCAAAAAAATATTTTGTACTCCTCTTAGCAAAGTACACATTGTGGAATCTACCTAGTTCAAAACATTTACTGGTTTTGATGTTTATCAATATTTTAAATGTCCTTAGGTATATGTACCTTTTATTATGTTATTGTTCAACTCATTTTTGTGATAAAATGGATATGTTAAATTGAAAATCCCTTTCAACTATATATTCATGACAATATACATACAGTTTCACTAACCATTACTTATGCATACCTCCATATATTTCCAGATTGCTCCAAATTGAAGGGTCAAGATTGTTCATACATTTTAGAATGTTCTAGTATAAATATGTTTTCTAAGAATCGGCCTAGGAAGTAACAGTTACTGTATAAGCCATCTTGCTTTAAATTCTCAGAACTGTTTTTCAGTTAATTAATGTTATGATGATTTTAAAAGAAAAAGAGAATGAATGCAAACTCTGACATCACACAACCTGAAATAATCTAAATCTATGTGTAAATATCACCACTTAGTTGATCACATACTCATTTGCGCCTGACACGTGGAGAAGACCATCCATTCAGGCTGCCAGTCTCTGAGTCGGTATTTATTAAATACCTTGAAGCAAAGGAAAATCAACAAGACTCATCTGGTGCTATCAACTGGATTTCAGTTCCACAAAGAGAAATATGTAAAGAAATCATTGCAAAGCTATGTTACGGATACAATTATAGACCTATAAGTACTGCTTTGAGAATATAATTTAAAAAAAAGCAGTTGATTCCCTCTATGTGAATATGTATGAGGAGAAAGAATGTCAAAAACAGACCAAGCCCTCACTGGGTTTAAGCCTTAATATTGGGGTAAAAGCACACAAAAAAGCAATAAAAAATAAAGAAAAAAGAACCCGGAAAATATGAAGAGTCAGGCATTGTGCTAAGTTTATTATATAAAATATAATTTGCAATAATATTTTTTCCAAAACATTATTTCACTGTCAAAAAAATTAGAAAATATAAACAAAACAGGAAAAATATTAAAATACTCAGAGTTCAACTAACAAGAGGCACTGTTGATCTAAAATATAACCTTCCCAATATTTTTATGTATTTTTTCATAGTTCATATTACATAAATATACTTGTGCCCAGTGACTGATTTCATGAATGATATATTATAAATATCTTTCTGCAACAATAATCTACAAAATAATTTTAATAGATTAATATTATTCCACTACACAGATGTTCCAGTTTTTACTTAATCCCTTATTGAAGAATATTTATGAATTTTCCATTTTTTTTAATCACAAGGATCTGTTCAATGAATATCACACAATCTTTAAGCACATGCCTATGTTCTTCAAGGCAGAATTTCTGGGTCAAAGTGCATGGACATTTTAAACAATATAAGCACATATCATGTTTCCCTGCAGAAAGGTGATAATCAATTTTCACTGTGTGGCCAGAAATCTAACAACACTTAGCTTAGAACGTGAATCTGCCCTGGGAAAACAACCAACTCAAAATCTTAGGGTGCCTGTAAAATCTCAGCAAGCTGGTAATGCCTTCTTAAATCACATCAGAAATGGATCCTTTTAACCTATGAAGCAGAGCAATGGCTACTGGAATTTAGGGGGGTGAAGATGAGGAGGAGGGAGGAAGTACAAAGGGACACAAGAAAACTTTGGAGCTTGTTTTTTTTTAACGGACATGTTCACTATCTTGAGATTGATGATGACTTCAGTTGTACATGCATTTGTCAAAATGTACCGAATTGTACATTTAAAATAGATGCAGTTTATTATGTGTCGATTACACCTTTAAAGCCTTAAAAATGTAGCATCTGATATATGATGTAATTTAATTAATTGTAAATTATCTATGATGTTTTAACTTTGGAAATAGATGAGAACTATTTTAAAGAGTGTGAGAAGGAGACGGGGAGGGGAAAAGAAGGAAAGTGTTTTCAACACTGTCCCGGAAAAGGAGGATCTGACAAATATGAACAGTACTGTGTAGAACTCCCCTTTCAGTTGCCCAGCAAACTACAACAGATTGATGGACATACCACTTAAAGCTGTGTTTCTCTGCTTAATGACAGGAATAACCTTGATAAGCTCATTAATAGATTCTGGAGGCAAGACCTCCTAAATCAGAAACCCTGGTGTAGGAAAGGCACCTGTTTCTCTTTAGTTCCCAAGTGTCTTAAGAAACCTCCAAATTGCTTTACTTTAATTCATTGTCCAACAAGCAACCTTCTTCTCCATAACTCCGTCCTCTGAGAAGACAACTTCCTACCTGTGACCAGGAGAGTGTGACATTTGAAAACACATGTTTAGAATTCCATAATTAATATAATACGCTCATTTTATAAATCAGTTTCTCTAAAGTGTGACACCCAACTGATTGCTTCTGAAGAAACTAATAAAGGTGTGTGCTTAAACATGTAAATTAAAAAATCAAATCTCAGACAGTGAAACACCAAAATTTAATCATCCTCTGAGACTCTTGCCTGCCCTATCTGAATTACAATAATATCTACACTGACAAGTTTTCCAAGTGGATAGTTTAAAAATATACAAATGGTTTTAAAAGTTGAAATGTCCAAAGTACACATACAGTTAAAGTCAGGGTGTTTGGTGGAGCTATCAGGGAAGGGTGGTGCTGAAAAACCAATGTGGAGTCCAGGATTCACTACAATACTATCGAAACAGCTATCAGATATGCTTTCATTCCAAATGAGAAAAGACTGCATGTATCATTTAATGAGAAAAAAGGGTGTCCATAATTTGAGAAGCCGAATCACTCTTTGACCATATCTGCACAAGTTTTGAAGCCACATACATTCTTCTGGGTATTTATATTTACCTAGTGCTATGCTAAAAATCATAACTGTTGGATAAAATTCTTTTTATAACCTTTATATATGAAGGCAGCCAGCAAACTAATAATGCACTCTCATAAAATTCTTGCCCATGTAAATCACTACTGAGAACTCAGCCTGACATTTGAATTACTTGAATTTATATCAGTGACTTAACAAATATTTAGCAATGTTAGAAGTATACCTGATATTAATAATGACTTTGAAGAGAAAATCTTTGCTGCAAATTTCTAGGTAGAAGGCATCAACTTAAACAGAAGCCTTTTTCAATTTTATCATGGAATTTTATAATTTCATTAAAATTAAGAAAACTTTTTTCCAGTGTAGAGCATATGGCTTTCCACCTACTATGTTAAATAACTTATGATGGACCTAGAGTCTGTCATACAGAATGAAGTAAGTCATAAAGAGAAAAGCAAATACCGTATGCTAACACATATATATGGAATCTAAAACAAAAAAAAAAAAAAACAAGGTTCTGAAGAACCTAGGGGCGTAGGGGCAGGACAGGAATAAAGATGCAGACATAGAGAATGGACTTGAGGACAAGGAGAGGGGGAAGGGTAAGCTGGGACAAAGAGAGAGAGTGGCATTGACATATGTACACTACCAAATGTAAAACAGATAGCTAGTGGGAAGCAGACACATAGCACAGGGAGATTAGCTCAGTGCTTTGTGACCACCTAGAGGGGTGGGATAGGGAGGGTGGGAGGGAGACGCAAAAGGGAGGGTATATGGGGATATATGTATACGTATAGCTGATTCATTTTGTTACACAGCAGAAACTAACACACAATCGTAAAGCAATTATACTCCAATAAAGATGTTAAAAAAATAGCTTATGAGAATTTTATGTCACTGGCATTCATACTTCTTTTTCTATCTGCTTTCCCTGGAGACTCATATGGAGTAGTCAGAGAGAAGTAGGAATATCTGCCTTCACCTTCAGATTAAATTAAAATTGTTTTATTGGTGTTACTTAAGTGAAGTTTGAAAACTAAATATCTTCATTATACTTTATATTCAGCAGGCAAATTTGTTTTTCTTTCACAGTTTTATCATCTTGATGTGTACTGTTTTAATTCTTTTGGTTGTTTTCCTATCTAAAAGAACAAATGAAAATAGATGGGAAAGCAAGTTGAATGGAATGATGTTCATGGTATACAGTCAAGAAAAAAGAGTATGCTTTGAAAGAGCATGGTTTCTGGAAAAAGTCCATTTCCAAAGGTTACACACTGCATGACTGCATTTAACATTCTTAAAAGGACAAAACTGTAAAGATGGAGAATAGACCAGTGCTTGGGTACAGGGACTCAGGTGGGGAGATGAGTGCACCTAGAAGGGACAGCGAGAGGGAGCTCCCCTAGGGTGATGGAGCAGTGATGGTGGTTATACAAACCTAAACATGTAATGAAGCTGCACAAAACTAAACACACACACACATACATATAAACATACATGACTACATGCTGAAAACTGAATATGGTCTATAGTCCAGTTAATAGTATTGTTCCAATGTCGATTCTCTGGTTCGGCTATTGCACTGGAGTATGTGGAGTGTCACCTTTGAAGGAAGCTAGGTGGAGGGTTGAAGAGCCTCTTTGTACTAGTCCAGTGAGTCTATAATTATTTCAAAATAAGAAGTTTTTAAAAAAGCTATGCAATTGACCAGGCCCTCCCATCAAGCCTCTTAGATAGCCTCATCCACCAGAGGGCAGACAGCAGAAGCAAGAAGAACTACAATCCCACAGCCTGTGGAACAAAACCCACATTCACAGAAAGACAGACAAGATGAAAAGGTAGAGGGCTTTGTACCAGATGAAGGAACAAGAAAAAACCGCAGAAAAACAACTAAATGAAGTGGAGATAGGCAACCTTCCAGAAAAAGAATTCAGAATAATGATAGTGAAGATGATCCAGGACCTCAGAAAAAGAATGGAGGTAAAGATCAAGAAGATGCAAGAAATGTTTAACAAAGACCTAGAAGAATTAAAGAACAAACAAACAGAGATGAACAATACAATAACTGAAAAGAAAACTACACTAGAAGGAATCAATAGCAGGATAACTGAGGCAGAAGAACGGATAAGTGACCTGGAAGACAGAATGGTGGAATTCACTGCTGCGGAACAGACTAAAGAAAAAAGAATGAAAAGAAATGAAGACAGCCTAAGAGACCTCTGGGACAACATTAAATGCAACAACATTCACATTATAGGGGTCCCAGAAGGAGAAGAGAGAGAGAAAGGACAAGAGAAAATATTTGAAGAGATTATAGTCAAAAACTTCCCTAACATGGGAAAGGAAATAGCTACCCAAGTCCAGGAAGTGCAGCGAGTCCCATACAGGATAAACCCAAGGAGAAACATGCCGAGACACACGGTAATCAAATTGGCAAAAATTAAAGACAAAGAAAAATTATTGAAAGCAGCAAGGGAAAAACGACAAATAACATACAAGGGAACTCCCATAAGGTTAACAGCTGATTTCTCAGCAGAAACTCTACAAGCCAGAAGGGAGTGGCATGATATACTTAAAGTGATGAAAGGGAAGAACCTACAACCAAGATTACTCTACCCAGCAAGGATCTCATTCAGATTCGATGGAGAAATCAAAAGCTTTACAGACAAGCAAAAGCTAAGAGAATTCAGCACCACCAAACCAGCTCTACAACAAATGCTAAAGGAACTTCTCTAAGTGGGAAACACAAGAGAAGAAAAGGATCTACAAAAACAAACCCAAAACAAATAAGAAAATGGTCATAGGAACATACATATCGATAATTACCTTAAACGTGAATGGATTAAATGTTCCACCCAAAAGACACAGGCTTGCTGAATGGATACAACAACAAGACCCATATATATGCTGTCTACAAGAGACCCACTTCAGACCTACGGACACATACAGACTGGAAGTGAGGGGATGGAAAAAGATATTCCATGCAAATGGAAATCAAAAGAAAGTTGGAGTAGCTATACTCATATCAGATAAAATAGACTTTAAAATAAAGAATGTTACAAGAGACAAGGAAGGACACTACATAATGATCAAGGGATCAATCCAAGAAGAAGATATAACAATTACAAATATATACGCACCCAACATAGGAGCACATCAATACATAAGGCAACTGCTAACAGCTATAAAAGAGGAAATTGACAGGTACACAATAATAGTGGGGGACTTTAACACCTCACTTACAGCAATGGACAAATCGTCCAAAATGAAAATAAATAAGGAAACAGAAGCTTTAAATGACACAATAGACCAGAGAGATTTAATTGATATTTATAGGACATTCCATCCAAAAATAGCAGATTACACTTTCTTCTCAAGTGCGCACAGAACATTTTCCAGGATAGATCACCTCTTGGGTCACAAATCAAGCCTCAGTAAATTTAAGAAAATTGAAATCATATCAAGCATCTTTTCTGACCACAACGCTATGAGATTAGAAATGAATTACAGGGGAAAAAACGTAAAAAACACAAACATATGGAGGCTAAACAATACGTTACTAAATAACCAAGAGATCACTGAAGAAATCAAAGAGGAAATAAAAAAATACCTAGAGACAAATGACAATGAAAACACGATGATCCAAAACCTATGGGATGCAGCAAAAGCAGTTCTAAGAGGGAAGTTTATAGCTATACAAGCCTACCTCAAGAAACAAGAAAAATCTCAAGTAAACAATCTAACCTTACACCTAAAGGAACTAAAGAAAGAAGAACAAACAAAAGCCAAAGTTAGCAGAAGGAAAGAAATCATAAAGATCAGAGTGGAAATAAATGAAATAGAAACAAAGAAAACAATAGCAAAGATCAATAAAACTAAAAGTTGGTTCTTTGAGAAGATAAACAAAATTGATGAACCATTAGCAAAACTCATCAAGAAAAAGAGGGAGAGGACTCAAATCAATAAAATTAAAAATGAAAAAGGAGAAGTTACAACAGACACCACAGAAATACAAAGCATCCTAAGAGACTACCACAAGCAACTCTATGCCAATAAAATGGACAACCTGGAAGAAATGGACAAATTCTTAGAAAGGTATAACCTTCCAAGACTGAACCAGGAAGAAACAGGAAATATGAACAGACCAATCACAAGTAATGAAATTGAAACTGTGATTAAAAATCTTCTAACAAACAAAAGTCCAGGACCAGATGGCTTCACAGGTGAATTCTATCAAACATTTAGAGAAGAGCTAACACCCATCCTTCTCAAACTCTTCCAAAAAGTTGCAGAGGAAGGAACACTCCCAAACTCATTCTATGAGGCCACCATCACCCTGATACCAAAACCAGGCAAAGATACTACAAAAAAAGAAAATTACAGACCAATATCACTGATGAATATAGATGCAAAAATCCTCAACAAAATACTAGCAAACAGAATCCAACAGCACATTAAAAGGATCATACACCACGATCAAGTGGGATTTATCCCAGCGATTCAAGGATTCTTCAATATACACAAATCAATCAATGTGATACACCATATTAACAAATTGAAGAATAAAAACCATATGATCATCTCAATAGAGGCAGAAAAAACTTTTGACAAAATTTAACACCCATTTATGATAAAAACTCTCCAGAAAGTGGGCATAGAGGGAACCTACCTCAACATAATAAAGGCCATATACGACAAACCCACAGCAAACATCATTCTCAATGGTGAAAAACTGAAAGCATTTCCTCAAAGATCAGGAATGAGACAAGGATGTCCACTCTCACCACTATTATTCAACATAGTTTTGGAAGTCCTAGCCACAGCAATCATAGAAGAAAAAGAAATAAAAGGAGTACAAATTGAAAAAGAAGAAGTAAAACTGTCACTGTTTGCAGATGACATGATACTATACATAGAGAATCCTAAAAATGCCACCAGAAAACTCCAAGAGCTAATCAATGAATTTGGTAAAGTTGCAGGATACAAAATTAATGCACAGCAATCGCTTGTATTCCTATACACTAATGATGAAAAATCTGAAAGAGAAATTAAGGAAACACTCCCATTTACCATTGCAACAAAAAGAATAAAATACCTAGGAATAAACCTACCTAGGGAGACAAAAGGCCTGTATGCAGAAAACTATAAGACACTGATGAAAGAAATTAAAGATGATACCAACAGATGGAGAGATATACCATGTTCTTGGATTGGAAGAATCAATATTGTAAAAATGACTATACTACCTAAAGCAATCTACAGATTCAATGCAATCCCTACCAAATTACCAATGGCATTTTTTATGGAACTAGAACAAATCATCTTAAAATTTGTATGGAGACACAAATGACCCCAATAGCCAAAGCAGTCTTGAGGGAAAAAAATGGAGCTGGAGGAATCAGACTCCCTGACTTCAGACTATACTACAAAGCTACAGTAATCAAGACAATATGGTACTGGCACAAAAACAGAAACATAGATCTATGGAACAAGATAGAAAGCCCAGAGATAAACCCACGCACCTATGGTCAACTAATCTATGACAAAGGAGGAAAAGATATACAATGGAGAAAAGACAGTCTCTTCAATAAGTGGTGCTGGGAAAACTGGACAGCTACATGTAAAAGAATGAAATTAGAACACTCCCTAACACCATATACAAAAATAAACTCAAAATGGATTCGAGATCTCAGTGTAAGACTGGACACTATAAAACTCTTAGAGGAAAACATAGGAAGAACATTTTTTGACATAAATCACAGCAAGATCTTTTTTGATCCACCTCCTAGAGTAATGGAAATAAAAACACAAATAAATAAATGGGACCTAATGAAACTTCAAAGATTTTGCACAGCAAAGGAAACCATAAACAAGACGAAAAGACAACCCTCAGAATAGGAGAAAATATTTGCAAATGAATCAACGGACAAAGGATTAATCTCCAAAATATATAAACAGCTTATGCAGTTCAATATTAAAGAAACAAACAACCCAATCCAAAAATGGGCAGAAGACCTAAATAGACATTTCTCCAAAGAAGACATACAGATGGCCAAGAAGCACATGAAAAGCTGCTCAACATCACTCATTATTAGAGAAATGCAAATCAAAACTACAATGAGGTATCACCTCACACCAGTTAGAATGGGCATCATCAGAAAATCTACAAACAACAAATGCTGGAGAGGGTGTGGAGAAAAGGGAACCCTCTTGCACTGTTGGTGGGAATGTAAATTGATACAGCCACTATGGAGAACAGTATGGAGGTTCCTTAAAAAACTAAAAATATAATTACCATATGATCCAGCAATCCCACTACTGGGCATATACCCAGAGAAAACCATAACTCAAAAAGACACAAGCACCCCAATGTTCATTGCAGCACTATTTACAATAGCAAGGTCATGGAAGCAACTTAAATGCCCATCGACAGACGAATGGATAAAGAAGGTGTGGTACATACATACAATGGAATATTACTCAGCCCTTAAAAGGAACGAAATTGAGTCATTTGTTGAGACATGTATGGATCTAGAGACTGTCATACAGAGTGAAATAAGTCAGAAAGAGAAAAACAAATATCGTATATTAATGCATGTATGTGGAACCTAGAAAAATGGTTCAGATGAACCAGTTTGCAGGGCAGAAGTTGAGACACAGATGTAGAGAACAAACGTATGGACACCAAAGGGGGAAAACTGCGGTGGGGTGGGGATGGTGGTGTGCTGAATTGTGCGATTGGGATTGGCATGTATACACTGATGTGTATAAAACTGATGACTAATAAGAACTTGCAGTATAAAAAAACAAACAAACAAAAATAAAACAACTAATACTAACCTTTCTTTGGGTTATTTGTATGGAAATATGTTAATATAAATGTTTCAGACATTACATGAAATTTCTAAAAATCTTATATGTTCTGGTATAATGTTATAAATCATAATTCTAGTTATTACTTTAAAATGTATATCTCAGAAATAACTAAATTTCCTTGTCAATTGAATTATTATGAACTTTCATCAAATCTTTAACTGTGGTCATTTTTAAGTCTTTTGTCATTTACAGACAGTTCTGGGTGTACTCTGATGCTTTTGCAAAAATATTCCTATAAAAGGGTTTCATCTTCAAGGAATTCATGGAAAAGACTGACAAGTACAGGTTTCTGGTAACTGACTGTACTGCTGAACTGAATGAATAAGCATTTTCAGGAGTCTAATGGAAAACTGATGAATTCATAAAAGTGCTAACAGAAGATCAAGATAAAAAAAATTAATTACATGGGACTGAGTGAACTGATGAGGATGAGTATGATTTTTGTGACTTTCTGTTTGAATAAAAAAAAAAAAAATCCCACAAGGACTCAGAGGCAAAGAATATACAAATCAATTTTCACTGCAAAGTAAAGGAGCTGTTACAGTGGAGGATTACTGGACTGAATGTCAATATTATGACATAGTATGAGTGTGTTTCATGTTTGGTAATTGCAATCATTGTTGCTTTTGTTGTGGTCATCCATGTACAATGTTTGGTGTCAGTTTATTTATTTCTTGTAAAAATAAAATACAGTGTGTGTGTGTGTGAAAAAGAAAAAAAAGCTATGCAATTGATAAACCTGGCTATAGTCATCAGTAGCAATAAAACTAAGTTTCCGGTGACTTGTTACTCCCTGAAAAAATTCCACCAAATTTGGATGATATGTTTAGGATAATTCAAAGAAAAAAGTCAAGTGGAACACACTAAAATTCACTTGAGAGGGCACTGGGATGGGATGAGGGCCCATAAACGGGTTCTGTAGTTATGCTCCAACATGCCACAACTCAGGTAAGCAAAAGGACTCTGTGGCTGCTGACCAGCATAAATGTGCTCCGCATGATACACGCTGTGGAGAGAAGAACTCACTGTGATTCCAAATATAAGCCCCGACTACAGTCACAGGGCAGTTTGCGGCATAATCAGAGTGAAGAGCACTGAGGATTTATCGATTTTATGGTCGTCAGTGATCTCTAACTAATATCAGGAAGGGGCAACTAGTAGTGAGGTAATAACAGCAATGACTCAGCACTTCCTATAAATTGGGCATTCTACTGAACGCAAGCTTGTTTTGTATTCACTAGGACCCCTGTGGTAGTTACAATTATTACCTCATTTTAAAGACATGGAACCAGTCTCAGCTGTGCAACGTGGCATGTCCATTGATAAACAGTAGCACAGGACAGAGAGAGAGATGGCACTCACAGAACCTTGCTCCAGAGATGCTACATTGTACTGAAACTCAAGTTCCAGGATGGTGGGAACCTGGATAGATGAATTAATAGATGTTCAGTAACTGTATGGAAAAATGATTGATGGTAGTATACCTGTATGTGTGTTTTATGATAAGACATCTGGAAGGATATACAGCAAAAAGTCAAGAGTGATTATTTCTGGATGCTAGCGTTATAAAGAATTTAGGGTTTTATTCTGTTACCTTGTATTTTCTACTTTTTTATAATAAACCTGTTATATTTATAAAATAAAATAATAAAAATGACTTGAACCTTAAGAGCCCTTCTGAACCACTCTCTGCCCCCAGAAAAAGCAGTTATATACATCCAAAAATAGAGTTGACTTCCTCATTGTTTCACATATAACAGAATGGCAATTTCTTATTTTACTTTAGTTTTTTATTGTACTTAATTTGCTTCTCCACTAAGAAAAAATACTATCTTAATGTAATTGAAGACAATATTATTTTGCTTTTTATGGGAAGAAAAATTGTGCCCTTCTTGTAATAAATCTCTACGTTCAACACATAGCACTTGTGTTCCAGAGTCTAGGCTCATGCCCGACATAAAATCAGTTTGCAATAAATGTTGGATAAATGAATGAAAAGGCTACAGGGAAGGATCCTGGACTCAGGCTAGCACTGCGCACACTAAGGTAACTTTCCATGTAGTATATCATCTTATCAAGAAGTTCAAAGGCAAGAGGATCACTGTTGAGTGAATCAAAAGTGAAGGAAAGCCTAACAGAGAAGCTTCTTGAGCTGGATGGGTTCCAACAGTGAGTAAGCACCTTTCTGATTTCATGATCACCACTGTTTTCAGAGAACAAGATTAAATGCCTTTGTTATGGCCTTAAATTTGTCTGAGCGTAGGCCTCTTTGGTACATGGTTGTATAGTCCCTGATATAGTGTGGCAGTGTGACGGTTGGTTTTATGTGCAAGTTGACTGCATCAAGGGGTGCCCAGATATCTGGTTAAACACTATTTCCAGAAAAGATTAGCATATGAATCAGTAGACTGAGTTAAGAAGATGGCCCTCTTCATTGTGAGTAGACATTATCCCACCTGCTGAGCCTGAACAGAACAATAAGGCAGAGGAAGGAAGGCTTTGCTCTCTCTCCGTGGTTGCTTGACCTGGAACATGTCTTCTCCTGCCCTCAGACTGCAAGTTACACCATCAGCACGTTTGGTTTTCAGGCCTTTGGACTTGGCCTATAACTAACTATATCGCTGGCTCTCCTGGTTCTCCAGCTTGCAGACAGCAGATCGTGCGGTTTCTCAGCCTCCATAATCATGTAAACCAAGTCCATATACATTTACATATACACACACACACACACACACATTCATCCTATTGGTTCTGTTTCTCTGGAGAACTCTGACAAATACAGTTAGGCAGGGTCCTCTAAGAAGCAGATGCCAAGATACGATGACTTGCAAAGATCTTACTAGGAGTGTGCCCATGAGAGAAAATTGGGAGGGGTCCAGAAAACACTGGGAGAGCTTTCAGACCATGATGCAAGTCTTACGAGGAGTAAAGGAGGGAAGAGAAGGCTGGAGGGGGCAGTGCCCCAGTCCCTTGTAGTCTAAGGAAGATTCAGCGAGGCAGTCAGGGAAGCCAGGAGTCAAAGTCAGTAGTCACAGGAGTCCCCCCCATGTGTCCTAGGAACAGGCCTGACTTAATTTCCCTGCCGCACTCACTCATGACTGGCAGGGAGCAGCCCTGGGGGCGTGGCCTCAACAGGATGCGGTTAAGGATGTCACAGCTTAGCACCTGTGCCCTTGGTCAGGTCAGATCCCTATAGTTGGAGATCTGTGAGGCCAATTCCCATGGCCACTACATATACAATACAAACCTATGAAATAATACATTTTAGGATAACTTTTGCTTTCAATAATGACATGAAACATTAATTTTAATAAAAGGGACAAACGTAGAATGTGTTACTCTGCTATCAATGACAGGGTTAACCTACAGGGGCAGACTTTCTCCATGATGCACCAGCACCTTTCATGGATGATTTATATGGAGGTTTCTACTATATTTATTCCTGATATGTTTGCCAAATATATACCCTGCACAAACAGAGGGTAACCATTCATATATCACATGAATGAATGTCACAGGTAAATTTGAGCTACACACATACACACATACTCATTGTCCTATGTTCCTAAGTATGCTACTTTTCTCATAAATAGTTTCTTTCATTGCCTTGTTTGAACATCCTCTTAATTTTAATGGATAATAATAATTTTATGCATAAGTTATGAAAGTTTAAAATAAACAGTATTTTCAGAATGTGATCCCTAGTTTGAATTGCAAATGCCCCCTAATTCTTCTTCACTTTTACATCCACCTACCTGCTCTCACTTACAGACATGTACACATATTTTCATGAATTGTACACCTCTTTTTAGTCTGGTTTCAAATCACACGTCTATCCTTCTTCAAATACCTAAAGTGTATTGCCTTGTAGAGTAAATCTGGGAGTCTTCATATGCTACACACTCTTTGACCACAGGATTTCTATCATCACAGGACTTGCACACTCAAACTGACAACAAACCTGTTAGTTGATGTTGGAATTACTATTTTCCTGATAACCAGTCTTCAGGTCTGTTGACCCACTCTGCATTTACCTTTTTCTCTAGCCAGCCTATTAAGCACAACTCTCTTACCCTCTTGCTTTTCTGTCACACCTGTCTTTAAAAAACCCTATCACCGAATCCATCCAATCATTGCTCTCCTCCCTTCCCATTCTCAAGTTATAGTACACTGCAAGGAGAAAAAAATCACACAACATGAGAACTGGCATGCTAAACATTCTGTCTTTTACCTCGGTGCAGTCTTCAATATCAAGACCTCATGTTGGGCTTCCCTGGTGGTGCAGTGGTTGAGAATCTGGCTGCCAATGCAGGGAACACGGGTTCGAGCCCTGGTCTGGGAAGATCCCACATGCCGCGGAGCAGCTGGGCCCGTGAGCCACAATTACTGAGACTGCGCGTCTGGAGCCTGTGCTCCGCAACAAGAGAGGCCGCGATGGTGAGAGGCCTGCGCACCGCGATGAAGAGCGGCCCCCACTTGCCGCAACTGGAGAAAGCCCTCGGGCAGAAACGAAGACCCAACACAGCCATAAATAAATAAAAAAAGAAAAAAAAAAAAAAAGACCTCATGTTACTTAAGGGCCAACCAAGAGCTGCTCTTCATCTACAACCGTTATTCCAACTCCCTTCCTATCTCTGAAGAACCAGGTTGCTCTTTTTGTCCCAGATTCAACAACCTACTCAGTCGCATCCCCCATTCCCAGGACCCACAATACATCAATCACTTCTCTGCGCTTTATCTTCAATCAATGGCTCCCCTTCTTATGCTTCTGTATCCTTAGAATAAAACATGCTCAAGAGCAAAGCTCTTCCTATAACCTGACGTCCCCTCTAATTCCTCTTCCCTTGCCACTTTCACTCCGACTGCCATCTGGCTTTCACTTCCATCCCTTTTCTCTCTGGTATCACCAACCACTTCCATATTGCCAAGCTCCACAGATGCTTGTCATATTTATTTTTATAGAACTTTCTGCAGTGGTTGACCATGCCGACTGACCACACCATCATTCTTGGAACGCTCCCTTGCTGGGCTTGTGTGTCATCACTCCCTTCTAGTTCTCCTTATATGTCTCTAGTTAGTCCTTCTTGGTCTCTTCATGTGTCACTTTTCTCCTACTGATCCCAAACCAGGTGTGTGTTGTATTTTTTTTTATCCTCCAGCCTCACTGTATTTACACCCTTCCTTCCTCCTTCCCCCGATGACTTATTTTTTTCTAACTTTATTTATTCTGACAAACTTTAATATAATATTCCACACACCTGTAGTGGGAAGTAATTAAGACAGGGGGGCTAAGGAAAAGGTGAGTCAAACTTCCTAAACTTAAAATATTGCCTCCTAAAATAAAACAAGGGAAAGTTTACAGCAGTTTTTTTTTTTGTAATATACTTGCTAATAGAAAGCATATAAAAAATACTGCTTGCACTCATCTTTGATACAAGATGGACTCAAACTTACTATTTCCTCAGATTTTTTTTTACCTTCTTGAATTATCATCTCATTTTTTTTATTTTTCAAGGAATAAAAGACCTCAAATTTAAGTCACCCATTGATTTTTTTTTGCTGAATCTCAGCTTACTTGTAGACTAATAATTCATCCTAAAAGTTGATATATCATTTTTCAGAAAAATTAAACTAAGGAAATAGAACATTTAGGTATAGATATTATTTTTTTCATTTTTAAGACATGGCTTACTCTTAAAAATAATAGTCTCTGTTTACAAAAAGATTTTTAAACTCACTCATCAATTTAGAGTTCTACATTTAAGCCATCACTAACTAATTTAGAAATGTCCATTGTAAATCAAAAAAAAAAAAAAGAATAAAGCATCCTGGAAATAAATTGATAAGGGAAAGTACAAAGATTTAAAAATTAGAGGAACAGAGAAGACACTTCACATTTTGTTTATCTATCAGGCTAGTTCTGAAGTTAGAGAAACGAAGTTCCGGAAGTTGAGAGTTACACTACTGTCAGCCTGGCCCCTGGGTGAGAGTCCCCTCCCCGTACTTGCTCTGACCCATCTCAGCTTTGCTTTTTACTATGTCTAAAGGCAAATGAGATTGTTTCCAGGCCCTGGTATTTTCCTACCTTCTCCTCTTGTCATGAAGTATTCCTTTCTTTCTCTGCCTGTTGATTTATTGGAAGACTAGAGTCTACTAAGGCAGAAGGTGATCCCATCCGATCAGCTGTCAGCAAATCAGTTAGTCACAGGTAGAGAGGGGTACCGAGGGTGGAGGGAGATAACTCTCCTAACAGAGGAGCTCTTGAAAAATGAGTCCAGCTCTTGCCCCAATGCAAGGTGTGCTCAGTCCTTCTTGGTCTCTGGAATACAAAATCCAATTTAGGGACCAAAACTAAGTAGGACTTTTGGGGTCAAAATCGTTTCCTTCACCAGAGTAGCAAAGGTCTTCTGAGTTCTCTTTTCTGGCAAGTACTTTTTCTCACCACCTCCATTCCATCATCACCTCAGCAATGAGGTCTTGGGTCATGGTGTTCCAATATTCTTCCATCTACATCAGTGTTTCCTGGCCCTTTTCTAGCCTTTTCTCCTGTTCTGGGCTATTTTTCATGCTGTTGTAGCTTTTCTTGAACTCCACCACCAGTTCTTACTCTTTCTAGAATTATAAACTCATGTGGCTTCCACATCCTTCCATCCTGCATGATTGTACAGCCCTTGTCCACAGTCACCAGGCGTAATAAAAGGATAGTTCCACTGTCCCTTGAGAATTTCTTCTTTCATAAAACATTTAATATTTTAAGGTCATCCATTCACATTTAATATGTAAATCTCCAGCCTCAGGCATGGGTTTATCCCTCATTCTTTTAGAGAAAGAGATATTTAAACATGAACCTAGATTACATTATAAATACACTCTATGAAAAGCACAACTTTCTTACTTCCAAATCCAATTTTAACAAACTTTCTCAATCTCTGATATTCTCCTACATCCCCAGGTACCCAGCAAGAGGTAAGAGAATTTCCTACATTGTAACTCTCCCCTTACCCTGCCCATACACACCTCATCTTTTCCACAACATATTCAAGATGTGGTTTTCTGATTTATACTAAGGTGTCAAACCTACTTGAATAATTCACCCCAGTAATTTAAATTAATGAATAAGTCATTGATAAAAGGCACATTCATTAATTAAAAAAGAAATCTTTTCAATCGAATTTTAGCAGCAAAACATGACACTGGGAGATATACTTGGTACACCATCGGAGATCATCTTACCACGACCCACACATTTCTATTTATCTATGCTATACTCATGAGTATAAAATGCCACTATGTGTTTACTATAATCACAGAACAAAAAAGAATTATTTCATGGTGATCTGAATTTGATTTAAAAGGATACACACACACATATAAGTATCTGTATATATGTATACATACACAAATACATATACATATATACATAGTGTATATATAGTGTATACATATACATAAGTATATACACAGATAATATATATCTATGTTTTTAATGAAAATAGAACTTCCATTTTACAAGCTTTGTAAGTCATATACTTAATTGAACACATATTTGACACAGACATCATATGAAATGATAAAACAATAGTACCCTTCTATTAAAATCAGAGAGAAAGTAAAGATACTTATAAACAGCACGATCATTCACATTGTAAGTGCTGCACAATGCAATTAAAAAATAAGAATAAAATAGAAGGATAAATATTGGCAAAATTGAAAAATGATTATTTTAAGGTATGTTACTGTGTAGTTTGAAAATCCCAAACACCTAAAAAATACAGAATCTCTAATACTGTTAAATGTAAATATAAGTGAATTGTATAAATCTAACAGTAACAACAACCAAAAAAGGAAATAAGCAATAAGAATGTGCAGAAACTGTAATAAAGAAAACTATAAAATTACTGAGGGAGATAAAGGAGACTCACATAAATGCAGAGATATCATCTTCTTCTTGGAAGAATAGGAAGACTCTACATTGTAAAGATGTCAGTTTCTTCCCTAAATGAAATCTGTAAATTCAGTACAATCCCAGGGGGGTGGAAAATATGAAATTGACACGATAATTCTAAAGTTTATCTGCAAATATAAACCTCTGAATACCTGGCATCAATGCATCAGTGTAGGGAGAAAAAGGCAATTCAGTAAGTACCACTGGGAAACCAGTTACTATCTTGGAAAATACAAAGCTGAAACTCTACCCCACAGCCTTCACTACAATACATCCCAGATAATATATATAAAATAAGCATAATACAATTATATAATAAAGATATTAAAGCAAATATTCAGTGGTATTTTAATTGCCAGGAAAAAAATAGATAACATAAAGAAAAATATTGATTGGGCAAACATGTTGAGCAACAGGTGGATGTTTAAATAAAATAAGATGTATCAGTGAAATGTATTATCAAACTGATATTTAAAGTAGTGGTGCATGGATATTTACATTAACTTGGACAAATATTTAGGATGATAGGTGTAAATAGGCAGAGAGAGATATCTGGAGATATCTGGAGAGATATACATCAAAGGTCAAAGGTCAGGGTTACCTCTGAATTGTGTAATTATATACAATTTGCATTTTCATTTTTATACTTCTATTGCTGTAAGTTTCTACATGGGTTTATATTAGGCTTATATACAAAAGAAAAAAAGACCTTTCTTTCCTCCAAAATTAAGAGTTGGGGTCCAAGTCTGGGTTTCTCTCATTAGTGGGTATGCCAACTCTGGGCAAGCCACTTCCCTGTGTCTCAATATATTCATCTTTCAATCTAACCTAAAGTCTTGCTCAACTCTAAAATTCTAACTTCAGGGAGTAGCATCATATGCACACAAAGGGATGAAAAACAAACTACACATTCTGCAACAAAATTGCATGGTGAAATGAGGGAGAACCAGTAGTTAAGGAGTGTAAATTCTTGCAGCTGTTGAGGGAAATGTTGGTGCCTCGAGGATGGGAAAGCGGCAAGACAGGTGTTGTGACCAAATCATTGTCTGTCTCTCCAGCCTAATCATATGCATCTGTTAAATAGAACATTCTTCTTAACAGTGCAATCTACCCCTCTGCTACTCTTCAACATTAGTTAAGCCCTATAATTGCTCACATAATTGGTAATATTGGTGTAGAAAACTACATTAATTTCAAGCTCCAGTAGAAACACGGAAAGACATCGGTATTTATCAAGTGAAATAAAGAAGGTAGAGAAAAAACTGTTACTCTCAAAAGGGTAAAGAGGGCACCATAAACAACGGAGTGTACTTGATGGGAAGAGTGAGTTAAGTTAGGTGATTTGTTTTAAAAGCAGTTCTTAGATTTATAGGACTTTGGTTAATCATTTGTTTTTGTTCTAATTCAACGACAAGAATAAACTCAGCTCATGTCAAGGCTTTAGAAGAAAAAAAGAAATGATTCTACCACAAATCAGCTGTGCGACCTAAGCTAGTATCTTATCCTCTCTCAGTTTCTTCAACCACTAAAAAATATTAAATGAATGCATTGGGATAAACAACTTCCAAGACTATTTGCCATTCAAAATCCTGATTATATGTTTCCGTGTCTTTTTCATTTAAGACCCAACATTCTTTTATACATTCTAAAGTACAATACTTTATGGCTAATCAACCTCAGAAATTTTAGAAACAGATTATAATTGAATAATAAGATTTTTACTTTAAAACATTAACAAAATAATCTATTCCATTAGGAGATGTCATGATCCTCTAAGGTGAGGTTTGAGAGAACCCAGTAAATGACGTCTTCATTCCCTACCCAAGTTTGACACTAATTCAGAGACAGTCACAGGAGTCAAGCAGATGGAGAACAAATACCTGTTTTATTATTGATAAAAGCCATACTGACATACATGGCTTAGGTGTTCGGCTGACGGGACTTACTAACTCCATCTGCCTAATTCCCTGTGGGTGTATCCAGCTGGTCATGGGCGCAACTGCACCATCAGAGGCCTCTCCATGGGAAGCTGCCTCAGGAAATCCTAGTTCACGAAGGTGCAGAACAGAATGTGTGCTCTCTGCAGGCTATCAAACCCCAAAGGGAAAGAAAGAGGAAGAACCTGAGCTAAGTAAGCTCAATTCTGTCTCCAAATCCACTGACCAGATAAGTCATTTCCCTCCCCTGAGGGGAAGAAGTAAGACAGAGAGTGGAGAGAGATTCAAGTTGTTATACTAAGAGATCTCTCGCCATGTGGGTACATGATGCCAAGGGAAAGAAGTCCCTTCACCCTGAAAGTCCCCAGAAGCCTTCATTCACTCAACTGTGAAGCATCAGTGCTGTCATGTTCCCAAATGCCTGGCTACACTGTGCCCAAGCCAATAATTGCATTTTTTTTTTACCTTCTTGCAACCGCTGTGGGTAAATTTTAGCTCTGAAAGGGTATGACATTTCACACACACACACACACACACACACACACACACAAATGCCTAATTAAATACAATGCCATTCAGTACTATGCTGAAAACTCACCCTGTATTCTAATTCCAGTCCCAAATGATGTCCAGCCATACTGCCCACTACAGCTCAAAGGGTTCATAACAAAATTAACAACATAAAGACACCCCAGATTTGAACATAACCTCCACTACCAAGTTCTCAGGAAAAAGAAATTGCCCAAATATTTAAAGGTCAAGGTCAAATTCTCTTGCTCTTAAGAGCTGATGTTGAAACCCCAAACTTAAGATCCATTGGAAGAACAAATACAAGTTAAGGTGCTCCAATTTCCCCTCCTCAGTCTCAACCAGAGATGCTCTTGATGCCTGAGTTCAACCAGATTTCCTTCAGGGGCACCAAACTGAGCTATCTTCCGCAAGAAGCACCTCCAAATTTAAATTAGTTCAATACCAAAACCACTTACATGTCTCACTATTAGAGAGTCTGAAGAGTTAATAGACCACGTAAGACTATCAGGATGGTGGCTCCACGCTCACAAAAGTTAGAAATCAAGGCAAACCCCAGTCATTAGAGCAGCTGTTCCAAGAAAAATGGCATTCCTAGAACCCAGTACTTTTGCTGAAGACCAGAACAATACCCAGAGTGGTATCTGAGGAGTAGATGTTCAGCTACACCAGGATGTCATCCATCTATGCCTGATGTACAGAGGCGATATATATATATATATATATATGTATACTGGGAACTGAAACCCAATCAAGAGTATTTTTGCATCAAGAGGTAAAAGTTGGCTTTTTATATTCACCATAACTGGAGGGGGGAATTGATCTACGCTTACTATCTTCTCTCAGAGAATGGCATTCCTGTTTTCCTACAAAATGTAGAAATACACATGGGTGGCAAACTCGGTCACCAAGTCTTATTCGTAGGACCTCCCTTTTCCTTTCTGCATAATCAAAACTTCTTTCTCTTCTTTTTTATTTGAGCTCCATATTTCTCGCACCTCAGGCTTAGTTGAGCGTAAGCTCCACGCTAGGCCATGGTGGCTGTGATCATTAACTTTCCCCAGGATACCGCTAAGACATAAGAAACCGCCTCTCAAACCTGTTCCCACACATGTACCAACCCAAGAATTGCTTCTTCAGACCCCTGAGCGGGAGATGCAGATGGTCTTTCTAAAGTCTGTGACCCTAGGGGCTTAGTGAAGACAAAGCCCTCTGCCACGATCCTCCATTGTCCCTTATTTCAACAGCTTTTCATTGTTCCAGGAGTTAAGTAGCTTTTCCCTTTGGTATATATTTTCCTACAATCTGGACTATGCCTTTAACATTTTCTTTCTCTCTGCTGTTTTCTACTTTTTTCAAGATGATTCAGCTAAGCTTTCAATGATTTTCTTTGCTTTGAGGTTGGCCCCTTTCCTTCTCTAACTCAGGTAGGGCAGCGCTGCTTGCTGTGTTCAAGAGTCTTCTTTCCGTTACATTTCCCTTTGTTCTCTGGCTCAGATATTTTATTTTCTGACATAACCCTCTTGTTTTCATCTCCTATCATGAGATTAAGTCAAGAAGTACTGAGACTAATAAAAGTATTGTTTGAACAGCTAAACCGAGGTTGGACTCAAAGTATCATTATCTTGCCTGGATCCCCTCTAATGAGCCTGTCTCTCTTGCTCTTGCTGCTTCCCTTAGAATCCTAATTCCATGTATCTCTTGGGTTTGTTTCCTAAAAACATGGGCGATTCCTATGATGACTTACAATGAATGTGTCACCTTGTACATCAATCACCTACCAACTCTCTGATCATTTTACACAGCTATTACGTTTTCCCCTCTCAAACATATCCAGATATTTTATACTTACTTAATACAGCCAACACAATCTCAGAAGTCCTACTGTGATCTTTCAAGCTTCAGCTTTTTTTTCGACATTGTAAAGAATTTTAATTTTCCATTTGTGTTCTTATATTCTTTGGTGGGTAAATCTTTAGAATTCCAACCCTGAAGTAAAATTGAAAAGTTCTTAAGAAAAGAAACCTGTTGTTACAAAGTCTAGGTTGAGAGAGAATAATTGCACAAAGCTTTTTGATAAACAATTGAAAGTATACTTATAAGGACAGATGTGGATTTCCCCCACTCAGCATCATTAAGATATAGTTGACAAATAAAAAAGTATATATTGAAGGTGTATAATTAATGTTTTGATATATACATACATTGTGAAATAATCACACTATCGCCTCACATACTTAATATTTTCTCTTTTTTTGTTGAGAACACTTAAAATCTACTCTTTTAACAAATTTCAAGTGTACAATACAATATTACCAACCATAGTCACACTGCCGTAGATCCCCAGAACTTATTCACCTTGCATAATTTAAACTTTGTACCCCCAGTCCCCAGTTGCCCCTGGCAACCACATTATACTCTTTTTCAAGGTTTAGCCTTAAAAGGCCATCTTTCTTTCTTCTACCCTGTTTACCCTTTTACCCTGTTTCTTTTACCCTGTTAGATTAATTGTTCCAGTTGGCTCTCTGAAATTTTGTCTCTCTTAGACTTTATTATGCTTAGTTACTGTTTGTGATCTAGGAAGACCTAACAGATCGTCATTGCCTAATACCCGCTGGATGAACATTTAAGATGTAGTTGCACCTCCTTTGTCTCTCTCCACCATCTCAGTTCCCTTTCATCTCTCCCAGTTGGTTGTCTAAGTTGCCAGCAGTTCTCCTTAACAAAATCTCTCTCTCCTTCCAGCTGAATCAGTCTGTCTTCTTCCCTTTCATTTTATTCTCTCACTATTCCTGTCCTGATAATAAAACTGACGAGTATTTTCCAAACTCTCTGATTTCTCCTTTCTCCAATTCTTATATCTAGAAACAGTCACAGGAGTTTTTAATGACCGGTTCCCTCATTTTGTCCTAATTTTAGTGAAAGGACTTGAAGCCTCTCTCTTAGTATTGCCTGCCCTCAAAGAGTTTACAGCTAGCACTGCCTGGTGGTTCTCCATGACACATGTCGTTCTTGGCTGCCTTCAGATCTTTTTTTTTTAACTGAAGCACTATTTGTTTTGAAGACTAAAACACATATTTTTGGTATTTTCATGCCTGTCTGCCACTTGGCTGCAATACGGGGCTTGAACTGTGCCTGTGTAGTTCAGTGCACACCAGCAGCCCATGTTCTCTGACCTCCTAAATGGCTAGTGTTTTGTAAAGACATATCCTGCTTACTTGCCAGCATAAAAACAGCCACATATATTTGGGCAAAGACCATAAAATAGAGCACCAAGGTCTACAGGAAGTTCCCCATGGTTAATAGCCAAAGGCATGAAGCTACTTGACCAGGCTCCACCAGCTAAAAACCAACCAAAGTTTTGAAAGTTCATAACACAAGCCAAAACCCAAGTGATATTTACTTGCTAATATCTAAGGCTTTAAGTCACCTATCAGGTACATATTAGTAATTTTTATCCCTAAATTCCACTCTCTGGGTCTTTCTCAAGTTTTCTGGCCCAAGGTACAAGATAATGAATTCTAGCTATTCCAGTAAAGGGATTCCCTGTTCCCTGGTCAGGTTCAGAACCAACTGAGATAGAGAAATCAGACAAGTAAAGACAAAAAAAAAAAAAAAGTAACCTTTTGAAAATAAATCAATTGAAAAATACTATTATTGAAAACAAAAATTAATTATTCATTGAAAACTGATACCATGTTCTTGGATTGGAAGAATCAACATTGTGAAAATGACTCTACTACCCAAAGCAATCTACAGATTCAATGCAATCCCTATCAAACTACCACTGGCAATTTTCACAGAACTAGAACAAAAAATTTCACAATTTGTATGGAAACACAAAAGACCCCAAATAGCCAAAGCAATCTTGAGAACGAGAAATGGAGCTGGAGGAATCAGGCTCCCTGACTTCTGACTATACTACAAAGCTACAGTAATCAAGACAGTATGGTACTGGCACAAAAAAAGAAACATAGATCAATGGAACAGGATAGAAAGCCCAGAGATAAACCCATGCACATATGGTCACCTTATCTTTGATAAAGGAGGCAAGCATATACAGTGGAGAAAAGACAGCCTCTTCAATAAGTAGTGCTGGGAAAACTGGACAGGTACGTGTAAAAGTATGAAATTAGAACACTCCCTGACACCATACACAAAAATAAACTCAAAATGGATTAAAGACCTAAGTGTAAGGCCAGACACTATCAAACTCTTAGAGGAAAACATAGGCAGAACACTCTATGACGTAAATCACAGCAAGATCCTTTTTGACCCAGCTCCTAGAGAAATGGAAATAAAAACACAAATAAACAAATGGGACCTAATGAAACTTAAAAGCTTTTGCACAGCAAAGGAAACCATAAACAAGACCAAGAGACAACCCTCAGAATGGGAGAAAATATTTGCAAATGAAGCAACTGACAAAGGATTAATCTCCAAGATTTACAAGCAGCTCATGCAGCTCAATAACAAAAAAACAAAAAACCCAGTCCAAAAATGGGCAGAAGACCTAAATAGACATTTCTCCAAAGAAGATATACAGATTGCCAACAGACACATGAAAGAATGCTCAACATCATTAATCATTAGAGAAATGCAAATCAAAACTACAATGAGATATCATCTTACACCGGTCAGAATGGCCATCATCAAAAAATCTAGAAACAATAAATGCTGGAGAGGGTGTGGAGGAAAGGGAACACTCTTGCACTGTTGGTGGGAATGTAAATTGATACAGCCACTATGGAGAACAGTATGGAGGTTCCTCAAAAAACTACAAATAGAACTACCATACGACCCAGCAATCCCACTACTGGGCATATACCCTGAGAAAACCATAGGTCAAAAAGAGTCATGTACCAAAATGTTCATTGCAGCTCTATTTACAATAGCCAGGACATGGAAGCAACCTAAATGTCCATCGACAGATGAATGGATAAAGAAGATGTGGCACATATATACAATGGAATATTACTCAGCCATAAAAAGAAATGAAATGGAGGTATTTGTAGTGAGGTGGATGGAGTTAGAGTCTGTCATACAGAGTGAAGTAAGTCAGAAAGAGAAAAACAAATACAGTATGCTAACACATATATATGGAATCTAAGGAAAAAAAAAAAAAGGTCATGAAAAACCTAGTGGCAAGACGGGAATAAAGACACAGACCTACTAGAGAATGGACTTGAGGATATGTGGAGGGGGAGGGGTAAGATGTGACAGGGTGAGAGAGTGGCATGGACATATATACACTACCAAACGTAAAATAGATAGCTAGTGGGAAGCAGCTGCATAGCACAGGGAGATCAGCTCGGTGCTCTGTGACCACCTAGAGGGGTGGGATAGGGAGGGTGGGAGGGAGGGAGACGCAAGAGGGAAGAGATATGGGAACATATGTATATGTATAACTGATTCACTTTGTTATAAAGCAGAAACTAATACACCATTGTAAGGCAATTATACTCCAATAAAGATGTTTAAAAAAAAAAAACTTTAAAACATGTTGAAATGATAATAATTGGATATACTGAGTCAAATAAATATAATATAAATAAATTAAATATAAATAAAATTAAAAAAAAAAAGAAAGAAAACTGATAACATTAACCTATCGTTAAACCAATGGATTAAGAGAAAAAACTATGTGCAAAATGTTAGGTAAGATCACTTATCTCCTACTCCTTGTTGAGGGTCATTCATTAAAGTAACTTCTTGACCCTCTTTCTTTTCTCCTCTCACATCTCCCCCAGAGGAGGAAATGTGAATTTTCTGATTAGAAAACTTCAGAGCAGGTACTGGTCAAGGATGACTCAGTTCTTTTCTTCCTCTGCCTTTGTTTGGCAGCCACCCTGCCCACAGAAAGCATGCTCTTCCATTCTGTAAAGTAGAGAGGGAGGCCCTCTTGTGGGGAGATCTGATATCACCCAGAGCAGTCATTGACTCTAACTGGAATTAAATGTGCTGAGTCTTTCCAATGTAAGGGCAAACTTAGCAAATACACTTGCCTAGAAGATCCAAATTTCCTAAATTCATCCATATCAGTGATAAGATTACACTATATATATATATATATATATATGCCTGGCTTTATCTCTATCTCTAAATTGCTTTTAAACCTGTGTAGAGTGGGGAGAGAAAGATACCAAGGTAGCATTATTTATTGAGCATCTCAGCCCTGATTCTGTTCTCTCCAATCACCTAGAAATAACAATCAAGTATACATCTACTATTTAAGTCTAAGTATTCCATGAGATCTTATCTGAAAAAACAATCCTTCAGAGGCTCCTTTCACTGTTATTATAAAATCTTAATAGATGCTGGCTTCCAAAGAGGAAAAGTGAAGAGTTTCTATAATAGTATTTGAAAGAAGCCAAGAAGCCCTAAAAAATGAACCTGAACACATTTTCTAATCTTTGAAGTGTGTCTGCTGTTTTTTTTTTGTTTTTGTTTTTAATACAAATATACCCACAAGGAGTCGCTATTTGATTCCTAACGCTTGAATGAGTATATTTGATCAGGGCCTCCCTAGAGAGGGGAAAACTAGTAGGCAAGAGAAAATTCTGTGTCTGGTGAGATAGGTGGTCATTGAAAAAAGGTCACAGAAAGGTAAAAACTAGGTGCAGAAAATATACGTACATCCCAACCTTTACAGTGTGGTTCACCAGACAGCCTATCTGGCTCACTGCACAGATTTTCCTTAATACATATTACAGCTTCAAAGTCATTTTTGCATGAATGTGCCGTTTTCCACCTTGAGTGCCCAAAAAAGTGATTCAAAACAGTAAGCAAAGATAACACAAGGAAGTCCACGTTCTCACTGACATCTTTTAACTTACTTGGAATTTCCTTCTGTTCATTTAAATGGTTTCTAAGTCCTAGTTTCCTTTGAAAAATGAAATATAAATCATTCCTTCCTGGACGTTTTAGATATCAAACTTATTTGGCTTTTATGACAAGGAAGACACTACGATGGGATGAGAAGAGAGTTAAGTTCACAATCATGAGGTCTGAGTTTCTATCCTCCGGGAACTTTCCTTCTAGAAATCTTAGTTTCCTCCTCTATAAACAAGGGCTCTACACAAAATGATTCCAATAGTACTCCCAGCTGTGACCTGCTTTACTGCCAAACATATATGATTTATTTACACACAGATAATACCTAAAAAGATGATCGCAGAACAGAAACAAAACAAAAAACTACCCGAGCTCATATATACAGAGAAAACAGGTTGGTGGTTGCCAGAAGTGGGAGGGTGAGGAGGTGAAGGGGGTCAAAAGGTACAAACTTGCAGTTATAAAATAAGTCAAGGGGATGTAATGTACAGCATGGTGACCGTGGTTAATAATATCATATTGCATATTTGAAAGTTGCTAAGAGAATAAATCTTAAAAGTCCTTATCACAAGAAAAAAACAATGTTGTAACTACGTATGGTGATAGATGTTAACTAGACTTATTGTGGTGAATATTTTGTAATATATACAAATATCGTAATCATTATGTTTGATACATCTGAAATTAATATAATGTTATATACCAATTATACCTGAATTAAAAAAAAAAAAAAACAGGGCTCCAAGAAGAACACTACCAAAAAGAAATATATATATATGACCCCAATGATGATGCAGTGATGACGCTTCTTGAGGTCCTCCTATGTAACAAGCCGGGAAAGGCATTTTACACATCTCTTATCCCTAACTGCCACAATAACTCTCCATTTTAGATGTTAGAAGAGCACATCAGCACACAAGCAAACCTTCTGCTTCCCAGTGTACATTGCAACCTTGCTACTCAAACTGAGGCAGGTGGAGTTTGTGCTTATTAGAAACACAGAATCCTGGGCCACTTCGGACCTACTGAAGCAGAATCTACATTTGAACAAGATCTCCATGGCACTGATTTGCATGTTAAGGTTTGACAACCAACCACTGCGTAGACAATGCTATGAAAGGAAAAGAGATGAACTTAGCCGCTATCTGTGTTACTTATTGATAAAGCAATCAACACAGAGAAGTTTAACAGCTTGAAAGTTATCACAAAACTGTAAGAGGCAGAGCTGAAATCTTGTCTGATTTCAAAGCCTGTGCTGTTTCCCCCTTATGATGTTACTTTCCAGTTGGAATTATATATCTTATTTTACTTCAAGTGATAGGTAGGTAGGTAGATAGATAGACAGACAGACAGATAGTAGACCAATAGATATAAATGATAGGTAGATATTGATAGATACAGCTACATAATACGTACAACTTAATTGCCAAAAATAATGTGAGTTCTGACACTTTAAATAGTCTATACTGTCCTTCATTTGAGACTAATTAAAACTTCAGTTAATACCATTCTTCTGTTTATTCTTATTAATAAAGCAGTAATAATAATTACTGTAAATTACTGTGATGACCCAATAGAAAAAAGTTAGTCCACAACTAGGACCAAGAAATTAAATAGGCTAAAAACATTTTTATTATATTATATTACATTATAATAAGATTATGTTATGGTAAATTTCGGAATGCTGAAATATAGCATTGTAGGACCTGTGCAGTAATATTAATACATAGAAACCACCAAAATAAACAGTTAACTTCTTTCATCAGGAGAAAATTATCCTGTTAATATGGTCTCTTGTAGATTATAGAAAAAATATAAAAATTGAATTATCTTATTTGGATTTCTTACAATTCTGTAAATTGTGATTAAAGAAGGAGTTCAAAGATATAATGTTGGAGTACTGAGTACAAGTAGTTTCGTTTATAACAGAAACAGAATTTCTGTAGTACCAGTAAACATCTACTTGTAGTAATTACTTATAATTACATAATATATTGATGTTGAAGAATACCGGTAGAAGGAACATAATATTTTATTACACCTTTACATCATCTCTTCCAGAAGGCTATATGGCATCTATTGCTACATGAAAATTATGTCCTTAGCCATTTTATGAAATCAAATTTTACAGAATTTAAATAATTCCAAGTAGACTAACTTCATTTTGTATTTTAAGCACCTGTTTCAAGATTCAACCTAATTGTAGATCTCCCTAAAATGGTACTTCTTTTATGCCAAGGACAAGAATAAAATCATCTTTTTTATTATTATTCAAACATCATCTCTGGAGATTCAGATTTTGTACCACAGATAAATTCCTTCCTAGATGTATCCAGAAAAGGACAAGTAAAATCTAACGTCTAACAGAAAAGACTGAAGAAAATCCTTCCAGAAAGAAAAAAAAAAGCTATTCAATCACATACTTCATGCATGTGTTCTTGCTTACAAAGCCGTCTTACATAAAGTAGTCATTTGATTGTCACAACAAACCCTCTAGGTAGGTGGACCACGATGATTCTGTTGTGTAAACTGAGACTCAGAGAAATTCAGTAACATGTCCTACATCGTGTCAGTACGTGCTGGGGCCAGGCCCAAGTCAGGTTTTCTGTGCCTCTACTAATACACGGTGCCCCTATTTTAGAAATGTGCTATTGACTTTATATGTCAAACTGATATATGATGCTGATCTGTGTTCATTGTAACAAATGTCACTCCATGCTACTAACCTTGAAATACAAAATTTTAAAAGATTCCTTCCCACAAAGACAGGTCAAGGTTTCTTCTATCCCAAGATTTAGTCATAATACTATGATTTTTCTTAGGAAACCAGTTATTATTTTACAGCAAAATATGTTCAGTTTAATACTAGTAGGGCTCTTAAGCAGTTAATGGGGTCACTACTACTTCAAAAACATACCATAAGTGAAATTGTAAAACCTGCTTAAAATTAGATAAGAGAATAGCTTCATGGAAAGTAAAATTGAGGTTTGAAGGGAAGGAAAACTAGTTATTAAGATCACACGCTATACAAGGCAGTTTTTGGAGGGCTGATCGATGCATTACTATTTTCAATGACAACTTTATACAAATATATACTTTATAAAGGATACGCAATGGATTGTGATAAGGGTCTCCAATTCATTCCCCCTAAACAATGTGGCTATAGAAGTAGTTTTAAATTTTAAACACTTTAGAAGTCTTTCTCACACTTGTTCTCCACAGTTTTTGTTAGGATAAGGTACTTGCTTGAATCAGGGCTTTATTGTTCCGAGTTCATAGGGGTTTTTTGGTTTGTTTTTTGCCACGTGGCATGTGGGATCTTAGTTCCCCTGCAACCCCTGCAGTGGAAGCGCGGAGCCTTAACCACTGGACCGCCGGCGAGTCCCCAGAGTTTGTAAGTTTTAAATTAAACCTACAGTCTGTAGCTATTAAGTCATTTTACTTCTTTTATTCTTTTTACTTCTTCTTACTCTACCCATCAACTTTTCCACTCCCTAAACCCAGCCCACCTTTTCTCCACCACTATGTGACCAGTAGTAATAGCCTAAGATATATATCCTTCCATGCTTTCCTCATGTTCAAAAAAAAAGTTTTTTAGGGGAAAAAAAAAAAAGAAAGTTATACAAATCTATTTTTCCCTTTGAGTTCATTTACAATATTTTTTGCCATAAAAAATTTTGTTTTATAGGAGAGCGTGTCTTTTCTTTATTACCTTCCAAGTGTCCTACCTTACTTCATCAGGCCTTTGAAAGTCTGAGTCTACACATACATAGATGTCCAAACTTTTCTTAGGATTTTTATTGGTTATTTTTTTTATGTTGCATATAGTGCTTCCTTATGTCATTAATGTCTTCAGTCTGTGTAGATTTGTGACCTTTCTTATTCCTAGGCATGTATAATGTTGTTCTCTCTCTTTTTTCCCTTCAACAGGGTCTTACTGATTTTCTTGAATAGTCAAAGAAAAACAGTTTTACTTTATCCTTCCTATTTCACTTTTATTACAAGAGTTAAAGTTAGTATTTCCCTTCACCAATTTCATTTTTGTTTCTGTTGCTTTTCTTGTAACTTAAAAAAATATCATAAAGCTCTTTTTTTTTGGATCACTGACTGAAGTTATTCCTTAAACAGAGTTTTACTGAGGTTATTTGGTTTTATAAAGTATTCTCCCTTACAATGTTTTCAAAATCATTTATAATTTGTAATTTTAGTTTTAATTTCTGTCTTGATCTGTAATTAATTTAGAACTGTAGTTCTTAATTTCCTATCACAGAGGAGATTGCAGTCTCCTTCTTTACTACTAATTGTATTTTGATCCAATACAAAATGTAACATGTAACTTGTAAAGTTCTACCATTTTCACTAGCTATCCTCAGTGTCAAGTATATGGTTAATTATGAATATTTCATAGACATATAAAACAATATTTCTATTTGAAAGTGTAAATTTGTATACATAGCTTTATATGATGTTTACTGACATCATTCAAATTCTTTATGTCCTCAATTATTTTCTCTAGTAGATCTGACCCCAAAATAGGCATATTAACATCTCCCACTGTAATTGGATTTTTATCAAGTTCTCCTGGGAGTTTTAATAGTTCTTTTTATATGTATTTAGCAGCTATGCTGTTTGTTATACTCAGACTTGTGACAACTATATTTTTTTAAAAAAACAGGCATTTTATGATGACATGATATTTCTCTATATATCAGTAAATGCTTTTGACCATTTTGTCTGATAATCATACCACTACTCTTGTGCTTCTCATAAATAGCATACATTAGGGATAGATTTTTGACAGTCTCTACAATTTCATAAGAGAATTCAGGCTGTTCACATTTAGTATAACAATTGATATAATTAATTATTTTAGTTTATGTTTTCTTTAAAACAATTTTTTCCTTGTTCCAATATTTTGCTGATATGATCGAACTGCAAGCCTTTCATTCTCTCTTGCTTGCTTGTTGATTTGGAAATTTCACTCCACTTTTATATTAGTGTATTTCTTTAGTTTATTTTCCCTTTACTACCATTTATAATAAAATATTGTTCCATTATAAAAAAGAAATATAAAATATTTCTCAATTATAAGAAGGTGATGCTTCTTATCTATTAGGACTATATATTCCCCTGCTGCTTCCTATATCCAATCCCCATAAGATAAAACATTTATAATTCTCTTATGTCTCATTCTTCCTCCTCCCACATTAGACATTTAGAGTATGTGCTCCTCATTACCAATGTGTTATATCAATGAGCCAAAGACGGCCCCAGTGTATTGGCCCTATGTTGTTTACTTCTGCATAGCAGGCGGGTACTGTTAGCTCAAAAGCCTGCCAATGCCCGAACTCAAATTTTTACATATCAAATTGTTTTAAATGTAAACCAAATATGCAGATTTTTAGCCATTTACAACATGCCTGTGATGTATACCCCATAAAGCTACTTCCAACATCTGCTAGTCAAAGATAAGACAAATCTTAGGGGCTAGAAAAGACCCCAAACTGCTGCTTCCCTTTGGAGTTCTCTGATCCAGAAACTCCCTGCCATCCTCCTGAGTGACATCACCGGAACATAAAATTCCCCTCTCCCCCAAGGTTTCCTTTACCTCTTCCCCTTCTGGGTAGTGCCCTGCACCACTGTCTCTGGAAGGTCTCATGCTCTGAGGGCTCGTAAACCTGTCCGATTGCCACCCAAATAAAGCTTGCTGTGTGCTACTGCCACCTCAAGGTCATATATTTTTCCTTGATCATCCCCCAAATCCCTGAACTCACCTCAAAACTCTCACATTTTGCTTACACGTTATAGTAAATCTACTTCTAGATTACTAATAACTTTCTTTTGATGTATTTTCCTTTTCAATAATCAATATTTAGCATTTAAATAATACATATGCCTTCATCCTGTTAGGTATACACAGAGATAGATGATATAGAAATAGATATCATCTATTTAGGTATACACAGAGATAGACAGGCGAAATCTAACTACTCACCACCTCCTTCTTCTTTTCCTATCTTGAGGTCTGATCTATTATATTATTATTTTGTTGGAGTACATCCTCAAGCAATTATCTCTCATGAAGTACATAGGTGATGCACTCTCTGAATCACTGAATATCCACAATACTTTATCCTATTCACCATGAACCTAAGAGGTGAATTATATCTTAGCTGGGTTTTGGACTCCTGTGGCGCAGTGCTTTTATCTCCATAATCTATAACTGTCTTTCAAAGTTCAATGTTGAAGATGAGAGCTGAAATCTCTATGATCCTTTCTCATTTTGTAAATATACTCTTTTAGCCCACAAGCTTGTACAATTTCTCTTAACCTTTGAAGTTCAGGAATTTTACCAAGATTCACTGAGGTCTGTGTCTTTTTTCCTCAATCACACCTAGAATTCATGAAGAATTTTTCCAGCTTTATTGAGGTACAATTGGCAAATTAAAATTGTATATATTTAAGGTGTACAACATAATGTTTCTATATACATATACATTGCAAAATGAATACCACAATCAAGCTAAGTAACATTTCCATTACCTCATACAGTTAGCTCTTTTTTTGTGTGTGGTGAGAATACTTAAGATCTACTCTCTTAGTAAATTTCAAGCATGCACTAGAATATTAACTATAGTCATGATGCTATATATTAGGTCTCCAGAACTTATTTATCTTATATCTGAAACTTTGAGCCCTTTGATCAACATCTCCCCAACTTATCCAGCCCCTGTTCCCTAGACTCCTGTTAACTACCCTTCTATCTGTTTCTATGGATTTGATTTTTTCAGATTCCACATGATTCCAGATTTCATGAGTATATGCAGTATATGAGATCATGCAGTTTATGTCTTTCTGTGTTCAGCTTATTTCACTTAGCATAATGTCCTTCAGTTTCATTCATGTTGTCACAAATGGCAGGATTTCCTTCCTTTTTAATCTCTGAATAATATTCCATTGTATGTATATACCACATTTTCTTTATTCATTCATTCATCAACAGATTCTTAGGTTGTTTCCATATCTTAACTACTGTGAATAATATTGAAACGAACATGGAGTGCAGTTATCACTTGGGAACAGTGATTTTGTTTCCTTTGGATATATACCCAGAAGTGGGATTTTAAATCTACAGACTCAAGAACTCAACTCAGGGAAGTTCTCATCTATATTTTTAAAAAATTATTGCTTCATTTACATCTAAAATCTTTCCTCTTTTACAACTCCTAATATGTACATGTTAGGTCCCCTGAATCTACCCTCTGTGTTTCTTTTATTTACCTTCCTAATTTTCAACATTTTATATTTTTGTTCAGTGTTTTAAGTTATTTCTTCCACTATGTCATCCTGGCCATTCATTCTGATCTCAAATTGGCTATCTTCTCCTTTAATTCATCTCCTGAATATTTCAATTCTTTTTTTTTTTTTATTTTAAGAGATCTTTTTGGTTTTTTGTACATCCGATTTTACTTAAAATTCTTATGCAGAGAGAGAGCTCGTGATGGAAATATAGAGAGATATAACAGAAAGAGTGCATCTATTCCAGCATCTCTATTTTGTTAGGCGCTGTCAACTTGTGCTGTTCTGATTGTTCTTCTTCTCTGTACTCTGGAATCCGTTTTGCACTGATCTTTCTTTTCCCCAGTCTAGTCATGGGCCTCGGGGTGTGTAAACAACAGCAATAACGTGGTGTATTTGCTATTTGGAAAATCAATACCCTCTCTTGGTATCTGGAAGAAGCTTCTTTTCTGCTGGTCTCCTTAGTAGCAAAAGCTGACAAAGACTTGAGAAGTGTTAAGTAATTTCACAAAGATCTCACAGATAGTACATGGAACCGCTATGATAAGAGCCAGACTTTTTTCCCTTCATTATTTTTTTACAAAGTCACTGTACTTTCCTCTACTATAACATCCATTTTTACTTTTTTTTGCAATCAGATGGTAACAACGATAATGAGCCCATTTTCCGTACTTATATAAATGTAATTAGCATTGCCTCTTCAACTAGAAGGGAAAAAAGTGGTGTTTGGCTTTTCAAGGGAATATTTCAGGATGTTGAGGAGGTGACAGGAGAGCATGCTTCAGAGAGGCAGGAGCTGTGAGGTTGGAGAGGGGAGAGGCTGAGGGGCAGAAATGAAAGAGTCATAGGAAGGCCTCTCTGAGAGCCAGGTCCACATACTACCATGTTAGTGAAACTCAAGATGACAGCAGGGAAACCTAACTCCCACCATACTCCGAGCATGTGAGTTGGGGAGGGTGGTGATTGTATGTACCTTGAACTATATTGATATCCCCTCTCCACTCTTAGAGGGAAACAGGTGCAGCGACCTGGGGCGGGGCGGGGGCGGGGAGTCAGACAAGGCTAGCCAGCTCTCCTTCACTCTCCCCATCTCAAAGGCCTATAACTCATACCTGACACTCATGTTCGGGTTGCCCACTGTTCTGCATGCTTTCTCAAAGCACGTAAGCATTTCACGCTAGACACAGCTGCCTGCAGATCCCACTTAGCCCATATGCTGCTGTGTAACACATCAGCGTTCTTGATTTAGTTTTAAGACCACATTAGAGATGATTTCTGTTTCTTACATTTCTAAGAAAAACAATTCATTCAATCTATATTTAAACTTATTCATAACAGTTTGTCAACATCTTGAACTGGGAACATACATCAAAATCCTAAAACAGAATGTCCTAGCAAAAAGCAATACAGTAAATGTACTGTATTGCCTACCATATGAAAAGTCTTAGAAAATCTTTATGTATTTTGAATTAGCAATGCCACTCCTCTATCTTTCCAAAGTACCAAACACTTATACACATGATGGTTAATTTCAGACAAGATATTAAATAACGAGCAATGGATAAATTATGGCACACCAATATGGTAAGATGCCAATTAAAATGTATTAAAGTGAATGTGAGACAGGACACTTAATTAGATGGGAAAATACCAGGCATGGGAAGATCCACAGGTTCAAATACGTCTTGCTTTCTCCTCTGTTCACTCCATTCTCAGGCAAGCTCTCTCCTACTGATGGCGAAGATGGCTGTCAGCAACCACGGAATTTCATTCTACTCTATCAGACACAACCATGGAAAGAGAGCTTCTCTCTTCCAACAATTCTTGAAAAGAAATCCAGGAATTTCTCTCATTAGCTCTAATGTGTCTCCCTGTGGCTGACGGAAAGGAGCATGAGCTTGGCCAGGCTTCTTCACATGCTCACGCTTAATATCCAGGTTAACCTCATTTGGACCACATGGACTGAAATGAATGTGCTGTTATCAGATGAAAGGGACACAGCGTTGCTGGATCATATGGTAATTTTATTTTTAATTTTTGAGGAACCTCCACACTGTCTTCCAAAGCAGCTGCATCATTTTACATCCCCACCAACAGTGTACAACAAATCCAATTTCTATAAATCCTTGAAAACACTCGTTGTCTTTTTTTGTTTGTTTTTATAATAGTCAGTCTGATTTGAAATTAGAATCTCAAAGAGATATTAGCACTGCCATGTTCACTGAAGCATGATTCACAATAGCCAAGATATGGAAACAACCTGAACGTCTGTCAATGGATGAATGGATAAAGAAAATGTGGCATAAACAAACAAGGGAATATTATCCAGACATAAAAGAATGAAATCCTGCCATTTATCCATCCAACAATAAGGATGAACCTGGAGGACAGTATGCTAAGTGCAATAAGCCAGTCACAAAAGGACCAATACTGCATGATTCCACTTATGTGAGGTACCCAAAATAGTCAAACTCACAGAAGCAGAGAGAAGAATGATGGTTGCCAGGGACGGGGGAACAGAACATGAGGAGTTGCTAATGAACAATATAAAGTTTCAGTAACACAAGATAAATAAGTTCTAGAGATCTGCTCTACAACATTGTGTCTATAGTTAACAACATTGTACTGTATACTTACAAAACTATTAAGAGGGTAGACTTCCTGTTATGTGTTCTTAGTAAAATAAAATAAAATTTAAAAATAAAGATATAGCCAAAAGCCAATGAATGAATTGAAATGGAATATGAAAGCAATATGGATGTGGGACAAACATAACAGATACCTATTTTCAATGTCATTTACCATACTTTAAAGAGAAAAAACTTGTATTGAGCCTAGAAAAACTTCCTATCAGATAAACTATGTTTTATGTTTGTTTGTTTTTACTGAAGCTCCCTTTTACTCACACAATAAGTCAGATATGGTGGAATTAAGCAGAGAGATATGGACTGCTTCCTCACACAGAAGACCTCTTACAGCTGTCATGGCAACAGTGGATATAGACCACTCTGGCTGTGAACATCTCTGCTACGTTAAACTTTTAGTCCCAGACCTGCTATTGGCCTGGAGGAGATTCACTAGAAATGTCCAGCTATAAAATTGTATTATTACAAATTTTTCAAGCATATATTGTCTGTCCTCTGGCAACTCAGCAGACGAACCTTGGGATTCAATACAGCAAAAGCCTCAAAGCAAACTAAAGTTTTGCAGAGCAATAGCCATATCCAATAGCCATGCCTAGGTGAGATCAATTTCAACCTCTAGACCAATTTCATCAGCATTAGCTACAAATAATTCCAAACATTAAGTGACAAAACAAAAAGGCTTGGAAGACAAGGAAAAGTCTACAGGGCCTGGCAGCCAGCAGAGTAGAGACATGAAATAAAGGAGCATTTTTTTTTTTTTAACATCTTTATCAGAGTATAATTGCTTAACAATGGTGTGTTAGCTTCTGCTTTATAAACAGCAGAGGGATTTTGAGTAAGTAAGACCATCTTATTGTATGGGAGATGCCAGTGGGGATAAATGAATTTGAGAGCTCAGCAGAGAGAGAAGCAGGACATAAGGGTCTCCACATGATGGTGGTGAGTAAAAGCTGCAGCCCATCCTCACGAGTGCCCAAGGAGGAAATAATGTGAGGTTATTGGTCATTTTATCAAAACTCTCGCCCATTAATATACATGACATTTCCACTCCTTTTCAGTTATAAGCACAATAAAAGCCTGGAGACTCATGTTCATTTCATAATTCAATTACTCTGTTTATGTTAATACCTATCTTAGGGTAGCTCATCATGTTTACAACTGGAAAATCTCTGAAACAGTATTATCACATTCGTTTACTTGTCTGCTTTTGATTAAAAGTGGGAATAAGTTACATGGTGATTTTAGAAATGAAAGAAGAGACCCTGTGTCAGTTAAAGCATGATTTGGGCCAGAAGGTAAAAGTAAAGGCAAAGGAAAGATAGAAGGGAAGAAATCAAGCATTATTAAGCACCTACAGACTCAGGCACTAAACTAGTCACTTTCTAATTATTATCTCAGTTAGTCTTTCCAATAACTCCTTTCAAGATATAAGCTTTAGTTCATCCATGAGAAAATTGAGGCCAATATAAATAACTCACCCAAAAGTTGGTTGTAGATTTGATGGCCATGTATGAATCAGTGCAATTTGAACAAAGAAATAAATTCCATGGACATAAAGTCCTAATTGTACACACACACACACCACACACACACTTTTTAAACATGTATTTATGTTAATATACATAGATAAATATACACCATTGGGCAAACTGTAGATTGGAAGGCCTTCTCTCTCAGTTGGAGAAAAACTCCAAAGCACAAAACTTGTAAGTGTATTGAATTAGTAGCATTTCACTATTTTTATGAAGATCAGCACAACTTTCTCTCCACTGTGTAATTTTTTGTGTGACAGTCCCAGGTCCTAAATTTTTCTACTGTTAAATTATGGGATGACTGCCACAAGTCTGAATCACTTGTCGAGAAATAAAGTGATGATTGACTAAGAGCCGTGGAACCAACTGAAATCCTTCCCTGCTGTAGAAAGTAAATAAAAAGCCTCTTACTGGTTACAGAACAAAGCAAATTCTAATACAATGGGGAGAAAGTTGAAAAGAGCAGACTCTAATTTTAGCAGCTGAAGTCAATAGCGGCTGTGGTGAGCCTTCAGGTTAAGATATATGACAGTGGTTTATACTCATTGTATAGGAGTTGGGGGTCCACTACACACAGTATTAAATTAAACAAATATGTTTTGAGCATGTTTTCAAAAGAATTAAAAATGCTTCATTTAAAAATGTAGTTGGCATAGGTAAGGTAATTAACCTTTCTCAAATTTTTGAAATGTTTTAATGGTTGATTGTGTTGTTTCAAAACAATACCACTCATAATTAATTTCCCTTGTATTAAGTTATCTGCAATATTCTAATGGATTTTTTTACAAGTTTAAGTCAGGTTTTTTTCTAAGTAAGTTAATTCTCTCCTCTTTCTAATCTTCATAGAATCTTAAAAACAATAGCTAAAACTCTACTAGGAGAAGAATGCTGAATTGCCTCTCTTATTTTCTATAATCACAGTAATAGTAATAATAGTCAGTTTTTATTTACTCGTTTTATTACATACCAGATACTTTACTATGTGCTTTATAAGGATTATGAGGACTACTTCATTTAAAGCCACAGCCCTGTAACTTATGCAAGAGCATTATTCCCTGCAAATGAGGAAAGTGAGGCTGGGAAAGTTTCCATAACTTGCCTGGTGTCACACAGCTGAATGTCAAGCAGCAATGACTTCAGAACTTCAACAGTGAAATTATTGTTAAAATGAAATTATAATTGAATGAAAATAATATCGTGAGCAGATGAAGGGTATGTTATTAAAATGTGCTCACAAGTTCTTGCAGTTGGTCTGAGGGCCCAATAGGTTACTCTCAGAAACACCTGCGCAACTAATACTCATAACGGTAATTCTGCAGTCCTCATCTGAGAAAAGTACTTGAACCAGGCTGAGTTCACATGGGTAGACTGAGAGAGATGAATGGAAACCGTACCTGAGTGGACACTGATTGCTATATAACACCAAGATTCAGGACAGGAACCTGGGTCAGATGAGGTGGTGCCAGGATATAGCCAGACTAGCCTATATACAGAAATGCCACATGAATATACGCTTAGACGTGGAAGGGGGCAATTGGATGTCCAGAAGATCTGATGTAACCTTCACTCACTCAGATATTAATGTCTAAAATGGTCCATGACCCAATAGCTTGCATTTCCTTGTCTCTCCTGCAGAATTGATGTATCTCTATGCATTATAAGCTGGTTGCACTATTTTCTACGTCCTTTATATGTAAACTGATTTTGATTCACCCAGCTAATGTCTTGTTAAATGTTTCCATTAACCTGAACCTCTAAGGCCGGGTGAGACCAACTACAGCCTGTGGCCAAATCTAGCCTGCCTGCTTTCATACAGCCTGTGAACTAGGAATGATTTTTACATTTTTCAATGGCTGCAGAAAAAAAACAAAAGAAAAAAGAATATTTTCTGACACATAAGATTTATATGACCATTCAAATTTCAGTGCGTAAATAAAGTTTTTCTGGAAATAAGGCATGCGCATTTGTTCATGTATTGTCTGGGGCTGCTTTCTCACTACAAAGGCAGAATTATTTTCAACAGAAAGTACATGGCTTGTAAAGCCTAAAATATTTACTATCTTGCCATTTACGTGGTCTAGAAATGTAAGCTCCACTTCTAGAATGTAAGCTCCATGCTGACAAGACTTTTTTTTCTGCTTTGTTCACTTATTTATCCCTAGTACCTAGAAAAGAACATTCAAATAAATTTACTGAGGGAGGGAGGGAGGGAAGGTGGAAAAAATTTGTCCACAAAACAATCCTGCATGTGAAAATTAAATCAAAGGGTCCTTTGTCAAGAGCTCTTTAGAGAATACCTTGGCATCTTATTGAAGTCCTTTTGCAATTGGTTTTAGTGCTTCCTCTTTACATCTACTTCTTCCCAACAGCTAGACTCCAGTAACACCCAACATCCATCCATCTCCTAACCACAAGATGCTGTGCCTTGTTTATGCAGTTTTTTCTCCCTTAATAAGCTTCCTCCCTCTAGACACTGATTTCTGTTTCTCTGCCTAGTGAAAAGCTATTAATCCTTAAGAGTCCAAATTCAACAGCATCTTGTCTATATGGTCTTCCCCAGCCTATCCAAAATAAATTGCTTCCTCATCTTCATATATTGCCACATTGACTCAACAATTGCAACATACTATAATTACGTTTAATTATTTTTCTTCTTAACAAAATCATGAGCACCTCAAAAGCAAGGGTGATGACAGAATTCATCAGTGTACCCAATCCTGACCTATGACAGGCATTCAGTAACTGTTTAGTGAACAAATCAATAACCAGCTAATACTCCAGTTGATTTAACACCAAAAAGATTCAACCAGTTGCTCTGACTTGAATGTACTTTTCTATTTTAATAAAACTTGTGGTGAAATTAAATTACATTATCATTTTAAGTGAAAAATTAGAGCCTCTCCCCCAAAAAATTTCTGTACAAAGACAGCAGCACCAGAATCAGAGTAAAGGCTCCCAAGGTGGCAAGATGGTTGCTCATCTCTTGGAAGTTGAATATGATTGTTAAAAAGCAATAAAAACCCAATATCATATACATATGTCATTACAGAGAAATTGCCTAAAGCTGCCAAAATTAAACCAATCATAATACTAACATTCTGAATTTATATAGCTTTTTAGAAAATATCACTTAAAAGGAAAAAAGCTTAGATGACTAGCAATTAAACATATGATCTGATACTTTCAATGCTATGTTATACCTAGGGATAGACACCTAGGGATAGACAAAATTATTAAGACAAAATTATTAAGCTTAAATGCTTAGAAAAATGACTCAGAAATTTTTAAAAAATGGGCAGAGATAAATAATTTAAATCAGCAGGGAAAATTACAAGTCATAAAAATCCTTAACGAACACAAGATGGCAAAATAACCAGGTAGGTACAGTGAGACAGAAATAAAATTATCTTCCTTAATGAGATAATCTGCATTTATAGTGTTATTGTTAATCTCAGACTTTCCGAGGTTTTCCCGTAGTTTATCAAGCCCAGAGACATCTTTGTGAGAAACAGCGGGAGGCTCCCTATGTTTCTATGCCTAATAGATTCCGTTTCTAGAGTCATTTTATCAAGGTTTGATCTGTTTAGTTTGAAGGTAATCTTAAGTAGCTCATAAGAGTTTTAGTTCTTTAAAATTAAATCTGATGGAAATATTTGTTGTCAAAATGCCCAGCTCCATGATTAATCAAGAATAAGCAATTAGTCCTAGGAAGTAAGTTGCTTGCCCAGAGGTTGTATCTACTCTCTTCCAAGGCATTATACCAACCCTGCCACAAGATTCTTTTAACGACCAGGAAATTAGTGCAAATTCTTTTTTTTAACTTTTTTTGTCTTTACCAGTTACATGTCAATATGACTACTGGATTGTTTTTAGTAACATTTCAATTGGTTCTTTCTCATACTCTCTAAGCTTCAAATCTTAATAATAAACCTGGTACTCAGAATAAACAGTTCTGTCTGAAAATATCTTTCCAGGTCAGCCTATAAGCCCCCCCAGTTAAGAACATGAAGACATCCTAGAATTACAAAGAAAGGGGTGGGGGGAGACTAAAGAAGTGATTAGCAATAAGCATATTAGGATGAATTAATTATTGTTATTTTTTCTCAAAATGTAGTTACTCTGAGGAAATGAGAAATGTATTGAGAAAAGGGGAAAAAACATTGAGACACAGGATACTCTCCAGGGCTAATTTTGGGGACAGGGACCTTCAGAAAGGACCGTGCAGTGGAAAACCTAAGAACTCCCACCACATCCTGCAGCTGTGACCTCCGCAGTTTATGGTAATTGTCAATTCACCTGCCTGTAACTCTAACCAGAACATAAGCTCTGTATGTGAGAGACTTCTGTCAGTTCTTCAATATCTGGCTTCTCCATTCTTTCACAGATGTTTTAGCTGGTTACATGGTCATTCAAACAAAGACTTCATTCTGAGACTCCTTTAAAACTACGTGAGGCAATATGTAATTTTTTTCCTGGCAATTAGGATATGAGTGAAAGTGATATGTTCAACTTCCAAGTCATGCCTTTCCCTATCTTCCTTCTTCCCCTGATTAGTATGTGGACATGTGGACATGAAGTCAGCTACCTTGTGCCATATGCATAAGGCCAGTAACCTAGGGTTATGAGATGGTAAAGAGATGGAAAGAGCCTGCATTCCTTGAACTATTTACTCATAATCTTATGAAAGAGACAAATAACATCTGTCTTGGCTGAGCTGAACCTGTATCTTAGTTAAAATACTCTGTGAGAACAGACACCATCATTGTACTGATTTTTATATCCCCAGTGAATCATGGTGTGTCAATCAATTAATTAATGGAAAGATGTTTGGAAAAACTTAGGATGGATACATAAATGGATGGATGGATAGATCAATGAGTGGTTGGATACATGGACGGATGGATATGAAAAAGGAATAGACACAGAAGAGAAAAGGAGATACAAGTTTATCATTGCATCAAAAAGAATAAAACACCTAGGAATAAACCTACCTAAGGAGGCAAAAGACCTGTACTCAGAAAACTATAAGATACTGTTGAAAGAAATCAAAGATGACACAAACAGATGGTGAGGTATACCATGTTCTTGGATTGGAAGAATCAATATTGTGAAAATGACTATACTACCCAAAGCAATCTACAGATTCAATGCAATCCCTATCAAATTACTAATGGCATTTTTCACAGAATTAGAACAAAAAAATTTACAATTTGTATGGAAACACAAAAGACCCCAAATTGCCAAAGCAATCTTGAGAAAGAAAAACGGAGCTGGAGGAAGCAGGCTCCCTGACTTCAACCTATACTACAAAGCTACAGTCATCAAGACCGTATGGTACAGGCACAAAAAAACATAGATCAATGGAACAGGATAGAAAGTCTAGAGATAAACCCATGTACCTATGGTCACCTAACCTATGATGAAGGAGGCAAGAATATACAATGGAGAAAAGATAGTCTTTCAATAAGTGGTGCTGGGAAAACTGGACAGCTACATGTAAAAGAATAAAATTAGAACACACCCTAACACCATACACAAAAATAAACTCAAAATAGATTAAAGACCTAAATGTAAAGCTGGATACTATAAAACTCTTAGATGAAAACATAGGCAGAACACTCTCTGCAATAAATCGCAGCAAGATCTTTTTTGATCCACTTCTTAGAGTAATGAAAATAAAAACAAAAATAAACAAATGGGGCCTAATTAAACTTAAAAGCTTTTGCAAGGCAAAGGAAACCATAAACAAAATGAAAGGACAACCCTCAGAGTGGGAGAAAATACTTGCAAGTGAAGCAAACGGCAAGGGATTAATCTCCAAAATATACAATCAGCTCATGCAGCTCAATATCAAAAAAATAAACAATGCAATCAAAAAATGGGCAGAAGATCTAAATAGACATTTTCTCCAAAGAAGACATACTTATGGCTAAAAAGCACATGAAAATATGCTCAACATCACTAATTATTAGCGAAATGCAAATCAAAACTGCAATGAGGGATCTCCTCACACCAGTCAGAATGGCCATCATCAAAAAATCTACAAACAATAAATGCTGGAGAGGGTGTGGAGAAAGGGGAACCCTCCTACACTGTTGGTGGGAATGTAAATTGGTACAGTCACTATGGAGAACAGTATGGAGGTTCCTTAAAAAACTAAAAATAGAGCTACTATATGATCCAGCAATCCCACTCCTGGTATATATCCAGAGAAAACCATTATTCTAAAAGATACATGCACCTTAATGTTCATTGCAGCACTATTTACAATAGCCAGGATATGGAAGCAACCTAAATGTCCATCAACAGAGGAATGGATAGAGAAGATGTGGTATATATGTACAATGGAACATTACTCAGCCATAAATAAGAATGAAATAATGCCATTTGCAGCAACGTGAATGGGCCTAAAGATTGTCATGCTGAGTGAAGTAAGTCAGAGAAAGACAAATATCGTATGATATAGCTTATATGTGGAATCTAAAAAAAGGGTACAAATGAACTTATCTACAAAACAGAAATAGAGTTACAGATGTAGAAAACAAACTTATGGCTACCTGGGGGTAAGGGGTAGGGAGGGATAAATTGGGAGATTGGGATTGACATATACATACTACCATATATAAAATAGATAACTAATAAGGACCTACTATATAGCACAGGGAACTCTACTCAATACTCTGTAATGGCCTATATGGGAAAAAAAATCTTTAAAAGGGTGGATATATGTATATGTATAACAGATTCACTTTGCGGTATACCTGAAACTAACACAAAATTGTAAATCAACCATACTCCAATAAAAATTTTTTTAAAAAAATTGTCTCAGACCTGTGCAATCTTTAGTCTTTTAGTCACATCTGAGCTCAAGTTGAGAAGAGGGAAAAATAGGAATATCTTAACTATTCATAATGTATCACTATAGACATTGGCCAAGGCTTCATGAACTCCCACATCTACTAGTTCCTCAATCCTGTACAGCAGTTTTACTTCCATAGTCTGCTCTCTCTTCTATTTTTCCTTACTCTCAGCAGTTGACCTTAAAATTTATTTCACATAGAAATCAGAAACTCTCATACTAATATGCTCTCTAGCATATCTGTTTCAACTCTTATGTAAAAATTTCATTGGCATGTGATATTGGGGTCCACTCCTATCTGAAGCATCATCTTCCACTGGCTTTTGACATTACATCTACAGGGTCTTTTTTATCTCTAAGATACTCTCAGTCTCCTTTATCTGCTCCTCCTCCTGGCTTGTATTTTAAGTGTTGGTAATCTTTAGGGTTCTGTCCTCTCCTCTCTCTCAACACTCTCTCTGGGTGATGTCACCTATTCCCTTAGTTCTAGACACTGTGAATATGCTGATCATTTCCACTTAAATTTGTCCAATCCCATATATACCATACATGCCAAATCCTTATATCCAAAACCTACTGGACATTTCAGTGTCATGGTTCAGAGGTGCTGCAGGCTCAATATGTCAAAGCTGATTTTTCATCTTTCCCACTACCTCTTCCTCCTCCTCTTGTATCAATAGTTCTTTCATGAAGTTTTGCCATAAACTATTTCCCAAATTTTTCCATTTTCCAGAGATTTTAGGATTTTAATTTTGTATAAGAGACCATATTACATAATTTCCCAACCAATATCCCTGCCTTAAGTGCCAAGTGAAATGGAGATATCAGTATACTATATATTGAAAAGTGTATTTGCCTAGAACTTAATGTAATCCACAGGCACAATTATTATGCCCATCTTATAGACGAAGAAACCGAGGTTGATAGAAAATAAATAATTTATCCAAAAACACTCAGTTAGTAAGTGGTGAAGATGGGATTTGAACCCAGGATTGTCTGAATCCAAAGCCCAATTTGTGCTATTGCATTTGCCACTCTGCGTTGTAATTGCCTGTTTCCTCATCCATACCACCCAACAGACTCTAGTTTCCATGAGGGTGGGGCTATTATAAACATCTCCATTATTTTTGTTATATTCATTACTAACATTAAGGAAGATCACCGGTACACATTCATTTAAAATGCTTTAGAAAATAATGAAGAAAACAAATGAGAATGAAATGTGATCAGTTTAATATGTAAGACTATTATAAATATCTCATTATATTGGACTGCATTTGTCTCCCCCTCTTTTACCCTCACAGGACAGGTGATTGTCTTTACAACTCTCTAATATCCTGGGTCTTGTTTGCCTGTTTGTTTTAACCCATGGGTGTTACCACCTGCTAATATCCTGGATCCCCTTCTGGATTCCCTTTTATCTTTGGACATTTTACTTTCACCTCAGTACTATTCATATAATTAGGTAGAGCTATATACATTTCCTTCTTCATATTTGCTGTGTAGAATCTGTACAATTGTAACATTTACTCTTTCTCCCAAAGCTGAATGTTGGCAATGCTGAAATGTGAGGAGAGGCTTAAATGATACACAACTTAGTGAAATCTAAGAGATCTGACCGCCCTGCTGCACTTAAAATGTGACATTGCCTAGCTTCTGATGATGGTAGATTTTATAATCTACTACATGTATAATAATACCGGAAAAGTACTTAGAGAAGAATCGGCCCCGTAGTGAGGGCTAGGTAAGTGTAATCCATCATTCATGTTATCACAGTCACCTGGGTAAGTTCTAATCACTTCTGAGAGGAGATGGGGCTGTCTCAGCCAAACGAAACTATCATTTACCTCTTGTTTAGTATTCTCCACCTCTGTATGAAACAGCAAGTTTCCAAAGTTGGAAAAAAAAGATACAACTCAGAGTAAAAGCTAGAGGCAAAATGGCTAAAGAACAGGTAGGCTACTCTCGTCAATGCAACAGGCCTCGCTCGGTGTGTCTAGAGCTCAGAGACCTTTAAAGGGCAAGAGATGATCAGAGTGGGCTCCCGCTGCAGGCAGTGCAAGGAAGTGCGGGCAGGTAGACAGGCAGCAGCCCGGAGCCCAGCAGAGCCATCAGGAAGGAAGCGCGGAGCATCAGGGGAGTCAGCAGAAGACAGTAAAGCAGATAACCTGGAGGAGGTGATAGGCGTTGGGATGGCCGTGGAGTATGAATCAGGATTGTAGTCACAGGGACTGCATGTGACCCTGGTGACAGCCAGGGTCACAGTTCTCAAGGAATCAGACCTGGTAAGGAACCACACCATGGATTTAGACACATTACAATAATCCAGGTGCCCACAAACTGGCACTGATATATAAACCAGGAGCTTAGGCCTAAAGAATAATGAAAAATCCTGACTGGAGTTCAAGATGAAAGAAAAGCCAGCAGTAGGCTGACTACCTGATGAACCAATAACCGAAGGTTCTTTAATATTTTTCTAACTAGAGGTAAAACTGGATCCGGAATCTAAGTCAGTCTAAGTCTGGAATTGAACCCAGCCTTGGCAGCTAAAAGGACTTTGAAGACTGAGAGGAAAGTAGGCGACACATTTCACCTTCATCCTTCTAAATCATGACCTTGGGCAAAGCTCATGTGTTGTTATATAAGCCGAATAGCCTTGACCTCTCAGAGAGTTGTCATAAGAAATTCACACAACAAAAATGTTTTATAACTGCTTAGCAAAGAATTTTTACATTCTTCTACTAGTTTTCATTTGTCGAATCTCCTAATCTACATATCTCTAAAAATCTTTAGGCTATCATTTTAAAACTTAATGTTATATGCCCTCGTTAAGGAAGCAATTTAGTTAACTAATGTCATTATATTACTGAACACTGTCACCAATCTGACAAATCTTTCATAACCACCCAGTGGGATCTAGACTCCCTGGTAATTTCTAACAGACATGCTGATAGAGAAAAAAAGCAAACAAAAAAAAACCCAAATCTTATCCACACTGTCACTTTGATAATCTCACTTTCTGGAAACTGGAATTAAGAACCCCATCCCTGGGGCTTCCCTGGTGGTGCAGTGGTTGAGAATCTGCTTGCTAATGCAGGGGACACGGGTTCGAGCCCTGGTCTGGGAAGATCCCTCATGCCGCGGAGCAACTGGGCCCGTGAGCCACAACTACTGAGCCTGCGCGTCTGGAGCCTGTGCTCCGCAACAAGAGAGGCCACTATAGTGAGAGGCTCGCGCACCGAGATGAAGAGTGGCCCCCGCTTGCCACAACTAGAGAAAGCCCTCGCACAGAAACGAAGACCCAACACAGCCATAAATAAATAAATAAAAATTAAAAAAAAAAAAAAAGAACCCCATCCCTTCACAGAATCTACCCTTCAACTTGATGAAAAATCTTAAGATGACTCAACCTTGATGCAATCCCTTTAACTCCAAAGGTAAAACTCTCCACTTGCAAGGACACTTTTAACATAACCCCTCCCCACTTACAGACCATTAGACAGAAAAGGTAGAAATAATTAAAGTGCCATTATTCCTTTAACTTAGAAGTTTAGCGTTAGCCATACTTATTCATACTTATAGCAGCTTTGGGATGATACCAGTAATAGAAGCCTTTGTCTTTATTTCATAGATGAATAATTAAATGAAAGAAGAATTAAATGAAATCCAACATAAAAGTAGAGCTATACCTATAGCAAGATGATTTAGGAAACGAAAGCAACCAGGAGATGAAAATTTCAGACCCAGAACCATGCCCACTAATGAACTCCTGATGGGATGTTGACATGACTATAACAGCACTGTCACTTAAAGATAATGTCTTTTTCTTAACGGCCTATCCCTTTATTTGTCACAACTCAAAATGAAAGATATACGGAAAACATGAACCTGACATTTAAGGAATGTGGTTAAAATGAATTATGGAAGAAAAGTGTGGTTAAGATGAATTATGGAAGAAAAGTGTACAGAAATAAAGTAAGTTACCTTCAGAGGCAAAAAAAAGAGGAAGCAAGAAAAAAATAATCCTCATGCTTATAGTTTTTCAGAATGACAGAAAGTTGATAAAATTTATATTTGTGGGATGCAAAAAAAAAATCTTTGGATTTAGCAATTAGATGTGTAAAGATTTTATAATCAATTTAAAACCTGTCTTCCTACTGTTCTGAGCCAATTAGAATGTATGCCCTGTCATTAGGCGCTGAACAAAAGTCAAAAACCTTGATAACTATGCCAAATGGTACTTTTGTAATATTTGCTCACTTGATAGTAATCACCATCAGCTGACACCATACATCGTACATGGAAAGTATTCAATAAATATTTGCTGAATTACTAAATGAATGAATTCCACATATGAATGTATACAAACAGGTAGCTTTGAAGAATTTTTAAAAACAAGTAACTCTCTTCTAATAAAATTACAAAAAGATTCATGGTGAATTTAAAACAATGTTTTAATCCTTTTAATTTAGAAGAGAAGATCTAGTTTATAGTCTGTATTCAATAAATGATTTTTATTTGATGCATTATTTTTTGATAAGGAAAACAGAGAAACAGAGATTGTTTTATATGAGAATGCATAACTACAAGTTCTGGAAAACATATTTTAGCTCACTTCAAGCTCTTGGTTTCTGAAATATGATAAGCTCTGCATAGCCCTCATGCAGAACTCCAGAAGTCAATGCCAAGATCAGAAAGGACAGCCACAGAAGACATGGAGCAATAAAGACATATTTAGCTCAACTATTGTTATTAATTAATGGAGAACAGGGATTGAAATATTTATTTATAATACTCTATACCAGGGGTCCTTATTTTTCCATAGACAAGATAATAATAATAGTAACATCGTGTAGGCATATATTTTTGCCTGGTTACCATCCCTTCATTTAGAAAGCCTCGCTTCCCCAATTCTATCACCTCACCTCCTCACCTCAAGAACAGGCATTTGATGAAGGACTAACCAATCCACATAACACCATGTCTTCGGCAACATAAATTGTTCCAAATGGCAAGTTCTTCACGGTGGATTAAGATATCGATATATCTTAATATAAGAGCTATTAAATATAATAGCTATTTTTCGACCAAGGGGTTTAACTGGAAGAATATGACAATGTGGCTGCCATCTTCCCTGACATTTGGAGAGACAGAGGAACAAGGGAAGAAAGGAGGGAGGTAGGAAGGGAGGGAAGGAGGAAGTGGTGAGGCAGGGGCGGAGGGAGAGAATGAGAAAGAATGAGAATGAATAAATGTGTCCTGAAGAAATTCAGACCTAGTTCTACTTCCTAAACCTCAGCTCCCTGCTCCTCTGCCTTTGATTCCCTTTCAGGTCTATGACCCAAAGCACTTCCTCCTCTGCTTAAGCTAATTTGAGTTGAGTTTCTTTTACTTACAACTGAAAAAAAAAAAAAAAAAAAATACTAAACAAAGGCTACTTCTTGATGAATGTATTAATCTTAGGGTTACTTTACCTTCCCATTTTTGCTGTTCTAGGCTTCAACACCTGTGGAACTAATTTTCTGCATTAAATTTCCTCTTTTTGAAATAGTACAGTTTCCATGCTCCTGGCTGGACCCCAACTGATACTGTATCTGAAACTGAAGCTTGGGAAAGCTGTCTTAGAAACATACCTTTTATAACTGTCAGCATAGAGATGGTAAATGAAGCTACTGAGTTGGGTGACATTCCTCGGGAAGAACATGGAAAATAAGGTTCAGAAGGAGAGAGAATTCTAAAATAGCAAAACCAATGTGTACTGGTTGATGGAGTACAGGTTTACTTTAATCTTGAATTCAAGTTGACTTGTGCCTAAAGAATGCCTAAAACAACAGGCAGAAACCTTTGATGAAAGATCAAGTGGACATGCCAAAAGGGAGGGGATATCTGTATGTGTATCTGTATCTGTATCTGATTCATTTTGTTGTGCAGTGGAGGCTAACACAACATTGTAAAGCAACCATACTCCAATAAAAATTAATTACACACACACAAAAAAAGATCAAGTGGACATGGCCATAATCTATGTAAGGCCTTAGGTGTCATGGTCCAGTAAAGAAGAGAAGCTAAGATTAAGTGAGACAGAGATTGAGCTAATTCATCTGGTCATAAGGCTGTCCTTTCGCCACCTCCCACACCTCCCTGGGTCTGACTGCTCACCTGTAAAAAGGCTTAAATAATAATATAATCATAAGCTGTTTTGAACAATGCATGTGATGTGATATACGAAAAGTTGTTAGTCTCATGATAAAGGATCAGCCCAAAGCAGCTGCTACTGTTGTTGATGATGTTATAAAAATTCGTCAGACTAAATCTACTCTAAAGCTTTTCCTATGTATACGTCATATACACACACACACACACACACACACACATATATATGCGTGTGTGTGTGTGTGTCTGTGTGTGTGTGTGTGTATATATATATATATGATTTTATTTACTGTTAGGTTCGTTTCCAATTAAGAACAAACTGTACAACATGCTATTATGAGAGAGCTTAGAATAAATAAAACCCCAAATCCTCTGGATAAACTGCCAGATGAACTGTTTCTGATCTCTGTCTCTCATATTTTCAGCTATTTCACAGTTCTATCCTGTTTGCTCTCTGCTTCGATGTATTCCAAGGCGCTGTCAGAAAGAAGCTAATTGGTCATGTTAACATCCTCTATTACCCCTGGCTCTCAGAGATCCAGCCACTGCAGCTAATATGATACAGTACTTTGGATCTTATCAGATACAGAATTACATGGTCCGCTAATTTCAGAGACCTGGCTCCGTAAACGGGCATCACAGCGGTGGAATCTCTTCAACAAAATATTTACCTCACTTAGTACGCCTAAAAGATTGATCTTCTCTCCTTGATACAGACACACTTGTGTTTAGGGGTTGCTGGTCAAATCTAAATTTTACATCTGGATGGCACACACCTGCAAAGCTGTCACATTGAATTCAATTTTTTATTAACAATCTGATTAAATCGTTCTAAATAAAATCTTTTCTTGGACACAAATCCTAAATAAACAAATTTAATGGGCTGATTCCATCTCTTTGGTCAAAGAGGAAAGCAAATACCCAGGACTGATGTTCAGTCATTAACACCAAATGCCACTGGAGCCAGCTCAGCCCATCCCAATTTGGAACTCTCTAAATTTTATTAAGCAAAACTAAGTATGATTAAAATGAACAAATATTTGTTTTCATTCACCCACGTTTGTTCCATTCTAACATTTTCTCTTGGCTCACCGCTCCAATCCCCTCGAATAGCCCCAGGTAACTAGAGGCATTTAAGATTAAGGTGGTAGAAGCTGCTTGGTGTGTTTGTGTGCTCCCCTGAAACTGGATCTAGCCCCTACATAACATGTCCAACCGCTACAGCTGCAGTCATGAAACATCCACAGGGACAAATAAGCATGCGAGTATACACTACGGCTCTATATGCAACAACCTATATATAAAATATGCAAGAAGCTAAGCATCTTGTCACCGCCTAAAGGCATAACAAATTTTAAAAAGATGTAAAATACTGTAGAGCATTTTGTCCTAGGAAAATGAGATCAAATCTCCTTTTTCCTGTTCTATAATGGCAGGAACCATTCTTCTCTTGTTACCTATTGCGTTCCAGTCCTGGCACTTGTAAGAACATAATGGATGCTACAAAAATGATTGTTGAATAATCAATGAACTGCCTGGAAGTTATCACACCTTGCCACCTTATTCCAACCTACCCTGCACAAGTCACTTGAGAAACACTGTTTTATAATAACTTATAATTTCCTCAAAAAAAAAATTTGTCATATAAAACAATTAAATTTGTTTAATAACATTAAAACTATTAAAATTTCCCATATAGCACCACTACAGTAAATGTATGATTTGGGGATAATGCCTGTTGAACTAAAAACGGCCTTCGTCAAAAGAACCTTGGGAGAATCAGGTTCAGAAAGAACTCAAACTCAGAAAGAAAATTCTAAAGCAATATTAAATATTATTTCCAACTCTACTTTCTTGCCCCTCTCTACTTCTTCCACCTGGGATTTAATGAAAGCCCCATCTCTTAGTTTATTACATACTCTTAGGATATAGATGATAGGAAATGTGAAATGAAGGTTTTCTCTGTATGGTTGTCTTTAGGGGAAAACCTTTCACTGTCTAAAAGAGTGGCCATGAATACTAAATAGCTCTTATAATAGCCAAGGAGTAAGCCAGGGAATAAAACTTTGTTTAAGCAATTATTCCACCTTCTGCTAAAAACTTTGGCTTAAATTTAGAAATGTAATGTAAATAAAAGATGTTTATTTCATTTGCCCCACAGTCTAAAAGATTGGATTGTGAGCTGTTGTTACCATCTGTGTACTGCCTGGGCATCCTGCTGGATCAGGGGAAGGAGGGCTTGCTCATTTCCACTGTCATCCTTTTCTCCTTTGACAGGTAAAGCACATTAGGCAGGTGGAAGCTTCTTCCCCAGCATGTGTAAAATCATATGTGGCAAGTGTAAAATGTTCAGTTTACTTGAGGAAAAAATAATTCTATCACACTCCAAAATCTGGTAAGAATGGTAGGACTTAGGAAATTATGGCTTCAGCAAACACCCACCCAAGCACAGATTGATATGGTTCTCAGAGCCAACACCAGCCAAGATGTCAAGGTATGCCTGTAGTTTTCAGGGCTGTACAGTAGGCATTATTAGTGATATGGTAAAATAGAACTCTGTATTTACTATCTGTTTGATATTTCAAATATTTCTTCAGAATATTTAATTCAAAATAAAGAATAAATGACTTTTAAGTGATCATTAACTCTCAATCAAGGAAAGCCCGTTAACTATATTATTAAAGGATAGATTTTAATAAAATCCACAAAGTTTAGTAATTAATTCTAATATATATACGTATTATATATATATATATATTTAACATACATATGAACAGTGGGAAGATATTTTACAGGCTCAAGAGAGAGAAATGAAAAATCATTATAATAAATATTTTTAAACCCCAAAAAGGGTGTGACAATAAAAGATTTCTAAACTTCAGGTCATTATTTCTACTCATATTTGATATAACACATGCCTAGGAAAACAGTGAGTTCATTAAAATAAATAAGTTCTATATAGATGATAAATTGCAGTGAGCAGACCCTAGGGTGGCCCCCATGAACCCCACCTCTAAGGATCCATGCTCTCATATCATCTCCTCCTCTTGGTGGTAGGCAGGACCTATGACTTGCTTCTAATCAAAGAATATGGCAAAAGTAATAGGATCTCACCTTTGTGATTATGTTACATTATATAAGACTGTCTTTCTACCAGACTCACTCTAAAAACTCTCTTTGCTGGCTTGAGGAAGTAAGTGGCCAGGTTGGGGAAGTACGTGTGGCGAAGAAATAAGGAAATGTGGGCAACCTTCAGGAAGAGAAAGTGTCCTCTAGAAGCTGAGGGCAGCCTCTAGGATCTGAGGGTGGCCTTTAGCTGAAAGTCAGCAAGAAGCCGTGGTGTCTGTCCTATAACCATGAGGAAATGAATTCTATTAATAACCTGAGTGAGGTTAGAAGTAGATTCTTCCCTAATAGAGTCTCCAAATGAGACTGTAGCCCATCTTATACCTAGACTGCAGTCTTCAGAGACCCTGAGCTGAGGACCCATTTAGACCATGCCCAACCTCCTGACCCACAAAATTTTGAGATGATGAATGGGTTTTTAAGGCTGTTAGGTTTTGGTAATTTGTTGTATAGTAATAGCAACTAATACAGAAATATTAAAAGGTCTACAGTTGAGGGCAATATTTAATGTTAAGTTATCTATATTTCTGTGCTCAAATTTTACATGTGAAGAAAAATGTAATACGCATAAAGGTTAATTGCAATCAGTAAGATTAACACTTTTAGTGCCAATATCTTTTTACATCTGAAAATGGTAAAAAAAAATAGAAGATGCTTTCCCAAAAGATGCTTCATATTAAAGTATTCTTAGCTGGATTGTTGGTTTTGCTTCATTAAACAGACACATATAAAGTAAAATGTTCTTACACTTGATCTCAAATTTCCCTGCCAAAAATATGCCCTTCAAAGGGGCTTCACATCAAAATAAAAAATTATATATGTGACCAGCCCGTGTTTAGTAATTAGATCGCATTGACCTTTACATACAAATTTTAGCAAGCTCAGTAATAACACTGGCATCATTCTGGCCTTAGCAACCTTCAAAGATACACCCTCAGCCATAGTACCACTGCAAGTCTCACTGAGAATATTGAGAGTATTCATGATGGGCCATGGACCACTTCTGCCACCAGCTATATACTGTATCTTGATGTTCTACATCTACTAACACCTTGAGCCAAAGATGTGCACTTCTGAGCCACTAGTTAATGCTCCACCCTCAAGAAAGCTGGCTAGCTGCTGTCACTCATGACTGAAGCAAGTCTTCTCTCCTTAGAGAGGTCCCAAAGCCAAGCTGCTTGAATCAGAGGCATTACAACATTTATGCTGAGAGCTCTTTAAAATTTCACACATACCCTTTTTTCCCTGCCAGGTGGTCTGGATGTGAACTAGTTCGAACAAGAGTGATCTCACTCTGCTCTAAACTGGGACAGTGCTATGGCTCTGAGGACATGTGGCCAAGCTATACTTTGCTTCCCCTCGTAATAAAATCTCAGAAGCCTTCGTTTGTACTCCCAACCCACTACTGCGGTCATGTCCAAATATTTCTACACCCATAATGTAGTGGCTACTTTTTGGAGAGAATCGTTATTTCCCATGTAATTGGTAGATTCAAACAATTATGTGTTGAGGCAGATTGCGGAAGAGCACTGAACTCCACATTCCAGGCTTACCTCAGTTCTCTGCTACAGGTTGGATAACCTATTCATCAACTTCATTTTGACTACTATACTTCAAGTAGCAAATGAGGAAATAAGATTATTTCTTTTAATAATTACAAAGAGTAATTTCTTGAACTATGCTTTATAAATGTAGTCCCAAGATCAATTAAGAAATATCCAATCTCATACAAAATAGCCAGTCTCATACACATTGATCTGAGAGAATCAGAACAAAGTGTTTAGGAACTGGAAAACAATATCATCAATCACATTGAATTGTCAGCTTACTAATCATGATACAGATGCTAAAAATGCTAAAAAGCTATGACTTTTAAGACCATGGCATTTTACGTTGGCATTAACTCTGCTGCATGACTTCTTGTGTTACCCACTTGCAGTGGGTAATGACAAAAATAGAGACGCTATTATATTATAAATAAATATCTGGGTGTACTAAAATACCTATTTGAAGTTAATTAAATTCCATTATTACATCCATCGTTACAAATTATCTCTTTCATGCTAATCATTGATTAATTGTTTATTACCTCACAAAGATGAATAAATGCGAGTCAAATCACTGAGATTCCTACATTTGATCTCAGTATGGGTAATGATTTAGTTTACCTGAAACAACTGCTGTAGTAAATTAGTTAAATACATCACACTTTTACAAATAGACTCGAGTGTATCTGGGTCAGGTGCTTTCTGAACCTAGAACAGTGCTGGACACTCAAATATTTTCTGAATAAAGAAAATATCCCATTATCCATGAGTATTGTGAATGCATGTACCCCACCCTCTCCCAGATAAATCTTGAAAAAGTAAAGGAGACAACAGAGCCAAGACTGTACAATTTTTCTGCCCCTTAACTACTATTATATAGCTTGTTGCCTGGATAGTGAAGAGGGGTTGGTTAGGAAGACTTGATGTATTATACCCTTTTCACCCTAACTCATGAATGACCTTCAGCTTCCATCTTTCTCTGTTCTTTTATCCCCTCATGCCTACTGATATAAGATATGTTAAACATCTATGCCTATACTTTGTGAGAAAAACAGAAGTACAGGATTGGGCAAGTAAGTCATGAGCTATTTTCTTCATACACTCAGTGGACCAAAGAGTCATATATTTTTGGCACCTCATGGTACCAAGCACAGAGTTAAGTATACATTTCTGTAAATGGTTGTTGCTTGGTTGCTTTAAAATAAGAACTGTCAAACTATCTACTGGATACTCATTTTTGGTTCAAAGAATCTTAATAATTCTTAAGAGGTCCTTAGAATGAAAATCCCATTAATAACAGTCTTCTTGGCCATGTTCATTTCTATTTGTTATTTCTTCAGGACCTAACATGATGTCTGGAACATTCAGCCATATCTGAATTCAACATATATTAGTAAATGAATACCTTAACTATAATAGGTTAAGACAAAGATAAGTGGACCTCTTTTTATTATGTTTTTAGGATATATTTCTCAATGAGTTGGCTGCAGTCAATTATAGAGACCAGGGTCTTCCAAAAGCATATGCATCTTCCTATGATGAGACTAAAATCAGACATTAAATCAATGCTGTAATACTAAGGTAGATAATGGACCTTATGCCCCAATCTGTTGCATCACGTTGTTTTAATATTTTAGCTACAGAAATTATTGGCAAAATCTAACATAAAAATTGTTAAATAAATAATTTCCTATATTTTGGTTAGATCAATTAGCTATATTTATTTATAAAAAGGCAAAATTTTAAAGAAAACAAACAATCATTGAGCTTTTATTGTGTATCCTGCTTACATAATCCATGTAGATTTTTGGAATATTTCCATTAATTAAATGACTCCCAAGACATTTTCAGTTTCAACAAACCACATCACCGTTTTACTTTTAGGTGCTGAAGAATCTCAATATATTTCAATATAGCTTACCTAATTTATAAAGTATTTTCATGAATGAACACATAATTGCCACTTCTCCACACCTCACCCCAAAAGGGAAGACTACATAATTATGAATTAATGAGATGGATTTTCTTTTGTACCTTATGTAAACTAATTTCATTACTTTATAGAAGTGAATGGTTCCTATAATGACTGAATTTAATGTTTTACTTGTCTGTTTTTCCTCATAATTATAGTATTGAGTCTTAAATGTGTACATTAGTATTTTGCTTAATAATTTCTGTGAAGAACTAAACTCTTATATGAATCAATTATGTAAATATATATCTTGATGATGATGTTTACTTAAGGCTACTCTGTGACCAAATGCTCAAAGATAATAATTATGCTAATCAATTACCAAGCTTGGTTTATGATGACATGAAAATGTACTGAAGCATTATTTATAAAGGTAGGGACTTGAGCGTATTGAACTTGCAAATGTTAGGAGCACTTATATTTTCAGTAACTATATAAAAAGGTTTAAGGTGCAACAAGACGAGAGAAAAACTGATATTTAGCAGAATGAGAAAACAAGTTCAATTACTGAATAGTATCCCTGCAAGGAAAATTATACATATGGAATAATGTTCCATGGGAGATTTTTTAATTTTTAGGCATTAAAAAAAGATGGGTAAAATGTAACATTAAGAATGACTCAGCAATTATGGAGCATTTTAAAAATTTTTGAAAAACCTCAACTAGTGCATTAAACTAAGGAAAATATCTTTAATACAAAATTATTGCCTTTGTTTAAAACAATGGACTACAAAACACATCACAGTGGAAATGGACCATGGGAAACAAGGACTTTGGGCACCCGGACTGCCAGTCTGAATGGCAAAGAGAGAATACTGAAACACAAGATCAATCATAGATAGACCACAACCAGAATCTTTTTTTCATTTTTTAGATATTCTAATCAGATATTCATTTCCCATATTCCATATGAACAAGTCTTAGTGAAATAGTTCTACCTATAACATGTTTATAAATATCTATATCATTTAAAGGGTTTTTTTCAATTTTTCTAGATGATAACTCTCATGCTATATGACATAAAAAAAGTGCATTATTGTCAATACTTCACAAGCTAGTTTTTATCCTTTCCAGTTATTACCAAAATTTTGAAAAACACTAGAACATCAGCAGCTCCAGCAAAATCTTTACTATCGCTCATGAATTAGGTTCTAAATTTCCTAAAATCTTTGAGTGGAATCTTTGCCAAGATAACACAAAAGCTATATTAAAAAGTAAAGAAATGTAAACTGATGAGAATTTCAACGAAACAGAATGAGGGTTACCGAAATTACTGTGTTATCTCCTTCATGGTCTCTACTATCTGCCATCTTGTCAAAACTTTTTTTTTTTTCATTCTGGGTGAAATAGTAGACTAAACATAAATGGAAATCCCTCCCTTTCTACTCCCAAAACACAAACTTAATAGAAAACATTTCATGTTTGAAAGATCCAAGTAAAGAAAATCTCTATAAACCAGAAATGAATAGGGAACTCAGAGGAGTAAACAGGAGCTGAAATCAATAGCTCACAGACAAGCTGGACTGTGGGCCTTAGGGCTGAGGCCATTAGGAATATGCCCCATTTGGGACCCCAGGGCACGAACCAGAAATAAGATTTCCACCATGAATGAGGACAGGAATAGTGCCCACTCCTCACCCACCTACCAAAAATAAAGTGTTCACTGTGGCCAGGATGTAGTGAGTCTGATTTGAAATAGGCTTATATTTTTTGTGGGGTAGAGGGCTGTCTCATAGCTACACAAATAACACTGGGCAAAAACCCATGAGTCAAAGAACTGGTACAACCTGAGTTTGTGCACCCAGCAATGCCAGGCTACTGACAGGCTCAAAATTAACTCACTAGAAGAGCATATAAGGGAGAATACCCCTCAGAAGATGAGCTCAAATGAAGATTTGCCAAGTATGAGTAAGTTCAATTCTGGAAAGACAGTTAACCTATGCCACACATGGGAGAATTACTTCTGAGAAAGTAGTTATACTAAAGAAAACTCAAAAAGGATTTTGAGTTTTGCTTCTGGTCAAAAGTGAGTAACAGGGACTGGATTTGCCATCCTATCAGAAGTGAACAATAATTTTTAAAAAGTAGATAAAATATGTGGACCAGACAGTCAGCTCTACCCACCACCAGAGCCTCCCATCAAGACTCTTAGATAGCCTCAACCACCAGAGGACAGACAGCAGAAGCAAGAAAAACTACAATCCTGCAGCCTGTGGACCATAACCCACAGTTACAGAAAGATAGACAAGATTAAAAGGCAGAGGGCTATATACCAGATGAAGGAACAAGAAAAAACCCCAGAAAAACAACTAAATGAAGTGGAGATAGGCAACCTTCCAGAAAAAGAATTCAGAATAATGATAGTGAAGATGATCCAGGACCTCGGAATAAGAATGGAGGCAAAGACTGAGAGGATGCAAGAAATGATTAACAAAGACCTAGAAGAATTAAAGAACAAACAAACAGAGATGACCAATACGATAACTGAAATGAAAACTACACTAGAAGGAATCAATAGCAGAATAACTGAGGCAGAAGAACGGATAAGTGACCTGGAAGACAGAACGGTGGAATTCACTGCTGCGGAACAGACTAAAGAAAAAAGAATGAAAAGAAATGAAGACAGCCTAAGAGACCTCTGAGACAACATTAAACGCAACAACATTCGCATTATAGGGGTCCCAGAAGGAGAAGAGAGAGAGAAAGGGCCAGAGAAAATATTTGAAGAGATTATAGTCGAAAACTTCCCTAACATGGGAAAGGAAATAGCCACCCAAGTCCAGGAAGCGCAGAGAGTCCCATACAGGATAAACCCAAGGAGAAACACGCCGAGACACATAGTAATCAAAGTGGCAAAAATTAAAGACAAAGAAAAATTATTGAAAGCAGCAAGGGAAAAACGACAAATAACATACAAGGGAACTCCCATAAGGTTAACAGCTGATTTCTCAGCAGAAACTCTACAAGCCAGAAGGGAGTGGCATGACATACTTAAAGTGATGAAAGGGAAGAACCTACCACCAAGATTACTCTACCCAGCAAGGATCTCATTAAGATTTGATGGAGAAATCAAAAGCTTTACAGACAAGCAAAAGCTAAGAGAATTCAGCACCAGCAAACCAGCTCTACAACAAATGCTAAAGGAACTTCTCTAAGTGGGAAACACAAGAGAAGAAAAGGACCTACAAAAACAAACCCAAAACAATTAAGAAGATGGTCACAGGAACATACATATCAATAATTACCTTAAACGTGAATGGATTAAATGCTCCAACCAAAAGACACAGGCTTGCTGAATGGATACAAAAACAAGACCCATATATATGCTGTCTACAAGAGACCCACTTTAGACCTAGGGACACATACAGACTGAAAGTGAGGGGATGGAAAAAGATATTCCATGCAAATGGAAATCAAAAGAAAGCTGGAGTAGCTATACTCATATCAGATAAAATAGACTTTAAAGTAAAGAATGTTACAAGAGACAAAGAAGGACACTACATAATGATCAAGGGATCAATCCAAGAAGAAGATATAACAATTATAAATATATATGCACCCAACATAGGAGCACCTCAATACATAAGGCAACTGCTAACAGCCATAAAAGAGGAAATTGACAGCAACACAATAATAGTGGGGGACTTTAACACCTCACTTGCACCGATGGACAGATCATCCAAAATGAAAATAAATAAGGAAACAGAAGCTTTAAATGACACAATAGACCAGATAGATTTAATTGATATTTATAGGACATTCCATCCAAAAACAGCAGATTACACGTTCTTCTCAAGTGTGCACGGAACATTCTCCAGGATAGATCACATCTTGGGTCACAAATCAAGCCTCAGTAAATTTAAGAAAATTGAAATCATATCAAGCATCTTTTCTGACCACAGTGCTATGAGATTAGAAATGAATTACAGGGAAAAAAACATAAAAAAGACAAACACATGGAGGCTAAACAATACGTTGCTAAATAACCAAGAGATCACTGAAGAAATCAAGGAGGAAATCAAAAAATACCTAGAGACAAATGACAATGAAAACACGACGACCCAAAACCTATGGGATGCAGCAAAAGCAGTTCTAAGAGGGAAGTTTATAGCTATACAAGCCTACCTCAAGAAACAAGAAAAATCTCAAGTAAACAATCTAACCTTACGCCTAAAGAAACTAGAGAAAGAAGAACAAACAAAACCCAAAGTTAGCAGAAGGAAAGAAATCATAAAGATCAGAGCAGAAATAAATGAAATAGAAACAAAGAAAACAATAGCAAAGATCAATAAAACTAAAAGCTGGTTCTTTGAGAAGATAAACAAAATGGATAAGCCATTAGCCAGATTCATCAAGAAAAAGAGGGAGAGGACTCAAATCAATAAAATCAGAAATGAAAAAGGAGAAGTTACAACAGACACTGCAGAAATACAAAGCATCCTAAGAGACTACTACAAGCAACTTTATGCCAATAAAATGGACAACCTGGAAGAAATGGACAAATTCTTAGAAAGGTATAACCTTCCAAGACTGAACCAGGAAGAAACAGAAAATATGAACAGACCAATCACAAGCAATGAAATTGAAACTGTGATTAAAAATCTTCCAACAAACAAAAGTCCAGGACCAGATGGCTTCACAGGTGAATTCTATCAAACATTTAGAGAAGAGCTAACACCTATCCTTCTCAAACTCTTCCAAAAAATTGCAGAGGAAGGAACACTCCCAAACTCATTCTATGAGGCCACCATCACCCTGATACCAAAACCAGACAAAGACACTACAAAGAAAGAAAATTACAGACCAATATCACTGACGAATATAGATGCAAAAATCCTCAACAAAATACTAGCAAACAGAATCGAACAACACATTAAAAAGATCATACACCACGATCAAGTGGGATTTATCCCAGGGATGCAAGGATTCTTCAATATACGCAAATCAATCAATGTGATATACCATATTAACAAACTGAAGAAGAAAAACCATATGATCATCTCAATAGATGCAGAAAAAGCTTTTGACAAAATTCAACACTCATTTATGATTAAAAACTCTCCAGAAAGTGGGCATAGAGGGAACCTACCTCAACATAATAAAGGCCATATAGGACAAACCCACAGCAAACATCATTCTCAATGGTGAAAAACTGAAAGCATTTCCTCTAAGATCAGGAATGAGACAAGGATGTCCACTCTCACCACTATTATTCAACATAGTTCTGGAAGTCCTAGCCATGGCAATCAGAGAAGAAAAAGAAATAAAAGGAATACAAATTGGAAAAGAAGAAGTAAAACTGTCACTGTTTGCGGATGACATGATATTATACATAGAGAATCCTAAAACTGCCACCAGAAAACTGCTAGAGCTAATTAGTGAATATGGTAAAGTTGCAGGATACAAAATTAATGCACAGAAATCTCTTGCATTCCTATACACTAATGATGAAAAATCTGAAAGAGAAATTATGGAAACACTCCCATTTACCATTGCAACAAAAAGAATAAAATACCTAGGAATAAACCTGCCTAAGGAGACAAAAGACCTGTATGCAGAAAACTATAAGACACTGATGAAAGAAATTAAAGATGATACCAACAGATGGAGAGATATACCATGTTCTTGGATTGGAAGAAGCAACATTGTGAAAATGACTATACTACCCAAAGCAATCTACAGATTCAATGCAATCCCTATCAAATTACCAATGGCATTTTTTACGGAACTAGAACAAATCATCTTAAAATTTGTATGGAGACACAAAAGACCCCGAATAGCCAAAGCAATCTTGAGGGAAAAAAACGGAGCTGGAGGAATCAGACTCCCTGACTTCAGACTATACTACAAAGCTATAGTAATCAAGACAATATGGTACTGGCACAAAAACAGAAACATAGATCAATGGAACAAGATAGAAAGCCCAGAGATAAACCCACGCACCTATGGTAAACTAATCTATGACAAAGGAGGCAAAGATATACAATGGAGAAAAGACAGTCTCTTCAATAAGTGGTGCTGGGAAAACTGGACAGCTACATGTAAAAGAATGAAATTAGAATACTCCCTAACACCATACACAAAAATAAACTCAAAATGGATTCGAGACCTAAATGTAAGACTGGACACTATAAAACTCTTAGAGGAAAACATAGGAAGAACACTCTTTGACATAAATCACAGCAAGATCTTTTTTGATCCACCTCCTAGAGTAATGGAAATAAAAACAAAAATAAACAAATGGGACCTAATGAAACTTCAAAGCTTTTGCACAGCAAAGGAAACCATTAACAAGACGAAAAGACAACCCTCAGAATGGGAGAAAATATTTGCAAACGAATCAACGGGCAAAGGATTAATCTCCAAAATATATAAACAGCTCATTCAGCTCAATATTAAAGAAACAAACACCCCAATCCAAAAAAAAAAAATATGTGGACCAAGGACTTTCATGATGCTGGATGCCAGGCAATGAAGGACAGGGATCCTTGAGACTGGGGGTGGGGGCAGGATAAGGTAAGTCCTAGTTTAGTGCTGGGAGAATTTCCAGGTCTTGCACTAGGAAGGGAAACACAAGCACAGTCGGGAATATTGGCTGAGTTAAGGGGACATTGTTGAGAGTCTGAAGAAATTAAAGCAGCCAGAATTTGTGAGACAGAGTAACAAAAAGGAGAGAGCAGCACAGAGAGAAAACTCCAAGAGATCTGCAGAGAGTCCGCCTGGAGTGTTCATCAGAATACTGATCTGTCCGTGAGTGTAAGGTTACTACCAAAGGCAAGGAAAAGAACCACCAAAGCATTACAGGGAATACACAACACTCACACAGGAGACAGTGTCCGTCCCTACCAGTAACACTGGAAAGCGTCATAATTCACCAGGCACTGGGTAGAGTACACAGAACGGTCTTGCCTCATGGTAGAGGATAATTAACCCTAGACTAAACATCACTCTTGTCCACCTACAAATCTGAAAAGGAAGAGTCAAAAGATCAAATTTAACTATATCCCAGGACAAATCTCAAGAATATTTATAGAAATGTACAAATATGCAGCACCCAAGAAGGTAAAAATTCAAGTCTGATATCCAACCAAAAATTACCAGTCATGCAAAGAAGCAGGAAAATACAGCTAACTCATAATCAGAAAACTCAATAAATCAAAGCCAATGCAGAACAGAATATATTATAATTAGCAGAAAAGACATTAAAAATGACAATAGATTTAAACTTAATGATGTGTTTAATCACATAAAATGTAGCTGATCAAAACATACTAATTTAAAGGCAGAGATTATCAGATTGGATAAAAAAGTGAGACCCATTCTTATGCTGCCTAAAAGAAACACACTTTATATACAAAGACAACAACAGATTAAAAGTATGAAGATGGAGGGCTTCCCTGGTGGCGCAGTGGTTGAGAATCTGCCTGCCGATGCAGGGGACATGGGTTCGAGCCCTGGTGTGGGAAGATCCCTCATGCCGCGGAGCAGCTGGGCCCGTGAGCCACAACTACTGAGCCTGAGCGTCTGGAGCCTGTGCTCCGCAACAAGAGAGGCCGCGATAGTGAGAGGCCCGCGCAGCACGATGAGGAGTGGCCCCCGCTCGCCGCAACTAGGGAAGGTCCTCGCACAGAAACGAAGACCCAACACAGCCATAAATAAATAAATAAATCCAAAGTTAAAAAAAAAAAAAAGTATGAAGATGGAAAAAGATATATTACACTAACACTAATCAAAAGAAAAGTAGAATGGATATACGAATATCAGACAAGGTATATTTCAGAGCAAAGAATATTATCAGGAAGAAGATCATTTCATAATAATAAAGGGGTCAATTCATCAGGAGGATATAACAATCACTAATGTTTATGCACTTAAGAGCCAGAATTCAAAATACCTCAAGCAAAAAAAAAAAAATAGAACTGCAAAGAAAAAAGAAAAATCTACAGTTGAAGTAGATCTCTTCTCACTAATTGACAGAACAAGTAGACAGAAAATAAGTCCAAAGCATCACCCCTGGATTTGGTACCATGGAGATCATTAAAGCAATTGCAAGAGATTGCTGGGATCTCAGTCTGGTTGAAATGGTTAAGAGAATGGGAGGTGACAAAGTGGAAAGAGCAACTCTTAGGACTCCTTCAAAATTGACGCTGTGAAGGGGAGCTAAGAAATTATTTGTACAAAGGGTAAGGTGCGGTCAAAAGTTTTGTTTGCTGTTTTGAAATAGAAAACAAACTAGAACAAACATATATGCTTAAAGGGAAGTTCAGACAGTACAGGAAAAAATTACGTACAGTACAGATGAGAATGGGGGTAACTACAAGCAACAATCTGGAAGAGGTGAAAGGGAGAAGCCAATAACAAGAAGAAAATACAAAACTTCACATATCTGAAACTTAAAAACACATGTCTAAATAATTCAGAAGTTAAATAACAAATCATAATAAAAAATTTTTAAATACTTCAAAGTGAACAAAAATTAAAGTAATAATAGAGACAAAAATTTGTGATGAGGCAGCTAAAGCGGTATTAAAGGGATACTTAAAACCTTTAAATCTTATATTAAAAAAAATTTAAAGACTAAATTCAAAAAAATGTCAAAGGCTAATTGTAATGAATAAAAAAATTCACTTAGGAAGTAGGAAAAAAGAAAATAGCTCCCCTGTAGGTTTGTTTCCATATCTGGACCACTTAAGCAACATAAGACATAAGATCATCTAAAGCTAAATTACTGAAGAGACTTGACAGTTAGGCTTATCAATCCAATAACAGATCAATGCTTAAAGGCCAAACCTGCAAAGTTCAAGGAGAGACATGCTAAGTACATTCCCACTTACACTGACAATTCTGTCAGTTCTGTTTTCAATCAAAGACAAACAGATATAGACAAGGTCAATGGAACAATAAATTCCTATCACCAAAATTCAATATCTTAAACTCAATATCTTAAAAATGCATACATTAAAAAAAAAATGCATACATTAAACTACCAAAAGCTTTTGAAAACACCTTCTTTAGCCACACACTGTTGATATACATCTGGACATTGAGTCACAGAAACTAATCATACCCCTTAAGAACTTTTTTTCCTGTAATAAGATGACGTAACATTATTTTTTAATCCTTTGCCTGTGACTATAAAATATAATCTGCATTGAGTTCACAAAAAAATTAATTCCTAGGAAAAAGCTATGAAGACAGATGATAGCATGGGATATATTAAGTTGTTGGTCATTCTAAAACATAAGATAGTTGATTATATAGTAAATGGAATTTGAGACTCTCTCAAATAAGAATTTGTTAAAAAATAAAGCTGTTATTTTTGTTATTTGGTCTGTCAAGTAACAATCTTTGATTTTTTAAATTCTTGGTGAGAGCACATTTCTTGGCTAATCATGCTGGAAACAGACTCTCTGCTATTTGTCAAGCCACACATTATTTTATTGAAATGAATTCATATGACAGCAAACTAGAAATAAAGTGCTTATCAAATTCGAACACTCAACTATTCACTGCCTGTAAAAACATATAACTGGGGCCAATCATTCTGTTGATATCATGGGTTGGAAGAACACATCATCTCTCGGAAAGAATACTTATTTCTGCTGGGGGCCTAGGCAAGTAAAGCAACATGTAGAAGTCAGGGGGGCAAAGGCTATGATGGAAGTGTGCAGTTGGTACTCGGCAGTAGAGAAGGTTAAAGATGTATCAGAACAAATCTGAACAAAGAGTCAAATTAGGCCAAGCACACAAGGTGGGAAAAACAGTTCTACGCAAAGGGAAAATCATAGATAAAGGCCCAGAATTGTCATATTACAAATATTCTATACTGTGGGAGCATGGCAACCAGTCCGGTAAAGGAATTTGGAGATAATTAATGAAGCCAGAAGAATCTGAGAAGGTAAGGGGCATTGAGAATCCGAGTTCATGTTGAAGATTTAGGCTTAGAGAGGAAAAGAGGCATTTTTTTCTACTTAGAAAGGATTCAAGAATAGGAGGCACCAAATGAAGAACATGCATATTTCTTAAACAAACACGAGGTGTTCAGGAAGTGCTCACACTGTTCTCAGAACCTCACAAATTATCAACAATATAATGCTCCTAAGGACGCTGTGAAGTAGGCTGTATATCATCCCCATCCTACAGCTGAGAAAACAAAAGCCCAGGGAGAGGTTTGGTAAATTGTACAAGTCACACCGCTAGGTAGGATTTGATTCCAAGCATTCTGGTTCCAGAGTTCACGCTTGTAACCACTAGGGTGTTCTGTGTCTCACTTTCGGGGGTGAATGAATTTAACTATTTACATAAATAGTTTCTAAAACAATAAAGAATTGTGTATTCGTGATTAGTACAAGGACTTGGAGGAAGAAGCGAAAGAGAAAATGAATAAAAAGGGAGAAAAATGAAAATTTCAAAGAGGAGAAAATGAAGCACCCTATAAATTAAAATCCTGGGAAGGGAAGTAGTGGTTAATGTATGGGAATCCAAAATATGTTATTAAATTTTACCCAGTTATTGCTAGTATCTTGTCCCATTCTATCAAACTATTTTTGAAGACTTTTTCTCTTTCAGAGAAGTTTTAGGTTCACAGCAAAACTGAGAGGAAGAGACAGAGATTTCCCATATCCCGCTGCTCCCACCCACGGACAGCCTCTCCCACCAGCAGCGTCCTCCGCCAGAGCACGCATTGACACAATCCATGCACCTACACTGACGTATTATAATAACTCAGAGTTCATATTTTTCTTAGGATTCAATATTGTGTTGTATATTCTACAGATTCAGATAAATGTATATTACCATGTACGCATCTTTAGTGTCAAACAGAGTAGTTTCGCTGCCCTAAAATTCCTCTGTGCTCTACCTATTCATCTCTCCCCTGCCCCTACTGCTACCAACCAATGATATTTTTCCAGTCTCCATAGCTTTGCCTTTTCCAGAATATCACATAATTAAGAGTCACACAAAGAACCTAGTGGTAGGACGGGAATAAAGACACAGACCTACTAGAGAATGGACTTGAGGATATGGGGAGGGGGAGGGGTAAGCTGTGACAGAGTGAGAGAGTGGCATGGACATATATGCACTACCAAGCGTAGGGTGGATAGCTGGTGGGAAGTGGCCGCATAGCACAGGGAGATCAGCTTGGTGCTTTGTGATCACCTGGAGGGGTGGGATAGGGAGGGTGGGAGGGAGGGAGATGCAAGAGGGAGGAGATATGGGAACATATGTGTACGTATGACTGCTTCACTTTGTTGTGAAGCAGAAACTAACACACCATTGTAAAGCAGTTATACTCCAATAAAGATGTTAAAAAAAAAAAATTAAGCCAGTGTTTTAAACAAACAAACAAACAAAGAGTCACACAGTAAATTGCCTTTTTGGCTTGGCTTCTTTCACTTAGTAATATGTATTTAAGTTTTCTCCATGTGTTTTTATGGCTTGATAGCTCATTTCTTTTTAGCACTAAATAATATTCTATTGTCTGGATGCACCACAGTTTATTTATCCATTCACCTACTGAAGGCCAACTTGGTTGCTTCCAAGTTCTGGCAATTACAAATTAAGCTGCTATAAAGACCCTTGTGCAGGATTTTGTGCGGACATAAGTTTTCATCTCCTTTGGGAAAATTCTAAGGAGTGTGATACGCTGAATCATATGGTGAGCATATGGTTGTTTTGTAAGAACTTGTCAAACTATCTTCCAAAGGGCCTGTACCATTTTGCATGGTACCCACCAGTAATGAATGACAGTTCCTCCACATCACATCCTCACAAGTATTCAATGTTATCAGTATTCTGGATTTTGGCCATTCTAACAGGTGTGTAATGGTATCTCATTGTTGTTTTAATTTGCATTTTCCTGATGGCATATGAGGTAGAGCATCTTTTCAAATGCTTATTTGCCATCTGTACATTTTCTTCGGTGAGGTGTCTATTAAGATATTTGGTTCATTTTTAATTGGGTTGTTTGTTTTCTCATTGTTGAGTTTTAAGAGTTCTTGTATATCTGGATAACAGTTCTTCATCAGATTTATTGTTTAAAAATATTTTCTCCCAGTTTGTAGCATGACTTCTCATTCTCTTCACATTGCCTTTTGCAGAGCATAAATTTTTAATTTTAATGAAGTCCAGCTTAGCGATTATTTATTTCATGGATCACATCTTTAGTGTTGTGTCTAAAAAGCCATCACCATACTCAAGGTTTTCTTCCATGTTACCCTCTAGGAGTTTTACAGTTTTGTGTTTCACATTTGGGCTATAATCCATTTTGAGTTAATGTTTGTGAACAGTGTAAAGTTTATATTGGGATTCACTATTTTTGCATCCCAATGTCCAGTTGATCCAGCACCATTTGTTGAAAAGGCTTGGTTGCACTATATTGCTTTTGATTCGTTGCCAAAGATCAATTGACTATATGAATCTATTTCAGCATTCCCCATTCTGTTCCACTGATCTATTTGTCTATTCTTTCACTGATACCACAGTCTTGATTACTGTAGCTTGATTACTGTATCCTCCAATTTTGTTCTTCTCCTTTGTTATTGTATGGGCCATTCTGGGTCTTTCAACCCTCCATATAAACACTGAATCAGTTTGCACTCACAACTATTGTGTGTCACTCATATTTAAGTCCAGAATTCAAGAACCTTAAAAAGTGTACAGAGTACACAGAAATACTTTATTTACAGAGTCCAAAAATAACCAAACAAAAGATGATATATTAAAAAAGCATCCTTGAGAGAAAAAAAAATACCAAAATGCAGGCTTCTTTGAGGTATAATTTTGTTTCTTACTGAATTGTAAAATATGATGCTGCAAAATACCAAAACCTCAACAACAACAAAAAAATCAGTGAAATAGAACCCACAGAAAGGTACTTAACAGAAAATATTAGCATTTTATGTAACAGCTTCTTAATTCATCACCCAAGTCAAAACAAAAAAACTACAGAAGAACTATAATTTTGTTTCATTGTTCTGAAGATATAACTAGCATAGGACAAAACATTGATATTTATAGCTTTTTGTTTCTAATGTGATCAAATTACATCATTTTATAGATAAAAATGAAAGTTTTAGAGTACAAATCATATTATTCTGGCAACATATCTATTTAAATTCCTTTAAAATAGGACCTGGAGATGTTTTGAAAATAAAGGAGATGAATATTTCATCTGTTAATTATAATAATGCTTATAGTCATGATAAATGGTTATAGTATTTTATAAGTGAATGTATGCCTTATTACGAATAACACAGAAATGCCGACAAACCACATTTGTTCTAAAATTTCCATGTTCTTGAGAAAACAATATTATTTTTGTAGTTAATTTACCACAAAGGACTACTAAATTTATGAATATACAAGAGAGGACAGAGTAACTTAATTCAATAAACTCTTATGCTTACAAACTGTAGGTGAATGGAACCCAAATAAACTTGTTAAATTATTATTGCTGTGATACATGCAAACAGATACAACTATATAGCAATGGACACACTTACTTAAGAGAAAATATAGGAAAACATATCATATTTGTTCACTTTTCCAGTTAGATTTGTAAACTGTTATTAAACAAGTGGGGAAATCAAATGTTATTAAGGGGAATTACTATGGTCTGAATATTTGCTTCCCCTCAAATTTTGTATGTTGAAACCTAATCGTGAATGTGATGGTATTTGGAGGTAGAGCCTTTGAGGGGTGATTCGGTCATGAGGGCAAAGCATCATGAATAGGATAAGTGACCTTATAAATAAAAGGAACCCCAGAGAGATTCCTCACCACTTGTACCAAGTGAGGACAGAGTAAGAAGGCACCATCTATGAACCAGAAAGCAGCCCCTCATTAGATACAGGGTCTACCAGTGCCTTGATCTTGAACTTTCCAGCTACAAGTACTGTGAGAAATAAATTTCTGTTGTTTATAAACTACCCAGTCTACAGTATTTTGTTATTGCAGCCCAAATGGATGGACAGTAATAGTTCAAAGACTTTAAATCAACAAACATGTCTAGAAATCAGTCTTTATAGTAGAAAATAAAAAGGTAAATAAAACATTCTTCCCAAATATATTGGAAATATTACTTGATATTTTGTATTTATTTGATATTTGATTTCAGAATAATTTGATAGTTCGTTTCATATCAAGGGTTTTTCCTTTTTCTTTTCTAAGTACAACCATGACTCACAAGAATAAATAGCAGTTTGAAATATGAAAGGACAAATATATTTATAATATATAAAATATGGAAATTAGTGAGCTATAAATAAATTACATAAATTCAGGAGCATACTATTATACATCACTTTTAAAAGTAAGCTTTTTATTTTTAACATAATTTATAGGATAACTAAACTATCAGACCTCAAGGTAACACATGAAAGGACTGAAGAATATTTAATAAAATCTCTTCATAAAGGTACCCATAAATTGTCATAAAACTTAACAAGGAAACATATTAAAGTATAATATTTCTAATATTCACTGAAGAAGTAATTTGGATCTCCTCATCTCTAAATCTAATCATGAACTATTGATAAACATATACAAATTACATAAAGTATCAAATATAGTATTCCCAGCCACATGACCACACAGGGATCTATGTAAAATAGCTCACAAACTTGAGTATATCTAAGATGAGGAAGTTGACTTTCAGAGAGAGAAAGTAAAAATCCCACTCTTGTCCCTTTGACAATCAGTACTAACCAGTAACTTTCTGCACATTGGGGAAATTATAATGGAACTCTCAGCGATGCATTTATAGACCTCTCCTTCCTTGTCCTTCTCACTACTTGAAATAGTGAGACTAAATTAGAGATAACTGCAAGGGTCCAAATGAGAGAGGATGAAGGCCTGGTCTAGAAAAGTGGAATGGGGGAGACAAGATTGATTTGCCATCTTGGGGATGCGCTCTTTGAGATGCTTACGGGACATACAACAGCCCGTTTTCATCCCGGCTTTGGAGTTGCAGACAGATGACATGATCTCAAAATTCAGGCTGTAAAGTCACTGGAACATTGGTGAGTGTTAAAAGACTAGAAGTAAATGAGACCACTGGTGGGCGGGGGTGGGGGGGGGGACGGATAAAAAAGACAAAGAGAAAAAGGTAAGGGATGAAACCCTAGAAATATACAATACTTATAATTAAAGAGGAGGAATAAGAGTCAAAAGAAGTGTTTTTTTTTTAAGGCAGGAGGATTAGAAAAGTGCTATCATATAAACTAAGATTGAAAAAGAAAGTAAGTAAGGAGCTGTCAGTAGTAGAGAGAGATGGTGTTGGATATCAAATATTGCATAGATGTTAGCCAGCTGGAAAATAGGATCTTCCAATGGTCATTGGTGATCTTTGACAAAGTCATTTCAATAAAGTGGGCATAAAAGTCAGATTGGTGATTTGAAGAGACAATGAGAAAAAATTCTACAAGTATGGCTTATTAATATTAATACACTAACTATTGGAAAAGTTGATAATATCCATGCAGTGAGGAGAAATTCCTCTAATTTTGGTGGAAAGGGGAGGAAACAATGAACGATCAATTCAAATGGCTGTCAGAGTCAAGCATAACTTAAAACTTATTTTGTAGGCTGAAAAGAAAGAGAAACTGGAAGGAGAAAAATTGAAAACACGTGAAACAAGAGATAAAGGATACAAGAAGGTGATGAAGGCAAAGAGGGAAGAGATCAAGAGTACAGGTCTAACTTTTGACTTGTCAGGGAAGACGGGTCCTCGTGTTCGGAGATGAAGAAAGGATGGGTGAATACTGACACTATAAACTGAAATTTGGGGGGCAGAATTCTTAGAAGTTAGAATGTTCTCACCTACTTTTTTTTCTCTGGGATACAGGAGTACTTATCACCTGTGGAGGGAGAAGGAAATTGTTTAGGGTTATCTCCTCAATTGAACCCAACTTTCCCATTAAAAAAGGCAACATCATTATCTCCACTTCCATATGTAAAATGAGGCTCAGAGAAGTTTAGAAACTCTCCCAAGTCCACACAATCAATACTGGACAGTGTAATTCCAGAGCCTTATTTTTAACTAGTACACCCTTCAGAACAATCTGATATCCCTATACATAGCCAGTAGCACATGCTCAGAAAGTGGGGAAGTTAATCCTAAAGGTCATACGTAAATTTGAAGCTTAAGAATATTTACCATTGTTGTGTGTGTGGATTTCTGATGTATGATTACTATTAGCCACTCTCTGGAAATGCAAGACATCTCTAGTTGAAAGGATGCTTTTCCAACTCCCAGTGAAAAGAATATCACACCAATGCTGTTAGTATCTTCTGGTTGATTTAGTCTTGCAAACACTCAATTTCTGTAAAGTAGCATAGTAAATCTGTAGTGGTTTGAATTCAGAACCAGCATTGAAACTGATTTGAAGTTGTTCGTTATAATTTCTTACTGTGAGGTTCCATATTATGCGTACTGAAGCAGAAATCTCATTGTTTTAATAGCAATATATGCAGGAGAAATTTTATCAACAGTGACCTCCCCAAAATGTTGGACTTTACTAATAATACAAGCTTAAGCTTAAATCCTTAACAATACAACTCCATTCGATGAGGATGTCTTGAGTACATTCTGTGTTCCTTGATATTTGATATGTGGGAGAACAAGATAAGGCAGTTTCTGCTTTCAGAAATTTATAGTCTCATTTAAAAAGAGCATTCATACAAAAGCTAATAGTAACAAAATGATGACATTTCAAAAAAATGATATAATGATTAAGACAAGAAACAGTATACTATAATAGTCTGTAAAATGTTTCATAAAAGAGAAAGCTAAGGAAGAAGACACACGCACACACACACAAAATATTTTCTGAATGATTTTCTAAATGTAGAAGGAAAGAAGGAAGGAAGCAAGGGAAGTGGATTTCAAGGTTAAGTGAAAAGGACAGTTCCTTAGACAAACTGTTGTATTATTTTCTTAAGTAAGAACGTATTTTGTACACTGATACCAAAACTCATATGCCATATTTTTATTACATTCTTTTACTATTATAATTTTATGCATAAATACACACTTGAAAAACCCATGATTAGATCATTTATCAAATACTAAGAAACTCTATTGTCTACAGAAGACATTTAAAAAAATTATCCTCAGTTTAGTTGTATATTTTTACTCTATATTTAATAAGCCTGAAGCAAGGTCTATCTGTAAATAACAGATTTCACCTTCAAATAGCACTATAAGTAGCCTAAAATAAAAATTAAATAAAATTTAATAAACAGATAAAAGTTTAACAATAAATTAAATAAAATTTAATAAATAAAAAATTTTGTGATTAACAAATCAACATACCATACTAAAAACGTCAAGGAAGACAGGAAGTTTAAACGAGTTGTTTAGTAAAACAACAGGTTACCAGTAACTATAGATATTATTGTAGCAGCTTGAAAAACAGATTTCTTGTGCAAATTCTATTGAAATGTATTAGAAATCGCTTATGACCTCTCCATAATTTCAGCATGTCACTATTAGAGACACTAATTTTGATTTTTGTTGATATGAAACTTCTTCCTACATACTTAATATACCTAGCCTGTTTCCCTAAATTAATTTAAAACATGTATCTAAATTCATTTTTATTTTTTTTTGTAAGGTTACATATTCTACCAAACATTTCCATTTAAAAACACCAAACTAATCAAAATTCATATTGTGTAAATAAAACTGGCTCTATTGTGAGCCACGTAACAGTATAACTATCTTATTTAATGCAGAACCATGTAATTATTTTAAGCTTGAAGGAGAGCCAATACAAGCAGTTGATCTTAGATAAAATTGAGAAAGCCATTTTTTAAAGAAGAATATAATTTATTGCTGTTTTCTTTTTCAAAATTTCCCTCAGGCTTTCACATTTTATCATATTAATATGACTTTAAGCTTTAAATAAAATGATAACTAAATATTAAAAATAATATTTAAAAGAAAAAATAACCTCGGAAAATGTAGATAGAAATAGACAGAGCTCAACACTGAATTCTATATATTCTCCTTGACTTTTAAAAATATAAGACACACATAGAGTGTACAGCTCAGCACAAACACTCTTGAAAAGAGCATTACCAGCATCCAAGAAGTTGTCTTTGTCAACTTTCTTATTATGACCCCTCCTTCTAACCCAAACATAACTACTATTCTGAATCAAACACCAAATATTAGTTTTGCATATTTTTGAACTTCATGTTAATAGAATAATACCATATACATAGTTCTTTTTTTTTTTTTGGAGCTCCTTAATAGATAACTGACTTTTTTTTGAATCAGACTTAACTTAAAATATGATATTAGTTCCAGGTGTACAACATAGTAATTCATAGTAATTTTAATAGATTATACTCCATACAAAGTCATTATAAAATACTGACTATATTCCCCATGTTGTATATTACGCACTTGCAACTTATTTATTTTATACCTAGTAGTTTGTACCTCTTAATCCTCTTCCCCTATTTTGCCCCTCCTCTCCCCTCTCTCTCCCCCCTAGGGTAACCACTAGTTTGTAGTCTGTATCTGTGAGTCTGTTTCCATTTTGTTATATTTGTTCATTTATTTTATCTTTTAGATTCCACATATAAGTGTAATCATACTGTATTTGTCTTTCTCTGTCTCACTTATTTCACTAAGCATAATGCCCTCCAGGCCCATCCATGTTGTTGTAAATGGCAAGATTTCATTCTTTTTTATGGCTGAGTAATATTCCATTGTGTACATATATACCACAACTTCTTTATTTATTTATCTGTTGATGGACAGTTAGGTTGCTTCTACATCTTAGCTATTATAAATAATATTGTTAAAAAAATTAAGGAACTTCCATAATGTTGTCCATAGTGGCTGTAACAATTTACATTCCCACCAACAGTGTACTAGGATTCCCTTTTCTCCCCATCCTTGCCAAAATTTCTTTCTTGTCTTTTTGGTGATAGCCATTTTGACAGGTGTGAGATGATATTTCATTGTTGTTTTGATTGGAATTTCCCAGATGATTAGTGATGTTGAGCATCTTTTCAGGTGCCTGTTGGCCATCTGTATGTCTTCTCTGGGAAAATGTCTATTTATGCATTTTTTAATCAGTTTGTTTCTTCTGTCCTTTTTTAAAAAATTTTTATTGTAGTATAGTTGATTTACAAAGCTGTGTTAGTTTCAGGTGTACAGCAAAGTGAATGAGTTATACATATACATATATCCACTCTTTTTTTTTTTTTTTTTAGATTCTTTTCCCATATAGGCCATTACTCTTCTGCCTATTTTTTAATCAGGTTATTTGGTTTCACTGATATTGAGTTGTATAAGTTCTGTATATATTTTTACTATTAACCCCTTATCAGATTTATTGTTTGCAAATATCTTCTCCCATTCAATAGGTTGCTTTTTCATTTTGTTGATTGTTTCCCTCACTGTGCAAAAGCTTTTAAGTTTGATTAGGTTCCATATACATACTGTAGTTCCTTTCACTCAACATTATGATTGTAAGATTCATCCATGTTAGCTTCAGTTCATTCATATTAACTGTTGCATAGTATTTCATTGAATGAGTAGACTACAGTCTATCCACTCATTTTAGTGTTGATTGACATGTGAGTTGTCTCCACTTTTTGACTATTACAATAATGTTGTTATGAACATTCTTCTATAGCATCTTGGTTTTCATGTGTATGTATTTCTGTTGGGTATATACTCAGAAGTAGAATTGCTGGGTTAGATTATGCATGTGTTCAATATTAGTAGACTGTTTCCAAAATGATTGCGCTAATTTTCATTCCCACCAGTAGTGTATGAGAGTTCACCATCTTTGCCTAAATTTAGTATTGTCAGTCTTTTAACATTTGAGCCATTGATTTGCACTTCTCTGCTACTGAGATTGAATAACTTTTGTGTGTTTATTGGACATTTGGATAGTCTGCTTTGTAGAGCACCTACTCAAGTTTCTTGCACATTTTTAATATATGTGTTGCAAATATCTTCCATCTCTGATTTACCTTTCATTCTATATTGGAGTCTTTATTAACAGGAGTTCTTAGTTTTAATGTAGTCCAAATTTTCAGTCTTCTCTTATAGTATGGTTAATGATTTTTATGTCTTGCTTAAGAAATTATTCCTTATTCCAATGTTATGAAAAAATTTGCAGTATTTTTCCTTCTACATTTAAATCAACATTTCACACAGAATTGATATTTTTGTGTGAATGGTATAGGGGTCAAGTTTCATTTCTCCCCTTTGGATTGTCCAACTGAGTCAGCAATAGTTGTTAATATTTATTAAAATGAAATAATTATCTTAAATAAAATTTTCATATATTTGTGGATATGTTTCTGCACTCTGTGTACCCTATATTACAGACTATAACTTTACAAAAAAGTCTTTATTTCGGAAAGTGTTAAGTCCTCCCACTTCCTTCTTCAAGAGGGTCTCAGCTAACTTAAACCTATTTTTGTCCCTTTTCATTTACATATAAATTTTGAAATCAGCATTTCAATTTCTACAAAAAAAAAAAAAACCCTAACAAAAGTTTTATTCAGATTGCTTTGAGCTTATAGATCAGTTTTTCTCAATAATATTTCACTATCCTGTGTAGCAGTTTTGTCAGTCCTAGGTATTTGATATTGTTGGTGCTACTGTAAATGGCATCTCTCTTTTGAATTTCATTTTATTGTTGTTATATTTCATTTTTAGTTTATATTGTTGGTAAACTTTATTTTATTGTTGGTATATTGAAATAGTGTTTTAATCTTGATCTTATATCCATGGCTTCGGTGAAATTCACTTCATAATTTTAATTCTTCAAGTATGTAAATAATTATGGAATTCTTTAAAATCATCATATCGATGAAAAATAACATTTTTGTTCCTTTCCAACGGTATACTTTTTATTTCTTTTACTTGCCCTATTTTACTAACACATCCAATAGTATTTTTTTATAGAAGTGGTGATGGCATCATTGTTGCCTCTCCAATGTAAGAGAGCCCGTTATCAATATTTTATTATTAAATATGACGTTTGAAATATGACATTTTTCTAGATACCTCTATCAAATTCACTTCTATTTGTAGATGCTAAATGTTTCTACCATAAATGGATGTTGAATATTATCAAATGTACTCTGCACATACTAGGACGATCCTATGATTTTCTGGCATAGAGAGGGAGAGAGAGAAGGAACAATAAATGAGGAGTGGATTGCACAGGGATGCATCAACAACAGCCAAGAGTAGAAGGATGTAACAGCAGGTCATCAAAGAGAAAGTACAGAAACCTGGGACTTTTCTCCAAGGAAACTTTTTTCCAAAGTGGCCGAGGCACTGCCGAGCCTGTGAGGGTGAAAGGGTGGTGGAAAGACAATTTATAATTTAAATATTAATAGTTCTCTCTACTAGGCCAGTATATCCTCCTTAGCTGGCTGAGCTCAGATTCATTGGCACTATTTCAACAAATATATGGAGAAAATGAACCATATCTCTCAAGTTTTATTTCCCAAGGGTTCAACTGCTTCCACAACCCTCATGCGACAGCTAAGTAACTAAAGGGAAGCCCACATCATCCAGCCCTTCAGTCAGCTGACAGCAGGAGAATCCACATGGTGCCAAGAGGGATGGGAAGAACCAAGAATCTACTCCCATTATTTGAGGGAAAACACAAGCCTGGGCAGTAGAGCCCTCATGCCAAAATGAGTGAGGAATGGCGAGTGGGTGGAACAGAGAATCTATGCAAAAATTCTGACACAAGAAAAGGAGGGTAACATGTAAAGTATGTCTTTTCACATGCAAAAGAAAAAAAAATCAGATGGACCAGGGGCTAAAAACTGTAAGTAATCAACTGTGAAGCTGCAAAGTGTGATCTTAAGAATTACATGTAAATTCAAACCATCTAGAACCTTGTTTTAGTCGGTGCTTTTCAGTTGAGTTTGGCCAGCGAGAGGTAATGACAGGAGATTTCCACTTCCTCTCTGCTTCTGTGCTATTTTGGCTTGACTACGGACCTTTAGGACCAGTTTCTGGCAGGAGGGGCCCCTCCCACTGCTCTACATCTCAGCAGACTCTAGTAACACAGCTCTTCCCCTTGCACCTACAGGTGTGATGTCTTCTGGATGTTGCTAATCTCTGAGTGCCTTAACAACCCCTGTGGTTCCTTTAATTCAGCACCCACCTCTGTAAACTGAAAAGTTTCCTCAAAAATCCCAACACTCAGTGCTGTTAGCTGCTGGGAACCTGACTGATACGTGAGCATTTTCCTTCCCACTTCGTTTATTTTAAGTAGTTTTACTTCATTATATTTCTTTTACTTTTCCCTGTTTATTCTTAGCCTCTGGTTTTGCCTACATTGTTTTTGACTGTCAAAATTCGGGACATTCCTACTTACCTCTTCATTGATATTTTTATATTATCGTTTTTCTACTGAATAAATCTGGCCTAAATTACTGGATTATTGATATTTATATAATCTTAATATTGCTTCAGTTTTGTTATTTCCTTTATTATCTTAGAACTCTTGTTGTCACTGAAAGTAATGTGGCAACTAGAAAGCAGGAAAACCATAATGGATACAGTATAAAAATAGTTTTTCAAATGTATAGCCGCTTATAAGCATACTCTTAAAGAAAATAGCCCCATTAGTCAAAATATTAGTAATGGAAAAAGTCACTGCTTTCTCATTTTGTAGCCACCAAATTGACCTCATACATTTTCTATTTCATCTAAACTAAAAAAAAACTTTTAAAGGAGTAACTAATTAACATGTAGAGAAGAACAAAAAACCTGCAGGCTATTAAATTAAGCATCATACAGCTAGTCAACAGAACTTTTCTGCCAGTGGACATAGTTTTAATATGCATATAAAATGTTATGTTCTCCTTAGGAAAAAAGATTCTATGCTAGCTAAAGGCTAAGTATTTCCTTGTAAAGGTCTGTTATTCTCAACATCTCTATTTTCCAGTTGCAAATAGCTCCTTCAAAGATGCATTTTCAATGTACCCTATCTTTAAATGGGCAGTACTAGGGCTTTTCGAAGTGTCAATTAGCAGTAAGCTTCAAAATCCATGGAACAAACACAATCTGATTCATATAGGATTTCTATTTCATTTATTTCAGTAAATGTGAGTATCATTAGAAACAACTCTTTTATACTATAATTTAACAGTCTTTTTTCCAAGAAAGAAAAACAGATTTTTTTTAATTTTTGGTATTTAAATACTTTCCAACTAATTCAATGTAGTAAAATAGTTGGAAGAAGAAGGTTGTAGGATTTGAGATGGATAGAATTAGGATTTCATAGAAAGTAAAACTTCAGAAGTTGTGGTTGAAAACTAATTCAGTAATTAAATATGACAGATTTTGCAGTACATGTTACTTCTATGCCTCAGTCCTCTTTCTCTTCTGTATGGACTTGGGACCACCATCTTTCTCAAACCAAGCTGGCAGCAAAGTTGTTTCTAGAACTCTCTAGCGAAACAAATTTCATGCCCTCATGCCCAGAGTTTTAATTCCACTAATCTGGGACGATGTCTAGCAATTGTATTTTTAAACTGCACCTGGGAAATCTAATGTCCAACTAGGCACCGTTGTAACTAGTCATTCATCATATTAGAAGACAGCCAGAGTCCTAGATCCTAATTTAATGTGATATTAGGCCAGTTACCTAAACTTCGTGTTTCAGATAATTTATTTATATTGGGGGAAACCCTTTTATTCTCAGGGCAGTTGAGAGGAAAGATAAAATCACTGCTTGGCACATGGTAGGCACACCCATAAGGTGTCCTTCTTGCTAAGGCATCTCTACGGCTTTCTAATATTTTAGGTCTGATTTCTGATAGACTGTTTTCTGACTGTGTATTGATTCTTACTTATTGCCTGAAGAGACTTTTAATATCAATGCTTGAATTATAGGTCCCCTGCTGGCCCTCTTGTTGACCCTGTAGAATCAAATTCCAGAAAACCATCTATGTCCCCTATATGTTAATGTGTCACCTGATTCTGACACTTGCTATTGCCTGAGGCATTTGGATCTGGTCTACTTCTACCTTATCGGCTGTTAGAATTACCAAGTATGTTAAAGTTAAATAATTTCTTATTTTACAGCTTAGAAACTAAAGCCCAGATAGTTCAAGTGCCATATCTAAAGTCACACAGTTCACAATAGACTAGAAACCAAATGTCCCTTTTTCTCAAATTGCATTCTTGAGCTACTCAGCGGCAAATGAGTCCCAGAAAACAAAATGACTCTGACTGTATCCAAATGTAAACAGACTTCTGAATTTTTTTTTCTTACATTATGGCTACAAATTTAAAATTTCTAAGCTTAAAAAATGAATAGGGGTTTCCCTGGTGACGCAGTGGTTGAGCATCTGCCTGCCAATGCAGGGGACATGGGTTCGAGCCCTGGTCTGGGAAGATCCCTCATGCTGTGGAGCAACGAAGCCCGTGCGCCACAACTACTGAGCCCACGCACCTAGAGCCCGTGCTCAACAAGAGAAGCCACCTCGATGAGAGGCCCACGCACCACAATGAAGAGTAGCCCCCGCTCGCTGCAACTAAAGAAAGCCCATGCCCAGCAACAAAGACCCAACACAGACAAAAATTAATTAACTAAAAAAAAATCAATTTACAAAAATAAAGAATATTTACCCTTGAAGACAGTGTCATTTTTCTTGTAATTTTTGATACAAGTTTGATCAGTTTCCTTCCCTTATCTATTTTCTAGAGATGATCAACCAAGTGGCAGTATGTAGTGACAAAGTAGAGAAAGATATGGATATAAATACACACATGCACACACACATACACACACACACATATAAGTGATAACATTTTGAGGAAAAACAAGTTTTCATTTTTATTGGAACACTTACTTTCTCATTAGGGTCCATTTTAACTACATCTCACCACATTTATCTATCCAGAAGATTATCTGTAACCAAGTCTTACTTCCATCTTAACTAGTGTTCAAGAATATAAACTGATTTTAATATGTTTGTATAATGTATAATTAGGAAATTAGTCTGATACTGCTACTAGAAAAAAATTATCAATATACAATTTTACATGTTCAAGTATTTGAGAGTAAAGCGTATTGAACACACAGCTACATTTGGAGCTCTTAAAAGGCATTTCATATAGTGATGACTCAAATATGTTTTTGAATGAAAATACTGAATAGCTCTAAAGATATTCACTTTATTGCTTTTTAGCATGCATGGCACCAGGAATTAACCCCAAAACATTCTCTTGACTGTAGTCACCTTCCCTGAATTGTCCTAATAACTATATAATAAATGATCTGTATTTGGCATGTTGCTTTTATACATGTGCAATATAAGACACTTAAGAGTAGATTACACAAGATTCAGGCAGATGTGTTACACCACTGATTTCCAAGTGGGCCAACACACAAGAACCTGTCCATGAGTCTACCTCATCATTCTCAGATGAGCTCCTGACAGCTCTGCCTTGCAAAACAGGGACCAAGTTATGCATCCCTGGACTTAAGTTGGATAAAATTTAGCTCACTTCTTTAAAGTTAACCTGGTTTGCCAACACCTATTTTCTTCCCAGAACATTAGGGAGATTTATGGGGGAATCAAAAATAATGGGGGCCATCGCTCCTCAACTTCTCTCAGTTCGGCCAGAATATTCTAATTAAGTGAAATTGTGTTGACTGTTGCCTTAATTTTCATCAATATACCTTCATGACTCCGGATTTTTGGCAACAAGTGTAATAAAAACAAAGAATTGGGAGTGAACACAGGTCCCCAGATTGACAAATGGATAAAGAAAACTAGCATACCACAAGAACTGGAATAAGTTGAATATTTCTATCCAAGTACAGAAAAAAAGGCATTAGTTATACCTGTACGCTAATCATTAATTAAAAGTTGACATTGACTCTGGATAATAAAATAAACTCTGACTTACTATCCAAGAAGGACCCCCAATGTTTTATAAAACAATTACTTGTGAAGTAGTGCAAAGACCAGAAGCATTAAAAACAAAGCTAAGTACCATGAGAATTTGGGACATTTTATACAGATCTAAGCATCAAACAAACAAGGGAAGCAAGATAAATAGGAACCAATTAGGAAAACAAAAGTTAACTGCTGAGGCAATTTATGTGTTTTTTAATAGGTTATTGCCTTTATGTATAATAGAAACTAATTAGAGAGTTACATGCTTTTCTAATTAAGACTTTATGTGGCTAAGAAATTTGACTCTTTCTAAATGTCAGTTCCAGAGGGACCCAGAATTCTGAGTGCCAAGCTCATCAGAGTATACATCCCACCTAATGGTTAATCAAACCACATCCACAATGGAAGCAAAACAATTTCAAAATGGTGATTGATGAATTTAGAAATCATAGATGATGGCTTTAAGCCTTAAAAAATAGCTTAGAGAAAAATCATACATTATAGGAATTTCAAACCCTTTATAAGCAGCTGTTTACAGGAAACTGCCCTCAGCAGGAAGCCCCTTTTCCTGTCACTTTAGCAAAGCTATATTGTAACTAACTTTTATACCAGGCCCCCCCATGCTCTATTCACCTCCGGCCCAAGCACACCTTTCAAATCTTTTAATCACATAATACCTCGCCTAACTTGTCGGTTCTCTCTGTAGATCAAAGAAGTAGAAATGAAGACGAAGTAATTAACAGATGACCAGATCTCTTCCCTAGCTTCGCCTTCAGGAATCTCCCGAACAAACTGTGTGAACAAGACGGCATCTACAGAAAGACCACGAGGAGTCAACAAGCCTGCACACAAGCCTGCCTGCGGCGGGGAATGGAGACAACTCCGAGCCCCTATCTCAATGATTAACTGAGATTACTTCTCTGTTTCTCTTTAAAAACTTGCACGGCTGAGCAGAATCTTCAGAGGTGGTTTCTGGGGGAAGCTGAGTCCACCGTCTCCCCAGATTGCCGGCATTCTGATTAAGGGCACCTTTCTCCTCTACCATTTATGAGTACGTAATTGATTTTGCAGGGGCAAGCAGCAGGACCGATTTATTCAGTAACACCTCTAAAGTCAGAGATTACTTTGTTCAAACATAAGCTCTAACGTTTACTCACTGTAAATGGTGGCGCTCAAGTAGCCGCTCTAAACCGTGTATTCTCAAATATCAAGTGGAAATTACAGCAAGATCCTTGAGATAGGTGAGTGGTTTAAATAACATAATCAAAGGTATTCCGTTAAAAAACTATAAATTGTCAATGTTTTCTGATTATGATAGTAATGCTCACTGTAAAAAACGTGTGGACGAACATTTTCAAAGGCACAATAACCTCAGTAAGAAGTAACCACTGGCTTCCCTGGTGGCGCAGTGGTTGAGACTCTGCCTGCCAATGCAGGGGACATGGGTTCGAGCCCTGGTCTGGGAGGATCCCACATGCCGCGGAGCAGCTGGGCCCGTGAGCCACAACTACTGAGCCTGCGCGTCTGGAGCCTGTGCTCCGCAACAAGAGAGGCCGCGATAATGAGAGGCCCGCGCACCGTGACGAAGAGTGGCCCCCACTTGCCGCAACTAGAGAAAGCCCTCGCACAGAAACGAAGACCCAACACAGCCATAAATAAATAAATAAATAAATAAAGTCAAAGAAAATGATGCCAGATCATTTGTCTTATTTAAAAAAAAAAAAAAGAAGTAACCACTGTTAACTTTCTGGTGCTACCTCTTTGTCAAGATGGATCTAGACAGATGCAATTTAAAAGTTTTGTCTATAATGATGATTTTTATAGTTCAGAAGGTTTTTCAGTTGGTATCAAGAGACACCAATACCTCTTTTGTGCATTTTGTCTTTTATTATTTTCCTTTGAAGGGGCTTAATCACCCTAAAGTTATAAACATCTACTTAAGTTATTTTATTCTGTAATTATTTTGTTACATTAAAACTTTACTTTTTCTAGATTCTTGGACATGCATTCTTATTGCAGCCATACCACCCCCAAAGGGGCAAAATTGTTTGTTGAGGGGAAAAGGACAGAAAATGTTAGGTATTAAAATCATTCATATTCTCCAAAGGGCTACAGTACATAAATAGACTATATCTGTGTCATTAAATTTTCGGGGAGGGAGAGTGAATTAGGAAAAACATATATATCTATAAAGGCTCTTTACAGGTGTTAATAAAAACAATGTTTAGAAATACTGATCTAGGGGCTTCCCTGGTGGCGCAGTGGTTGAGAATCTGCCTGCTAATGCAGAGGACACGGGTTCGAACCCTGGTCTGGGAAGATCCCACATGCCGCGGAGCAGCTAGGCCCGTGAGCCACAACTACTGAGCCTGCGCGTCTGGAGCCTGTGCTCCGCAACAAGAGAGGCCGCGATAGTGAGAGGCCCGCGCACCGTGATGAAAAGTGGCCCCCGCTCGCCGCAACTGGAGAAAGCCCTCACACAGAAACGAAGACCCAACACAGCCAAAAATAAATAAATAAATAGAAATACTGATGTAGAAACTATCTTCGGGTATAATATGAGATGCAAAAAAATCTGGTTTTTCATAAATGTGTAGCTGGTGCCCTACTATCATTTATTGAACAAAATATCTTTTCCCACTAATTTGATATGACACTTTTAAGTCCTAAATTTTTATCTATTCCTTGGTCTGTTGCTCAACTTTCTACTCTGCCTCGGCTTTCACTCATATTAATTTGTAATAGTTTACAATGTTTATTTTACGTGTTATAAAATTTCATGGGCATACCTTACCTTAAAGAAGAAATAAAATATTGTACATGATTTTCTATGTAAAATTGATTTTAAGAAAAGCACTGGTGGACTTTCTGGTTCATATTGATCTTTAACAAACCTGCACAATATTAAAGGCAAAATACATGGAAAATTCTTAGAAAGAACCTATCTTTATACTGTAGCAAAACACCAAAACTACATTCCATTATTCAATAAAAGCTCTACTTTGTTCCTAGCAATGTGACATATGACTCAGGACTTTATATATAGGTATATATTGCTAGAGGCCTACCTGCACACCACTAAGGATCATATCTTGATTCTTCTAGTAGTTCTAAAGTTCTGATGTATGTTTTTGTTCCCCATAAAATACAATTTTTCCTCAATTTTTATAGATTTCATAACATGAGATTAGTACATGAGGCACTATAGGAAAGAATAACTCCGTATCACTTCAATAGTTTGAGTTCTGAAAATCACTTGGGAAAGGTTACCCTGGGAACTGTTACAAGGATTGTCTCCTGTATTAAAAGCAACTGCTGATCTGATGAAACATTGCATACGTTTGTTCAGCTTCTCAAACTTTAATGAGCACAGGAATCCCTTGGGAAAGCGTGTTAAAATACAGATTCTGATTCAGAAGTTCTGAAAGATGCCTGAGATTCTGTATTTGTAATAAGCTCCCAGGCCGTGGCCATGCTGCTGGTCATAGATGACACTTTGAGAAGCGAGGAGTTAGCTGGCATCTATAACCCCATTTTAAATTAGCAACATGGGAAATTCCCTGGTGGTCCAGTGGTTAGGACTCCTTGCTCTCACTGCCAAGGGCCCGGGTAATATCTGTTTGTGTGCCAGGCATGGGGTCTAGGACAAACAATCAAGACTGTAAGTAGATGTTTGCTTTATCTTAACACACACTCTCTTCCACCTTCATACCTCCTGAATCTTGCACAGAATTCCTTGCCAATAACCACCCCCTCTGCAAACCGCTCTCCTACTTATTTATTGCCTCTTCCTCTGGGGTAATAAATTGAACAAATGTTCTTTGCTGTCTGCCTAAGAACTTTATGTGCCCTGCCCATGTATCTGAAGTAGAAGTAAGCCAACTCCCAAACACATGGGTAGAGTTGAGAATTCATTTGCAAAGTTGTATTATATTCTCAGAAATACAAAACACTGTCATAAAGTTTCTTTTAAATATCATATAGAATAATGTTTTGATCCCCAAATTAAATATTCTTGGAACTTTTAGTCTGAGAAAAGTAATTTTTATTACAAGCTCAGAAGTTGACTTTCAAAAAATGCAATGATATTCATATACTTTAAGTATAAACTCATGGCAGAATTAATGTTATGGTTTTTAAAAGGTTAAGTAAAATATACACAAAATCTAAGAATCTTCTTCTTGCTATATATAGTGTATTTTTCTATTTCTCTATAATCAAATGACCAGTCAATTAATGAATTAATAATATTCATCCTATGTCTGTGTCTGCAGCATGCTAGCAAAGTTACAACAAGGAATAAGATACAGTAAGTCCAGAGAACAGGGACTCTGAATGTAGAATGACCAGAGATTGAATGCACATCCATCACTTTCTAGGCATGAGAACACTGGAATTTTCTTCAGCTTCTCTTAGTCATTAGTAAAAGTACAGGAATAGCTGCCATTAATTGAGCACATACTGTTTTAAGCATAATATTGGGACTTCCCTGGTGGTGCAGTGGTTAAGAATCTGCCTGCCAATGCAGGGAACACAGGTTCGAGCCCTGGTCTGGGAAGATCCCACATCCCGTGGAGCAACTAAGCCCATGTGCCACAGCTACTGAGCCTGTGCTTTAAAGCCCGTGAGCCACAACTACTGAGCCTGCATGCCACAACTACTGAAGCCCACGTGCCTAGAGCCCATGCTCCACAACAAAGAGAAGCCACCACAATGAGAAGCCTGAACACTGCAACAAAGAGTAGCCTCCACTCACTGCAACTAGAGAAAGCCCACGTGCAGCAACAAAGACCCAACACAGCCAAAAATAAATAAATATATAAATAAAGAAATAAATTTTTAAAAAACACATAATGTTATATCAATTAATTAAATTAAACCTCACATCATCTCTGAGTTGGATTTTATATAATTCCCATTTTTACAGTTGTGAAAACTAAGACTCAGAAAGGTTAAGTAAATTTCCCAAGGACACATAGCTAGTTAGTAGTCATTACAAAACTGAAACTCAAGGAGGTCTGGATTCAAAGCTTGCAATTTTAACCATTACGCTATGCTTCCTTACTTTACTGTTACTAGATTCAAGTTATGTGGTTAACTATGGTTTGTATTGATAAAAATCTCTCTCTGACACATCGACCAAATCAATTGTTCACACTTTAAACAAAGGGTTCCAAGGGCAAGTCTAGTATCATTGTCCCTAATGATTTCAGAACAGAAATGATAAATACCATCAGTTTCCAGGGAAAAAAATAACATTGTGAGATGCAATGGGCAGCCTGCTGAAGAAACTTTTTGCAAAGGTTTTCCTCCCTGATGAAAGAAATGCTCAGGAGGAAACTGCACATCCTGCCTGAGACGTGGTTATAAGAGAATGAAGTGCCAGTAGCTGCAGCAGCCATATTGTGACCATGTGAGGGCCAACCAGAGGCAGAAAGCCCATGTGCACAGGAATGCAGGGGAGAAGGATGGAGAGCAATGGGTTCTTTGATAACTATGGCACCGTGTAACCCTAGACTTATAATAATGAAACAATGTATCCCTATTATTTATGTACTAACAGTTAGTAGTTAACAATTCTGTTACTACTTGAACCCCAAAGCATCCTAAATGATAAAAGCAAAAATTCAAACTTTCTCTAACAACTGTACATTATTTAAGAAGTATAAACACCAGGTTTTCATTAAAATATAAATACTTAAAAATTAAAATGGAACATGACCTAGAAAAAATCAGTATCTTTAACTATTTCATTTAATTTTAAAAATGCAAATATTTGAATTTTATTTGTGTTATAGTATAATATGAAGGTAACATATTGGGAAAATGAGTAAATTACTTAAACAAAAGTCAGTATTACAGCTCGTACGCTTTAGAATGCAAAAGCCCATATTTGATATCTGGAAAGAAGTTCAAATACATCATTAATCTCCATTTACATTCATATCTCAGGGATACCTATAAGCACACTTGCTATTCTATTAAGATGGCAGAGATTACAAAACAGTGTGTAGATGATTTATTCTGCCACATGTTATTCGGGGTTACATGCTCATGAGATTGCTCTGCAAATACCTTAAAATTCATTCATGTCTTCCAATTATTTTCTTAGAGTGCTGGATCTTTATCTAAATTATTCATATCTATCTATATCCCAGGGATGCTAATTGAAATGGTAGAAAGTATAAGCCTTCTAAAGAATATAGTGCTAACCTTCTAAACAATTAATGACACAAGGCTCTTTGTACCCGGATGCAACAAGACCCTGCCATGATGTCCCAAGAGCTGAAGGGATCAATATGTTAACATACGTGTTACCTCTTCATGACATACCAGTATAGATCATACTTGACATTTAGTTAACACAATTTACTGTGGCTTAAGGATGGAATCTTCTCCTAAAAGTAGAAGTCACCATAAGATGATGGTAAGCAGGGGTGAGGAGGTGGGAGGAGGGGCAAAGAATTCATTCAAAGGTAGAAAGTGCCAAAAGCAAGTCCCTTGATTTAAGACAAAGTCTTAGTGTTGGCAAGGAATATATATATTTGAGCAAGAAATTGGGTGTTGTCATTTAAATGCTTTTAAAATCTATCCTTATGGATTTTTTTCCAGATTCCTTGATGAGGTGCCAAAAATAAGGCAATTCTGTGGAAGCCTCAAAGAGGAGTTGGCTGGGATCAAGGGGAGGGAAGAGGAGAACCAGAGGGAAAACACTCCCAATTCTAGTTACAAAGGCATTAAGCATTAGTCCAGATGAGAGAATCCAGCCAAAACTCTTGTTAAATCCCCAAGAGGAGGCAAGCAGCAGTGTGGAGGAGAGAACTGGTCAGAGGAAAGGTGACAGCCTGCTGAGGGCAGGGAGACACAGATGTTTGCTGGTGTTGTCAAGAGAAATAAGGATTACATGGTTTGGTGCTTCCCTCATTATAGACAGGTCAGAGTGTGTGTATATACATGTATTTCTTATTATTTCAATTTCCTATAATTATGCATCATGACTGAAGAAATGTATAGCAATTAAGTCATTCCACTTATAAGTTAGAGTACCGCTTAAACTTCCGTGAAGTTGTTAATAGTTTCATTTAATTAACTGTGCAATCTTTATTACAGTATCAGCACTGAAAGATGTCTGAGATATGGAATATAAGTCAGCATCCAAAATACTTATGGAAACCTAAAACTATTTTCATTTTCTGATGTGCATTAGTGTCTGATGCAGAATGTCTTTCTTAACTTGCTATTACAAAGAATGGCAAACCACAATTCATGATATTATATTTTCCTTGTTTACCCATTAATTAGCAGGCAGTCTGCATACATTTGTGTACGTAAATTCAGTTACTAACAGGTTGATCTGGAGTTTCTTAATATAGCTTCCATGATGTAATAACATATACTAACTTGCCAGTTTACATGATTTCAAAATAGTTACTTGCAATTTTTAGCACCAAGTAAAATTAGAAACAAGGATTTTACAAAACTTGACAGTAGCATCGCTGTTAGCTATTGTCTTGTGTCAATGAACATTAAATCTAAACATAATTTATTATAGTAAATTATATTTGAAAATAAAAGGTAGTATAGAGAATTACTTTAAATCGAGAAATTTAATTTTTCCTCTTTGATGAATAATAATATATGTTTCCTAGCAAAATTTTCTAATATGTGATCTTCATTTTTAAATTAAAGATGGTCTAGAGACAAGTTTGATTCCAGGAATAGAGATCTCACACACATAGTTCTATCCACAGAAACCTTTTAAGTTTCTGGGTTATTTCTGGGAACAGAACTGCTTAGCTTTCCAGTATTCTTATGCACTTAAGAACTAGTAAGAAATGTAAGAATAGTCAATCATAGGATGTATGACAGCTAGAAAATAAAATATTGTTTGATTTCTTTTTCTAAATGTTTAGTGAAAAATTTCCCCATGTAATTATAAAGGTGACTATGTATACATTATTGTATGGGTTTTCATAGTATAGTTAATCTCTTCCACATTTAATGATGGATAAATCAACAAATATTTTGAGTTGGCTGTGATCTCTTTTACTCTTCTTACTTGCAGTGTGAATTCTCTATTACTTATTTACCATTATTCTTTTTCTCTTTTGATAATACATTTGGTTTTAGAGGTCAGGCACTGAGATTTCAAGTCAATTCAGTAAATATGTACTGAGTTACTACATGGAAGATGATTTTGAAGGCTCTGTAATGGGTACAAATTTGATAGCATTAAACATTAAAGGTGTATATGTTCCTGGTACTTTCCCAAGCTAACACGTTAAATATGGACTCTCTAGTAAGTACACTCATATAATAAGACTGAATAAATGAATTCATTCTTATTTAGTGTTATATTCTGCACCCTTTGGCCTAACACCCTTTGGATCCACTCTTATGCAGGTTCCCCAGAGTTCTGAACATGTGCAATAGCAAAGTCTCGCACATTTTTGGGGATGTAAATTATTTATCCCTGGGTCATAGTGTGCACTTGTCTCCCTGGAGCATTCTGAGATTCCCCCTTTGCAGTGAACCTAGAAATTACCAGGATTGGTCGTGGTGAGAGTTGAAGAGAATGAATACTCACTTTTAAATCGTCTTCCCCAGGTAAGGTTATCACAGAATTTTCAAGCAAAGTACAGGTAGTCTCCTCAGAGACAGGAGGGCAAGCTATCTCAGGGGTAAGAGAGCCTCAGAGTGACTTGGGGTTCAAGACAGTCATTTTCTTGTGGGTCCAACCATATGTCTCCATGCCAAGTTCAGGACTCCATTCTTTCCCAATTAGTGCCCTAACTTTCAAAGGAGAAATGTGGGAAGACTGTAGATGAATTGGCATTAAAATTCAACAAAAGATACAATGCAATTTTATATTTAATTTTAGCCATATCAGCCCTGGAGCTACAATAAATAAGAGAATATTTAAGGCTGGCGAGAAAGCTCTCTGTTTCTCAGACCATGACTTCAGCTGAGAGTTCACAGCCCTGAGCTCATCGTTTTCTGTGAGCACTCTGGTGGGCTCATTAGAATCCGTTCCACACCACGGTCCTTGTAGCCATCATGAAAGACAGAATGTTCAAATACTGCTCTCAGGTGGGCATCCAAACCACTTACCGCAGTCAGCTCTTCATCAAAATCAACCATAGGTGATAACCTGATTAATTATGATGCCACTGCATGAAATAGATACTAGCATCCCATTTTCTGCTGGTAAAGTGCCCAGTATTACGTTCAAATCCTAGGGCATGTTCAATCCAATCCCAAATTCCAATCTTTGTGGATCTATCTCCTGAGACCAATACAGTAGCACCTCTGTATCAGTCAGCGTCCAGTCAGAAGACAAAAACCACATAGCAATTTGACCAGAAAGAGACCAATGTAAAGAATTTGCAAGAGATTAATTAACTAGAAAGGGGTAAAGAGAATTCTAAAGGATATAAGAATAGCAGATACAGGACGGAGGCAGAGCGCTCAAAGTAGGAACAAATCTGGAAGAGCCCCACCCCTCCCAAGATTGAGATCCAGACATCACTGGAGAGGGAACAGCTATGGTCTTCCGGCTGATGGGAAACTCTGCTGGGGTACTAGAAACTGGGGCTAGCAAGAAGAAAACCACCTTTTAAGGGGACAACAGAACTCACTGAGGCCTGCAAGAGTCTCTAGGTGTCACTGTGAAATCATTCTCGGATTGCCAGAGAAACTCTCCAGGAAGCTTCTTGCAAGGATGTTACCACTAAAACCCACTGGGCATGAGTGTCACTGGATGTCCTGCGTGCTAACCAAGCACCACAGGAGCAAGCGCACTGGAGAATCACACTGGAACTAGGAATAGAAGTCTCTTCTTCCTACAGTGTCCTTCTAGCACCTTCTACTAACAATGCTTAACATGTCAGTGGACAAAGGAGAAAGGTTCACAAGGTCTGGCCCCAGTATCATAAGCCAGGAAATGACGGGTGAATTTGGAAGTGAGAGGCAATACATTTATAACTGGCACAGGTGTAATTTCCTTATTATGCATATTTAAAGAAGTAAGAACTGAAAACAGCATAATTCCTTTTCCCTGTAGTAACAGTACTGGGACTAGGTATAGTTTCCTGTCCCTACGTTAACCAATACTGAGACCAAGCAAAATTACGAGTTATGTACACCAGGAATTACCTGCCCCTGGATGATAAGACTGTGGGCAACCAAACATGTTCCTTACCAGGAGTAACAGCTTGCTCATCAAGACTTGTTTCCATAGCCAGACCTCTCAGAACCCACCAATCCCAAAGGTAGAGCTATTACATAACAACTCCATCAATTTCCACGTTTCCTACTCTGCAAGGCCATCTTAAAACTAGCCAGTCTAGGGTCTAAAACCCTAATAATACTCTCCCATGACTCCTCTCTCCCGAGACTCTAAGACGCCATCAGAATAGTGTTCTCGCCTACGCAGTGAACCTAACTTCGCCTGTCCCAACCCTAGGCTCTTCTGGTTGTATTTCGGGGAGTTGAGAATCCACAACAGAATTCATAACCCAATCAGGAGAAGTTGTAGAACTTGCTTGGGGGTAATATAAAAGGCTGTTTAGCTGATGGCAGAAATGTCTCTTTGCACATTATGCGTGCCTTCTAAAAACATCTTTTTCGTGCGATGTATTTATTCCTGGTCTGATTGCTTACTCCCATGTTCTTGTTCAAGCAGTTGTCGAGAGCAAATGAAGAATCTGTTTAAATGAGAAGGCTTAGTGCAGTACTGGGTTCAAATAGTGCCTTTTCAGGACCTAAATACAGCGTGCAGTAGAGGTTTGGAGTCAAAACATGCTGTACTTTCTGCCTCAAGGACTGATAGCTGTGAGGCCAGAAGGGGACACAGTCCTGCGCTTGGACATCGGCCCTCCCAGGATGAGAAGAAATCATCATCCCCGGAGGCAACAGGGAGGCCTTTCATGCAGCTTCTCAGAAGCAGACATGAAATAGATGGGGGCTGAGTCACAGATTTGCTGATCAGGGTAACAGATAAAAGGGAGAGTAAGTAGAAAAGGTAAATTAATGCATATTAAAATGGCAGAGAAATAAGCATGAAAAAGATGTTCAACATCATTAGCCATAAGGGAAATGCAAATTAAAACCAAAATGAGAGTCAGTATACACCTATCAGAATAGCTAAAGTAAAAAATAATAATGACACGAAATGCTGGCAAGAACGGAAAAAGAGTCAATCACTCATTCATTGCTGGTGGAAATGTAAAATGGTACAGCCACTCTGAAAAACAATTTGGTCGTTTCGTATACAACTAAACATTCAATTACCATAAGACCCAGCAACTGCATTCTTGAGTATTTTCTCAGCGTAATGAAAACTATGTTGTCCCAAAAATCTGTACACAAACATTCATAGCAGATTTATTCCTAATAGAAAAAAAACTAGATACAATCTGGATGTTTTTCAATGACTGAATGGCTAAACAAACTCTGGGACATCCATACCATAGAATGCTACTCAGTACTAGTAATGAATAAACTAGTGACACAACAACATGGATAAATCTCAAGGGAATTATGCTGAGTTAAAAAACAGCCAATCTCAAAAGGTCACATACCATAAGATTCCACTTATACAGCATTCTTGAAATAACAAAATTACAGAAATGGAGAACAGACTAGTGGTTGCCAGGGGTCAAAGATGGTGGAAGAAAGGTGGGTATGACTATCAAAGTCCAACATGAGGGATCCGTGGGTGATAAACTAATCTGTATCTTGGCTTTATCAATGTCTATATCTGGTTATGACATGGTACTGTAGTTTCATAAAATGTCAGCACTGGGGGGAAATTGGGTAAAGGGTCATTGGATCTGACTGTATGATTTCTTACAATTGCATGTGAATCTACAAGTGACTCGAAATTAAAAGTTTGATTAGAAAAGGTAATAAAAGACAGGGATTTACCAGCAGGAAGGAAGATAGAGACTGTTCCTTGGTCATCTTTCCCTCAAACTTAAAAAAAGAGCCTTTATGGGCTAAAGTTTGCTATTTGTCTGTTTCTTATTCGGAGACATGGAAGGGAGATGGGCTAAAGAGAGTTAGAAGACAAGTGAAGAGCACTGTTAGTATTTCGGCTTGTGTGTTAAGTCTCTGCCCCTCAGCGATTTCAATAATGGCTTATTTTGCAAGCCTTTCCGGATTTAGATGTGGGTTTGTTTTAAATTCAACATCATGAAAAAGTGATATGAAAACTGAATGTTCTGCTTCACCACGGTAGGTCCCAACAAGCTAAAGCTATAAAAGGACCCAGAACTTGGGGGGACTAGAATGCACCAGACCCTCACTAGACCTAAAGGAAGACTCTTTCCTGACCAGAGAGCAAAAGGATTTGTTTTGAACAATAAGATCTGTTTTAGCCAACTATGTACAGACCAGTGGATTCATTTGTCTTATCTAGAGAGCAAACTTTCAAGTTTAATTAGCATATCCACCATAAATTCTTTTTTCTTTTACCATGTGAGACCCCCTAACTTTGTCCCTTTGGCAAATTAATTAACAAAATTTCTTCACTGAGGGTGTGTGTGTGTGTGTGTGTGTGTGTGTGTGTGCGCGCGCACGCATGCGCGTATGCCTGCGTCCTTGCCTGGAAGGTAAACAAACTCAGCTTAAAAAAATAAAAAAGTTCTTGTCTATTTTTTATTCTTTGCCAAGTTTTAGGATGCAAACAAGAAGGCCTAATGTTATCATGGTTAAATATTTATTTACTAGACAAAAAGTAGTGGTAAAAGGAACTGATAATCAGCAGTAAGAAATGGGTTATATTAAATTTAATTCAGAAGGAAATTTAAGGAATATTGAAGAAATCCCAAATTCCAAACCCCATTAAAATCTTAAGCTTCAAAACAATAAAATCTCTATTATAATGAATGATAACATCACTGTAGGTTATTATTTCATTTATTTCTAATTTCTTTGGCTAAATTAAATACTCCTTAAATTCATTCTTCTTAAAAATCAAACTGGTCCCAGCTGCAGTTAACAAGAGAATTTCTTATTCTTTCTGCAGTTTTCATAAAATTTTTTAATGAGAACACATAATTACTGCTAAAACATATCATTAGAAATATATAAGTTTTACTTAATGAAAGAAATGTCAAAATATTTATTCTAACTTGAATCTTCTAAAATGATATGAAAGTCAAATATAAAATAATGCCATATAAAATAGAGTGCAAAAATTCATCTATCGGGCTTTCCCTGGTGGCGCAGTGGTTGGGAGTCTGCCTGCCAATGCGGGGGACGCGGGTTCGAGCCCTGGTCTGGGAGGATCCCACATGCCGCGGAGCAACTGGGCCCGTGAGCCACAATTGCTGAGCCTGCGCGTCTGGAGCCTGTGCTTGTCACCGAGAGACCGTGATGGTGAGAGGCCCGCGCACCGCGATGAAGAGTGGCCCCCGCTTGCCACAACTAGAGAAAGCCCTTGCACAGAAACGAAGACCCAACACAGCCATACATACATACATACATACATAAAAAGAATGTAAGCAGACAAGAATATCATTAAAAAAAATTTAAAAAAAATTTAAAAAAAAAAAAAATTCATCTATCAAATTCATAGACAAACTAATACCATATCAAAAAATTTCCTGACATTTTTGACAGCCATTTACCTCATGTACCAATTGAACTAGGTGACAGAAGACTCGTTTTGTTTCTAAGTGCATGCTGCATTGGATTCAGCTCTAATAGGCATTTACTATGCAATATATTTTTAAAAGTGTGGGTAAAAGTGTTATACACTTGTCCTGCCTGCAAGGGGTTTACGTGTTAGTTAAACTTTGGTAAAGTTACCTAAGACTGCTATTTCTGCCTTCCAAAAACTCAGGGCATACACCTGTCTTCATACTCTTTATAGAAATGAGACAGATAGATAATGATGGCTGAATTGAACGAAACCTTTAATTTGCATCATAATCTTGTGAGAGTAAAAGAAGTCATCTACTTCCAAGTCATTTCCCCAGACAGACCCAGATTATCACTTTCCCCTCATATTTATCATCCAGATCAATTCCATCGACTCTTCAAGACACACGTAAGATACCATATTTCATTGAATCCAAGACTGTGATATTCATCGTTATTTTGTGTTCTGTTTAGAAAGGAAAATTCTGCCAATTAAACTATGATATACCATCAAATTTAATCTAACACATCAATTTTAAGATATATTCTGATTTCAAAGATGGCAAAACTTTTTAAAGAAAATGTGTGTATTAGAACTGAAATACAATATTCTTTACATGTTAGAACTATAAAGAGCTGCTTATCCACAGAGCTGTGGCCATCACCCACACGACTGTGCCGTAAAGCAAGCTTTACAAATACTGTTTAACTTAGGAAAAAAAGAATAAAGGACATGGGGCAAAACCTCACCTATACCACTGGGGTAACCAATAATCTTCCTCTAGACTCCTCTCATAACTAAGATGAGAATATTGATCATTAAAAATAATAAGAGACTATAATAAATCATGTTCATAATGACTGTACAATACTAGAACAATAATTAGCCAGTATATTTTTTGTATCAAAGTATAGTTGATTTACAATATTGTGTTAGTTTCAGGTATATAGCATAATGATTCAGTATTTTTGCAGATTATATTCCATTATAGGTTATTACAAGATAATGGTCCACTACACTTTTTGTACTAAAATAAAATTAGATTCTTAAAGTCACTTCATTTCCCAAGATTACTTTCTGTTAATATTTGTCTTCATTGTTTAGACTTAATCTGTTGGCCTGAAACATTTATCAGCATGTGAAAAGATATGTAATAACAATTAATGGGCGTTCAAATTTAAACCATTTTATGTTAAACAGCATGTCTCAACGTAAACTGCTTTCCTACTAAAAGAAACACCACATGCCTTGACCATATTTTTTTTCCATGAATGATGTTTCTCATTATGCTGTTCACAAAAACTTTTAAACATTCAATTCAAATTCAAAATTCAAAAATTTTACTTTTCCACATCTTTACAGAAGGAGCAGAAAATAAATGAAATGAGCTTTCACTCCACCACACATAAAACTAGAATTCTCAGGGCTACTCTTGCTATCCCCATTTTATTATACATTTTTCTTTACTCTCCCTTCTAAAATTAACATATTTGTGATTCAGTTAGCATACTGATTCCTAGCATAACATGGGATTAAACTATTCCAAGTATTTGCACATATATTGCCTTTTGATGAAACATGCTGTTTAATTCTTACTCTATTTTGCAAATGCTCTGTGAAACTCTGCCTTGTCTTGTCTACCTTTCTCTGAAAGATTAAACAGAGACTGGAATAGTGTCTTCCTTGTTCTTTGTATAAATTCTGTGAAATATGACGGATGATTAGACAATAAATATATTACAATGACAGTAATAATTTTTCAACTCTGGACAATTTTCCATTTTACTCTCATATCCTAAAGATTTTACTCTCTATTCACTGAACCACAGAACTTTAGAGCCCCTAAGCACTCAAGAATCAACCCACTTATTTTGTAGATGATTCTCATCCATCAAGAATTACTATTTCCATACAGATGGCCAGTAGGCACATGAAAATATGCTCAACATCATTAATCATCAGGGAAATGCAAATCAAAACCACAGTGTCACCCCACACCTGTTAGAATGTCTATTACTGAAAAGACAAGAAATAGCAAATGTTGTCAAGGATGTGGAGAAAAGGGAAACTTTGTGCACTGTTGGTGGAAATGTAAGTTCGCCACTGTGGAAAACAGTATAAAGATTTCTCAAAAATTAGAAATACCATGTGATCTAGCAATTCAACTTCTGGGTATTTATCTAAAGAAAACAAAAACATTAACTAAAAAGATACATGCATCCCTATGTTCACTACAACATTATTCACAACAGCCAAGATACGGAAACAACCTAAGTGCCCATCCATGGATGAATGAATAAAGAAGATGTGATATATATATACGTACCATGGAATACTATTCAGCCATTTAAAAAGAAGGAAATCTTGCCATTTGCAACAACGTGGCTGGCCCTCAAAGGCATTATGCTAAGTGAAATGTCAGACAGAAGGACAAATACCATATGATCTCATTTATATGTGGAATCTAAACAAACAACAACAAAAGCCTAAGTTCATAGATACAGAGAACAAACTGGTGGTTGCCAGAGGTGGAGGGGTATGGGGGTAGGAGAACTGGGTGAGGGGATTCAAAACACTAAAAATTTTTTTTTATTAAAAAAAAGAGCTTCCTGGAAAAAAAAAATGTGCCAAATGCAGAGGACTGAATGCACCTTTCTTTTTATAAAAATTGAGATATAGGGAATTCCCTGGCGGTCCAGTGGTTAGGACTCCACGCTTTCACTGCTGAGGGCACGGGTTAGACCCCTGGATGGGGAACTAAGATCCCACAAGCCGCACAGAGAGGCCAAAAATAAAAATAATAAATAAAAATTGAGATATAATTGACATATAACATTGTGTAAGTTTAATGTGTACAACATGTTGATTTGATACCCTTATATACTGCAGTATGATTACCACCACCAGAGTATTAGCTGACACCTCCATCACCTCATATAATTATCATTTCTTTTTTGTGGTGAGAACAATTAACATCTAGTCTCTTAACAGCTTCAAAAATATAATATTGGGAAAAAAAGAATTACTATTACCACGTACTGAGCATTATATGAAATGCTAAACTCTAGTACTCCACTCAGTCCTCACAATTACCCATAACGTAATTATTAGCCCCATTTCACAGATTAAAAAAAAACTAGATCCAAGAAAAATTAAGAAATTGATCCAAGGTCACCCTACTCTCTAATAGCAGAACTACAGCTATGATTTTGATGTGCCCATTGACACTAGTGTGTGTATTCTTTTCACTATATTTCCTGTCAACCAGAACATCCACAGTGAATGTTTAAGTGTATCCTAAACTCTGTACCAATACTTTTATTGTCATTTCTTCCCTTCTTTTCCTTTATTCCTTTTCAGATTCTTCTGAATTAGAGACATTACTATTACTTTCCCTTAATATAAAATAATACAAATCTTATAAGAGTCCACCATCAACTGTTAAAACATGTTTCCCTTGGAGATAGTAGGCTTAATTCAATATCAATAAGTCTCATTCTTTGAGTTCTTTAAATCCACTTATCTAATCAGGTTGCCTATTTTCCAGATTGTCTGATGATGTCTGAAAAGATCTCTCTAACTTTGGCTTTATTAAGCTCTACCTAATTAATTTCATAAGTCAATAAGGTACTGATGTATCGGTCCATCAAGTAATACTAATAGAAAACTCCTAACTGCATGTACCATTTAGGAAGCTAAAATGGTAAATAATAGTGATAATAATAACAATAATAATAATAATAAACCTTCAGAGATGTAGTACAGTTGTGTTTGTTTCCATGAATTTTTGATGTCCAACTTCCTACTTTAAAGAGGAAAAGCTGTTAACAGACACTGTGTGTAGTGATTCATATGTTGGATTTCAATGAGAATTCTTAGTCCCTTTTCTTCTCCTCTGTACCCTCCCCTAGATAATATCATAGATTCTAATGGTTTCAGATCAAATTTTATGCATACACTCTCTCTGTTATCTGTCTCCACTCCAGGGTACCATCCTGAGTTTCAGACCAATATGAATAGCTCCTAAACATCTCTAACTGGATGTTTCACAGGATGATGAAGCTAATTTTTTTCAATAGTGCCCTCATCGTCTCTATTCCTCTCCCAAACTTACTCCTCCAGTGTTACTTCTCTCTTAGAAAATTCACAGAGTTGCTCAAGGTAGAAACCTGGGAATCATTCTTTCACCTCCTTTCCTCTCATTCCACACATCCCAAACTTAGCCATTTATCTCTTTATGACCACCAGAATTTTCCATTCTTCTGTCCTCACTCTAGTCTAAGCCAAGATCATTGCTGTCATGACAGCTAAAATGGCCTGCAAATTTTGTCTACCTGAATCCACTCTATCCACTCCAATTCTTTCTTAATTCTAAGCAGGGTGCTCTTTTAAAATGCAAAGTGCATAACTTAATTAAACTCTTTAAATGGTTTTACAACCACTTTTATGTCGAAGTCATAAATCCTTAATATGGCTTACAAGGTCCTTCTTGACCTGGCACTGGTCCACTTTGTTTCATCTAATTTTGCTGGTCATTTTTTTCCAATTTATCCAGACAAACTGCCTGATTTTTGCTTGTTTAATTGAAAGGAAACAAAAATATTTCTAAAACATAAACATCTTGGCAAACACAGCAAAGAAGAGCATCTTTAAACGTCTCTGGCGTATTTGCAAAAAATAGTCTGGCACTGAAAAGAAAACCCTTACAGAAAAAAATAAATAGCACATGACTAAAGACAGCATACATTTTTTGGAATTTTTCAGTATTATCAAAATTGCTAACTATAAAATTACTGTTTCTTAACAGATATGAGTTGGGGCTGCCTTACTACTTGCAACAGTATTTTTTGGCATCATACTTACTGTTAATTTTAATCAAGTTTTTTGTTTACTCAATAATACATAATTACATTGGTTTCTGACACTCAGTTAGTCATAAACGTGACTTAGAGCCATTTGAGGGCATCGAAATTTCAGCTTCTATACTACTTTATATATTATCTATGTTGTACCATTTATTTACATGGTGCTTTGTAAAGTAAATACACAGCGGCTATTTTATTCTACTACAGATCCGTAGCTAGAAAAGTATGAGATCTATATTAACTTTCATTTTACTGAGATCATGACATTATCCTAAATGATCTGCAAGAAAAATGTTTGCATTATTCATTGAAAATTTGACTGTTTCATTGCAAAGGCCATTTTTATATGTCCTCTTACATTATATATCTATGCTGGGGCTTCCCTGGTGGCGCAGTGGTTGGGAGTCCACCTGCCAATGCAGGGAACGCAGGTTCGGGCCCTGGTCTGGGAAGATCCCACATGCCGCGGAGCAACTAAGCCCGTGAGCCACGACTGCTGAGCCTGCGCTCTGGAGCCCGCGAACCACAACTACTGAGGCCCGTGTGCAGGGAGCCCGTGCTCCGTGGCGGGGGAGGCCACCGCAGTGAGAGGCCCGCGCGCTGCGGCAAGGAGTGGCCCCCATTCGCCACAACTGGAGAAAGCCCGTGCGCAGCAGCGAGGACTCAACACGGCCAAAAAGAAAATAAATAAAATAATTTAAAAATACATAAATAAAAATAAAAATCCTTCTAAAAAAAAATATATATATATATATAAATCTATGCTAAATTAAAGGACTTCAAGGGATAATAATCCAGAGTACTATCCAAATACTCTAACATCAAAGTATGCTAAATAAAAGAACTTTGGGTTATACTAACCCAGACCATTATCTAAATAATAGTAATTAAACACATAGGATAAATTTTTCTAAGAATATGATCCATATTATTTTACAGCAAGAAAAGAATAAAAATTTTGCTATAAATCAGTTGTATGCATTCAGATATCCATAGAATAGATTTTTAAAAAATTGATTTAAAAAATGTTCTTGACCTAAGGTAATTTCCAATAAAAAGAACAGCTTTATTTCTTTTCAATTAAAAGAAGGAGAAAAATGCTTAGAAATCATGTCCTATATTCAGAAAGTCAAGAATGATGAGAGAGAAGAAAACATAAACCAATAGTTTAAAAAACAGTGATAAATAAAAGACATTCATACAAATATGCATTTATGAAAATAAATTTAAATACATCAAATTACTCCTACCCAAATTTAGACATAGATCCACAGATTGAAATTAATTTTAATGCTATCTTTAAGATATTAACTTAAAATAAAAAGATATGTAATATATATCAAACAAATGAAACAAACAAAAAAAATCATCAGCAGAGTTCAGAGTCCAACTCCAAAAGCATTAAATTGGATCTAGAGGTTCATTTTGCCATCATAAGTTTTAGGGTGAAAGAAGTTAAATCTACAATAAAGAGGTTTATAGATACGAACATTTAGGTTCTGGTGGCAGTTTTAAAATATGTCCACAGAATTTTAAATATCCCTCCCTTCAAAAGATAGAGCCAAATTTTCCTCCTTTGAATGTGGGCTGGACTTAGTGACTCACTTCTACTGAACAGAATTAAGCAGAAGGGATGGTGTGCAATTTTGGAGACTAGGTCACAAAAGGCACTAATACTTCCTCCATGCTCACTCAGGAGAAAGTTTGTCACCATGTTGTGAATACCCCTACTGGGAGGCCCATGTGGAGAGGAATGGAGACCACGTGTGTTGACTGATGAGACAGCCAGAAACTGAGGCCTCCAGCCAACAACCCCATGAACGAGGCTTCTTGGAAGCAGACCCTCCAGCTCCAGACAAGAATGAAACCCAAGCCCATGTCTTCACTGCAACCTCATGAGATACCCTGAGCCAGAAACGGCCAGCAAAGCCACTCCCATGTCCCTGACTGTCAGAAACGGTATGAGATAATAAAAATTTTTGGGTTTTGCTGCTAAGTTTAGGGGTAATTTATTTTGCATTAATAGCTAACTATTACAGTGCTGAAAAAAATAGGCGTCCAAATATATGAAGCAAAAATGCCAAAACACAAGGAGAAAATGAAAAAGAACTCCCTAGATACAATAGCTGAAGTAAGACAAAGAATACTAAATCCAGATAAAGAAATCTGAATAACATTTTTTTACTAACAATTGAATAACAATTTAACAAATTTAATTTAATTTAATAATAATTTAATGAACATCTTTAATGACTATGTGGTGATTTATACCTTAAAAACATAATATTAATAGCCACAAAAATTTATAAATTTATATGTCAGAGACCACAAAGATCAATACACAACACACATACAAATCACAAAGCAAAAGGCACAGAGCTCACAATTTCTGACCATGATACAGTGTAACTAGAAGACAACTGTAGTGTCCTCAAGAAAATCAAAGTAGTTGGAAAGTTAAAAAAATTGAGTCTAGGAAGAAATAAAAACTTTAGTTTCAGAATATTAAGATATAATTACCAATATAATTACCAACATTAACAAAAGAAAAAATTCCCGAAAGAATCAGTTGACCAATGATTTTTATAAATTTTTCAAATGTTCAAAGAACATTTAAACCTTTTATACCTATTATACCAGCCAATGTAATTTTTATAAGAAAAATTTTTTTAACAACTGTAAAGAGCAGGCAATATACAAGACTGAAATTACAGTAAGGCTACATAAATGTTTGAGAACAAATATCCAGCAAATTCATCTTAAGTGATGATCAATAAAAACTAGGGACTCGCGCTTTCTTCCTTGTTAGCCATATTCTATAACATAACACAATTACCTAACACATGTTTGAAAAACTTTTACTGATGTCCATAACAACATAGAGGTTTGCATTTGAGATGGGAAATACAGGATCTGTAGTTAAATAACGAGTCTCTTTTTACAATTAATTAAGTAACAAAAAAGGGAGATAACCTTCACTCACTGCAGAGGACAAAACATGATCAAATTCAAACTTTTCCAGACCTTCACTTCAACCTGCATTATTAACCAAGGCCACTTTAGTTCATGAGTTTATAAATTCAACATCTTTATCAATACACAGAAGAGATTTGTCATATCATACTTAAGTAGACAAAGTACAGGCATTTTTACTATAACTTAAAAATAAACCTTATACTCTGCAAAACCATGTACTAAGATTAAGAGAGATTGTGAGAAAAATATGCAACTGGTAACAAGAGAAAAAAAAATTATAAAGCATATAAAAACTAACATAGCTAAAAAGACATGTTACATTCTTAACAAATAAACGCTTCATTTAATACATGAATGTATCTTTTTAAAGTGAAAGTAACTTGATACCAGGTGTAAAGAACAGAGGCAAGGGAAAAGCATACAAAAATTGGAGACCACCATGCAATCAACACTTCTGCAGCAGACCCCATGACCATGGACACTGTTTCAGTATGTGCTTCTTCACCACCTGCTACACTCACCTGTGTTAGTGTATGCTGGCTTGGTGCAAAAACAGTGATGCATTTGACAAAATAATGTATATAACAATGTGATTTTGACATTATGCTGACATATTTTACCTTTTCACCAACTATGTAATAGATAATTCTCATTTCAGAAACATGTGTGATAGCAGAACAGACTTTAAGAGGCAAGAGATTTGCCTCACAGTTTCTTTTAATAAATAGTTAATTCTTTTCTTAAGGGAACCTCTTTGTGATTTCACATTTCCTATATTCTACATATAGGCAGAGGTAAGAGGGGTCTGGATTATTCTGTTTCAGTACTATGAGAGAAATCGCTACTATAGCCTAATGCATTTAACTCATACATAAAAGTGGACAAAGATAGCATTTAAAAAAGGAGAATAAAACCCAATCTCATATAAGAATACATATGAAGTTTTTTCAGCAATCTATGGAAAGAATGCACTACCGTGAAATAAAGATTAATGTTAGAAAATTAAGATGGGTTTAATAATAAATTACTTAATAATACAAATACATTGTATTAGAGGTCAAAGAAAAAGACACAATATTTGATAATATTCGCCTGTATTCATGATAAAATCTCACAGGAAACTAGAATAAGATAAAATAAATAAAATCTATCTCAAACTTACAGTATTTATTAAAAAAGAGTAAAACACTGGAATCTTGCCTGTTAAATTCAGAAATAACAGAAGGGTGTATGTTACCGTTGCTTTATATTATTAAGATAGAAGTTCCATACAGTGTATTAACACAAACAATAAATATAAGAACTGTAATTTTTTGAAAAGATGATATATAATTATCATTATTTGCCATTAATTTTAATGTAGGATTTCATTAAATCTACAAAATTTAACTCTTCTATTAATAACATATCAGTTTAACAAACTATCAGTGAGATTTGTCCCTGTTTTTCTTTGGGAACATAACTATACAATTCTAACATTTATGTTGAAGAATAAATAGGTGAAAACACATCTTTAAAAGATGGGAAAGAAATGTAGCAATATTTTCCCACCAGATATTAAAATGTAATATATATTAAAACAGTGTGGTGTGGGCATACAATTGATTAGGAATATAATAGACTGCTCTGACATTTATTATAGTTTATAATAAATGAAGCATTACAAGTCCATGCAAAAGACAGGAATTATTTTAAACTATCAGAGAGAAAACAACCAGGGAAAACCATTGGCCAAAAAAATTAATGTTTTTGATATTCTCACCATCTAAACAGTAAATGAATAAGAAAAAACTTCACATACTAGGAATAAAATGGGCAAGTTACATAAATACAAAACTTAAGAATAAAAATATATATAGCAGACTTCCCTGGTGGCGCAGTGGTTAAGAATCCGCCTGCCAATGCAGGGACATGAGTTCAAGCCCTGGTCCGGGAAGATCCCACATGCCGCGGAGCAACTAAGCCCATGCGCCACAACTACTGAGCCCGCGCTCTAGAGCCCGCATGCCACAATTACTGAGCCCGTGTGCCACAACTACTGAGCCCTCGCTCTAGGGACCGCGTGCCACAACTACTGAAACCCACGTGCCTAAAGTCCGTGCTCCACAATGAGAAAAGCCACCTGCGCACCTCAACGAAGACTAGCACCCTCTCACTGCAACTAGAGAAAGCCCGCATGCAGCAATGAAGACCCAACACGGCCAAAATAAATAAATAAGTTTATTTTTTTAAATCTATATAGCAACAAATTAAAACAATATTCGAATTTATTAATAAGCAACTCAATTTCAGTAATAGGTATATGACAGTTTCATCATTTGAATTAGCAGATGTGCTTTAAGTAGTAATAATACTCAACACTGATTTGATTACAAGCATTCACACACAAAAATTAAAGAATTTCCCATTATATATGAAGAACCTTTAAAAAATACATCCCAGTTGAACAACCTTCAGGAATGTGGTGACTTTAAGGTAGGTCTTATAAAGTTGTGAAGTGTTGCCCATCTGTACGTCTTCTTAGATGGCCAACAAACACATGAAAAGATGCTCAACATCACCAATTATTAGAGAAATTCAAATAGAAACTACAATGAGGTATCATCTCACACCAGTCAGAATGGCCATCATCAAAAATTCTACAAACAATAAATGCTGGAAAGGGTGTGGAGAAAAGGGAACCCTCCTACACTGTTGGTCGGAAAGAGAAAAACAAATATTGTATAATATCGCTTATATGTGGAATCTAGAAAAATGGTAGACATGAACTTATTTGCAAAGCAGAAATAGAGTCACAGATGTAGAGAACAAACTTATGGTCACCAAGGGGGGCAGGGGGCTGGGATGAATTGGGAGATTGGGACTGACATATACACACTACTATGTATAAAATAGATAACTAATGAGAACACACTGTATAGCACAGGATACCGTACTCAGTGCTCTGTGGTGACCTAAATGGGAAGGAAATCTAAAAAAGAGGGGATATATGTAAAAAAAAAAAAAAAAAGTTGCAAAGTGTTTGGGAGTGGGCAGAGTTTATTTAGATTGGTGAACTAACAGGGAAAGGATCTTGAAGGCAATCGTCAGAGGCAAGCTGTTAGCTTTGATAAGTAAATTGTTTGGCTGTTTCAGTCTTTCTTCCAGTAGCGTATAATTTCTTGGAAGGTGCAGCTAAGTTACTTTTGCTTAGTCCTAGTACCATTTAATAAAGAACAGAGGATTATCTTGGTTTCAGTTATATAGCTTCGTGTAACATTTTTTCCAGCAAATAACATAATACATGTTTACATTTTTGTTGTCTTATTGTATTAATTAGTGCCTCCATGTAAACATTAACTGGAGGTATATAATACATAACAAAGATGTCTTATTTCTGATTTTAAAGCAAATGTTTCCAGATTTTCCATTATGCTCTCAGAATTATATAATAGTTCCACAACTCATCAGTTTTCTACTTCTATTGTTTTTACCTTTACTTTTTAATCTTTATTTCTATTATATTTTAACTTAATTTATTGCTACATGTATGATGCTGCTATTTGGCACATTCTGTACTACTAGATATTCATTATGGATTGTATCCTTTACTATTATAAAGTACACATCATCATTTCTTAGTGTCTTGTTTTCTTTCTTTTCTTTTCTTTTTTGTTTTCAGTTTTGTCACTGCTCTGTATCCACCCTCTGGGAACATCCTCTCCAACTCTCTATGAACGTGTCTACGTCAGCAGACCCCACCCGTGGCTCCAGGGTGGGAATATGACCTAAGTTAGGTGGCCAGTCCATATGAGTAGATACTTCAAGAAAAGGAATTGCCCACATCTAGAATAATGAGCAAGACACAGATTTTGATCAATGGGAAATAAGGTCCTTTCCTTTTAGTGCTAGAGGTAATCAAGTTAAAATGAGGTCTTTAGAGTGAGCTCTAATCCAGTACGACTGGTGTGCTTAAAAGAAGTGAAAACTAAACACAGACACACATAGAGGGAAACGGTTGTGAAGAAACAGAGGAAGACGGTCACCTACAAGCCAAACAGAGAGGCCGGGAGCAGATCCTTCCCTCACAGCCCTTGAAGGAACCAACCCTGCTGACACCTGGATTTCAACTTCCAGCCTCCAGGCTGTAACAAGAAACTTCAGGTGAAAGACAATGTTTCCAGGGGTGTCTTCCAGGGAACCAAAAAACAAATCAAATAATAACTATTTGGGAATGAGACTTTGAAAGAGCCCTAGCTTTGTTCTGCTACCTTCAAAACCACAAATGTGAGCCAGAGAGCAGGGGATGAGACTAAGAAAGTTAAAATACAACAAAGTTCACTGTTCTTATCGAGATTCAGTAACATTTCTTGAAGAAATCTCCCCGGGTTGCTGCAAACCTTTGGCTAACTTCCAGAATTATGAAAATTTTGATTCTGACAATTTTTGCCAGATATTTTCTTGTTTTCATGGAGGGCCAAATTTTCAAATGTCCTTAATGCAACATCCTATTCAAGAAAATTTAGCAAAGTATTTTTTGTAATAATACAAAAAAGGGAAATATTTAATTGGAGAAATTAAAATGCAAATGGTAGCCAACTTCTGTAATGACATTATGCAGCCATTAAAATGTTTTTAAAGTGGTTAATCAAATATAAAAATATTCATGATTCAAGAAAATAATATCAGCAACCATGAACTTTCTACATGCTTAATACTGTGATAGATGATTTACATGCATTATCTTATTTTATTCTCACACCAATGCCTTGAGGAAAACAGTAAGCTCTCCATTTTATAGATGGATATTGCAGCTTAGAGTTTAAGTAGCTTTTCCACAATCACAGAGGTAGCAAGCAGAGTAAGTATCCACATTCAGATATGTCTGATTTTGATAGCCTCCCTCTTACCACTTATTCAGTAAGCCTGTAGAAGGAATCTGCCCACTCCCTTCTGTCAAGCAGCTCCAGAGACCCCTGCATTTCCCTGATATTTCAGGTATGTCCAATAATCATCACTATTTGTTTAACTGCCCGACTTCCCATTAAAATATGGGCTTCCTGAGGAGAGAGGCTGTGTCTCTTTCTTGATCATCACTGTGTCGCACGGGACTGGGTACTCAACAAGAATTTAGTAATTATTTTAAATTATCCACATCAATAAATAAATGATTTAGTGGGTATATAACAGTCTCGTTAGTCTTATGGTTGGAAGACATAAACAGAATGTATTAAATCATCACTTACTCTCCTGGCAGACAAGAGGAAAAGGCAATTGAACATAATTATCTACATGGCACATTCCTTGGTCCTCCTAATACAACACAAGATAACAGGACCTGCTATCTCATAAAAACTTATAAAACTTGTAACACTTAAAAACTCACAAAAATTAAGGTTTAGGGTACGAAATGCAAGGTGAATTAATCATATCTAGGATGGTCAGAAATGAGCTCTCTGATGAAAGGGTGATGTTTAAACTGAGCCCTAAATCATAAGTAACCTCTGCCAGAGGAGCATGAGAGAAAATTCCAGACAGAAATTAATAGATGCAATGTTCCTGGGGCATGAGAAATGTGATAAACTTGAGACACTGAGAACAGACAGGAGAGGTTAGAGATAAAAATGAAGTCTGAGAAACAAGAAGTGGTTTGCAAGAGCTCACAGAATCTTTATAAGCCAGTTAAAGGATTTTGGATTTGCTCTTAAAGGCAATGGAAGGCCATTGGGTGGGTTTAAACAGAGTAGATTTAATAGTGGGTTGAATATACTTAGAACTGCATTTGTAAAAGAGCATCCTGGGTATACTGTGAAGAATAATGGAAGCCAGGTATGGCTGTAAGAGTCTAGAGGATAAAGCAATGACCAAGCCAAGAAATGATGGTGGTTCAGACAGAGGCATGGAGAAAAATCGGACTGCAGAGAAATTGAGGAAGTACAATTGCCAGGACTCAGTGATTTATTAGAAGGGGTAATGAGGTTGGTGGAAGAATTAAAGATGACACAACCCTCCAGATTCCAAATGATATAACTGCAGTGAGTTACACGTCATTTGCAAATCCCCTCAATAATTCTCTACTAAACCATCATTCTTTTCTCTATGATGATTGGTTCTAATACAAAGAGTGCTCAATTTTAGCAATTTGATTTTCAACAAAATCAACTCTCTCAGCATGGACTCCCATAATAACAGCTAACATTTCTTGAATTCTAAATACATGCCAGCTCCACTCAAAGTACTTTACGTTGTTGTTAAGTCATTTAGTCTCCATTTTACAGATGTGAAAACTGAGGCATCAACAGTTTAACTTGCCAAGGTTTGCACAGGCAGTGAACAGCAAAGATAAAACAATATGTGGAAAAATGTACACAAATATGGAATTACGTCATAAGCTTATTGTTACTATATGTGTGTATGTAAGTGTATATACACAGGGTTTCTATCAATAATGAGAGAGGGAGAGAATAAGGGAGAGAAAAGGAACATGCCAAGTTGGGTTTTCAACTTTAATAATCGAAAATAATTTCTGTCCTTCCACAGTGAATTTGTACTTAAATCATAATATATAATCATGAAGGATCCCAACATTAGGTGAGCAATATATAATTTATAATGGCTTCTCAGGATAAAAGCTGCTTTGTGTTCTCAGCAGGGCAGACTACTCTTTTTCACACAAAAGTAACTGTATTATTGTGCTTCAGTGCAAATTCTCAGAGGAGAGCAGCTTTAAAAAAAAAAAAAAAAAAAGCTGCTTATTTCATTAAAAATAATAAAGCACAGAGAATATTTCATCTGAAATATCCCTTATGCCCATTTTCATTAGCTGCACTATTCTAGATGTCGACTCTTAGATTCAGAATTGAAAGGAATATGTTTTAGGGGGCTCTAAATCTTTGATTTCAGAATCACGTACATGATTCAAGTCCCTAATCACCTCTAAATTAATATCTACTGTACTGAGTAGGTGCTTGGTAAAAGATTTATGGAGGTTACTCAATTGCATTCACAGACCTGTTTAAGTTTTGCTTCCTTGGGGAGGTCTTTGCTGACCATGTTAGTCAGTTACCCTTTTATCATGCTCCCAGACCCTCTGTAAGTTCTCTTGCATAGCATTCTTTACCACTGTTTAATATGTCTTCCCCATAACTGTTTGTTCCACAAGGTCAAAGTCTGAGATTGTCTTGTTTCCTCATATAGCCCCAAACTGTAGTTCACAGATGGGAACTAAGGGCACTTTTAATTACAGATTACTATGTGGGTTTTTTATTCCAGAATATAAGCTGACCCACAGAGAAAATAAAAACAGAGCTATTAATGATAATTCCAGCCCTTCAACTAATTTTCTCCAGCCTGATGATTATAACAGTTCTTTGAAAATCACCAGAAATAAACTGGAAAGAACAAGAAGGACTCGGGAAGCACAGTGTCTTAGAGAAATCACCTGGCTACTCTCACCTCACAGCCAGCCCCTGTCTAGCTCTTCCCTGCATTTACCATACCCATTCCTGCTTTTAAATCTGCCTATATGGTTCTCTTCTCTCCTCCCAAGCTTCAAATCAAAGTTCAAGGATCTTCATTTTTCCAATACATTCACAGACTAACCATCTAACTCTGGATTCTTATAATTTCTTGTCTTCCAGAATATGTGAGTTATTCTGACCAACCACACTCTTCAATTTCCCCTCTCCATTAGTAATTTATTAATCATATACACACACACACACACACACACACACACACACACTTTTTTTTTCTGTTCTTCTCCATTATATTATCAATCTTTTAGTAAGGAGTGCCATTCTATAATTTCTTTTTTCTTACCTACTAATTTTATCAAAGCGTAAAATGACTCATAATGCAGTCGAAACAAATGGACAAAAAACTGATGTAAATGAATATACAAAGTTCCATGGGACACAAAGACTTTCAAGTTTCTAATCATTAGAAACTTTATTGACAAAAAACGAAGATAAGTACTTGAATAAATTAGATGGAAGATGCAATTAGCAACACAATTCATATACTTTCAACCTTAAGTCAGTTTGGTACTTGTCTCCATTTAGAATCATCTGGTTGGTTGAACTTGGAGCCTCTTCCTGCATCTGGATTATATAAATGCTGAATTATTACCCTTTCAAGACCATTTGCAATTTAATTGTTCTCAGGCAGAGTTTTAATAATAGCTTGTATAAAATGAATATTCAGGATTTTTGGTCAAAATCATATTAAACTCTTCACTCAAGTGTCAATTTCCTTGATCTGCCCCTCTTTATTTTTTCCAGTAAGGAGTTAATTGAGTGTCTTACAATCACTTACCTAATTCCCATGCCAAATCATTAAATGCTCAATAACTGCTTGAATAGATTAGAAAAACGCAGTTAGCTGGATCCCCACAAAAATGTTTTTGTGACAAAATCCTGCTGCTGCAAGTAACACATTCAGTCTCATTAGTGAAAAAGTCTTTCTAAGACACTCATGGAAAGAATGAGACAAAATGTTTCCGCCACCATCCCCAATCTGGAAGTACAAGAAAACGTCAAGTTGAATGACGAAGTATAGAGAAACTGAGTAAAAATGAAAGGTCTGATCCAAGGTATTTACCCTCTAAAGTTTAATCACACATACAAGCTCCTATTCAGAGTACACTCTGCACAGCTTCTATTCAAGCTGCTACTTTTGTATAGTGAACAAAGAGAAACAGAAGTACATAAACACAGCTATGCTTTGAATAAGGACTGAGTATAAAGACATCTGTCTTCTAACATTTTACAAGTGTACCAAGTAATGACACATCCCCCTCTGTTTTCTTCCACAAGGGAAGGATGAGTTCCTAAAGGAGCCTAGGGTAACAGCTTTCAACACTTACACTAACAAGTACCATGCCTTTGTGAGTTTTAAAAGAGAGAACAAGAATTATTTTCCAATAGCCAGTTCCCTCCCCTGCCAAGTAGCTCAGAGAAAGTCATTAGGTTAGCACTGAACTTTTGTGGGAAAAAGAAAATCCTATGATCTTTGCTTCATTCAAGATGATTTCTATAAAGTCATTTCAAGGTTTCAGTGAAGTGGATAAGTGAAGCTATTCAATAAGTATCAAGCTGTCTTAGAGTGATACAAGGGACCACTATTTGTAAATCATTTTTGTGCAAACTTCAAAACCACAAAATAAGACTTAAAATATAATGTGCTACAACTACATTTAAGCTCTAAATCAAATCATCATGACTCAAAGATATAGTGAAGCTTATCTCAGTCAGACCACTCTTCCAGGGGCATTCTTCAGAGCTGGAGCAGTCACTGAAGAACCAAAGATAAATGTTCTACAATAGCTCCCTAAATGTAGACAATTTGGGAAATTAAATATCAGCAGAAAGAAGGAGCTACTGTCGGAATGATAATCCACAAACTAGAATCTCTTAAAGACCTATCTATACCATGGTTCCAAAGAACTGTCCAACATTATGCTCAAAATAAGAGCTAACAAGATCAATTAGCAGAAATCAGTATATGGCCTATTTTGAAGTTATATTCATAAACTTTAAACATTTTCATATGAGTGAAATGAAATCTTTGCTGCAAAGTTTACCTTTACTTAAAAAAAGCAATCTAAATATTCTAATACCTTGCTCCCTTGGTGACTCACGTCCTTGGTGACTAGAACAATCATGGTCTGATTTGGGCTGTAGTAAATTAAACGCACAGGATTTCACAGATGCCAGCGTGCACTCAGTCTTTTATCAAATAGGAAGAAGAGATATAAAAAAGGATGGTGGCTCTTTGCCATGGAAGCGGCTGATAAAGCTAAAGGTGAAATCACCAGAGAAAAATTTAGGACTTTTATGGAATTTTTCTTTTTAAAATGAGGAAGGCATATTATGCATGTACTACTACCCCAGCCCAAAATGTTAGAATACTGATGTCAGAGGTCCTACACTAGAGGTCAAACCAATTCTGGGAAACAAGAAAGCCCTGATTTATAGCATCTGCCGATCATGGTGTAAATATTCCCACCCTGGCTGATTTCAAGCTGCCAAGATGACATCACCCTGCTCACAAAATTCCTGCTCACTGTGTCTCTATCAGTGCCCCTAACTAGGGTGAGGAAAAAGATGGAGGCAAGTTTAACATTTATAGCAGGACCCAGGTCAAGGATGCAGAGCCAGGAGCCGAAGCCCCTGCTCAGACATACCTGGGACTCAGAAACATGAGGTCATAGTAGAAGACAATAAAAGTGGAGTAGCCAGGATCTTGTTGCACAGCCTAAATCTCCAATGGAAAATCACCAGGACCCTGGTTACTATGGGGAAAATCAGAATAAAGAGTATATTTTTTTAACACCTGGAAAAACTACTCTCTACATCTTTCAGACCTTCTATCATCTATCTATCTATCTATCTATCTATCTATCTATCTATCTACCTACCTACCTATCTATCTAAGTTAACAATGCTGCTATTATTGTTGCTGTCATTAAAACTAGCTGCATGATTACTTTTGATGGACATGGAAAACATTACCTTGATTCTCCTTTAACAACCAGTATTCCATTTTACAAAATTAAAAAACTGAAGCACAGAGACGTGAATTTTCTCAAAGCACAAAGCTAGAAATTAAGGCAGCCGCAGCTTCAATCTGGGTATCATCCCAAAGCTTGTGCTTTTAATGATTTTACTTCCTCTTCTGTATTTTCCCTTTGAGATAAATTTGGTAAAACTGAGAAAAATCAAATAATGTATACATCTTAATATGTTACTTTTTAAGTAACTTTAAACGTAATTTTAATTAACATGAAGCTCAATGGTTAAGAAAAGCAGGATAGGCATGAATAAAATTTAAAAATATACAAATGTCTAAGCTGGCTGACAAGTTAAACATGGATAACCAAAACAAAATGTCTCAGTCTGTGAACCAAAAAGCAGTTTCACCCTCTGTATACTAATTACATTGATATTTTATACCTAAAATATAATGATAATAAAACCAGCTTTGATTCATTATTCTCAAAATCCTCACATCAAGCAAAGAAAAGCAACTATGAAAATGCCAAGTGTCATAGCCACTGACATCAAGACTTGTTTTCATCTGACAAGTTTTCAGTCCCCTTTAAAAAGGCAAAATTCCTTGTCAATCATATAAAGCTAAGATATAGGCAAAAATAAAACCTAGGTCTCTGGGCTCTAAATCTTTGAATCTAGCTTCTTCTAACCAGCGTCTGAGACGATATTACATTTCTGATTCCCATTTTCCTTTATGTTGGAAGAAATGAGCGTTGCCTTCTTTGTATTTCAACACACCAATACTCATGCTGGCATTCTATCACGTGAGGTTATGATTATCTCTTGTCTCACCACTCTCCTTGAAAGTAGCAAGCTTCTTCAACTCAGGGCAAATCAAATTCATCTTTCTGTTCCCAATGTCTAGCAGAGTATACCCAAGAGAGTTTAATAAATGTTGGGAAAACTAATGACTATTTTAGATACAGTATTAAAAGATGCCTCAGAAGCGTATCTCACATAGGTATGTATAAAAATCTTCTTTCCCCCATCCCACTCCATCTCCTACTCCAAATGAATGAATTCACATAGTATTTTGAATCTCTAAATCAAAATTTTAGAAGGGCCATACCTTTTCATGTGAACTGGGGAAATAATTTTCCAGCTCATCCTCCCATTTCATCATCACTATGTACTCAACCCCCAATCTATCTTCTTAGCTAATTACTTCCTCTGTAGAAGACCCTACTTCTTGCTATATAAATTCAACGTTTTGCATCTTGTGGTATAGAGGACATATGTTTGGTGTTCCCCTTTTCCTGATCCCCAAAATAGGTTAGGTCATTTAATGTAATAAAGATTGTAAGCCATATATATATATTGTTTACTTTCCCTTACCTAAATTGCTGATTGAAGGTACAATTGTGTTAACTTCTAAGTGCCACATGATTGTTAGAGAAACTCTACAGTAACTGCAGTGAAGTGAAAAATGGACCCAGAGCTCTATTCACATTGATCAAAAGTAGCTCATACACTGAGAACAAATTCAGACAACACCAACTGAACAACTAAACTTGTGAGCACACATGCCATTGCTCCTTTCCACGCTAACCACTGCAGTAACCTTACTCACTTCATCCCATATCTCAGTAAAAATGCCACAGAGAACTTTCAGAGAAAGGTAGTGTATAAAACGTAAATAATAACATTATTTCTCAAGTTTGCAGTTCTGTAATAACCACAATTTTAAAAAATAAGGCAGAAATCAAGCCAGTTTCAGAAGTACTGGTTTTGCTGATGCTAAAATTTAATATAGTTAATTTGATAAGCTCCCAAAGTTATATATAACTTGAAGAATGGTATATACTCCCAGTGCATTTTAATATTCAGTACCAAATAACATTTGAAATTCATTAAGGCATGGAAAACATTAACATATGAACAACACCCTTTAAGTGTTTTATTGATTGCACAATTATCGTTACTAAATCTTTCAAGGTGCTCTAGAAAGAATATTCACTGATAGAATATTAATGTTTCTGAGGGGAAAAAGTAAAATCCCTTTAAATCCATGGACTTTTTATTTCCAAGTGAAAGAAATATAGCTCCTTTGGATACACAAACAAGCTGTACACGTAAAAGAAGGGAGAGAAGGCTGCAAAGATGATGTTAATTATACACATAAATATTAATACATATGTTTCTGACATTCTATGTACTATGCTTCAGAGCTTCAGAATCTGCATCTGCACACCGGACTTTGACAGCAACAGTAAAACTACATCTTTTCATCAATAATACAACAGTGAATTTTTTAAAGATAAATAAGTAATGTGGTGGACTTGCATGTCATCTCCATTGCTTTGACATTTTTTTTAAAGAAAATGGGGACAGGTATTTAACTAAACAAACAGTCATTTACATATTTGACTCTTACTAAGTATAAGATACCATGGTAAGCCAATGCGTTCAGGACAGGATGAATATAGGTTCTTGCCTCTAAAAACTGAGACTAGTCCTCAGGCCTGTGAGCTAGCCACAATGGCTGATTCTTGGCTGTAGCAGTGAGCAAGCAATACCTATGTGAGGCCCAAAGAACTAACTCTTCCCTGGTGTAGCCCAGGAGGAAGTAAAGCAGAAAGTAGGCAAAATAATCTAAAGAAAATAAGCCCTTAGACAGTGTATAAACAAAATGTAATTAGCAATATTTCCCTTTGAAAAATAAGGTAGTCTACATATTCTAGAAATTAGTTTGGTTGGGAGCTATAGAAATTTATTATTATTATTATTTTTTTTTTTTTTTAGAAATTTATTTTTTATTAAAAGCTTCCTGGACTGATCCAATTTATTTTTGTTTTATAGGTAAGTTCTCTTCATTTGCTGAAATGAAATTTTGATATCTTAATGCTAATTGTGACCACAATACATCAATTAAAAAATGACACCACCCCCAATTAAGTGGTAGCATAAAGAAACAAACTATTCCAGGGAATGTCTTTAAATTGAGAATTTCAGCTGTGAGGCATCAAAGACAAGGTGTTTAAGCAAGATTCCAAAGCTGTAGGGGTTCTAATCCCAGCTGTGTGACTAACACACTGTAAAACCTGAACCTTAGTTTTCTCATTGGCAAAATGCTGGTGCTGAGAAAGGGGATATGAATTTTAAAGGACCTGAGAAACTATTCCTTTAACAGTTCATTTTACAGATTGTTTAATGTTCAAAGATTGCCTCTATTTGTAGTTTCCCTTAAATTTTTAAACTGTGTGATCCTTATTTGACATTTCTTTTAGTCTACAACAAAAAAGGTCATATGTCATTGACAAGAGAAGGCACAGTTATAGAGGAAATCTATATTTGATTTGTATTGAAACCACACAGGTTTTTTTTTTTTTAACATATTTTTTTTTTAATTTTATTTATTTATTTATTTTTTGGGCTGTGTTGGGTCTTCGTTTCTGTGCGAGGGCTTTCTCTAGTTGCGGCAAGCGGGGGCCACTCTTCATCGCGGTGCGCGGGCCTCTCACTATCGCGGCCTCTCTTGTTGCGGAGCACAGGCTCCAGACGCGCAGGCTCAGTAGTTGTGGCTCACGGGCTTAGTTGCTCCGTGGCACGTGGGATCTTCCCAGACCAGGGCTCGAACCCGTGTCCCCTGCATCAGCAGGCAGATTCTCAACCAGGGAAGCGCCACGAGGGAAGCCCCCACACAGGTTTTTAAAGTTAAACGTCAGTGTTATGGACAAAAGTATACGAGAGGCACTCCTTGCTGACAGAGGAGGGAGGGAGAGAGAGAAACAGGATTTCTCTCTCCCTATGATGTCACTTACATCTAACTAAGCTCTTGGTATAAAAAGGCACTGGCAGTATTCTTTGGCATATGCTTATATTTCTCTTTCACATTCCAGAAGTTGCTTCAGGTTCAATTCCTAGAACAACCTCGAATATTGTGGAACCGAAATGAAAAGCAAAGGAGCCTCACTGAGGTTTGCATTGTGTTAAGACCGGGTATTACATTAATTTTCCTGAACTGGTTTCAGTTTTCATGAAACACTGCCAAACCGACAACTCTAGAAACCAAACCTCTCTTGTTTATTCTCACATGAAGAAAAATAAAAGAGAAACAGCAGGGTAGATGCCAAATGTAAAGAAGTGGTTTGGTCTTGTTCCAGGTGCCAAAGGATAATCTAATCATCGTTACAGTTCAGTTTGGGGGCTTGTTTTAAATCTTCACAAGAATATCAAGTAAAGAATTATCTTTTATTACATATAAACATAACTACTAGAATTTAAAATTAGACTGTATAACACACCATTGTAAAGCAATTATACTCCAATAAAGATGTTTTAAAAAAATAAGTAAAAATAAAGTAATTAATTAATTTTTAAAAAACTAATTAAAATGCCCAAATAACCAATCATTAAATTATAATGATTTTTGGTTATAACTTTGATAGTTACCAAAAATAACAAATCATCATTTCTACAGAAAATCACAAATTTGTAGTATATCTGTTAAACAACCCTAAAATAACAAGCAGTGACAGGTTTATTTTATTACTGTTTAAAAATAAGCTATCCGTATTGTATTAGTCAAGGTTCCCCAGAGAAACAGAACCAATAGGCTATATACACATAACACAGAGAGAGAGATTTGTACTATAGAACTGGCTCACACAGTTGTGAGGGTGACGTGTCTGTAGTCCTCAGGACAGGGCTGCAGATTGTGTAGCCAGAGAAGTGTGGGTGCTGCAGGCATAAGCCCCAAGGCAGTCTAGAGGCAGACTTCCCAGTTCCTCAGGGGACCTCAGTCTTTCTTTCTCTCTCAAGGCCTTCAGCTGACTGGCTGAGGCCTACCCACATTGTGGCAAGTAATCTGTTTTACTCAAACTCTTTGGATTTAAATGTTAATCGTATTTTTAAAATAGTTTCACAACAACACCTAGACTGATGGTTAACCAAACATCTGGGTACCAGAGACAAGCCAAGTTGACACATAAAATTAACCATCACACAGGTAACATTCTCTTATTAAAATATTTGTTAATGCAGGTAATCCACATAATGTATTTAGTCATCATTTACACCACTATGGGCCTTTTTATTTTTCATGAATTTATTTAACATTTGGAAAATCCATTTGTATTTCACCCTTTAACAATTGTGACAGTAAAGATTTCTGGAAGCTGAGAGTCTATTATATAAAATGTTGTTCTCATTGGTTCCACTCTTGCCAGTGTGTCTGGAATGTGTGATCAAACCTCTAGCTTCCTCTGGCCCATCCCTAGCCAGTCAACTCATCCTGTCTGTCCCTAGCAATCTCTATTACTGTGCTTCCAGATCCCCAAATTTTCCTGATCTGATTACATTAGATTTTGACAAATTCTCTACTCATTGATTCTTTTTTTTTTTAATAAATTTATTTATTTATATTTGGCTGCATTGGGTCTTTGTTGCTGCGCGGGATTTCTCTAGTTGCGGTGAGCGGGGGCTACTCATTGCGGTGCGTGGGCTTCTCATTGCGGTGGCTTCTCTTGTTGCAGAGCATGGGCTCTAGGCACGTGGGCTTCAGTAGTTGTGGCATATGGGCTCAGTAGTTGTGGCTCGCGGGCTCTAGAGCACAGGCTCAGTAGTTGTGGCTCACGGGCTTAGTTGCTCCATGGCATGTGGGATCTTCCCGGACCAGGGCTCGAACCCGTGTCCCCTGCACTGGCAGGCAGATTCTTAACCACTGCGCCACCAAAGATGTCCCTACTCACTGATTTTTTTGGATAAGTTCCCTTTTCCTTGGAACTTCTTTCTCTTTTCAACCTTATGTGCTCTAGAGTTTTACCCCAAAGCAGTTTGCAATTACAAAAGAATTACCTTCCTTTGAAAATCATTGAAGATTTAGCTACACAGATAAACACCAACCTGCCGCATCTACAAATCCTCATTATTATCCTATCTTTGATGACTATGTAATTCCCATATCATAAAAATGTAAATGGCTAATTTAAGGTAAAAAATGCACAAATGAATAGAGGAAGAGAGGGGTCATGATTCAGCTTTTCTTTACTTCCCAGTGGTGCAGGGATAAGGAGTAGATGGAAATATAGGGCACACTGACTGAACATAACTTATCTACCACAAGACACTGTTACATACGGTATTTGAACATGAGTCACTAAGATAATTTCAACAGGTCAATCCCTTCCAGAAAAAAATAAAATAAAATATTCCATTTTAACTACTTCACTGAAAAGGTTATGAAAGTTAATGAACTCATTTTAAAAGATCCCATATTACAAACTCAACCTCCAGGATATTAGAGTGCTAATAAAATTTTGTGGGAGCACGATGCAGTGTGATAAGTGTCAAGACTATAGTCAAACGGTGTGAGCACTATTTGCAGATCTGCAATTTGCTCATTGTGTGGCCTAAGAATGCCACCGTCCCTTTAGGAATCTGAACTCTCCATCTATTAAAATGAGATATAAAGCTTTACCTGAATCAATAGGTAACTCTAAATATGATGTTCATTGTTTTTCATTTTAAAAAATGAACTTAAAAAATTATATTTAAGTGCATGTTGTCACACAATTTTTAAACTCACTTTATGATTGACATACAAAAACTGCAGATATCCGATGTATACAACATGATGCGTTTGGAGATAAGTTTACACCCATGAAACCATCATCACTCTCAATGGCACAAGCTTATCCATCACCTCCAAAAGTTTCCTCCCACCACCTTTGTTTTCGTTTCCTTTTGTGATAAGAGCACTTAACATATGATTTACCTTCTTGGTAAAGTTTTAAGTATACACTACTTAATCATAGGAACTAGACTGTACAACAGATCACCAATAAATCACCAACAATTACTTACTTTGCATAACTGAAAGTCTATGACCAACATCTCCCCAGTCCCCCCTCCACCCAGCCCCTGGCAACCATTATTCTACTCTGCTTCTATGTCTTGACTATTTTAGATTCCACATATAAGTGAAATCACACAGTGTTTGTCTTTCTGTATCCAGATTATTTCACTTAGCATAACGCCCTCCAAGTTCATCCATGTTGTCACTAATGGCAGGATTTCTTTTTTTTTTTTAACGGCTAAATGATATTCCACTGTGTGTGTGTGTGTGTGTGTGTGTGTATGAAATACACACCCATTCATCAGCTCTTTCCCAGAAACTTCCCCTTGGGGTTCATGAGAAAAACTGGAGGCAAGAAAAATGACCCACTGTCAAGACATAAAGTAGGCAACAAAACTGAAACTAGAGATGGCCCAGATGTTGAAACTATCAGACAGGGATTTTAAAATAACTGGGGCTAACATGCCAAAGGATCTAGAGGAAAAGGTAGATAAGAATCATGAACAAATAGAGAATTTTAGCAGAGAAATGGAAACAATAAAAAAAGAGTCAAATAGAAATCCTACAACACACACACACAATATGAAGATGAGAATTCCTATGATGGGCTTCAGCAAAGTGGCTATAGGATAGTAAATAATCAGTGAACTCCAAGATTAATCAAGACCAATCAAGAAAAAAGTGAGAAAATAGGGAAATTACAAATATCAAAAATAAAAGAAGTAGTATTACTACAGATCCTGCAGACCTTAAAGGTTAATAAAGGAATGTTATAAACAATTAAGTGGGAAATACTCAACAACTTCGACAAAATGGTGAATTCCTTGAAAAGCATAAACTATCAAAATTTACTGAGAAATAAATATAAAATATAATATATCCATTAAATAAACTAAAATGGCTTTTTTGGTTAAAAGACATTACACACACACACACACACACACACACACAAATGCATACCTAGATAGTTTTACTGGTAAATTGAATCAAATATAATCCATCAAAAATTTAAGGAAAAAAAACTATAATATACCTTGTGAATTTAAGCACAATGAGTAATTACTATAACTTCTATACCACTTAGTATATGCTAGTCACCATTATAAGTGCTTTCCACAGATTAATTTATTAATCTTCGCAAGAACCATTTTAGGTGGGTACTATTATCTCAATTTAATAAATAAGGAGAATGAAACACAGGCAATAGTAGTGTGGCTAATAAACGTTGGATCTGGGCTTGAACAAAGGCAGTCTGGCTCTGGTGACCTTTTCTTTTCCATTATGTTATACTGAATTCTAAGCAAATAAAATAGCAAAGAAATGAGCAGGTGTGTGAATGAGTGAGTGTGTGTGTGTGTGTGTTTGTGTGTGTGTGTGTGTGTGTGGTTTGTGTGTATATATTTCATATATTAGAAAAGTAACATCATAAAAGAAAGGATAAAGGAAATGCTTCTGAGACAAGAGGCTTACTACAAACTCAGATATAACCTAAATGGATGAAAGTGTTACATGTTGTTTTAAAAAATCAATATAAATATATTAAAAAGGATTATACTGAAATAAATAGCTAATCCCAGGGTACAGAAAGCCTTTCTATGCATAAAAGCAGTATATTATAAAAAATCTCAAAAGAAAAAAATTATATCTATTTATAGAATATATAATATTCTAATAAAGGATGAAGATAAACCTTTTCAATCACTAACACCTCAATAGGGAAAACATGACATAGAATGAATTAATAATTCACAAAAGAAATATAGTTAGCTAGTAAAACAGCTAGGAAAGTTAATATCCTCCAAAGTAAGCAACAAATGAAAATTGGTAGAATTTTTTTCTGGAAAACTAACAAGAAAATTGATAGATCTATTACTAGAGGAGACACAGGAAAATGGAATCTGTGGAATAATCTTGAAAGGGTATATACTAATGCAACCTTTCTGAAAAACAACTTGGCAATACATATCAAGATCTTTATAAAAGTTTAGAATTTTTTCAGAAAAAAAAACAAAACCTAAGATATGGGTAAAAATTGTACATCCCTAGATGTCTATCACACTTCACATTTTAAGGCAAAATGCCAGGCATGATGGTTACCAGCTAGGACTCTGAAACCAGACATCCTGGTTTCAGATTCAGACTCTACAACTTCCCAGCTGCATGACTTGGGGCAAATCATATATAACCTCCCTGTATCTTGGTTTTCACATCTGTATAATGGGGATAATAACAGCACATACTTATGAATTTGTTCTGCAGATTAAAGATGATATCTCTAAAGACTTAGAGCAGCTCCCAGCACAAAATAAGCACAATAGAGATGATAGCTATAAGTACTGTGTTTATAATTCAGCCTTGGAAAGAGCATGACTTTATAATAAAATACATGTGTAATCTTCTGTAGTTATCAAATATCATTTTTCCAAAGAATATTTAATACCATGGAGAAGTAACAATAAAAAAAGTATATATAGTAGACTTTATATATAAAAGAGAATGTAAACAGAGGAAAATTTTAAGAAGTAAATACTTCAAATATCATCAGAAATTTTATAGGAATGGTGACGTTTCAAGTGATAATGATGAACATAATCTTGGCTTATTTAGATAATAACATTTATCACCATATGGGATCATATATACTGCAACCAAATTATTAATTTATCTTACATTCAGAGTTAATCTTGTGTACTCAAGCCTCTTTAGATATAGCTGATATAAGTACTAGAAATTCTTATAAATTATACATTAATTATTAAATGAATATTATTTGGCTATATGCCCAATGTAAGGCAAATACATGAATATACTAAAATAGATCATGACTAATTTTAAGTGTTCCCATGTAATTAAATATGGCTTTGAATAAAAATGTTACTTTAGAAAAGAGAATAAAGAAATCTGAGCAAGAAACATCTTAACACAAAGCTTTTTTTGAGCATTTAGTGTTATATTAATGTTATCCTCATGTAATATGAAAAACACAGTCTCAAAATATCACTTTCCTGGGATTCTAAAATGAGGTTATTAATCACATCTACCATCGACCTTTCATGAATATGTATTGTAGCATAATTTCTTAAACAGTGAGACTTTTTGTGAGAATGCCTATGAAAATATGAATATCTCACTATTTCATCTCTTAAAATATGAAAACTTTTTGATCACTTTTAAAGACCTAGTTGAAGCAACTTGACAAAATATATTGGGACAGTCATCACTTTGAACCGAAATTTGTTTGCATGTGAGGTCCAGTGGGGAGTAGTGTGTCCATTTTAATAGATCTGAGCATTGCATGCTTTTGAGTTTCACTTTAATAATAAAATACTTTAGAAGTTCTACTTACTGTACCTTTATTTATTTGAGCATTAAAACAATAATATTTTAGACTTGTAGGGAATACTAGAGATAGCTCACACAATCCCCTACTTCTTCTGGAATCACTTCAACAGCTTAGACGGTACTCCAGATTTTGTCTCAAACCTCGAGGCTCGGAAAGCTCTTACACCAGTTTACTAGGTTACCTATAACACTTTTGTATTGGGCTAATTGCTATGTTATTGATCATATCATGGAAGTTGGAATATGGGCTTTGGGGTCAGAGCAGGGTTAACCTGATGTTTTCTAACCTTATAATGCAAATTACTTAGCCTTCAAGATCCTCAGCTGCCTTATCTTTAAAATGGGCCTAATTTATGGACTAGCTGTAATTCTATACAAATTGTGTATTTACATAGAATTTTTTACATTTAATTCCTTAATATTTTATACTTTTTACATTTCTTTTACAGTGAAACGTGAAGTAATGAGTTAAATATATTTTTTCCAGTCAGTTGTCTGAATGGTATTTTGGTGATTACTCCATCCTTTTGAAAACTCAGTCTCAACTCCACCTTATATGCATACCGTATCCCTTAGGTTACCTGACACAGGGTAGGCACTCAGTTAAGTGAAGGTTCTTACCCTCCTTCTATTGAGTTTAAACCTGCTTTTCTCTAAATTCCATTGTCCTTATTTTGTCTGTAGCCATACCAAAAAAACTTATTTAACAAACTAAACACCCTGAATTCCTTCAATCTGTTTTCACGTGGTATAGTTTTCCACTAGAATGTCATCAGGGCTGCCCTCCTTTTTGTAAGCCCTAACTGCCAATGTTCATCTAACAAGGTGGCTTCATGGACGGACCATTTTCTACCAGACATGTTTTGTCAGTTACAGATGATTCGGAAATAACATCTTCCCTTGTTACCAACTTCACTTCTCTGAATGCAGTCTAATTTTGCATTAGTATTTTTCACATTTAATTCATATTGTTGAACTAATGAGTTTTGTCATTAGCTAAAGCCCTGATTCTTTTTGTACGTCAACTCTTTTTAAGCCCGATTTTCTCCATTTTGAAAATATGAGGCGTCTTGACCATCTGATAATAATCTTTAAAAATGCCAAATATCTAATAACAAGAAAGAAAAGGTCACTTATCCTTTACCTTATATTTTTACTATCTCTTTCCTTCAAGATATTGTCTAAGAAATTTACTTTCTTTAAATAGATGTTGTTTTAGACTCACAGAATAAGTTTTAAGACTGAAAAATATCTTAAAGAGAGTGACAGTCTTTTCCAATTAAGTAAACTCTCAGTATTTTCAGTATTCATTTCACTTTAAACCTTTTTTTCATACACCAGAAAAATTTCAGAAAAGCACATACAACATAATTTCATTTTGACATATGGGTGCTTATGCACAAGTATACACATATTTCAAAATCAAGTATATGCATATTTGATATATACAAGAATGTATATAACAAAATACTATGTCAAGCTTGGGACTGGGAAGTGGGAATTAAGGGACAAAAGGATTTGCCATTCTTTTTTTCTTTTCTTATAGTGGGCAAACTTTGCTTTTATAATAGTACTTAAGCTCTTACTTGGATAATAGCTGTAATAAACAAATATCAGTCAATGTAATAAGCACATCAGAACATCATGTTTTATCATCTAAGTTATGAATAAAAGTCACCCATGGATAATCCACTATATTTTAAAATTTATATTGACATTTATGCACTTTTATTTTAAATATGCTTAAAATATTTTATTCATTCTTTCTGTATAACTTGATTTAAATCTTTTGCCTTTCTCAAACATTCTGGCTTTAGAGTGTTTTCCATTTCATCATATGGAAGTAAATTTTCCTCATTTCTCTGTTAACTACTTTGCCTCTATATTATCCACAAACTCAAAAAGCCTATTGGCACATAGCTCTTTCAGGCTTATCACAATTTTGTGATATCTCCCAGTATCTTGTTAATAGGATGAGCAAGAGACATCAAGATAAAATATTGGGAAAGCAGACTACACTGCAATAGAACAGGGAAACTCATTACTAAAACCCATAGAATCAAGAGAGCAAGATTAATGGTCTTAAACATTAAGTAAAGAGGGTGAGGTTGGAGGGATAACAAAAGCATTGCTGTATTTTTCACTCTCAATCTTAAATGCATCTGTTTTGTTCATAATTACTTTTATGAATCTCTATTTAAATTAATAAAATAATTACTCATCTTTAAAGAGTAACACATTTATTTCAAAGGGAAAAAAATGGTATATAGTGAAAGAGCACGGACTTGGGAATCAGAAGCCTTGACTTAAATATGCTCCTTATTTACTCTCCAATCTCAGGCAAAGAAATTCACTTCTCTGGTCCTCAATTTTCTCTTCTATAAAATAGGAGAATAGGATATATGCCTAATGGAGTTGCTGTGAATTGTTAAATCAGGGAAACTATACAAAGTCCATATCACATAACAGAAACACACAAATCCTATTTTACAAAGAGAAAGCTAAATAAAATAATATATCAGTACTTTTAAACTGCTTAGAACCTTGGTGTTATCAGAGATTTCATCAAAAGACTATATTGGAGAAGGTAAGATTATCCAGAAAATTATTATCTCTTTTTTAAAAAGAAGTTACAGGAGATGAATTTCCCCCACCAAAACTCCATGAAAATGACAACGAGTGAAACAAAAAAGTGTAAAGGGTAAAGAATAGGAAAAGATAAGAATGGTTAACAAAATGTTGGAAGATGGAAATAGCAAGAAAGAGTTGTAACTGACATAGAGTAGCAGCGATTGGTTGGTTTAGTTTTTATTTTGTGAAACTTGAACAAACAGTTGAGTTTCACATCTGGGCTGATGTGGCACAGCACACAGTTACACATAGGGAGCTAAAAGTCCAGAAGGGAGAGGACCATACGGGGACATAAGACCCCCACTACCCGCATGCAGGTTTACAGAAATTTAGGGAAGGGCCTTGAACTTCCATGGATGTTGAAATGATGTTCAACTCATTTGTATTCAAACGTCTCAGTGGCAAGAGTGATCATCCAATTAGGATTCTACTTGTTTTTAGGTCTGCTGCTATATAATCTTAGGTATTTCTCTTTGCCTCAGAATCTTCCTCAATTCCCATCTCATGTGTGTCCAATGGATCACAAACAGATCACGAGAAAGAAGGAGGATTCACCAGCAGGAAGAATCAGAGGCTCAGACTGGCTGACCAAGGCTCTTAACCCTCCTGCCTGGCAAAAGAGACTACTCTACTTCTATCCATTTGGTCATTTACTCATCAAACATTAAGTAAATTCTAGGTGCCAGGAACCATCCTAAGATTTCTAAGGACATAGCAGTGAAGGAAACAAAGTACTTATCTTTGAGGACTTACATTCTAATGGCGAGATACAGACAATAAACACGTTAAAAAATTGTCAGTGCTGTTAAGAAAAATCAGGGTATAAATGGTGGTAAGCGTGGAAGTGGGGTCTATTTGATACAGGAGAGACAGAAAGCTTGTCCGAGAAGCCTATGTGTAAGCAAAGAATGAAAGGGAAATGAGAGCATGATCCAAGAGTCTGGCTAAGAGTTTATGGAAGAGAAAGTATTAAGCACAAATGAAACACAAGAAGAGTCCAGAATATAGAACGAGTGACTGGTCTCATGGAGTACACTTCCCACAAATAGAGACAGACAATAAAGAAACAAATACAGACAAGGTGGAAAATATCAGACAGTGGTGACTTTTACAGAGAAAATGATAACAGCCTAATGTAATAGAAAGTGACCAATATGTCTATTTTCAGACTGAGGTGTTACCAAGCATCCACCTAAAGAGCTGAGGTTAGGCTGCTCTGAGGACAGCTGCCTCGAGTAGAAAGGTGGCAGGAGAGTCACTGTGCCAGAAGTACGAGGCTACCAAACAGAGAGCGTGAAACGGAAAACACACTCATTTCCATCGCACTGTGATTGACATGGCTCAGCGGAAGTGAGGCAGGAGGTGTTTTTTTTTAAAAATCAAAGCAACTGCAAACCAAATGCAAAAAGAAGTGATGGAACAACTGCTGAGGGCAAAGTGTTAAAAGCTTAATTTTCCGGACATCTTGGATGAGGAAGATACAGCACAAGTGACTAAGAAGTATTTAGAGAGTGAAGAGAAAAAACCAAGGTGTTTCTCCTTCTCTTATCTGGATTTCAGCCTCGACTTTCTCCTCCTTTCCCTTTTCTCACCCTATCTTGTTTCATGTTCATTTCCTTGATCAGGACTCAGATTTTTGTCTCCCAAAGACCCAAACACATATTATTTATTGAACATCTCCACTTGGAATAATTCACTGATACATCACATTCAACCACACCAAACCTGATCTGATCATACCTGATACTCTCTCTTCCCATTCTTGGATAATAACAAGCATCCAGCAACCAGAGGAGAATCACCAGTCAGACCACCGCCCACCTCCCCTGCAGACTGTAGCTTAGCAGGGCCCATGACGACCCACCTCTACCCCCCATAACTCATCTTTGGTCCCATTTCTCTTCATTTCCTCTGGAACTCCCTGAGTCCCGCCCCTTAACATCAATCACCTGAATTACCGGAGCAGCTTCCTCATTGACTCTCCTACTACTACACTGTTCCCCATTCACCCTCAACCCTCCTAGGAGTTATTCTGTAAAGCACAGATATGATTATTTTACTGTCATGTTTAAAAATTTGATGCTCTCCGAGATTCCTTAACCTCTGTTTCTGCTGTTTCATCTCCCTGCCCTCAGTTCCCATCCCAGCCATGGTGCAGCCTCACCTCTCACTTCTTATACAAACCATCAGTCAGGGTGCATTCCACCTCTCACCTCTGTGCACTCGGTCCCCTCTGTGCACAGGCAAGAGGCTCTTTTTTCTCCTTTATTTGTTCAGTCAGTCAGTTAGTCAACAAGACATCCAACTTACAACTCCTGGGGGGCAACAGAAAGGAAAAGTAAAACAGTAAATAAAAAATCATTTTTAAAAGGTGATAAGTACTATGAAGTAAACAAAAAAAGGGATTTTAGATAGGTATCTCAACAATGAAAAGGAAGTAGCCAAGATAAAACTGGCGGGGGCGGGTGTGAGGGAGCATTAAAAGGAAACAGCACTGAGACCACAGCGAAGAGTTGGAATGTTAGTCTATGTGCAATTGAAAGTCATCGGAGATACTCTGTAATGAACTACATGGGAAAAGAATCTAAAAAAGAGTGGATATATGTATAACTGATACACTTTGCTGTTCAGCAGAAACTAACACATGATTGTAAATCAACTATACTCTAATAAAATTTTTCTTAAATGGGCAAAAAAAAAAGAACATACAAATAAGTTCCAGTGGAATATTATACAATCATCAACTATTATGTTTACAGAGAAATGTTAACATCAAAACAAATGCTTGCATTATAATAAAAACAAAGAGAACAATGTAAAATATAGTAGGATCTAAACAATGCCAGAAAATATGTATAGATGGAGAAGTCACCAAAGGGTTCCAAAACTTACTTCTAAATAGTAGGATTATGAGTGACTTTTATGCTTTTTTGTATGTTTCATCATTTATTTAGCAAGTTTCCTACCATAAGCATGCTTTAAAAAGAACAAAAGTTTATATCTAAGAACTAAGTGCTAATAGTAGTCTGCTTTCCTCTACTCCCAGGTTTCTATAGCACATGTTAGTACCCAGAACTACAGTAAACAACAATCTTGGTTTGCTTGGAACTAAGAGATTTCTTGGGATGTGGGTATTTCATTGCTAAAACTGGGACAGCCCTGGGCAACCTGATTGCTGGTCTCCCTATAACTAGAACTCTTAGTGGAAATATATGGAAACATGTAGAATTGAGTTGAAAACTGGATTATATTCTTCTATATAGGCAAAAACAATAAAAATCTGTTAACTCTACACAGAAAAAAAAAAAAAAAAAAGTCCCCTGGAGAATATCAGGCAGAGGAATAAGCCTTCATATTAAAATAAGAATTGGGGGAAATGGCAGAAATAACTTATTCCCATTTCTACTGTATAGATTAAATTTATCTCTAAAATTATTGCCGCCACTGATATCATCAAATGTGGTTCCAAAATGGTTGCCCCGCCTTCCTGACAGAGTAACATTTCCAACTTTTTACCTTCAACTCTTCAACACGGTGCTTAAATATATGCTACTTAATGAAGAATGGTATCGATATTTATGAACTAGTTTGTGCGATTAATGTGTGCATGGTTAGGAGACGAGTGTATCCTGCAATTATAAAAATCAAGCTAAATGCAATAAATACATGAATTTGGAGCATGAAGGGGAGAAAGAAATATTTAAAACAACTAAAAAAATTATTGTGTCATTCTTTCTAAAGGAATTAGAACAAGTAGAGAAATAATGAGCCATTATTCAGAGAACATAGCAGGAACTAACGAAGTTGCCAGGCCAGACTAATTTAATTTTTTTTTTCTTTATCGTAGAGAGTTGGCTGGTTGAAAAAAAAAATCAGAAGCATAAACTATATCTGACTTCAGTAAGATATCTGACACATAATAACCTACAGAAAGATTTTAAATCAGATTTGTTTGGACAGAAATACAATTAAAAATGACTCAAAGCTAGATCTATGTGTAAAACTGTAAGGTATAATTATAAATGGCCATACATCTTTCTCAGTAGTAATAACAAGCATTGTTCCTTAAAGGAGCATTATTGGTTTTAAATATCTTTAAAAAAAAAAACAACCCAGAGGACAGAAAGAATATATTAATTATTATTCATGTGTGTGTGTGTGTGTGTGTGTGTGTATGAAGAAAATAAGCAGAGGACCAGTAAGTATGTAAGAAAAGGGGAAAGTAAAGGAGGAAGAAAATTGGTTAATAAGGAAATTTAGAATCAGAAGACCCAACTTCAAGAATATAGCAATTACTAAGTATTCTTAGAACTGATATGCTGATATAGTTTGTAATTTTAGTTTAAAGTTTGTACTTTTATTCCTTTACAGAATGCAATTTTGTTTTAAGAATTGGTTCTTAATACTAATGCTGCATTTCCCAGTCATATCATTATTCTCCATTTAGATTTAGCTATAAAAGATTACCAGAGTCATTCTTTACCAGTGTTTCTTTGTTTCCCCATTTTGGAAGGGTACGCTGGGGACACAATTTTAAATGGAGAAGTCAGAGAAGACATTACAATAAAACGCAAAGCTTTGCAAGCTACCTTGGGGAAAAGTATTCCAGGTAGAGAAAAGAGCAAATATCAAAGCCCTGAAGTAGCAGCGAATGTGCTGCAGGAAAAGCCAGGAGGCCACTGTTGCCAGAACAAAGTGAGAACACAGGAACAAAGTTACAGATGACATCAGAGAGATGCCGGGATTAAGTGGAGCCTTGTAAAGTGCTTTCCCCGCAAGGAAATGGGAGCCGTGGGAGGGAACTGAGCAGAGCAGTAACATAATCTCACACCTAACAGCCACCCCCCACCCTCCCCCAGGCTGCTGTATCAAGAGCAGACTGCACAGGTCGAAGGACAGACAGAGGTACAACAGTGAGCACAGGATATGACTCTAGATAAAAAAATAATGGTGGCTTGGACTAGTCCAGTAGCAGTGGAAGGGATAAGATGTAGTCAAATTACAGATATATTTTGACTTAGAGCCAATAGTATATGTTCAGTTTAGGTAGGGATATGAGAGAAAGATCAGAATCAACAGTGACTCCAGAACAGAATTTCCATTACCTGGGACAGGGAAAATTTTCAGAGAAGCAACTTTGGGGAATAAGATCAGGAGCTCAACTCAGAGTGTGAGATATCTCTTAGAAATCCAAGTGGAGATGTCAAGGATTCACTTGGATACATGAGCGAGCAGTTCAGGACAAAGGTTCAGGATGAAGAGAGCAATTTCAATATTTAAAGTCACAGTATTTGGTGAGATCACTTTAAAAAGTGAGTAGAGGTGAAAAGCGGAGGAGAACTAAGGACTGAACCTTGGTGCAATTTAGAGATCACACGGGAGCAGATGAGGAGGAGCCAGCAAAGGAGACAAAGGAAGGGCAGCTGGTCAGGAAGGGAAGAAAAAAAACCAAGAAAATGTGCTATCCTGGAAGTCAAGTGAACAAACAAATTCCAAAGAGAAGGGAGTGATCATCCTGTCATATGTTGCTGACAAGTCATTTAAGATGAAGACAGAAAATTGGATTGAACAATGCACTTAATGTGGAGATCACTGGGGACGTTGATAAGAAGTGTTTCCTTGAAGTGGCACAGGTGAAAGTCTGTTGCAGTAGACTCACAAGAGAGTAGAATGGAGAGAAATGAAGAAAGCAGAGGTAGGCAGTCCTTTTAAAGACATTCTATAAAAGGGAAAAAAAGTGGAGCAGAAGGGGAAAAAAAATCTCTTCACAAAGATACTTTGTTTTAATGGGAGAAATAAGAGCTTATTAGTATACTGATGGGACCAAGAAAAGAAGAAAAAAACATAATGGTGCAAAAAAGAAAGGGAATATGACAAAGCAAAAGAAGAGAATACAAGAGAATGATTACAATGACTGGCAGTAAATCTGCTTAGATAAGGAGAATCATGAGGGCTGAGAGCAACAGTGAAAGAGGGGTAGGATCCATGACGTCAAGGAATTGTTAAGAAGTAGTTCTCAAAAGAAGCATCTGGCAAAAATAGTAGGTGGTGATCATAAGAGATGCTATGCTAGAAACTGAGATTTTGGAGCAGTCACAGTTATTTGTAATAAGGACCAGGTCTAAGTCCACGGAGTAAATGGTTGAGAGAACACAGAGGACAAGATCATTAGAAGAAAGGACACTCAGTAACCAAAAGGTTAGCATACTGGCAGTTATTTAAATCATCAAAAATTATGATCACCAAGAAGTAGTGTCTGGAGACAATGACAATGAACCAGAGCTTTCAATTTTCAAGGAATGAGAAAAGATAAATCAAATATTATCCATCAAGGAACTTCCCAACCTAGTGGGGCAGAAGTAAATATATAAATTTAATGTAATGTAAGTGATGTAAGTGCTAAAACAGACAGATGAACCAAGCCACATGGGATAACAGGAGGAACTGACTGTTGGGTACTCAATACACACCGCATGAATGAACGAATGAATGAACAAACTGTGTGGGTTTGGTGAATACAGTAGGTTGAATAGCGGTCTCTCTAAAGATATGTCCACCCAGAACCTGTGAAGGCGACTTGATTTGAAAAAAGGGGTCTTTGAAGAACATCCTGGATTACTCAGGTGGCCCTAAATGCAATGACTTATAAGAGACAGAAGAGGCGAAGACGCCAACACAGAGGACATGTGACAAGGAGGCAGAGATGAGAGTTATGCAGTTACAAGCCAAGAAGCACCTGGAACCACCAGAAGCTGGAACAGGCAAGAAATGGAATCTCTCTAGAGCAGGGGTCCCCAGCCTCCGGGCCGCAGACTGCTGGTCCGTGGCCTGTTAGGAACCAGCCTGCACAGCAGGACGTGAGAAGTGGGCGAGTGAGCAAAGCTCCATCTGCCGCTCCCCATCGCTCCCCGTCGCTCCCCGTCGCTCCCCGTCGCTCCCCGTCGCTCCCCGTCGCTCCCCATCGCTGCTTTACCGCCTGAACGACGCCCTTCCCCCCACTCCTCCCACGCCCCGGTCCATGGAAAAACTGTCTTCCACGAAACCGGTCCCTGATGCCAAAAAGGGTGGGGACCGCTGCTCTAGAGTACAGCCCTGGTGACACTGTGAATTTGGACTTCTGGCCTCCGAAACTGTGAGAAAATAAATTTCCGTTATGTTAAGCTGCTCAGTTTATGGTAATTTGTTGCAGAAATGAATACAGTGAGGAAAAGTCCCACAGGGACATTTGAACCGAATCTTGAAAGCAGAGAAGTTTGAAAAGGTAAGAAGTTACGGTGAGTAGTGAAATATTAGTCCAGACAGTATGTGCAAAGGCAAGGAGTAATGAAGGGACACAGCACGTGTCAGGAAAAGTGAAAAATTCAGGGCAGCTGGACATTGGTTCTACAATGTAAAACTAGGTTATATGCCCCATAATGCACACCTTGTAGAGCAAAAAAGCAAAGGAAGCAAAGAAGAAAGTTTTGACCATGTTTCCTTGAGTGAAGCAATTTGTACATTTAGTAATTTCTCTCCAGGCTGGATCTAGACAGATTGTAAAATAAGTTAAACGTGTATCCATCTTTTCTTCAAGCATATATATTTACTCCTATTGTGCTACAGATTGAAGCCTTGATTTAAAATGCAAATAGGGTAATGAGACAAACAGTCAATGAACATTTATTCATAATTAGTTTATTACCATATTGTTTACCTAATACCTAACCAGGCTAAATAATTAAACCTAGGGCCTAAAAAGGCTTGATAAAGATTGGAAGTTAAAAAAAAAAACAAAGAAAGAAAAAACCTGAGGAAATGCTACTTAAATAGCCTAGCCCACAATCTGCCTGTTTTATTTAAAATCCCAAACCATTACCATTCCCCTAGAACTAACTCTGAAATTTCTTATTTCTCAGGGGCACTCTCATTTTGCTCAATGTCCACACCTGAAAGCTTGAAGTTTCTTCTCTCCATCATCAAGCAAAGTGCCTGATGACTCATCCTGGTACATATCTCTCCAATTCACCCATTTTATTCTGTTTCCATCCATTATCCTAGTGGAGCATTTTATTCTGAAACTTCCACAATGTGTCTCCGCTCCAATTCTTCAAACTTGTGTAAAAATAAATGTTCTGATTTACACATACCATCTCTAATAATAATAATAATTCCTTACCAAATAATCATGGTCTGTATTATTCATTTGGAATTTAAGTAACCATACAGAGCATATGAGTATGTAAAAGTGCTATGTTATCCCCAGCTTAGGTGATCCTCCCCACTTTTTCTTTTAATGATTCACATGGGCATGGACATATATACACTACCAAATGTAAAATAGATAGCTAGTGGGAAGCAGCTGCATAGCACAGGGAGATCAGCTCTGTGCTTTGTGACCACCTAGAGGGGTAGGATAGGGAGGATGGAAGGGAGACGCAAGAGGGAGGAGATATGGGGATATATGTATATGTATAGCTGATTCACTTTGTTATAAAGCAGAAACTAACACACCATTGTAAAGCAATTATACTCCAATAAAGATGTTAAAAAAATAATAATAATTCACATGTGCGTGTGGTACAAATTTCCAGATATACTTAAACACATACATTGAAAAGTAAATCTCATTCGCATTCCTGCTCCTAATTTTTCTATTTTTCTGCTCAAACACAACTAAACTGGTAACAGTAATAGCAAGTATTTTTGTATCTGTAACTACATATCTGTTCTCTCAGAGCAATTAGGTTTTGCTAAAACATTCCTAAAACAAACATCTTATTTAGAAAGGAAAGAGGAGGAGGGACTTGGTTCCCTTAGACTATAGGATGCCATATATGATACTGTAATAGGGAAGAACCTTTTGTATTCTATTATTGATACAAGTTCATCACTAAAGGGATGTTGCCTATAAGTTTAAATTATACATAATGGCCCATCTCTGGGCACCCTGCTTCCCAGGTAATGAGCATTAAGCTAAAATACCTTTGTTTAGCTCACAGGAAACATCCCGACCAGGCCCACCTGTGAATGACTCCTGGGAGGAAGAAATGAACACATCCCCTCCGGAGGCTGATTCCCATCAACCAGGGAGTGTTTGACTTTACTCCCTCCCCTTTTAGTATAAAAGGAGCCTGAATTCTAACGCAGGTAAGATGGGTCTTCGGGGGCACGAGCCCACCATCTTCTCAGTTTGCTGGCTTTCCTTATAAAGTCGTTATTCCTTGCCCCCAAAACTCATCTCTCGATCATTGGCCTGTTGTGCAGCGAGCAGTATGCACTTAGACTCGGTAACAGTGGCACTAAAACAACTTTAAAATATGCTTACTTGGAATAAATAGAAAAGTTAAAGTACACGGAAAACTATTTAAATGGTTTTTATGAACACTCATTATTTAAATTGAAATACTTTTAAAAGCCAAAATAATTTGAGTCTAATTTAGCCACAGGTGTTAACTCATTTATATATCCATCTATTCATTCAATACACCCCAGATTTTATTTTGTGACATTTCAGTCTATATTTCTTTTAAGACCCAACTCAAATTGTCCCAACTTCCAGGAGGGAACCACTTCACTCTTCTAATCTCCCATAGCAAGGGACATTTTGGCATTAGGAGGGAAAACCTTACAGGACTGTCAGGGGGTACAGTGAAAATCAAGTATAGTATAGTCTAAATAACCTTTTTAAAACTCTTAAATCACCCATAAAAGAAAGAATCTTAGTTCTTTATAAAACTCAGCTCAAGGAGACGTTTCACACTGAGAAAACCATCATAATAGAAATATGGAAACTTGGAACAACAGGTCCGTTTCTCTTACTGTATGTTCTCATTGGGTCACATTCTCTCCATGAAGGGAACTATTTAATTTGTTATATGTATTTCCCTCCTCGTTGCCCTCCCTCCACTGAAAAACTTACAGTGGAATTAAATGTGTGTATAATGCAATTTCTCTGGGCACACTATCTTGTACATTGTTTTATAGACCTATTTCTTTAGTTATAATGTAAACATTCCCAAAGAAACTCTCTGAATGCCCAATGTTAAAATGTTACACATGGTAGTTGCTTGGCAAATACTTTCTGGTGGCATTATTTGGTAGGATAGTATTAACATATTAGGTTCCTTCAGTGGGGACAAAATCAAAGAAATGGGACCTGAAGGAATACAGAAGACTAGTTTAGTCTGATGTGTAATGTCTTCTGTATTAAGGAGAAATAGAGATAACAGATTTCCCAATGATACAGTTAAAGGTTAAACCTCTTACCTCAAAAATAAGCCATCCCATGGAACACTCAGTGCTAAATAAGGATATCAAGCCTGAACCAAAGCTCAGTTTGGATATTTTTGTTTCTCAGATACACCCTATGCAATCTTCAACTCCTCAGCCGCCATATCAGTCACAGATTTCCTTCTGCAGGAATGTAGCCTGAACACAGAGAATCACTCCAGGTAACACATAAGAGAATCCATGAACGATTCTTCAACCCAACCCAACCCTCACCTGTTTCTCTGTTTGCTACAATAAACAGAATCATCTTTGCTTGCTTCTCCAGAATTAACTCTTTGAGTTCAAAATTTAACGCCACATTCCAAGTTACTCGCCTTCTTCCTCACACTCATAACTAAGTAAAAGACATCTCATTCCTCCTACTTAGGGTTTATTTTTAAAGCCACCATATTGGGTTTGTTTGTTTGCTTGTCTTCACTTAACTCAAAGATGGCCTTAAGTGGGCAGATTACATCCTGGCTTTGTCTTGCCTTGTTTCAAAGATACCAAGACCAGGAGGTAGCTAGTCTTAGAAATTTTCTAATTTTTTCCCCTCCCTAGACATGGCAAGCTGGTATTAAAGTCAGTCTAACAAATAACTGAGCTTGCAACTTACTATATAGTATTATTGGAGGGTCTCTGGAAAGGCCCCTAAAAAGAACCCAGTGGGTTTAAACATGACATAGTTTACATTATTTTGCTACGTTAAGCTTTATCAAATATATTTAAAAGGTTCAGTGAGGGGGAAAAGGAGGTCAATGTATACTTGAGAAGCAGTTTCACTTGAATAGAGAGGCAAACTGTACACTGTAGGGTTCTGTTAAAAAGTGATGCATTGGGAAAGACCAACTCATCATGAAGAAGCACAGTAGGGGTGGGAATTGAAATGAGCCCAGTGGTTAGTTTAACAAGAAGAGAAAAAAGGAATTGGTCACCTTGGTAACTTGGTCACCAAGGTAACTATGTACAGATAGGAAACTGGACATTTTAGGATCTTAGTTGGAAGAAAAAAAAAATCAGAGTGGGTAGTTATTACTAGCTACTACTACTACTACTATTACTAGCTATTGCTAGTTCTCCCTTGTTCTGACAAAGGAAAAGTTGAAAAAAAACCAATATATAAAAGAAAGAGGGGGGAGTTTGTGGAGGTATAGAAACAAACATACCAAATTACTTGGAAATGTTTTAAGATTTGAGACTAAGATTGTATTTGTGATCCAGAACAATGCTTCCCAAACTTTAATGTGCCTATGGATCTCCTGGTGCTCTTATTAAAATGAGGATTCCAATTCAGTAGATATGAGTTAGGGCTTGAGATTTTGCATTTCTAATAAGCTTCTGGGCGATACACATGTTGCTGGTCTGTACATCACACTTTGAGAAACAAGCATAAAAAGTCTAACAATGTTCACTTTCTGATTAGAGCTTCTAGAAGGCAGGAAAAGCACAAATAATGTGATTGTGTCTACAAAACATCTAGGAATATAGCAAGCATTCAATACATGTTTATTCAATCGGTGGTCTTTTCCATTTTGGAGCTTGTCTTCATCCCAAAAAAATCTCAACTATTTTAAACTAAAATTATTTAATTTCCTAATAAAATATGTGAAAGCAAGGAGAAAAAGGCCTATTTGCCAGTTTCTGCTACTCCTCTTCCAAGTCAAAACAGAAATTCATATACATTTATGTATAGTAACTATCTTCAAAGTAATTATGTTTCTTAGATTTTTGCCAAATTTAATTAAGCTTTCTCAGAATTTAAAGGCTTAATATTAGAAAAGCTTATTGTAAAGTGCTTCACATTAATTTTAGGTGACTAGGACTGAGCTTGGCTTACAGTATGTGTTCAATAAAGATTTATTGACATATATAAGACTTAAATTTTATTTTTATATTAATCTGAAGTAATAAAAGCAATAATCCTATCGGGTAGGCAGAATATCTTCTTCATTTAAGAAAACTGAGGTAGAGAGAGATTTAGAATTCTTACAAGGTCCCTGAGCCAGTAGGAGACACAGCTAAGACCTGGTGCTTTGTTCTTTGGACCCTAATGCTTTTCCTTCTTTATATCACAGTGTTGCTTCAATACACTGAAAATTAACCAGAGAAGCAAATGAGATATCATAGTGTGAACTCCAAAAGAAAAGTGTCAAAACATTTTAGAGAAAATAGTTCATTTAAAGAAAAAACACATTCTACTAAAGTAATTTATTACAATAACAAATAAATTGCCACTTTTCAAAGTAAAGGATATCTTTAATTTGACAATGCTGCCTCTAAAAATAAATATGAAGGTAATATTGAGGGTAAATAATAAATTCAGGGAAGGTATGACGTATATTATTTAATATCAATCTATAATGTTCTCCACTACCCCCTTTGCAATTGGGAAGATAGCATTATGACAAGTATCCACATTTTCAATAGTGCTTGACTAGCTATTGCTTCTAGGTCAGGAATGTTCGTGGGTAAGCCTAATGTGAACCCTATCCCAGTGGAAGTGATAGGAGACCAGGATGGCTATTCGAGAAACAGAGTTTCTCGGGAGGGAGGGAGGGGGGAAGGAGCATGAAGATAAGCAATGGAGCTGGAGTAGTCATGAGGGTATACGGAATAGTCTGATGTACACAGAATCCTGGGTATGATAATTAATCAAGAGATCTCCAGAAATAAAATCATAACACATCCCCCAAGGTCTTTATTAATGTTGTAACAAAACATTTCCAGTGTTAACTTACAAAGGCCTATGTGAGCCACCAGCTACAGAACAGAGCTTCTAGCCTAATTCCCAGATCACAGACCAGAGCCTTTGGCATGAAGAAACCAGATATTATTGAGGAAAGGCTCAGTTTTACCTTCACCAGACTGTACTGTGAACTCTCCTTTAAGACTTACCAAAAAGGACTTTTAACTCAATGGCTGTACCTTGCAAAAAAGAGGAATGCCCCAACTTTGGGGTGATATTGCTATAGATCTATGGTAAAACCAATTCCTTTGGATCTTGGATCACTGTGTTCCAATTCAGTAACTATGCTACAGAAAACTACTAACTGGCCTAAATAAAAATTACTGCTATGATTATAACAAACACAAACAGAGGGTGACTTCAATTCAGCGACAATCAACCCTAGATGTGGTTTTCTAACTGAAGCAAATTCATAGAGCTCCCAGTATTTTTATGGCAAAATATTTCTCCACCCTCATACACAGGAATCATGAAAAGTAACTGTCGGTTACTTGAAGGAGAGCAGTATTTCTCTGACCTTCCCACAGGAGCACCACACAGATCCGTTACGTGAATGGTGCCATGCTGGTAAGATCCAAGAGCAGGAAGCAGCCTGGCAGGAGTAGAGATAAATCCCTGGGAAACAAGGAGGCTCCTACTTCCATGAACTCCCTGTGGTCAAATTATCTAAGGCAGTGCTTGTCTTACTGTGTTCAAATCACCTGAGCATATTATTAAAATACAGATTCTGATGCAGTAGGCCTGGAATGGGTTCTGACATCTACATTTCTAACAAGTTCCTAAGTGTAACATTGCTAGTTCCTAAATCACACTCTGAGAAGCAAAGCTGACATGGGATAGTTCCTCCGGAATGAATTAGTCTTGCCAAGGAGTCACAGTGACAGATGAGCTCTAGGATTTTGGATATTCTGTTCTTAGCCTTTTAACTGTGTCCTTTAAGAGGCTATCAAATTTGAGGCAGGTATAAAATCAAAGAGAGGTCTCTAGCTGGCCCAGGTTCCAGTAAAATGGTTCTGCCGTTTAGGCCTGGATGATGTAGGAAGTTTATGGCAAGCCCTGATGGAAGAATCTAGAAGAGGCACTTGGAGTTTAGAATTAATGAAGGCCAAGCACCCTTCAACAAGTATGATCTTTTGGTTTGATACTTGGCTCCAATGTTGGATGGGACATCAGAGGACCAGCCATTCATCCCAGGCTGCCATCATAAACTAGGTGTTATCAGATCAACTTAGCTGTAAAGTCAGGGTTACTCAGCAGCTTTCCATAATTAGTAGAAGTGGTTTATGCAATCAGGCCTGAAAGAGCCCCAAAGGCATGAGTAAGTTGCAAGAGGTTGTTCACATCATCAGGAACACGACTCCAGCAATATGCTGGCACAAGCCAAAATCGTACTTTAAGATTATACCACATCTCAGAAATAATACTGAGAACAATGGACAAGGCAAATAATTTCTGTGTGCAAAACTCTGAGGAGTCACTTGAGATCCTCCACTTTACCTGGAAGGGACAATGGATTGGAGTCAGGATTTATATAAGTTACCTAATATTTGATTAGAAATATTATAAAGAGGGACTTCCCTGGTGGTGCAGTGGTTAAGAATCCACCTGCCAATGTAGGGGACACGGGTTCTAGCCCTGGTCTGGGAAGACCCCACATACTGCAGAGCAGCTAAACCGGTGCGCTGCAACTACTGAAGCCCGCGTGCCTAGAGCCCGTGCTCCGCAACAAGAGAAGCCACCGCAATGGGAAGCCCGCGCACCACAACAGAGTAGCCCCCGCTCATTGCAACTAGAGAAAGCCCGCGTGCAGCAAAGAAAACCCAACACAGCCAAAAGTCAATTAATTAATTAATTTTTTTAAAAAGAAAGAAATATTACAAAGAGATTTAAGGACCCAAGTAGTGCACATGAATGTTCACTAGAAGACATTCTCTGCAGAAAAAGTTGTTAGTAACCATGTAGCTGGATAATGCATTGAGGATATTTTTCACATGGCAAAGAGAGCTGGACATTTGTTCAATGAGCTTATGAAGAAAGGAGCCGTGGTGGTTAGGCACAAACATGGACTATCTTTCACCAAGGTATGATCTGCAGTTTCAGGCATCCAGTGGGGGTCTTGGAACATATCCCCCATGGATAAGGGGAGACTGCTGTATTCACTACGTGCATGGAGATATATATATATGTATATATGTGAAATACATAATTTACTCCCATGACTTTTCTTTTTCTCTTACTATTATTCATTTTTACAGATATTCAAGACAAGACTACAACATAACTAGTAAAGAAATAAAAATCACCAAGTGATCCTGGTCTCAGAGAACAGTAGTCCCACGATGCTGACTCTCAATGCAGTATCTGTAGAGACTGTGGGTTGCCTCCAAGGGGGAATGGTTGGTGTAAACGCACATGCTTTGAAGAGTCAAGGGTTAAAGAACACTGAACACAAAATGTGTGACTGTCCAATTCCCCTAGTGGTCACGTGTGTACAGTGTGGTCTTGGCCACTGGCTACAGCTAATCAATCCAATGGAACAGATACTTGATTCAAACTGAGCCAACATAATTCTCTCTCCCAGAATTTGAAATTTCAACAGAAAAACAAAGAGACTGGAAGTGGTTGGTGCAGTCATGTTTAGGATGGGGTTCTAAAGAAAATGTCTGCAAGCTTTGGCTAATGAGGTCCTTGACACTGCCTTGTTCTTTTCTTTCTTAAGGCTCAGTTCAACATTTTCTCCTAAACTGAGAACACCTCAAAAATTTTTCCAACCAATCCCTCTTTATAAGTTTGACAGAGCCAGATATAGTTGCTTACAACCAACAGAAACTATAGATTTGAAAACTATTATGATAATATTAGTCTATAATTATCTAAAAATACTGAGCAGAAATTGCAAAAATAAAGATAACAATTAGTAAGACTAAAGGCTATTTGATATATACAAAGCTTTTTCCCAAGTTGTTCCTCAATTCTGAAATATTCTATTTTCCAACCTAGCCTGTCTTTTCAAGAAAGAGTCTAACAGAATTTCTACTCAATGTGTCTTGATAGAAATCTAACTGCAATATTTACTGAGGCTCTAGTGAATTATTTAGAAAGTTTTAAAAAAGAGTCTTTTAGGAGTAAGTAATGGATAGTCATGCTGGATTTGGCAGTGGATTATAGAAAGTGGTTTTCCTATGCATCAAGTAATGGCAGCTCAACTATCTCTAACCACACATCACTCTTTATAGAGAGACATGTCCGTGTGGTGAAGACTTAACACTGAGTGAAACCCGCAGCAGGGGAAATTTAGAAAATTAATTGATTAGTGTTCTCTTTCTCTCTCTGTACCGTAGAAGTAATCTTCTATTTTAGGAGTGATATCCTGTCCATAGTATAGCTATTTCTGGTTCCATAAATGAAGGTGTATTTATAGTTTACACAAAATATGTTTCACATCAGAAGCCTGAAATCACCAAACGTATGAAGTCTGCCAGAATGAAGTAAATAAAACCCCTTTCTTTGTCAAAAATTTTCTAATTCTTTCTGTTTAGAATATCTTTAGCTCTGATACATACATAGCCAACACATACAAAGACACTCCAGTTCCATAGATGAATGTGTTAGGGCTACAGTCTCCATATAAACAGTAGTTGAAGCATAAAATCTATACTCATTTCTAATTCTGCAAATTTATACAGTCCAAAGTATTTCAGCAGGTTTTTACCTTTAAAATTTACCTTCCACTGAGAATATAAGAGCCACACACACATACAAAAATAGAAATTCTTTTCTACCTCCTCACATTATACAATCTTAGTCTATTCTACATCATTCTAATAAAATAGAATATATCATTATAAACTTATCATTAATTAGTATTGGCTGAATTTAGAAAGGTATGCTGAATTCAGAAAATGAAGCCAAACTCTAGTTAATTACAGTGCACAATTAGGTCTCTACTCACCTATATTATTTCATTCTCCACAATCATATACCTCTTCTCCCATTTTAAATCTTATTCCTTTAATGAAAGTTTAGATGCTCTCAAAAGATTTTTTAAAAGGTTTAAATTTCAGATGTAAATGATTAGTAGCGCTACAATCTCAAGAATTTCTTTCTAAAAAGTGAAACTTATTAATTCAAGTGAAGAATAAATGACTTGACCAAAATCACCTCGTTAGTGAGCAAACTCAGTGATCCACACCAAGTACTCCTGACTCATCATATATGCATCAATTACATTAGGGGAAGAAAAGGGAAATAGTTTAATTAAAATATATTTCTATGAGCATTCAAAATCCAAGTGTTTATAATAAGAAGCTTTTAAAATAAAGGTTTCAAAATACAATGTGTAAACAATTTAAAAAATAATACATTTGGTAGATAAAATTTTGGATGATAAAACTACAATAAAAATACTTAATAACTAGCACTATGTAATATCCTAACCTATATCCGAAATAATGATTATTACATTTATTTCTCCTTACATTTTTTAGCATTAGAAAAAAATTTTAATGAGAAGGAAAAAAATTACTGAGAGAAAAGAGAAGAAAAGTGAAATAAAATTGGTAGGAAATTGTTCATTTTAATAACATTTTAAAGTGTTTCTTTGGAGATACAAAATAAATTTATAAACGCACAGTCAAAAGGTGAGCCCTTCAAAAGGATACCTTTCTTCTCATTTTAGTGGATGGATTCCGTTCTTTTATGAAAAGCGCGATGCTAAGTTTCAGGTACAAAGTTTAACTTTTTTTTCGAGTTTTAGTGACTTTTTAAAGTATAGATAAATTTAACTGTGAAGCAAAATTTTTTTAAAAAAATGCTCACAAAACAGGCAATTTTCACATTAAAAGTTCCCTTAACATTGAATAAGTCATCTAAATATGAATCTTTTTTTTTCTTCAAATCCTCTCAGGAAATTTTTCTCTATGAAAGAAACATGAATAACGTGGAAAGTCTTTTTGTGCATCAAAAGACAATCCACATTCCCACTTTCTTTGTAAAGCAAATGTCTTAAAGAACGTTTTTCTATCATGACCTCTATTTTGGTACCACAATCACCGCTATTTAACTTCTAACTGTAACCACCAGTCCCCATGAAATGGCTTTTGCCCTGTTACTACAGTCCTAAATGTTAAATGCAAAAGAATGTGCAGCATTACACTTGGCCTCTGTCATTTTCTGGTTTCCTACCACATTCCTCTGAGAATCTGTTCTCGCTTCCTTGACACTGCCCTCCCCATAGACACTCACCAATCCCCTCACGTGCCTCACTTTTACCACCAGGAATCCATCCACAGCCCTTTTCTTTTCCCAACGTGTATATTCTTCCTGGACAATTTCCCCCCAGAAGCTAACTCTATCTTTTGGTTATTCCCTGATCTGTCTCTCCACCAAGACCTCTCTCTGAATACTGAACTCCTCTTCTACAGTTCATTAGAAAGAGGAGTTCATTACCTTCTCCAAGTAGATTCCCCAGAAGCACTTCATGCGCACCCCATTCAAAACAGAATGAATCCTCTCCCCCCGCCCCACTGTTGCCCCATCTTCTTAAATCCCCTTCTCTATGAACTCCTCAAGCCAGAAACCCCAGGAGCCTCTTGAACTCTTCCTTTTCTTTCAGCAATGACCCCAAAACACGTCTCCAAGCCCTGACAATTTTACCTCCTAACTCACTCTCAGATAAAGTACCTACACTGTCCTATTTTTTGTAATGAAATGTATCACTTACTACAAAGCAATATATTTCTCACTGCAGAAAAATTCAAAATAAAGATAATAAAGAGGAAAATTAAAACCATAATCTTCATCCAAAGATAAATATTCTTAATACTTCAATACACATCCTTCTACCTAATTTTCTTGCTTCTATAGCACATTTTCCTGTCATCCATAACCCCCCTTCTAATCCATCCTTCACAGGAGGACAGAGCAGTGGTATAAAATTCAAATATGATTCTGTAATTTCCCTGTTTAAAATCCCTGTGTGTGTGTGTCCAACATTGCCTTCAGGATTAAAGTTCAGAATCCACAGAGTGGCATAAATCATGGTTGGCTTTGCCTCCGCCTTCATTGCCAGCTATTTTCTCCACTGCTTTCTTTGCTTCAACCATTCCCATTTTCTTGCATCCTCTGTATATGACTCTACATATACTGTGACCTCTGCTCAGTGAGGCTCATCCTGTCCTCCTCCATCTGGTTGACTATCATTTGTCCTATTAGTTCATCAAATCCTGCAACTGCTTGCCTCAGTTACTGTGAGTAGAGTGGTCCTGCTCTATTCTCATCATTCTCTCATAATTCCCTGAGCATATCTTTTATAGATCTTATTGTCTGAATATTGTAAGTGCTTCATCGGCTCCCACTGTTGAAGGAAAACCCAATGCAAAGGCATCTTCTTTATTAGCCTTCAGCAGTACGGTTTAAAGCTATGTAGTTTGGAATTAAAGAGATGGGGATTTTACCCCCAAATCTTTTATTTACCTCAGTGTAACTCTGGGTAAAGTAGTCCATCTGAGCCTCAATTTCTCCATCTGTGAAATGAAGTGATCCCCTATTTAAGAGATTACCAGTACAAGATAAGTCAGCGGCAATCAACTGGGGCAATTTTGCTCCCAGGGAGACATCTGGCAATGCCTGGAGATATTTTTGGCTATTAGCGCTGGAGGGGGAAAGATGCTACTGGTATCTAGTGAGTAAAGGTCAGGGATGCTTCAACACACCCTACAATGCGTGGGACAGCCCCACAACAAAGGGGACACCCAAGTCCCATTGTCAGTATTCCCATGGTTGAGAAAGCCAAAAGGCAATGCAGGTGTGCTTTCAGGCCAGCACACGTCCATGTTAGTGCTTGGTAAGTGGCAGTGATTGTTCATATCAAGAGATTCATGTATTTCCATCTTGTTACAGAATTTGAATTTGTGCTGCTTCATTTATTACATTTTATATGTGGTAGATTAGCTCATTGTTCCACAAGTATTCTCTCCCTGTATCCTCCAACTCCACGGGAGAAATATACTCCCTCATCCATTGACTTGCTTTGACCAACGGAATATCAACAGAAGTGGCAATGGGCCAGCTCTGAGCCTCACCTTCAAGTGGCACTGCACGCTTCCACTTGCTCTCTAACTCCTGCCAATAACCAAAAGAATGGCTTTCTCCTGAGCGCTTTCCCTTCATCACAGCCCCAAAATAAACACGTAGGAAACAGATCTAAGCACATCCCCACAAGCCAAAGCCTGGAACACACCTGCCTGGACCCAACCCAGAATTTGGAGATAAGCTAAGATCAGCCAAACCCTAACTGATACGCAGACACACAAACATGAAATACACGCTGCAGCTCTCTGCCTCTGAGATTCTGTGGTTGCTTCTTATACAGTGAAAATTGACTAATAAACAATACGCCTTTTTATCTTTATTTTTACATGCTTTTTCCCACACTAAAAAAAAAAGAAAAGAAAACTTAACACCAAGACATCTTTCTTACCAGAATGAAATCTCTCACAGAGGAATACCCAAAGACAGCATAACATTACCTACTAAATGCATTTTTCTTCACTTCACGTTCAAGGTTTTACACTTATATATGAAAGGTTTTCTTTCCAAAGGAAAATGAGTCCCAAAAGGGACCAAAATTTGGCTATTTATTAAGAAAGTATTCAGAAAAAGCACAGGAGAGGAAGAAGAAACAAAGCAACAGCTGGGATGCACTTTTTGCCATCTCATGTAATTAGGAAAAGAAGATGTAAATTAGGATGAACTTTTCTAGAGAGGAAAATTAAAGTAACTCTACTCCGAACATCTTAAGTTATAGTAATGCTCTTTATATTTAATATTCTTTTGCTCTATGTGCCATTTCTTTGGTTCTTGATTTCCTGTTATTTATATGTTATAAATTAAGGACCTTAACTAGAGGATCAGTATATTATCCTTCTCATTGCCTTAAATGCTATAAACTTTAGTAGCAATGTTGCCCATAGTAATTATTCAATAAGTGTTTTATTAGTGAAAAATACCTTGTCAATCACATTTTATACTGTTTGTACTTCCTACTAGTACTGTTATCAAATTTTTTTCTTATTTAATACAAAAATTTATCAACTATATCTGAAAACTGGCCCCACTAATCTAACAATGTTTGTCAATCATTCTTTTCCCTTGCCCTTTTTTTTCAGACTACAAATGAATTGTTAGAAATGGCCATCCTGATTATCTATAGACAAATTTTGCCTGTAAGTCGGAAACTGGCACAGTTTCTTTCTTATGTTCTTTTCATTGTTTACATGAGCGTAATCATATGTATCAGACTCTCAAAGGTAGCTGTGGACAGAGACAGAGAAATTGACAGATTTCAGCACAACTATTAAGGAAAAACTACTCATATAATCGCATGCAAAAATCTTTATCCTTATATAAGAAAGAGTGAAAAAATTGCATGTTACTATTCTGGTTTTCCTTCAGATGGATATTGATAAACCAAGTTAATAGGTTAGTTAATATTCTGTAAAGACAAGAAAATATCGTGAACATTTTTGGCACTGTATTCTTCCAATATCTTCTAATTGTACACATTGACCAAGGAATCTTGCCAAGAAGAAAATAGATTTATAAAGTACAAGATATGTAAAATATCTCCATCACAAACGACTTATTATATAAATTCTGCTGTTGAGAAATCTAATTTACTTTACTGAAAAATCACGAGGGCATCAGCACAGTACTACAGAAGCAAAGCTTTCAACAATTCCTCCCCTCCCCACAGCCCACCCTGGGTATCTCAACTTCCAGCTTCCCCAAATACATTTCAATTTTAATATAAGCAACACGATGTTTAGAATGAGGGAAAAAACTGCAATATTCTTTCATGCAGAGTGAAGATCCAGTTAATGAGCAATAATTAATCAGAACAGCTTGCTTCAAACTACATTCTTGTCAAGAATTATGCAGAGTCTACAAAATTGATAGTCTAGAGATCTCTAGGAAAAAAAAAAAAGATTTCTCCATGGTATCCTTGCTCAACTAACACTGCTAAGAAACGAAGCATCTTAGCCTGAGAGGAGAGAAATAGCTGTCATAAACAGGTTCCTTACTATTCCTGGAGTATAAATAAAATTTTGAACTGCCTGTTTAAGCTCCTTTTCTTTGCTGGTAATATTCTGTTTTGAAGCTTTGTTGATGGATGCCAAACTCTAAATATCACCTGTGAAGGAGATAAAACTCAAGTTTACAGTGAGGTGTATGACTGTGTCATGGCTAAGAAGATTTGGTACAACAATTTTACAACAGCAGAAAAATATATTCTTGCTTAATATCAAATATATGGAAATAAAAATATACCAACCAAATCTCAATTACACTGAAAAAAAAAAAGTGAACCTTGTACTGTACCCCTACGAGGAAGCATTCTATAACCAACCTTGCTTACGTTTCTCCTTCTAATAAAGCCAATCCCTCCACTGTCTGACCCTACTTCTATTGCTGTGTTGACCCCTCTCTAGTGTGATTACTCATTATTTTCCTTAATAGAATATGAGAGTCAGGGAGGAAGGACCTACGTTTGCGTGCTCCCTGTACTTTTAGCACCTCGCAGAATCTCAGGTCTGAAAGAAATATTCAACATATGCTCACTCAGTTGAATTCAACAGTGAAATCATACTCTTCATTCTCCCAACTCTTCACTTTGGTGAGCTCGATCACCAAAGCACCTAACGTCAACCTGCAGAAAACATTTTCCACTTTGCTAAAAAGCAGCAAAACTCAGATTCTTCTCCTTAGTAAGGGATGATATTTATCAAAGCAGTTCAAAATATTTTAAAAGATATTACTAGATTCTAGGAAAAGCCATTTAAAATTGGAATTATTTTAAATATTAGCATACATATATTAAACGTGATGGAAGAATAAAATTCAGAACTGTAAAGAACAACTCCAAGCAAATTCTACACTTACTAGCCAAAAATATTTGAGATAATGGTGGGAAGGGAGACAATAGAGAAAGCTTAAGAAGTAAGAATAATATGCAAAATGGGCAACTTTCCCACCAGATAATTTTTAAAAGGATAATTCTAATTCTTTATCATTTGACATGTATATATTCTTATGGTAATAATTTATATATGCATATCTTATAATACATTTTTGCCTAGTGTTTAGTGGATCAATTGTGGTTTACTAAGAAAATTCAAATGACAAATAATGTGTTCAATAAATGACTGTGGTGATAGTTGTGGTAGGAGCAGATACAACAGTATTAATAAATAGTATTATTAATCTTACAAACACTCAGTAAATTCATTATTCCAACTGTCATCAATACTTTCATCAATAGTTTCAAATATCAGTTTGAGTCAATAAGACAAAAATATTTATGTATATATAAATAGCCTCACTATAAAAATAACATATGTATTGACAATAACTAGGAATAACATAAAAATTGAGTTCCCCCAACTAAGATTTTTCTCTCTACCTAATTTGCCAGGCCACTAGAAATGTTCTTAGTGCCATCAGCCTAGAAAAAGATATGTTACGTATGCAAAATCTTATCGATACCTAACTGAGCACTTACTATATATCAATCACACTTTTAAATCACTGTACATGCAGTCCCTTATCAAGTCCTCATAACAACTCTTTTAGGTTAATATAGTTTTTATCTCCACTTTACAGATGAGGAAACTGAGGCACATAGACATTAGGTAAATTATCTAAGGTCACAAAATAAGGGTTAGAGTTAAACCCAGATGATGCAACCCCAGAGACCATACCTTAAGGTCTAGAGTGCAAAATAAAAGAAAAATCACCATCCCATCCATCTAAATATGACCCTGACTGACACCGAAAAACAAACAAACAAAAATCACATTAATTGAACATCTACCACAGATTAGGTACAATGCTGAAGAAATGTGTCTCAGTCTATTTAGACAGCTATAACAGAACAGCATAAACTGGGTGGTGATAAACATTAGAAATTTACTTCTTACAGCTCTGGAGGCTGGGAAGTCCAAGATCAAGGAGCTGGCAAATTTGACCTTTGGTGAGGACTCACTTCCTGGTTCATAGGAGGACATCTTCATGCTGCATCCTCATATGGCAGAAGGGGTGAGGGAGTTCCCTGGGACTTCTTTTATAAGGGCACTAATCCCATTCACCAGGGCTCCATCCTCATGACCTTATCATCTCCCAAAGGCCCCACCTCCTAATATTATCTCATTGGGGATTAGGTTTGAACATATGAATTTGGGGGAGACACAAACATTCAGTCTATAGAAACATGGTTACCAATATAAGACATAAATTCTGTTCTTAAGAAAGTAACAATACTCGATGAATAGAGAATTCTGGGGACAGGACCTGCTAGTGAAGAAAAGATGCTGTGAAATGACTAAGAACTAATTTTGAATAGATGTAACAGTGATTAGAGTGGACATTTAAAGCTATGAATATTAGATAACATTTTAAGTGGCAAGAAACTGCAAAGCACTGAAGAATTTTAAACTTCAGAATGACACATGAATATTGTATTAAAATCTTAATCTGTTAAGTCACTGGGGATCAGCAGAGGAAAATGCTAAAGTCGTTAGTCCAGCCAAGAGGCTGTTGCAATAAAAAAAAAAAGAAAGTGTCAAGAGGAACAGGAAGAAAAAAGTAAATTTGAGAAGAAAAGCTCATTTTTAACTAACATGGAGAAGAAGAAATTTGAGTCATTGATGGCATTGAAGTTCTCAGTCTAAGACTCAGGGTAAAAATGGTGATACCATGCATAGAAATGGGAAAGATGGGATGAAAAGTTGTTTTTGAGAAAAGGATGAGAAATTTACATTCAAACATAACATTTAATGTGCTAGCAGGATATCCAGGAAGAAAAATATACAGCAGGCAGCTGAGAGACAGGACTAGGTTAAGAATGAAACATTCAAAGAAATAAAAATAGAAAGAGGAAAGATAAAAAGAGTGAGGAAAAAATGATCTTAGAATCAGGATGAGGGTCCACAACAAGGTGCCAGATACAAGGTGATGACAGGACAGTTCTGAGGATGGAGCTGCAAATGAAATGAATTACTAGTATTTCTTTTTCCCTAAGAGCGCTCTTCATCAAACTGTTGGGCAGCATGAGAAAATGAAGTGCCATGCTATTACCACTTGACATCATCTCTCTTAACTTCCAGACGTGTCCTGAAAAAGTATACCCCAGTAAGACTGCAACACAAACAAACCAGAGTGAACTAAATTAATGTTCCTAAGCTTTCCACCAAAGGTCCATTAATCTGTTTCACAGTAAGGATTAAATGTATTAAATGCATGAAAAGACTATATTTAAAGCTGAAATTATAATAAATACTAAGAGAGACAGTATCTTCAAACGAAAAAACAGCAGGTAGTTCGTGATCACCAGGATAAGAGGCAACTCAAAGTAAAATTACACGTAACGCAGGAATGTTTAATGTGAAACAAGGTCCTGCCCCAAAGGGGTGATTGCTACAGAATTTTCTTCTGCAAAACACTCAAATGAAGGATCAGTAAAGAAGAAATGCCCAAGCATACAGTCTCACAAAACACTTGACATCTAGCACCTTTAATCAAAAGATAATCTATTAAATATCACAACACTCCTTCAGTTCTTGTTTTGTTTTGTTTTTTTAATGTAAGGTCATAGTTATCAGCACCTCATGGGAGCGATCAAAATTGGATTTGCAGACTTCTACAGTATGTTGACCATCACTTACAGTAAAAATCAGAATGAGAAAGGGAAACTGTCTGAGAGGACCATTGAGCCAGGTAATAGATTCAGTCTAATATATCCACACAGCAGGAACCAAATTAAAATGTAGATAGAATTCTAATATAGTCCAACTGTAAAGACTTGCTCCAGCAAACAGCTAATCCTGATGATACAAAATTGGTTACATTAATTATTTTAGACATTTCTACATGTATAAACATGTAAGTTAAAAATAGCATCAAGGTCACACAGTGTGTGAGATAAAAAGGGCAAAACACACATAAGTTAGAACCACTCTCTTACCTGATGCAAGATCAGGTCATAAAATAATACTTACATGATTCAAAAGAATGCAGATGATTTCAGTGGATCACAAATTATGTACTTAAATTCAGTATGCCTTCTAATGGCATCTAAGTTTTTCCTGAGAACAAAGCAGGATGTAACCTGTTACTTTCCATCTTCCATCTCCTGTCCAATTCTTTTTCCCCATTTCCTTTCCCAGCTGAGCTGTGATTAACACTGTCAGTTTCAGCCGCGCTGGTAAGGAAAGGAAGATTTCCGTAGTAAAGAAGAACATTTCTGTAATTTCCAAGGAGCTGTTTGACAGAGATGGAGGGATCTTGTAGACAGGCCTTGCAGACAGCTGTCCGAAGGAAATCATTGTTCTGCTTCAGTTAAAAAAAATTTTTTAAAAAGGGGGCTTCCCTGGTGGCGCAGTGGTTGAGAATCTGCCTGCTAATTCAGGGGACACGGGTTCGAGCCCTGGTCTGGGAAGATCCCACGTGCCGCGGAGCAACTGGGCCCGTGAGCCACAATTACTGAGCCTGCGCGTCTGGAGCCTGTGCTCCACAGCAGGAGAGGCCGCGATGGTGAGAGGCCCGCACATTGCGATGAAGAGTGGCCCCCGCTCGCCGCAACTAGAGAAATCCCTCGCACAGAAACGAAGAAAAAGAGGGGAAAAAAAGGAATGAAAGAAAAAAAGAAAGCATGTTCATGGATAAGGTACTAAGACAAAAGTTACAATGACATAAGCAACCTACTACACTGTTAATCATCCTGGTCATGGAAACGTAATAATAAAACAACTGAAAAGATTAACTTAAGGGTAGACTTCAAACCTAGCGTATTTATTTATTTTTCTGGAAAGATGAATCTGAATTTTTATATAAATAAGGTTTACAAAACCCTGAATGTAGTAAATTAGAAGAGGGTAACAGTGTTATTTAAACTGCTGAATAGAAAAGAAAAAGATACGATAACCTTTGAAATTTGAGTGAAATTTTTCAACTATAGAATTTGCTATTTGAAACAAATTTGTAAAACTGATCATAATTTTAACCATTAAAAAAAAGCTTAAATATTGAATAGCAGAGGTTTTATTGGCTAAATTTTCTAATAAAATGTAATAAAGCTAGAAATAAATAATAAGAATCTGATCAATCATATCTTCGAAATTTTGAAACACATTTGTGTTGGTTTCCTAGGGCTACAATAATAAAGCACCACGAACTGGATGACTTAAACAATGGAAATTGATTGTCTCACAGTCTGAAGACTTAGAAGTGTGAGATCAAGTTGTTCTCAGGGCTGGATCCTTCTAGGGACTCTGAGGGACAATCTGTTTCACGCACCTCCTCTAGCTTCTGGGAGGCTCAGGCATTCCTTGGCTTGTAGATGGTGTTCTCCCATGTACATGTCTGTCTCTGTCAAAATTTGCCTTTTTTATAGGACATTAGTCATATAGCATTAGGGTCCACACTACTGACCTCAATTTAACTTAATAACCTCTATAAAGACTGTATTTCCAAATAAAGTCACATTCTGAAGTTAGGATTCCAGCATTTCTTTATGGAGGGAACACAATTCAACCTACATCAACATTCTTTAGGGTAGATTAAATTTTCATACAATATGCATTCTGTGCTCCCTTTGGGAGCACCAGTGAGCACAATTCCATGATATCAGGCCTGGCCTCAGGACTCGCTTTGACAGATGAGATGTGAGTGGAAGCAACATGTACCCCTTCTAAGCAGAAACGTGGAGCCAAGACCATCTTTCCCTTGGTCACTATGGCAACATCATCTCAGATAGGGCTGCTCCTTTAGCCCGAGCAGGAAGAGTCATCACCTACACATAAAGGACATGGAACCTCCTTGTGGATGTAAGCCACTAATATTTTGGGGGTAATTAAAACTACAGTAAACCTAGTCAAATCTATCCCAAAACTCTCTAGATTATCTCAAAGAAGAAAATCAAAGTAAAAAAGAAAAAAAAGTAAAATTTCAGACTGTCTAAAACAAAATGAAAAGAACACTTCATAGTAAAATCTATGTGCTACAGCAAAGCTGTAACCAAAGGAAAATGCATCCCCTAAAATACATTCATTACCAAAGAAGAAAACTGTAAAAGTTCAAAGAAAGTAATAATCATCTTAAGAAATCAGAAACATATGAAAGAAAATTTTTTTAAAGTAGCAAGAGAGAGTTTTAAAAGATTAAAACAGACCTTGTTAAAAACAAAAGGGTAAAGGATAACTAAATCTAAAAGAATGTTCTAGAAAAATAGTATCAACATAAACAAAACCCTTATTAGGACAGAGTTCATGAGACAAAGAAAAGAAGCAAGAGAAAAGAGAAAGTGGGAGAGAAATGAGAGCATAAAGAGGAAGGAAATTTAAGAAAGGTAAGAAAGAGAGAAGCAAAATTAGGAATGAGAAAGGACACAAACACAGATTCTTGGGAAATTAAATACTCTTCAAGCTTACTTCCCAACATTCCCAGCTCCCACACTTGGCTCTGGCCTTAGGGGAGTACTCGTGGGCCCTTTAACTCTCCAGACCTTCTCCTTCACTAGGGGGAGGAATCACCTGACCTTTGTTCTTCCCTTGATATCACCATTTTCAGAATTTCTTTCCCAATCTTCTTCCCCAGCAATCCATGTCAGATGTCATCTGTCTGAGATCTTATCTTATATCCTGAAAGGTATCTTAAACCCTTAAAACACACTGAAAGGTAATCGTCTATTTCCAGCCATAGATTTTAAGCTTGTTGAAAGCAGTCATAATTTTCAGTCCTGTCTCTAGATGAAAGACAGGCGGTCCTCGTTTTGCACAGTTCTCTGGTAACTAAGATCAATGGAGCCATGTCAGTCAAGGACCTGGTTCAGATGGGCATGAGTTTCAGTTACACAAAATTGTGCAAATCGAGGACTGCCTGAATACAGTTAAGTGCCCAGTATTTGACATATACTAAGTAAAATATTGACAAAGGAATGGATGAATTCTCTATAGCAGCTTACCCACAGACCTGGAGTTGAACAGGATTTTCAAAAAAAAAAAAAAAACTTTACTAAAAATTAAGATAGAAATAAGGAAAATGAGGACATCATAAATCAGTCCCTGAGAGTATTCTCTTGCAAGACTCAACACTGATCCTAGGTTCCTTCTCTTCCTAATCCCACTCCACAGTCATTCAGTTACCCAGTCTTGTTAAATTTTTCTTCTAAATATACTTAGAATTTCTTTCTCCCCTATTCTCTATCAGCATTAACAAAACTCATTCCTTTTTTTCTCTCATTCAGACTATTAGATAAACTAACTGGTCATCCATCCTACAACCAAAAGAAATCAGCCAAAATCTTAAATCAACATTTAGTAAATATATACTAAAAAACAGTTTTAAAACCTTTTAACATATTTCAATTCTTGAGAGCATTTCAAACAAAGAGACATTGAAATTTGTCCTTACTGAAAAAAGCAAGAGAAGAACTGAGTAAAACAGTGAGATCTCAAACAATGTTTATGATTTAACTTTTATTTAGTTTAACTCAAATTCTGGGAAGAAGCTTTTGATGAAGCTACCATATTTATTTGAATAAATTTATACTGCCTACTAGAATGCACTGAAATTGAGAGGGTCTATGATTAACAGCACTTAGATTTGATGGAATATTCAATAGATTCACAGAGATGACTTATTTAATAAATTTTGCCGTAGGGGAAAAATTAAAGAGAGGTTCTCTAAATGAAGGCCGAAAAGACAGAACCTGTGAAAATCTTTGGGTTGAAACATTTAGACATTTTAATACAAAAATATTACAATAATATTTCACCTATGGATACTCAATTGCTCAGCACAGTGTGTTGAATAGGAATTCCTTCCTCCATTGAATGGCTTTTGCACCTACCAAAAATCAATTGGGCATAATTTTGTGGGTCTATTCTGGGGCTCTTTAATCTGTTCTATGTGTCTATCCCTCTGCCAATACCACACTCTCAATTAATGTAGCTATATAGTAAGTCTCATTGTCTGGTTGAGTGATTCCTCCCACTTCACTCTTCTTTTTCCAAGTTGTTTAAGCTATTTCAGGTCCTGTGCCTTTCCATATCAATTTTAGAAAAAGCTTGCATATGTCACACAAAGTCTGCTAGGATTTTGATAAAAATTATGTTAAACCTATAGAGTAATTTAGGTAAAAAGTCATCTTTACTATGTTGAGTCTCCCAATTCATGAATATGGTATGTCTCTCCATTTATTCAGGTTCTTTTTTATTTTTTCCAACAGCATTTTCAGCATATAGATCCTGTACATGTTTTGGAAGGTTTATACCTAAGAATTTCACTTTCTTTCACTTTCCTTTTTCCTAGCTATTCTTCACATCCCCCATATCTCTTAAAATGTATGAGGGGGCTTCCCTGGTGGCGCAGTGGTTAAGAATCTGCCTGCCAATGCAGGGGACACGGGCTCAAGCCCTGGTCCGGGAGGATCCCACATGCTGCAGAGCAACTATGCCCATGCACCACAACTACTGAGCCCATGTGCCACAACTACTGAAGCCCATGCTCCGCAACAAGAGAAGCCACCGCAATGAGAGGCCCATGCACCTCAACGAGGAGTAGCCCCCGCTCGCCGCAACTAGAGAAAACCCACGCACAGCAGAGAAGACCCAACGCAGCCAAAAATAAATAATATAAAAATAAAAAATAAAAATAAAAAAAGGTACCTGCCTGAGAGCTCCCTCTGCTGGCCTCCCAACTCCATTTAAAAAATAAATAAATAAAAAATAAAATTTATGAGGTTGGATGGTACAATAATTATACAATCATATTCCCTTAAGCGATCACTCTAATGTGCTTCATGTGAATTCTTTGATTTGTATGTGTTCCAGTAAAATATATAGAATTGTTTGGTACATGTATTTTTAAGATACATATATGGTATTGTGCTACATACCTCATTCTCTTTCTGCCCTTCTTCACTTTACCTTATGTTTTTAAAGTCTATTCCTGTCACTAGGTATGCATCCAGTTGATTATTCCTCATGATGCATACTATTCCATAACGCATTTCTGTGTATTTTTCTTACCTTTCCCTCAATTACAGACACCCAGACTGTCTCAACTCCCAGCTATTACAACAAACACTGCAATTAATATGCATTTATATGTCCCCAAATATTCTCTAAAAATTTTTCCAATATATATATATAAGCAGTAGAGAATCAGAAAGAAGAAAAAGAGGGAGAGAGAACACATATTTTTGCTAAGTGTTGTCAAATTGCTTTCCAGAATAGCTGCACCAGTGTAGGCTAACGATTATTAAATATATTCTTAATTTGCATTTGAAATATACGATCCCATTAAAATAACAAATACACTAAATATATTGCGTAAGAGTTGCCAAATACAGAGATAATTTAATTTAAACCTACTTTGAAGGTTCGTAATAAAAACAAATTAAGCAGGTGGCCTAGATCATCCTAAAGTATTGCCCTGAGACTACAGCTAGGAAGTAAGCATATTAAACCCAGATTTTAAAAATCATAACATGAACAGAGAATTTCTTTTTCCTTCTTAAACCGCAGGACACCTTTGTCCACCCCTCTGACCCCTTTCCTAAATCACACTTGCCAGAGATTTAGTGTCCATCTCTCTCCATATTGTCTTTCCTCACATAAAGAGAAAACCCTCTAAAATGCCACCCAGATAAGCAATAATAATATTTCACATTTCCAGCAGGTAGGAAGTACAACTATCAAATAGTTACATAATTTTATGGAACAATAATTAGCAACATTTGGACCAAAATAAAAATTATCTTAATGAACAGTACCCTCCAAAGCAGTTCAGTGAAATCTTAGATTAAATTTTTTGCCATATTCTACCAACCACAAAACCTTTCACATTGCTCTGAAGACTATGCATTTACCTATTTATTCCATGCTGTTGTGAACGGACCAATTTAAAGTTAGTGGCTCTATCTAAAAACTCACATATGCATAATCTAAAGAAATGCCAAAGTAAACTGCATACATCCCCGAAAGTGATCCGAATGAATCTAGCAATATCAAAAATGTAAAGCCTTTCACATGTGAAGTTATTCTCATTTGGCAAAGGATACTAAGAAGATCAAGGCTTTCGTTAAGCCATTGAATAGTTTTCCATGAACTCTGTCGCTTTGCACCAAACCTTAGATTTTGGTGTTTATGTTAGTTTCTACTACAGTGAGAGTCAAAATATTACAATTTAATACTATTTAATGAAATTTGAAATTACATTTGATTACCAGCTGGGCAGTAAAAAGAATTGCTTTAAAATGTACCAGTTATTATTTACCAAATAATTTCTCTCAATGGCTTGTCTTTACCATTAGAGAGCATGTTTGGCATAACCCCATGCACTTGCAATATAACTCTTGGAAAGCCCATCAGGAGCAGGTCCAAGGAGGGATACAGGAGTCTGGATCACCAAGGCCCTTCTCCTGCCTGGCCACTGAGGCACTTCTGATAATGTGCCAATTGACTTTATGCAATTCCCCACTTACAGAAATTCCATTAGACAATTTTTACCCTGAGACGTTTTGCTGCCAATCAAATGTTGGGGAAAAAATATACACCATAAGTAAAGGAAGAAGAATAGCTAACATCTACTGAGTGCTTATTACATACCAGGCATGATACTAGTTACTTTACTGGAATTACCATGACCAATCCTTATTAATTGCAACCTAGAAGAAGGTACTATGATTATCCCCATCCTACAAGCAAGGAAATGAAAGCCTAGATGCAGGTCTTGAGAGAGTATTCAAACTCAGGTTCTCTAACTCTAGAACCCTGTTCTTAAACTCTTAAGCATGTTGCCTATCTGATAACAATAACAAACGTTTTCCCATAACAAAGACCAACGTTTATTCTATTATAAAGTAGCTTCAGTTTATTCCTACTTATGGTAAAAAAATGAATATGCTTCATAAGTTAACATTCAAGTCAAGTTTACACCTTGAGGAGATGGAGTCAAAGAAATAGTACAAGAGGAAAATATTCTTTAAGGTGCAAAAGTTCAATTATCTTTGTTTATACTAAAGTTAGCCCACAGGCAGAATTACTCTGGCATAAAAGAAACACAGCATAGCTATCCAACAATTACCCTTTATTTACTGTTATGACTTTCTGGATCTTGAGATGCCATTTCAAGCCCTTTGCCTTCTGCATGAAAGCTATAGCATATATATCCCATTTATTGCTAGATATATTTTATGCTAAAAGCATGAAGATATGCATGGATAATTTCTCATCATGAGCAGCTACATTGAGGAATGGCTATAAAATTTAAGTCCTCTATTTGTCTGAAGAAAGAGAGGTATCTTATTTTCCATTATATCTTACCACTTTACCAATTAAATATTATGGATGATTGTTTAATATTTTAATCTTAATCTGCTCTTCCCCCAAGGCTATAGAGGGAAAAAAAGCTTAACTATTAAGAACATTCCCACAGTTTTAATAAACTGTATTTTATAATTTACAGTGAATTATTATATTATTTAAAATTTTAAATTAGACAGTAATGCCACTTATATGAACTGTAAGTATTTCTAATTCGTTAAGAGATGATATAATAAAAAGATATTATTGAAATGATTGATAATTATTGATATTCTTTCATAAACAGAACTTAGTTCATTTTTATTGATATAAAAATGTAAAATGTGTTCTTGGTGTTCTAAGAATTACCACCAAGACTTCAAATTTGAGTCTTAAGGGACTTAAGCTCATCACGGAACCTTACTTGCTGAGTTATTGACAAACAAAGATTTTATTTTCAATTTTATATAACCATGTTATACCTTTTATAATTAAAATAAGTTTAAAATAAAATTTTCATATATAAACTCATGATTTTGCCCATAATTACTATTATGCAACTTTATTCTAAATACTTTGTCTCACTACATGCTTTCTCCAGTCAATTCTCAAAGTTTGTTTACAAATTTCATTCAAGTCAATCTTATTTATTTGTGTTACTCATTTCTTTATAAAGCCCTTCACTTTAAATTATGCTAAATATTGAAAATAGGTTTCATTGGATAGAATCATGAGTTATTCTATCAAAATTAATTTTATTTTCATACTGAGATATATGTTATTGAAACAACATCTCTTTGTCTGTTTGACTTACTTCACTCAGTATGGCAATCTCTAGGTCCATCCATGTTGCTGCAAATGGCATTATTTTGTTCTCTTTTAAGGCTGAGTAATATTGCACTGTATATGATATTGCTTATATGTGGAATCTAAAAAAAGGCTACAAATGAACTTATCTACAAAACAGAAATAGAGTTACAGATGTAGAAAATAAACTTATGGTTCCCAGGGGTAAGGGGGAGTAGGGATAAATTGGAAGATTGGGATTGACACATACACACTACTATATATAAAACAGATAACTAATAAGGACCTACTGTATAGCACAGGGAACTACTCAATACTCTGTAATGGCCTATGTGGGAAAAGAATCTAAAAAAGGGTGGAAATATGTTTATGTATAACTGATTCACTTTGCTGTACACCTGAAACTAACACAACATTGTAAATCAACTATACCCCAATTAAAAAAAAAAAAAAGAAAGAAACATCTCTACTACTTTACAGAGCTGGGCCATAGGGAGGAGCTGGACATCACCTGACCCTTCCACACCATTACTCTTGTAACCCATGTCAATGATCAGCCTCCTCCAATATGTTTATGGCGTAGATTGTGGTGATGGTTTCACAGGTGTACACTTACCTCCAAATTGCTTGTATCAAGTTTTATACAGGAAATACAGCTTTTTGTTTATCAATCATACCTCAACAAAGTGGTTTTAAAAAAAAAAAGATTACCCTCCATCAGATAATCAACCAACGCCCCTGTTACACCCACTGACATCCCTCTTTTACTGAGAACTTTAGAAACAGGTGACAATTTGTCTCAGACTCCAGCTCTACCAACAGAGATTCCAAAGTCCAGTGTGTGTGGAAACCCATCCTACAGTCTCAGCATCTCTAACCAGCCTCCACTACACGCAGGCACTCACCTCACAAACACACCCTTGGTATATTTTACCACAATCAGCCCGTCCTTGGCCTCATTTTTTCTCCTGCTACACCCTGAACCCACTGATGCTCATAACATATCCAGAAACTGACCACTTCTTACCACCTGCACTGCCACCACTCAGGTCTAAGCCACCATGACGTCTCTTCTGGAATGTTATAATCATCTCCTAAGTGGGCTTCTCAGTCCACCCTAGCCCCTCTACAGGCCCCTCAACAATTAGATAGAGGTTTCTTTGTTTTGTTTTGTTTTTTTAAATCAAGCCACACCTATGGTTAAAAACTCCTGGTTCAGAAGAAAAGCCTAAGAAGCCCCACACGAGGGCTCCCGTTGCCTCTGCGGTAGCCTCTCCAATCTCCTCCACATCACCCACTGTGCGCCACCCCAAACCAGCCTCCCTGTTGCTATGCCTCTGACATTCAAGGCACACACACTCCTGCATTCGGGTTATTCCCTTTGCCTAGAATGTTTTCCTCCCAGACATCCACAGAGCCAACACCTGCACTTTCTTCAAATCTTTGCTCAAATGCCAACTTTTCTTTGACCGGCCAGTTTAAAGTTGCACCCCTCCCAATCCCACTCCCCTTGCTCCATGCTACTTTATCTCAAAGCACTTAATACGTTCTAACTTATATCTGTATTATAAATATGTATTTTCTATTTGCTGAAATGCAACCTTTGAGGATAGGGATCTTTTGTTCATTCACTGAAGCATACCAAGCACTGAGAACTATGCTGGCACTGAGAGGCTGCCCCAGGAATATTTGTGGGAGAATAAATGAATTTCCTGTCACCCATGCTCAACCATGTATCAGCACTTCTCTACTGGAACCCTCTCCCTAGGCAAGAACTAATCAGGGCTAAAAACAGCCATACCACCATGCATACTGGTTTTACTATTAATTAGTTGACTCCAATGTTAGCCTTCTAACTGGATTTTGGTTCATCTTCTTTCCCATTTCCCACCACAGCTATTCAAAACTTCACCACCATACACGCACTTCCCATTCCATTTCACACCATCCCCTAGAGCTCCAGCAGGGTCCACTGTCCCTAAGCACATTGCCATAGAGGGTGATCACCCCCAAACTGGGGGTTCAACCAATAAGGCAGAGGAAGAACAAAAGGTTTTCATGTGGCATATGCCACACAACAACCATAGTGAGACACAAATTAATATCTCACGATAAACTACTACTTATGAGGTAGTACGCAAAATGTGAAAAGATACATTGTTGAGTTTTAAAATAATTTCTTTAATATTTTAATAATGCCAATATTTTATCTTTCTTGTAAAAATAATATAAATAAATTGATCATTAAATCATAGCATTACCTAGCTTAGATAAAATTTGGTAGGGCCTTAAAATACATTGGACATTTAATAGAGACAAGTCACCCTTCATAAAACTAAATATGTTGACTCAAAAATAGCTATTAAAAAAAATGATCTATCAAAAGAGCTGGTAAGTGCATCAAGGATATATTTCAACAGAATTTGTTAATGAAATTTATAATCAGTAAAAACATATAATGAAATTATTACTTTTACTGTAATTGTGTTCTTCACATTAAATAAATTTAGATATATTCAAAGGATCCCTCAATCTTTACCTTTCTACCAGCCTCTTATAAACAGGGAAATACCCTACTTTCAATATTAAAACTGCTTCCTGTTAGAAATATTAATTCCAAGACACACACTGACAAAATATATTAGCTGACATCATCAAAAAAAAATCCATATTCAGATGTTAAATGCACAAATCTAATCTGGGGGTGGGGGAAAGCATGAATTTCACTTTTTAATATCATGTACATTTTAGATTGCATTATCAACATAATGAAAAAGTTTGTTCATGGAGTAAAAGGTTTTTAAAAGAATTCATAAATATTACATTACAAAGTGAGTGTCAACCACACATTAGTGACATCACAAGTTTCCCTCGAAGTTTACTGCCACACAATATTTAGAAAAATTTGATATTAATTCAGCTTTTCTTTTTTTATATATTTAGTTATAAGCAAAATGAGAAAAATATTTTAAAGAAAACATATTTTGAATCTTCTAAAAATGCCTGATTAACTTTAATAGCCTATTACTACTTTTGGAAGTAAACACTTCTAAGATAAATGAGCTCTGTTTCAAAAGTAGTTAATAATTGTTTCTTTCTTTCCATAGATTACTAATGTTATCAACATTAACATTTGAAAATATAAAACAGACTCAATTTAAATACTAGGAAAAAAAAGATTATATACCTTGTCTACACTTTATAAAAGGTCACTGTAATTTGTATGAATGTAGGATTTAGGAAATTCATTGTTTCTAAAATATCTAACAGACAATAGGTTGATCAACAAGTACTAAGTTTAGAGAGTAGAATGGTGCTTAGCAGGGGCTGGAGGGCGGAGAAATGACCCTGGTCAAAGAGTATAAACTTCTAGTTACAAAATGATTAAGTTCTGGGGATATAATGAACATCACTGTGATTACAGTTAACAGTACTGTAGTATATACTTGAAAATTGTGGAAAGAGTAGATCTTAAATGTTCTTGCTGCAAAAAAGAACTGGTAATTATGTGACTTGATGGAGGTGTTAGCTAACACCACAGTGGTACCCATGTTGCAATACATAAGAGTATCAAATCAATGGGTTGTACATCTTACATTTACACAATGTCAACTATATCTCAATAAAGCTGGGGAAATTTTTAACATAAAAAGATAAAAGGTTTTTTAACCTAAAACAAAAGTATTTCTTTTAAATGCACCCTCAAGAGCCACGTGATGGTTGCTATTTCCATGCTCATATAATAAATGTAGGAACCAGAAGATCCCCTCATCTCACCATCTGAGGAGAAGAGCAGAGTATCACACAGGGAAGTGGGAGATACGAGGGCCAGAGAGAATGATGTGAGGATGGTAGTTCCATGGATTGATGGTGGAGGGTGGGCTAGAAAACACTTGCAAACATAGGAATCCATGTTCAATTTGAAATTATTTGTGATTTTTAGATTTCACCTTCCTTTATCACCATCGTCTCATAAAATTTATTTTATACATACAACTTAGGTTAATGTGTGTACATGTATGTGTGTGTCTATGGAGGTGGTAATTAAGAAAAAAATTTTCATACTGAATTAATATGATAGAAAAGATACACAAAAGCAAATGAAAAAAAGCAGGGAAGCAGAGGCAGGAGTAACCATGAGACTGCAGACTGTGGAAATGTGCAGAAAACTTCTGGAGAGCTTGAATTGCCATAGAATATGGAAAGAAATTTGAATTATTTTAGCTAAAACATTAAGACGTGGCAATATCTGTACCTAGAAGAAAATTTTTAATACATACAGAAAGACTCACAACATGGTACATATCCCCTAAGTGTGTATACAGATTCACAAGACATATTCATAAGAGAAAATAAAGAATATGCAAAATAAAGAAGTATTTTTGGAAAGACATTCAGATACCCCAGTAATTAGGGAACTGCACGTTTTGAAAACAAGATACCATTTCACATCTATCAGTTCATCAAATTTTATTTTAAAATTCTTTTAATTTAAATTTTTTTTAAATTTTTTTAGAATTCTTTTAAAATTCTGACAATAATTTCAGAATTATTGGGAAGTGTTGGGAAGGATGTGGAATAAGGACAAAGCACACCAACTGCTTGTGGGAGTTTAAATAGGTTCAGCTCCTTAGAAGAGTAATTCTGCAATACCTGGTCAAGTTGACAAGGTCACAGCCTATAAGCCACAATTTCATTTCTACATATAAACCCTAGAGAAACACATGCCCTTGGAGACATGAACAAGAATGTTTGTTGCAGCACTACAAGTGCAAATATAAGTTGGGAATGATTAAAATGTCCATCACAGGGAGGGTAAATAAATGCCACATATCTATAAAAAGAAACTTTATAAATCAATTCACATAGATGAATAAGAGATAGAGGGACAGATAAATCTCAAAAACATAGCTAGTTGTAACCTCCCACATGTCCTGGCCTTTACTCAATACATAGTTACCTTTTAAGAATCATCCCTTGTGATCCCTCATGTAAAAGTAAGATTAAACTAATATGAAGATAACAAAATGATAAAGACCCTGATGAAATGCCAACTCATCTTCTAGGCAATAAATGCACAGTTCTCACATTGAAAAGATTTAACTGAAAATGTATTTAATATAAAATCAAGAAAGAATTGTTTAGCCTACCATAAGCAGGTTACTGTGCTTTCTAGATAAGATTATCATAGCAATAGTTGATATTATCATAACCTATCATCAGTCAGAATTAAAACAGCTAAAAGTTTACTTCCTAAAATTTAAAAAAGAAATATGGCAAAGTAACCTCTTAGTTCTACACTTCAATGTGTTTCCACACTTAGTTCTACGCTTTTCAATTTTTTTGCTTCATGCAAAGCAAGCTTTATTTCCAGCTGAAAAGTAATTTAAGCTGTTGGAACTTTCATCCAGAATATATTAAAATTAGTCATTTTCATAATTAATAGCAGCTTGCTGACACAGATTCAAAAGAAACAATTTTTAACATTTCAGAGATACAAGACAGTTGGATAAAGACCAATTGCACTGGTGGCTGCCATGTGAGATAACACACTAAACCATGCGCTGCTTCAAACTCAGGGGAAAATGCAATCACATTCAGAATACACCACCGACAGAAACATTACAATGCGCTCCTTCCTAGTTATTGGGAGCGGGGGTTGGGGGGTGCGGCGTATGCCATGAAGCTTGTGAGATCTTGAACCCAGGCCCTCGGCAGTGAAAGTGCTGAGTCCTAACCACTGGACAGCCAGGGAATTCCCTCCTTCTTAGTTTATAAAATCAGTAAACAAATGTTGGCATATCAGAAGCCTGAAGGAGCCAATAAAAGTAAAATAGATGGAAAATTTGGGCAAGGTACAATCTAAGCACCTGGCGGTGCTGGCACTTAGTAGGTACTCAACAGAGATATTAAATGCATGAAGGGGAGGGAAGGATGACGGGGGAGAGGGAGAGAAGAACTCTTTCATTTTATTTCAGAACCAGATTCCTGCTAAGTATCATTCATCCATTCATTCATTTATCCATGTATTCATGCAGTTCATTTAATTACATTTACTGAGTATCTGCTCTAGGTGCTAGAGAAAGAGAAAAGCCAACACGTCTCCTCAGAACTGCCAGTCTAAGGCTACCTGTTCTCTTACCCTTGGGCCTTTGATCAGGTAATTCTCAGTGTTAGAAATAACACCGTTCCTTTATCCTTGCACATAATGCTCTTCCAAGGAATAATTTTAAATATTGTTCACCTCTGTAAAGCATAACAAAAGTGAACGAAATAAGATTAATGTACTCCAGGCCTGCTATTGTAACATTTATATAAATCTACTCATCTTCTCATACATTAAGATATTCAAATATTCACTACATCCTTGTGCCTTCGACTATATGTATGTGGATATGTACATACATTTTACACTGGTTTTACAGTAGCTATACACTAGCTATACACTTCACAGCAGGTAATATCTGTTAGTGTAAAAGAGGACAATACTTTAATTACATTCACATTCTCACTCTTAATTTGCCTGCTTTTTAAACAAAGATATTTAATTTTGAACATATTCCTATATTTCATTAAAAATAGGAATGTAATTTTTATTAAAGTCCTAAATCTAACATTTCAGCCCAAGAGGACAAGCTTACCAATCTTTCAAGTACTTTTAATCAAGAATGAAAATTTAATTAGCCCAGAGAATGAAATCGTCAACAAAAATATTAACTCCTTCTTATTCTAGATATCGTTCATCACTGAGTCTTTTGTGATAATGCACACTTTTTAAATGCCATATAAAAAACTGGAAACTTCCAGAATAAAGACTTAGTATATACCATATATTTTAGAAATATGTGAGCTATTTGAAGATGAGAGAAATAGGAAAAGATCTATCTCTAAGGAAAGATAAAACTTCTTAACCTTATCTTTATAACGTTTAAACAAAAGACAAGCTTCTGTATTCTCCCAAATATTCCTTCAGTTATTTTTGAAAATTATGCTGAAAATTTTGTATAGTTTTACATTGAAGAAAACAAAAACTAAGCCCTATTCTCTTATTTAAACAGAGATTTTAAAACTGACAAATTTGAAAGCTGGGTAGGAGTTGCTTTTTTTTACAGTGGTTGACACATTCTCTGTCAACTTCCTTTATTTCTTCATGAGTCACACCAAACTTTAGTGTATAAATAAATAAAACATTTATAAAAAATATTTGCAAATTTTTTTTTCTTTTTTAAAGTATGATCTCTATTTGTATTTATTTTTTATACAGCAGGTTCTTATTAGTCATCTATTTTATACATATTAGTGTATACATGTCAATCCCAATCTCCCAATTCATCCCACCACCACCACCCCCTACCACCCTGCAAAAGGTTTTTAAGGCAGGCAATCCCACACTCATAAAGCAGCTGAAGGGAGACAAACTCTTTCGCATTATTGCAGGCTGCCCGCTTTATTCACGAACATAATCAAGCCCCTGAAAATGAAGAGCAGTTGTTGCCTGCACTGTGGCGAAGCCAGCAGTCTCTGGGCAAACATCACCACTAATTTATGAAGAGCAACAGACACAAGGATACCCGCTTGCTCCTTTCATCTTATCAAACGTTGTATGCTACGTGAATGACAACCCATAGGACACAGTGAACCCCAGGTCGTACTTACGGGTTCTTCCAAAAACATATCTTTGTTTGCCTGTTTTATTTTCAGGAAACCTATAACAAACACCTTAACTGAAAAAAGTAGAATTATCCCAGTAAGGAGGCTGATTCCAGTCCCAGTGATATTACCTTCCAGGGCTAAATTCCAGAGCTGAATGTGGGCTGTACGTGGACTAACCTTATGTCTTCTGGTACCAGTTGCCGGCACTGTCTCTTCTCTTCGGAGCAATCCCAACCTCCCAGCCTTCATCTTACAGTCGTGTGGGGTCCACTACACCCACACACCCAAGTGATCATCCCCACCAGTCATATCCAAAGGTTTACTTCAAAAACATGCTCCCGTGGAACCCCGTAAGATCTATGAGAGAAGGGACCATACTACATCCCAGTATATGGGATTTTAGCCACAATATGGCTAAAAGGACAGGGTAGTACTGTCGAAGTAGGAAATATAAGTGAAATATTAAAAAATAAAAAAGATCGAAATGTAGCACATCTACTTACATCTACTTACAGGACTTAAGCAGTGAAATGATTTCCTCCATTAAATTGCTCTCAAGCAGACTAAGTTTCCCACTAAAATGTATTAGCCGCTTTCTTCTTAGGAAAAACAAAGGCTGATTTGTGTTCAGACATTTTAATTACATAGAAACTAGACAGAGGGCTTTTACTTATTGATAAAGTTGCCTGTTCAGTTATGATACAGCAAATGTGATCTCTCAAATGGCTTTTAGCACATATATTTAGCTTGTTTTTATGGAACTAAGCCTAAAGCTACTTATTTTATTCATTAAATTAAAAGCAGGTATTCTTCTTGTAAGAGAATTTGTTCCAATAAAGTTAGCCTTTAGGAAAATTTCTTCTAAAACTGTCTTGCCTTCTCATGATTCTTAAATAAAATTGACATGCCACAAAGGGAGAACATGACAATTTATTATAACAAATTATATTTGAGAAAGGCCCTACTTTTTTCACTTTTATAATTGATATTTAAATACGCAGCAAAACTTACCCTATTAAATATATCAGGTACAATTTATTAAACAAAAAATAACAAAAATTATACATAATATTACCTGACACTCCAGTAGAGATAATCTCATGTCCTTATACTACTGATAAGTTGTCACCAAACTTTTAGCAATATCACCAAAAGTTTTCAGCAGCCTAAACCCATGTTAAAAGTCTAAACATTCCAGGTTTTATATTTTTCCCAATCTTTTGAATTTAATGTGCTCTATCTTGATCAATTTATCCAACAATAGGTGAAAAGGTTTTTAGAGTATATTTGAAGACAGAAGAAAATGTTCAACTACCATTCATTGAGTCCCTATGTGATAGTAACTGCTGGCACTTTCTTTCACCTATATGGTTAACACTGCTATCCAAAAAAGTAGGTTTGATTTGTCATGATCTTCTTCAGCCATACTTTCTCACTTGGAGGGATTTAGTTTTGACATTAAAAGATGATAAATCATAATGAAGCTTCCCTGTTCAAAAATCTTTAATGACTCTCTCAAACTCAAGTTGATGTTTTAAGTCTTCTTCCACATGAGTCCAACTTACCTTTTCAAGCATATGGTCCACAATTCCCATCCACAACTCCCTGTTCTGGTAAGGTTGATTTATTCACTGCCCCCTTTATCTCTAAAATGTATTTTCCATATTGTACACACTATCATTTTCATAAGAAAAAATCATTACATCACTTTCTGTGGGTGGTTAATATCTTCTAGTTCAGTCAGTTCAAGCCACCAATCTTTGCTTAAAAGGCATATCAATATATTTGCCCCCAACAATTTCACATGAATAAATTCCATAACATAAATAAGGTTGTTTTCTAAGACATCTAAAAATATTACTGGATTAAAACATCTTAAAATCTGACATGTCACAATTTCTATTAAAAAAATCATGAATTCATCATGAGCTACAATTTAATTCAACTTAAATTCTGTCCTGATTTATTATATTTATTTTATTTAATAAGTTGAGTTTTAAAAATTAATCAGCCTTGTGATTTAGTTCTGTATGTAAACAAAGCACAAATTATTTAAATAGATTGACATTAATATACTTATTAAAAAGGAATACTAGCAGAAGTTATATTTTGCATTGAACAAAAGCAATAACTTTGAAAAGCAGTGTAATCTAAATATTTTCATTCTAATCATATACAGAATAGCTAATGCTTTATAAAAGGAAAAATAAATTAAGCTATTTTATTGTAGCAATAAGGAATTGTACAGAGGAGATGACTAAAATAAGAAAAAGATCATCTGTTTTCCAATGTGTGTTGTAATTTTATAACCCATTAATTTTATTTCTGAATATATTGTTTGAATTAAGGTTGAGTTCTGGTCATAGCTGACCCTTAAACATCCAATTAATATTTCCTATTTTACTATTTATCAGACTTGTCTACCCTTCGATATATCACACTGGTGTTCTTAGGAAAATCACATGAAGTAGTAGAGGAAAAAATTAGACAAATATTTTTTAATTATGTTTTTGAAAATGAATCTATTATTACCCAGTTAAAAGTGATGAGACTTTGTTTTATAGACTATTTTAATAAAATCTAATAATCATGTCTGTTCATACTGAAGTAAAACCATGGGTCAGAGTATTGTGGGATTTGGCAGAACCCCCAGAAAGGCATAAATTTCACTAACATTACAGACTCTACTCCAAGTCGATTTATATGCCCCAGAATGACCTCAGAAACAAGCTGTGAAGGTCAGAAAAAGCTAAAACCTCATTTTATACCAGAATAATATGCAAAGACAAAGAAATAAACCTAGACAAATTTACCAGTATAATAGTAATAATAAGTAAATTACATAGCAAGATTTATGCTCAGTTTCAGAAATCAAGATACATTTACCTTGAAAGGCAGCTGCGTTTCGAGATATCAGAAACTTTAATGTAGAGCTGGATGTTTGAAGCACCTGCTGCATATCTTGGAGAGCTGCGATTTGATAACTTTCCTCCATCTTCCTGGTGCAACATGCAGGTTTTTTGGCTATGCAAACCTGAAGATCAGGCCCTGGAATACATAGAATATTTTTCATAATAATTACCTGTTCATGTAACAAACATTACATGTTATGTATCTGACATTAATGATCAGCACTGCACATTACAGGTTCATGTTCTATATGCCCACCAGCAAAATGATACCAGTGGGTCAACACCAGCCTTAGGATACCCTGGACCCCACAGCAAGCTGTGCCAGGAACTGGCCCCATCCACCGGCAGGCAAAAAACACAAACACAGGAAGGTTAAAAAATATGCTACTAAACAACAAATGGATCACTGAAGAAATCAAAAAATACCTAGAGACAAATGAAAATGAAAACACAACAATCTAAAATCTATAGGATGCAGCAGAAGAAGTTCTAAGAGTGAAGTTTATAGCAATACAAGCTTACTTCAGGAAACAAAAAAAAAAATCTCAAAAGAACAACCAAACCTTATACCTAAAGGAACTAGAAAAATAAGAACAACAATGACAACAACAACAAAAAACAATGTTAGTAGAAGGAAAGAAATCATAAAGCAGAAATAAATGAAAAAGAGAATTTGAAAAAAAAAAAAACAGTAGAAAAGATCAATGAAACTAAGAGCTGATTCTTTGAAAAGATAGACAAAATTAGTAAACCATTAGCCAGACTCATCAAGAAAAAAAGCATGAGGGCCCAAATTAATAAAATTAGAAATGAAAAAGGAGAAGTTACAACTGACACCACAGACATACAAAGGGTCACAAGAGATTACTACAAACAATTATAGCCCAATAAAATGGGCAACCTAAAAGAAATGGACAAATTTCTAGAAATGCACAATATCCCAAGATTGAACCAGGAAGAAACAGAAAATATGAAGAGTCTAACTACCAGTAATGAAACTGAATCAGTAATAAAGAAAAAAAAAAGTAGTTCAGGATGGCTTCACAGGTGAATTCTACCAAACATTTAGAGAAGAGTTAACACCTATCCTTCTCAAACTATTCCAAAATATTGCAGAGGAAGGAAGTTTTGGAACTCATTCTACAAACACAGCATCACCCTGATACAAAAACCAGGCAAAGGTATCACAAAAAGAAAATTACAGGTGAATATTGCTGATGAAAATAGATGCAAAAATCCTCAACAAAGTATTAGCAAACCAAATTTTCAATATTATATTAAAAAACTCATACATCATGATCAAGTGTAATTTATCCCAGTGATGAATGGATGGTTCAATATCCCCAATCAATCAATCAGTGTGATAACCACATTAACATACTGAAGAATAAAAATCATATGATCATCTCAATAGATACAGAAAAAGCTTTTGACAAAATTCAACATCCATTTATGATAAAAACACTCCAGAAAGTGGGCAGAGAGGAAACATATCTCAACATAGTAAAAGCCATATATGACAAACCCAAGCTAACATAATACTCAGTGGTGAGAAACTAAAAGCATTTCTTCTAAGATCAGGTACAAGAAAAGGATATCCACTCTTGCCACTTTTATTCAACATAGTGTTGGAAGCCCTAGCCACAGCAGCAGACAAGAAAAAGAAACAAAAGGAATCCAAACTGGAAAGGAAGAAGTAAAACTGTCACTGTATACAAATGACACGATACTATACATAGAAAATCCTCAAGACACCATCAAAAACCTACTAGAGCTCATCAATGAATTCAGTAAATTTGCAGGATACAAAATTAATATACAGAAATCTGTTGCATTTCTATACACTAACAATGAACTATCAGAAAGAGAAAGTAAGGAAACAATTTCATTTACAATCACATCCAAAAGAATAAAATATCTAGTAATAAACTAAAAGACCTGTACTCAGAAAACAATAAGACACTGATGAAAGAAATTGAAGACAACATAAACATATGGAAAGATATACCATGTTCATGGATTAGGAGAATTAATATTATTAAAATGACCATACTACCCAAGGCTATCTACAGATTCAATGCAATCCCTATCAAAATACCAAGAGCATTTTTCACAGAACTAGAACAAATAATTTTAAAATGTGTGTGGAAACACAAAAGTCCCTGAATAGCCAAAACAATCTTGAGAAAGAAGAACAGATCTGGAGGAATCATGCTCCCTGATTTCAAACTATACTACAAAGCTACGGTAATCAAAACAGTATCGTACTGGCACAAAAACACATACATATATCAATGGAACAGAATAGAGAGTCCAGAAATGAACCCACACTTACATGGGCAATTAATTTATGACAAAGGAGGCAAGAATATACAATGGGGAAAAGACAGCCTCTTCAATAATGGTGTTGGAAAAACTGGACAGCGACACACAAAAGAATCAAACTGGCTACCCTCTCACACCATGCACAAAAATAAATTCCAAATGGGTTAAATACCTAAATATAGGGCCTGAAACCATAAAGCTTCTAGAAGAAAACATAGACAGTAAGCTCTTTGATATCTATCTTAGCAATATTTTGTTGGGTATGTCTCCTCAGGCAAGGGAAACAAAAACAAAATAAATAAATGAGCCTATGCCAAACTGAAAAGCTTTTGCACAGCAGAGAAAACTATCAACAAAATGAAAAGGCCCCCACTGAACAGGAGAAGATATTTGTAACTGATATATCCAATAGGGGTTAATATCTAAAATCTTCAAAGAACCCATACAACTCAATGTCAAAAAAACTAACAACGCAGTTAAAAAATAGACAGAGGTTCTGAATAGACATTTTTACGAAGAAGACATACAGATGGCCAACAGACACATGAAAAGATGCTCAAGATCACTAATCGTCAGGGAAATGCAAATTAAAACCATAATGAGATATCACCTCACATTGTCCGAATGGCTATTATCAAAAAGACAGCAAATAACAAGTGTTATCAAGGATGTGGAAAAAAGGGAACCCTTGTGCATTGTTGACGAGAATGTAAATTGGTGTAGCTGCTATGGAAAACAGTATGGAAATTCCTCAAAAAATGAAAAATAGAACTACTATATAATCCAACAATTCTATCCCTGGGCATTTATTCGAAGAAAACAAAAACACTAATTTGAAAAGATATATGCACCCTTATACTCATTGCAGCATTATTTACAATAGCTAAGATATGGAAGCAACATAAGTGCCCATCAATAAATGAATGGATAAATAATGTGATATATATATCATATGTGATATATATATAAAGTTACTCAGTCATGAAAAAGAATAAAATCTTGCCATTTGTGACAACATGAATGGAACTAGAGAGTATTATGCTAAGTGAAATAGATCAAACAGTAAAAGACAAATACTGTATGATTCCACTTATATGTGGAATCTAAATACCAAAACAAATGAACAAACACAACAAAACAGAAACAGACTCATAAATACAGAAAACAAACAGGTGGTTGCCAGAGGGGAGGGGAATAGGGAAAGAAAGAAATAGGTGAGGGAGATTAAGAGGTACAAACTTCCAGTTGTAAAATAAATGAGACACAGGTATGAAATGTAAAGTGTGGGGAATATAGTCAATGACTACATAATATCTTTTTATGGTGACATATTGTAACTAGACTTATGGCAATTATTTTGAAATGTATTGAAATATCAAATCATTATGTTGGGTAACAGGAACTAACATAGAGTTGTACACCAATTGTACTTCAAAAACAAACAAACTCATAGAAAAAGAGATCAGATATGTACAGGGAGTTGGAGAAGGGGGAACTGGATGAAGATAGTCAAAAGGTACAAACTCCCAGTTATAAAGATAAGTAAGTACTAGAGATGTAAAGTACAATGTGATAAATATAAATAACATCATTGTATGTTATATATGAAAGTTAAGAGAGTAAATCCTAAGAGTCTTACCACAAGGAAAAAAATTTTTTCTATTTCTTTGATTTTGTATCTACAAGAGAAGATAGATGTTCAGTAAACTTATTGTGATAACCATTTCATGATGTATGCAAGTCAAATCATTATGCTGTATACCTTAAACTTATACAGTGTTGTATGTCAACTGTATCTCAATAAAACTGGAAGGAAATAAAAGCTACAATGAGATACCACCTCACACCCATTAGAATGACTACTATGAAAAATACAGATAATAACAAGTGTTAGCGAGGATGTGGAGTTATTAGAACACTTGTGTACTGTTGGCTGGAATGTGAAATGGTAAAACCACTGTGGAAAACAATATGGCAGTTACTCAAAAACCTAAAAGTAGAATTACCATATGATCCAGCAATTCTACTTCTGTATACATACCCAAAAGAATTGAAAACAGTCTTGAAGAGATATTTGTACACCACATTCTCAGCATATTATTCATGAAAGCTAAAACATGGAAGCAACCCAAGTGTCCTTGGATTGATGAATGGTAAGCAAAATATGGTATATACATACACTGGAATATTATTCAACCTTAAAAAGGAAGGAAATTCTGACTTATGCTACAACATGGATGAACCTTGAGGACATTACACTAGGTGAAATAAGCCAGTCACAAAAACACAAATATAACTCCACTCATATGAGGTTCTTAGGATCACCAAAATCATAGAGACAGAAAGTAGAATGGTGGTTGGCTGGGGCTGGGCAGAGGGGGGAGACTGGGGACTTACTGTTTAATGGGGACAGAGTTTCAGTTTTGCAAGATGAAAAGAGTTCTGGAGGTAGATGGTGGCAGTGGTTTGTATAACATAAACATATTTAGTACCACTGAACTGTGCACTTATAAAGTGGTTAAGATGGTAAATTTCATATTTTACTGCAATAAAAAAAATTAGAAACAAATTTTGCTAGTATGATTAACAACTCTTATCCTACAGGAGCCCAGGGCAAGCCCCGTTAGCCATAGCAGGTACGCTAAAGAACAGAGAAAAAGGTATGCGGCGTGGAACAGTGCCTACAGAGGACAGCCCTGAGGGTGCATCATGGGGTGAGCCTCAGGGCATCCCAAGCCTACCCAGGTTTCAGGACAATTGTATTTACATGGCCCAATATAATACAGTTCTTCCCTTATTTTAGGGTAGGAGTAAGGGTTATGGTCTTTGATCTCTGCAGAGTTTCACAGCTTCCACATTAGCTCTTCACTGACCAACTGTAGATCAGCAAACATAAAATATGCAAATGTGCATGTGTGTACACACACACACACACACACACACACACACACACACACACACACAACAGTCACCTTTCAAACTCCTCCTTTTCCACACAGATTCAGCCTCAGGCTTCAGTTTGTGTAAGTTAGACAAATAAACAGCAGCGTGCTTGAGCATTGCACAAAGGCTCAGACACATAAAATGTGTCACAGTAGGTAACATCTTGGCAATTGTTTCTTATTTATATTGCCTAAAGTTATACAAAGGCAAATTCTACTTCAAACAGTAAAATTGACTTAAAGAAAATAAAGTTATCTTCTCAGCTTTCTTCCTAAATGGAAAGATTGAGGAATTAGAGTTCAGAGAAAAACAATGATAGAGACTGGGGAAGAGAACCAATGAATAAATATTAAAGGATATAAACATATTTGGTACAGGAAAGACTGCTAGGGAATAAAAATAATGATAATAGTAACAACAACAACAATAATAGAATCTCTCTCCAGAATTTAAATACCTAACATCACTTTGCTAGATCACATTCTTAAACACGGCCCAAGAAGGCCCCAAGTTGGACCACTTCTTCCTTCCCTCCTGCTCCAGCCTCATCTCAAGTAACATCAGCCATTGTACTCTTCCCTTCACACACCAGCCTTCTTTTATTTCCTCATATTCACCAAGTGCCCTCTTTCCACAGAGCCATTCTGCATGCTCTTCCCTCTGTCTTAGACAGTCTTGCGGCAAACACACACCTTCCCCGACTTCATTCCCATCTATTTTTCTTTAGATCTTAATTCAGTCTTCCCACAGGAACTTTCCTTAACCCCACCGACAGCTCCAGTCCTTACTCTATGCCTCTGGACTGCCCCTCATTCCTCTTCATTGCACTTATCATGGTTGCAGTGTTATGTTCCTAAATGTGATTACTAATTAATTAGTTCCCTCATCCGTACTACAAAGCTCCAAGTGCAGGAACTTTTACTCATTATCGTATGCCAGTTGTCCAGCTCAGAGCCTAGTATAATGCATCATAAACACTCAATTTTCATTCATTAAACCAACAATCAAGGATCTACCATGTATATGCGTTATCTCATTTAGTCGTCACTTTAACCTTATGACATAGGTACCATCACTACCACATTTTACTTGTGAGGAAATGGAGACATAAAGAGGCTTTAAAAGCTGCCCAGTGACACATACTTACATAATACAAAATGGTGGAGCTGGTGTTTGGAAACAGGCAGAGTGATTTCCAAGCTATCGTGTTCACCACCACTCTACTGAGAGGAAAGCAATGGCCTTCAATCTATAAATGGTTTGTGTACAGACAAACCTGACCATTTTCAATTCCTGTTTCTAAAGAAGTCATCTGTTTGGAAAGTTGCAAGAAAATACATTTTAGGTTAGGAACCATCCAAGGAGTTTTATTCAAAAATAAAAATAGGCTAAAATATAAAGTTATAGAGTTGCCATTTGCCTTTGTGCCCAATTTTCTTTAATTTTTTTTTAAATTTATTTTCTTGGCTGCATTGGGTCTTCGTTGCTGAGCGTGGGCTTTCTCTAGTTGTGGCGAGCAGGGGCTACTCTTTGATGTGGTGCGCGGGCTTCCCATTGTGGTGGCTTCTCTTGTTGTGGAGCAGGGGCTCTAGGTGCATGGGCTTCAGTAGTTGCAACACGCGGGCTCAGTAGTTGTAGTGTGCAGGCTCTAGGGCGTGTGGGCTTCAGAAGTTGTGGAGAGCAGGCTCAGTAGTTGCGGCTCATGGGCTCTAGAGAGTAGACTCAGTAGTTGTGGCACACGGGCTTAGTTGTTCCGTGGCATGTGGGATCCTTCTGGACCAGGGATCGAACCAGTGTCCCCTGCATTGGCAGGCAGATTCTTAATCACTGCACCAACAGGGAAGTCCCTGTGCCCAATTTTAAGTGGTGGAAAGTACGCTTAGAAAGATGCTGCAAATTACCTTGACCGCTTTCTAAACATATGTGGAAGAGAAACCATCATGTCTCAGCACACTCTGAATAAGCATGGCTAGCAACTTAGACCACTTAGAGCAAACACATCCCTCAAGTTGATGAGGATCTGCATTGATTAATCCAGACTTTCATTTAGCATCTTGGAAGTTGGTAATGCCAACATAAAGCTAAACTCCAAACCAAATCAAGACTATAATTCAAAGACCTAGTTATGTCTAATTGGCACGATATTTTTATCAGTAGTAACTTAAGAGTTAGGGTCGCAGTGGAGGGGGGAAAAAAGTCTACAAGAAACTAGTTCCCTTGTTTCCTGTGTCAGTCCAAACGACAGGCGAGATGAACTACACATCCTCAGGGAAAGAACCATATCTTACATTTTATTCACAGTGTAAGCACAAAGGACATAATAAGATGCTTGTTGATCAAATGCCCAGACTTCAGTTCTCCCATTGTAAATAGAACTAGCATCATAAGAAAGCAAAGCCAAATGGACCCCAAACAGATACTACATGGTAACAAGATGTATTTTCAAAATATTTCAAAGCCTGGCTTCAAAGAACATGGCATAACCGAGGATGCTTATGAATACGCAACCCAAGCTCAGGTGCAGCAGCCGTGTTTCTGATCAGTAAAACCAAACTCTGCGAGAATTAAAGTGCTGAAAACAAAATGAAACTAAAAATAAAACAGCAGGCTCCTTGCTGAAGGGGCCCTCGACCAGAATTGTGTAGGCTTTTCTGGATTGCCTAACCAGAAGCAGCAGTACTGGTTACTACGTTTTCCTTTCTGTTCCCCCACTTAAGAAACTGTTAACAGCCATCTACCTGCTTGTGTACTTTTGTTAATATGTTAAAACAGGAACATTGGGAGGCATTCTGGAAAGACGGTGGCAGTGGCAGCATAGTTTTCACGATCTCCAAATCCCCACACGGACCAGATAGAACAACTTGAAATCAAATCCAAAAGATACAACAAAACTAGGTGACGTAATATCCCCACAACCTTCAAAATATATGTGGAGTGGGGAAAAAACAGCCACAGATCTTCACAGTATCAGAGTCTGGGCAGGAGAGAGAAAAATGAAGCAGAGGGATAATATCTGAAGGACCTAAGGACAGATGAAGCCCCAAAGAGCCAACCAGAATTCACAAGAAAGCACAGTGGACCGATTTGTGAACAGCAGCTGAAATGGAGAGTTTCGCCCTCTCGATCACTGGATGTGTGCAAAGGAGCCAAGATTAAAATGAATGAATTAGCAGGATCAATCCAGACCCCTGTGAACTCTCCAAAGAGATCCAGCAGGCTCCTTTCCAGGGAAGAACCCCATGCAGAAGAGAAACGTCTGGAAGCGGAATTAAAATTCAACAGAAGAAGGAGTTAAGAGACATACACAGAGAAGGTCCAGACCAAAGTGGGAAGGGAAATAAATCCAGGAAATTTCAGAAAACACGCAGCCATACTTTTAAACACTACACAAAACCAACAGAAGAAGAAACTCTGTAAAGTCACAAAAACTATTCTGAAGTCTATTTCAACCTAAATTTCCAAGGAAAAAAAAACAACTTCACGTGAACTGAACATCAAAAAATATTGAGGTCAAATCTCACACAGAGTTATTACAATAAAAAAGGGAGTAAGGAACAGAATAACATCCCTACAGACAAAGAAAGCATGCCAGAAAGACATGCCCTCCCCCAACAAAAAAATAAAAAATTCAGCCATGCTATTTCAAAACAAGCTAAAAGATGACATAAAACATGAAAGAACAGCACAAATCAGAATTTTAAAAATTCAGATATGAGGTGACAGTACTCAGGAAAGAATTAAAGATGAAAGAAAAACATTCTGAAGAGAAGACTAAACTAGAAGAACACAGGAGCCAATCACACAAAGGTAATACCTTAAGAGAAGCAGAGGGTGGAAAATAAGGAATTGTGAAAAATCAAAAAGAATGAAAGGATTTGAAAGACAGTGACAAAAAAAAATATTGTTTATAATGTAAACCCCTGAAGAAGAAAACAGGACAAATACTAAAACCTGTATTTTATTCTATGCTGAAACTGTTGTGAGGGTGAAATGGGATAAAACAAATAAGTAATTATGGACTATTCTGTTCTCTAATTCTATCCTGTATCCTTGAAAATCAGGATTTTTTTTAGTGAAGAAGAAAAGAGATACAGACATAATAAAGAAGAGGTTAAGTAAAACTCTGCAAAATAGATAGCTAGTGGGAAGAAGCCACATGGCACAGGGAGATCAGCTCTGTGCTTTGTGACCACCTAGAGGGGTGGGATAGGGAGGGTGGGAGGGAGATGCAAGAGGGAGGGGATATGGGGATATATGTATACGTATAGCTGATTCACTTTGTTATATAGCAGAAACTAACACACCATTGTAAAGCAATTATACTCCAATAAAAATGTTTAAAAAAAAACCCATAAAGATATCCAAAAAAAACCCAAAAACCTCTGCAAACTTGACTTAAAGTAGCAATATGAAAGCATGAAGAAATTTACCTTTAAAAAAATATATTTCCTAGTTTCACTGAAAAGGCCTAGGAACAATGAATAACTGAGTGGCAAAGGGTCCCCCGTGTGCCCAGATTATAATCTTGAAATACCAATACTCTCAAAAAGAAGTCAGTGCTTCTCTAAGAAATGCCTCCCTCTAGGTCTGGGGCAGGAAAGAGATAAGATGACAGACCAGCTAAAGCATCTTGTTCACCAGATAGCAAAGAAGCTAGGGTCAAATAACCCTAGTTATTTGCTAATAGACTTGCTAGTAGATAGCAAATAACTACCAGGGTCATATCAAAACAGACTCAGGAAACATATTAGTCTGCCAGGGCTGCCATAACAGAATACCACAGACTGGCGGCTTACACAACAGAAATTTATTTTATCACAGTTCTGGAGGCTGGAAGTCCAAGACCAAGGTGCTGGCAGGTTTGGTTTCTCTTGCGGCCTCTCAAATCCTTGGCTTACAGATGGCACCTTCTCTATGTGTCCTCAGGTGATCTGTTCTTTGTACATGTGCTCTCCCCATGTCTTTCTTCTTAAAAGGACACCGGTAATATTGGATTAGGACCCATCCTTATGAGCTCATTTAACCTTAGTTACCTCCCATCTCCTAATACAGTCATATTAGGGGCTAGGGTTTCAACTTAGGAATTTGGAGGAACACAATTTAGCCCGTAACAGAAGCCATCTTCAACTATCATACTAAGTGAAGTAAGTCAGAAAGAGAAAGACAAATACCATATGATATCACTTATATGTGGAATCTAAAATATGACACAAATGAACCTATCTATGAAACAGAAACAGAACCATGGACATAGAGGACAGACTGGTGGTTGCCAAGGGGGTGGGGGGCTTGGGGGAGGGATGGAGTGGGAAACTGAGGTTAGCAGATGTAAGCTATTATACATGGAATAGATAAACAACAAGGTCCTACTGTACTGCACAGAGAACTATATTCAATATCCTATGATAAACCATAATGGACAAGAATATTTTAAAAAGATTATATATATATATATATATATATATAACTGAATCACTTTTCTGTAGAGCAGAAATTAACACAACATTGTAAATCAACTGTACTTCAATAAAAAATATTAAAACTGAAAAAAAAAAGCCAACTTCAAAACATTTTTGCTGGCCAAACATGGGACAATTTAAGTATCGCTAATAATAATTGCAATGGATTACAACAAATCAAATAAGCTTAAATCCAAGGGTTTTCTGTATCCATGCTTTTTCTTATAAAAAAAAAAAAAAAGACGACTTTTAAAATAGTACCACTGATTGATAATATACATTCTCTTTTTATTTCAAACATTTACCTCACCCCTAGCCAACTTGCAGGATTTTTATGTTTGTAACACATATCAGCTTTGTTGATGGTTGACATAGGAAAGGGCCTTGGTGTCAAGACACTGACATCAAGATATACTTTAGGTTCCCCAGAATGGATGTTACGTGTCATAAAATACCAAATTCTCACCAGATGAAAATAGGGCCTTGGAATTCATAGTAGTAAGGTGATACTGGTAAATTTTTCTCTTTCTGTCTTTTCTGAGAGTGTCTTCTTGCCATACATTCTAAAACTGATGATCTGTGAAATGTTATCAGGGTGAAAGGGTTTTGACTGAGTCAAATGTATTCCTTCATCCAGGTAGAATAAAAAATACTTAAGTCCATGTATCTAGCAAGAATCATGACAATGGCATTGGATCTCCTGAGAGTTGAGTAGCATCTGTTCCCTCTCCTGGAATTTCCTTTCAAGCTTTACCTCTTCCTCACTCACATACATGTTATTTAGATGAAATTGATACACACAAAAGGATGAAAACACAGCATTCTATCCTGTCAGCACAATGATTGATTCAGAAATAGACAGCCAGTCACAAGAAAGAAATGCAGAGATATTTGCTGAGGTCTCCAGGAAAGCAAAGCTTTCTCTTTTCTGCTGGACCTGAATTTAATTATGCAAGAATGCAAGGTTTGCAGATGCCGTAGTCATTTTCCAGCTCAGAGTAAAGCCTGGATCTACCACAGATTCTTCAGTTACCTACCTTATCAAGAAATCTAGCCAATACAACACTAATAATATTTCCCAGGATTATGGCAGGCCAAATCATTCCACTCTCTTTTATGGTTTATTCCAGAACATCAAAAGGATGTGATACTAAATGCAGGGTCTGATAACACTCTTTTAGTGGCCATTCCAGTTCTCTGCTCTAAAATGAAATAAAATGTGTTATGTCCAAGAAATAACAAGAAGGATTCCACTTGCAACATTGCAGTGCTAGCCACAGAAAGCCACCATTGACTGGGCAAAATACAACAATCAATGACCTGAAAGCCCTAGAGAGAGAACAAAAGAAGAAGGATTCTGGACAGGTGTCAGTATTTGGAGGAATGGGAAAGCATGAGGTTAATTTCTCATCTCTGTGGCATTTGTGCTAAAACCTGTTTAACCGTTTGAAAGCTCCTTCTTTTCTAACTTCTGCCAACCCTGACCTGAAGGGCTGCCTAACAGTTCCTGATACCACCCTGCATCTTGGTGCTTTCCTGAACATTTGCTTTGTGTAGTTAATTGATTCCATTTAATTTGCTTCTCTCCCAAGACTACAAGCTCTGATAGGATAAGGACCACCTTTGCCTTGTATCCCAGTGTATTGTATGTAACTAGCACGGTGCCTGGAACAAAAGATCTTCAGGAAAGTATGTCTCCTTCCCTTTCTCCTTACTTGCACATAAATATTTTGCAAGAAGCCTAAGAAAGCACTTTCACGGCTTAAAATTAATGAGATAATTTTCCATATAGATCCAGGATGAGCATATTGCTGAGGACATTAAAAACTGGTTCAATAAACATTTTGAAATAGTATTTATGATGATCGTATTTACATTTTTACAAATATTCCTCAATAATGTACCACTGTAATTTAAAGATTCATCTTTTTTCTTTTCTGGAATACAGGCACTGTCCTCTAAAAGTATATATTGATATTATTCATTAAAATAAAAAAAAATTTTTTTTCATAAGAGTATTAAGTGTTTCAGCTATTAAGGGTTTTTTATGGTTCTGGATTCAATAAAAAATGATAATAAAATTCAATTAAAAATTCAATTAAAAAAAAGTAACATTTGCCAATCTACAAATTTAAACAAATAGGGTCAACATAATACCCACTGGTAGAACAGTAATGCTGTCCCTCGCATATAAATGGCATCATTGATCCTTCAATGGATAACGTATTCAGTTGTTTTTCTAGTCATGGTTGATGAATGTTCACACAAAATCACATATTTAAATCCTTACTTTTATAACCCATAACAAAGCAATTCTAACATGAAAGTATGTCCTGAAGCAGAGAAAAGTTCTGCTAAATGGAATGTTTTCTCAAACTTGAAGTCATGAATTTGGAGTCGACACTCTCTGACATGTTAACCAACTCAGGAGAAAAAGCTGAAATACATATTAATACATATATCTGTTAAGAATCAGCAACAGTAGAGCCTGCTCCTTGAGGGATGGAAAAAAAAATCAATTGCAATCTCATCCCCTCAGTTTTAATGAGCCCCAAACTGTTCTATAGCCAACAATCCACACTGTTTCTCTAAATGAAACCAGGCCCATGCAGCACGGCTCCCGCAAGCCAGGCTGAAGCTGAGATTCTGAACTATCTGGCACAGGAAACTGAGCATTACTTCTCCATTTTCAAGGATGTATTTGCATCCACGGATGTCCATGGTCTAAAGACCTTGTCGGTGGTGGGGTTAGCGGTGGGGAAGGAGAGGAAGCTCCCAACCATAAATGGAGCCCAGAGCAAAATGAATTGCCTGCCACAATTCCTGTGGAATCAGCCCACTTCACAGTAACCCCCTTTCCTCTGAGAACTGCTCTCTCAACACCTCCACAGGAGAGGTCCCTGCCAGCCTCAGGTATGTCAGGTGACCTCACATCTGATTAAAGTTTGCTGAACTGAAAGCAAATAAGTGATTGAAACAGAATCAACTCAACTGTTTCATCTGAGAATTTAGCATTGGAGCACACAGAAAGTCTAGTCTGTTCTCCATCAGGCTGCTTTAATACATAATTTAGGAGTGAGGTGCCCATGCTATTTCACCATGGAGACAAAAAAGCAGAGTGTACAGAGTAGAGAAATGAAGGGAAAGCCATCAGAGTTCTCTATAGTTCCTACTGTAGTTCTTTTCCGAGACCAAATTATTTCCCCTATTCTGGGGTTTCATGAGATACACCTAAGGCTTATAATTAGTTTGTGTTTCTTGCAATCAAAGTACCCAAGCTAATACTCTAGTGGAGGGGTAGCAGGAAAAAATGAATTGATCGATGTTATATAGAAGGATCTCAGGAACCGTGAAACATGTTAAAAAGCCCAGGCAAAGAAGCCAGACTTAGAAATTGTGGGTGGGCAGGCAGAGTGCTTTTGGGTAGAGAATGGTGACACACTCAAAAGTGTCCCAACCCAAACACCAAGGCTATCTTTTGTGGCTAGAAATAAGTAATGTATTAAATACAACTCTTCACCAGCTCTACTACAGGGAACCCCACTGCCACCATGTTTGTTAACACACACATTAAAGGGAACTCTGTCACCCAGATACTTCTGAATAAAAATAAACAAAAATCCAACTCAAATTGGCAAAAGCATAAGGGATTTAATTAGTTCAGAAAACTAAAAGTATAAAGTAAGTATAGTTCTAGGCAACTTTTGACATCATTGCTTTAATGGTCTCACACAGGACCTGCTTCCTCTCTGTCTCTCCTCTCTGTCTCCCATAGATTTTGCTCCATCCTCAGTTTCCCCTGGTGAGCACCCCCAGACACTCCAGCCTCATGTAGAAAAATGGCTGCTGTAATTCAGTCCATACCACTCAGAAGAGGAAATATACTTCAGATAGTCCTTATAGAAGAAAAAGAAAACTTCTTTTTCTCAGAAGTTCCAGCAAACCTCTCTTCACATTTCATTGGCTCTGGCTGGCTTATGTGCCCATATGTGAACAATCACTGTGGCCAAAACATGAAGGATGTTGACGGATGTTGACTGGTTTAAGACAATTAGGAGTTCAGGATTGGGTAAACTGCATTCAAACTACATGTGAGAGACAGAGGGTAGTTGGTTGCAAAAGAACAAAAAAACCTAGGGTACTGTGGGGACAACAGTGACTAAGAAATGACAAATGACCACCACAGGAGCAACTGATGTCTCATTTCACATGGGAGTGCCAAGTCCTATAGCACTACACCAGAGGAAGCCCAAACCGACTACACAAAACACACATGGACATACAAAACGCACCTTGGGGTCTCACGGGGATACTTAGTGGGGATGGAAAGAAACAACCAGGGACAGTTTCTACATTGTCAGGTAGAAGTTCATTAGTAGTGAAAGATGGGCTTAACTGTACACATAACATCAGTTATTTGCACAGAATGGTAAGACCTGGAGGCTTGAGATGTGCAGCTTATCCCATTTCATTTTCTGCCTTGTAGCGTGAGTTCTAAAGTAACAGGATGGTAGAAGAACATAGTTTCTTCTCCACTCTCCACAAATTGGCAGTGGGGAAAATGGTCTCAGATGGGGTACTTCCTGTCCCGTCGACTCAACATCCATGGCATTGTGTTTGGCATCTAATAGTCTCTAGAACTTTTTATATATTGAGGTTTTTCCTGGTTGTGATGTAGATGAAGTCTTCTTTTATGTTTTTGCTTCTTTTTCAACACTTCCATGGATATTGGGAGAAGGGCCATTGAAAATGGCCACTTATGCTCCCATCCGTCTAAGAACAACTCCCAGAATTTAAAAAGAGAATAACAACTGCATGTTTGACTGGTAAGAGTATAGAATGGCATGGCCATTTTGGAGCATGATTAGGTGACATAGATTAAGGATATGTAAATTTCATGACCCTGTCCTGAAATGAAAAATATAAGTACAAGTTAATAACAGAGATTTCTGTGGTGAATGGCATTGCAGGCAGACAAGGTACCCACCACCAGGATGACTGATGAGTAAAACGAAGGGGATAACATGGTAGAGATAATAAGTTACACAAGTAGAGCTCCACATGGCAACATGGATGAATTTTAAAAGACTCTTTAAGTGGCAAATGTAAGAAACAAAATGACATCTTTGGCAGGGTGACATTTAGTAAGTTTAAATTATATATATGTTACACTACTGATATTTTTAAAGATATGTGCATATGAGGAAATACATCAAACAAGAGTGGTTTAGGCAAGCAGAGGGGAGTATGGGGTACAGAAAAGATGAATGGGATGGAGAGAAAGGGATATTATCAAATAAGCTGAGAAAGTTCTTGCACAGGCTGCTAATAAATGTGCCACAAACTGAGAAGTATAATAATTCTACACTTGATTGCCTTAAAGAAAACAGAGTAATAACAAAACACGGCTTTATATTAAACTTTACATTTATTTTTAAATAAAAATGAACAGTCTTAAGACTGTAGAGCAGATATACATACAAATGAATAGTGGCAAGGAACACCAGCTAATACCCTCAATTCAATCCCAACCTGCTAGAATGCATTTGCTCTAAGAAATGTTTTCCCCAAGTTTTCCATATCTCTCAGTCCTACCAAGTAAAAAAGACACTTTGTTTTCTACTGAGGATCATTTCGTCAGCATCAATCTCTGACCCTATTCCTCTGGGGAAGATTTTTTCATAAGCAACAGAATAAACTTCTAAGCAATAATTCCTTTTGAAACCCAAGCAAACACAAATACCTGCTAAATTAAAGAGCAAATGGCTTTAGATCCTTCTACCTCCACACCTTCAAATATTTCTAAATCCAAACCCATCTTCACTTCTCATCTCAGAAAAATGTAGGTCTCTTCTCCCGTTGAAGTTGGATCCAATGTGCATAATCTAACCCCTCCTGTTTTAGTCAGGGTTCTCCAGAGAACAGAACCAATAGGATGTACTTGTACCTATATGAATAAGATTTATTATAGGGAATTGGATCACGTAATTATGGAAGCTGAGAAGTCCCACAGTCTGCTGTCTGTAAGCTAGAGACCCAGGAAAACCAGCGCTATAAATTCCAGTCCAAGTCCAAAGGCCTGAGAACCAGGAGTATCAATGGTGTAAGTTCCAGTTCCAGGACTGCTTGAACAGTCAGGCAGAGAGAAAGAGAGAGAGAGAGAATCCAACCTCCCTCTGCCTTTTCGTTCTGTTCAGGCCCTCAGTGAGTTGGAAGACGCCCATCCACACTGAGGAGGGCCTTATGCTTCACTCATTCCACCAGTTCATGTGCTAACCTCTTTCTCTGAAACATGATCACAGACACACCCAGAAATGTTTAACCAGCTATCTGGGCAACCCGTGGTCCAATCAACTTAACACATAAAATGAACCATTACATTTCCTATAATTTTAGGCACTTCATTCATCTCATTATTTCCTCTTGCTCCTTTAGGATTTCCTGCTTCTATCTTTCTCCTAGCTACTTCCTTACAGCAAATTCCCTAAATAATGTAGTTCCTCTAATTTACACTCTTTCATGTCATCTTTCATACTGTTGCCAGGATGAACAACCTAACACGAGAATATTACTGTGCTACCCAGCTTAAACTTCTTGCATGTGTTCCTGCTCCTCAAAACAGTGTTTTTTTATTTTTTCTTTTAAAGTGGTTTATAGATCTTTGCATCAAGATCTTTGATAGGGAGAAGGCAAAATGCTTTATGAAAATGAAGATTACCAAACTGGTTGAATCAGGGTGTCTAGGGGAATGACTAGATCTTTATTTCTAAGGGACACTACAGGTTCTTGCCTTGCATACTAACATTTGAGAGACATTGATCTCTTCCTCATCATCCACTTTGCCTCATCTCACACCATCAACTCCACTACCTTTGAGCATAGAATGTTGTTCCATCATTTCCAGGCCTTTATACCATTTCTGCCCCAGGCTAGGATGCCCTTGACCCCTCTCTTCCTTTTTTCTTTCTACTAAAAACTTTCTCATCTTTCCAAATTCAGTTCAAACTTTTCTGAGGGCCCCTGTTAGGATTACCCAATCTCTACTTTGAACTCTTATCAGCTCTGTCCAAAACACTATCTTAGTATGTAAAATATTTTTATTCTACATTTTCTTCCCTCCTAAAAACCATCAACTTCTTGAGGAAAAGGACTTTGTAATTTCTCCTTTATCTGATAAACTACTAATTAGTGTTGTCAAAGAAGAGAAGAGAAGAGAAAGGAATGGAGGAAGGGAAGAAGGAAGGAAGGAAGGAAGGAAGGAAGGAAGGAAGGAAGGAAGGAAGGAAGGAAAGAAGGACTGGTTATTCTACATTAGTCTATGAGTTGTCTTGAAGAGTAATAAAAAATTTTTTTATTAAAATATTGCTCATAAACTAAATGATTTTTAAATATACTATAGATAAGACAGGATTTTTTTCTAAAACAAACTCAAAATTGGTAAGGCACATGAAAAAATGTGCCTTAAAAATCTTTATGTTCAAATAAGCATTTATTCCTTCAGAACAACTTAAAATTTAGCCTTAACCAAAAAAAATTGCTTTTGAATTTTTTGAATTTAGAAAGAAGAAAAATAAGGAACAAAAAGTTCTTACCTAATGATTTAATAGTATAGCAGATAAACACACTAATCCATTTTACCCAGGAAATGAGTAAATTATGGAGTAGTAGACTCTGCATCTGAAAAAGTGTTAACCCAAATATTGGAATTCAGAAAAGGAAAAAAGGTAAATAGCACTTTGAAAATTGGTTACATTTATTATAGAAAAGCTCTAATAATGAAAATTGGTTACATTTATTATAGAAAAGTTCTAATAATATATCCAGACACATTAAAAATTAACAAAATGATGGGTTAAAAATCCTAGCACGTATCTGGTGTATGGCAGGCTGTCAAAACTGGTATTTGCTTTTCTCTTCTCACATAGCTATGATAACTAAACATCCCATTTAAATGACAAATAAACATCTCGTTTTAAAATTAACAGTCTAGTTAGATGTCTGCCCTTGAGTCAGCTGAGATACCCTATTTCTACCTGCAGGCTCCATCCCACTCCAGATTCTAGTATTAAGTGAATCCTAGTCAAGGGTTCAATTAAGTACCCAAAATTCATTCTGCATTGGTTCAACATATTTAGTACCTTTACTTGTCCTGGCATACTTTCATACCTGAATTCCAGTAACTAAATTATACTCCTACTGTTTATTCCGTTTCCAACAATGGGGTCAAATTGTTTTCCCCAACCCATACCAGATTGCCAGCCTCCATACTGGGCCCAGTATCACCCAAAAACTTGGGTTATCAGTCATGACTATGATATCCAGAGCAGGGGTAACTAAATTCCAGGCTGTGTCTAAAAAGCGCTGGATTCTGGCAGTCTTCACCCACCACACTTTACTATCTATTCTTGCCACCAACTCCACCAAAAGAAGTCATTCTTGTCCCAAGAAAATCCAGCAATGTCATGATGAAATAGAATTGCAGGTCCCCAGGATCCTGTAAGTCTGCAGAAATCTATCCCTAAGTAAAAACAATTAACTGCTATGAGTTCCCATCCTGCTTCTATTACAGTGCAAAAGATTATATTTCTTATTACCTCCATAAATTTAATATCAGATTTATGATTTAGAATCATTATTTGCAAACATTACACAAAACTGAGGTCAGAAATCTTCTTCATTTACAAAATAATTATAATGACTCATTTCTGTTTCCTATCACTGGCCATTTTATTCCAAGTATGTATTATGATTGATTATTTTATTTCTAATTGTTTCTTACTTGACTTAGAAACTTTTAAGTAAAAAAAAAAAAAAAAAGGAATTGTATGCATACAGTAGCCTTTTTAAGCCCCTGTGTATCTGAGGATGCCTACTATCTTAAATACAGTTTCCTTCCAAAGTCTGTATCTTCCAGCTTCCAGTATTGTAGAGAAGTCCAACATCAACCTGCCTATTTGTCCTTTTAGTAACCTCTCTTCTTCTGACTATAAGTTTAAATGACTTTTTAAAGTACTAATGGTTCAAAAATTTTACCAGACTATAAATCATTTCAATAATAAAAATGGCCTCAAATACAATAATATAAATGCTTAATAAATGGCCAAGTTAAGACTTGAAACCTGCAGCAAGGCTCCAAAGCCCATGCACTTAAATATTAGACCACAATGCTTCAAGTCTCTGACTCTGTAATATTTCTTCTATTATTTCTGAGACTGCCTTTCCTATGCTTTTCTCTCTCACTCTGAAATATTCATCAGTTGTTGGATCTTTCGACTGTATCTTGCACTCCTCTCATCTTTTTGTTCATAGTTTACATTACTTTAACCTTTTCTTCATAATTCAGGAGGAACTTCTAAACATATCTTCTAATTCAGTCATTCAGGTTCTATTTAGCCTATTTTTCATAGGCTTCACTGCATTCTTTAAGAAAACCATGAATTTGACCTTCAAGAATCCTTTTCTATTCTCAGATTATTTTCCAAGATGTACAGTTTTGTCTTATGAATGCAACATGAAATATGAATGAGAAATTAGGAGGTACTCTTTTTTATTAAACATCTCTCAGACTGAAATTCTGGATCTTTTACAAGTCCAGCTGGTTTTCCATTTTTACATGTACCTTATAGAAGTTATCTGTTTTATGATGTATTTGGAGTTGCAATTAAGTTTGTCAAATTTTTAGATTTCTGTTGTTGAATTTCAGGCCCAGAAAGGAATGTTAATAAATGTTTTCAGTCATGCTTCTTTACTAGCTGGGCGACCCAGGAGTCCAAGTGGGATAGGGAAGGGTCAGCATCAGGAAGACACTGTGGAACAGGGAGTTCCAAGGCTCTGCCCAATTTTCTATACTATTTTTTAGGGTCTCCAGGGTGATGTTTCCTTCTTCAGCTGGTACCCCTACCTTTGCTGGGATCAACATTAGCAGTGGCCCTGCTTCACTCGGCATGCCAGTCTTGTTAGGGTGCACATATACTTTGTGAGTTCCGACATGGGGAGCACTTTAGGAAACAGCAGTATAATCAATACTTTTCCTCCCATCCGCTGTCTCATGGCCCACCTTCCTGGTGGACCCTACAGTTCTGAGCCAAAAGGTGTTAGCGAGGCTGCGTTAGGGTGACATTTCTGATTTCTGGAGCAACTTCTCTTCCACGAGCTACAGCAAACTGTAAGCTTATTGGTCCCTCCCTCATTCTTACCTTCATGAACTTTATCATGGAGAAATTTGTCAAATATTTTGGTATTTGGGTGATATTCCACTGTGGTTTTCATAAAATGATACATGTTTTCCCTATTTTATTGCTTAATGACTTTTATCATAATGTGGAGGATGGGGAGGAAAAAGGAAGAGTTAAAATGCTAACATTCTGAATTCCACCTTAAAAATGCTAACATTCTGAATTCCACCTTAAAAAGTGTATCTCCTTCTTAATGTGCTGTTTTGTTTTGTTTTGTTTTTATTAGAATGGAACTTCCTGAAGAGGTATGCCTCACAGTACGTAATTGTAAAAAAGGACCATCACATCCCCAAATAACTGTTAGCAGTTCTTTATGACATTTAGACAAGTCTCTACCTCAGAATACACAAGTAAATAAGCTAGCAGATTCTTTGAACAGAAGCTAAGAGAAAAAGGTGGATGATTCTAAAATCCTTGGAAGTGTTTACTTGTTCACCCTCTGGATGACTATGGGACGTGATATTGATTTATAATGACCGGTAGAAATGTGCTTATGATAGGATCACAATGATACCTGATAGAGTGAGACCTTGAGTTGCATTCCAAGATCTACTCTTGCATTTTCTCCATTTTAAGTCACTAAAAGATGCCTCATAAATTTATTTATACATTATTTTAAGGGGGAGGAACTATCTTATTAAATGCACACATTAAGAAGTTATTTCACAAAACATCAAAAGGTAAACATAAAAAAATAATAGAAAGGAGGAAATAGTAGGAATAAATAGGTAATTATGCTGCTGGCAATGGGGGTAGGCAAATAAAAGAGAAAAAGAATTAACAGCTTGACATGCAAAAAGCCAAGAGTCTCTTGATTTCTCAACTTTAAGAAATAGAGGTACAGGGGAGGTGGGTTATTCCATGAGGATTACAGCTATGGTCTCATCAAATAAGATGGTCACCTACCTTTGATTATTGAAAATGGTTATGTTATCATTTCCCTGACAAAATGAAATTTTAGGGCATATAATGTAGAAAATTTTTTTAAATTACAAAGGAAACCCACACATCTGAAAGTTCACTAGCCTAGAAAGTGGGGTTAAAAAGAAAAAGAGTTGGATTATCAAATCCCACTCACAGAAGCAGTGACTCACAGAATCACAAACTTTACTAACTGTTCTAGGGATGCAGGGAATTGTGAGACACGGGTAAAGCCAGGAGGAGTCTGAGCCCATCACTGCAGCTCCCCAGCTCCCTCCTTGTCACATTAACATAAACCCAGGCCCAAAGTTAACACGAAAGGTTACTAAGCAGTTGTTCAAACAAGAAGAGCTATTTGGTCACAAACTATCTCCATTTTATACTCTGATAATTACATAACTGACTGTGACATTTTCCTATGGCCCATGACGCATAATTCATAAATAAGTCTGAGGGTTGTTTACCATAAGCAGCCTAGACAGGCTTCGTATACTCTGCTAAAAGCATTCCATAGGTCATGATCATCAGGAGGATCTATGAGCATCTTTAAATTTTTGACCTGATCATTTCTTCTCTTCTAACCACATACTTAATTTCAATCTCACACCATACTGTCAGGCATCATGATATTTCTCACTACAAGGAAAGAGTCTCCTCTGCACCGTCTCTTCCTGGCCAGGAAGACCACTATCCAAATATTCCACATGTGCCTTCTCTATCAGTTAAAGATATCTCGTCTACCAGCTTAAATTGTTTATATCATCACATAATCTATTCTAAAAGGACCCATGGAAAACTTCTTGTTCCTTACTTGTTCTTCCTAATAACTGCTCTGCATATGTAACTAATTGCATTATTCTTTGAGTGGCTAATAGGAAACTCAGAGCCAAAATTTTCAGCCCAGCTTGCAAGTGTTCTGCTTAAAATGTACACTATTTCAAGTCTTAATCTTATACCTGATTTAATATTATTTTTCCTACTCTTACTTTTCATATCATTTCTATACGTAGCTTCATGTTGCTTTTCCCACTATTATTTTCAGATTATATAAACCTCTGCATATTAATTTAAACTAGTATTGGAAGAGCTAGGATACAAACACATATGTAAAGATCTATGGCTAATTGAAAACACTTAGGACACTGAATGGCTTGACTCCTTCTGGCTCAGATTATTAGCTCCTCTAGAAGTTTTATAACTCACCTACAACTAGATAGTAGGGAGCTACAGCATGAGACTTTATAAACTATGCAGTGAGAAGCATATGTCATTTGAATAGCCATACACAACATGCAATGTAATTAAGGTTACTCAAATAGCCATGAATTCAAGGTCAATATGTTCCTCTTGCTTTCGGGACTGATTTCAGCTGGATGTACAATTTTTAAAGTACATGGGAAGCACCTTAATAGATTGCTGTTGCAAGATAAGTAGAAGAAATCAAAATCATATTGATTCTACCTCTTAAATAATTTTTAAGTTTACTTCTTTCCACCTGTACTACCACCACTCTAATCTTAAACCTAGAAAAGAAGTTTTAAATGGATACGCTACCGACAAGAAAAGTCTTTTAAAAATGCAAATCTGATCATGGCATTTATGCTAAAAGATTTTCCGTGACTTTCGATTGCTCTTGAGATACAGTCCAAAATCCTTAACACAGCCAAAAAGGCCTTAGGTAATTATGGCTCTCTCTCAAGTCACCACTTCTGCACTCATTTCATCACTTTCTTAAGCTGTAGACATGTTCATAAAGAGTGTACTTTGCAAAACGCTCATACACAAAAGAACGACCAATTATACTCTAGTTTTTTCTCTTCTTCTCTGCAGAATTCAGCTTCTCGAATGGGTGGTCTGAATTGATTGTTTCCACCTCATTCTCACGCCAGCCCTGCCGTCTCAAGTCTGACCCGACCACTCCTTGGTGAGTGCACACACCCAGGTAACTGGTGGACTCTGTGTTGTCAAATCCAAGGGACACATATCCATTTCTAATCACTCTTGACCTCTTTGTGGAATCTGACAATACTTACTCCCCAGTTCTCAAAACCCTTCCCTTTCTTTGATTTCTAGAACATCACTGGATTATCTGTTTTCTCCTAGTCCTTAATTATTTGTGTTGATGCAGGTTCTGCCTGTCAGTTCTGCCCCTGAATGAACTTCTACTCCCAGGAATTCACCGACACACTTAATGATCTCCATGTCTTTATGTACATCCCTCTCTCAAGTGATATTTGGACCCATACTTCCAACTATCTATTGTACATTATCACCAAGATATACCAGAGTAAGCTCCATACTGACATGCCCCATGTTGTACCTTCTTCCCTGCAGACTGTCTTCTACTCTCTGAAAGCTACTTCGAAAACTGGGCATCATACTAGACGCATCCTTCCACTCAAATCCCCTAAAAATCCCGCCTTCTAAGTCTTTCCATCTGCTCCATCCACTTTTTCAAGAAGAGATTCCCTAATTGGTATTAAGTAAAAATATCCCAGGAGAATAAATAAAAAGTGAATGAGGAAAAAAACACTCTTTCCCTATGCAAATAAATTTTTTTCTTAATAATCAAATAAGTAGACTCTCTCAAGTGTAGTACTTTCCAGAGCTTTAATATTGATATGTAACGTGGCTCTTTAAGACACATGTTCAGGATGCAGTGTTGCTCCCGATAGTGAGACCCTCCTGCTAAGAACACTAATGAAACAGCCCATAGGAATAATATGCAGCAGATCATAGTCTGGGTTTTGCTGGTTATTCTTTTTGAGGTCAACTGAACCAGCATTTTTTTTTTTTTTTTTTTTTTAATTTTATTTATTTATTTATTTATGGCTGTGTTGGGTCTTCGTTTCTGTGCGAGGGCTTTCTCCAGTTGCGGCAAGCGGGGGCCACTCTTCATCGCGGTGCGCGGGCCTCTCACTATCGCGGCCTCTCTTGTTGCGGAGCACAGGCTCCAGACGCGCAGGCTCAGCAGTTGTGGCTCACGGGCCCAGCTGCTCCGCGGCATGAGGGATCTTCCCAGATCAGGGCTCGAACCCGTGTCCCCTGCATTGGCAGGCAGATTCTCAACCACTGCGCCACCAGGGAAGCCCCTAACCAGCATTCTTAAAATGGCATCTTAAAGGCTGATAAATGTGTAAGCTCCTGAGTTGTGGGTGCAAGTGGGCAGCCTTACAGCATAAATGGGCTCTTAGCCCCCCTTCTCAGGGGAGTATTCAAGAGATGCTGAGTCTTCCTTCCACCTGTGTTAAATTGCAGAGTAATTTCCTGTTCCTTATTTTGATTAATAAATCAAATGAATTCATCAAATATTGATTAAACATCTGTTCTGTACAACACACTGTGATAGTTATTAAGGATACCAAGAAGGACAGAATGCAGTTTTGTCCCTCCAGGGCTCAACCTAGGGGGAGACACATTTGTAAAAAATTTAATTAATGTGACAAAGTGCTATGAAAGAAGTATGTACCAGGTTCTACGGGAGCACAAAGGAAAAACTGGTTTCCTCTTCTTGGAGAGACAAGAGAGGGTGTCAGAGGAGATTTTGAGCTTTACCTTGAATAATTTTTTAACTAGATGCTTTATAGTATCCTTACCAAAAAAAAAAAAAAAAACAAGGTAGAAAATATTTCTGTTTAATAAATGAGAAAGTAAGTTTATTATGGTTAAATTTGTCTAAGTTCACAAAACTAGTAAGTAGAAAAACAAATTTGAATTCTGATTGGTCAGACAAGATTAGAGGCAGAAAAGTGGGGGGGGATGATATTCCACAGAGAGTTGACAAAAGGCGAGATGTATGAAAAGGTATGGTTCATTGGGGAAACCAAAAGCACTGAGCTATGGTTGAACTGGAACACCAGGTCTATGTATGGTGTGTGCGGGGGGGAGTTGCTGGGGAGTGTGAAGGGTCTGGGAGTTTTTCCTACTTGCAAGTTAACAAGCTAGCATGTGACTTGTGAAAACAATTAAATAGAAACCAGTTAGAGTCAGGAGGCCAGAAAAGGGAGTTCTTATGCCCTGACCGCCTCTCTTGTCTCTCCAAGAAAAGGAAATCTGGAATAGAGCTGATTTGCAAGCCATAGTTGAAGATTTTCCCAAAGTAACCAAAGATCCTCACAGATTTGCTGAGGAATTTAATGTAGTCATTCAAGCTTATCAACCTGGTTTCTCTGACTTATAATAGCTAGTCCATATGCCTGCTGGTGAAGGCCAGGGCCAGCATTGGATGGAAACCACCAATTAGCAAAGTCCTGAAAGGTTTCTAGAATTACAATCAGGAAAAAAGCCCCCTAACTTATTATATGATCAGGCTCAGGCAATCACTAGGCAACCTCAGGGAGCGATTCCTAGGGCTTTTCCAAAGCCTGTTTGACTAGAACAATAGTCAGCCTCGAACACAGAAATCTGATGAACCTGTTCATTAAGATTATGATTGACTTCAGATTGCTTTTAAAGAAAATTCTGGTCTTCCTTCAGATGTTGATTTCACCTGGATAGTTTTTAACTCTATGTTTATTAATGGGCTGAACCAAGACCTTTCCCTTCTAGTGAAAAGGACCAGGATGGAATGGGAAACTATGTCCGCTCCAGATTCAATTAATCTAGCAAACCAGCTCTCTCACACTCTAGATGAGTCGCCTATAAGGAAGACCATCAAACTTCTTAATCTTCAACTCCAATAAATGAAGGCTCCTAAATGAAACCCAAACCCTCCTAGTTTCGGCTATTATTTGCAAAGAGCCAGGACATTGGGAAAGAGACTGTTACAAACATAAGCACTTTAAACACACGCAGCCCTCTAACCAGCCTCTCCAACATCCTCCCAATTCTCAACGGCAGGCTCTGAGTAACTACAGGGGCTCTTCCCAAGCCTCCCTCTTAATCAGCTTGGGGAAACATGTCTCCAGATTGGGGGTCAGTCTCTTCCATTCCTGACTGACACCGGAGCCAAACTTTCCGTGCCCAACCCCACTAATATAAAAGAGTCCCTGCCCCAGAATACTGAAACAGTTCCAATAGTGGGGATCTCTAATGACCCTCAAGAGGTTCCTGTCTCTTAACCTATTCCTTTTTGCTTAGGACCTTTAAGAGATATCCATCCTTTTCTCCTTAGTTCTCTCACCCCAATCCATTTACTAGGCTGAGACTTCTTTGAGAAGTATAATGCCGCAGTTTCTTCCTCCAAAAAAGAGGGAATAATTCTAGAATTTGAAAATAGTCATCAGAGTAACCGACCAGGTGAAGTAAATGACCCTTTGACATGTTTTATTTTTTCTGTCTGACGGAACAAATAAAAGCAGATTCTGAAAATACTGATCATTTGTCCCGACTGAGTCAGCTACCACCTTTCTTATGGGGCAAAACCACTAACTGATGATGTACTAGTCCCTTTTCATAGTGAGAAAACCTAAGGGCCGATGGTAGAGGTTTGTCCAGGAGCTCAGAGCAATAAACAACATTGTTATCCCTTGATTCTCTGTTGTTCCTAACCCTCTTACGTTACTGACATCCATGCCTACCAGAAGCAAATTCTTTACTGTAGCAGATTTATGCAGTGCATTCTTTAGCATACCAGTTGCTGAAGCTAGCCAATACCTTTTTGCCTTCACTTGGAAAGAAAAACAATTCACCAGGGCAGTAATGCCTCAGAGTTTTGCTGAGAGTCTTTATTTCTCGCAAATCTTGAAGGCTGATCTGGATGATATAAAGTTCCCTAGAGGTTTTACTTTGTTACAATATGTAGATGATTTGCTTCTTTGCCCTCCTTCTCAAGCGTCCTCACAAGAAGACAACATCCACTTGTAAAGCTTGTATACCTAAAGGGACATAAGGTCACCAAAGAAAAATTGCAGTTTGCCCAAACCCAGGTTCAATATTTAGGGCATTGGATATCAGAACAAGGACTACACCTAAATCCAGATATATTTCTAGGTGTCCTAAGTTTCCCAAAACCCAAACTAAGCGCCAGTAAATGAAGGCTCAGGATAGTTGGTTATTACTGAAATTGGATTCCAAATTTCTCTCTTATGACCAAACTTCTGTATGTTTTACTGAACAATAACAATCCCAACCCAATTTTACGGGAAGAACCAGATGACAAAGCCTTCAAGGCCTTAAAGGAGAGTTTGTTGAACACACCTATCCTTGGGCATCCCACTTATCAGATTCCCTTTTTCCTTGTTACATACGAAAAGAAAGGGGATGCACTTTGGTACTCATCCCAAAACACAGGGATCACCATTGACCCACAGGGTATTATAGCCAGCAATTGGACTCTGTGACACAGGGATATCCCCTTGCCTTACATCCATTACAGAGACTGCCCTGTTAGTTAAGGCCACCAAGAAAATCATTGTGGGATCCCCTTTAATCATCTGTGTACCTCATGCAGTAGAAGCTCTCCTGAATTCTCATCATACTCAGCATTTCTAAACTGGGCTCCTCATCTCTTATGAAATCCCTTTGTTAACTGCTCCTCACATAACTCTTTTACACATAACTTAACCCTACCACTCTTCTCCCCTCTGTCATCAACAAAGTCCCTTGCAACTGCCTAATGCTGCTGGACCACCTCTTGACTCCTTGTGAGGATCTGCAGGATATTCCTTTGGGTAACGCTGACTTCTCATAGTTCACTGATGATTCTTACTTAAAAAGTAACAATGGCAAATATTGTGCTGAATATGCTATTGCAACTCCTTTTGATATTGTTGAGGCAGTATCTTTAACTATGGCTGATTCTTCCCAACAGGCTGAATTATACACTCTTACAAGGGCTTTCACTTTATCCAAGGACAAAAACGTCAATATTTATACTGATAGTAGATAAGCTTTCAAAGTAGCTCATGATTCTGGAATGTTGTGGAAGCAACATGGCTTCCCTACTTCCAGCAGAAATATAATTTAAAATGGCCCCTATGCTCAGAAATTATTAGATGCCATACTTTTACCTGACTCTTGGGAAGCTAAGGGAAATCACCTTGCTGATATTTCCTCAAGGAATGATGCCCTCAAAGGGACCAACACTAGCCAAACCCCTAGTCATGGTCCAACAGGATATTTCCCCAAATTATAATTAGAAAAACTGACTAGAGGATCCCAACAATTGGCCTCAGGGGGAAAAAGAAAAACAGATTGAAAATTCAACAACTGTTGCTTTTATTAAAAAAAAAAAAAAAGCTCTGGTTTGGACCAAATAACAACCCAGTCTTACTGAAGACTCTAAAATTCGCACTCCTCACCACTGTACGTGCATTAAACCATTGGTCTACTAACGAAATGATAGCCTTCATGAATCACCTTTGGTGGGGAAACATTAATAGGGCCACAAAAAGTGCCTACCTCACTTGTCCCACTTGTTTAAAGTACAACCCATGGAAGCCTGTTAGTACTGCTCCTAGACATTTTGAACTGGCTAATGGACCATTCGAGGTCTGGCAAATGGATTTCATACAACTCCCTCCAACCAATGGATATAAATATGTTTTAGTCATGGTCTGTATGTTCTTACACTAGACTGAATCTATTCCTTGTAGACAAGTTACTACCTCTTCTGTAGCTAAAGTCCTTTTGGAAAAGATCATCCCTACCTGGAGAACCCCTCTTGAACTTCACAGTGATCCAGGAACCTGTTTTCCTGGTCAGGCACTTCAGCAATTCTGAGTTGTTTGGCCGGTTTTATACTTTCACTGTGCTTGCCACTCTCAATTCTCTGGTTTAGTCGAATGCACTAATAGCATTATAAGACTTAACTGGCAAAATTTGTAGAGGCCCTCCAAATACCTTGGCCAAAAGTATTGCCCTTGGTCCTTCTAAGTCTCAAATCAACCCCTTTTGGAACTCATAAGCTCTCACCCTTTGAGATAGTCACAGGATGCCAAATGCACTTGGCTCCTGCTTCTTTTGACCCTCAATCAATAAAAGGGGAGATACTCCAATATTGCAAAGGTCTAATTGCTTCTATTAAAAATAACCACATTTTGGCAGAGCAATCTTTTCACAGTGTACCCTAGGGAGGCAAAGACCTTAAGCATCACATTTTGCAACCTGGAGATTTTGTCTATTGGAAAAGATACTTCCAGAAGAACTCTCTGCAACCCCTCTGGAAAGGCCCCTATAAGGTACTGCTAACCAACCCTTATATCACCAAACTCCAAGGAATAGACTCTTGGATTCACATGACACATGTAAGAAAGCACTGAACCTTGACTAGATCTGTACATCATCTGGTGACCCAAAAACAAAGATTTCCCAGAATTGAAGCAGACAACATCTGATAAGGCAGCTTTCCCAAGATACCTGGACCAGGCCTTCTGGAAGTTTGTCGTCAAACTTTTGATAATGACATAGCACTTCAGATGATCTCCAATGTCTATGATCTTGAAAATACATGGACTTTAGATTAAAAGTGCTTGAGTGTTTTCCATCCTACCCCTCCTTGTTACTCAAATGTGACCTCAGTAGGTTTCCAATCTGTGCATTTTCCCTCCAACATGAGACACTGCATCCAGGAAAGGTCATTCCTGACATTGAGAGACAAAAGACCACTGAAACTAGAAAACCTGACTCTTGATCAGTGATGCTTTCAGAGAAAGATCTTTTTTTTTTTCTTTTTTTTAATCAGTCATCAATTTTATACACATCAGTGTATATATGTCAATCCCAATCGCCCAATTCAGAGAAAGAGCTTGATCAAAAGGGGAAAATGAAAAAAATGAGTAAACAGACCCTCAATGAAACAGAGTCAGGAGACCAAAAGGGGGAGCTTTCAGGCCCTTCAATGATAGCAGAACCTAACAGGAAAAAGGGTTTCTTTCCTAGCAAAGAATCAGCCATGAAAAGCAATAAGTTCTTTGTTTACCACAGCCCTCCCAACTTCCCTTTCTCCTCTGTAGAAGTGTTCTCCTTTCCTTGCCATGTGGACTTGCACGTGGCTTGCCATGGTTGCAGACCCTGAATTGCAATTCACTGCTGATTCCAAATAAATCCATCTTTCCTGGAGAAATCTGGCTGTCTATTCATTCCAGGTTAACATACTGTTTCATGGATGCTGACAGAAACCAAGAGACTCTCAGCACATCAAGCAAGAGCATGAGCATCATATTGCTTACTCTGCCCCACAGGGGTTCTATATGAATACCAGCATATGTTATGGATTGTATTACAGGGGAGAAACACTGATCCTTTAGGGGATTCACCAATAGCAAGTCAAAACATCTGGTCTTTGTCCTGAGAAAAACTATCCCTCAAGGTTGCTTATTGCAAACACAACACAGAGATGGTCCAAGTAAAGGGCACTCAGGGCCTTGCATTTTTATCATACTTAGTAAAAACATACCAGACACAGGACCCAAGGTGGATTACCTCTCCCAAGAGGGAGGTAAGATGGGAGAAAGTGGAGATAAGTAGACAAGTCTGGAAAAGAAGGCAGGAATTATATCACTGAAAAATTTAAATGCAATACGTGGGAGTTTGGGCTTTTGCCACAGCACTGGGGAACCATGAAAGATGTTTTAAGATGTGTGCCAAACACCTCTGGATTTGTATGTATGACTTGAACACGTTTTCTAGGACCTCCTTCCCCTTCCCTCCCAGCTCATCTTTGTGGTAAGTGAAAAAAACAAACAAAAACAAAAAAACCTTCCGTACTCTATAATGTGATCCTCTCCCTGAAATTTTTAACCTGTAAAGCAAAAGAGTTGGGCCAGTTTCTCTCCTTTTGGAGAAGCTATATGGCAACCATATTTTCTGCTATATGAACATGGCTTCTCTGCAGCAGGAAAAAAAAAAATAAAGCCTATAGCCACAAAGAATAAGAGATCTGTAAACATTCTAGTCCCAATTTGCATTTCTTTACCTCATCTGAATCCTTGCCCTTCCTTTGTCTTCACTGTCCCTTGAGATGCCTCAATGTACTTCCGATGCATTCCTTTTTTAGTTTAAGACAGCTTTGGTTGGGCTTCTGTCACTTGAATCTGAACATATGAATTGATGTAGAAGGGAATGTTCTCAGGTTTATCATTTAGAAAGATCACCTTTAAGTAGTATGCAAAATGACTTCCAATGAAGACAAAGCTGGACCAATAAACCAATAGACTATCACAATAGTCCAAAAGAGAAATGTTGTTTTTATTTGCCTTTAAAGACAGGGCCATAACTAGGTATCCTGATTGAGAGATAACTTCAGAAATAATTCCTAGCTCTGAAGTTAGTTTACAGCACCTCAGTACTTCCAGAAATAACCTGTGAGGAACAACTTTATTTATGGTAGCTCAGGATCAAAACCAACCTTTCCAAATGGGGAGAAAAAGAGCATATAAAGCTGAAGAAGAAGAAGCCAGATCATGACGGGTCTGATAAGCTACATCAAAGAAGTCAAGACCATTAGGATAAAGAGCAATGGGATTGCCTGTTTTCATTGCTGCCATTGGACTGAAGTCCAGGAGCCTTGAACTCATTATTACACAGAGATGCTCAGATCATGGAATTGCAATAGCTTCATCTCAATGTTCCCATAAGTGTGAATCACATAGTGAAACTCATTAATATCACTAATCACAGGGTAAATTAAAAATCTATATCATTGAAAAAACATCATCTTTTTCAAGAATTCAAAGGACAGAGAAATTTATAAAGTATATTTCTACTTCTTAACTTCTTTTCCTCTTCCTAACTCTACTTTCCAATGTTATTTACTATTAATGGTATTTTATGCATGTTGTTTTAGGGTATGTTTGCCCATAACTTGATAAGCAAGTAGGTTCCTTCTTTTTTTTAAGTCGAGCCATAATTTGCTTTTTCCTTTCAATAGGGCTATGAGTCACTTTGGTTACATAGCTTTACCTCTCTGGGTGTAATGTCCACATGATTATCCATAATTTATCATTTAATAAACATTAATAGGCATCTACATTAGCTGTGGATCCTCTGTGCAATAAACCTGCTTATGTATGTATATATATTCGTTTAAATTTGTCCAATTACTTTGTTAGAACACTTTCCTATAAATTGGAATTGGTAGGCGAAGAGTATACAAAATTTAAATTTTGAGTGATATATGAAAAATTGTCCCTGAATGTAGAGACAGTCTTCACCAGTCTTCTTTCTCAGTATTTGTAGATGAGAGTGCCCTATTTGCTACAATCACAGGAGCATTAGCTATCAGTATTTTTAATCTTTGACAATGTGATATTCCTAAGAAATTGGTTTTCCTCTCTTACTCTTGAGTCAATCATCTTCACATATCCTTATTAGTCACTTAATCATTCGAATTTCCTCTTCATGTTCTTTTCTCATTTCCCTTGGAATATTAGTGTCTTTGTCACCAATTTATAAGAGCTCATGCATGATTAAGGATGCTAACCTTTTGGTTTTTGTGTATTACAGATGAAATGACATAGAGTTTTCCCCCCATTTATTTCACTGTGATGTTTATTTTATATTTTGATTATACAGAAATTACGTATTCAAATAGAATCACTTTTTTGTTCTTGTTGCTGTTTTTTGTTTGTTTGTTTGTTTCTTAGAGAAAGGCAATGGGAAATCATTGAAGGATTTAACATGAGAAATAAAGATATGGTTTACTTTCATTGGGAATTAATTGGGAAATGAACTGGCAAGGACCAAGAGCAGATGTAGGCTGATTGAGTAATCCAGCCATGAGAAGGCACTAGGTTAAAGCATGGTGGTGGCAATGGTGGTGGGTAGAGAAATTACGGGGATGTTTGTAAAATAGATTCTGTGAGATTTGGTTGTTGATTGAATTAGTGGAGTCAGTGGGGATTGAACTGCTGTTTTATTCTGGGGTGTTATCTATTTAGTCAAATTTCCAACTGAAACCTAAAGAGTTAGCCAGCACCAGTGTTCTTCATAAAAGGGATGAGAGAAAACAGAAGGAAAGAAACAACTAATTAACAGAAGCATGATCACGAGGTACCTGAATATGAAGAGAGATCATCATTGCTTAGAACTTCTAAAAGCATTTATAATTCAACTCTAGAACAGATTTGTGTTTCTATATATTTTAATTACAAATCAAATGATCTCTGAAAGCTATGGGTTTAAATATCTAAAGTATGTAAAGTTTTGTCATACAGGAAGGATCTTGAAAGGAAATAAATTGGTATCTCAAATAGAAATATTCAATAAAATTTTTTATAAAGGGCAGGGTATAGGAAACCTATAAAGGACACTGCAATACTCCCTGGCTAATAACGGTGGAGAAGGGGCTGTTACTACCTCAGAGGAGACAAGAGGAGAAAGTAGCTACCAGAATCCAGAGAGAGAAATGAGTTCGCCTGAGAGGAGCTGTGTGCTTAGGTAAAGGGACTTAGGCAGGCTGCCGGGACCCCACAAGGTGAGACCTGGAACGCACCACACTCCACTTGCCCAGTCTTCTCCAGCCACTGCTTCCCAAGGGCTGCCAGAGGCAAGAATGCCTTTGACGTAGTCCAGGGACAGAGCAGGATGGAGAGTCCATCTAAAGGGGCAAGCAGAGACTCACCAGCACGCTCCACCTTTGTGCCTTTTTTATGGAAAAAAAGTTCTCATCCCCAGTGCAGAAGACACACAAAAAGACCCAGCAGCATCATGACATGCAAGAACGTGACAAAACGCAGTAGAAAATTAACTCCTACTCCCCCTAATGACGTCAATCACGAGCTGCAGAGCCTCTCCCAGCTCGCATTTGATCAGCATGTTTCCAGGCAAAGTACCTCCCTCTTGATCTTAATAGAATGAATTTAAATGACATTATTTCACAAAAGACCAGTCTTTAGATCTTAAACTACATAATATGAATAAACAAATTTGATTTTACCTTAGAATTAAACTATAAACAATTAAGTAACTTATTAACTAAAATAAAGAATGAAAGGATGGACTATGTTTCTGTGAGTAGAGGATCAATACTTTGTGAGTGATGGGATAAAATTATCTGAAAGTATAGAAGTTTATTAGCATGAAGAAAAAGGATCTCTACTTTGCCTGCTCTTTGATCTCATATAAAGAATTTTTTAAATGTATCTAAGAATTACATTTCTAGTATTGACAGAATTAACTATATTACTGTGGATTATATTATTGTTCACAAAGCTTTTACACCATACCATGTGGTCCTCATAAACCACTGAAAGGGAAAAGGAACAGCCTATATACTATCCCTGTGAAGAAAGAAAAACATTTTCTGAGAGGTTGAGTTATCTGCTGAAGGTCACATAGCTAATAAGTGAGGTAGTCAAGACCAAGCTATTTCAGAACAAAATTCATTGGTATTCACTAAAATATGTGACCATAATATGGGACAAATTAAAAGTTAAAATGTCTCATTTTCCCATTTATTTATCCCATGACAACTTTTCAATGCTTTGTCATACTTACCATTTTTCCTTGTTTTCTATGTAAGATATGTCCAAAGATAAATTAAATATTAAATATTTAACAACTTCAAGCTTATCTGTGACCCTAAACTTAGAAAGGTAAAAAGCAACATTTAGTTTTGTTTTGCAACTGAAGCTCTTAACTATTCAAATCCAGACCCACATATCTTCACCTGATAAGTAAAGAGGACTCTGAAGAATTCTTGGATTCCTCAGCTTTTTGACTCTTTCAATGTTATTCCTATTTCGTTTACCTTTTAAGTTAATCAAAAAATCTTTTTTTAAAAATGACTTTCCCCCCCCCAGAGTAAAATGTATTCCAAACCTGGTGAAGAACAGACTATTAATCTCTTCACTTTATTGACCTACTTCAGTTTCAGCTCATTAAACACAGACATTTTCAATGATCAAAAGAAAATGAACCAAACGTAACTTGGTATAACCTTACCAAATAAGAGAGTTGTTCAAAAAGCAAATAAATCTGAACAGGTAATTTAATACTGACAATCTTCCATTTAAAGAGTATTTATGCTATGAACAAGGACATGCAGAAATAATTTCTATGTTCATTTGATCAGTGAAGTCACACTCTTGATATGCTTTTTATCCAACTCTCTTCTCAGTTCTTAGCCTCTCCCAAAATGAATACTATACTGAAGGAATTATGAACTAACGTCCCTTGAAACTATAAGACAAGGAAAAACAAAAGACTATGAGCTCTAAAAAGATAGCTGCCAAAGATTATTTCATTATATTGCCATACAGAATTATAAAAACTAAAGTAAATCTAATTATCAGAGCACAAGAGAGGAAAACCAGTAATTCAAACCCATTATCCTAAAAAGAATAATAAGCAATTTAAATTAGGAAACAAGAAATGTTTACTAGCTTTTAAATATGACTGTATTTGAAAGATATTTAAGTTACTAGCTGAACCATACCAGAATATTGCATGTCTCATTAGCACTGACTTAAGTAATCCTTTACTTAGGTAAAATTTCCTAAAACCAATTCTAAGATATCCTAAAAAAATAACCAACCACAATTCACACAGAAAAAAAAAGTTTTTTTCTAAGATATCACTGAAAAGAAGTCTTAAAGGCTAGGTGAGTAGTTCTAAAATTGGAATTGTAAATACTTTAGAGACAAATTATACCTGCTACCATATGTCATGTTTTGTGATTTAACAGCAGTTATTTTCTTGCTTCCTCTGAAAGATTGTGGCCTCTCTACTTGGTCACATGGAATCTAGACCCCAAGTCAGTGTCCTTTAACAAACAATCTTCCCAGCTCAGGAACAATTCCATAGGTAAGTGATTTGTACTTTTTCCCAACATGGAATTAATCAGGGTAGGAGATGGAAAAATCGAATCATCTTCCAGTTCCTTACTATTAATTTTCTCATGGAAAGAAACAATTTTGCAAAACATATATTCAAATAAAACACAAACCGACCAACCCCCAGCCAATTGTAAATTATAGTTGGTCACCTTTATTTTTCTCCATTCTTCCAATAATAGATCAATTAATGTTCTAAAGCACATCAGTCACACTGTCTACATGGTGATAACAACTGCAGATGAATCCTTAAATGTTAAATAATCTTCCTTCCCTTGCAAGACATTTGAGGAAACTTTCTTTCAGACATTGCTTTGGCAATTAATTTACTCCATTTCAAAAATGTTAGCTAAGATAGATAAAAATTCCTTTAAATTTAAACTTAAAAGCATTAGGTCATTTTATAAAATTTGTGGCAGTTACATAAGAAGATATTAACTCCACATAAACAATTTATTCAACAACACAACTAAGCCCAGATCAGAATATATTTTTTAAAACTTCACCATCTACATTTCTCATTCTATTAATATCAGGCATAAAAAACATAATTAAACACAATAAATTGAGCCTGTTGGGTAAGTATGAATATAAGACTAATTCTAAAAATCAAAATTGATTTATTAAGTTTGGCCTAATCACAGAACAAAAAGATAAATCAATCACAGTTCCTGCTCTCAAGTAGCCTATAGTCTAGCAGAAGGAAAGAAACACATTTAAACTCAGTATTGCTACTTTTGAGTCCCAACCTTATATTAGAAATAACTAAATACTGATCTGTATGTGGTGAGTGAGGATTTCAGGGCTGGTCAAGGAAAAGACAGGACCTCATGATGGCAGTAGTATGCGATGAGCTTTAATTGGGTGCCACTTTGACAGGTTGCATGAGAGGGGATGTCCCTCACAGCAGGAGACCTGGAGAGACATTGGTGCAGGACCACCACCCAGAAGAGGAAGAGAACAAGGGAAATCCCAGGAGAGAGGGGTATTGGAGAGGAGGCCCCCGTGTCTAGGTGATATTGCTTAGCAGCAAGATGGGAAGTCTCTGAGTCAAAGAGCTTCAAAGGGCAGCAGCAACTTGGGGTCTTTTACAGCACCAGAGTTTATTTTATCTATATGGCTAGCAGAGAAGTTCAGCTTTGTGGGGTTTGCAAAGCAGGCAGGCTCTAAACGACTAAAAATATGTTTACTTGAGCTATATTTAAAGCAATTGGAACTGTAAAAATTTGAGTTTGGCACCAGTGGGCTTTGGGCTAATGGTCCCAACCAGCTGTGAAGAAGTAAAAGACACAGGGGCCAATTTTTAACCCATTTATATAACACCATAAAACATTTCAAAAATCACTGTATCAATAGAATCTTGGGTGTTCAAAACCTGTGGACTGACTTCTAGAGTTTAACTTAAGAATCAGAGAGGTTCAGAAGATGAAATAAGAGGCTCCTTGAAGCTTTACTAAAGTATTCAACAAACATTTCAACTCCTATTTTGTGTCAGCCGCTGTTCTGGGCACCAGATATTCTACAGTGAACAAGGTACACAGCTGGACTGGGTACATAATTTGCAGGGCCCAATGCAGAAGGGAAGCACAGGACCCTTTTTCAGACTTCAAGATGGTAACAGCAGGACATTAAACCAAGCATAGGGCCCTTCTGAGTGTGGGACCCTGTGTGACTGTATACGTTTCATATCCATGAAACCAGTCTCGGTAGACATGTTCTCTATCCTCAACATGCACACAATCTAGTGGTGAAAAATCAACAGTAAAAGAAAAGAAATATGGCACCATGAAAAGTGCCATGAAAGAAACAGCAGGGAACAGAGTTCAGTGAACCTTGAGAAAGGCTTCTCTAGGAGCTGACATTTAAGCTGAGACCTGAGGCTTGCAAGCCAGCCAGCTGTATAATGTGTGTATGTGAAGGACCCATAGGTCAGACATTTATGCTAGTGGTTCTCAGTCAGGACGATTTTGCCTCTCCTGGGTCATTTGGCAAAGTCTAGAGACATCTTCTGTGATCAGAACTGGGGGGGGGGGGAAAGGCGTTGCTACTGGCATCCAGGGGGCTAAAGGTCAGGGAAGCTTCTAAACACCTTACAATACACAGGACAGCACTCGCCGCCTCTGCCAACAACAAAGAATTATCCAGCCCCACAGGTCAGTGGTGCTGACACTGAAAAACCCTGAAGAGGAATGAATGTAGATAAGGCGATCGCAAAGCTGTGAGTGGGGTGAGAGTTTTGGCACATTTGCCTTTCATGTCCTTAGCCATGTGACTTTATGGTAGCAAATACTGGAAACCTATATTTCCAACAACAGTAGAGAATTCAATTAATGGTACAGTGATTCAGTAGAATCTTAGTCACTAAAAAAATACATATTTAGAAGGATGTTTATGATTGGAAAAGGCATGTTACAAAGAAAGAAAAAGTGATTCTACATTCTTTCAAAAAATATTTATGTGCTGAGCAGAGGATGGATGAGGGTACTGAAAAGATAATTCAAAGGGTTATTGGTAGTTATTTCTGATGGTAAAATTATTTTTGCTTTCTTTGTACTTTTCAGTATTTTAAATTTTCAAGAGAAATGTAGACTCTCATAAAATCATGAAAGTACAAAATCTCATTTTCTTTCTGAAAAAGTGTATTATACATTCAACTTACATGGCAGCCATATGTGAACCTGATAAGGCTAATCAAAAACTGTGATATTTGTTGTGATTCACAGAATGACTAATCATTTTAGGATGATTTTAGCGGTACCACTGGTAAAATTTGAAATTTCTAAAGCTGAAAAGTAGAAGAATTGAGGGCACAATTGGTGGTGTCTTGTCTTCTAAAGGTCAGGCTTTTGTAAAAGAAAGGTAGATATGGAAAATGGCTACTCTCTATTAAAATGAATCGCTCTTGTTAGTTAACGGAGTAGATAGGGTACCACGTTCACAATCTATTTCAACAAAGTATATGAATGAAGTCTCTCATGACTCCATTTTAACAAAATGAATTTGTGGTTTCTTGAACGGTTATATCAAGAGGCCATTGATTTATAAGTCATGTCTGTTTACAAGTAGTATCTGGTTGTTGAAATGTTACTCTTGGTCTTATACCAATTAATGATAAAAGAAATGTTATAGACCAAGAAGGAGTTCTTATCAGACAAGCCAAATTCCATATTCTAGAAAGTCCTAGCAAGCTGGAAACATGGTTGGGGGGAGTATAGAATAATTATAAAATGCTATTCTTAAGTTTCCTAAATTGCACCCCTCCTTAAAGCCGATTATACAAATACAGGATGTTGGACACTTGGCAAAAAGGAACTTAAATTTTGGGATGGAGAGAGGATAGGGACACACACAACATTTACATTTGTTAGTAAACTGACTATGAGGGAATCGGATGTGATTTGTACAATTCAGGCCCTGATGGAGAGTCATACTCTATGGCCCAAAAGTAGAAAATCATACTCGCTTCCCCATTATGAAGCTTCACTAAAAGCCTGGATCAAAATGAAACACATCATTTTCTTAGACATCGAAGCACACACCAGATATTCCAGAGGAGAAAGTGACAAGTTTCCCTGACAGTGGAACTAGGGCTTGATGTTTACAACTCAGCAGAGACAACATGCTCAGAATAAGAAAACAATGATGAGACAAAGCCACTTGAGACCAGTGATGCAGCAGGACAGCCACGAGGACACTCTACAACCACAAAAGTAACTAAACATCCCCCTCTTTGGACCAGCAAGAGTGACTACTGCTTCTTCATTAAAGAAAACTACCCCCATCTTAATCTTCCTAACACCTAGGTAAGTTATGAAGATGCCCAATTCCTGAATTGCTCTGCTTCCTTAAACCCTTGTAATCACCCAGCACAAAGCCAAATCCTATAAAAAGCCCCTTTCAACTGCCTCTAACCAAGGCACCCACAGTTCCTGAGCTGTGCGATCTCCTTTGCTGCAGAAAGTAAGACCTAGTTTGTTTGACTATCATTCTGTTTCTGGTGGTTCCTGGTTGGTGGACTTCAACCCAAGACAATCCTGTTATTACTAATCTGCCCAACATCAGCCTGTGGGTCCCTTTTATGGTTTTGGATCACCATAACCATGCTGCCCCAGCAGCAAAAGGGGTTAGTTCATGAGAAACAAGAGTCCAAAATTGAGATTACTGTCAATGAGTGACTATGGCCACCAGCCATCTAATGATGTGACTCCCTAAGTCACCTCATAAACACTCCTTCACCTCCCTGAATACAGACAGCAGGGTGGTGGTGGAACCAGTGTCTATGGGTGCTGCAGCTAGCAGTGGTGGAGTGCAGCTTGGTTTCTTTCTTAGAGTTCCCCTTAGTCCACAAAAAAACAGAATATTCACCATAACCTAAGAAATACCATTTCAGATAGGTTTCTTTCTTATAGTTTCCATTAGTTCATAAAAAGAAACAAAACATTCACTATAATCTAATAAATATCATTTCAGATAGGTTTCTTTGATTTTCCATTAGTTCATGAAAAGAAACAAAACGTTCCCCATGACCTAATAAGTATCATTTTAGATACAAACATATTTCCCAATTTTAAAAACAATCATCTGTGACTTTTAAAAAACTAGTTATTGGGCTTCCCTGGTGGCGCAGTGGTTGAGAATCCGCCTGCCAATGCAGGGCACACGGGTTCGAGCCCTGGTCTGGGAAGATCCCACATGCCGCGGAGCAACTGGGCCCGTGAGCCACAACTACTGAGCCTGCGCGTCTGGAGCCTGTGCTCCGCAATAAGAGAGGCCGCGATAGTGAGAGGCCCGCGCACCGCGATGAAGAGTGGCCCCTGCTCGCCACAACTAGAGAAAGCCTCGCACAGAAACGAAGACCCAACACAGCCAAAAATAAATTAATTAATTAATTTAAAAAAAACAAAAAACAAAAAAAAACTAGTTATTATAAAACACATTCTGATTTATAGAGATCCAAAACTAAAATTTCACCCTTAAAGGTCAAGTTCATTTACAGTCAAGACACTAAATAAGGGCTTCCCTGGTGGCGCAGTGGTTAAGAATCCGCCTGCCAATGCAGGGCACACGGGTTCGAGCCCTGGTCTGGGAAGATCCCACATGCCGTGGAGCAACTAAGCCTGTGCACCACAACTACTGAGCCTGCGCGTCTGGAGCCCGCGAGCCACAACTACTGAGCCCACGCGCCACAACTACTGAGCCCGCGTGCTGCAGCTACTGAAGCCCACACGCCTAGAGCCTGTGCTCCGCAACAAGAGAAGCGACCGTAATGAGAAGCCCGCGCACCGCAGCAAAGAGTAGCCCCCACTCACCACAACTAGAGAAAGCCCGCGCACAGCAACGAAGACCAAAAATTAATTACTTAATTAATTTTAATTAAGTAATTAATTAATTAATTTTTAAAAAGACACTAAATAAAAAACTGTAATAACAGCAACACATTTTTTGAGCACTTACTATGTACCTGGATTTGTGCTACTTTACATACATGTATTATTGCATTTCATCTATGCAACATGCCTTTAAGAACTAACATTCCCATTTCACAGATGAGAAAATGGAGGTTCAAAGAGGACAACTGATTAACCTCGGTCACAGAGCTACAGGTGCCAGGACCAGGTTTTGAACCCAAATGTCTACAATTCCAAACTCCAAGGTCACCAAGTAGATTGTTTCTCTTGGGTATCAGTATAAAACAACACTGCCCTTGAAGCCAATATAAGACTGGATTATAATGAAAGCAGTTTAAAAAAAAAAGAACTATAGTGTACTACTTAAAGTGTCCTATAGTATTAGAATTTAACTTTGCCACATTAAGTTTATTTTTATTATACCATTTACAACCAAAGCTACCAAGAAAAAGTTATCTTTCACACGCTACTCTCTGTATCAAGCAACATCCACATTTTTAAAACTAGTTGGTATATAAAATCTGAAGGTAGCCTTGGATTTTTATAAGCTTCTCCTTTCTGAATTATCTTCTTTAAAAAAAAGGAAATAATGCATGTGTGAACAATGCCTGTGTGAAGAGAATTTCAATGGGAAAGCATTATCCCTTCTCCCCAATAAAAAAATAAAAATAAAAGGACCTTTTAAAAGACACTCACTAACAGGTCTTTTCTGAATGAAATAAACAAGAGCAAAGGGCACCTTGACTACTACCTAGGAAATAAAATCAGAACACAGGGAAATCTGTAATTCTAATCACATTTACACCTTCTCTCCTTTTTTACATTTCTCATCCAAACATCCTTAGGAACTCAATAGGCTTAAAAGAATTGGAGCAGGGTAGAGAACAAAGGTGAGGGGAATCTGAGAAACAGCTTAAATGGCTGTTCTCACCATTTTAGTAATTTCAAATTGGGTAACATAGTTTTCAGAAAATGTAAAAGTCACAAATATAGAATGAAACTGTAAAAAGTTATTCTACCTGCTTATATTTTAAAAGTGGCATTTTGGCCAGGCATCTCAGGAATTAACTACTTGTGGACAAGAAATGCAAGAAAGCACTAAAAAAATTAACTTTCAAGGAAAACAAATATCAAATTTAAATGTATTAGCTTTAGTCAATGAAAGCCTCTGTGCTAAATACATACACCTGCTAAAAAGAATATTAATATTTGTATTCTTATGTGAGAATGACTACTTAGATATTAACTATGTTCTCTCTTGAGATTGAGGATAATTTTAGAAAATAAGATTCAACTACTATACTCAATCAAGCTAAATATTATAGATCACATATAAATACAAAAATAAAGAAAAGCATTTATGAACCATGTGGTTATGTGTGGTTTACTCAAATGGGGAATGAAAGTTTTTTTAGTGGAAAGAAAAGAGACATCAATGTTAAAAGAAACAGTTTAATATTCATTTAATTATTCAAATAAAAAATGACCAAAAATAGAGAAATGATAAAAATTCAGAATTATATCAAATTCAGATGTGGATGTGAGTGCCTGTTAAAAGAAACAGTTTAATATTCATTTAATTATTCAAATAAAAAATGACCAACAATAGAGAAACGATAAAAATTCAGAATTATATCAAATTCAGATGTGAGTGCCTGTTATTGGGTGATTCTGATTCAGAATAATACTTTCACGTGACTTTTTCTTAATGCAAATATCAAAAGAATTCAGCACTGTTTTTCACCAGCACCATTGATGTCCCTAAGAGTGCAGCCCTGCATGGCCCCTTGAGTAGGTGTTGCTAGGATTCCTCCATCGCCCTTAAGCTACAGATAAAGAAAGGTACTAGCAATGGGGAAACAATCCAGAATGCCTTAGAAAAGAAGATGCCTGCCATCCTGGCTCTTTTTTGTGTGCCATGTATATCAAACACAAATAAGTACAACCATTTCCTTCTCTGTAGGACAGAGTTTCAGTTTCAGTAAAATGTTATGCCATTGACTGATACGCTGCAAAGCTCCTCTTCAAAAGAGATGAAACACACCCAAGGTTCTAGAAATGTAACGCCTTCTAGTCATTGTATTACGTTTAGCAGGTACCAGATATACTGAGATATGAGATGGGTGGTGAAATCAAGGCCTTACTGTCAACATTTACTGAACATATCAGCCAAAATTATGGGATCTGGGGGGCAAAATCTATGGTTCAGGTGAGGATTTCACAGCTCAATGCCCTCACCAAGTCCCCTGCCCCAACACACACACTCACTTTAGTTGCATTAGCTACTGACAAGTGAGGGTTTTTTTTTTTTTAATGAAACGAATGCACCGAAATAAGAAGACAGGTTTACAAGGGGGTGGTATCGTTTGAGAACAGAATTGTCCTCAGCTGAGAATATCCAACTATGTTGTTTCAAGTAGTATAGAAAAAGTGCCTAGTACCGAATAGGTATTCAAATAAATATTTGTGTGTTTGTTTATAAGACTAGTCTTGTAAACTGAAATGGTTGCGGTGGGCTCAAATGCCCAGATTTTCCTTGTGGGATGACTGCAGAACTGAGGTGACAACCAGCAAAGAAATCAAGCGGAAGAGCTACAGCTCCACAGTGCTAAGAGCAAGCCTCCTCCCCGTACAAACTCAGAGGACGGATTTCAGACCCAAGCATCCGCCACAAGTTCTTCGTCCAACCAATAAGCTCACAGCATTTGTCAGTGTGTTGGCCTCGTAATTAGGTGCATTGCTTCAGTAAGATCTTAGCTCCAGACACCTGCTGCCGCGTTCGACAACTAAGACCTATTCTTCCAGACCGAATGTAAACTGGAAATCCCGCCCGCAGAAGGAAATTTGCGCGGAGGGGGCGCGGAGCACAGGGTGAAGGTGCAGGCACACGCGCTTACGAGAAGCAGAATCGACGCTGGCCACACTTACTGTATTCTTTCCCTTTCAACCTCTGGAAGATCTCATCCATGTCAAGTGGCTGCCCCATGCATTCTGTTTGATCGCCTGTTGCCGGCACATCTTTCAGGCGTTGCATCTACCCAGTGGTTCCGAGACACACACTGGGTAGTTTAGGTTCCTGCAAGGAGGGATTGATGCCCGGGCGCGGAGGGGCAGCTAAGGGTCACACCAGGGAGGGCGAGTCTTAATGACAGAGGAGACCGGCCGCCCTTGTCAGTGCCCCATTCTCCAGCAAAGGAGGATAAGGCAGCTTTGTGTTTTTACTGTCAAACTTACAGCGACCAACCCAACTCCGTCCACCGTACGAGAAAACAGCAACCGAGGCCCCCCGGCGGGGCACTGGGGAAGTTCCCACGCGGAACAGAAACGCGGTCAGGCCGCGCTGTCCCCCGCTGGCAGGTTTACCGGCCTCTTCCAGCGCCTCGGCCGAGACTAAGGGAGCCGGGCGGGAAACAAACGCCCAGAGCTCGGCTCAGCCGCAGGCGGAGTCAGGGAGTCCCCGGAGCTGCGCTGCGCTCGGAATGTTCACGCTGCGCTTCCCCAGATGCCTCCCCAGGATTCACCTTGCGCGGCCGGAGGGCCTCAAAGGTCATCTTCCCACGAAGGGCCATTCTGACAACCTGGGGAGCGCAGGGCCGGCGCTCCGGACGCCCCAGCCCGCGCCCAGCTCCGCGCCGAGTCCGCGCCTTACCTGCCCGCGGCGAATCCTGCAGCCCCTTGACAGGTCCCACCAGGCGCCACTGGAAAAGTTTCCGAACTTCTTCGCAGCTCTGCAAGCCCTCGCTTCGGGTAGACCCAACGAGAGCCAGAAGGAGGAGACAGCGACAGCCCACGCGCCAGGTCTGTGCGTCCATCATCGGTGTCCTGGTCACTCCTTTCCCCGCCGTGGACCCCCACTCTCCCCGCGCGCCTTGCGCTGGAAAAGGCTCGGCGGTCGAGGTTCCCAAGAGGTGCAATCTGTCGGTGGGCTGGGACGCCGGCTTCACCTGCGGGCCCTTGGCTTTCTCCGGAGGTGCCCCAAGGCTGAGACACCGGAGTTCTCGTGCAGAGCGCCGCCAGGTCTCCCTCTCCAGCGGGGCGAGATGGCGCCGCGTGAGCGAGAAAACGGCTGGAGCCGCACGGAGCCCGCGAGTATCAGGCTCGGGCCACCGCCGCGGTCGCCGGGGGCTCGGCTGGAAGCGGCCGACCCGGGACGCGCCGCCAGTCGAGCTCCGCGGACAGGCCCCGCCCCCGCCCCGTGGTCAGGCCACGCCCCCCGCGTGCCGCCCCGGGCCTCACCCGTGGAGCCTGTCAACGGTGGTCCACGCCGGAGAGATAGCAGAGCGGCGCTGCGTGGAGCCAGGAAACAACTAAAACGAAACCCGACCTCGCTCTCCCAATCCATTCCGGGGAACTGCAGTCTGATGAAAAGAAGAGCGAATGTACGAAGAGGCTCAGAGAAGACAAGAGATGAGAAACACCAACTGGGAATATTTCCATATAAATACTTCCGTATAAATCAAGTCCTCAATGCATAGGAATTTGTATTCGAATTGCATGAAATGGGATCTGGGCACAATACAAAAGGCAAAAAACTATTTATAGTTAAAGATCTCAATTGAGAGGCTTGATAGCACTTAGGTTTTAAGAGTGTACGTGAGACGTTATTCTTTTTAAATTGCTGTATGTTTGCTGCTTTGGAACATTGTTTTTGTAACATTACGATTTTCTGAAAAAATTTAGAAGTCATAAAAACTACATTCAAACCTTATAACGTTCTTATTTTCACAGTAAAATCCAGTTTATTCTCTTATTACCCTTTAGCATCATATTTTGCTTCAGTACTTTGTATCTATAAGGGCCCATCTGAGCTTTACCACTTCTGGAATTTCTTTAAAATATTTCTCAAAGAACTACTAGGGTAAAAGTGCTCAGGGAAGTTTCTCACAAGGAAGATGGAAAAATGAAGACTTTAAGTGATTTTAAAATGACAAAGGAATTTTGTCAATTTACAAAAGGACTGCATTAGAAACCATAAGCCAAAGGGCCAGATGTGCTTTTGAAATATGATTAACTTAACACTAAGACTGTGAATGACAAGAGTGTTTCATCATATACAGGCACCTGAAGACAGTCCTCCTCCAGTAAAACAAAACTACTTAAAAGCATCACGCCAGGGAGACTATAAGTGCTTTAACCACCTAAAGGGAATTTATTCTCAAATTTGAACCCTTGCCAAGAGATAGAGATGAATAATTTTAAGTCTTAGTTAAATGTCATGGGACTTTTTAATGATCATTGATATCAAAGGCAGCACTTTCAGCATTGATTAGCGTTGATTGATTAGATTGCTTGCTCTAAAATCATTCCAGGGCAATGGCTGAGATACTTCTTCAATGAAATAGCGCTTACTTGGCTTCTGACATCAATTCCATGAATACTAGATTTTTTTTTTTTTTTTTTTTTTTGGAGAAGCTCTCTTAGTAAATGAAAACTGAAAAAATTAGCTGCTTTTAAATTCACGGACTTCAAGCAAAGCTTTATGTATGTATCCTAGTAGGGAAAAAAACAAAAAACAAAAAAAAAACTGCCCCCTGAACCTACCAGCCACCAAGTGTGGAAAGACTGCTTGGAAGTCAACTCTATAAGAAGAACAAGAAGAATGACCATGAGTGTGTGTATGGTGCTTAGATGCCAGGCAATATTCTAGGTGCTTTTTAAGGGTAAGAATTCATTCATTTAATCTTTATAACAATCCTGTAAAGTAGTTACTACTATCTTCACTGTTTTACAGATGAGGAAACAGACACAGAGAGGTGAAGGGGCTTGCCCAAGGCCAACATACCTGCTAAGTGGTGGAACGAGAAATCAAACCCAGGCGTTGGAATCCAGAAGATGTGCTCTTAACCACGGGCTCTCCTCAGCCACTCCATGCCATACCAAAGAACCTAGTGGGTTACATTCAGTAACACAAAAGGCTGTTTATAGTTTATCCGGGTTTTTTTTACTAGTAAATATATATAATTTTTATCTGTGGAATTTTATTCTACTAGAATTCCTTCTATGTTAATATAAGGCTAATAAATCCCTAGGTTTTCCAAAAGTTCTTTTTTGTCTTACCAAGATCTCTCCTTGATTGAGTTGATCATCATAGAATAGCATTAGCATTAAAAGAATCTCAGAGATTACTTGGTCCAATTCATTCACTTGGAATCTCTAAAACAATTTGTCTTACAAGGATAAAATCACAAACACCACTGAGAATGATTGATGGTTCAGTAAAAACTAATCAACTAAGAAATACTGATTGAACACATACTATATTTTTAGAAAAACAGTAAGCTAGGCAGAATTGGGATTACGGAGACATGTAAGCAAGTTCTCGGTGTTTTTGCAATTTATTTCAGCGGAATAATTAGGTGGGGTGTTATATACAGAAATGGAGTAGGATCTAATGAGAAAATACATGTCTAGTCCATGTAAAATGTCCTCAATTACAAAAATAAATATTTTGTTTCTACCTCTTATTCCCTACTGCTACCACCATGGATGAGCTTTAAGACAAGCTTCCTTCTGCCAACCAGAATACAATAGCAAAGTGCCTTTCATGTGAACACTCTAGAGCAAAATCTCTACACACTGTACTATAACTAATCTTTTGTTCAGTTTACCTGTAAACATTAAAGATGAAGCTAGAGAGGAATGTCTGTAATTTGACAGTGATAATGCCTCGTTTTTCGCAAGTTATTCAATAAACATTTATTGAATGCCTTTTATGTAATAGCACTGTGTTTTGCTTTTGAAATACCAATACTTGTAGATAGAAGCATCTCTAAACAGTCATTATTTAAAATACACTTTAGTATTCTTCTAAATGCAAAGCTTCTAAGTAACCCTTTACAGCGTGTCAACTCAAGACCTTGTAAAGAGAAATAAAGAACCTCCAGCATGGTTTAGGTGATCTTAATGATGTCACATTGCCCTCCCTTCTGACTACTGCTTTAAGCTAATACCGGCCACTGGTTAGCTCACCCTCAGAAACTGGTTGGAGTTAACTCCTGTACCCAATCAAAATTAATAGCTAATATTTACTAAGTGCTTACAGGTATTCTCATTTAACGTTTCAACCACCCCATGAGACAGTCACTATTATACTCATGAGGAAACAGAGGTACAAAGAGATTAAACAGCCTTCCAGAAGCACAGATAAGAGTCCAGGTGTAAGCCAGGCATGCTGACTTCTGCACTCCCATGGCCACCACCTCTCCTGCTCTGACACACCGGACACCTGCCTTGTGGCCCCTGAACTCAACCCATATCATATATGGGTAAAGACCCTGGTGCTCGGTGCTCTTCCTTGGGGACAGCCAGCTGGACCTCATCTCTGTAGTGGTCCAGAGACCTGCAGCGGCTCTAACCCTGGCCCAACTCTACCTTCCCGGCAGCTGCCTGAGGTCCTACTTAACCCTTCAATCAGGAGGACTATAGTGTAAGAACTAAAATTCCAGGAGCTGCCTTGACCTCTTTGACCCTCGTGGGATCCCAAAGGCCTACTGGTGTGTTCTGCACTAGCCAGATATGCCCCCCCAACCCAGCAGTAAAGGATCCCTCCCTGGCCAGCTCCCCTATCAGCCAGACCAGCTCCATCCCACCTTATCGTCCACCTAACCGGTTTCTCGAAATTATCCAACAAGTCAATCACACCCTCCATGGGAACCAAGGGTCACCTACCCCTCTTGTCACTACAAAGCCTGCCTCTCACAGCCCTCTGGTTCACTCGCTCTCAAGTGGAACCCACACGTGGCCCTGCATGGCATGTGGTATCTTCCTCCCCTGGACTGAGTGTGTGTGACTCATAAACTGCTGTGGGTCTCATCTGCCCATCATGTGTCTGGCCATCTCTTATTAATTAGGGAGGGGGAGCCTTCCTTCATCAATGAGGTAAATAGGAGGCAATACAAATGCTTCCACTTAGCTATTTCCCCCCAAAATCCTGACTTTTGCCTTGCCCCACCTTCTCTCTCTCCCAAACGCTGCCCTGTTAAAGGGAGCCAAATTGGAGGTCAGCCCCAGCTGACCCTAGTAACGAATTTCTGCCACCAAGTAATCAGAAGGAAATTGAGGTATCTTCTCCTGATGTCTCCTCAGGTCAAGAGAGCAACTGTTCAGAAGAAACTGCCTGCGGGAGAGAACTCATAGCAAATTACAACATTCCATAAAATACTCAAAACCGGATACCAAGATGAAATGTTCATGGAAGTCAGCGGGAAACTTTGATCAGCAAACACATTTTCACGCAAAAGCTTTCTAAAGAGATATATCTATTGCTAATGTATATTTCCAATTGGAAAAACCTCATCTTCTAATCACCAGTGCATGTTTATCAATGATTTTGAAATATTTTAGATGCACTTATGTCATTATCTCACAGTAATTATGCTTCAAGGCAAAGACAATGTAACTATTTCTCAAAAAGCAATAGATAAATACACTGTTCCTGTGTGGAGGTTTCAAAAGTATTTCATACTGTATTTAATTTTACATCTTTTGTGTTTAATGAAAGACATTTGACTTCTTTCAGAGAATTTACTGAGAAATAAAAATATTAGTTCTAAATGAGAATGAAAGCATTAAAAATGACACTAAGAAAGGAACCCAGGGACACTCAATGAGTTTATGAAACTAAATTTCTTCAAATAATTTTCTTCTAGTCCGTATATAAGAACATGAAAACGGTGTTTTTCAGTTGTGACATACATTACATGTGTAAATTACAGTACATTATAATGGAAATGAATACAGTACAAATTTCTCTCATTTGCAAATGTAGACTTTGCACCAACTAATATGAACCCAACTATTTTTGATTTACAAACAGAGTAAAATCCAGATTTAAAATTCAGTTTCATCATTAATTATGCCAATATTTTAAGGAAAGACAATTGCATTAACAAATAAATTCAGTTGTTATCTCTCTGGAATATATAATACTCCTCCTTAAATGTTTTTCAGAAATTAAGCGAGGCAAAAAAAATATCTTTATACCTGTTTGTTGCTGGTTGTTTAATGTGAGAACTAAAGGGTCGCAGAAGTTTATCTGCCAGACTATAAGCCTTGTGAGATCTAGTGAGCCTGCCATATCCACCGCTACACTCTGAGCCATGAATGACTGACTGCATTTTGTGTCCATCCATAACTTTACTGAATGAATTTGGCCCCCATGAGTTTGATGTTCTCATGTGCCCTGTATTATCTTTATTAGATTTCTGTGATTATTTTTTTTTCACATCTTTATTGGAGTATAATTGCTTTACAATGGTGTGTTAGTTTCTGCTTTATAACAAAGTGAATCAGCTATACATATACATATATCCCCATATCTCCTCCCTCTTGCGTCTCCCTCCTACCCTCCCTATCTCACCCTTCTAGGTGGTCACAAAGCACCGAGCTGATCTCCCTGTACTATGCAGCTGCTTCCCACTAGCTATCTATTTTACATTTGGTAGTGTATATATGTCCATGCCACTCTCTCACTTCGTCCCAGCTTACCCTTCCTCCTCCCCGTGTCCTCAAGTCCATTCTCTACTTCTGCATCTTTATTCCTGTCCTGCCCCTAGGTTCTTCAGAACCTTTTTTTTTTTTTTTAGATTCCATATATATGTGTTAGCATACAGTATTTGTTTTTCTCTTTCTGACTTACTTCACTCTGTATGACAGTCTCTAGGTCCATCCACCTCACTACAAATAACTCAATTTCATTTCTTTTTATGGCTGAGTGATATTCCATTGTATATATGTGCCACATCTTCTTTATCCAGTCACCTGTCAATGGACACCTTGGTTGCTTCCATGTCCTGGCTATTGTAAATAGAGCTGCAATGAACATTGTGGTACATGACTCTTTTTGAATTATGGTTTTCTCAGGGTATATGCCTAGTAGTGGGATTGCTGGGTCGTGTGGTAGTTCTGTTTTTAGTTTTTTAAGGAACCTCCATACTGTTCTCCATAGTGGCTGTATCAATTTACATTCCCACCAACAGTGCAGGAGGGTTCCCTTTTCTCCACATCCTCTCCAGCATTTATTGTTTGTAGATTTTTTGATGATGTGTGATTATTTTTCAAGCAGCAGTCAGCCTTTTAATTTCAACTTAACTGCTACATTTTTACCTTCAAAGTGGACACTATCTCTATCTGATAGAATAGTATAAATAAACACTTTTGAAACCAGGTTTTAACTTCCCGACTAAAATTATGTATGGGTCATTGCATCAAGTATCTGACTTTCAATAAATCTCTGATGTCTGTTTCATTTCTTTTCATTTCCTTTCCTATGATAAAAATGTGAGGTCAATGTCTTAAACATTTAATGTTACTACCAAATTAATTATTAGTCAAGTTAAAGAATTGTTTTTCTAATTGTTTTTCTGCAGCTTATATTACAATATCTTAAATATTCATATCTTCAGATAAGATGAATTTTAATACTACACATTAAATATTCTCCAGAATGATTATTCATTATCTGTGTCATTTTGGACAAGTTGTTAAACCACGCTGACACTCTTTCCTTATTACGTAAAATGAGGGGGAAATAGAATACCTGTTATGTTATTGACAGGGTTAACTGAGATAACATATGTGACGTGTTTTGTTCAATTCTTGGTTCATATAAGCACTCAGTAAATAGACATTATGATTCTTCTCCATTGGAAAAATACCGGTCATTAATTCCTGATCTGTTAGTTACATCCCGGATGTAATTAGGACAATAAACCCGCTCCTCTGAACCCAACAACTGTTCAAAACTAAAATCTTTTGCCCTCCTCATATTCATAGTACAATTTCTTCATATTATTTAGCATTTATGCACCTGTCAAATTATTTGGGGTGATGGGGGGTAATGGCAACAAGGAGCTTTATCTCAACTCAGTGTCAGGACAGGAGAGTCTAAGTTGCCCAAGGTCATGAGTTAAGTCATTTTTTAAAAAAATACTCCTCTCAGAACATAATGAGCACTTACAGCAAGAACTGGAGACTAATTATCGTTAGCTTTTTAAGATGCAAAGTGTAGACGCTCTACTAATGATAAAGCCTCAAAATTGATAATTATCCTTGATTAACGAGTAGGCAAGTTCTTCCAGAGGCTTTCACGGCCGTGCGCCATTGTCATAATTGATCTTTAATTGTTCCATCTAAAAACTCCTTTTATCATATGTTTAATCTTTGCTATTTATAAATAAGGTCCAGGAACAGGCCTTATTAACTACCCCTAGATGTGATATCACTTTACAAATGTCTTTGCAATTTAATTAGCATTCAGTCTAATTCTTTAGATTTGCATATGAAAAGGTACAAGCAGTTCATGCTCTCAGGCAGAAAGGAGAAATCCCTTGCTCTGACCACTTTTGAATTCCCTTCTTGATCCAGATTTTGTGAGAAGAGACAACAATCCTCCCTCTGGAGGTGGCTGCGGAGATTTTACATAATTGCCAACTTTCTGCTCCTGAAGGAGAATTGTACTCTGGTCTTTCCTATCTTGGGAGGAAAAAAAACTCCATCTGACCTACTGCAGTTCCTATATATCATCCTAGTTTTCCCTCACTCTTCTTTTTCTGCCCATATTCTCAAATGATCTTGTAACTGTTCTCCTGATGTTAACAAATCACATTAGTCCAAAAACCTCGTGGCCCATTTTTTGCATAATTGGCTGAACCTGAGGTTGCTAAACATTCTCTTAAAGTCATTCTCTTAAAGCTCTTCAGCTTCCTTGGCAGTGCGGCCCTAGTGCTCCTAGCTCTCCAACATTTCCTTCTCTATTCTTTTGCCTGTTTCTCCCCCTCTCTCCTGCCTCCCAATGGTTAGTATATCCCAAGGCTTAGAACTTAAGATTTGCTCTTCTTTTCCTACATATTTCTAGAAGGATGTACTGGGTTGAATAGTGTTCCCCTCAAAAAATTCACGTCCACCCAGAACCTCAGAATGTGACTTTATTTGGAAATAGGGCCTTTGCAGATGTAATTAATCAAGGATTTGGAGATGATATTATCCTAGATTTAGCGTGAGCCCAAAATCCAGTGACTGGTGCCCTTATAAGAAGATGAAATAACACAGAGACAGAGAAAAAGGAGATGTGAAGAGGGAGGCAGAGACTGGAGTGATGCAGCTACAACCCCAGGAATGCCAAGGATGCTACAACCACCTGAAGCCAGAAGAGAGGCATGGGATGGTTCCTTCCTTAGAGCCTCCAGAAGAAACCAGACCTGCTGACACCCTGATTTCAGACTTCTGGCCTCTTGAACTATGCGAGAACAATATTCTGCTGTGTTAAGCCACAGAGTTTGTGGCAGTTGTGGTAACTGGTTATGGCAGTCCTAGGATAATTTAACAAACACAAGACCCTGAAGTCTGTTCTTTTTATTAATAAAATCATCCTTGCTAACCCAGAATGTATTGTATCTGCTCTCTCCTCTAATGTCTCTATGTAATATAAATTACAAGACTTGGCAATTTATCCACCTTTCTCTCATATTCATCTTTTTCATTCCAACTACCTCACTCTTTCTCATTAAGTTAGCAGTTGATTGCATTAGTTTCCAGAGAGAGTTCATCACTTAAAAATCTCTTCCTCATCTAAATCATCCTCCTGGGCCCAGGTCAGTTTGTATCAGGCCTGTACTCTATTCAAAAAACTGAAATATTATTGAATTGATTATTAATTGATGGCAAAGCAGACTCCACCATCTAACCCTGTGTTTCTTCAAATATAGTTGGGGGAATACCTGCATCATATCAACCTAGTGTATTAGAATGCAGATTCCTGGACCTTATCCAAAAATAGATTCTTGGTTTGGGATCCAGAGTAATTCTCATAAAACACGTATGCAAGCTCAGTATTTAGGCTTAGTGAAAACACTTTACTTTGCTGTAAATCCACTCTCCTTCCTACATGAGCCAATTGTTTTTTCCAGCGGGAGAGAAATCCATGATTTACCACTCTCCCCAATATACCTTGTTCATTTCTACTTGTAAGCATCAGTTAAACCTGGAATTACTTCCTTCTTCCTCTCTTTCTTTCTTTGAAAGCTCAACTCGTTTCCTACATTATTGTGCCAATCATTATTTGCTGCTCAATTACGTATCATTATTTAAGTTATTATGTGGTTATGCTTTGTTTCCCTAAGAAAATCTTAAGCTGCCCCACATTGCTCAAAAGATCTAGGAACTCAGTAAGTATGTGTTGAATCAATGCCTGAAAGAAAGGCTTGGAGCAGCACCTTAAAAGGCTAATCAATCTCTGTAGGAGACTTAGATGTACACTGCCTCATTAGAAAGTAAACTAATGGGAGTGGAGGCTCATATTCCTACTCATTGCACTCGAGTACAATTAAGAAGGCTGATGGATGATAATTTAATAATGATAACATGTCTGATATTTGCTCTTCAGAAATTTGAGGGTAGATATCTAGACTTAAACTACCAATTTTAAGTCATATTGTCTACTGGTCTAATAGCTATTCAATTAGTCTTAATGCAATAAAATTTGACTCGTAATTTAGGAAAATAATTATTATGTTTATAAAAGTATAATTTCAAAACTAAAATCATACCAGTCAGTATTCATTACTTATTTTCAAATACAAGTCATTTCATTGACTGACAAATATCTATTGAGCATAACATGTACTATGCAAAACAAAATATTGATTACTTGGTCCATAACATATTAACCATGGAAACTAAACATAGAATGATATCTACTGCTCTTTATGAAGGGGAAAACATAAATATTCTGCAGAGAGAGATCTACAATACACAGGTTCTATCAGCCTGCTTTATCTTTTTAAATCCAAATAAATGTAAATAATCACAAATAACATTTTAAGGAAATTTCTCTACAATCATAAAGCAACCTATGCTTTTTAACTGTGACTTGGCTTTCACTAATTAGCTTATGCCTAACTCAGAAGAAAACAAAAGTTTCTATATTTCAGAATTCAAAGCACATTCCCTGCATTCTCTGTTCCTTATTGTCACTTCAGATGTTACCTAGAGAAAAACTGGAGAAGCCATCATACTAGATCTCCAATATCACCCTGTCCACACATTTAACACAATGAATGTTCCCTCAGAATCCAAAAAGCATTACCTAAACCACTCATTTAGACCAAACCCCGCTGAGTCCTTTATCAACATCGGTGTGCCCTGAATCATTTCATTGATTCATTCTAACATCAAAGCACCTACAGGCCAGGCTCTGTTCCAAGTACAGAACTAAAGATGCAGAGCTGAATCACATGCTGTCTCTTCCTTCAAAAAATTCACAGTTCAGGATAGACAAGCACATAAACAAATAAGGACCGTAAAGGGTTATGGCTGCCCTCGCCAGCGTGCAAAGAAAGGCTACAATGGCTTCCCTAAGCAGAAAGCTCAAGAAGCAAGCTTTTGTCTTGTGCAATTGCTTAACACATGTCCTTCTAATGTTTCAAAATGCACTTTAATCAAATACAAACTTTAAAATAAAGTACAAATACCTCCTTATGATAAGTCATTGTATCTAAGGGGATATCTATGTATCTATGTTGAGACTCATTAGGTTTAGCAAGCATAGATTCATGCTCTTATTCTCATCCACTCAGCGCACTAATAAAAAATAATCCATATATCACATCAACACGATAGCATATAATGTTGTCCATAAAAATTTTACTTTAAAAGTTTCAAATAACTCGAGGAATATCAGATGAGAAAACTAAGATTGAGACGTAGATAGAACATGTTTGCAGCTGTGGTAAAAACTGCATAGAAAACAGGATGATAAAAATACACTAACTGGTTATTTCTGGTTTATTACTTTCTTTTTTATAGAATCAGGCTTTTCCAAATTTATAGTTGAAATCTGAAAATAAGCATTTTAAACAAATAAAATTCCATACTGGCCTCAGAAAGGAATCTACATTCCCCCACATTAGAGAAAGGAAAGGAAGTAAACTAAAAGATGAGTGGAAGCAAAGAGCTCTAAAAGGAAATGCTTGACTAACATTCCTATAACAAGAGATTTTCAGATTGGTTTTTTTTTGAGATTTTCAGATATTTGATAGGACTTTATGACTGTTCATTTTGCAGCTCAGTAAATTTTTAAATATGAATCTTTATATCCAAATTAATTAATGTGCCTGAGGGTTTAAGCAGCTAAGTGGAAGCATACCAGGCTCTTCAAGTTATTCAAAAGGTGCTCAGCTCCTGTCTCTGCCCTTCTCCCCTGTGGCTTCCTCTGCTCCCAGGTCCCTTGCTCCTGCCCACAGGGCCTCAGCACTCCCCTTCTCTCCGGTAACTTCTCCGATGGGGAGTCCGAGAGGCGGCAGAGAGGAGACAAAACCAAGTCACTGTAAACAGCCAAGAGTGAAAAGATAAGCAGTAAATCTCAACAACTATCTAAAAAGCTCCAGAGGAACCAAAGAATATGTTACTGACATGTTTGTGCTGATTGTATGCTAATTTGGATAATCTGTAAGTAAAATACGATGTTGTCCCTGTTACTTTATTATTACTTGACCAGTGAATCCTCATTAAGTTTCTTTGCAGTATTTTTTGTGTTGTTTCTTAAAGTCACTTTTAATCACATTACTTAAAAAAAAAAAAAGCAAATTACTTCCTCCTCATCAGCCCCTGGATCTAGTCAAAATTTCCCTCCATCTTTAATATTCTGTTACCTTATGCCAGTCACCAAGCCTCTCAGAGTCTCCAATTTCTCTAGAGGGACTGAGCTAAATGGCCTGTTATATCTCTTCCAGCTATGAAATTCTATAAAAAAAATTTTTTTAATTTTATTTATTTATTTATTTATTTATTTATGGCTGTGCTGTGTCTTCGTTTCTGTGCAAGGGCTTTCTCTAGTTACGGCAAGTGGGGGCCACTCTTCATCGCAGTGCGCGGGCCTCTCACTGTCGCGGCCTCTCTTGTTGCGGAGCACAGGCTCCAGACGCGCAGGCTCAGTAGTTGTGGCTCACGGGCCCAGCTGCTCCGCGGCATGTGGGATCCTCCCAGACCAGGGCTCGAACCCGTGTCCCCTGCATTGGCAGGCAGACTCTCAACCACTGCGCCACCAGGGAAGCCCCTAAATTCTATAAATTTTTAAAAATATAATTGGGTTTAAACAGGGGCTCTTGAGAAACAACAAGCAAAAACATTTAATGCTCAAATGGATTGACACAGTCTCACTATTTACGTAGATTTGAAAAAAAAATCATACATAATTAACTTTTGAGGCTCCGTATTCTACAAACACATAAAGACAGACTAAAATATATACAGATGAAAACAAGGTCGATAATCTTCGTAATAGCATAGAAAATAAACCTAGCTCTGCAATAGAAAGGTGGCAGGTGGTTTTGTCTCATGATTTGGGTAACTCAGGATTTAAAACGGCTTCACATAATGCAAAAGCCACGGCTATCTTATTATATTTATTAGCATTACTGATATTAGCAGTAGCCTTTTTTTAACCACTTATTATGTGCCAGGGTCTGTGGTAAGTGTTTAACGTTCATTTTTTCATTAATCCATGTTACAGCCTGTAGGTACAATTGTAGTTCCTATTACACACATGAAAGAAATCAAGGCTCAGAGAGATTAAGTAGCTCGAGGAGGTCACAATGCCAGCGAGCAGGAGAACCGGATCTGGAACACAGGTCTGTCTGATCTGCCTGTGCTCTTAACCACTGCCCTAGCACTGTCACTCTGCTCATTAAAAGCCCTAACGACACACCTCTGTCCATTACATAGTGTGCCACTCCAGGTTCCTTTTGAGCTGAACCCCAACCTACCTCTTCAGAGTTGTTTTCCACTGTTTCCTTTTGTACTTCATTCAAGCCAAACTGCATCACTTCTTTTCCCATCTTTGTGCCCTTGACTAAGCTATTGGTTCCTCGACCTTTATTCCCATTCCCTACACATGTCTCAAATTACACACATTGTTCATGAAGCCACTTTGTCTTATATGAAGCCATGATCCCCTCCTCCATTCTCATATTATTTCATTTGTTCCTCTTCTGTGGCATTTATTGCCTCGTTATTGCGTATGATTGTTCGTATGTCTTCCTTTATCACCTCCACTAAAGTGAAGTTCTTGTGTACAGAATCAATGAAGAGTTCATTTTTGTAGCCTCAAAGCAATTAGCAGAAGAGGGAATGTGGTTAGCTTAGAATATTAGTATTTGTTCTCAGATAATCAGAAAGTTTCAAAATGAATATTTTGTTTTAAGGCCCAGTAACATGCATTGGAAACTTGAGCTGCTCTAATCAAGGAATCATTTAAGAGGAAAACACACAGATACTTACACGATACATACGCACACACATGCACACATACACACACTTAAAGAAATTAAGTAAAACAAGTAGAAATCTGAAAAGCTGAGATTATTTTTTGGTTTTGGCTAATTTTCACTTAAGCATGTGGGGCCACTGAACTTTAGGGCTTCCTTTATGTTACATTTCTGATTCTCACAACAATTACTGATACCTTGAACAAAATATTATATCTAATAATTTTTAAATTTCATCAAAGAAAAACCAGTTTAATAGTTTTATTCTTATTTACCTTTCTGGCTAATCTATAAGACTCGAAATAAAAACAGAGTCTGCACAGCACAAACATCTATACATTTACAGTTAAAGCTAAAACTTTTTTTCCTTACTATGAAATTTTAATTAGAAGCAGAAAACATGGAACAAATAAACTTTTAATGTGCTCACAGAATTTTTTCTGCCCTGGCAGGCTATGGAGTTCTGTTTCGGGGAGCTCCACAGCCAACTATTTATGGTTCATAACAAAATGTTTGCCATCAAACAATGTCTTGGCTCTGCTCTCTGCTTACAATAGGTCTGTTCGTCCTCAACTGCCTGCCGGCTTCACTTCCCTAGAAACCTCTTCAAGAGCTGCATTCATCAGACTTCTACTCTCCAAATAATAATGCTCTCATCACTAAGAAAAAAACATCTTATCCAAGTGCCTTAGTTTCATCACTTTCAGCACAACATTTCAGACTGAATTGCTATCATATTATTGTATTATGTCACGGGTATTCCTTTCTCTTTTAACATTCATATATGGTCAATCATTGTATTATCAATTCTCCATTCAGAAATTTTCTGGGATTTACTCTTCATCAGTCTTACTACTGTCAACCCAATCCAAGCTTCAACTTCCCATAACTCACCTATTCTGCAAAGACCTCTGTGAGTTCCAATGTGAAAGTCGGTCCATTCAAAAACCATGGTAGTTAAATACAAAAGAGAGCCTAACATATAATAAGGAAACAAAGTTACTTAAATGATTTCAGGTGCCTACAGATTGCAAGCATAGAATAAATATTTGTTGAATGTAGAAATATAATCTATTCATGAATATTTAAAGGATGAAGAATTAAAACATAATACAACATATTCTTACTGTACAATTTCATCTTAAGTTTTTCTACATGGTATCCTTCATAGTAAGTTTCCAGTTCCTGACTTATCCCAGATTATTACTGTCCAGAAATAGATCTAACCGTTGTGGCCACAGATGGTAAATGCTCATCAATCGAAAAATCCAAGATACTAATCATTACACAAATATTTTTCTAGTAGTTGTTTTTGGAATTGTTACCAGCTTACTGGTTTTTGTTTCCTTTTCCTCCCTGGATCATTATTCCTGAATTAGACTATAACAGATGGTACAGATGACTTGTTTTTCCAGATGTTCTAGATTTTTTGATGTAAAACCTCAATTTACAATTGAGGAAGTAATAAACACCCTTGACTAGCTTGAAAAGCATGTTCAATTTCTATATGTTTAAGTAGCAAGTCAAGTTTATTCACCAAGGCCCAGAACCAATTTACTGTTCTCCATCTTTTTTAATGCCTTATTTTCTCTACATAATCCCAATGTAACAATAATACCTAGCACACCATAATCACCTAGTTGGCATGTTGTATAAATGTACAGACCATTTACACTTGAAAAGTTAAATTTTTGCCTTCCTTAGCAATGAAATATTAATTTCACCCATTTCTTTTTATTCTTTTTAAAATGTGGCTATTGGGAAAATTTTAAATTACATATGTGGCTTACATTATATTTCTAGTGGAACACTTTTGATCCCTTAAGAGCACTTAGTGAATGTACTAACATGTATTCACACTATATTACATGGTCTGAATCACGTTAGGTTTTAAAACTTTTCTTCTGAATTCATATCTGATATAACTTTCAGTTTCTGGTTAAATGCACCATATTCATTCAAATGCATTTTCGTTTTCAAATTCTGCATTGAACACTTTAAAGAGAGCTAGCCTATTTTGGTGCTGCACTTAACAAGACAGTTGCAAAGCATTGGAGCCACCAACTGTTCAAAAGTGGCAATACCCAGCTAATTCAATCGTTCGCAGAACAAGACATAAACATCTGTGAGAAACAATTCTGTGAAGGAAAAAAATGCTGAAAATAATACATAAGCGGTATGTATGGTTTCTACTTTAAGTTAATGTACTTTGTCTATCCAGGGAAAATATTTATATTGGCTCACATTTCAGTAAATTCTATTTGGAAAATAGAAGGGACTATTTCATGAAAAAAGAATACTGATAAGTATATAGAAAACTGTATATGGACTAAAAGATTTCAAGTAAATATTAACGAGTCTCTATAGTTATGCTGTTTGAAAATTTTAATTGGTAGAAATTAGAGAATAACAACAATAAATCCTTCATGTAACAGAAAACAAAGCAGATTATACACATTTTTAAAAAACAGATGCTTATAAATTTTTCGTGATTTTTTAAAAATGTATCCATAACTGTGGAATATGGCTCTGCAAGGCCTTTTCTTGTGCCGTGATGTTGCTAATGACAGTCATGGCTGTTATCGATTCCGCTAATGCTGGGGGTGCTTCACACAGGACCAGATGGCCTCACTATATGGCAGCTGAGGCCTGATGGACTGTTTTGGCTCCCACCAGAGTCCCAGCGTCCCTGGCTGGTTTGGTGGAAAATTTTCAGGCTTACTTGGCGTGACAAATAAGGAGGTCCATGTCTTCTGCCTGGGACTGGAAATAGAGGCAAAACCGCCAACTTAGCAAACTTAAACCTTCAAATGCCCCACCTCAGGTAATAGAGCCAATGATAGAATTCATTCCATCCAGTCTGTCTTTCTTGGGTGTTTGACAAGTCCAGCAGCGACGTCCCCATAGCTCTAGGGAATCTTCTACAGAGAAAGGCAGGTAATGGGTCCTATCTGTGGTTGAGGCCAAAGAGAGCCCTGAAACTCTCCACCATCATCTACATATGAACTGCTGCCAAACGCTAATCTTATTTCATGCTAACTTTAGAGATCTGGTGACATCTGAAAGAAATCTTGCAGTTGCTGTGGTCAGAGGACTTCAGAATGAACCATGCCATATTTTTGCTGGTGACAGCGTTAGAAGAGGGTCACAAGAAGACGGAGCCGGGCTTCACAGGGGAGAGAGATGGGAAAACTGTGTTTGGAGACATATACACTCTTTATTTCGAGGCATACACATCCTTAGGCAAACTGAATAATGTTAATGTTTCAAGAGATTTTTCTGCAACTTTAAGAATACTGTACAATCTTCTGTTTTCCTTTGTGGACTCAATCAACCTTCTTAGAAATTTAACATTTGAGGTTTTCTAGGTCTGACCTGAATTCTACGACAAATAAATCTTCTCTCAGAAAGTTTCCTAGAACTATCAGTTTGTTGATATAGTCTATATTCAAATGTATTCGTATGTTTAAAACTTGACACCATCTCAAAATTTTATTCTGATTCATTATGTTTTAAATATATCTATTTGAAACCTCTTATTTTAAAATGTTTTGTTTATGGCGTAATTTTACATTAGAATTATTCTTATAAAAATAACTCTAGATGTTTATGGGTAACGAATACATGTGAAAGTTTTGTAACATATAACATGTTATCATCAATACAATTTCACACGGGAAAACAAAGTATGAAAGTACATGTTACAGGTAGAATAAAGAACTGGGCTGTTTAGTGTTATACAGAAGAGGTAGAGACATGATTTCTACCTTAATGGAAATTACAGACTAGTTGGGGAGGCAAGGCTGACACAGAAACACAGAAATGAAAATTAAGAATAAACATGGGCGTTAGACTTTGCAATGAGTGCCAAGGGGTTCAAGGAAGTCTTGATGCAACAGGGAAGTTTTCACTGAAGAGAAGCAACCACTGAGGGCTTTGAAGACTGAATATAACTTGGACAAATAGAAAAGAAAGAGAAAGATGTTCTAGGAAATGGGAACAAAATGAGAAAGAAGATGGAAAAATAGTAATTTGATTTGCCTGTGGGATAGTGAGGACAGGAGTGTGGCTAGATTGGAACAGGATGGTGAGAAATAGCAAAAAAAAAAAAAAAGAGTGAACAATAACAATAATAATATTGAGTAAACAGCCTTAAATGGGGTCAGGATCTGAACTCAAGCAATCTAGCCTCAGAGCCTCTGCACTTTCCACTACATTAAATATAACAAATAGGTCTAAATAGAAAATCAGCACCCCAAAGAGGAAGAGAAAGCAAAAGTGTTAACGTTTTCTGCCAGTATAAAAATTTAAAAAAAAAAGAGAAATATTACTTGTTCATTCGTTTAGGTACCGAATATTCTTGAATTTCCATCACATACAAACTTCTGTGCTAGACCAGAAAAATACAAGTGGAGAAGATAAACTTTCTGTCCTCAAGGAATTCACAGCCCAGTCAGGGAGAAAGGCAAGTAAATAGGAATCATTTCATTTTCTGAAAAGACTACCACATCCTTAAGAGGCAAATCCTTTCTTTACTTGTCTTTCTTCCTTTCTTCTTCCCTCCCTCCCTCCCTTCCTTCTTGCTTTTCTTTCCTTCTCTTTTCTCAGTACTTGTCTCAACTGGTATATTAAGCTTCAGGAAAGACAACGTATTAACAAAATGTTTAATATAACAATGCAAAAGCAAGTTTTCAGGCAGTTATTTTTTGTAATGACTTGGTGTAAATTTGAGAACATGACACTTAAGCTGAAATTAGAAAAGATTCTGAAGAGATATTATTATCATTATTATTATTATTATTAAAGGATAAATGTGATCAGAAGACATTATTTATCACTCAAGTCCTTTATATATGCTGATGCTGTTAGACAACCAATTTTCTTAAATATTATGCTCTAGTATATAAGTAACATGAATAACACACTAATTTAATCATTAAGAAAGAATTAAAGATATTTACTCTACTAGAGTCAATAGTAAACATATGTACTATTGTAGATGTAACTGTTGATTGAACACTAATATTTATAAACTCAAAAGCATGGCCCATGTTCAAGAATAATATTTGTTCTGAAAGTCTGACAATTTAATATTTAGCTAAGTACAATTAGCAACCATTCCAAAATGACGTTCACCCTTTTAGTATCTTGGACGCATATTTGCCTTATATCTCAAACAAATTGGACATCCTCCTATATTTACAGGAATATAAAAAAATTCCTGCTGATAGAAACTAAAAGAAAAAAATTATACTATCTTTCAAAGTATCTGATTTAAAACCATTGTCATCTTATGACCAGTTATTAGATTAAATGTTATTTAAATGGTTTAGTCAAATTCAGTCAAGTACATGTGTGTATGTACTTAAGAATCATCACAACAAATTCTAATATTTGCATAAGTTAAATTTAAATTCATGTAAGTTATTGTTATTTTCCCCTTCAGCTTACCATCGGATGAAACAATTAAATGTCAGTGTAATCAGCTCCTGTTTTTGTCCATGGTGTTTCCACTGATAGCGTCAAAAAAGAATTACCCAGGGCTTCCCTGGTGGCGCAGTGGTTGGGAATCTGCCTGCCAATGCAGGGCACACGGGTTTGAGCCCTGGTCTGGGAAGATCCCACATGCCGCGGAGCAACTAAGCCCGTGAGCCACAACTACTGAGCCTGCGCGTCTGGAGCCTGTGCTCCGCAACAAGAGAGGCCACGATAGTGAGAGGCCCGCGCACCGCAATGAAGAGTGGCCCCGCTTGCCGCAACTAGAGAAAGCCCTCGCACAGAAACGAAGACCCAACACAGCCGAAAATAAATAAATAACTTTTAAAAAAAAATTACCCATTTGGTGGTATCAGTATCTTCAAGACATGACTTTGCCAAAGAAAATTTCAGCTGGAAGAAATGTCCTGCTACTTCAAGCACAGATGAGACCCCATGGAGTTGGAACTCGTCTGGTTTTGTGGGTGAATGGAGAAGGAAGTGCCACATGTCAGTGGAATACTAGATCATAAGTTGGCATGTCAACAGCTAAATGGGGCCTTGAATTACTACCTTTCAAGAGGTTTTGTCATAACAAGAAATATAATATATGTGCCAATTTCCAAAAGACAAGTCTTCACATATTTAAATAAACCTTTTGCAGAAGTTTTACTGTTAGGTGGAGAACACCAACCCAAATTCCAGGTCAGTTTGATGAGGAAGAGTTGATTCATGGATTGGGTCATTTGACAGATATTTTCAGTCACATGAATAAGGTAAATCCTTGGATTGGAGGCCTTGAAGTGACACTGTAGATACTGATGAAAAGTCGCTTAGCTTATCTTTAGACACAAGTTGCCAATCTGGAAAAGGGATACTGAAAGCAGACACCTTCGTGGATGGTCCAGCACTGGAGAAAATTCTTCAGACTATGAATGATAATAAGAGAGGTCAGGAAATTTCACTCCAAACGGGAATCTGCAAGCACCTGTAAGCCCTGCAAACCACGCTTGAAGATGTCTTCTGCACGATCATAAGGATTCCTAACTTGCCAAAGAGGATCAGATCAAAAACCACTCCACTGTGTTGAGTCTGAATTCAAGTCAAGCACCAGCAGCCTTCTTCTTGAATTTACTTTATACCTTATTTATTTGATAATTTTTTAAATTCACTTTCAATTTGTGAAAAAGTGAGAGGAAGGTATAATTCTTTGGTCAAAGAATAACATTTTAACATTGGTCAAAACTCTTTCTGTGGCAAGTGACAACTCAAACTAGCTTAAGTAAAAATGTAAATTTAGTTGGCCTGTATAAGTAAGAGTTTTTTCATGGTAAATCTTCATGGATCTGGGATTAAAATGATACAGGCTTGCACTATCTTTCTTTTTTTCCACGTTGTGGGGGATAAAATGGCCACCCACAACTTAGTAACCCCAACTGAAAGATGAAGCTCTTCCCCTATAGCTATGAAAGTAAAGTCTCATGGACTTTGGGGTCAAATGCTACCTTTTACCCAACATTCTCACTGAGACTGATTCAGGTGTCCACTTTTATGACTAAAGAGAGGTGGAGTAACTCATTCCCCACAGGAAAATGGACTTCTCTCACCAGTAACAGAGTAGGATACATGGAGAACTATTCATGGTCCCCCTGGGAAAAACACACTCATCACCCCACAGAGGCAAACTGGGTGTGTTGAACAAGCATGATGTAAGGACTGTCATCACAATGACAAGTTATGTCTCTTACCTTGGTTTCAAAATTTATTCAGTTCAGGTAATCTTTCCTTATGGCAAAAGAATACTTCAGCAGACTCATGGTTTTTGTGGTCACTAACTCACAGAAAATAAAAGTTCTTCAGTTACTGTTAGTGGTAAGCACAGTTTCAATTTAAAAAGTAGAATGCCCAGTACAAATTATGAAACAAAATTTTAAATTTTATTTAGTATCAAACATTCTTTTTCTCCTAAACTGCGACCTGCTTTCTCTGGAGACGCGTCATGGGAAGTGGCAGTGGAGGGTAGTGGGGGGACAGAGGGGGGTGTCTTTCTGCTCTTGGCCCCCACCCCTTCTCTTCAGACATTTCTTAATGGAGGATCTCTCTTTCCCACAGCGCCCTTGACCCAGGCAGTCAGATGAATTTCACCTCCAGATGGTCTTCTACCATTCTCTCCGCACTCGTATACCTGTATGTGTTCATCTTCGTCCTTTTCCTGCTGAGGTTTTCTGGCCCTTACACAACAAGATCCATGATATCCTACACATGTCTGACATCTGGCTCATCTGTGCAAAACCACAACATAACTTGGTGTCTCCTGACCAGTACACATGCCAACAACTCTTCAATAAAGTCTCTTACCCAAACTCCTCTTTACCTTGGCCCCTTTTTATACTCCTTAAGGAACAGGTCTTTAGAGCCATTTCCTTTCTAATTCTGCATACGTATGCTTCTTGTGGGCAGACAATTTTAACTCCTTTGTTCACTGCTCTATCTCCAGCACTTAGAATAACAAGTGGCTCATTATAAGCACTCCACGTTGAATAAATCAATATGAAGTTGAGATCTGTCCCCCTCTCAGTTAACCTGACACTGATTACTGGTGCCTTTGTCAAAACGGAGACAGGAAAGTCCCGCTTATAACATCATTTTAGACATGCACAAATAATTCCCACATTTCCTCTATTTAATAGAGTAAATACAATTATCCCACTTACAACTGAAAATGCACTTACACTTCCCCAGAGGCAGAGAACACAAAATCAAATCTAGCTACTAAGTAAAATGGTATGTCCAGGATCTCTTGAGAAGCACGTTTTTCCTGTCCAATGTGAGGTATCATATCTGGCAACATTTGACTAAATTGTAAGTTTAATCACCCTATGTTCTGGTTTATCTACTGTTGAGTCACAAACCACTCCAAAACTTAGTGGCTTAAAACAATAATGTTTATTTTGCTCTGCAGTTTAGCAAGGGCTTGGTGGGGACATGCCATCTTTGCCCCTCTTGGAGTTAGCTAAAATGGCTTAAAGGCTGATGGCTGGAATCATCTGAAGACACAGTTACTCATATTTGGTTGACACTGACTTTCAGCTGAGATGGTGGCTGGGATACTGACACATGGATTCTTGCCATGGGTAATTAGCTTCCTCAAAGTATGCTGGTTTGGTTCCAAGGGCAAGTGTCTCAAGAAGACCAGGCAGAAGCTGTACCCCTACCAGGAGGCAGCCTCAAAACTCACAGTGTCGGGCTTCCCTAGTGGCGCAGTGGTTGAGAATCTGCCTGCCGGTGCAGGGGACACGGGTTCGAGCCCTGGTCTGGGAGGATCCCGCAGGCCGTGGAGCAACTGGGCCCGTGAGCCACAATTACTGAGCCTGCGCGTCTGGCGCCTGTGCTCCGCAACAAGAGAGGCCGCGATGGTTACAGGCCCGCGCGCCGCGATGAAGAGTGGTCCCCACTTGCCACAACTGGAGAAAGCCCTCGCACAGAAACGAAGACTCAACACAGTCATAAATAAATAAATAAAAGAACGTGAATTTCTTTAAAAAAAAAAAAAACTCACAGTGTCAGTTTTTCCATGGTCACAGCCTCTCCCAGATTCAAAGCGAGAAAACACAGACCCTCTCCACATCTCAACAGACATGTCAAAATTGCACCATACTAAGAGCATGGAGGCTGGGATACACATTATTGTGATCACCTTTAAAAAGCATGCTCTTCTCCATCTCAAACTACCAAATATAATGATGAAGACAGGCAGAATCGCCACCTTTGGAAAAAGAGCAAAAGTGAGACAACAAATAGTGACGCTTTATACCGTCTCCTGTGGCCAGGACGGGCAAGGCCCACAGTCCTGATTATTGTTCCTCAGGCTGCCAACCTTATGCTCCTCCACAGCCGTGCCTGGAGGGGCTTAGGGAATAAGTCTCTATCTTTGACAGCTCTCTTTTTGTTAGCGATGGTTCTGAAGTTCTGAGAAAACACAATTAAGGGAATTAATCATAACAGTATTTTCAGGATCCAGGCTTGTCTTGAATTACCTAAAATCTGAGGTGCTGGTCAATTATATTTCTCTTAGTTCCACCAGTTAGAATGCTGTTCTAGGGTCTGAACCCCTCAGATACACTCACTGCCTTTTTGCTCCTCTCAAACCCCACAGGCTACTGTGTGACCTGCCTTTTGTTAGAAGGAAGAAAGTAGGGTATTTCTCCCTCTGCCTTGGTTGGCATCTCTGGCTGATTTCCTTAATAATCCCACCCCCTGAGTCTCAGGAACACTTCCTCCTCCTGTTGTCCTGTAAGGAGATGGTACTCCCTGCTGTTGCTCAGCCCTGGGTTGACACATCATGCACTCGACTTCTCTAAAGCATTCTATCATCTAACCAATTCCACTATTACAGGTTCTTTGTTTCAAATACTTAAAAGTACTTTAGTATCATTTAAGCCACTGTTATTCTGACTCTGTTTCAGCAGCTGAATCTACAAATTTTTACAAGTCGAATTAAATCTATGGAGTGTTCTCTATCTAAATGGTGACCTCTCCCATTTTAAAGTATATTAATCCTTTCAGAGAAGAGAAGTATTTACTGAACATTTATTAAAGGCTATATATTTGATATATCATTCAATTCTCACAATTCAGTAAAGTTGGAGGATCACCCTGCTTTTATAGTGGAAAAACCTGAGACTCAAGATAAGTTAATTAAGTAGCTTATCCAGTGTCTGACTCTTTATTATTCTTAATGTTACACTACACCACTGCATATTTTATTTTCTATCATTGGTCTTTACCCCGATTTGAGATTAGCCATTTGATGCTTAGTAATACATTTTAGTGTTTTAGTGAGCACCTCCAAATCAGACATTTGTGTTCTTAATAAGTACCTTTTCATCTATACTTTGATAAATCAAAGTTTTGGCTGAGAATTAGCTACTATAAGAATCCAGTTAATAATCAGATGTGGGGCTTCCCTGGTGGCGCAGTGGTTGAGAATCTGCCTGCCAATGCAGGAGACACGGGTTCGAGCCCTGGTCTGGGACGATCCCACATGCCACGGAGCAACTAGGCCCGTGAGCCACAACTACTGAGCCTGTGCTCCGCAACAAGAGAGGCCGCGATAGTGAGAGGCCCGCGCACCACGATGAAGAGTGGCCCCCACTTGCCGCAACTAGAGAAAGCCCTCGCACAGAAACGAAGACCCAACACAACCAAAAATAAATAAATAAAATTTAAAAAAAATAATAATCAGATGTGGAGAGGAGGATAAGGCATTTCAGGATAGGTGGACATGACAAAATCACCAATAATTACTTTTTTTACTTCTTGCCTACTAATCTCCTAGATCCTAAAAAATACATTTTTTGTAGGAAAAAAATCATAAATTAGTATTAAAATAATCCTGTTACTTCGCATACATAGTAGGCTTGACATGAGTTAGAAAGAAATCATATTGAGTTAATACAATGTCATTATTATAATCTATTGTCAGCTACTATACTGTCACAAAAGTACTTCACCATAAAGTGATGGTTTAGTTGAAGCTACATTTGCAATGAAAATGATGAATAGCATCTAAACTTATTTGGTGTCACCTTGAAACATGTTTGCAAGCCCAGGAATACACTTCTTTTATGTATATTTTATTACATGTAGACTAATTTAGTGACAATTTGAGTTTTTCTGAGTTTCTTTTGGAAAAAAATGTTTTAAAAACGACTTGGGTGTAGACAGAAGTCAAAGAAATCTGTAAAGCTGAGCGTGAAAGTGACAAAAGCCTCAAAGGCGGGCAGTTTTCTAAGATGTCCCCCTATATTCCCTGTCCTTGATGTACACACCCTGCCCAATCTCCAGGACTGTGAATTGAATGTGTTTTACTCCTGGGATTAGGTTATGTTATATGAGGCCATTAACCTTGAGATGGGGAGATTATCTTGGAGGGTCTGACCTAATCATATGAGCACTTTAAAGCAGAGAAGTTTCTCTGGCTGCTCACAGAAGAGGAAGTTAGAGAAAGTCAAAGGGTCATTCTCCACTGTTGAGATGGAGGGGACCTCGTGGTAAGGAACTGGGACCAGCCTCTAAAAGTTCAGAGCCACAGCCAGCAAGGAAACAGAAACTTCAGTTTTACGAGACCAAAGAGATGTATTCTGCCAATAACAAGAATGAGCTAGGAAAAGCCTAGCTCCACATGAGAACATGGCTGGCTGACACCCTGATTTTAGCCTGAGCAGAACCCAGCCGCGCTGTGCAAGGCTTCTGACGTATACAACTGTAAGCTAATAAATGGGCGTTGTTATAAACTGCTAAGTTTGTGGGAATCTGTTATACAGCAATAGAAAAGAAGGTGGCCTGAGAGCTAGCTTTCAGCACACTCGGAAAACATGGGGTTGATGGAACATGGAGGGACGAATTTGCACAGCCTTGCTCTACGAGGCCATGCTAGGGCTTCCCCACTGTACTCGGAACAACTGGAGTGGGTTTATGGAGTACTGAAGTTTCATTACTCAGCTGTAGTCCATCAAAAGCATGTATGGTGTCCCAGCTTACCAAGCACATTTGATCTGGGCAAAACTCCAAGAATTAAACTGGGTTGAAGCTTGACTCCATCCAGCATTTTGGTCCATAACCACATTTGTAAGCTGATGGTAATCCAACACATTGGGTGATAGAAAACCCCTGTTATAAATACGCTGTCTCCAAATTCAAATGCACTGCCCTTTAGAAAGATGTGTCATAGTCAATGAAAATGGTGTACTGAATTTATAGAATAATCTTTCTTATTGCTTTATTATCCAGTGAACATAATCTGAATTTTTGAGAGTTCTTGCCTGCAAACTGGCAATTTACAGATATGCACAAATACAATCACAAAAACCTAAAATATTGTTCAGTGTTATGCTGACAATTATTTTCTTACCTCAAAGATAATTGTAAAGTATATTATTCAATTGTTCTGGGCAAATGAAATATTCCTGACAAGCTGGACATAAACAAGTTTCTTTTAGTAACGTAATTGCTACTGAACATATTTAATTTTAGAGATACAATTCATTGGCAGCCCTTATCTCTTTAACTATGGTGAATGTGAAGCCACAGCAGCTCAATTAGAGAGTGAAGTTACCCTTATTAATAACACCAGCTGTTCTACGTCACACTTCTCTATAAAATGTGTTCTATGTTTTATTGGTTTGCTCAACAGTTTTAGTATCTTCAAGGGATGGAATTATTATTATTACCTATTATTATGCTGGCTGGTTAGGGCATGGATACACTTTTACCACAATGACATTTTAAGTCTAGCAGATTTTTGTATTTTACTTATGCCCTGAATACTAGAAGAATTTTATATACATTAACCAAAGCGTGATATGTGGGCCATGTGAGATGACTTTAGACAGCACACCTAAAAATAATTTTACTTAAGTAGATAGTTAGAAAATAATATTATGTGCTGAGAATAATATTTACGGCAAAACCCTGATGCTGATTTTTTAAATTAAATATATTTAAGTAAAAGTGAATGAATATGATAAAATAATAAGGTAAATATTATTTTTGTGTTATATGGCTATGGCAAAAATTTTGAAAGTGGCTTAAAATGACTAAAATTTGGGAAATACTACATCATTTCTAACTTTTTACCTCTATTTGATTCCCAGTTTTGAAATTAGTTATACCCCTTTACTTTCTCACAATATATTTTCAAAAGCATCAAGATAGTGTTAGCAATTACGTTCATTTATTTTGGAAAATGAAGGCATTTATTTTTAATTATTTGAATATTTTTACTAAATGACTCACAAAATACCTTCTCTTACATAAAGTTTCTAGATTCAAACTTCTGTGAGTCTTGTGATGCGTGTTTAAAATCCAATCAGAAAAACAGATTTATTTATTCATGAAGTAAATAATGAAAGTATTTACTTATTTATTTATTTATTTATGAAGCTCTGCTTCATATAAGAGTTTGAGTTTTGAGGTAAGTATATTTGAATTTAGTCAATGAAAGAGCTGATCATCAATAGTAAATCACTTTTACAGTGACTGCTTCTGTGTGTATGTTTTAAAGTTTTCATATATATGTAAATATTTAAATACTTTAAAAACATATTTTAGTGTATTATATTAAATGATCTTCATATATGTATACGTATACATATGTATATTTAGTTGTTATAAATTACATAACTGAAACCTGATCAGTATTTGTGATTTGATAATAGAAATCACGGATAACGTTTTGTTAATCATCATCTTGTGTTCAGGATAAAAGAGAACCAAGTCACTGAGTGCTTTTGAGGATGAACAAAAATACTACTTCGTTATGAAATATTCTGCGCACCTCCAAAATAAATTAGAATTCTCCCATCCCACCCCTAGGGCCTCCAAATTATCTGAATCCTCCCCAGATCATCAGCAATGAAAATGGATAACGTTTTATATTGTGGTCTGCCTCATTTAGTGTTAGTTACTACAGCTATTGCCTCTTTCTCTATCTTGCTGTGTGATTGACACTAAAAGCAATCTTAAGTTGGAGAAACAGATTCTTCTTATTCTTCTTATTTAGGTGCACCTTGGAATGCGTTATAATTACATACTCAAGGGAACTTATGCTGAACACAATTTTACATTTACATCATGGGCTCTGCCTGCAAGCAGTGACAGTAAAGAGTAATGAGATGAAGCCAAAGATTGCTGCAAACTCTTCTTTGCAAAAAAATGGGTGGGGTAGACTCAAGGGAAAGAAATACTGCAAAAGTTCCATGTCAGATGGAAGGAAAATAATACACTTAATTTGAAAGGAATATAAGAAAGATTGTGTTAGTTAGGGAGCAGTCTCAGCTGATACAACAAAGAGACCTACATCAGCTCACAAAAGCAACAAAATATTTTTTAATTTTTCTCTCACATATCAGTCCAGAAGTAAGCAGGAGATTCTGCTTCATAAGGACATTCAGGAACTCAGGTTTCCTATGTAGGGCTCTTTAAAACCCTTGAGTTTCCCCTTGACCACATCTTCAGAACTGGCTCACCAGCACTGTGTCTTTACTTAAGACCAAGGGAAAGAGAGAGGGGAGCAGACACTTACTTGTGTTAAGAGCAAGACTGATATGTTACATGTATCACTTCTCCTCACACTCCATCGTCAAGAACCCAGTCTTACATACCTACAAAGGAGAATGCGAGAATAGAGTCTCTGGCTGGGGTACTCACCGAAAATTCAAGGAGTTTTATTATTAAAAGGAAAATGGATAAAGAATCCTGGAAAACCGAAGTTCCTGTCTTCAGCCTCTAGCCCCAACATGTTCACATGCACCAATCTTCCCATGCAGAAAACACAGAGCCTCCCCAAGGAATGCAACTTCAAGTGCATCTAGTTATTGTTCCCAGTTCAAAATCTAGGGTTGCCTAGTGATGTTTATTTCTCTCCAGCTGATCTAAAGGTGGATCTTCAAGGACTAGCAATTCATTATCTAATACACGAGTTGCACTACCATACATCTTGATACAGGATAAAGAGCTGCAATAAAAACTACCATTCTGAAAATGACAAGTGGGAAACATAGTAATCACTGTGATATTCCTGTTTGGCAGGAATTGAGAAGTCTTCCTTCCCAGGCAAGAAAGTAAACTCCTTGGTTAGGCTCTGATTCTGATCTCTGGAATCTCTAGAAAGAACTTGTTTGTCTACTGCTCTCATGGCCACTGGTCTTACCCCCTGGGAGAGTCATTCTTTTCCATTATCTGGAAGAGATATCAGTGGTATCATCCTATATCAGTCTGGGTCCAATCAGGAGAGAGAAACCATGTGGTAATTTGAGCAAGGAAAGTTTAATATGAAGAATCACTAACTAAACAGGGGTTTGGAAGAACGAGGGATTGGCTAGTAAAAAGTAAAGAGAACTCTGAAGAACATAGGAATAGCAAATGTAAGGAAAAACCACTACCCTATGACTAAGATAGGGCCCCAAGGAAGAAACCCCCTAAGCACTGAGATCTTGAACTTGTTAAAGAAGGTCAGCGTGGCTCACTGAACGCCAGAGAAGAGAAGTCACTGTAGGGTTAAGTCAGGGGAATTTATCAGTAATCCACTCTCTGGAGAGCTAGGGATGGCTATTCAGGGGGTAGTGTCCGGCCATGGGTATTCCACTATGACACTGCCTGAGGAGGCCGCTGCCTCAGTTGCTGGTGTTACACACTGAGGGAGCTGGGCAATGGAGAAGAGCCCACCGGGTGAGCACACCAGAACCATCCCTTATCCAAGTCTAGCTGACACATAATATTAACCATCATAGCCAATATATGGTTATGTGCCCACAGAGCTAGAAGACATACTGCTCAGAACCAAGGGGCAAAATGAGAATTGGCTTCAAACCATTACTCCCTGTGACCTATTTGCAGAATTTGTGCTTCTTGACTTTGAGACTTTGAGGCTGCCATATTTGAAGTCCATGTTTGGAAGGAGAGTGGGTGGGAAGTGTTTCTACTTGGAGGACTTAAAGAATACACTGAACTTGATGCTACAAAAACTATCTGGTAACTTTGGGCTCCTTAGTGCAGGGAAAAAGTTGGGGAAAAAAAATTATTTATTTATTTACTTACTTACTTATAAACCTCACGGTAACCACAAATCAAAAGTCTAAAATAGATCTACACACAAAAAAGAGAAAGGAATCCAAACCTAACACTAATATACTCATCAAATCACAAGGGAAGAAATCAAAAGAGAAGAAAGAACAGATAAGAACTACAAAAAAAACCCCAAAACAATGAACAAAATGGCAATAAGTACATACCTATCCAGAATTACCTTCAATGTAAATGGACTAAATGCTCCAAACTAAAGGCATAGAGTGGCTGAATGGATATAAAAACAAGGCCTGAATGAAATTAGAACACTCCCTAACACCATACACAAAAATAAACTCAAAATGGATTAGATACCTAAATGAAAGACCAGACAGTATAAAACTCTTTGAGGAAAACGTAGGAAGAACACTCTTGGACATAAATCACAGCAAGATCTTTTTTGATCCACCTCCTAGAGTAATGGAAATAAAAACAAAAATAAACAAATGGGACCTAATGAAACTTAAAAGCTTTTGCACAGCAAAGGAAACTACAAACAAGACGAAAAGACAACCCTCAGAATGGGAGAAAATATTTGTAAACAAATCAACGGACAAAGGATTAATCTCCAAAATATATAAACAGCTCATGCAGCTCAATATTAAAACAACAAACAACCCAATCAGAAAATGGGCAGAAGACCTAAATAGACATTTCTCCAAAGAAGACATACAGATGGCCAAGAAGCACATGAAAAGCTGCTCAACATCCCTAATTATTAGAGAAATGCAAATCAAAACTACAATGAGGTATCACCTCACACCAGTTAGAATGGGCATCATCAGAAAATCTACAAACAACAAATGCTGGAGAGGGTGTGGAAGAAAGGGAACCCTCTTGTACTGTTGGTGGGAATGTAAATTGATACAGCCACTATGGAGAACAGTATGGAGGTTCCTTAAAAAACGAAAAATAGAATTACCATATGACCCAGCAATCCCACTACTAGGCATATACCCAGAGAAACCATAATTCAAAAAGACACATACACCCCAATGTTCACTGCAGCACTATTTACAATAGCCAGGTCATGGAAGCAACCTAAATGCCCATCGACAGATGAATGGATAAAGAAGATGTGGTATATATATATACAATGGAATATTACTCAGCCATAAAAAGGAACGAAATTGGGTCACTTGTAGAGACGTGGATGAATCTAGAGACTGTCAAACAGAGTGAAGTAAGTCAGAAAGAGAAAAACAAATATCGTATATTAATGCATATATGTGGAACCTAGAAAAATGGTACAGATGAACCAGTTTGCAGGGCAGAAATTGAGACACAGATGTAGAGAACAAACGTATGGACACCAAGGGGGGAAAGTGGGGTGGGTGGTGGTGGTGGGATGAATTGGGAGATTGGGATTGACATATATACACTAATATGTATAAAATGGATAACTAATAAGAACCTGATGTATAAAAAAAAATTTAATTTAATTTAATTTAATTTAAAAATTAAAAAAAAAACAAAACTTTCCCTGAAAGCCATCAGGGAGTTGGGTCTTTTGAGCACTAGCAGCCTGGACTCCTTGCTTGGTGCCCTGCAATAAACGCTGCACTTTCCTTCACCACAAAAAAACAAAACAAAAAAAACAAGGCCCATCAAGAAACTCACTTCACATCTAATGACACACACAGACTAAAAGTGAGGGGCTGAAAAAAGGTATTCCATGCAAATGGAAACAAAAAGAAAGCTGGGATAGCAATACTTACATCAGACAAAACAGACTTTAAAGCAAAGACTGTAACAAGAGACAAAGAAGGACATTACATAATGATAAAGGTCAAACCAAGAAAAAGATATAACAATTACAAATATATATGCACCCAACATAGGAGCACCTAAATACATGAAGCAACATTAACAGATACAAAGGGAGAAACTGACAGTAACACAATAACAGTAGGGGACTTTAACACCCCACTTACATCAATGGACAGATCATTCAGACAGAAAATAAATAAGGAAACACTGGCCTTAAATGACACATTAGACCAGATGGACTTAACAGACAGACATAGAACATTCCATCCAAAAGCAGCAGAATACACATTCTTTTCCAGTGCTCATGGTACATTCTCCAGGATAGATCACATGTAGGCACACAAAAGCCTTAATAAATTTAAGAAGATTGAAATTATATCAAGCATCTTTTCCTATCACAACGGTATGAGGCCAGAAATCAATTACAGAAAGAAAACTAGAAAAAACACAAACACATGGAGGCTAAACAATATGCTACTAAACAACCAATGGGTCACTGAAGAAATCAAAGAGGAAATTAAAAAATACCTGAAGACAAATGAAAATGGAAACGCAACAATCCAAAATCTATGAGATGCACAAAATCAGTTCTAAAAGGGACATTTATAGCAATACAAGCTTACCTCAGGAAACAAGAAAAATCTCAAATACACAACCTAACCTTACACCCAGAGGAACAAGAAAAAGAAGAACAAACGAAACCCAAAGGTAGCAGAAAGAAAGAAATCATAAAGATCAGAGCAGAATAAATGAAATAAAGACTTAAAAAAAAAAAAACAACAACAGAAAAGATTAACAAATTGACAAATCATTAGCCAGACTCAAGAAAAACAGAGAGGGACCAAATAAATAAAATCAGAAATGAAAGAGAAGTTACAACTGACACCACAAAAATACAAAGGATAATAAGAGATTGCTGTGAACAATTATACACCAATAAAATGCACAGCCTAGAAGAAATGGATAAATTCCTAGAAATGTAAAACCCCCCAAGACTGAAGCAGGAATAAATAAAAATATAAACAGACAAATTACCAGTAATGAAACTGAATCAGTAATCAAAAAACTCCCCCAAAACAAACCAGACGACTTTACAGGTGAATTCTAGAAAACATTTGAAGAAGAGTTAATACCTATCCTTCTCAAACTATTCCAAAAAAATCAAAGAGGAAGGAAAGCCTCCTAACTCATTCTATGAGGCCAGCATCACCCTTATACAAAAACCAGACAAAGAAACCACAAAAAAAAGAATATTACAGGCCAATGTCACTGACAGAACAAATAATTCTAAAATTTGTATGCAAGCACAAAAGACCAACAACAGTCAAAAATCTTGAGAAAGAAGAACAAAGATGGAGGTATCTTGAGCCCTGATTTCAAACTACAGTAATCAACATGTATGGTACTGACACAAAAACAGATACATAGATCAAGGACTCAGAATAGAGATACCAGAAATAAACCCATACTTATACTGTCAACTAATTCATGATAAAGGAGACAAGAATATACAATGGGAAAGACAGCCTCTTCAACAAATGGTGTTGTAAACTGATGGGCTAAACACAAAAGAATCAAACTGGCCTATAGTCTCAGTCCATATACAAAAGTAAACTAAAAATAATTTAAATGTGAGATCTGAAACCACAAAACTCCTGGAAGAAAACATAAAAGAGTATGTTTTCCTGGACCTCAGTCTTAGTTTTACCTTGGCTATGTCTCTTTGGGCAAGGGAAATGAAAGCAAACATAAACAAATGGGACTATACCAAACTAAAAAGCTTTTGCACAGCAAAGGAAACTATCAACAAAATGAAAAGGCTGCCTACTGAATATGAGAAGATATTTATAAATGATATATCTGATAAAAGGTGAATATTCAAAACATACAAAGAACTCATACAACACAACATCAAACAAACAACCCAATTTAGAAAATGGGCAGAGGAATTGATAGACATTTTTCCAAAGAAGACATACAGATGGGCAACAGACACATGAAAATATGCTCAACATCACTAATCACTAGGGAAATGCAAACCAAAACCATAATGAGATGTCACCTCACACCTGTTAGAATGGCTATTCTCAAAAAGACAACAAATAAGTGTTGGTGAGGATGTAGAGAAAAGCGAACCCTTTTGCACTGTTGGAGGGATAGTATTCAATAAATTGGTACAGCCACTAAGGAAAACAGTATGGATGTTCTCAAAAAATTAAAAATAGAACTACAATCCGATCTAGCAATTTCACTTCTAAGTATTTTTCTGAAGAAAGCAAAAACACTAATTTGAAAAGATATATGCACCCCTATGTTCATTGCAGCATTATTTACAATAGCCTAGGTATGGAAGCAACCTAAGTGTCCACTGACAGATGAAAGGAGAAAGAAGGTGTGGTATATATATATATATATATATATATATATATACAATGGAATATTACTCAGCAATCAAAAAGAATGAAATCTTGCCATTTGTGACAACATGGATGGACCTAGAGGGTATTACGACAACTGAAATAAGTCAGACAGAGAAAGACAAATACTGTATAACTTCACTTATATGTGGAACCTAAAAAACAAATGAACAAGCATAACAAAACAGAAACAGTCACAGATTCAGAGAACAAACAGGTGGTTGCCAGAGGTGAGGGGATGGAGAGATAAATGAAATAGGTGAGGGAGATTAAGAGGTATAAACTTCCCATTATAAAGTAAACGAGTCACAGGGATGAAATGTACAGCATACAGAATATAGTCAATAGTACATTTGACCTTTGAACAACACGAGTTTGACCTGCCCAGGTCTACTTATACATAGGTTTGTTTCAATGGTAAATACTATACAGTATTATATGATCTGCAGTTGCTTCAGTATGCAGATGTGGAATCGAGAATATGGATGAACTGGAAAATGGAGGAACCACATATATGGAAGGCTGACTATAAGTTATACATGGATTTTCAACCGCAGGAGGGTCAGTGTTCCTAACCCCCAATTGTTCAAGGGTCAACTGTGAAAACTCTGTATAAGTGACACATGGTAAGTAGACTTATCATGGTGATCATTTTGTAATGCTGAGAAGTATCAAATCAGTATGTGTGCACCTGGAACTGACATAGTGTTGTAGGTCAATTATACTTCAAAAAAACATTTAGAAAATGTGGTGGAGAAAGGAAATGATAAATGACAGTAACAGAGACAGGACTAGCTACAGTAACAGGACCGTAACTTTTTCCAGAAACCCTCTTATATTAAGTGCTTGCTGAAATTGTGGCCAGCCATAACTTTAAAGGAACTCTGTGATAAACTGGGATTAATGCAGGACACAAGTGGATCTGAGTGGTGCAAGGAGTGCATCGTGTTGAACATCTCTTGTGCACCATTTTTATCTCCCTAATCATACTTCTTACTGCACCTACTTCTGAGGCAAGTTCTACAGAAACTAACCAACTTTTCAGAGCACACGGACAATACTTCACCTTGAGCCTGTGCAGTATATCTCTTAATTTATGCCCAAGTGAATCTAAAAGATTTCAGTGTATATGTGTTTTCCAGAGAGTGGGATGGTTAACCACTGGAGCCATTTTAGTCAGCAGGAATTGAGAACCAGTAAGAAAAATGATTTCCCCTTTTTATCCCAGGCAGACAGCTTTGGAATGCATTTCATTAGGGTCTCCAGAGGGTTTCAAGGAATGGAACACCAGGCAATTTTAATAGTGGCCAACTTGATAACTCCCTTCCTGTTTCATTCCTCTCTTCCTCATTCCTGCCCTTGGGATCATTTTAAAATAAACTACTTGCATGCAGGTCTTTGTCTCAGACTCTACGTAATCAGGGCAATCCCATTTAAGGTAGAAGACTCTGCACCCAAAGGTCATCTAGGGTCCTTTCAACCTGTTGCTCTCTCAACCCTAGAGTTTCCGTTTGCTTCTCTGCATAGTCAAAGCTGCCTCACCAGCACCAGGCCCATATTTCATCCCAAAGATAGGAAAAGAGATAGTGGAAGATAATAAGCACATCGCTTTAATGGAAATGATCTGGAAGTTGCACATATCACCCCTGTTTACTTCTCATTAGCAAGAACTTAGTCTCATAGCCACTCCTACTGCAAAGGATCCAGGACTCTCTAGCTGGGCAACCATGTGCCCAGGTAAAACTTTGCCGATCCCGTTCCTAGATGGAGAGGGGAAAAAGAGATAGTGGGGTGAAATAAGCAGTCTCTGACAAGAAAACAAATAGAAAATGTAGTAATGCATATTAATATTCTAAAAATATTCCCTTCACCACCAAGTAAAAATCCCTGGGTATTGGGCATATAAATAAGCCATACCGCCCATGCCTGACACTAATTGTGCCATTTTTCTCAACCAGTACATACTATATTTATTTGCCACCTTTTTTTCAGTTCCCTTCGATTCTCAACACCCATTTTTTCACCTGTTCATTTCTTAGAGAACTTTATTTTTTATGGACTAATTATTTTTATATTAAGAATAGTAACTATTTGTTTCGAACATTTTTAGTGTTTGTATTTTAATTTTGATTCTGGCTTTTTCTTATTTATTTTTGGGTTCTTGTATATAACAATGGCTATTGGAGACGTATTTATTTTGTTCCATTGATTTATCTTGATTATTGCCAGTGTCTCATTTTATTAGTGTACCTTTATAAACCATTTAATACCTAGTATATTTCCCATGATATTCAATTTTTTTCTCATCTTCTCACCTGTTTGTTCTTCCAGATAGATATAAGATTTTTGCCAAATGCAAAAGCAAATTCCACTAAATTTATTGGAGCAGTGTTGGCTCAATAACATAGTATGTGAAGACTGATCTATTACCGTTTTCTCATACAGAAACCTGGCTAGTACTGTTTATGCAACTTTTATCAATCTCAGTGATGTTTAAACGTTTCTACCTTTCGCTCTGCATGTCTCAAGATTTTTTTCCTAGGTATTTTATACTATTTTGCAGTCTTTTATTTTGTAACTTGTATATATTAGAATCTAGGAAAACCATTGTTTTTTACATCTTAATCTTATGGCAAATACCTCACTGAAGCCTCTTATTAGTCTTGATTTTTCTACTAATTTTCCCTGGGTTTGCAAAGAAGGCAATCATTTTGAATGCTAGTAATGATCATTTTGCCTCCACTTTTCCAATAGTTATGCCAATTATTTCTGTGATCTGTTTCAGTGAGTTTATTAACACTACCAAAGCAGAGCTAAGTCATAGTGGTGACAGCAGCTGTTGTAATATACAATTAAGTTTGTTATGATCTTATCTGCATTGTATTTATGTAGTTCTTTTGCATGTCATAAGTGAGATCATCCTGTTCTATTTCTGTATTTTTTGCAGGTGCTAGTGCTAACCTGAAGGAATGCGTTAGGAAGCCTTTTCCCTTTTTTCCCTTTTCTTCTAGTTTTCAAGAGTTTATAACAGCATTGGAACTGGCTCATCCTCAGATATTTAAAAGAACTCAATGCCCCCAAATTCTCCAGGCTCAAAGGCTTTGATAAGAGTGATTATTTAGTTACATCTTAAAGTACGTCTTGGTTATTGATCAATTTCTATGATTTCTGAATCATTTTTGGTAATACGTTTTCTCCAGAAAATCAGTGATTACATCAAGATTACTTTTAGCATAGAATCCCCACATAATTTTTACCTTATTTTTAAAAACTAAGGTTTAAACCAAATTCCAAAGAATAAAAGCACAGAAAAAGAAAAAAAAATCACTGAAAAAATATCACCACTCAGACAACATTGCCATGGACATTTTTGCATGTATTTCTCTCAGTCTTTCTGATGAGAGTCCTTTATGTAATTCTTTCCATTAAAAAATATACTCATTTTTAAGTTTTTTTTTTATTTGAACAGAAATGTGGTTATTCTACAAAGTTTGGTGGAAGTATAAACTCAGATATTAACTCCCCTCAAATCTTTCTGTTCAGCAATAAGTAATATTTTGCTGTTATTTAAATTTTGAGTCTAATTATTATAATGTACAAGATGTTCTGAAAGGCAGTATAGCAGTTAAGAAACTGGTTCTAAAACAAGACTGCCTAGATTTAAATTCTGGCTCTTCCACTTATCAGCCCTGTAAACTGGCCGAGCTGCATATCTGTCTCAGTTTCCTCATCTGTAAAATGGGAACAGTGATTGTAATAGTTATCTCAGTGTTGCTGTTGAGATTAAACAGATAACCAGGGTCTGACACTGGGTCAATAATTGTCAGATAACTATTAACTTTAAGTAAAATTAATATAAGGATATTCACAAGCCCTGTATGAAGGATGAAGGGCTGACATTCCCATGCCTCCTGAGATGCACAGGAACCATTTTACCTCTCTCCTGAGCCATAATGAGTGGCAAGAAATCTGGTGAGTCTTTCTCAGGCCTGTCACCGGAGTGAAGTGCCAGGGCCAGCTGTCAAACTCCCAGTATAACTGGGATGTCTGTTACCTACCTGTGCCCAACCCTCACAAGACAGGAAAGAGCCATCATGATGTTTCTGCACTCTTTGCTCCCCTCCAACCCCAGCTGTCCACATTCCAGGGAACTTTATACGGTCTTGAAAGACAAGAAGCTTTTCTTTGACATCATTATGCAATCTTTTAAACTCACTGTTCTGTGGGCATGGGTTCATGAGATTAAAAAGTCTTTGGGAGACCTTCATCTAACTCTTGGATTAAAATGGCATCAAGACAGACTGGACACCATGCAAATTCCAGGCACTCTGAAGTTAAGATGCCTAGGAAATACGAAATATTGTTATGACTATGGCCCAATAAATAGGCAGTTAATTCAGGTGGCAGTAAGAATCCAGTAGAAAATAATTTTGGTCTTCATCATCTGTTTCAAAATATACCATTGTTTTAAATACTAGTCTTGCCTCTGAGTTTTCCATATGAATGTAAAAGATCCAACTGAAACTAAACATGTGTTGTTTACCATTATAGTCCCCCAAGTACTTAAAATTTTATAAGGATAGGTTAATAATTACTAGGCAAAATCCTTAACCATGTGCATATCATTGATGATTGATAAGTGGATAAACAGATAAAGAGAGGGAGGGGGGAGGCAGGAAAAAAGAAGAGAAGGCAGGTAAGGGGAGGGAGAGAGATGAGGAGACACAGAAAGGAAGGAAGAAAAAGAAGGCAGGACTCTGTGATGCTTCCTGGAGCAAACAGAAAGTCTTGAGGATTTAGGAAGAGTAGAGCTCTGCTGTCATTAAGTGCATTTTCTAAAGATAACTTTATTCGTTTTATCCTGTATGGTCATCTCAGAGATCAAATTTGCTAGGCAATTGCTTAACTCCACTTCAGTTTACCTTTGCAAACAAAGTCACTGGGTCAACATAAAAGACTCAAACAATTTCAAAAGTGGAACATTTTGAAAGCATTTTGTTTGCGAATACAAATATACCTTATGGTTAACTATTTAGTAGAGATTGATTTCCTCAAACTTGGCTCAATTATTTGATGGGTTTAAGACAGAACAGTGTCAGCATTACTTAGACTATTAAAACATGGTGAAAGTGTAAAAATCAATCATTAATCTCAAAATTTTCTTCAGCATCTTAGTAGCATGTGTTCTGTGTTTACCTAGCATTGTACTAAAAAAAAGTGGGCAAAGATCATGGCTAATTCATTCTCAACTACTTAAAATAATGGCATTATATAACATGCTTATTTAACATCTGCACCGTTAACCTCACTGAATTATCGAGTTATGACTTTACCATTTCCCAGGTAGATTTTTTTAGGCTCATTAGTGCTTCCTTATTCCAGATCCTATCATTATCCAGAACCGGATATGTGTAAGAAACCTATAATTTAAAGTTGAATTACATGACTGTATAAATGTCTTGCTGTCCCTTTTTTAATATAGCAAATGAATACAAAGTAATAATCCTATATAAAAAATGAAAATTACTTTTGGATGGCATCCTTTTGGACAGACCTATGATTAAAATATTACAGCAGGCTTTAAACATCAGCAGGGTTGAATAAGTTTTTAAAATGAATAAAATGTGTGTTTTGGGTCTTTGATATTTTAATATTCCATCAGCACTTTAAGTAGGCAAAGCCCTTCTATAGCAGTGAGATGTCTCATATTCAATATAAGCAAGAAAACCAGAAATTCATTCTCTGACAAGTAGCATCAATCAACTATGACTGAATGGTTTCACTTGGTACTAAACTGCACACTCCATTTTTGGCTGGAAAAAAATTGTAAAATATTAGATTCCTCACATTAAGCAAGGATCAACACACCATGACTAAATCTGTAAAAAAACAAACAAAAAACTTGATTACTGTATTTATGGATGCTAAATTTGACTGAGTTAAAATGTGCCCCTCTAATTACCTGTATGCTATAACGTGTGCCAAATGCACACACTGTTTTACTCATTTCCCTTCTGAACTCCAGGAGCACCTACTTTCGGAGCCTTTTATTGTTAGTTACCACTACATTTTACTAATTCCAATTCACACACAAGATTTATCTCCAAATCACCTACAATCTCCTTAAGCACACACAGTCTTTAGTATAAAGTTATGCATATATATTTTCGCAAATATTTGCCAGTTTATTAAGTAGGTTACTTCCCAAGGACTACAACGATCTGGGGGAGAACAGCAAGGGCCAAAAAGTAAAAAACAAAAAACAAAAAACACAGTAGTCCTGAGGTCATCGACTCAGTTCTCATTCCCTAAGTTACACAAAAGGAAAACTGGTTGGGAGTTACTTCTGCAAGATCTGTTCTGAACCCTTTTTTATCACACTCTGACCCACTAGTAAAGCTCCCACAATCCACCAGATCACTATTCCAACCCATTCAGCCAACCCTGTCACCTCTGCAAAACACATACAGATGTGCGCAGATAGCTTTTTCTTTATATCCAGTGCCCCCGATCCCCTACTGTTCAGTGTCTTTTTCTATCCTTTCCATCAAAGTAAGCATAATCTTCAGCCTTGACCTCTGGACAAAATTTGGCATCAGATGAGAAATTTAAGAACAGTGTGAAAATCTACTGCAGTGCATCAGAGAATACACTAACTGTAAAATAATATTTGGGATGGGAGTGATCTTCAATTCATTCCACAGACATTTACTGAATGCCTATTTTGCAGTCATTTTAGAGAATACAAAGTAAGATCTGTTTGTTGTCTCTGAGGAGCTGAGGCATCACAGAAGCCTCATCGCCAGGCCAAGAGCACCAAGGTAGGGGATAGGACTTAACTTTGAGCATGGCCAAACCACCACCCGCCTACATTGCCCATGGCTACAAATAACCAAGGCTTGCAGATTATGCAACTAACTACATGAATTAAAACACAAACTACTTAAAACTATTTTCTGTGCTAAATTTCCATAATTGCTTACTTTTGCTCCCTTTCTTATCTTTTACTTTGTTTTCTTAGCTTTTCCTAGTAATTTCTAAGTTTAGTGTTTTATTCTGCTAGTGGTTGCTTTGAAACAAAAATGTTTAAACCATTTCTGTATCCTAATTAACAAAGCGAGGCAAAGACTGCTTATTTACCTTCTATATGCCTCCAAAGGCTCATTTCCCAGTTTTTGCTGTTTGAGGTTTTAGACCCTGACAGTCTCTTTACATTCTATCTTCACTTCTTAAAGCAATTCTTCAATGTTCACGTTTTGTTAGCTAACATGACAAATATTTCATTTATTTAATGGCTTCCCCATTCTAGAGGTCTTTCTTTAAATAACCTGTTGACTGATGTAGTTCCATAATTTTCCTAGAATGAGTTAAATAATACTATCAGCCCTTGCCACTTTACTCAGACAAGAATGACAACCGGGGGCTTCCCTGGTGGCACAGTGGTTAAGAATCTGCCTGCCAATGCAAGGGACACAGGTTCGAGCCCTGGTCCGGGAAGATCCCACATGCTGCGGAGCAACTAAGCCTGTGTGCCACAACTACTGAAGCCCGCGTGCCTAGAGCCCGTGCTCCGCAACAAGAGAAGCCACCGCAATGAGAAGCCTGCACGCTGCGATGCAGAGTAGCCCCCGTTCGCCGCAACTAGAGAAAGACCGCACAAAGACCCAACACAGCCAAAAATAAATAAATTTTTTAAAAAATACATTATTCTTAAAAAAAAAATGACAATTGAGTGTTTACTGAATTTGAGTAATCATTTTCTTTTTAGACCTCTTTAAGCTGGCATCTAAATACTGCAGAGGAAAATCCTGAAGATAATCTTAGTTTACTTTTTCTAGATTGTTAAAAAAAATATTTTCCTTAATTCATTAATTTTACTTAAGCTCAGTCTGAAAAAAGTCCTAATTAGTTTATGTAGGCCTGAGACTCTAACAGTGTCCAAGCATGACATAATTCCATGAGAAGAGGAAAGGCATGGTAGGCAGAATAATGGTCCCCCCAAATAT